>NW_027223752.1:99881490-101158381 GCF_028538775.1 Myotis yumanensis
TCACCCTGTCCTACCCTCAGGTCAAAGTTCAACTCTCGTCTGTCCTCCACTCATTCTCTGGAAAAATTAGGAATTCTTTGAACTTTGCACACCTGCTGTCCTCAGTGCACATGGAACTGCTAGTTTACCACAGTTATCAGGATACTCAAAGTTCAGACTTTTTGCTTTTCTTGGGACTAAGTTCTCTGTGTTCGACTTTTCTATTTCTGTCATCACATTTTAGGTCTGCTTCATTTTATTATTTTTTAAAAGCTTTCAGTTCTTAATACCAGATGTTTGGGCACCAAAAAAGGGGTGTTTTTGCCTTCCCTCCCCTCCCCTCGCCTATTTATCCCCCTATACCCTCTACCACCTACCCTCACCCCCAATCACCACACTGTTGTTTGTGTCCATGAGTTCTTTCTCTATTTTTTTCTTTTTTGCTCAATCCCTCTATCTCCCCAACATCCTTGCCACACAGCAGAACTGTTTGCCTGCTTTTTATGAGTCTGTCTCTATTTTGCTTGTTAGTTCAATTCATTAAATTCCACACATGAGTGAAATCATATGGTGCTTATCTTTCTCTGACTGGTTTATTTCACTTAGCATAATACTCTCCAGGTCCATCCATGCTGTTGCAAAGAGTAAAATGTCCTTCCTTTTTATGGCTGAGTAGTTTTCAATTGTGTAAATGTACCATCGCTGTTAAAAAGGTGTGTTTTTTATTGTGAAGGGCAGTACATACAACTTCAGTTAGCAATACCTTGGTTCCTATTCCCTTGCAGCTCCTGCAGCTACTGAAGGACTATCATTACACAAGAGTAAATAAGTTTTTCATTTGTCCCTCCATTTTGTGAGGCACACATGAAAATTCATTATACCTTTGTCATCTTGTTTACCCCGTATGACCTTTTCAGAATGGATAGGTATAAATGAAATAAAAACCTGTCTTAAAAATACTTTTGAGCCGAACCGGTTTGGCTCAGTGGATAGAGCGTCGGCCTGCGGACTCAAGGGTCCCAGGTTCGATTCCGGGCAAGGGCATGTACCTTGGTTGTGGGCACATCCCCACTGGGGGGCGTGCAGGAGGCAGCTGATCGATGTTTCTCTCTCATCGATGTTTCTAACTCTCTATCCCTCTCCCTTCCTCTCTGTGAAAAATCAATAAAATATATTTTTTAAAAAATACTTTTGAGCTTTGAACAATAAATTTATTTTAGCAGATTTAAATTCAAACTCATATGGTTCAAAATAAGACAGTGTGCTTATTTCTTAGAAGGAATATTTTTAGTTTAAAGTGGGTAGATTATATACTGTGTAACCCATGTAACTTTATACAAAATGAGTAGAAGTCCTTCTTAAAATGTAAAATTTTGTTTAATTTTTAAGGAAACAGTTTTATTGAACTTTATTAAAAAACATTCTCAAACATGAAGTGAGAGTTCAGAGTACTTGGTTATTAAGTACATTTTAAACTCAAACTTTATTTGGAATTTTGGAAAATCTTCAACTTTATGAACATTATTTGAAGAAACATCACTGGTCTTTTGTGGTCTGAAAAAGAAAATATATTTTGTTCAGATTTTTATTTCTTTATTTGAGTTTTGGGTGTTGGCCCTTTTGGTGCAACGGTTTTTCTAGAAATGTGAAATGTGTTGCCTTTATAGGAATCTTTGGTTCTTAAGTGAAAGATCTCTTTGTGCACAAATTTGTGCTCAGAAATAACTTCCTCCTGTAGTCATTAGGAAAACAAAAATTTATACCATTGAGGTAAGTAGGTAGAAAGAAAGAAGGATAATTCTATTGATAATTTATTTTTAGGTTTAAATATTTATAAATTAGAATACTGAGTTGAAATAAAATGTTTTGATTACTAAAATGTTTTAAATTAATAAAATCATGATGTTTTAAAGCTATTTAATTATTTTAAACAAATGCACAATATATTATAGTTTAATGCTTGTAAACAACCCTTTTTTTCAGTTAATATTTAAAAGGAATCATTTGTTTTACATGTCTTTTGACTGGAGTAATTGATACTATCTGTCATAGTAACTTGGGATTATGTATATGTATTTTTTCTCAATTTCAGCTACAGTTATGAAGTAGCTTTATTTTTAAGTTTATTTACTTTTAATATATATGTATTGATTTTAGAGAGGAAGGTAGAGAGGGGGAGAGAGATAGAAACATAAGTGATGAGAGAATCATTGATCATTGATCGGCTACCTCCTGCACACCCCACACTGGGGATTGAGCCTGCAACCTGGGCATGGGCCCTGACTGGGAATTGAACCTTGACCTCCTGTTTCATAGGTCAATGCTCAACCACTCAGCCACGCCGACTGGGCTAAATTTATTTTTTATTGTTGACAGTTTTATAAATGTCCCCCGTTTCCCCCCACTTTTCCTCCTCCACCCAGCCCCTTTCCCCACCCCAGGCCTTCACCAACTGCTATCTATATCCATGGGCTATACAGATATGCATATAAATTCTTTGGTTAATCTGTTTCTGTCCCCTCCACACACACCTCCTCTGAAATATGTCAGTCTGTTCCATGCATCCCTACCTCTGGACCTGTTTTGTTCATCAGTTTATTTTGTTAATTGAAGTAGCTTTAAAATACAGTGTAAATCACCATTACCTATTATCATATTTTAGGAAATCTAGTTGAGTGACTATAGTTTTTGCCATCTAATTTGCTATAAAGTAATACCTCTCTTTTAAAAGTATCTTTAGCAGCTTTATGGTAAAGGCACTTGGAGAGGGTGGCATCAGGAAATTTGTCTCTTGTGCTCCCTGTATTTATTGTATTTATTACTGTCTCTTTTCTATTCTTTTAAAGCACATACTACGTGAGAACTTTCCCTTTTGTAAAACTTGTGTCAGGTCATAAAGTGTTTTTGTCTTTTATTTATAACTAGAGGCCCGGTGCACGAATTCATGCACTAGTGGGGTCCCTCAGCCTGGCCTACAGGATCAGGCCAAAACTGGCTCTCTGACATCCCCTGAGGGGTCCTGGATTGCAAGAGTGCACAGGCCAGGCCGAGGGACCCTACCGGTGCACGATCGGGGCCGGGGAGGGACTCGGGAGGTTGGCCAGCTGGGGAGGGACCGTGGGAGGGCCCCAGGGCGTGTCCAGCCCATCTCGCTCAGCCCTGATTGGCCAAACCCCAGCAGCAAGCTAACCTACCAGTCAGAGAGCATCTCTCCCCTGGTGGTCAGTGCACATCATAGCGAATGGTTGAACGGCCTTAGCATATCATTAGCGTATTACACTTTGATTGGTTTAACAGCCGACCGGACACTTAGCATATTAGACTTTTATTATATAGGACTAGAGGCCCGGTGCACAAAAATTTGTGCACTCGGGGGTAGGGGATCCCTCAGCCCGGCCTATGCCCTCTCTCAGTCTGGGACCCCTCGGGGGTGACCACTTGCTGGTTTAGGCCTGCTCCCCGCGGGACTGGGCCTAAGATGGCAATCACATCCCTCTGACAGCCCAGCAGCCCTCAGGGGATGCCCACTTGCCAGCAGGGAGCAGACCTAAGCTGCAGTTGGACATCCTTAGCGCTGCTGAGCAGGCAGGAGAGGCTCCCACCACCACCGCTATATTGGCAGCCATCAGCCTGGCTGTGGCTGAGCAGAGCTCCCCGCTGTGAGAGCACACTGACCACCAGAGGGCAGCTCCTGCATTGAGCGTCTGCCCCCTGGTGGTCAGTGTGTGTCATAGTGACCAGTCATTCCCAGTATTTCTGCTGTTAGGGTCAGTTTGCATATTACCCTTTTACTATATAGGATAGAGGCCTGGTGCATGGGTGGGGGCTGGCTGGTTTGCCCTGAAGGGTGATCTGTATCAGGGTGGGGGTCCCGCTTGGGTGCCTGGCCAGCCTGGATGACGGGCTGATGGCTGTTTGCAGCTGGTCACACCCCCTTCAGGGTGGGGGTCCCCACTGGGGTGCCTGGCCAGTCTGGGTGAGGGGCTGAGGGCTGTTTTCAGGCTGGCAGGTGACTGAATCTCCCAGCCTCTTTTTTTTTTCTTTTTTTCTGGGATATATTTACCTTCTATAGCTGTCACTGGAGCTGAGAGCCGGCTCCAGCTCTGTGGCTGTGGCTGGCTGAAAGCAGGTATCTGGGTTTGTTTAGCTTCTATAATTGAAACTCTGTTGCCATCACTGGCGCTCTAAGCTCTGAGCCCGCTGGCGGTTGAAAGCAGGTTTCTGGGTTTGTTTAGCTTCTATAATTGCAACATTGTTGCATCTGGAGCTCAGAGCTGGGCTGCGGCAGGTGGGGAACCTTGGCTTCCTCCGTCACTGGAGCAAGCAAGCCTCATGTTCGCTTAAGCTGCGTGGCTGCCAGCCGCCATCTTTGTTGGCAGTTAATTTGCATATCTTGCTGATTAGCCAATGGGAAGGGTAGCAAAGTTACAGTTAATTACCATGTTTCTCTATTATTAGATAGGATTATTTCCCTTTAGAAGAAACTTAACTATCCAGAAGAAATTGTTAGTCTTAGAAATGAATAGAAAGTCTATATTTTTCACATTTTTTATCAGATCATTCCAGAATTTATTTTGCAATATTTTATGCTGTTTCATTAGTATGCTTAGTACCATCATCATTAGGCTTGACATTACTCATTTATGAAGGAAATTTTAAATGTTGTTCTCAGGAACCTCATAAGGGGGAAAAATGGCCACTCTATTTTCTTTCTGAGTGTGTTAATATGACAGATAAAAGCATATTAGAATTGCAGCTTGTGATTTCATGGTGATCAAGAAATTATCCATCTACATTTCTTTTTTTTTTTTTTTTATTAAATCTTTATTGTTCAGATTACATTTGTTCCTCTTTTTTTTTCCCCATAACTTTCCTCCTCCCAGTTCCCGCCCCACCCTCTGCCCTCACTCCCCACCCACTGTCCTCATCCATAGGTGCACGATTTTTGTCCAGTCTCTTCCCGCATCTCCCATTTCCCTTTCCCCCCCAAGAATAGTCAGTCCATTCCCTTTCTATGTCCCTGATTCATTATAATCAGCAGTTCATTCTGTATATCAGATTATTTATTCACTTGATTCTTAGATTCAGTTGTTGATAGATGCATGTTTGTTGTTCATAATTTGTATCTTTACCTTTTTCTTCTTCTTCCTCTTCTTATAGGATACCTTTCAGCATTTCGTCTAGTACTGGTTTAGTGGTGATGAACTCCTTTAGCTTTTCCTTATCTGTGAAGCTCTTTATCTGACCTTCAATTCTGAATGATAGCTTTGCTGGATAAAGTAATCTTGGTTGTAGGTTCTTGGTATTCATCACTTTGAATATTTCTTGCCACTCCCTTCTGGCCTGCAAAGTTTCTGTTGAGAAATCAGCTGACAGTCGTATGGGTATTCCCTTGTAGGTAATTGAGTCTCTTTCTCTTGCTGCTTTTAAGATTCTCTCTTTGTCTTTTGCTCTTGGCATTTTAATTATGATGTGTCTTGGTGTGGTCCTCTTTGGATTCCTTTTGTTTGGGGTTCTCTGCGCTTCCTGGACCTGTAAGTCCATTTCTTTCACCAGGTGGGGGAAGTTTTCTGCCATTATTTCTTCAAATAGGTTTTCAATATCTTGCTGTCTCTCATCTTCTGGCACCCCTATAATTCTGATATTAGTGCACTTGAAGCTGTCCCAGAGGCTCCTTACACTATCTTCGTATTTTCGGATTCTTTTTTCATTTTGCTTTTCCGGTTGGGTGTTTTTTGCTTCTTCGCATTTCAAATCTTTGGCTTGATTCTTACGCTCCTCTGGTCTGCTATTGGGTGTCTGTATAATATTCTTTATTTCAGTACCTGTATGCTTAATTTCTAGTTGGTTCTTTATCATAGCATCGAGGGTCTCATTAGATTTCATGAGGCTCTCATCAAGTTTATTGGCAGCTTGTAGCACATTATTGCAAGCCCTCAAAATTGCGTTTTTTAGCTCCATATCCTCCATTTCTGTCATGTTTTTTTGTCTCCGCATTTTTTATGCTTTCTTGGTGCACCCCCTTGTGGTCTTTGTGCGCAGTCTTGTCCTAGTTAAGCGTTGATTGTTGTAGTTAATACTAGAGGGATTTGACCACCAGGCCGACTGGCTGTGAGAATCAGCTGTGTCTGCCGCCGGAAAACTTATTTCCTCTGGAGAGGTGCTAATCTAGCCTTTGCCTGAGGTGATCCGGCAAATGGCTCTGCGCCCGGGATCAACCGGGCGGGCGGAGGGAGCAGTTATGGCTGCTCTTAGTCCCGTTCCCAGAGGCTCTGCTTCTCAGAACCCCAGCAACCGCTGCAAACCTCGGAGAGAAAGCTGCCCTCTCGTTCCAACTGATGCCAGACAATCCGGCTTCTCCCGTTTGAGTCTGAGTCCCTAGAGACTCACCCGGATCTGGAGCTCAGAGTCTGAGACTCCCTCCTGATTGAAAACAACAACCGTGCCCTCAGCCACCAGCCCGCTTTGCGCGCGCACCTCCGCACCTTTATATTTTCCACACTGTGCCTCCTCTGAGCCTCGGTATGCTGTTGTCTTTCCTTCTAGTTGAAGAGTCTCTCCTCAGCCAGCCTTCCTGTGGTTCTGGGTGATGTCTGTTCCATCTTTTAGTTGTATTTTTGAAGTGGTTGTTTGCGGCAGCAATCTCCGGTGTTTACCTATGCCACCATCTTGGTCTCCTCCCCGTCTACATTTCTTATTGGGCTGGTATGATTGAGTACTTTGTAAAACAGTACTCTGTCACTCGTTCTGTGTTTGCATATATTTACCCTTGCCATCTCAAATAAGTCATCTTATTTGATACTAGGAACAGAGAATGTCTTGAAAGCTAATAGATATTTTATATTTTACTGAGTCAATACTCAACAGTGCCTAGAATTTCTACCATAATAAAAATAATAAAGTAATTGTGATAAGAACAATAAGTTAAAATCTATTGATTTCATACTATACTATAGATGTTCTTTTATATGCAATTATATCTTTAAAATTAATATATTAATTTATGTATCTCTGTCTGTTGATTTATACTAACAAGCTACGTTTTACTTACCTTTACCTCGGATATATCTGCTAACCAGATTTCTCAGTGGTTCTATTAAGAAATTACTTCAAATGCACATTCTGGAAATTATTCTCATAGTTATAGTCTTCCTCTCTAGAATTTGACATTATTCCCTCTTGTGTTATAGTAATTTGGCCCAGCTCTCTTTACAATGTCTACTTTAATGAGGCTTTTTTTCTACCAATAGTTTATAGCACCTGAATTTGAAATACAGGTGCAACAGAATGCTTTCCACATGAATAGTGCTGAAAAAAAAAGACTTTCACTATGAATTATTATGACATTAAGATAACTACTGTTTAACAAGAGTAAATTTATTATGTTTTGTTTCACATATTGGATGCATATAAACTCATTCTGAGCTGAACTTTTTCATTAACTTGGGCAAGTCCTGGCAGATACAGTGCATTCTGCTATAGATCACTACACAGGCCTAAGGACAGGTGTATGGATGTAGTTAAGGATTTCAGTTTCTGCTTGTTGGTTGTCAATCTCATTTTGCTAAGAAGGTGATTTTTTTAAAAAGTGACTTGTGGGTTTATTTTGGTAGTTGTTTTATTTTCAGAATGTATAGGAAATAGTGAGGGAGACTGTTATTCTGAACTTTAATACATTTAAATGCATTACTAATAGGTAATATTTATGGAGTACCCATTATGTGCTAGGCACTATCTTGTGCACTTTACATATTTTTACATACTCATTTAATCCTCACAGCAACCCTAAAAGGTAGTATTGGTCTCCTCATTTTACCTATGAGAGAAAGAACATTCTTAACTGATTAGCTAGGTCACACTAATAAGTGATAGGGCATAGGTATGAACCCAATCTGACTACAAAAATTCAGCACTGCCCGGCAAGTATGTATTTCATGAAATAATTGATTGTAATGTAGAAATGAAAGGAAAGTTGGAGAAGGGGCAGAAAAAAAGATAATATAGAATTCATAATTGTGAAAGCAGGAAAAATTGACCATCATCAGACCATATACACTAGAATTGGGAAATAAGCAGCCTACAACCAGCAATTTTTAAAGGAGATATGATTCAATAAAATGAGGTGCTTTCTTAAAAAGCTGTGTCCAGGGTCATGGGGACAGGTAAGGGTAAATCCCACTGCTTGTGGAGAGGGTGTGGGAAAAACATCATTCCTTTCCTTTTTATCAAGAAGAAAGATTTCACCTTGAAAGGGCAAATTAAAGATTGAGTAAAATCACATAGTGTCAAAAGGGATAATTTATTTATTTTAAATGAGTCCTAGTTTTCAGGCATAAACAAATTATATTCTCAAGGACTAAAAGACTCATAGTAGGCAAATATTTCCTTTTGCAAAGAGCAGGAAAAATAAATTCTGAAAACTATACAGTCCAGTAAAGTTGATGTCAACTTTCAGTGTAATTCTAGATTGGGTTTTAAAATAGATGGTTTTGGTGATTAGGAAAAGAAAATTAAAACTGAAAATATTACTGTATACTCAGTAGAATGGCTAAAATAACCAAGTGTTGACAAGGATGTGCAGGAATCAGAACCCTCTTCCACTACTAGTAGAAGGGTGCAGCCACTTTGGAAAACATTTTCGCAGTTTCTTAAAAAGTAAAACACACTAGCTAGTTCCAGCAGTTTTCATTTAAAAGAAAATAAATGTGTCCACATAAACATTTGTATGTGAATGTACAACTGTATTTGTAATAACCCAAAACTAGAATCACCAAGTGCTATCAACAAGCAAATGGATAAACAAATTGTGGTATATTTATACTAGGGAATACTATTCTACAATAATTCTACAATAAAAAGAAATGAACTGTTGATACATACAACAACATAGTTGCATTTCAGAATCATTGTGCTAAGTAAAGAAGCTGGATAGCCCTGGCCAGTGTTGTTTAGTGGTTAGAGAGTTGGTGTGTGCACTGAAGCACCTCAGATTCAATTCCTAGTCAAGGGCACGTACCTGGGTTGTGGGTTCGCCCCTTGCCCCGGTCAGGGCGCATACAGGAGACAATCAGTTGATAGATGTATGTCTTTCTCTTTCTTCCTCCTTCCCTCCCTCCCTCCCTCCTTCCCTCCCTCCCTCCCTCCCTCCCTCCCTCTCTTCCTTCCTTCCTTCCTTCCTTCCTTCCTTCCTTCCTTCCTTCCTTCCTTCCTTTCTCTCTCTCTCTCTCTCTCTCTCTCTCTCTCTCTCTCTCTCTCTCATCTTTCCTTCCTTCCCTCCCTTCCACTCTCTCTGAAAAGCAATGGAAAAAATATCCTCAGGTGAGGATTAACAAAAAAAGAGAAAAAAAAGCTAGATAAAACAATATGGATTGTATAAGTTTAATGTATATAAAATTTTAGAAAGTGCAAACTAATCAATAGTGACAGCAGGTCAGCAGTTACATGGGGGTAGGATAGAGGAAGAGGTGGGTTACAAAGAGGGGCAAGAGGAACACTTAAATTGATGAATATGCTCATTATCTCATGTGTATGTGTATGTCAAAACTCATCAAAGTGTACATTTAAAATATGTACAGTTTACTGTATGTTAAGTATACCTCACTAAAGTTTTTTTTTAAAGATGGTTTGAGCTCATAATAGAGAGTAATAGTTGCAAAGAATTCATTATATCAAACTTAGTTCATTGGGGAGAGGGATGCGGTTTATGCTGGTAGCTAAATGGACTACCTTAAATATATTTTTGTTTCAATATGTGGGATATTTAATTATCTGTATTGTGATAAATACAAAATGTAGTTAGTTGGGTTTGTAGACTGTTTCACGACCGCACTTAATATTTTTCACTTCATTGTATCTGGCCTTAGTGTTCTGGGTATTAACATTTTAAGAAAAACATTGACTATGTACATCATAAAAGAGAATAAATACCAAGAAAGGACATCTGAAATAATACAGAGAATCAAATTGTCAACTCAGATTCAAATGAATTAGCGTTCTTGTGCAGTTTTAAGCTTTACTAATAATTTTAAGGATGCAGGCATTTAAAAGGCATAGGTCAAGCAGGCAGAAGTGTGGGATTCTGAGCACAACTCTCCATGTCCTTCCTTTCTGCATCAGACATGCCTTTGGTTCAGAGTGTTAGAGGAGGTCTCTTTAAGTGAGGGGTGCAAATTATACACAGCAGAGAGAATTTAGGTTACAAAACATCTCCATTTATTACTCAGATAGTTGCATAGGTTTTATCTTATTTTGTTTACCTTGCACAATTATAAACCAAGGACATCCTGCTAAAAAACAAAAACATTCCATAGATAAGGACTCTCTTCCATAACAGGAATAGATCTTGTATGTCAGTTCCTTAACTCTTCCTTCTTTCCAACATCACAGCTATCTTGAGAACTATGAAGGTCTGTGAATACTGAAGGTGGGCTAGATTTGTTCAGTATGGTTCAGGAGGGCAAAACTGGTTCCAGAGGATAGACATGAAAAGGATGCAGATTACAGTTTGCTACATTAAAGCCTTTCTGACAATTATATGAGAAGGTCTACAAAATGGAAATGCTCTCATTGCTAGGTGTGTGCTGCCAAACAGGGTGCAGGGAAGAGGAGCTTCTGCTTTTCATGCAGGTTGAACTTGATGGCCTCCACTTCCCATCCAAATCTAATAGGTTTGTCTTTAATAAAGTAGTACTATTTTCTGTATATGTTATTAGATTTTACTGTGTTTACTGACTTACAGGAAAGGAAAGACATTATTTTTTCTAAACTCATTTAATTCTACTTGCTATTTTATTTGAAATCTTTTTTTCCCCTCTTGATTTTCTCAAGTCATTTGTGATTTCCTTTTTTCCCCCCCTCAGTTTAAGATCCTTAATGTACCCATGTCTTCCCAACTTGCTGCAAATCACTGGAACCAGCAACAGGCAGAACAAGAAGAAAGGATGAGAATGAAAAAGCTCACACTAGATATCAATGAACGACAAGAACAAGAAGATTATCAAGGTATAAGATCTTTTATAGGACAGAAATATAAAAATTTGATTCCTTTAGGGCTTTTAAAATATAGAATATAAAAGATATGTTGACCTTTTCATACTGTGTTTATATATATTTAGTCTGAGAAGTTGAATTTTTTTGTAGTCCATTCTATCTTCATTTTTTTCTCACCTATTTGTAAAATAAAAATAATTGTCATCATAATTTGCTAATTCCATAATTCACTTAGATTCCATACCATTAGAGCTATGTTTGCAAGTGAGATAATAAATTTTTAATCATGTTGCCAGCCAAACTGTGAGCAAATTAACTCAACAAATATTTATTATCTTTTTTTGCCTATTTGGGAATCCTGGTCTTGAGGAACCCTTGTTCCTTCTGATTTGAGGCTATGCTCAAATTAGACTCTACTTTTATATAGACATACTTCACATTCTTGGATTAACTGGAACCTTATGCAAAGAATCCATGGATACCTCATAAGCCAGCTTTTTGGCATCTCTGTGGCACCCAGATTCTAGAGCCATAATATGGTCTATATATATAAAAGCCTAAGCGACCGAACGACCGGTCGCTATGATGTGTACTGACCACCAGGGGGCAGATGTTTAACACAGGCGCTCCCCCCTGGTGGTCAGTGTGCTCCCACAGCCAACCTCCTGCGGCCCCTGCCCCTGGCCAACCTCTTGCCGCCCTGATTGGCCCCAATCGCTGGCCAGGCCAAGGGACCGCACCCGTGCATGAATTTGTGTACCAGGCCTCTAGTTGTTTGTATAATATTGTACTGACAAACTGCTTTAAAATATATATATATATATATATATATATATATATATATATTTTTTTTTTTTTTTTTTTTTTTTTTTTTTTTCTATTGATTTCAGAGAGGAAGGGAGAGGGGGAGAGAGATAGAAACATCAATGATGAGAGAGAATCATCGATTGGCTGCCTCCTGCATGCATGCCCCTTACTGGTGATTAAGCCCACAACCCAGGCATATGCCCTAACCTGAATCGAACTGTGCCCTCCTCCTTGGTTCATAGGTTGATGCTCAACCACTGACCCACACTGGCCAGGCTGACAACATGCTTTTTTGTGCAAGAAATGGTTGTGTAAATAAATACTCAGTTTTCTGTCTTTAAATCCCACGTCTAGCATCTCCTCTTGCAGTCGATAGCATTATTTTTTAAAATAATATAATTCTTTATTGTTGAAAGTATTGCATATGTTCCCCTTTTTCCCCCATTGGCCCCTCCAGCCCATGCCCACCCCCACCCCAGACCTTTACCCCCCTATTGTCTGCATAGATAGCATTCTTTATAATCCTATATAATAAAGAGCTCATATGCAAATGGTCCTCGCGCTGGGGCTGGGGGACCTGAGGCTGCGCCCCCCTGTGGGGCTTGACGGGGGTGGGGCCGGCCGGGTCTGGGTCTCGTGCTATTTCAAGGTTCGTGCAAGTGGGTGGGGACTTGACTCTGGGTCCTGCAGCGCACACCCGACTCTGACAGGAGGAAGATTTTCATATACATTTTACTAATTTTCTTTCATCTCTCTAACACTTCTATTATAGAGGAAGGACAAATAGCAATATTAAAAATATTTCCTCTAATTAATTCCCTTTTAATGTGCATGAATTTCGTGCACTGGGCCACTAGTCTATATATATAAAAGCCTAAGCAACCATCCAACCATTTGGCCATTTACCTAGTAGCTATGATGCACAATGACCACCAGGGAACAGATGCTCGGACCAGTAGAAGAGGGAGCCTGATTCCTTGCGGAATTGGCCGTGGGTTAGGTTGCTGTTGGGGCACTGTTGGCCCCAAATCTGCTTCACCGGTACCCTGGACCCATCAGGGGATGTCGGAGGCCCGGTGCACCGATTTGTGCACTGGTGGGGTCCCTTGGCCTGGCCTGCACCCTCTTGCAATCCGGGACCCCTCGGGGGATGTCGGAGAGCCCAATCCCCGAAGGCCAGGCCAAGGGACCCCACTGGGCCTCTATAAATAATAATAGCTAATACTCAGTATAACTATGGGCCAGATACTGTTTTATGTACTTTTTCAAAGAATTTAATCCTCACAATTCTATAAATGATTATTATCCACATTTTACATTTAGGGAAACTCAACCCAAAGTCCCACAAGTAATTAGTAGCAGCGCTGGGATTTGAACCAATACTATCCTGTTCCAAACACTGTGCTTGTAATTACTGTATACTGCATCTCATACTGTTTTACTGCCTCACAAGATACTTACATAGAGGCCAAATTGACAGTAAGGGAGACATTGGGTTTTAAAGAGTGCATCTCATTTCTTGATATGATCTTTCAGTATTTAATCATTTTAATCTGTTTAATGGTCATTTTTCTTTAGTCAGCAACCTGACTGAACTTGATCTCTCTAGGGTTTTATATGCTTCATGGGGGAGAACATTTACCAGAGTTCACCACCTTTTCTGTTTTGCTCCTCATGACAGAAATGCTGCAGTCTCTTGCCCAGCGCCCAGCTCCAGCAAACACCAATCGTGAGCGGAGGCCCCGTTACCAACATCCAAAGGGAGCGCCTAATGCGGATCTAATCTTTAAGACTGGTGGGAGGTAGGACTGTTCCTCTCATTTCTCTCTTAGCTCTTCTGTGAATAAATTAGGTAATTCTGGATTATAGTTAATGATAAAGACCTAATTATTAGCAAAATAGAAGTCTTTGTGTTGTAGGTATTTGAGAAAAGAAACCTTATTTATAAAATAGTTACAGGTTTTTGGTTTTTTCTTAAGTCTTGATTTCAGCCACACTGATTTTGGCTTTCACTCTCCAAGGGGTCTTTTCCGTTTTTAAGTTTTTTCCTTTGCATTTTTAGAGAAGACTGGTTTATAGATTAGTCTGAGAGAAACCATAGGCTTTGTGTTAGGATCTCTCAGGTCAGTGTTTAGTCATCTTAATATTTACAAAAACTCAAAACCTGCTTGCTATACTTTCAAGTATGCAGGTTGCGTTTGTTTTATTTTGTTTGTTTTTTAAACGATGAAATGTCCTGCTGGGATTTATGTCATTTCTACTTGAACTTGAATTGCTAAACCTTAAATAATTAAAACTCTATAAGGAATTTCACATAGAACATGTTTCCTAATAAAGCCTCTTTTTTTTTTTTTTTTTAAATCTGCTTTTAAAGAATGAAATTATTCAAAGATTTTCTGGGACCTCATTTAAAACTTAAACCATTAACTCAATTTTCTTTCTTGTTTTCGGGTTATGACCCAAAGTGGCATTAGCTTTGCTGCTCTTACTGAGCTCTCTCTGAGTATTAGTGTTTAGGCTGAGGCTATACAACAGGCCCAAGATGTCATCTTGTTTTGGGGGGCAGATGAACAGGTGTAGAAGGAAGTGTGCTGGGAGTAACAGGAGTAGCTTGTTGTTGAGGAGAGTCACGAAAATGCAGATGTTGTTTGAGCCTATGTCTTTTACTCACTAATATACTTGTGTGTTCCTAATGATGGTTTTCTTTGAACTATGTGTTCAGGCAACTTGAATCAAATTGAAATTTAGAAAATTGGTTTGTCATGACTGTTTAGGGATCTGTTTTTAACGTCTATTAGCTGTAATGTTTTTAGAAATTCAAATTAGAAATGCTGGGGAAAAAGGAAAAGAAATGCTATACAAACCCATCTAATTAAGCATAGTAAGATATTAGGTTATATTTAATTATCCAGATTTCATTAAAGTTCTTTAATAAAATCTTTTATTGCTGCCAAAATGTAGAAGCAGCTAGCTAGGTTAATATGCCATGGAAATATTAGTTTCCTGCTTTTATATTTTTTTAGAGTAGCTTTAAATATATACCACAGTGTTCTTGATAATATGTTTCCTTTTTTTGTCTTATGATTGGAGGAAAGAATTGTTAGAATATTTTTATCTTGATGTTCTCTATCAAGTTCACCTGTCTATATTGCAAGTGTAGCATCTTCCTAATTGATACACAATTGATATCTGTAGTAGGGTTTGCTCCTCTCAACTTACATGCATCCAGCACCTACCAGAGATTCAGTCCTACACTATGGAAAACTAAAAAGTCAGGGGAAAAACATGTTAATCCTCAGTCTATTTATATAGTCCACTGGGAAAATCAAGTACAGGTAACTTGAGAGAGCTAATTCTGCCCTAGTCATATCCTTCTTTAAAAAATCATTGAAAGTCTGTTAAGTACCAAGCATTTCTTAGGCAGTAGGGAACAAAAATATTGGAAAACAGTAGAGTAAACTTATATGTTATAATGGATGTATATATGAACACAAAGGCACGCCTTTATTAATTTGGCACCAGTTTTTCAGTCATTTTTCAAAAATTTTGTTAACATTTCTGTTTTTCTTTCCTCCCTCCAGCTCTGCCTGCCCCTAGTTAGGCAAACTTGGGAGAATTGTCCACATTTGTTCTTTCTCACCTCTCACTGTGAGGCTAACTGAAATCTGCTGTCTTTCTGCCTTTTCACTGAAACTGCCTTTCAGCCACCAAGCTGCCTCTGAATGCTTCACTCAGGAGTCTTTGAGGCTATCAGAGCACTTAGCATGTGGACCATCCTTTTCTTCTTGGCACACTCTCTTCACTTCACTTGGCTCTGCTGTCTTCTAGTCTTTCTTTTCTTTCACTGACTCCACCTACTTCTGTCTCCTTATTCCTTTCTGGACTTGCCTCTGTCTAGAGATACTGTGTCTTTAGTTTCTGACTGTATATCCAACTATCTTCTAGACAGCCACCTAGATGTCTCAGAGGAACATAAACCTCAGTGTGTCCCCAACCCCCAAGCCACTCTGCTCCCTTGTTCTCTGGCTTAGTGAATAGAAACACTGCCCACCCAGTTGTTCAGACTACAAATTTCCATACCTAGTTAATTAACAAATTCTCTAATTCTACTGCTGTGTGGCTCTTACACTTTCCCATTTTATTCCACTTCTACTGCAAGATCCTAGATCCAGCTACCGTCACCTCTCATTGCATTATTGCCAGCAGCCTCCTGATCTACTTCTCTCTTCAGTTTCAACCCCTTCTATTTTATTGTCTCTGCTGTACCCACAGTGTTCTTTCTAAAATGAAATCCGCTGTTTGATAATGTGAGCTCTTCAGTAGGTCCTCATGGCTTGTAGGATAAAGTCCAAACTCCTCCACTTGGTTAACATGTTGAGAGTGTACTACCTTATTGGTTTTATCTCTTGCTATTTCCCCCTCTACTCCCAACCAAGCTGGCCTTTTAGTTCTTTTATCGTCTTTTCACCTCCCTCTGTTTGGAACCCTCTCGTGCTTTCCCCCGGGCAACGCCGCTCCTCCAGCAGGTGTCTCCTTGGTATTCTCAAGTCTGACATAGGTCAGTGTGTATTTGCTGCCCTGGCTCAGGGTCTTTCCAAAGACACTGCTAATCACTTGCTAGCTTGCCTATATTCCCCGTGAGGTTGAAGAATGGGGGCAGAGGCAAAGCCATTATAACTCCTCCATAGCTTTTAGTGCCTAGCACATAGATGCTCAGTAAATATTTGTTGAATGGACAAAGGGCCTTTTACAAGTCTATATGTAGTCATTCAATAAACTTTTCCCACATGTTCTGCTCCCTAGCTCTTCTCCTTCTTATTTCCTGATTTTTTTTTTTTTTTTGTGAGAATCCCAACTCTTGAGCTACCCTCTGTACCTGGTCTAACTATCTTTTTAAAATCATAACTCAAAAAGTAAAATCCTAACTTGTCCATCACTCTTGAAAATGGCTCTCTGCCAACTATTGTGATATTTTCAAAGCCAGTGCTGCTGTTACAATGTCCTTGTGATAGCAGTGTAGAGGAACAAGTAGACATGTAAATGTGAGCTTCTTTTAGTCTGTTGAGCACCAAATGTTTTTTAAACTTGTTTTTAAGTGAACAAATGTAGTCACACTAACTGATGGGGTGTATTTTCCTGGTGGTTTGGTGCCTCTTTGTTTTCTTTTATTTTTAACGCTGGGCCAGATTTAGCAGAAGGATGTATATGTAGAGCGGTGGTTCACCAGATGTCTTCAGGAGAACATGCTGAGTGGGGAATTCCTATACAAAGGAGTGAAAAGAAAATTCTGTGAATGAGGTCTCAAAAACTGTTTTCAATTTGGCTCTTAACCTGGCTAGTGCTTTAAAAATAAGTTATTAATATTGTTGATGTTATATGGCAGATAAAGGGAAGTTTATTTAGAAACTGGTTATCAAACCAGCTTAATGTTTTTCTTACCTGTGGGTTTTGATAAGGCTCGGAGGCATTATGGTTTTTTCATTTTCTAATCAGGATTGAAAGGGGCTATAAGTTAAAATCTCAGCCTTTCTCATGGGGTAGTAATGAACTTGAGTTTTAAACTTGATTTGAGTTCCCGTGTCTCTGAATTGGACACCCCATGTTGGAAGAATGCTCTAACATTTGATTATAACAAATTAAAATACCAGAAATGCTCTAAGTAAACAATTATCTGAGTATCTTATAGTGCAGAACAAGGTTGTTTTCCACTCTGCTAGTGTTGAAAAAACTTCAACTTAGCATCTTTGGCAGGTGTTAGTACTAATGTGGTTTATATGCTGCAAATTCATATGGGTTATATCACTGCTCCTTAAACTTTAAAATATGTATTTTAATCATCTTGACTTTTGTTAAACTGCTGGTTCTGATTAGTTTCTAACAAGTTCCCAGGTAATATTAAAACTGAGTAGCAAAGGGTTACAGACTATCAGACTTTTTTTAACCCATCTTAAGGAGAATGTGCATATTTTATTAGATATTCTCTTTATGTTCTTATTGTAAGGTTAAATAAGTGATAGTTTTGTTAAAAATAGAGTCCCTCTGGAATCCAGAGTGTAAATTGTAAGTACTTTTTGGGCTCTTACATTTTTAAATCTCTCAGAATCGTTGTTTGCTTATAAACTAGTCAAGTGCCACCCCCTACACTATAAGTGATATAAGTGTGTCTTATTTACCAAGGACTAGGAACATTTTTTGCCTATCATTTATTGAATTTACTTAAAGTATTCTATTTTAGACCATTGCTTTCTCTTGATTTCAGGAGACTTTTATCTTCTCTCAGGGAATACTTGTGTTAATTAACCTTTTTACCATTTAGTTCAGTTCTGCATGAATATATACTTTTTTATATTTGGATTTTATTCTTTGAAAGTTTCTTGCTAATGCACTTGTCTTGTGGAAAACTAATTGTTAGTTTGCTAGAGCTGCCATAAGAAAGTACCACAAACTGGGTGACTTAAACAACAGAACTGTTTGCCTCACAGTTCTGGAGGCCGGAAACCCAAAGTCAGTTTATCTGCATAGTTGGTTCCTACTGCGAGTTGTGAGGGAGAACTGTTCCAAGCCTCTCTCTCAGCTTCTGATGTTCTGCCAGCAATTTTTGGTGCCCCTTGGCTTCCGCATCATCATCTGATCTCTGCCTTCATCTTCATGGGCAGAATTCTGCTTGTGTGTGTGTCCAAAACCCCCCTTGTACTAAGGACATGGTTATACTAGATTAGGGGCCCATCCTACTCTGATATGGCCTCTTCTTAACTGATTACATCTGCAATGACCGTTTCCAAAGAAGGTCACATCCTGAGGTACCAGGAATTTAGACTTCAACATGAGTTTGGAGTATACACAATTCAACCATAACAAAAATCACAAATTCTCAGCATCTTAGAAAGTAGTTGTAGGAAAGATACCCGGATCACTGTCAGAATTGCTTTTTTTTTAGTGCCCCTTTTCAGGCTCCTATTGTCTTAATCCAATAAGAGTTTGTGTGCTCTTTAAAAAGCACTGATTAGTAAACAATGGCTGGTGGTATTTAGGGGTTCTTTTCTTGCCAGAGGTTTGTCCTCAGTACTAGTTCTTTAACGTTGCCCTGTTTGTGCTTCTAGGAGACGTTGATCCAGCAGCACGTGTCATTTCATTAGGTCCTGTATCTGATGTTGTGGATAGTGGAGTCCTCCAGCAATTGAATGAGAGCAGTGGACACATCTCAGCATGTCGGTCTAGAGAGTTGCGAATCTGAACAACCTGGGACAGGCTGGGGCCATGAGGCAGAAACAGCAGCCTCTGCCAACACCGGAACAAGCCGCTTCCAGATAAGGCATAAACGGCCTTTTGTAATGGAAATCACGTGAGGGTTAATCTTCTCTGAGAATGGCAGTCAAGAAATGAGATGGTTAACTTGACTACTGAGCAGTTACACCCAGAAGAGCGTCTGAGATGACTGAGCCGGAGAAGAAGTGATTGTAATGGTAATGGTATGGGGGAAATGAACTTGAGTTTTAAACTTGATTTGAGTTACAGTGTCTCTGAATTGAACATCCCATGTTGGAAGAAGATACATTTGGGGGCTCCAGAACTACAGTAGGAAAGTATAGCGCAAGCAGTAAAATCTTCTAGTAAAAACTTACATGCAGGACAACAAAATGATGAAAAATATCAAAGTATCAGATAATCCACCAGGAAGGCTTTTGTTTAGGAATTTGTTTCAAGAGGAACAAGGGATGAGGGACAAAAATCAGTTTATCCATCAGAGTCAGTGATATAAAATTGCCTATTTGGGTAAAAGAAAAATGTGAAAGACTGTTAGTATAACAAAGAGCATGGATTCAGATGGCTTAGGGAAGTCACACCAGCCTGAGAAGAGGGATTCTGAGCCCATTGTAAGTATCATTGAAAACAAATGTGCCAGTCAGCATGTCACAGAAAATGGACGAAGGACAGCAAGAAGTGGATCAGAAGATTTTGTTGACCTTCATGGGTTTACAGCCTCTGTCTCTAAACAAAGTATGGAAACAGTAGAGCTTTTATTTTGTTTTTGTTTTTGTTTTGTTTTGTTCCTTCCCCCTCCCCCCAAATAGAAATGAGGGTTCTTAGTCTGTTTCTGGCAATCTGTTAATTTATTAGGATAGTTGTCTTTCGTTTGCTTTTCAATAGGCATAGTAAATTTAGTTAAAGAGCACATCTGTATGCTACAACTTGATTACATCTTTTTTCTAGCTATTTTGCATTTTTTCTTTTACCATGTTTCAGTTTCTGCATGTAGAATTAAATAAGAAACAAAACTTGTAAAGTTGTAACATTTCACATGGAAATGCTGCCCAATCTTCACCAGCTTCAGAAATCTGACCTTTGCCGATGCTGCAATAAAGTGTTGTAATTTAGATATGCTGTAGTTGGGTTTTATTTGGTTTTGGAAACCTACTAAATGGATAAATCAGTATCTTCCAAGGTCATCTTCGTCCTTTATAAAGTTGTCTCAGAGACAATTTCTTTAGCATGTCACTAGTATTGTTGCTCTCACTTTAGCATTCTGTATTTGCATTTTTTTCCTGGGTGCCTGAGTTATTAGCTTACCTTTGGGTCAGTACAAAAAGTAGCCTGTGGAGTCCAGTGGAGTAAATAGGCTTAAAGCTAATTAAGATAGAAAATGTTGGCATAGCACGGTCTAACATGAGCGTTTATGTTTTTACCAGAATGTGTGCAAACCTGGGTGATAAAAGCCTTTGTAAGGCAGGCAACTCAGAAAGGAATCACAAGAACCATTGTTTTCCATTTCTTTCTAGGTGTTCATTCCAGGGCTGACTTACACCATCCAAAAGAGTGCCTGTAATCACTATTGCTAAAATTTTTTAAATTCAGCTGAGAGTCATTAGAGTTTGAAAAGAAATAGAATTTTAATTTTATAAGAAAGTTTTGAAAGTCCTTAACCCTGGTCTCAAACACTTCTCACCATCTTCATTGCTGACCTATATGCTATTTCTTACTACTTTGTGTTGGAGAAAATGGTTTACAATTGTGTCATTTCTGTTTTAAATTGTTGGGGGGAGCCAGAGATGATTATACTGTACACTGAGTGACCAGATTATGACGACCACCTGACATTTGTAGGCAAATTAGCTATAATTTCGCGCTGAAGTTGCTAGAGGGCCAGACCATTATAAATAGGGAAGCAGGTTGTTTACCACAACAGTAGAAGTGATTTTTTTCTGAAGATATGGGTAAACAACATGATTTAACAGCCTTTGAACGTGGGATATATTTGAACGTGAGTGGCCAGATTATTATGACTATCCCATCAGTACTTCGTTGGGCCACCTTTTGCCTTCAATACTGTGGTGATTCTTCTTGGCATTGACTCCACGAGATGTTGAAAGGTGATGGGAGGAACCTGACACATGCCTGATGAATAGCAATGTCCAGTTCTGTGAGATTTGATGGTTGTGGAACCAGCTGCCTGATGGCTCTTTTAACTTCGTCCCACAAATGCTCAATTGGATTGAGATCTGGTGATTGTGGGGGCCACCTGAGCAAGGTAAAGTCTCCCTCATGTTCTTGAAACCACTCCTGCACAATACGAGCACCGTGGCATGGCACATTGTCTTGTTGGAAGAAGCCATCTCCATTGGGATACGCCATCAACATGATAGGATGAACTTGGTCAGCAATGATACTTAGGTATGTTGTGCTATTCAGACGTTGTTCCACATGAATTAAAGGGCCCAAATCATGCCAGGAAAACATGCCCCAAACCATAACACTGCCCCCACCAGCTTGAAGGGTTGTACTCATGCATGTGGGGTGCATGCTTTCATGCTCTTTGTGCCAAATTCTCACTCTGCCATCTGCATGATGCAACTGGAAACGTGATTCATTGGACCACATGACTTTTTTCCAATGCTCGACTGTCCAATCCTTGTGTTCCTGTGCGAATTGAAGACGTTGTATCTTGGTAACTGCAGACAGCAAAGGTGTTCGAACAGGCCTTCGGCTTCCATATCCCATACGATGCAGTGTATGGCTAATTTGCCTACAAATGTCAAGTGGTCCTAATAATCTGGCCACTCAGTGTATATATACCCCACGTTCAAAGGCTGTCAAATCACGTTGTTTACCCATATCTTCAGAAAAAAATCACTTCTGTCGTGGTAAACAACCTGCTTCCATATTTATAATGGTCTGGCCCTCTAGCAACTTCAGCGTGAAATTATAGCTAATTTGCCTACAAACGTCAGGTGGTCATAATAATCTGGCCACTCAAGTGTATATAATATGCACAACACAGAGGATATCTGAAAGTCAGCTGTAATTCACCTTCATTCACCTTTCATATGTCATCTAGAAAGAACAATTGTAGTGTGTTTTGGGGACCATAAAAAAAGATCAAATAAGATGGTACTTTACTCAGATTACTATAACAAAAATAGCTTACTGGTGACCAAAAGATTAGTGATATCTAAGGTAGATTCTGTGTTAACCACCAAGAAGCTTGCTTATATTAAAAAAAAAAAAAAAAAGGAAAGCCACCTGGTTTTTAGAAAGTATTGTTATTCTCATAATTTTGCCGGTCTTTTGGACCTCTCTTTCCCCCTTGTGATCTACCAAAGGAAGCAGATGTTAGCAATCAGGTGTTAGCTGACAGACTTTGCCCTTTAATCCTTTGATTCCAAAAGGATTAAAGGGCAAAGCTAAAAAGACCTCTGGGAACCTATGAGTCTGTCCCGGTGAGAGCTGCCCAGGCCCTTGCATATTATTAGTCTCTGTACTTGACCCATGGAAAAAAACCTGGTGGCGAGACAGAAGAAAGGATACACATAGCACACTATCTAGAAGAGCCAAACAAGAAGCAAGACTAGAAAAGTGAACACACAAGCAAAACACAGAAATATAAAGAGGAGAGATCCTGGCCCAGACCCTGCGAGGCCCTGAGGTGGTGGTTCTGGAACGGGTGGAATGTTAGCATTAGAAGAAACCCTTAGTTTGTAGAGGTGTGAGGGCTTAACTCCTTTTAGTGCTGTGAGATCAGTCATTGGTAGTGTCAGAGTTTTTTGTAATGAATAGAAATAACTTCATTAAAAGAAGGAAATAGGCCTAGAGTGGTGAGGCCACCAGCAAAGAAAGGCAGACCTCAGATTTCTTAACTACAGCCATGTCATAAAATCTATATATATAAAAAGAGGAAATATGCAAATTAAGCTGGGACACCATAACGAGTCACAACCGGACAGGAGGAGGTTATTCGTGCAGGTGAGGCCCGGAGCAAGCAGAGATGGAAACAGAGCCAGGGGGGGCTGGCTAGCCGCCGTGCCCTGGCTCCGGCCCGCTCCCCCGAGCCAGAGTGGACACAGGGGCGGGTCTGGCCCGCAGCCTCTGTGGCTGAGCACAGGCCCGGAGAGGAGACGGCGGGCCCGCCTCCCGTGGAAGCAGTGCGGCTCCCTCCCGGCTCCCTTGGGCGTCAGCGGCTCGCTTCCACCCCCTGCAGACGCCGCACAGCTCCCGTGGAAGCAGCGTGGCTCCCGGAGGTGCGCTGTGCTGCGGTTCCTGCCAGTCCCGCGGAAGCAGCGGGTGGCCTACTGCTCGTGATATCGTGCGATGGGCTACTAGTACCTTTATAATACTCATACAGGAAAACCTGAGGTAATGGTGGTTTGTTTTTATTGATTTCAGAGAGGAAAGGAGAGGAAGAGAGAGAGAAACATCAATGATGAGAGAATAATTGATCTGCTGCCTCCTGCACGCCCCCCACTAGGGATCAAGCCCAAAACCCAGGCATGTGCCCTTGACCGAATCAAACCCAGTACCCTTCAGTCCACAGGCAGATGCTCTATCTACTGAGCCAAACAAGCAAGGGCTTTTCTTTTTTTTCTTTTTTTTAAATATTTTTTTAATAAAAGGCAGAGATGAAATATAACTTAGGTTCCATTCCAAAATGGCTTTTAAGTTTTTACATTCAGTTTTTTACTTCCAACTATCCAGAAGCCAGTACAGTAGGTCCTCGAGTTACGTCGGAGATCCGTTCCTACGCCGTAAGGAACCCACCTACATAAGCACCTATGTCACATGGAGTACATACACAGCAGTAATAAAGTGAAACAGTAAAAAAAATTTAAAAGATAATTCCTGACCTTTACTTGTGGTAAATAAATAATAAAAAACATAAAGCACATATGTACATACATCGAAATGACGAAAGTTTTTTTTTTTATAAATGGAGATGGCGACGTAACCATGAAACGACGTACATCGAGTCCGACGTAACCGGAGGACTGTCTGTATGTTATTTAGTTGCAAATGAAAGATGACCAATTTAAATTCTCTTAAACTCATGGGAGATTATTGTAAGGATCCTAAAGTTTGAAACCAAGACAAGAGTGTTGTTGGGCTTTAGAAATGATTAAATGCAGTGTCAACTCTGATGTGTGCTTTCTGTCTCAGTTTTATTGTTCCTCACTGTCTTAGTCTGTTCTGGCTGCCGTAACAATACCACAGACTGGGCAGCTTAAACAGCAGGCATTTCTCTCAGATTTGGAAGCAGGAAGCTCGAGATCAAGGTGCCAGCGTTATCAGTTTCTGGTTAAGCCTTGGCCTGCGATTGGCTGCTTTCTCAACTGTGTCCTCATATGGCCTTTTCTCTCTGCAAAGGACACCAGTCCCATCGGGTCAGGGACCCACCCTTATGATGTCATTTAATCTTGGTTACTTCCTCAAAGTCCCCATCTCCAAATATAGCCACATTGGGGATGGAGATTCAACCTATGAATTAAGGGGGAAGAGAGGAGTCACAATTCAGTTCATAACACTAACTGTAAACTTGGCTGCCAAATGTCTCTGACTTTTATGTCTTGCAGGTACAGAAGTGACTGGTGCTCTGCAGCAAAATCTGCATACCCACAGAACTGCCGGTCCCACTTGGCATAGGTGTCTGTCCTTGGACCAGTGATTGTGGTCATGGGGGTGGCTATGGCCGCTCTCCAGGATCCTCATAGTTACCTTGGGAGGACCACTTCCTACACTCACTATGCAAAATTGGGGCTCTCTCAGGTTTTAAATGTGGATTTTCCACATAGCTGTATGTGTATTTCTAAAGCTTGGTTTTTAAAGAATTCTGAATTTTTTTTATCAATACAAGCTCTCATTAAAACATCCTTTTTATTCTATGACTGGCCCCTGGGTGTAGTTGTCCCAGCTTTCAATCTGGTGTTCTTCCCCTAGACATTAAAACAAAATGGAGGTGGAGTCAATTTAAAGTAAATTTAGAAATCCTTAGCATGTTACAAGTAAAGTATTTTGGCATTCTTATTTAAGTGTGTATGTGTGTGTGTGTTTTACTTTGGAAGTCCAAAGGAAACTTGACCATCTTCTGTTATCTCTATGCTTCTTTCTGGAGGAGTAACTGAAAATCGGGTTATTTTTCAATTGTTTGTTTCCTTGGAAGTGGTTCTACTTTATAGTTACTGGAAAAGCATTTCAAATTCTGTTGAGTGTGTGCATGTATGTGTATAAGGACTCATGGTTTTACCCTTTCTTTGGCTTCCTACATGATACTGTATAGTCAGTTTTATTTGGGATGCATGGGCACACAGTGTAATATGTATAGATCATGTATCAAAGGAATGTACACATGAAACCTATATAATCTTAACCAACATTACCTCCAATAAGTTTAATTAAGAATAAAATAAGACCAAAATATTTATATAAATACTTGGCAATCAATTGGAAGAGAAAGATTTGTTGACAAATACTTATTGGTACATTCTGTATCAGAGACTGATCTAAGCACTGGGGATATACACTGGTGGGGAAAAAATCCCTGTCCTCATGGAACTGACATTCTAATGGGGGAAACAGACGAGACATGAAAAACTCAGCTAAATTAGTGATGATACCTGCAAAGTGCTTACTGCAAGGAGTGGCACATAGGAAGGATTTGTTTGATGATAGCTACTGTTATTATTACACATTTGCATCTGCTGTTTCCTCTGCTGGGAATATCCTGTTCTGCATTACTTGGCTCATGCTACTTGCCTCTCAAAATTCAGTATAGACTTTACCTCCTCTAGGAAGCCTTGCTATGTCCTCACTACCCACCATTTGATTTAGGTGCTTTTCTTAAGCTTTATTAAAATGCCTCTTTGCCTGCCTGCCCACCCCAGGGAGGGAGTAGATGAGGTTTAAAGAAGTGTGGTTGCTCTGCTGCTGTTTTGCAGAAGAGATAAGCAGAGACTCTTATTTGGGGTCTAGGAATGGAGGATTCCTGTGAAGTGCTCAGCAAATGCTTCCCTCCAGACTATGGGAATTCTGAAGTATCGGCTCAACCCCCAGGAAGTGCGTGTGGCCGTGTTTTGAACCACCTGCCCCTGCCACATTCAGAACAGGACTTCTGCCCTTGATCCAAATTCTGCCTGACCTTTGCTATTACTGGCCTCGCCTGGCTTGATCAATTGAGTTCAGGAATTTGGAAAGTGAAAACAGGTCCCACTAGTCTGCCATTTCCCGGTTCTCACTGACTCTGGATGGTAGCAAGGCAACTTTGGGGTCAGTGCTGGCAGGAAATTTCTCATCTGGGTTGATGGGTAGAGAATGTCATTCTAGTTTCATGAACTGTTTGCTTTGCAATCGAAGAGGTGAACAGGTGAGCTTCATGTATTTCCCCAAGAGCTCTATGCACCTGTATACACTTGCCATTGGGGAGCACTCAGGTCTGGTACATTTTTTTCAGTAGAGGCCCAGAGTCAAGAGATACCTACTAGGTTCTGAGGGGCAGTGAAGGCACCAGGCTGACTATGGTCCTTCACTCACTCATTAGATGTCTATTGAGCATCAGCTGCAATATTTCCTGCCTGTATGACCTTGGGTAGTTATTAACCTCTAGGCCTCAGTTTTCTCTTCTGTAAAATGAGGGTAAGTTATTAGAGTTGGG
The DNA here is from genome assembly GCF_028538775.1 of Myotis yumanensis. Classification (NCBI taxonomy): domain Eukaryota; kingdom Metazoa; phylum Chordata; class Mammalia; order Chiroptera; family Vespertilionidae; genus Myotis; species Myotis yumanensis. The sequence goes on from NW_027223752.1 coordinate 99,908,180, forward strand.
TGAAGAATCAGTGAGATGGTGGACATGAGAGCCCTAATCCACTGGCTGTTGTATAGTGAGTGCTCAATAAAGGTGAACTGACAGTAGTGGTAGTATTACTACCACAGCTTTTATGTACCAGATACACTGTTGGATACAAAGCTGACCAAGCCAACTTTGCCCTGGAAGAATTCATAAACCCTTCAGGTGTGCAAAGAGTGAATATGAAGTTCAATAATAATTTCCAGTAAACTATACTTGATTGCCCACAGAAAAATGTGCCTAAACAGCAAGCAGCAGGAATGCCACCTTTCAGGCCACTCTGACCTGGACCGAGTCCTGTGTCCTTGCCAAATCTATACTAATAAAAGGGTAATGTGCTAATTAGACTGGATAGACCAGACGTCCTTCTGGACAAAGCCGTAGCGGCTGCGAGGGCTGAGGAGGGCTGGCGGCCGGCAGTGGCAGCAGCAGTGGGGTGATGGGGCAGCGCCTTCCCCTGATTGGCTGGTTGCCTCCTGCAGAGGGAAGCCAGACTGCGGCTTAGGCCCACTTCCCATGGGGAGTGGGCCTAAGCCATCAGTAGGACCTCCCCTGAGGACTCCTGGACTGTGAGAGGGGTCAGGCCAAGCTGAGAGCCCCCCCCCCCCCCCATTCCACCTGCCCCAGTGCACGAAGGCCTCTAGTAGAGAAATAACGTCTCTATTCCCCAGAAATCACTGGCCACTTAGATTCAAGCATAAACCTTTTATTTTCTCATGAATTTTTTCCTATATATTTCTTCCTCAATAACAGGGGTTGGTGCTTGATTTGAATATTAAAGACGAATACATGGCAGTCCTAGTTCATATGACTCCAAAAGTATTTTGGCAGTTTCTGAGTCCAGTGTCTCCAATAAGAGTGAGCTATTGGGTCAAACCACCCTGAGGGTTTTTCTAAGATATATCATGGGTGGGGGTCAGATGGACAAAATTCCAGAATGGCCTTTGGAAGAGATGGGGATCCTCAGAACCACATAGGCTGGTGACTTGTCTATCAGCAGACAGAGTGGGCCAGGAAAATGCTCCAAAGTCATCTTCAGATTGAGGTGGATTTTTGCTGGGCTTCTTGAGGGCATTAGCAAAGAACAGGAAGTGAAAGGAGCCAACCAGGAAGCAGTTTTGACATGAGAAAGCAGAATTGTTTTTCAATTTAATCAGCTTGACCCCTTGTTTGTGTGTTTAGCACAAGGGCCTGAGGGGATTGGCTTTCAAATCAGTGAGCCCACATTTACTAGGACTTCTGTGTGCAGAGGGGCCATTGATTACGCATTGAGACTAGGAGGAATTGTAGGGAATGACCCAAATCCTTTAGTAATTTATAATCTTGTTCAAAGCCACACACGGAATGTGTACCCTCCCACATCAACACAAGACTAGCTACCACACTGCCCCATACCATGATTCCAGTGTGGTGGGGTGCTGGCTGTGAGCTAGACAGAGCTGACTGGCATCCTGGTCCTGCCAATTACTGGGTAAATTTCTTAACGTAAGCTTTGTTTAACTCATTTTTGTACCATAAGAATCAAATTATTAATCTTTCAGGTGGTTGTGAAAATTAAATGGGAAGCATTCATTCATCACTCATGAGGTCACAGCAATACACAAAGCAAAATCCTGCTTCTATGGCACTTAAACTCTAGGAGAGGAGACATACATAATGAAAAATTCAGAAAAATACCAAGTAGAGATAAGCTATGATGGGAACTGTGATGTGCCACCCAGACCGTCTTCTCTGAAGGCCTTGTTCTAGGAGCACTATTGGCAAGCAGCCTTGAGCTGTCAGTTCCTTCTGGGATGGGCTCAGCTGCAGATGTTGCTGGAGATGGCCTAGGGAGGCCCACATGCAAAGACTGATCAGTAAAGAAGTACAAAGACCTGGCCATCCTGAATCCAAGTCCAGGATCATTCCAACTGCAGAGCTCCACATGGGAGCTGTTGTTGAGTATGCATCACAGCCAACTTGCCCCTCTTGCCTCCCCTTCTTGCTCCCCTTCCACAGTTGTTGATCCCACAAGAACTCCCTAATGAACATCCTGTGCTCTCAACTCCTCTTAGGGTCTGCTTTCCTGAGACCCAGACTGCAATCCAAGTGCTCTGTTGGGTGAGGTGCTGTGATTGGGCCTGTAGAGAAAGACTGCTCCCTGCAAAGACAGGCTGGACTGTCTTGAAGATGGGGAAAAACATCCCAGACAAGATAAGGGAGAAAAGGAAGAGCATGACTTATTTGAGTAACTGAGGGAAATAGTGAAAGGTGGAAGAAAGAATCAGAAGAGCTTTGAGAGGCATGGCTTGTATCAGAGAGGACTTTGTCAGCCAGGATGACAAAGTTGGATTTTCTTCTACGTGTGATACAATTGATTTGATCTGATTTTAAAGGATCACTCTGGCTGCTGAATGGAGAGTGAGATTGAAGGGGCTAAAGTAGGATTGGGGAGACCTATGAGGAGAGAACAACCGGAGACAATGGGTGTGATGGTGGAGAGAAGGAGACAGATTCAAGATACATTTCCCAAGTAGAGCTGAGAGGACTTGATGATGGAGTCTATGTAGCAGGGGTGGTATGAAAGGATTGTTGGGCTCATGGCCTGAGCAATTGAGTGGATGGGGTATTGAGAAGGTATACAGACAGTCCCAGGTGGTGTCACTCATTGAAAGGGAGAGCTGTCAGGAGGCTCCCTCTTCCTCCATTTGGCTAATTTGCATAGCCTGGCTCCATACCTAATGTTTTTACAAGCTGCCAGTGAAAATGGCCGTGGTGAAATGGACCTGGTTCCGACATCCTGGCCTGCAGGTGGGCAGGCAAAGGTCTTAGCCAGAGAGCTGAGATGACATTGCTCTGGGAAAGGGAAAGGAGGTACAAGAAGTGGGTGGGAGTGCTCTTTTTTAGAACTACTGTACTATGTGAAGCTTTTAGATCTCAGGCCCTACCTGTCCTCTTTGTACCTTCAGGCTGGGGCCTGAGCCTGGGTCTGAGGAGTGAAGGTAATGCTGGGTCACTGGTGAGAAAGGGGCTGACTGTAAACTGATCTCTTTCTGTTGGGCCTGACCTGGATTTTCCTTTTCCTTTAATTTGACTTTTGTTTGTTTGCTTTGCCTCTTTTCCTGAGAGGCTCTGGAGACATAACAGAGGCAGCACAAGCTGAAGGTGTCTGTGGTACTTGCTCACCTGCATCAGGCTAGAAGTATGTTTGTGATTCTACATAATATGATCCCATGTATAGAATCATATAATAACCCCATTACAATCAAGATACAGAACTGTTTCATTGCCAGAGTGGAGCTCTGATGTGCTACCCTTTGTCACCTGGCTTATTAGAGGTCCTAGAGAAACAGAAAGAATAGGCTATTATATATAGACTAGAGGCCCAGTACACAAAAATTTGTGCACTTTTGGGGGGGGGAGGGGTCCCTCAGCCCAGCCTGTGCCCTTTCGCAGTCTGGGACCCTTCGGGGGATGACCACCTGCTGGCTTAGGCCCGCTCCCCGGGTGATTAGGCCTAAGCTGGCAGTCAGACATCCCTCTGGCAGCCTGGGAGCCCTTGGGGGATGTCCACTTGCCAGTGGGGAGCAGGCCTAAGCTGCAGTCGGACATCCTTAGCGCTGCTGAGGAGGCAGGAGAGGCTCCCACCACCACCTCTGTGCTGGCAGCCATCAGCCTGGCTTGTGGCTGAGCAGAGCTCCCCCTGTGGGAGTGCACTGACCACCAGGGGGCAGCTCCTGCATTGAGCGTCTGCCCCCTGGTGGTCAGTGTGTGTCATAGTGACCAGTCATTCCCAGTCTTTCTGCTGTTAGGGTCAATTTGCATATTACCCTTTTATTATATAGGATAGAGGCCTGGTGCATGGGTGGGGGTCGGCTGGTTTGCCCTGAAGGGTGTCCCAGATCAGGGTAGGGGTCCCGCTTGGGTGCCTGGCCAGCCTGGGTGAGGAGTTGAGGGCCGTTTTCAGGCTGGCCACAGCCCCTTCAGGGTGGGGATCCCTGCTGGGGTGCCTGGCCAGCCTGGGTGAGGGGCTGATGGCTGTTTGCAGGCTGGCCACAGCCCCGTCAGTGTGGATGTCCCCCCTGGGGTGCCTGGCCATCCTGGGTGAGGGGCTGAGGACCGTTTTCAGGCTGGCTAAGCCCCCCAGCGGGGACCCTCACCCCATGAGGGTGTGGCCATCCTGGGTGAGGGGCTGATGGCTGTTTGCAGGCTGGCCACAGCCCCCAGCCACCCAAGCTCCCAGTGGAGCTTGGCTGGAAACAGGTATCTGGGATTTATTTGTCTTCTATAATTGAAACTTTGTTGCCATGAGCAGAAGCCACAGCTGGCTCAGGGCAGGCGGGAAGCTTGTCTTTCTCCATCGCCTGGGCAACCAAGCCTTCTTCTTGCTCCAGCTCCGTGGCTGCCGGCTGCCATCTTGGTTGGGTTAATTTGCATATAGTCACTCTGATTGGCTGGTGGGCGTGGCTTGGGGCATAGCAAAGGTATGGTCAATTAGCATCTTTGTCTTTTATTAGTGTAGAAAGATATGAGGAGATTTATAGGAATTGGTTTATTCAATGATGTAGGCCAAGAAGTCTCACACTTTGCCTTCTGCAAACTGGAGATATTGGAAAGCAAGTGGTATATTTCAGTCTGAATGTGGAGGCCCTGGAACTGGGAGCACCATATCTGAGGACAGGAGAAGATTAATGTCTCAGGTCAAGCAAAGAACAGATTTGCCCTTCTCCACTGTCTTGTTCTATTTAGGCCCTCAACAAATTGGATGATACCCACATTGGGAAGGGCGATCGATATTCTTTACTCTATTAATTCAAGTGCTAATCTCTTTCAGAGAAAAACTTTCACAGATAAATTTAGAAATAATGTGTACCAGTGATTTTTTTCATCCCTTAGCCTGGTCCAGTTGACACATAAAATGAACCATCACACCTATAAATTGCTAATCTGGCCTCATCTCTATGGTTTTGTCATTTTGAAAATGTTATATAAATGGAATTATACAGTATGGATCTATGATGCCCTTGAAATTCATCCAAGTTGGTACATGTGTCAGTAGCTTTTTCCTTTTGATTGCTGAGTAGTATCTCATTGTATGGATGTACCAGCATTTGTTTAATGATTAACTCACTGAAGGGCATGTAGGTTGTTCCCACTTTTCGGATATTCTAAATAAGACTGCTATGAATATTTGTGTGCCATTTTTTTAAATTGTGGTAAAACATACATCAAATTTACCGTTTTAACCATATTTAAGTGTACAGTTTAGTGAATGTACAGGTTTTTGTGTGAGTGTAAACTTTCATTTCTCTGGGACCAATGCCTAAGAGTACAACAGCTGAATCACCTGGTAAATGGATGTTCGGTTTCATAAGAAACAACTGCCCTATTTTCCGTTCCCACCAGCACTATGTGACAGATCCCATTTTTCTGCATCGTTGCCAGCATTTGGTCTTACTACTGTTTTTTATTTTAGCTACTATAATAGGTGTGCATCTCCTTATAGTTTTAATTTGATTTTCCTAATGGTGAGTAATGTTAAACATCTTTTCATGTGTTTTTTGCTAATCAAATCTCCTCTTTGGTGAAATGTCTATTCATGTCTTTTACTTTTTTAATTTGATTATAAGCAGTCTTGCATGTGTGTTTTTATTGCTTTTGTGTTTTTGAATTTTGAGAATTCTTTTTATAGATTCTAGCTACTAGTCAGATATGTGGTTTTCAAATACTTTTCCTTCAATCTGTAGCTTGTCTTTCATCTTCTTAACAAGGTCTTTTGCTCAGCAAAATTTTTAATTTTGATGACGTTTAATGTATTTTTAAAAATTCTCGCTTCAGGTTATGTTTTTATTGGTTTTTAGAGAGAGAGAGGGAGAGAGAAACATCTATGTGAGAGAGAAACCAATTAGTTGCTTTTTGTCACACTGGATGACGCTCCAACCAACTGAGCCACTCAGCCAGGGCCAACATATCTTTATTTAGAATAAATTATCCCTTTGATATCCTATTCAAGATACAGTCAAGAATTATACTCTTTGCCTAGCCCTTCATCTCAAAGATTCTCTGCATTCTTCTTTCCTAAAAGTTTTATCATTTTATGTTTTACATTTAAGTCTGTGATCCATTTTGAGTGAATTTTGGTGTAAGGTGTGAGGAGTAGGCATTTTTATTTATTTTTTGCTTATGGATGTTTAGTTGCTCCAGTGCCCATTTGTTGAAGAGGCTGTCAATTCTCCATTGGATTTCTGTTGCCCATTTAAAAAACAAAACAAAACAAACAAACAACAAAACCACAGAACATACTTTGTGGTTCTATTTCTAGGTTCTCTATTCTGTTCCATTGGTCTCTGTGTCTGTCCCTCTACTAGTACCACACTGCCTTGACTACTGGAACTCTATAGCAAGCCTTGATATTGGGTAGTGATTCCTCTCATTCTTCTTTGTCAAGATGGTTTGATCCAATCTAGTTTCTTTGCCTTTTTCTATAACTTTTAGAATAAGCTTGTCTATGACTACAAAATATTTTGCTGGGATTTTGATAGGAATTTCATTTTTATTTTTGAGATATTGTGAATGAAATTATTTTTTAGATTTTTTTTCAGTTTTTCCATTGCTAATATCTAGAAATGCAGTTGTTGTTTGTACATTGACATTGCTTGACCCTTTAATTAGTGCTAATAAGTTGTTTTGTGGATTCCTCAGGATTTTCATCATATGGGATAATGTTATCTGTAAACACAATTTTACTTCTTGCTTTCCAATCTGGATGTCTTATATTTCATTTTCTTACCTAATTGCACTGGATAGAATCTCCAGTATAATCATCAGTAGAAGTGGTGAGAATGGACATCCTTGCCTTGTTCCTGATCTTAGGAGAAAGCATTTTGTTTTTCACCATGCAGTATAATACAGAGAAAACCAAGTACTCAGTACGAGGGTCCTGAGAAGTGGTGGTTTGTGGGGAAGCACGGGACTTGGTTGGAATGTCTGTGAGGAGGATTCTCTGAAAGGTCAGGGGCCCCTGAGGGGACCTAACAGAAGGCGGCAGCCCCTACCTTGACTTTTCCAAACAAGTCCGATCCCCCGGGGTGTTTTGCTAGAATCTCTATGTTTAGGCTTTAAAGACCCGACCTTGTAGAAGCATGTACTTTCTCAAGGATACGTACCCTACTGATTGTATCTAGAGCAGCGGTTCTCAACCTGTGGGTCGCGACCCCTTTGGGGGTCGAACGACCCTTTCACAGGGGTCGCCTAAGGCCATCGGAAAACACATATATAATTACATATTGTTTTTGTGATTAATCACGATGCTTTAATTATGTTCAATTTGTAACAATGAAATTGGGGATCACCACATCATGAGGAACTGTATTAAAGGTTCGCGGCATTAAGAAGGTTGAGAACCACTGATTTAGAGGTTAATTTGAGTTCAATAAAAAGCCAACAAGGCAGGTGAACAAGGCTGCTTTTACTTCTAAAGTAAAACAGTCCCTTAGCCTCTCTTTCACAGAAACCTGTATTGGAGTAATCTATTCATCCGTGCCTCAAGGTCTGCTGGTCAGCCCCGGCAGTGGTTGGGTGAGGGCATTTGGAAGCCTTTCCAAAGAGACAAGTTGGGAGGTGCATGAACTCACTGAGGCCAGGAAATCTGTGAGTGTCCTGACATTTCAGTACTGGAACTGACAACAGAAGAGGTTGAACTCAGTACTGATGATAAAGTGCAGGCTTTGCTCTGCTTCTCCAACAAGGTAGCTCTCCTCTTCATCCTCACTGTCCCCATGGGAAGCCAGGCAGCCTCCAAAGGGTCCTGTGCCATCACAGACTTTACCTCTCTCCCCTTCACTCCAGGATGCAGAGCAGATGGGAAAACTCCCCATTGTTCCAGGGAAGGATGCCAGGAGAAAGCATGTAAAACTCTTGTCCTCAGGCGCCTGGGGCAACTGCCACCAATGGGGGTTCTGTGGCTCTTTCCGTATTAAGAACCTGACCTTCATTTGTTCCTAACTCCAAAAATCTGTTCACATGTTTAAATGCACGTATCCAATGCCAGCTACGTGCAAGGTATCTTTTGAGACATGGTATGGGATGAAATAGACTAACAAGATCCTTATTCAGACCTTTGTAATTTACAACAGAGGGATGAGTTTCAAATACTTAAACCCCAGGAACAATGTGAGCTCTGTGATAAGAGAGGCATAAATCAAGTACTGTGATTGTGCCAAGGAAGGAAACAGCACATGTGTGCATGCGCCTATGTAAGTCTGTGTAGGTGGGCTTGGTTGGGGCAGGTGGGATGGGGTGGGTTACAGGCATTGGAGCACAGGCAAGCTGAGCACTAAAAGTTGTATAGGATTTTGACAGACAACTGGCAGGAGCTTTGGGGATACCGTAGAGCAGTGATTCTCAAACTCTCATAGGACATGGGCCACTTGAGATCTTGTTAAATACAGATTCTGAACAAAGGGTCTGGGATTGGGCTTGAGAGTTTTGACAAGCTCCCAGGTAAAGCTGATGCTGCAGATTGGAGGGTCACTCTAAGTAGCAAGGATGTAGAGAACAGCTTATATGATTTGGCTGGAGAATAGTGGGAGAGAAAGAGAGAAGAACTGAAAAAGTAGTTAGGGGCCAGATTCCAGACTGAGGAGATTGAACTGTATTTGGCAGGCAGTGCACAAGCTCTGAAGGTATTTGGGCCATGAAGTGAGCCAAGTCAGACTTTAGGCAGATTAGCTGAAAATCACTCAAAGAAGAAACAAAGCAGGGACAACTAGAGACACAGTTATTTTTTATCCATCCATCCATCCATCCATCATCTATCCACCATCCACTAACATTTATTAGGTAAATATTGTGCTCCAGACACCAGGGAAGGATAAAGAAAACCCAATTTCATCCCACACTCCTCAGGGATCCCAGAGCCTAGTGGGATTGATGAACCCCATATTATGTGTGCAGGTTCGACAGGAGCTCAGAAGAAGGGAGCAGGCAAGAAGCTTCCTAAAGGAGACGACACTTGAGAGCTTTCAAAGAGTCAGTGGGAGTTATTTGGATAAAGACGAGCAGTTAGAGGGATCCTGAGCAAAAGCCAGTGGCAGCAGCGCAATGCATGTGGGGAGCTGCTGGGAGTTTGGGGCTGAAGGAGTTTGAGGCCAGTGAGGGCTCCAGAGGTGTAGTGACAAACAGCAGGGACCAGCTCTGGTTATGTCAGTGTACTGGAGGCTCATAGGACTGACTGGAAAGTTGAAGAACCCAGCTTAGGTAGGCACCGAAAGTCAGGCCCTGTCCCCACATCTCTGAGTGAGTAAAGTGTGTCAGCCAAAATCACAGTGCCCATTTTTGGAAGTCATAATGGTAAGTAGAATCTATAGAACATTTATAGATTCTATAGAACATTTATAGAGGCACCGTGCTAAGTGCTTTACACGTGTAATTATAGGGAATTCTACCAGTAACCTTAGCAGGGGACCCTACATTAAGATGAAGAAACAAGACTTCAAGAGGGTCTGTAGTTGGCCTGACATTGCCCAGCTACCAGGTGATGGGGCCTTGATAGAAGTTAAGACACTGCTCTCCAGAGCCCCGGTTCATAAACCACTCAGGGAGAATAAAAAGGGAGGGGCCAGGTCAGCTGTGGACCAAGGGAGTGGTACTCAAGATCATAATGGGGGGATGGGCCTCTGTTAGCTAAAAGCCTTGGTAGTTGCTTTGGGCCAAAAGATGTAACTAGCAAGGTTTGGAAGGAGATCATCAAACTGACATGGCTGTAGTGCTTGTCATAGAGATGACTTTGAGGTTTGGATGGGGGAACAGGAAAGACCCCAGGAGAGGGGCACTGATGAAGCATGTAGTGAACCACCCCTACACACACATACACTGTTCTCTCGCTTTTCTTCTCTTTCTGGTATCCTAGCCCTTCAGTTCTTTGTGGCTCTGGGTCAGGGGCCCTTTGTTAGTAGAGAGATTGGGGTGGTGAGTAGGGGCTGGTGAAGGACGGCAATTGATCTATACCTGAAAAAACACTGCAGAAGAAACTCACTGACATAGACGATATCAAAAACAGAGCTCCTGCTCAGAATCTCTGGAGGGGCTGGGGGTTGCTGACTTTCCCACCAGGGTTCAAACCATCTCAACGACTCCAGGATGACAGAGGAGAAGGGCCTGTCTGCCTGGGCTGCTATAATCAAGTCTCATAGACATTTAGTTCCCACAGTTCTGGAGACTGGAAGTCCAGAATCAAGGTGCCTGTGAGGCTGGGCCCTGGTGAGGCCTCTCTCCTGGTCTTGCAGATGGCCTCTCCTGTGTCTGTGTGTGTGTATGTGTGTGTATGTGTGTATGTGTGTGTATGTGTGTATGTGTGTGTGTGTGTATGTGTGTGTATGTGTGTATGTGTGTGTGTGTGTGTATGTATGTGTGTGTGTGTGTGTGTGTGTGTGTGTATGCAGCAGGGAGAGACCTGGTGTCTCTTCCTCATAATGATCCCAGCCAATGGATTAGAATCCCACCCAAACCACCCCATTTAACTTTAATTATGTCCTTGGAGGCCCCATCTCTAAATAGAGTCACATTGGGGGTTTATTTAGGGCTTCAATATGAATTATTTTTGGGGGGGGGGGGGTACACATTCAGTTCATAACAGGCCCCAAGAGACCTTCTAGTCTAGCCTCTTTCCTCATTTTACTGATGAGGAAACAAGCTCAGAGAGGTTTGCTCAAGGTCACACAGCTAGTTAGAGGCACAGCCAGAATTGGAAGTCAGGCCTAGCCTCTCCCAGACATGTGGAGGAAAGGGCAATGTCTTCTAGCTAGTGTGGCTGCATGTAGTGAGGCCTGCTATGGGTGTGCCCTGCTGTGGCTGCATGTAGTGAAGCCTGCTATGGGTGATTATGTGAGAGACAAGAACAGAGGGGAACAGGCTCACCCTGAAACCTGGAGGATTTAGCTTAAACCTCAGGAAGACTTCCTGTTTGAAAAAGGTGTGAATCATTGTGGCCAGTGACAATTACGGGGTTTCTTCTTCCAAAAATGGCAGAAAGTTTGGGAAAGGGGCAGGGAATAGACTTCATAACTGCTTAAAGATCCTTCTAGCCTGGCCGATGTGGCTCAGTGGTTTAACGTTCAACCTATGAACCAGGAGGTCACAAGTTCGATTCCTGGTCAGGGTACATGCCTGGGTTGTGGGTTCGATCCTCAGTAGGGGCTGTGCAGGAGGCAGCCAATCAATGATTCTCTCTCATCATTGATGTTTCTATCTCTCTTTCCCTTCCTCTTTGAAATCAATCAATAAAAATATATTTTTAAAAAAGATCCTTCTAGATCAGTGGTTCTCAACCTTCCTAGTGCCGCGACCCTTTAATACAGTTCCTCATGTTGTGGTGACCCCCAACCAGAAAATTATTTTTGTTGCTACGTCATAACTGTAATTTTGCTACTGTTATGAATCATAATGTAAATATCTGAAATGCAGGATGTATTTTCATTGTTACAAATTGAACATAATTAAGGCATAGTGATTAATCACAAATACAATATGTAATTATATATGTGTTTTCCGATGGTCTTAGGCGACCCATGTGAAAAGGTCATTCGAGCCCCAAAGGGGTTGTGACCCACAGGTTGAGAACCGCTGTTCTAGATTCAGGTTTCTATGATGCCATTAAGTACTCAACCGAAACCATCTGAATCCAGAAGTCTTGCCAGGAGGAAATAGTTACTGAAAAAATGTCCCTGTGCATACCTTTGGCCCAGCAGCTGCCCTTTGGGGTGAAGGCAGTGACTGGGCATACGTAGGGCTGTTTACCTTGGTTAGGCAATGCAGATAAGTTGTCCTGTTTGTATTTGCAGATGGAGCTAATGTTTGGGTGGGCAAGGCCAGGCCAGAGCAGGCAGGAGGAGCTGGCACCAGGTCAGGGTCCTCCACTGGGGCCAGGGGTGAAGAGGGAGGAGCAGCCACAGTCCAGCTAAGCGGCCCTATTTCCACTGCAGGCGTCCAGGCGTCCTTTTCCTGTCTGCTCTGTGCTCTCCTGGACTTCTGTGTGTCAACCCTTAACTTTCTCTTTTAAATTCTCTCTCTCTCTCTCTTTCTCTCTCTCTCTCTCTCTCTCTCTCCTTCTGCCCCTCTATCCTTACAACACACCCCTGACAGCAAAGTTCTGCACTGACCCAGGCCCAAAAGACTTCTTGTTGTGGATAAGAAAATATTTTCATTAGAAAATGAACCTGGGTAATCACTTTCAGACCCACAAATGCCATTTTCAAGAAAATAGGAAATCTGACTTGTTGGGTAATGGGAGTGACTGCCATTCGGAACACCATCACCCCTGACTAGCAGGGGAGAGCATGGCCTCTGGAGAGGTCACCTCAAGACCTAAGAATCACTAGGTCTGTTCTTGGTACAGCCTTGTTATGACCTGTGCTCAGTATTTGCTAACTCAGTGTAACAAAGCCATTGCCCTTGAGAAGACTAGGAAAGACAGGCAGAGTGAGGAAGGTCATTGCTGGACAGCTGCTGGCTGCCCAGGCCCTCACCCGCCCCACGCCTGTGAGGGCACAGCTAACATAGATCACATCCTCTCTTTATAGAGATTGAAAAGACTTTTTGCAGAACACAAATCAGTTCTCTCAGAACCTGCTTATGGGGTTGAGAGAAAGCCATGTTCTTCGGGACCCCATGCTGAACCCCACACCACATCTTCAATGGAAGCGTTGCCTTTCACCAGCTGGCAGATGAGGAACTGACACTGGGGGGTCAGGGGCTGGGGGGCGCATGATGTCTAGTGATGCAGGGCCAGGTTTTGGATTTCACTCAGCCTCACTGTCCCCTGAGGCAGCTCCAGGTAAAGACTGTTGATTTGGGAAAGGTGGTCAAGGGTGCGTAGTGCTCATTCCACAGGGTTTGGTTCACTAGAGAATTGAGGGCAATGAGCAGAACGACCTCTGCCGAGGTCGGCTAGCTTCCTGCTGAAGTGGCAGAACGTTTCCATCCTCGGGGCTGCTTTGTTTACTGGGCTCTGTGTGCCCCTGCCAGCACAGCTGTGACTTTGCCACGCCCCCGCCCCCCAGGTCCCATCCTGTGTGTGACCTAGATCTCAGCTGCAGGAATGGAGAACGTAACCTCTTTGAATGAGCTCTTGTATGCCTTTGACCAACATGTTACCCAGATGGGGCAGGGTATCTGGATGGTGCCCTCCGCCCAGCCCTTTGACCTTAGATCTGTGGATGCAGCCTCACCAGCCCATCATGTCCCCCAGGGCATCTTGATCCCCACCCACAGGGTGTAGGGTGCGGTGGGGGCAGCTGGTGTCAAATGACAGGTTCTGTGCCCAGTCCTGCTTGGTTACTTGCTGACCTTGGGCTCTCTATACTTTAACTTCTAACCAGTGTCACACGCTTGTCATGGGAAGGAATTCAGGTGACCCATGTAAAGCCCTTAGCGCAGCTCCTGTTAATCACCGGTCCAGGTGGACTCAGGACTGGATCTGCGAGGTCTGCGGCATCACTCGGCAAGGAAGACGGGGAGTCACATCTGAGTGTAGGGGGTTCTGGAGGGCTTTGTCAGATGGAGTCTTAGGGACTTGGCTTTGGCACAGTCTTACCTTGGAGGGGCTTTGTAGGCCCCAAACCATAAACTTGGCTTGAACAAGTGGACTCTTTGCCTGCCCCCTTTGCAGACTGAGGCCCAGGGGTGTTAGTAAGACCCCATCACTTTCCAACAGGCCCAAAGACATCTTGAAGGGCTCCTGGGGTCCCAGTGGCACACTCGACAGGCTGCTCTAACTTCAAAGAAGCCAGCTTGACCCCTTCCAAGACCCCTGAGAAATGGAAACGCAGCCACAGCTGGATGGATGCAGCAGCCAGAAGTGGAGACAGTGCAGGCGGCAGGAGAGGGGCTTTCCAACAACCGACCTCTGGGTCCTGTGTTTAATCCACAAGACCAGGAGCTGTGATGTCATTTCTGGCCCGGCCTGTAAGTCACCTTTTGGGTGGCCTGGCCACCTGTACCAGGGCCTCTTCCTCCCTGAGGGCGGGGCCCAGGCAGCCCAGGAGCTGAGGCTTAATGAGGAGGATTGGTGCCTGGAGGACAAAGGATTTCCAGGGGAAGCAGCCCAGGCTGATCATTACTGTCGCCTGAACTCCCAGCCAGGTCCCAGCTGGGTCTTGGTCTCCCTGGGGCTTCCATGCAGCCTTCTCCTGGCAAGGGGACTCAGAATGGAATGTTCTGGGACCAGCAGGTGTATAACAAATGCTACAAATGCTTGCTCAGTGATGTCAGAGGATAGGCTGGCCCCAGGCCAGATGCAGAGGTGAAGGCTGACTGCTAATCCCAGCTTCCCTTCCTCCTCTTTGTCCCTTCTGCTGCCCTTACCCATCATGAGCCTCTTTCTTTCTCCTCTCTCCTGACCTTGAAACTTTTCCTCAGGAAAGGTGGCGGGGGTGGGGGTGGGGGTGGGTGGTGTAGGGGGTGGGGGTGCATTTACACTATAGTGTAAACGACTGGCCGCACTTCAGTGTTTTTCTATTCCCCTTTCTATCATTTCTGCAACCTTGACATGACCTTAGTCTTGGGCTTCTGAAACTGGGATAATGAATCTCTGGGGTTATTGGTGATGTGCCAGGGATAAACAAAGCTGTAGGATAACCTGGGACACCTTCCTCATCAATTTTATTAGGTGATGAGAAAACATCTCTTGAAATAGTCACAAATATGTTATAGAGTAGAAAAAAGTTGCCTGAATTATAAAGACAAATAAAAAAGTCTTATCTCCATAGACAGTAGTTAAATTTATTTCCTCAAGACTCAGAAAAGCATAGCTCCCACATGACCACTCCGGCCACTGACTGTAGAAACATTCCGTGATGGCAAGACAACCCCCTCCGGTCATCGCTAATCTTGTTGGCAGATGATGGGTTGGTTGGTAATGACTGCTGGCATACAAGGCTTATATGCCTTTCTGAACATTTACATAATATTTTTTTAATTAGGTTTAGACCTTCTATAAGTGTAAACTCATCCATTTTGAACCTAACACAGAGCTTGAAGGGCAGTCACAAGAATGTTCTGCATTTTTGAGCATGTGTTTCCTTAAAGATTTAAAAGTTTGAAGAAGTGCAAACATGACTGAGCCAGGTGTAAAACTGAGACATCACAGGGAAAAACTGTTAGTGAACCCTAAGTGGACAGCATAGGCTACAAGGACAAATAACACTACAAGGACCACAAAGATGGATCACGAATATTAAAGCAAAAGGAGGATGCTTGGCAACCAGGAGAGAGGGCCACCCCCAGGCAGGTCAAACAGAGCAGGACGTGAAGAGTCAGGAAGCTGCAAGCAGGGCTGTCAGGAGCCCGTCGTGACGGGGGATCCACAGGGACCCAGGACCTGTCCTCATTCTACACCCACATCTGCTGCAAACACACGGTGCACCTTTGAAAGGAGAAAGTTCCCTAGTGTTTCAAAGTCAAAGCCACAGTGACTGACTTTTGACAGAATCTGCTTTTATTTCCCAAAGCTTCTGTTTACTCTCAGATGACTATGTATTGCTCTCAAGACGTCCAATATTAAAATTAGTAATGGATACTGGAAGAATAAGATTTATTGCATTTATGGTGAGATAAGTAAATAAAAACACACTAAGGTTTTGTTAAGGACTCCCTCTGATTTCACTTGTGGAGCCCATTCCTGGAACTGGAACAAGGGCGGAATCAACCCCTGCAGGGTGACTGGAACCAGCCTTTTCCTCCTGAAATCCCCCAGCACCCCCCCTGCAGCGTGCCCTCAGCACCCCAGCTCCAGGGCTGATGGTGACAATGTTTCTTTGTGATGCCTAAAGGGCTTCGCACGGACCACCCGGAGCGTCTGATTCTAGCACCAGCGGCGCCCTGCCTGCCTTCCTCTCCTCTGGCTCTGGCTGTGCTGTCACTCATGTGGTCACAAGTTGGCCAGAACATAGCACGATGGGAAGAAAAGCAAAACAGACCAGCCAGGTACTCGTAGGACCCCTCTCTGGATTGAGTGCCTGTGTGAATTCTCTGGGGGGCATGCGGGGATAATAATTTTTCTCCCCCTTGTTTATAGAAAAGCCAGACACAGGAAAGCCTAGAAGAAAAATGAAGGAAAACATTGCATATATGGAGAACCTTCTCTGGATGAAGAGTTAATTATTGATGTCCTGTGCCTAGCGCAGAAGTAGGTCCTTATTTCTATCATGAGGAAACGGAGGCTGAGAGATTGAGGAAAGGAGTGGCTCATGTCCATCAAGGGCTTACCACAGGCCAGGCGGTGACATGTGTTAGCACATTTATTACTCACCAACCCCATGACAGAAGCACAGGGATCTCCGCTCTATAGATGGGAAACCAAGACTGGAGACACCTGGGAATTTACCCATAGTTCCAAGCTAATCCACATTGGAGCCAGGACTGGAATCTAGAAATGCTGGCTCCGAAGTCTGTGTGTTTCACTGCTGTGCTGCACTGCTCTGCAGATCAGGGAATCAGCAACCACAGGACTCGGAGTTCCCGGGTCTGTCTCCTGCTGACGCAATCGTGAACAACCAAGGCCTGAGGCCAAATGGGGCCTCCCCTTAGTCTGGAAGGATGCTTCAGACTGGCTGCAAAAAAAAAAAAAAAAAAAAAAGGCATGATGCAGCTGCCAGCCACGAGTGCAGCAGGCTCCTCAGCATGGCCTCTGAGGACGGTGTCCCCACTGTTCGTGGGCATCTGCCGCTGACACTGGCTCCGGCTCCTGCCTACAGCCTAGGCTGCCATGAGGGCTGGTTGATGAGCTTGGGAAGTCACCCTTGGCCAACACAGGCTTGGTTCTCCTGGGGGCCACCCCTCTGTCATCACCCCTCCCTGGCCAGATGGGGGCAGGTAGTGTCTCTGTGTGCAGAAGGGGGTGCCGGGTCAGCTTTTCTCCCCGATGGCAGAGCAGGAAGCCCCAGGGACCGAACCCAAAGAAGAATAGATGTGAACTAGACAACAGGGAGGGTGTGAAATGTTAGCGCCGATTTTTGAGAGGGGCTGGGGGCGGGGGGACACTGGTCCAGTCTGGCTCAGATCCAGATTGCAATTCTGAGCGGAGAAAATTGGGTCCATTTGAGACCTGAAAGTGCTAGGGCTGGAGAAAAATACTTTCCTGCTCATTCTGAGCAACTAAAATGCACTACTGGTGCAGCAGAATTGCTAGTCGACACCCCAACATCATTCTTATTTATTTATTTATTTATTTATTTATTTATTTATTTATTGTTGGCAGTATGGTATTACAGACGACCCTCATCACCCCCTTTACCCACCTCCACCCAGCCCTCACCCACCCCACCCCAGGCCTTCCCCACACTATTGTCTGTGTCCATGGGTTATGCATATTTGTTCTTTGATTAATCTCTTTCCCTCCCCTACATCCCTCTCTCCTCTGAGATCTATCATTCTGTTCCATGCCTCTGAACCTATTTTGCTTGTCAGTTTATTTTGTTCATTAGATTTCACATATAAATGAGATCATTTGACATTTCCCTTCCTCTAACTGGCTTATTCACTTAGCATAGTAATCTCCAGGTCCATCCATGCTGTCAAAAAGGGAAAGAGATCCTTCTTTTTCACAGCTGCATAGTATTCCATTGTGTTAATGTACCAGCACTTTAAAAAAAAACAATGACAGCACTTGTCATTTGTTGATTTATTAATAGTAGCTATTCTGGCAAGTGTGAGGTTATACTTCATTGTTGTTTTAATTTGCAGCTTTCTGATGATTACTGATTTGGGATTGATTTTTTTCATGTTTCTTGGCCATCTGCATGTCCACTTTGGAGAAGTGTCTATTTAGGTCGTTTTTTCCATTTTTCAATTGGATTGTTTGTCTTCCTGGTGTTGAGTTGTATGAGTTCTTTGTATATTTTGGAAATTAACCCCTTATCAGATGTATCATTGGTGAATAAGTTCTTCCACACAGTGGGCTCCCTTTTCATTTTTTTTTTTGTGCTTTCTTTTGCCGTGCAGAAGTTTTTTATTTTGATATGGTCCCATTTGTTTATTTTTTTCCTGTTTCCCTTACCCTAGGAGATGTGCCAATGAAAATTCTGCTACATGAGATTCTGAGATTTTACTGCCTATATTTTCTTCTAGGATTTTTATGGTTTCACAACTTACATTTAAGTCTTTTATCCATTTTGAATTTATTCTTGTGTATGGTGTAAGTTGGTGGTCTAGTTTCTTTTCTTTTTTTTTTGGATGTACCTGTTCAAATTTTGTATCCTGCAACTTTGCCAAATTCATTTATTAAATCTAGTAGTTTTTTTTATGGAGTCTTTAATGTTTTGTATGTACAATATCATGACCATTTATTGAAGTGACTGTCTTTACTCCATTATATGCTCTTGCCTCCTTTGTAAAAAATTAATTGAGCATCAGGGCTTGGGTTGATTTCTGGGTTCTCTGTTCTGTTCCATTGATCTATATGTCTGTTCTTGTGCCAGTACCAGGCTGTTCTGATTACAGTAGCTTTGTAGTATAACTTGATATCTGGTATTGTGATCTCTCCAACTTTGTTCTTCATTCTCCAGGTTGCTGAGGCTACTCGGGGTTTTTTTTGGTTCCATATACATTTTTTGAATATTTGTCCTAGATCTGTGAAATATACCGTTGGTGCAGCAGGGATTGCGTTGAATCTGTAGATTGCTTTGGGTAGTATGGACATTTTAATGATGTTAATTCTACCAATCCATGAACACGATATATATTTCCATTTGTATCTTCCTCTATTTCCTTTTATAATGTCCTATAGTTTTCTGAGTACAGGTCTTTTACCTCCTTGGTTAAGTTTATTCCTAAATATCTTTTGTTGCTGTTCCAATGCTAAATGGGTTTATTTTTTTTTTTTAGTTTCTTTCTCTGAGAGTTTATTATTGGTATATAAAAATGCCATTGATTTCTGGGTATTAATTTAGTATCCTGCTACTTTGCCAACTTCATTTGTTAAATCTAGTAGATTTTTGATGGAGTCTTTAATGTTTTCTACATACAATATCATGTCATCTGTTAATAATGGCAGTTTTACTTCCTCCTTTCCAATTGGATGCCTTTTTTCTTCTTCTTTTCTGATCACTGTGGCTAGGACTCTCAGTACTATCTATAGATATACAAGCCTAAGCAACCGTTCTGACCGAATAACTGGAACAATCGGACCACTGGCTGGTAACTATGATGCGCACTGACCCAGACCTTGCTGCTGGGCCCGGACAGCCCTGAATCTGGTTTACCCACACCCCGGACCCAGACAGGAGGGAGGAGGGAGCCCGATTCCTCGTGGAATTGGCCACTGGTTAGCTTGCTGCTGGGGCCAACCTTCTGCGGCCCCTACCCCAGGCTAGCTGACCCCATCCCCCCATCAGCCCTGATCTCCAGCCAGGCCAAGGGACCCCACACATGCATGAATTTGTGCACCGGGCCTCTAGTGTTAAATAAAAGTGGTGAAGTGGAAATCCCTGTCTTATTCCTGTTTTTTAGTATATATATTTGTATTGATTTAAGAGAGGAAGAGAGAGGGAGAGAGAGATAGAAACATCAATGATGAGAGAGATCATTAATTGGCTGCCTTCTGCACGCCTCCCATTGGGGATCGAGCCTGCAACCCAGGTATGTGTCCTTGACCTGAATCAAACCTGGAACCCTTCAGTCTGCAGGCCTACACTCTATCTGCTGAGCCAGACCAGCTAGTGCTTGTTCCTGTTTTTAAGGGAAATGCTTTTAGTTTTTACCCATTGAATATGATATTGGCTGTAGGTTTGTCATATATGGCCATTATTATGTTTCCTCTATTCCCACTTTGTTGAGAGTTTTTATAAAAAATGGGTGCTGGATTTTGTTGAATGCTTTTTCTGTGTCTATTGATATGACCATGTGATTCTTATGCTTCATTTTGTTTATATGATATATCACAGTTATTGATTTGTGAATATTGTACTAGCCTTGCATCCCTGGAATAAATCCCACTTGGTCATGGTGTCTGATCTTTTTAATGTATTGCCAGATCTGATTTGTTAATGTTTTGTTGAGGATTTTAGCATCTATGTTCATCAGGATTATTGGCCTATGATTTTCTTACTTTGTAGTGTTTTCTCTCTTCTTGAATTTTTTGAAATAGTTTAATTTTTTGAGGAAACTCCATACTGTTTTCCACTGTGGCTGCACCAGTCTTCCCTCCTCTTGAATTTTTTGAAATAGTTTGAAGAGGATACATGTTAGTTCTTTGAATGTTTGGCAATACTTGCTTGTGAAGCCATCTGGTCCAGGACTTTTGTTTACTAGAAGTTTTTATTATTATTATTATTACTGCTTCAATTTCATTAGTTGTTAGCCTATTTAGGTTTTCTGATTCTTCCTGATTAAATTTTGGAAGATTGTATATTTCACGGAATTTGTCCATTTCACACAGGTTGTCCAAATTGTTGGCATATATTTGTTCATAATATTTTCTTACAGTACTTTGTATTTCTGTGATGTCAGTTGTTAACTTTGCCTCTTTCATTTCTGATTTATTTATTTGGGTCCTCTCTCTTTGTTTCTAAGTCTAGTTAAAGGTTCAGCATCTTGCCCTGGCTGGCATTGCTCAGTGGTTAGTGTGTTGGCCCATGGACCAAAGGGTCATGAGTACGATTCTCAGTCAAGAGCTCTTACTTGGGTTGCAGGTTCTCTCCCTGGCCCTGGTTGCAGGAGGTAAATAATTGTTGTATCTTTCTCACATTCATCTCTCTCTCTCTTTCTCACTTTCTTCCTCCTTCCTTCCTTCCACTCTCTCTAAAAATCAATGGGAAAAATATCTTTGAGTGAAGATTTTAAAAAAGGTTCATTAATCTTGTTTATCTTTTCAAAGAACCAGCTCTTGGTTTCATTGATCGTTTGTATTATTATTATTATTATTATTATTATTATTACTAGAGGCCTGGTGCACAAAAATTTGTGCACTCGGGCGGGGGAGAGGAGGGTCCCTCAGCCCGGCCTATGCCTTCTCACAGTCTGGGACCCCTCGGGAGATAACGACCTGCTGGCTTAGGCCTGCTCCCGGGTGGCAGAGGGCACGCCCAATCCCTAGGTGCAGCCCCTGGTCGGGCTCGGAGCAGGGCCGATTGGGGAGTTGGTGCGCTGCCCCCTGTCATGCACAGAGCAGGGTGGATCGGGAGGTTGCGATGCCACCCTCAGTCACACTCAGGGTAGACTGATTGGGGGGTGGGGCACCGCCCCCTGTCACACTCAAGGCAGGGTCAATGGGGTGGTTGCGGCGCCACCCCCCGTCACGCACAGAGCAGGGCCGATCAGGTGGTTGGGGCGCCACCCCCTGTCACACACAGAGCAGGGCCAATCAGGGGAGTTGGGGCACCACCCCCTGTCACACACAGAGCAGGGCAGATCAGGGGGTTGGGGCGCCGCACCCTGTCACACTCAGGGCAGGGCCGATGGGGAGGTTATGGCTCTACCCCATCACACACAGAGCAGGGCCCGTGGGGGGAGGGGGGAGTTGGGACGCCGCCCTCTATCACACACAGAGCAGGGCCTATCAGGGGGTTGGGGCGCCGCCACTGTCACACACAGAGCCGCAGGGCGATCAGGGGGTTGGGGAGCTCCCCCCTATCAGGCACAGAGCAGGGCTGATCAGGGAGTTGGGGCACCTTCCCCTGTCATGAACAGAGCAGGGCGGATAAGGAGGTTGTGGCCCCGCCCCCTGTCACACACACAGCCGCAGGGCGATCAGGGGGTTGGGCGCTGCCCCTATCAGGCACAGAGCAGGGCTGATCAGGGGGTTGGGGCGCCTTCTCCTGTCAAGAACAGAGCAGGGTGGATAGGAAGGTTGTGGCCCCGCCCCCTGTCACACACAGAGCCGCAGGGCGATCACGGGGTTTGGGCGCTGCCCCCTGTCACGCTGATCCCGGTGCCTGGAGGCCTCGCGGCTCCTCTGATCCCGGTGCTGGGAGGCATATTACCCTTTTACTATATAGGATAGAGGCCTGGGGGCCGGCTGGTTTGCCCTGAAAAGTGTCCTGGATCAGGGAGGGGGTCTCCACTGGGGTGTCTGGCCAGCCTGAATGAGGGGATGATTGCTGTTTGCAGCTGGTCACACACCCTTCAGGGTGGGGGTCCCCACTGGGGTGCCTGGCCAGTCTGGGTGAGGGGCTGAGGGCTACTTTCAGGCTGGCGGTTGACTGAAGCTCCCAACCGCTCCTTTTTTTCTTTTTCTTTTTCTTCTGGGCCAGCTTTAGCTCTGAGGCTTGGCTCCAGCTCTGAGGCCTCGGCTGCTGAAAGCAGGTATCTGGTTTGTTTGGGTTCTATAAATCGAAACACTGTTTCAACTCCAGCTCTGAGATCCCGGCTGGCTGAAAGCAGGTTTCTGGGGTTTTGTTTAGCTTCTATATTTGTAACAATGTTTCAAACTGCAAGCTCAGAGGCTGGCAGCTGCAGGTGGGGAACGTTGGCTTCCTCCATCACTGAAGCAAGCAAGCCTCCTGTTAGCTTCAAGCTGCCTGGCTGCTGGCCACCATCTTGGCTGGCAGTTAATTTGCATATCGCCCTGATTAGCCAATAGGAAGGGTAGCGGAGGTATGGCTAATTACCATGTTTCTCTTTTATTAGATAGGATTACTTAATTTCTATGTCATTTATTTATGCTCTGAGCTTTATTTTTTCTTTCCTTTCACTTACTCTGTGCTTTTCTTGTTCTGTTTCTAATTTGTTTAGTTGTAGGGTTAGATTTTTAATTTGAGCTTTTACTTTTTTCTTGAGGTAGGCCTGTAATGCTATGAACTTCCCTCTCAGGACTGCTTTCGCTGTGTCCCATACATTTTGGGTGGTTGTGTGTTCATTTTCATGACATTTTTTATTTCTTCCTTGATCTCATTGGTATTCCATTCATTGTTTAAAATATGCTATTTAGTCTCTGTGGGTTTGAATGTTTTTGAGTTTTTAAATTGTAGTTGATTTCTAGTTTCATGCCATTGTGATCCAAGAAGATGTTTGATACGATTTCAATATTCTTGACTTTGTTTAGACTTATTTTATGTCCTAACATGTGGTCAAACTTTGAGAATGTTCCATGTGCATTTGAAAAGAATATACATTCTGCAGCTTTGGGATGAAATATTCTGTAAATATAAATTAAATCCATCTGATCTAGTCTGTTATTTAAGGTCTCTGTTTCCTTGTTGATTTTTTACCTGAAAAATCTATCCAGTGATGTCAGTGGGGTGTTAAAGTCCCCTACTATGACTTTAGTCCATTTACATTTAAGGTTATTATTGATAGGTACTTATTTATTGCCACATTTTTCTTTATACATATATTCCTCTCATTCTTGAATTCTTCTTCTTCTTAAAGCACCCCCTTTAATATTTCTTGCAATGCTGGTTTGGTGGTAATATATTCCTTTAGCCACCCCCGCTTCCTGTTTTTTAATTTGCCTGGAAAACTCTTTAATTTGCTTTCAATTTTAAATGATAGCCTTGTTGGATATAGTAGTCTTGGACTCAGGTCATTGCTTTTCATTACTTTGAATACTTCATACCATTTCCTTCAGGCCTGAAGTGTTTCTGTTGATAAATCAGCTGACATTCTAATGGGAATTCCCTTATAGTTAACTTTATCTCTCTCTTGCTGTCTTTAAGATTCTCTCTTGGTTTTTAATGTTTCTCATTTTAATTATGATGTATCTTGGAGTGAGTCTCTTTGGGTTCTTCTTGATTGAGACTCTCTGTGCTTCCTGAACTTGTATAACATTTTCCTTCACCAGGTTGGGGAAGTTTTGTCATTATTTTCTTAAACAGGTTCTCTATTCCTTGCTCATGTTCTTCCCCTTCTGTTATCCTTGTGATAGGAATGTTGTTACATTTCATGTTGTCCCAAAGTTCCCTTAAACTATCCTCTTGTTTTTTAATTCTTTTTTCTTTTTGCTGGTCTAATTGGGTGTTTTTTTTTTCTACCTTGTCTTCCAAATCACTGATTTGATCCTCTGCTTCATTCATCTACTTTTGATTACTTCCAGTGTATTCTAGATATCAGATATGGTATTCTTCATTTTTGACTGGTTCTTGTATATAGTTTCTATTTCCTTTTTCATGCTGTTGTAGTTCCCACTAAGTTTCTTGTAATTATCAGGAAGTTCCTTGAGGATCCTTATAACCATTATTTTGAGCTCTATATCTGATAGATATCTTGCCTCCATTTCATTCAGCTCTTTCTTTGGAGTTTCCTCCTTTCTTTCACTTGGGGGTTATTTCTGTGTCTCCCCATTTTTAGCATCCCTTTGTATTTGTTTCTATGTATTAGATAGAACCTCTATGCCCCGCAGTCTTTGTGGGGTGGCCTTATATCATAAGTAACCTGTGGAACTCAGTGGTGTAGTCTCTTTGATCTTCTAAGCTGGATGCTTTAGGAATGTCCCATGTGTGGTTTATTTCAGCTCTCTGGTTGTAACTGGGTCTTGATTGTTGTTGTCCCGTTTGTGGGTGGGATCTCCTCTCAGGCTGGCTGACTGTGAGGCTCAACCCTGACCACATAGCATGAGCTGTCGGGCAGGTGCTGAAAGAACAAAACAAAGCAAAGCAAAGCAAAGCAAAGCAAAGCAAAACAAAACAAAACAAAACAAAAACATACACAAGGCCCCTACAAAAACAAAAATAACAACCGCAAAAGAAAGAGAAAAAAGAACAAAAATAATAAAAGAAAAGAAAAAATATGTATAAGAAGAAAAAAAGGGGAGGGGGAAAGGAATATAAAAGAAAAGAAGGGAGAGAAAATGTAAGAATAAAGAATAGGAAAAGGAAAATGGTATAAACAATCTCTTACAGTCAAGGGCCAGAGCAGATGACCTCCCTCTGACAGCCACATGTGTCTCCTCCTGCTTTTCACAGAGTGGGTGGCCTTGCTTCCGCTCACTTCATGTTAGCTTCTCTGAGAGACCACCCTCCCCTAAAATGAATGCCTTTGTCTCATTGTCCTTTCGTAAGTACTATTTACCGCTCTCCAGGAGGCTTTTCCTGATGAGTTCCTGCTACACCTGACTTTTCCTCTGGAGTGACTAAACAGGCTGCATAAGGGCTTTCCTTGCCCAGAGGACCAGAAAAATAGGTGGAAGATTCTCATTCACCCGGGTTTAGCCCTGACCATCAAGTCCACGTCAAAATCCTATTACTTTTTCTTTTTTGCTGTCAATGTGGAATTTCCTGTCAAGGGAGGGTCAGAGTGGAAGAAGCTCCCCACAATCTCCTCCTCTGCCCCATGTATGAAATGCATGAGCAAAGGCCCATTACAACACCTGCTCTGTTTCAACTCCCTCTTCTGTGAAAGGAGGATAATAAACCCTTCCATGCTGTTTGATTCTTGAGTTCCCTGCCATTTGGGGATGGCAGTTCTCTTGGCTTATTCACTTAGAGACAACTCAAACTTCTACAGAAAAGTTGCATGTAGGTTGTAAGTATTTTTCCAGAGCCATTTGGGAATATATTGTTGACATGATGCCCCAAGACCCCTGAATATTTTGGCCTGTATTTTCTACACACAAGGACATTCCTCTATGTGACCACAACATAACCATCAAATCAAAAAGTTAATGCTGCTCCATTCTTACCATGCATCCATGGTCTCCCACTCAAGTTTCCTGTCTTCCCAATAATGTCCTTCTTTAGCAAAAGGATACAGCACAGAATCATGTGTCCCACTTAGTTGTCACATCTCTTTAGACTCCTCCAATCTGAGATGTATTCCTGGGTCTTTTATTGACGGAAAGTTATTAATCTTAACACTTTTGAGCATTGCAGACTCAGTTGTTAATAGAGTTTGAGCTTTCTGACATTGTACTTAGATTCAGGTTGTGAATCTTGGGTAGGAATAGCTCAGACATGGTGCTGTGCTCCCACTGGGTCCTCTCAGCTGGTGCATGGTTTCCATTGGTTCTATCACTCATGTAAGTGATCCCCTCGTTAAAGTCTGTCTGCTACGTTCTCAAATGAAGCAAGTTTTTATTTGTAATTATTAAGTATGTTGTGAGGAGGTACATTGAAACTCTGTGAATGTACAGTTACTCATCAAATAAGTACAGTTAATTAATTCTAAATATAATTCTAAATATATCTAATTAACATAATTAATCAATTAACATATGTGTAGACTCATAGTTTTCTATTTCATCCCCTGGGTCATGACTCATTATTATTATTATTTATCTTGATGCCCAAATTGTCCCAGATTTAGTTGGCAGAGCCCATTTAAGCTGGCATCTGTATGCTTTTGACATCGCCCTATCATACTTTGAACATTTCCTGACTCTCTGGCACAAAAATATATCCTAGGCTCATCTTGTAGGTTCCCTGTGCAAGCTCTGGAACAGGTCATTTCTCTTAGGAGCGCTGGTTCTTTTTAGTGGAGCACCAGTGGTCTGACTCAATCAGGTTCCTCCTCAGTGCTTGGTCTGCCTGCTCTGTCCTTATAGAATGCAATTTGAGCAAGAACCCTGCTAAGTCAGAATATCAAAAGCCTACCCGCCTTGGGATCTGACCACCTTTGATATCTGATCAGATTCCTCCTCCCTTATTTCCTGGCATGCCTTCAGCAAGAACTGAACTAAGTTGGTCCAGCAGGAATGCCCCTTCCCCTGGTATTTTCGTTAGTAAGTTTCCATCCTCTGACCCCCACCCTGCTCCTGGATGATAACCCCACGTATCCCTGTTGGAGTGGAATTGAGTCTGATTTCTCTCGCCTTTTATACGTCTCCATTGCAGGAGCTCTCCTGGAGTGGTCTGCCTCACTGTCCCTAACAAGCGTCATGGATCATTTTTCTTTCACAGTGATATTCAGAAGCCAGTACCTGGCCGCCAAGTGTGCTCGTGGATATTGCATTGTCAGTGGACTGAGCTTGGGAACATGCATCTACACACATTTACATCCATGTTTATTACTACTTCTATCAATGTAGATTGAACACCTTGAGTGTACATCAACATCTTCATTTCCAACCCAACACCAATTGGTCGTTTTAGTTTTCTCCTTGCCATGTTGTAACCCACTGCTCAGGTAGGGAGAAAGCTGGCTCCCATTATCCTTAAAAGGTCGACTTATTTGGTCACTCCCTCTGTATGTGACTAACTTCTCAGTATGCTGCTCCCTCCTCCATGAGGATGCCATCCCTACACCTGTCCTCCCCAGGCTCTGACACCTGTCATAGGCCACCTGCTCCACAACAGCTCTCCTAACCCCCTTCCCTGTTAGACATCGTGCCCCCAGCCCCATGGATGCCTAACCTTCCTTGGCCCCCACCTTATGGTTTTTGGACAACATGGTGAGGAAAAGGAGAGGGTGGAAGTCTATGAGTGCCTTTGATAGCACAGAACATGCTAGTCAGGGGTGACAGTGTCTGAAACCAGAAACCTGTGGCGACACCTCACGCGGTTTTCCCCTGGGACGGAGACTTTCTGGCTGGGTTCATCTGTGACCCTGTCTGTACTTCTGAAAAAGAATAGCCTTGTACAGCACTCAGGAAAGGAACAGGTCTTTTTCTCCTTCTGTGCTTTCACTTTAGCTTCAGGTCTCGTTACATTTTAATGATATACCAGCTTCAGGGCTGGTCAGGAAATTTTCCACATCTTCCCCTGGTTATTCATGCTTTCTGAAAGCAGGCCTGGTGCCAGCAGCTTCTAGTCTGAATCATCTAAGCTTCACTTTTGCAGCACTCGCCCCCAGGAATCCAGATTCCAGGGCTGGTTGCCACAGGGGGCTGGGGGGGCTGGGTTGTTTCAGGATTTCCCTCAGATCCTCTTACAGTTTGCCCTTCTGGGATATAGTTTCTCTTTCCCAGAGGAGGGAGATAAACCAGGTGCCAGAGGACAGAAAAGACTCCAGGAAGCTCTTGTAGAGATAATCTGAGACTGATGGAGACTGGCAGCCCTGGAGGTCACCAAGTCAGGAGCCCATTTCCATGAGGCCAATGAAGCTTAAAATTCAGGGCCCCTTGCTGACATGGGCACTTCCAAAGCCCGTGCCATTAGGAGTCACAGTTTTGTAGTCTTTGTCTTAAAGAAGCCCACCCCCAAATTGTCTAGGCTGCAGGCCCCACAATCTGGGCCAGCCCTGGACCTAATGACTCCCACCCCTCTGAGTCCCAAAAGGAAAGGACCCAGTGACAGGACCCTGTGCGTGGGAAAGTAGCTCAGTGTCACAGTAGTGGGCAAAGCTGATGGAGTTCACTCTCAGTTCTGACATTTGCCAGTGTGGAATTCTGGAAGTTACCTAACCTCTCTGTGCCTCAGTTTCCTCCAGTAAAGTGCCTCCCTCATTTCACAGGGCTGATGTGAGGATTAAATACATTCATCTATATATATGAACTCTATCTATCTATCTATCTATCTATCTATCTATCTATTAATTATCTATCTACCTACATACTTATCATCTATCTGAAACACGGAGGGAAACACAGAAAGCATCCCCAGAACAGCACTTAGACATATTATCCATCCACTTGGCCCTCTTTATGAAATGCTGCCATGAAAGTCACATGTCCTGCAGCTCTTGCTCTTCCCCTCATTCCTCAAGGCCAAAGATTGTTCCCTAAGTTCTTTGCCTTATTTAGGGAAGGTTTGAAAGACTCATAAGGGTTTCAGGCCATTTCAATTCTAGGATCATTTGTCCTGGGCTGCTTTTCCAGGGAGCAGTTTGGCCTCTCCTGGCCACACACACTTCTGTGTGCCCATCAGCGGCTGGGCCTGGGCTGCTCCTGGCTCTCGGCTCCAGAGCCAGGAAGGACGAACTATCTCCTTCTCCGGGCCGTGCGGGGGGTGGGGGTGGGGGGGGGGTGGGGGGGGGTGGGGGGGGGAGGGGGGGATGGAAAGAAGAGGTTGGGACGACGTGGAAGGGATTAGGATTAGGGTTTAGGGATAAGGATTTAGGAATGTTTGCTGGCTGGGAACGTGAGGTGGTTGTGAACCGGCTTGTGGAAAAGCCTCAAACACCAGCCTCAGAAGACTCTTAGCTGGGAGGTGGCTCTGGCTTTGGCCTGGGAATTCCAAGCTGCCTACAGGAGACGGACCATGTGAGAATTCTGACCCCTCTTGCCCCCGTGCCGCCTCGCCACCTCTTCCCTGCGGCCAGAAGCTGAGTGCTCACGCACTTGAACTGCATGTGCATTTCTGCCTTCTTCCTGGGCCAGCCTTGTGACACCAAGAATGAGCAACAGACACGGTTGGCGGAGGCCACCTGCCCCAGGCCCTGGCAGAGCCCACAAGCTCAGCTCCTCCTGGAAAGAAACCCTCTCTAGGTGCCAGCCTGTCATCCCCAGCACCTTCTCTTTTCATTCCCCTTCCCCCGTCCCATGCGAGCCCTCCAGGCTCTCCACTGCCATTTCCTCCACGTCTGTTTCTCCTCCATGCCTCCTCACCCCCAACCTGGCTTCTCTGCCCACCCATCAGCCTCTCCCCCCCACTCCTGCTTCAAGCCGAGGGAACCAGAAATGCTGTGGCTCTTCAGCTAGTAGGGGGAAGTCCTATAATCTTCATCCAAAATGAGGTACTTTTGAAAATAAAAGGGACTGTGGACCAACCAGCACAGATGGGGACTGCCCAGCCACACTAGGCTATCTGGTCACCCTGCTCCAGCACCACTCAGTGAATGCTCTCACCAGCCTGCACGGTCCTTCTCCCTTTTCCTTCTGGAATAACTGCAACACTTGCTTCCACTCAGCGCAGGCAGAGCTCCTGCCTCCTCTGACCTCTCCTAGTCACTTGAGCCAGGTTGTCCTGGCTGGACCAATTATTAAATTTTCAGGAACTTTACAGGCCAGCTGTTCAACACAGCCATAATCTTAAAATGAACTGAGATGAACTTATAATTAAATGTGGTAATAAATGCTCTCAATTCATCATTTTCTAATTTCATTGTTACTTTCATGTCCTTGATGTTATTTATTTATGTCCCCTGTGTCTGTTTGGTGGAAACAGCACAGGCTGATTGACTACTTTGCTTGTCTTCCCAACTCTGTGTTCAGTAACGCCAGGTTGGTAGCTGGAAATTGGCCACAGTGAGTAGTCACACCATTGGCAAGTGCTTTACACCGGGGCTTGATTTATTGTTCTGATAATTGTCTATACATGTAAGACAGAAAATGTTAATAATGCAGATGAAACTTAAAAGCATATTGTTTCTGTAGTCATTACATTGTGAATAACATGAGCAATGGAGGGAGTATTTCCCTCTATTGAAAACTTATCAGAATCAGCAAAGAAGTTGCTAATGTCATTAACAAATGAGTGAAATTATGAATTCATAATGCTGAAGCCAAAAGAGGTTTCATTTAATAAATACAATTAGTATGAAAGTGAGAAATAGTTTACCAGCAAGTTACATCCAAGATTTAAGGACAATAAACTTATTGGAGAAAGAGCTGATGGTGATGCAAGTCCATTTGTTAAATCATGGTTGAATCCTAGGTTTGGCAAAAATTAAATGCATTCTGTGAGAACCAATGGCTATGTGGAATTTACAGTAGAGTATTGTATATTTCAGCATTATTTGTAAATTGTGTGTTACACATGCTTTATGCCTGTAAATTTTATAGTAAACACATGCACGTTTAAGCATGTATACATGGTTATTCAGTCAGCTGTTAAACACTGGCCTGCACAACACTGCCCGCCACCTTGTCCAGGTTGGGTCAGGTACCTCCTTTGCTGCTCCCACAGAACTGTAGCATTACATCCTTCTGTCTGTCTCACCCACTGAACTTCTTGAGGACAGAAGAATCTTTGTAGCTCCACACTTAACATAATACCTGGCAGAGATTAGGTGCCCCTCCCCAAATGTAATGAATTAATTCATGAATTTAACAGCTGAGTGGGTGAAGGTGATATGGCACATACTCCTGGGCAGGGACTGCATTTCGGCCCTCTCATGGTGAGGTGTGGCGTGTGATAAGTTCAGTCATGTGATGTGTGTGGTAGGAGGGATGTTGGCCACTTTCAGACAAGACCCTCCAGTTGCCTCTTTCTTTGGCAGCAGCAGGGACCCTGAAAGCCACGTGTTGCTGGGAGTGTGGTCACATGATGGAGAGGTGCCTGACCCACAAGGTGCCTTTGAGTAAAATAGACAGTTATTTCATGAAGCCACAAAGATGATGGGTTTTACTTGTTACCACAGCATAGCCTAATCTATCCTGACTAATTCAGTGAGGAAACTGAGATGTGGGAGGTGACGTGGGCCAGGTTGCATAGCTTGTTGGTGGCAGGCCAAGAGCCCATCTTCATTTTCCCCATACATACTGGCTCCCCCTACAGTTTCTCAGAAATAAAGTGTGAATTTAAGGTGGGTTTTGTTTAAAGCCCCATTTCAGAGAATAACTAGTTGGGGCTCACTCATGGTGAGTCCTTCAGAGGTACCAGCCAGCAGGCACACCCACCAAACATCCTCTGATTAGAAGATCAGCAGGTACAGCTGGTGCTGGGGATTAAATCTACCATTAACTGTCATTAGCCTGGCTGTGGTTTCTCCCACAAGCACCCCTCCCTTGCCCTGTCATTTACCACTGCTCTCAACTTACTGGGATAGGTCTGGTTCTCAGACGGAGAGAGACCCAGCTTTTGAAGTGACATTCAGAGCACAGCACTTGGGGTGTCTCTTAGAAAAACTCAGTTCTTTCCTGCAGTGTCTCCCCTTTGCTCTCACACTGCTACACAATCACTGCACTTCTGACACAAGATGGGTGTCAGTTTTCCCTGCACAGAGCAACTCTGTGACAGCAGCTGGGAGTCCTACAATTTAATTCAATTCTGACACTTAGATCTACCTGGAGGCCATGTCAGACCCCACAGGTTAAGGGTCCAGTCCAAGAGACTGACCCCCATTTAGATGCCACAGCGAGGAGTAGGGCCCCAGGCCACTCACAACTCCTGTCTGACTTGGCTATAAATTGGAGGTTTCTATAGCCCCCTCCTTGGCTTTGATTAATTTGCTAGAGTGACTCATAGAACTCGGGGAAATGTGTTTACTAGTTTATTAAAGGACATGAAAAAGGACACAGATGAACAGCCAGGTGAAGAGAGATACAGGGCGAGGTCTGGGAGATGCTCCTAGTGCTCTTTTTTGGGAACTCTGTGCCAGGAACCAAATGCTGAGGTCAACATATGTACTTTCTCTTCTGTCACAGGCCTGACCATTGCCCTAGACCCTACTGCTCTTTCCGTTTCCAGAAATTTTGCACATCCATTTAGTCTCCGAATCTCTCACCCAAGCACCTAAATTGCACACAAGTGATGAGAGCTAAGGCCAAACCTTAAGCCTGAGGCTTCCCATGGAATGCTGTCCGCTTGGAGTGGTACCAGGAGGCCTCTGACCGGTCTCCCACCACAGGGATGCTAGGAAAGCTGGGATGGGCCCAGGTGAAGGAAGAGGTTGCATGGCAGAGGAAGGCTCCAGGAGGGCATTTCTGGGGAGGGAGGGCAAGGAGGGAGGGAGGCAGAGTCTGTTGCTCCATCCTGGAGGGAGAACTGGATCTGGGCAATATGGGTTGAGAAGCAGCCACTTGGAGGAAGAGCTATAGGGTCCCCCTACATAGACCACGGAGGAGAGAAGGGTGGAGATGATGCTGCAAAGGAAGGGGGCGTGCTGGGGGACCTACTGACCCAAGGCAGGTTTAATTGGGGCCTGGGTCATTCCACCTGCTTCTCAGAGACCTCTCTGAGCTCTGAGCTCTGGTGACAAGGCCACCCTCCTCCAGGTTCTGCCCCAGCACCTCCTCCCAAGGGCTGGCTCAGAGTGTGCTGGATGGGGTGGAAAGTCTGAGGGCCGCAGCCCGGCCAGCCCAGCAACTCAAAATAAATACTTCCTCCTTGGCAGCCTCAAGGCGGCCAAGTGGCTCTGGCCGGACAATCCTCCAGTGTTCCCTGGAGCCTTTGGGGCGCTGGGCTGGGCTGGGCACTTCCTCATCTGGGAGGAGGCTGGGGAGGAAGGGCCCAGCTCTGAGTGGACAGAGGAAAGAGACATGGCAAAGTGTGAGCTTGGATGGGGGCGTCCTCCGATGTTGTGTATCTAAGCAGGAAGCCAGACCTGGCCAGCCTCAGGGAAGGAAAATAAGCTCTGAAGACCTATTTTTAGAAAGTGGCAAAACGCTGCTTCTCAGTAGGCAGTGGAACTTAAATCTAAAACTTACTTCTTTACTGAAGTAATTGAAGTGACCACTGGACTGCATGTAAGAACAGGGCTGTGTGAGCAGTGGAGCCTTATGAGGTTGTTAGGCTGGCGCTGTTCACCCTCCATGCTGCTGGCCTCCCTCAGGCCATTCCGGAGAGCTGCACAGGAAGATGGTGTCCTTGTGGTGGCACGGTGATGGTGATGGTGATGGTGACGGTGACGGTGATGGTGATGGTGATGGTGACGGTGATGGTGATGGTGATAATGATGATGGTGATGATCATGGTGATAATGATGATGGTAATGATGATGGGGATGGAGATAATGGTGATGATGGTGTTGATGAGAATAGCGATGGTGATGACAATAGTGATGATAATCATGGTGATGAGGAGATGATAGTGAAGGTGTGAGCCAGGCATACACTTGACATATTGGTCTCATTCTGTCCTTACTACTCCCTATGAGGCAAGTATGGTTTGTCCCCATTTTTTCAGATGAAGAAAGTGAGTCTCAAAGAGGTTAAGTCACATAACTAACAATTGTAGGACTGGGATCCAAACTCAGGTCGGGACAACAACAAAGCCTGCTCTGTATGAACCCATGAGAAAATACCAGAATTGGAAGAGGTGACACTGAGTCCAATTCCTGCTGCTTTCCTCTCGCAGAGCACTCACCAGTCTGCTTGCACCCGCCCCCGGCCCGGTGGGAGCTCATGTCTGGTGAGCAGCCCTTCTATTTTCAGCTCTAAATGCTATACAATTCCCACATGGAGCTGAAACCTCTCCACGTCATCTCTGTGGCCACATGAACTATCTATCTATGACAACCCTGTAAGCCTCTGGAGGCGGCTCTCAGAGCCTCTCAAACATTCTATTTGCAGGTTTGAGAAGCTCAATCCTTTCGGCTGTCCGTGCTCCTTCTAAAGCGTCACAGGTCTCAGTGAGTCTGGGATCGAGCAGACTACACTTAGAGCAAAATATAGCTTTGAAGGTGGATCTGGTTTCTAGAAAGAGCAAATGGTCATTTGGAAACAGGACTGGGTTGGATGACTGAACTGAGAAAAAACTTAGTTTAAAAGATAAAATTGAGCCATTTTAAAATCTTGCCTAAACTGGCACTGAAATTCCTTGAAGAATTTTTCAAAGCCATAATTTAAACAACAGCAATATTACTAGATGAAGTGTAGAACCTCGCAAGGCAAGGAGATGCTTAGTTCTCTGAAAGCAGACACATTCCTGGTACAACATAGACAACAATTTCAACAGTGCCACTTACAAATATTGGCAGAGTGGTAATAATTTATGACATGATTGGAGAGAGAGCACCAGTTTGTATTGCAATTGTGTCATGGCTAGACTGTGGCTCGAGATTTAAAAAGGTGAAATCAAGGCTAGCCTAGCGCCGTGCTGAGGTGTTTGCCTGAGCTGGTGGCCTCTGTGGGGGTGAGGCTGGGGCCTGGCTCGGGCAGTGATCGCTCTGCTTGCCCTGCCCGGAGCACTCTTGCTCAGTGCGGCCAGGCCCTGGACCTCCCCCTGAAGCCTGCTTGCCTTTGCAAGAACATGCACAGCTTCAGAGGGTTGCCAAGGAGCAGACTGGGCGACTTCCCCGTGAACTCAGTTAGCTGTGCTGTGCTTTGGAGTCGTGCACACGGGTTGTTGGAAACCACAACTGGCGATTCCTGTTTCCAGGACCAAGTCCTGAGTAAGGGAGAGGGATGGAGCCAAAAGAACACCTTTGAACTGGATCCTCCCAGGCAGAGGTCATGTGCAGCGGATTCAAGGAACCCCAGCCATGCCGGCAGCACCCTTCTCAGGCCTGGGACACAGCCTGCTCCCTTCCTCTTTCTAGTTCTGTCCTGCCCACTGAAATGCTCTTCCCACCAAGCCTGACTTTGCAAAGACATTCTTCACCTGCCTTTCCTTCTTATCCCTAAACACAAGTCCCCAGTCCCTATCAGCTGAAACCTAGGTACAAACCAGGGAGGAGCCATAGTGAGTGGGGGGTAGAGCGTGAGGACAGTCCAGAAACGACTCCAGGGGAGACGAGAAAGGCTCTGTGGAAGAGACATGGTGGCAGCTGGATGACGCCGAGGAGGTTAGCCCCGCACGCTCAGGAGAAGGGACAGGAGGAAGGCATCGACCTTGCACAGCTGCTCAGAAGGCGCGGGAAGCAGGGAGTTTGCAGCCTGTGCAGTCAGGGCATGGGCCCAGCAGCCCCCGAGAGGTCCTGGTGCAGAGGAGAGAAGCCTGGATTTCCTCATCGGTGAGAGGGTGTGGCAGCCGCACCTGGGAGGCAGTCATGAGGTAGCGTTCAGCACCACTCACAGCAGATGGAGACGGCGCAACAATGGGTTGAGTGAATGAATAAATGTCGTCATTTCAGCTTTGTCTCCTAAGCTTCATAAATGAAGACATGTTTCAAGCAACTTTTTTACATTATGAATATTTTAATTCAGTTCATTTGGCTTTAAGGATTGGACTGAAAAATAAAGAGCTTTACTAAGTTTACTGGATTGTGAGTTTGGAAGAGCATGATCAAGTGCACCCCAAGCTCTGGGTTTACTTTCCAAACAAGGTACCTGGGCCTTCAGAGCCCTCACAGCTGTCAGTATATCCCCCCCGGGAGGGGAGGGGCCCTCCTGAGCCTTCCTACTCTGAAATGGTCTTTATATGACAGAGTTATTTCCCCCAAATTCAAAATGCTTAGACACCAAACAAATGGCCAAGCAAAAGGATAAATTTGGCCCTAATTCACGGATCAGGAACTTGTTGTACAACAGGAGAGCTAGCTGGATGTCCAAGAGACCATGTAGCTTCACAAATGCAGACAAGTTTCAAACAACATTTTTACATTATGAAAATGTAAACTTGTCAAGGGTGTGGGTTCCACGAGCAATTACCTAATTCTGTAACGGCCACAGAGACCTGGGCGTGTTGTTAGTGACAAGGACAGGCTTCTGCTGCAGGTCTCAATGCTCAGGGTGAGTAACAACAAATCAGAATGCCAAGGACAGAAACCAGCCCGTCTCCGAAGGAGGCAGTGTGTGGGCATGTGCAAGCGTGTAACACGTGCAAGCACACACACACACGTGCGCAGAGCTCCTTGTTCTCTGGAGCCCTTTACGCCTGACACTTGGATTCCTTGTTCGTTTAGCCCCACCCCTTACAAGTATTTCCAGAACTTAGGTTACTCCCCTTGGCAGCTCTGCTTCACACACAAATACCTGAAGTTTATGAAGTGTGACCTGTTTATCAATGACTGCGCTCCATTAACCTCAGCTTCCAGCCCAGTCAGACCAGCACAGCTGCCACCTTCTCGGGAGGGAGGAGAGGAGGAGTAGGGGTGATCACTGAATCTGAACTAAGTCACCAAACTAGGAGCTCCAGCACCCAGAAAGGAGACCCCAGCCCTCCTCAAAACTGGAAACTGCCCTGGCTGGTTTGGCTCAGTGGATAGAGTGTTGGCCTGCGGACTGAAGGGTCCCGGGTTTGATTCCAGTTAAGGGCACATGCCCGGGTTGCAGGCTCAATCCCCAGTGGGGTGTGTGCAGGAGGCAGCCAATCAATGATTCTCTCTCATCATTGATGTTTCTCTCCCTCTCCCTTCCTCTCTGAAATCAATAAAACAAAACAAACAACCCAAAAAACAAAAAACTGGAAATGCTCGCTGAACCTCACTCAGAAGCCATGTGTTGCTGGGGAATTAGCTGGCCTCCAGGATCTTGAAGAGCAGCGAGAATCAGGAAAACCTACATTAAACTCAACCAGCGAGGCTAGGGGATTCCTCCTGACTCGGCTTTGCTCTAGATCCCAGTGTGTCCAGTGCAGAAGGGCCTGTGTGGGGCCACGGCAGACAGATCTAGGGGACCGCCAAGGAACCAGGAGGTGAAAAGCATCCTGAGAGGATTGCTCAACTCTCTCAGAGGGGATGGGCGCTGCTCCCACCTCCTGCTCCTTAGGGCGATTTATGGACCCCCCAAGACCCCACCCAGGTCAGAGAATTACTGCATTTGTCACTTAGGCTTTTCAGGTCATTTCTAGAAAACACCATGCCCCCCCTTTTTAGCTCATTGTTGAACAGAAAGTTCATGCTGTTTAGATAAGAAGCCTGAAGTAAATCTTTACAGAGCAAGGTGACCAGGGTTGAAGGGATGTGCCCTATGGGGCAGGCCCTGCCTGGCTCCTAGGGTCATTGGTGGCCCCCTAGCAGGACAATAACCAGGAAGGAGAGTGAGCCTGCCAGTGACAGCAGTGACTGGCATTTCTTAAGTCCTATGAATTTGGAATGTGTACAATTTATCTTTCTTTGAATAAAGAGACACACGAAGGCTAGTCATTTTTGTGTTAAAAAGTGTAGGACAGGGAGTGCACTTTGGTTATTAAACTTTACTTGTGTAGACAGGTGGGTGTTTACTGCCCGCCCCCCCCCCCCCCCCCGCCCCTCCCCGCCCCGAGCGCTCTTACTATCAGAGAAGAGGGTGATTGTGGCATTTCTGGCGCAGGAGGGAAGGCAGCAGCTGGGGAGGGACTGGGTCAGTGGTGCCCACGCCCAGACAGTCCTCTATTTCAAATTCAGTCACAGAGTTCCAGTTTTCCCAGGATAAGGCAGCACAGAGCTCGGCTTTCTCTTTTCTCAGATATCTGAATGCAGGGCTTGTCCAGCGAGTAGATTAGAAAAAGATATGGAACTTGTTCCCCATACTTTAAAGCAGGGAAAAAGCCTTGTTGTGAAGAGAAGAAACAAAACCTGTTTGGTGACTTGTCATTTCAATGAAAACACAAACCTTTCACAGGTGAGCATTCCCCATGCTCCTCCCCTTCCTCCTGCCACCCAGGAGCTGGGGAGCACAGGTCACAGGTGGGAGCAGGAGGAAAAACAGAAAACAAGCCCTGCTCCTTCAGAGAACACGAGGATTTGGTGCAAACATTTAAGAGCCCAAGGGAGCAGTTTACTAAGCTTGTCTTGTCAGGGGGATAAAATACACTCAGAGATGCCTTTTATGTTTTCTTGTCTGACCACTGTGGCTAGGACTTCCAGTACTATGTTGAATAAAAGTGGTGAACCCTGTCTTGTTCCTGTTCTTAGGGAAAATCATTTTAGTTTTTGCCTATTGATGGGCAAATTTATGGACCTCCCTACCCCCGCCCATATAATGTTGGCTTAGGTTTGTAATATATGGTCGTTATTATGTTGAGGTATGATTCCTCTATTCCTGGGATGGGGAACATCCAGCCTGCAGGCAGAAGGCCCAAGAAGTCATTTGGTCTGGCCCTGCCAAGGCATTAGGGGTGAGTTAATTAAATGTTTGACCAAATATAGCAGGCTGATTTTTAAGTTGATAATTTTGTATGGCCTGTGAATTATGTTATAAATATCCAAATGGCCCTTGGCAGAGAAAAGTTTCCCCACCCCCAAGTCTATTCCCACTCTGCTGAGAGTTTTTATCAAAAATTGGTGTTTGATTTTGTCGAATGCTTTTCCTGCATCTACTGATATGATCATGTGATTTTCCAAATTGGAAAGAAGGATGTAAAATTGTGATTATTCATAGATGACATGATATTGTACATAGAAAACTCTAAAGATTCTACACAAAAACTACTAAACTACTAGATTTAATAAATGAATTTGGCAATGTAGCAGGATACAAATTAACACCCAGAAATCGATGGCATTTTTATACACCAATAATAAACTCTCAGAAAAAGAAACTAAAAAAAACAATCCCATTTACCATTGTAACAAAAAAAAAAAAATAAGATACTTAGGAATAAACTTAACCAAGGAGGTAAAAGACCTGTACTCTGAAAACTACAGGACGTTGAAAAAGAAGATAGAAGAAGACATAAACAAGTGGGAGAATATACCATGTTCATGGATTGGTAGAATTAACATAATTAAAATGTCCATACTACCCAAGGCAATCTATAGATTCAATGCAATCCCTATCAAAATACCAATGGCATATTTCACAGATCTAAAACAAATACTCCAAAAATGTATAGGGAACGAAATAGCAACAGCAATCTTGAGAAAGAAGAACAAAGTTGGAGGGATCACAATACCAGATATCAAGTTATACTACAAAGACACTGTAATCAAAACAGCCTGATACTGGCACAAGAATAGGCATATACACCAATGGAACAGAACTGAGAACCCCCAAATTTACCCAAACCCTTATGCTCAATTAATATTTGACAAAGGAGGGAAGAGCATGCAATGGAGTAAAAACAATCTCTTCAATAATTGGTGTTGGAAAAATTGGACAGATACATGCAAAAAAGTGAAAACAGACCACCAACTTACACCATACACAAGAATAAACTCAAAATGGATAAAAGAATTAAATGTAAGTAATAAAACCATAAAAATCCTAAAAGAAAACATAGGCAGCAAAAGCTCAGAATTTTCATCGATATATCA
Organism: Myotis yumanensis; assembly: GCF_028538775.1. Taxonomy (NCBI): domain Eukaryota; kingdom Metazoa; phylum Chordata; class Mammalia; order Chiroptera; family Vespertilionidae; genus Myotis; species Myotis yumanensis. The sequence goes on from NW_027223752.1 coordinate 99,947,762, forward strand.
AATAGCAGAATTTTCATCAATATATCGCATAGGGCAAGAGAAACAAGGAAAAAAATAAACAAATGGGACTACATCAAAATAAAAAGCTTCTGCACAGCAAAAGAAACCAGCATCAAAATGAAAAGAGAACCCACTGCATGGGAGAACATATTGTCAATGATATATCTGATAAGGGGTTAATTTCCAAAATATGTAAAGTGCTCATACAACTCAACAAAAGGAAGACAAACAACCCAATTTAAAAATGGGCAGAAGACCTGAATAGACACTGCTCCAAAGGGGACATACAAATGGCCAGGAAACATGAAAAAATGCTCAAGGTCACTGATCAACAGAGAGATGCAAATTAAAATCATAATAAGGTATAGCCTCACACCAGCCAGAATAGCTACCATTAATAAATCAATAAGCAAGTGCTGGCGAGGAGAAAAGGGAATTGTGGTACTCTGCTGGTGGGAATGCAGACTGGGACAACCCCTATGGAAAACAGTGTGATTTCCTCAAGAAAATTAAAAATGGAACTGCCATTTGATCCAGTGGTCTCACTTCTAGGAATATATCCTAAGAAGCCAAAAACACCAATCAGAAAGGATATATGCACCCCTATGTTCATAGCAGTGTTATTTTCAATAGCTAAGATCTGTGCCCATCAGTAGGTGAATGGATTAAAGAACTGTGGTAAATTTATACTATAGAATATTATGCAGCAGTAAAAAAGGATTTATTTTTTAAAAATATTTTTATTGATTTCAGAGAGGAAGGGAGAAGAAGAGAGAGATAGAAACATCAATGATGATGGAATCATTGATTGGCTGCTTTCTGCATGCCCCCTACTGGGGACTGAGCCCACAATGATCGGAATCGAACCAGGGACCCTTCAGTCTGCAGGCTGATGCTCTATCCACTAAGGCAAAGCACCTAGGGCAAAAAGAAGGATTTCTTAGTCTTTGAAACAGCATGGAGGGACCTGGAGAGTATTATGCTAAGTGAAATAAGCCAGTCAGAGAAAGACAAGTATTATATGATCTTGTTCATTAGGTTCCATCTAACACACAAAATAAACTGACAAACAAAAAAGATCCAGAGACATTGAAGCATGAAACAGATTGACGATTCTCAGAGGGAAGAGGGTGGGGGGAGAGAAGAGACTAATCAATGAACTTATATGCATAGCCCCTGGACAGGCAATAGTCAGGGGAAGGCCTGGGGAGGGAGCAGGAGCAGGGTAGAGAGGGGCGATGGGAAGGGGCGGGGGGGGGGGGGGGACATCTGTAAACTTTCAACAATAAAGATAAATTGAAAATAAAAAAAAATAAAACCAAAACAGTGCCTCATTCTGCCACTTCCTTGAGGGAAATGGCATAGCAGTTACAAGTTCCTTGATAACAATAAATTATTTTCATATTTATCTTAATTATCTCTTCATTACTCTTGAATAAACATAAAGAACTGATTTCTTAGATCCTCTGTACAAATACACCACCATTAAATCCTCTGAAAGGTCAAATTTCACATAGCTAGAGATGTGGGAATTTAATAAAGAGAATACATTTCTGATTTTTTACAAATAAAAAGGTCAATCCTAAGGGCTCCATAAGGCCTTGTTTATCAGCTACATGAAGCTCTTCACGAAAGCTCATTTCAAGTGGGGAGCCCACAAGGGGAGCTCACCTCCCATCAGGGATTCTGAGGGAAGAAGCCTATATTGTCAAAGTCAGGACAAGGAGCCAGCACACAGCTCGGTGGGGCCCCAAAAGGAGAATGTGGGCTGGAGAGAACAGCACGAATCCACATTTCTGCTAGTTTTGTGAAAATAAGTATACACACCAAGAACCAAACATAGGAGAGGGAGGAGGAGGAGAGACTGAGCAGACCCTGTTACCCTGGCAACTGCAAAGTATTACAGTCTGCAGAGGAGACTCTAGTTGGGCCATTTACACACACCTTTTTAAAAGCCAAAGAATTTCCCCCCTCATTTTACGATAAAGAGTTTCATAAAAATGGAGACTGATTTACAAATATCACTTGAAAAAAAAACTGGGCCCTTAAGATTCATCTTTCCTTTTGGTTACAATTTTGCTTTGAATTATGGTCCTTAAAATTTTTTTGAAGGTGACCCTTTAAGAGTGTCCTATCATATAGTATGGCAAGAAAACGAATGTCCTTCAGCAAATTAGTTGTTTTTGTTAACATGATATGTACACAGACAGGTTACTTCATTGGCAACTATAATTTGAACCTCCAACAAAATATATGGCTTTAATTTCTAGGGTTTGAACACAAGACATGACCAGAGCAATAGGTAAAAGTAAATACAAGAAATTATGAATAAATATAAGGAAAGAATATAACATTTAAAAGAAAATAATTGAAAATAAATATAAAATGCAAAACGAAAGTTGTTTGTATATAAGATAAATCTAAATTTATTTTTCAAAATTATCATTATGAAAACAAATATACTACATATAGTCAAGTTCACCTTAATCAAATGACATCATAGGATAAGATAAAAATAAATCAGCCATTTCAAGACTCTCTATTTTAAACACTGTGTATGGCATCTCACTTAGTAAAAAGATAATATAGCCTTCAATAATCCTTTAACCATATCCAATATAAACGAGTAAAATAAAAACTACTTTAATACCTATTTAAATTAAGACCATCAAGAAACTGGCTGAGATACTAAATACTGTAATTCTAAGGAAAAAAAATTACAATCATTTTCTGTAACTTACAAGGCAAATCGAACACTATGAATAAATGTCTTTCACATCACATTTGAATTTAAATAATACTCACCAGGAAAGAAACAGATTCTGTGACAGTGGCTGAGCCATAACAACAAAAGGGCGTGATATCTAAGTGTGGCCCTTCCCAGTCTATTTTTAGAGGTTAAAGACGCCAGCCTTGAATAGTTTGATAATAATGGTTGTGGTTACGACTCAGCATGTAAGACAGTTCGAGAGTAAACAAGCTCTTTTCATGCTGTCATCTAGTTCGCTGTCTTTTCCCTTTTATATTAATCCTGAGACCTTGCCCACAGAACACAGGGGGTCTGAAGAATTGTTTGTTTCCTCCTGTTTACTAACTACCTTGGAACATGCAGAACTAAAATTAAGTCATAAATTAAAATTAGGTTAAAATGAGGTGATAAATTAAATCTTTGAAAATGTTCTTCATTAAAAAAGTTTTTAAAAACTATCTTGCTTATCTGCAACTTTACTCGGAAAATTACTTTAATTGGGAACAGGACACACATTGCGGAGGAAAAAGCACTTGGGTTCACTGAAGTATCCCGGAGATGTGTCCTTAACAGACTTCCCTGTGAGGAAGTAACAATTCCTATGTCTATCAAGAGTATAGGGTTTTAAGAAGTTTATATATAAGTAATGATAAATGTATATGTGCCAACACAATTCCTATCTATGTATATGTTAACATGTTTCTATAAACATATTTTATACATGTATATACACAATAGACGCTCATACACATATCCCCCAACCACACAGACCCTTCAGTGTGATGAGACTTGCTTTCTTGAAATTACCACCTTTTCCACACTCAACCTTTCTATTCCACTCCCATAACTCAAACTTATAGTACATCAGACTCTAAAGGTTTCATTTCAATTTTCAATAAAAAAACTAGGCAAACCAAATTATATCAAGAAACAAAAGCATATTTAGGGCTAACATATTACCCTATACACTTCAAAAAGAAAAAAACCAAAAATGTATTGTAAGACACTATGAAAATTTAACACTCAGTTTTAATATTTTCTTAGAAAAGGAGAGGAAGTCCCTAGCTTAGAGAATTGAGTGTAAGAGATCTAAACTGGCCTTCATGTCCATTTGCTTGGGATTAAAGGTTAGGTTAGAGACTCAAGAAAAGCAAATTGGACCCAATCCCCCTTCTCCTGAATCTACAAAATAGATGGCAATTACAAATCATAGAAACCTATAGTTCTTCAAGGTTATTATCTGAGTTCTTAGAAAAAGGAAGCTCTAGTGCTGGCCCTTGTTTACAGAAGGAAATCCCAGCTCAAAGGTGGAATGGGAGGGGGCAGGCACTCAGCCCGGACTGCTCAGTCCCGGTACCCGTCATCGCTAGTCCGCAGCAGGGCACAGCTGTTGGGACTGTTGTGATTGCTCTTTACGACGCACAGACATTTTAGGCCAAACAAACCTGGCCATCCACATCCTCCAGCCCTCTCTCATGCTCCATCACAAGTTCTCTTTCAGCAGGCCGAGCTTCCGCAGGGCCTCCCGGCGAGCTTCCTCAGTGGAGCCTCGACCAGCAAACTGGACGGTGATGCCTTGGGGTCTGAACCCCACGGCCCTGGGCAGCGAGCCTGATCGCTTCCTAGCATCCTGGCTGCAGTCCGGCTGCCGGTGCTCATACAAGCTCTTGCTGGCGTTCTGGCGTGCAAGTTTATTGGTAAGAGCCGGGTCCGGACGGAAAGTGACAGTTTTCCCAGTAGAGAAAAAGGCACCGGGCTCGCTCTTTAGGACATCATGGATGTTCTGGAAGCCATTCTCCAGTGGTGGGGTCTGCTCTGTCTGCACGCCTCTGGACTGCTGACTGCTGGTCTGCCCTCCTGCCTGCGTGGACGCAGCTTCCTGGACGGGGCCTGGCTTGCTCTGGCCACACGTCCCCTGCTCTGGAGAGACGCTTCGCCTCTGCTCAGGGAGATCACCCTTTTGGGCCCGATCTTCCGTTTCTCCCATGGAGAAGAAAGAGACTCCATTAATGTTGGCCAGGACCCGGGCTTTCCGCTCCTGCACGTTGACCGCGGCCTTGGAGATGGTCTTGTTGAACTCCTTCCCGGCGCTGTTGGTCACACTGATGTTGCTCGGGAAGCGGTGGACCTTGGGCGCAGGCTGTGCCGTATGTCTGTGCCACAACAAGTGGTCTCCATTTCGAGGGGCCACGGAAGTCAGTGTCCTCCATTCCCCAGGCCTGCCCTCCTTGGAGGCGGAGGTGGGTGAAAGTGCTTCATTTCCTGCCAACTTCTCAGAAATCTTCTGGGCGATAACAAGCGGAGTAGGAACTGAACGGGGCAGTTTGGGGTGCTCCGCAGGAGGAGAAGAAGAGAGCTGCTCTTTCCTGGGCTGGGCTGGCGCTGTGGGGACAGGCAGGGAGGGTGGCCGAGGAAGGGCCTCTGGAACGGTGCACCCTGGCGGGGGAGAAGCCTCCACATCCTGTACCCCGCATTCCAGGACAGGAATGTCTTCCTTTCCAGCAGGTCCAGACCCTGAGAAGTAGGCAGAATCCTCATAAGTTTATGTAACTTTATGTAAAAATAAACACATTACATCTCCCCCTGAAACGCAAAGGGTCTCAAAGGGACATAATACCAACTTCAACAGTACCTCCTGTAAACTGAACTCCTCTATCCCTGTCCCCTGGACTAACAAGAGAGAACAGAATACATGGTTCTCATAACCACAGGATGAGAAGAATGAACCAGTGATGGTGAAAGACTGCCAAGGCCGAAATGGTCAGTACCTGGGAAGTATACCGTAAAAGCAAGCTCCTGAGGACCCATCCGCCTGAGGCATTCATAGGAAGAAACAGTAACTTGCCTTAGCAGGGATTTCTACAAAGGGGAAATGGAGGCTGGGAGGTGATGTGGCACATCAACAACTCCATCGCTTTCCTCCATGAAATAGGAATGTTTCCCGACAGCCCCAGGTAGAGTTAATATGCCAGTGTTGGAGCCTTGACTAGATTCTGAACATACATTGGTCACAGATCACCTAATACTTTTCTGGACTTGGGTTTATACACCGTCTCCAGCTGCAAAACTGTAGGCCGCCTTGTTTACCTGTGTACTGCAGAGTCTCACACAATGCCTGCCAAAGGGAGGCACTTAAAATTGTTATGAAAATGTCATGTTAGGGAACTGATGGGCAAGGTGGCTTCCTTTCAAAATGTGTTTTCCTTGGTGCCAACCTATGATCTGACATCTTTAAAGGAACAGCTGGTTCAAATTTATTTTAGAAACTATACTTCAAAGAAGTGTGATAAAAATGGGGAATTCATATTAAGTCTCTTCTTTGAAGAGATGGCTGCAAACTAAGCTCCATCTCTGGAATCTATAACCGTAGGCCAGTGATGGCGAACCTATGACACGCGTGGCAGAGGTGACACGCGGACTCATTTTTTTGGTTGATTTTTCTTTGTTAAATGGCATTTAAATATATAAAATAAATATCAAAAATATAAATCTTTGCTTTACTATGGTTGCAAATATCAAAAAATTTCTATATGTGACACGGCACCAGAGTTAAGTTAGGGTTTTTCAAACTGCTGACACGCCGAGCTCAAAAGGTTCGCCATCACTGCCGTAGTATGTAAAATTTTGTGTAACACACAGCCCTGCTTACAAATAAAAAAAAGGAAAAAATATTTATAGAGGCTCATGACAAATGGCAGTATTTTGTAGGTAGCCAAGCAAAATTATTTTCTCTTCTATCTTTTTCCTCGTTACTAATCCTTATCCCCTTGACCACATTTATTTCCAATATTTTTTCCAATTAGGAAGGAAAATGGAAGAAAATTTTCTCCTTGTGCCTCTGGTTCTATCACAGGACCCTTTCAATGCCACCCTGAGTTAGGCAAGGTACAAAGAGGACGGTGAACTGAATTTTTCTTCTGATCATTTCCTATTTTCCTGAACCAGCTGACTTTTCAGTTTAAATACTCCCCCCTTGGCAACCATGCTACAGCTGTAGGGATATAATCTTGCACAAAAATTGAGATCAAACTTCAAGGGCTAAAATACAAGTACCGCCAATGTTTTCTTTCTATAATGAATTGTTACCTGGAAGCCATTTTCCATTTTCTTTATATATATAAAGTTTATCTGTAGGACAAATAGTTTCATCCTTAACTCTAGCCCTTTTGGAATTCCCCTTCATGTGTTGTCATCCTAATATGCTAAGAAAACATCTACGTAGCTGGACGAACTATGAAGATGATGCTTCTAACCTACAAAAATCTGTTAAGTCCCAACAGCTCCACAGGGGTAGACACAGAAAGCAGTGCCTGTGTCATGCAAAACACTAACAAAGCAAGCCAGAGTCTGGGGACTGGCGCTTCACGCCTCACCTGCTGCTTCAGTCACATCCGGGAGGCGCTCAGGTTCCCCAGCTGCATATACTGGCTGCACTAAGTCAATGACATCTTCTGGTTCCAAGTGGCTGGGAGTGCTCCCTTCCAGAGACTTTGGGGGCTGGCAGTGTATCCCACTGTCACACAAGACTTGCTCCTCAAAGTCGTCCTCCAGGGAATCAATAGTCTCTTCAAAAAACAGGATGACATCCTTTTCCTCATGTGTGAGGTAGTTCAGGCTCTCATCATCCTATAGAATAGGTGTGGGGATTGGGAATGCAAGAGAAAACCAACAGTGGTTTCAGTGAGGAACAAAACCAGGACCAAGTCTAGATCAATACAGAGCCCAGGGTAGGATTCACAGCACTTTACCAGTAACATTTCCCACGTGGGAAGAGTCTGCCACTCAGATGAGCTCACTGACAAACCTGTGCCTCTATGTCCCTCACCCTTTTACCTACATGAAAAAGAAGGCTGCCAAAAGGTACAGAAATGAAAGATCTTAGACCCTATGATTAGCTCTAGTCCTGTGGTTCCTAGTGAATTAATGATGAGAAAACAATTCTTCTCCATTGCCTCCTTGGGAACGCTGTTTGCACTTACTGCTTTCAGACACACTTGCTTTTCCCTAATAGCAACGTGGGTAATCTCTGGTTAAAGATGATGAACTCACATATTTATGTCTTCCTCTAAAAACCTTACAAAAACAATAATGGGATTTATTTCTTTAAGAAAGCACAAATCACAAAGACAAAAATAATAGGAAAAGATGTGACAGCAACACCATTTGGGAAGTTAGGTAGCAGGACAGGTGTAATGACTCAGAAAGATGAATTTTAGTCAGCAGCAGGGAAAGCCAATATTCAATCTGCTGAGTGCTTGAGGGCTTCCCTCAGCCTGGAGGGCTCCTCTGAAGCCCAGGCACTCGGGGTGCTGAGCGGTTCTGGAAGTGTGGCAAAGATGACATTGTCAAGAGCAGAGTAGGTTAAAAGGCTGAAAGAGAAGCAATTATGTTACCTAGGTAGAAAACTAGATATTTTTTCTTAAAGAAGATAAAAGAGGGATTTGAAGTGGGAAGCATGAAGCAGAGTTGACAGTGATGGACTGTACTGCAAACGGGGAGTAGATGAGCCAAATTCATACTCTACACAAAAGATTGGAAGAGTCTTCTCTGGGGATTTGAATGATGCAAGGGCCAAAAGACGCTAAGACCACAGGTCCTCAATGAAATAGCTCAGGTAGATTGCTCTACAGTGCAGAGCAGTCAACAAAACCTAGAAGGGAATTTTTAGTCAGGTTCTTAACATTCTACTCTTAAATATTTGCAAGCAGCTGAGAAAAACCTCTAACATGAGAGACAATATCAAAACAAAACAAAAAATAAAGCAAATTATAAGAAACAAACTATGCAGAATGATTAAAATTCCAAAAAGATGATCATTAATATCTTCAGAAAGATAAAAATATAATGCTATTAAAAAGTAGAAAACAAAAGAGTTCTTAGAAATTAAAATTATGACAGAAGTCAAAAACTAAATAAAAGCCTAGAAAATAAAGTAGAGACACTGGCAAAGTACAACAAAAGTAAAAAAAAAAAAAAATCTTTTTAAATAGAGAAGAAAAGAAAACTAGAGGATAAGCATGAGAGAGAGGGCCAAAATCTGAGTAATGAAAGTTCCAGAAAAAGAAATCAGAAAAAAAACAGAGGGGAAAGAATTATCAAAATGAAGAAGTAAAATAATACAAGAAAATATTCCCAAACAGAAGGATCAAAAGGGGCCATCAGAATAACCTAAAGAACAAGAATAACATAGAATAACATTATTGTGACATTTCACTACACCGAAGACTAAGAAAAGATCCTAAAAGCTTTTCAGTGAAAAAAAGAGGCCACATAACAAGAGATCAGGAATCAAAACAGCACCAGACTTCTCAGCAGCAATACTGGAAACCAGAAGACAATGTTGTCATTCCTTCAAAATTCTGAATGATCTATGGAGCTTCCGGACAAGATGGCAGTGTAGGTAAATGTGGTACTCACTTCCTCCCACAACCAAATCAAAACTACAACTAAACTACAGAACCATCATTCAGAACTGCCTGAAATATAGCCAAACAAAATTCTACAACTAAGGATATAAAGAAGAAGCCACACTGAGGCTGGTAGGAGGGGCGGAATGTGGAATGGGCTGGTCACACACCCACATGTGATGGATAAAAATGGGGAAGGATATCTTGGCTGGCGAGGTTCCCACTGAGGAGCCAGAGGTCCCAGCCCCACACCAGCCCCCTCCAGCCCAGGGTTCCAGTGCCAGGTAGAGAAGTCCCCATAACTGCTGGCTGTAAAAACCAGCAGGAAGTGAGGCTGAGTGAGAGGGAGTGGTGCTAGAGTATGAGTAGTGTCTCTTTTTAAAATTTTTCTTTCTTTATTGATGGATTTGTAGAGTAAGAGGAGGAGAAAGAGGGAGGAAGGGGAAGGAGGGAGAGAGGGAGAAACATTGATTTGTTGTCCCACTATTTATGCATTCATTGGTTGATCTTATATGTGCCCTGACCGGTGATCAAACGTACAACCTTGGGGGATGATGCTCTAACCAAGTGAGCTACCCAGCCAGGGCCCTAGGAGTTCCTCTTAAAGGGCCCACACACAGACTTACTTGAACTCATTCTGAGCTTCCTCACTGGGGCAGCAGCTTGAAAGGGACTTACAGGGAGGGACTGAAGTGTCTGGCATCAGGGTGAGAGCTGGAGGGGCAGCTTTCTCCCCGACAGAAGTGCTGGCAGAGGCCACTGTTCCTTTTCGGAACCCTTCCCCCATAGTCCTGGCAGGTGGCACCATATCTGAGACTCCATCAACCTGGCCATCACTGTCCTGCCCTGGTGATTCCCTGAAACCGTGCCACCACCCAACTTGAGGGCCCACCCAAGTTGTTTACAGTGGTTTTTTTCCCCATACAAATAGATTGTTGTGGCTCATGCTTCAGACTTTCCTAAAATCTCTCAAATAAGCAGCATCTGGTCTCAGTGTGCCTTGTACCTCTCATGAAGTGGCAGCCCACCTTGGTTTGCAGCTTGGCCCCTCCTGGGCACCTCCAAGCCCAACACAAGTAACAGCCACCTGCAGATTGTAGCTCATGCTCAGTGACCCTGGGCAGAACACAGGTAGTAGCTGACCCTGGCTTGTATCTCCTGGGAGGCCCAGAGCCAGCACACCCAGTGGACAGCTTCGGACTGAGTCCAAGTGTCACCATCCAACCACCTCCATAAGTGGCACACTCAAGAGGTGGACTCAGTGAGCACCAGAGTCCTGCTGAAGTAAATCTTGCTCTGTGGGGTGAGCCCCTGCACAGTTGATCCTCCATAGTGGTTGATGGTCACAGCCAGTCTTTGCAGCCAATTGACCTGGGGATAAATCCCTCCAATTGATTGCCAACAGCAATCAAGGCTGAACTACAACAGGAGGGTTTAAATAGCCCACAGATAGGGGTGCTCACCTGGAGTACCCAGCTTGGGCAAACGGGGAGGTTGTGCCACTGGATCCTACAGGACACCTACTACATTAGGCCACTCTGCCACCCAGAGATGTCGTAACTCTACCTAACACATAGAAACAAACACAGGGAGGCTGCCAAAATGAGGAGACATGTCCCAAATGGAAGAACAGAACAAAACGCCAGAAAAAGAACTAAATGAAATGGAGGCAAACAATCTACAAGATGTAAAGTTCAAAACACTGATTATAAGGATGCTCAATGAACTGAGGGGAAGAGTAGAAGAACTTAGTGAGAACTTCATCAAAGATATAGGAAAGAAAACAAAACAAAAAGATATAGAAAACTAAGAATAGAGATAGAAAACATAAAAATAAACCAGTCAGAAATGAAAAGTACAATAACTGAAATGTAGAATACATTACAGGGAGTCAGTAGAGTAGATGAAGCAAAGGATTAAATAAACGATTTCGAAGCAGAAAACATTCAATCAGAACAGCAAACAATAAAATAAAATAAAACAAATGAGCATAGTGTAAGGAGCCTCTGGGGCAACTTCAAGTGTACCAACCTTCTCATCATGGTGATGCTAGACAGAGAAGAGAGGAAACAAGAAATTGAAAACCTATTTGAAAAACAAGAAATTGAAAACCTGTTTGTAAAACTTCCCTAACCTGGTGAAGGAAATAGATATACAAGTCCAAGAAGCACAGAGTCCCAAACAAGATGAAACCAGAAAGTTTCACACCAAGACACATCATAATTAAAATGCAAAAGGTTAATGACAAAGAGAATCTTAAAAGTAGTAAGAGAAAAGCTGTTAGTTATCTACAAGGGAACTCTCATAAGACTGTCAGATAATTTCTCAACAGAAACTTTGCAGGCCAGAAGGGATTGGCAAGAAATATTCAAAGTGATGAACAGCAAGGACATAACCAAGGCTACTTTACTCAACAAGACTCTAATTTAAAATTGGAGGAGAAATAAAGAGCTTCCCAGACAAGAAAAGCTGAAGGAGTTCATCACCATCAAACTAGTATTACATAAAATGTTATAAAGGGCCTTCTATAAGAACAAAAAATGATTAAAATATGAACAATAAAATGTTAATAAATACATATCTATCAACAACTGAATCTAAAAAATAAAATAAATGAACAAGCAGACCAGTAACAGACTCATAGATATAGAGAACATTTTGACAGTTGCCAGATGGGAGGGGGGCTGTGAGGATGGGTGAAAAATGTGAAAGGATTAACCAGTACAAATTGGTAGTTACAGAATAGTCATAGGGATGTAAAGTGCAGTATAATATTGTAATAACTATATGGTGTCAGATGGGTAGAAATTTATCAAGACGATCACTTAGTAAGTTATATAATGTCTAATCACTAGAGTACACACCTGAAACTAATATATTATATATCAACTGTAATTGAAAAATAAAAAAAATGACTTAGAATTTTTAAAAATTCCAAATGAATTCAGAACTAAAATTTTATGCCTAACCAAATTTAGGTTTGGTTTGAATGAAGATGTTTTTAAGAAATGCCGGGTCTAAACAATGGATCTCCCACATCTGCCTTTGTCAAGAAGCTACTTCAAGGGGGTGGGGAGTAAGGTTGTTCCCCTAGACAAAGGAGGAAACCGAGGAAAAGATAAAGGAGCCAGGAAACAGGAGAATGAGAGGGAATCCCTGGACAATGGTGGTATGCCCAGGATGTCAGCTGTGCAGTGAATAACTAGTCTAGTTCAGAGGAGGCCAGAGGGCTACACAGAACATGAAGACAGCAAATAAAACTGAAACAATTATGAACCATAGAAAAACATTTAAAACTATGAGAAAGCATATATCTACAAGTCAATTTACCTGCAGCAACACACACACAAGCACACACACAGATATATTAATTCTATTAGTATTTATAGTAGCAAGAAAACAAGCAAAACAAGAAACAACTAAAATGTCCAATAATAAGGTATTATGATTAAGTAGATCACGGCACATTCACAGATGGAATATTATATAGCCATTTAAAATGGTGTTTTCAAAAGAATATAATGTTTCCCCCCCCTCAAAAAAATAATTTTCATGTTTCATTGTTCCTTCAAGTCCTTGTCCACATGCATATATATTTTGCATAGATAACATGTACAAGTTATTATTATTTTGCTTTTTACCTGTATAGTTATTATGATTACTTTTATATGTAGTCTTCTCTCAATAACTACTGACTGTGACAGTTATATTTATTAGCTGGTTTCTACAAATTCAAGAATACAATGTTTAGTGAAAGTAATGCATACAGAAAAAAGAGTTGTTTTGATGATTTAATTTAAATGTATACATTTAAAATATGAACACACATACTAAAAGGATACTTTAAGGATACTTAAAGGATATATAGTCAAATGTCAAAAATGAGGAGAAATGAAGGTAAATTATAAAGAAACAGGTGTGAATTAAAAGTCGTTGCTTATGGTGAGTGGGAGATGGTAGAAGTATTCATGAAAGACTGATGCATTTCGTAAACCTTATGAAACTATTAGACTCTATACTGTGCTCATGAACTTTGACACAACAGCAAAAGCTATGGTGGAAGCAAAGGTGACTAAGAGCTGCTCCACCTGGTATAGAGCAATGCTTTACCTGCTGTGATCCACAGACACTCACATGCCCTCCTACCCAAGCATCTAACTTCCAGGGCCTGTAATCTTCACAATTTGAAGTGTTTTTGTTGTTGTTAATCCTCACCCAAGGGTATTTTTCCATTGATTTTTAGACAGAGTGGAAGGGAGAGGGAAAGACACAGAGAAAAACATCTATGTGATAGAGACACATTGATTGGTTGCCTCCTGCATGTGAGCGAGCCTGCAATCAAGGTACATGCTCTTGACCAGAATCAAACCTGGTATCCTTCAGTTTGCAGGCCAATGCTCTAGCCACTGAGCCAAACCAGTTAGGGCCCAGAGGATATTTTTTCATTGATTTTCAGAGAGAGTGGAAGGGAGAGAGGAGGGGGGTTGAGGCAGAAGGAAGGAGGGAAAGAGAGAAGGAGAGAGAGCGAGAGCAAGAGAGAAACACTAATGTGAGAGACACATCAATTGGTTACCTCCTGCATGCACCTGCCCTGACCAGGGCCTGATATCAAACTGCAACCGAGGTATGTGCCCTTGACGGGGAATTGAACCCTGCGACCTTTTGGTCTTCAGGTTGACACTCTAACAACAACTGTCTAGGTCGCTGTTATATATATACTAGAGGTCCGGTGCATGAACTTCATGCACGGGGGGGGGGGGGGGGGGCGGGGGGCCCTCAGCCTGGCCTGCACCTTCCAATCCGGGACCCCTCGGGGGATATCTGACTGCCTCTTGCAACCCGGGACCACTGGCTCCTAACCGCTTGCCTGCCTGCCTGCCTGCCTGATCGCCCCTAACTGCTCCCCTACTGGCCTGATTGCCCCTAACCACCTCTGCCTTGCCCTGCACCCAGGACCCAGAATTCCCTCCTCCAGCTGGTCGCAGGCACCCAGGACCCGGGCTGGCTTCACCTGGGACTGCGGGGCAGATGGCTTGTCCCTCTCCTAGGCTGCAGGTGCTGGCACCCGGGACTGCGGGGAGGGGGCTTGTCTCTCTCCCGGGCCGCAGGCACAGCTGCTGGCACCCGGGACCGTGGGGACTGTGGGGTGTGCAGCTGTCCCTCTCCTGGGCCGCAGGTGCAGCTGCTGGCACCCGGGACCGTGGGGACTGTGGGGTGTGTGGCTGTCCCTCTCCTGGGCCACAGGTGCAGCTGCTGGTGCCCAGGACCGCGGTGAGGACGGTTTGTCCCTCTCCCGGGCTGCAGGCACAGGCGCAGCCGCTGGCGTCTGGGACCACAGGGTGGGTGGCTTGTCCCTCTCCCAGGCCGCAGCCTGACTGGTCCCCATTCCTCTCTCCCCCGTGTTGAGTGTCTCAGCTGAGACAGAGTGAGGGTGTGATGACTATTTGCATATTAGCTCTTTATTTTACATATCTACACTAATAAAAGAGAAACATGGTAATTGGCGTACGACCCCTACCCTTTTCATTGGCTAATCAGTGAGTATATGCAAATTAACTGTCAGCCAAGATGGCGGCCGGCACCCAGGCAGCTGGAAGCGAACATGAGGCTTGCTTGCTGCGGGCTCCAACGTTCCCGCCTCAATAACCGGCCTCTGAGCTACAACTCTAAGAAACTATGTACTATGTTGCAAATAAAAAGATAAACAAAACACCAGAAACCGGCTTTCATTCAGCCGGGCTTTAGCAACATTGTATCGATGTTTTCAGCAGCGAGGCCTCAGAGCTAAAGCTGGCCCAGAATAAAAAAAAAAAAAAGAAAACAAGGAGCTGTTGGAAGCTTCAGTCACTCACTTCCGGAAAACAGCCCTCAGCCCCTCACCCAGACTGGCCAGGCACCCCAGTGGGGACCCCCACCCTGATCCAGGACACCCTTCAGGGCAAACCAGCCGGCCCCCACCCGTGCACCAGGCCTCTATCCTATATAGTAAAAGGGTAATATGCCTCCCGGCACCGGGATCAGCGGAGCAGCGAGGCTCCCGGCACGGGGATCAGTGTGACAGGGGGCAGCGCCCAAATCCCCTGATCACCTTGCGGTTCTGTGTGTGACAGGGGGCAGGGCCACAACCTCCCTATCCGCCCTGCTCTGTTCATGACAGGGGAAGGCGCCCCAACCCCCTGATCAGCCCTGCTCTGTGCCTGATAGGGGGGAGCTCCCCAACCCCCTGATCAGCCCTGCTCTGTGCCTGATAAGGGGGGAGCTCCCCAATCCCCTGATTGCCCTGCAGCTCTGTGTGTGACAGGGTGCGGCGCCTCCCCTCCCCCCCATGGGCCCTGCTCTGTGCCTGATAGGGGGGAGTTCCCCAATCCCCTGATTGCCCTGGGGCTCTGTGCTTGACAGGGTGCGGTGCCCCACCCCCTCCCCCACGGGCCCTGCTCTGTGCCTGATAGGGGGGAGCTCCCCAATCCCCTTATCGGCCCTGCTCTGTGTGTGACAGGGTAGAGCCATAACCTCTCCATCGGCCCTGCCCCGAGTGTGACAGTGGTGGCGCCCCATCCCCCTGATCGGCCCTGCTCTGTGGGTGATAGAGGGTGGCGCCCCAACCCCCCTCCACGGGCCTTGCTCTGTGTGTGACAGGGTAGAGCCATAACCTCCCCATTGGCCCTGCCCTGAGTGTGACAGGGTGCAGCACCCCAACCCCCTGTTCTGCCCTGCTCTGTGTGTGACGGGGGCGGTGCCCCAACTCCCCTATCGGCCCTACTCTGTGAGTGACAGCGGGGAGCTCCTCAACCCCCTGATCAGCCCGGCTCTGTGCGTGACAGGGGGTGGCGCCGCAACCTCCCCATCGACCCTGCCTTGAGTGTGACAGCGGGGAGCTCCTCAACCCCCTGATCAGCCCTGCTCTGTGCGTGACAGGGGGTGACGCCACAACCTCCCCATCGACCCTGCCTTGAGTGTGACAGCGGGGAGCTCCTCAACCCCCTGATCAGCCCTGCTCTGTGCGTGACAGGGGGTGACGCCACCACCTCCCCATCGACCCTGCCTTGAGTGTGACAGGGGGTGGTGCCCCAACCCTCCAATCGGCCCTACCATGAGCGTGACTGAGGGTGGCATCGCAACCTCCCGATCCACTCTGCTCTGTGCATGACGGGGCGGCACCCCAACTCCCCAATCAGCCCTGCTCTGAGCCTGACCAGGGGCTGCACCTAGGGATTGGGCCTGCCCTCTGCCTCCCAGGAGCAGGCCTAAGCCAGCAGGTCGTTATCTCCTGAGGGGTCCCAGACTGCGAGAGGGCACTGGCCGGGCTGGGGGACCCCCCCCCCCCCCCCGAGTGCACAAATTTTTGTGCACCGGGCCTCTAGTATATATATATATATATATATATATATATATATATATATATATATATATATATATATACACACACACACACACACACACACATGCAAGGTCATGGCCTAGTGGTCCATGTGGAGGAGGAAAGAAAGCTGGAGCCCTAGCAGTGGTGGTCCCTGCCTGACTGTTGTGCTTTCGGAAGTAGGATTTGTTAACTTAGTTTCCAAAGAACTAAGTGGATAGAAAATGAGGATAAACAAAAACAATAGCTTTCTTGGGAAGGGTTGCATTGAAGAAACCCTAAGTTTGTCCCTATTATTTGGAAGGTAGCAGGCTGACAGCAGAAATTTTTTTTTAAACTTTCCTTTCTATAAATGGTGTTTTTAATGCATCAATGTGGAGTAAAAGGAAGCCCTTTAAGGCTACAAATCTCCAGATGCTAAAAGAATTATATAGGAAACCATATGTTACATATTCTGCCTGCCATGTTGACTTCAGGCAATGGCTACAAGTCTTTAAGGGAAAAAGTGCATACATTTCTACCGAATATGTATGTTTTGAGAAGTAATTTCTACTATGTTTAAACTAGAAAAATAAAAATGCTAAACCTACCAAAGGAAATGTATGCACGCTGTCCAAGGCTCGGTGAGGAAACAGAGCCCTACTCCTGCTGGTGCCTATGCAACCTGCACAGACGGCGGAAAATGTCCATTTCCCACTGGCGCTTAGAGAGGAATATCCTGACAAGTTGGATAACAAACCTTTCCAGTGAATGTTACCAATAATTAGAAAAGTCAACAAGATTGGAGTAAAGATTTGGGATAGGAGTGTTCATTTTTTTTTTTTTTTTTTTTTTTTTTGGAAATGGTAGAGAGAAAACCCTTGTTTGAACAAAAAAAAGTTGAGAAGGCTTTAAATACTCATACTAAACTAACTCTTACCTTAAAAAACTACGAACTGTAGTTCTTAAACTTTTCCTTTTGTTTTGCTTTTCTTTTAAACAAGAAATTTGGTTTTGCTGCAGACTAAGACAATTGTGGCAGCTCCTTGTGAAGGAGAAGACAAGAACCAGCAGACTTCATCTCCATTCCAAAAGAATAAATAAATCATAAGAATGGCCCAGCTGGGTGTAGCTCAGCGGTAGAGGGTTGACCTAGGAACCAAGAGGTCACTGGTTTGATTCCCAGTCAGGGCATATGCCCAGGTTTCGGGCTTGATCCCCAGTGGGGGGCGTGCAGGAGGCAGCCAATCAACAATTCTCTCTCATCACTGATGTTTCTATCTCTCTCGCCCTTTCCCTTCCTCTCTGAAATCAATAAAAATATATTTTTAAAAAACTTAAAAAAAAAAAAAAGAATGATTATGATGGCTGAAAATAGTTCTTGAGATGAACCAAGATCTCTTAACCAGTAGTCTCCTAGGCAGGCAACCTTGGGCATTTGTTCTGGAGGAGTGTGATTTGATATTCACATTTTCTTCCTACAGACCCCAAAATGATCTCCCTGACACTTGAGCAAGGCTAAGCTGATGAGAGAATGTCCTGCAGCTGAAGCAAAATAGGGCTGAATGAAGAAATAAAAGTCAGTCTCTTTGTAGTTCCTGACTATGTAAGGTCATGGCCTAGTGGTCCATGTGAAGGAAGAAAGAAAGCTGGAGCCCTAGCAGTGGTGGTCCCTGCCTGACTGTTGTGCTTTCAGAAGTAGGATTTGTTAACTTAGTTCCCAAAGAACTAAGTGGATAGAAAATGAGGATAAACAAAAACAATAGCTTTCTTGGGAAGGGTTGCATTGAACAGCTTTAAATGCTCTACTTACTCCAGCAACCTCATGAGAAAGACCCTGAGTGCATGTGGCGTTTCCCACAGTTCCAGGATAGGGTTTAATTATGGTTCTTTCTAACTAGTCATTGTTGTAATTTTTCACTATGGCTAACTTAAACCTGTACTTCTGGCCGGAAAGAGACACAAACAAACCAGCAAGGGATGAGATATGTGTACAGTTTTGATTATAGATCTAAGAATAATGGCTTTGAAGGATTACAGTTGAGTCCCATGGCTGCCTTTAACTGGCAATATTATAGAGAGATCTTGATTGAGATGGAGCTGCCATAGTGCGTGGCACCATACCTCCACCAGAACCATCATAAGCTTGGGTCACACTGTCCTAGAGCTTCCCTGGCTGTCTTGTGAGTTCCTGGAAAGATTAAAAGCGGCTTTTATTCCATCATCTATTAGTTCTTATATGTAGTAAGCATTTACTAAATACTGAACTTTTATAAAAGCTATTTAAGCTCAGTCTTAAAATGGCTGTTTTGACCAGCAAGTTTTTGGTTCAATCTGGGTAAGGAGACAGAACTGAAAGGAAGATGGGGTTACTACTGACCAGTTCTGGTTCTCCTTTCCAGGCCTGTTCTGTTTTCTCTCCTCGAGATCATCTAGCAACAAGAGTGTCAGATGCTAGTGTGCTCCTCAGACTCCAGTCCAACCTGACCATGAAGACAGCATTCCCCCTGCCGGCTTTGCCTTCTTATCCCATGACTAAGGAGTGTGGCCAAAAGACATCGAAGGCTCTGCAGAAGGAAGGTATTAATCGGGAGCTGACAACTGCTGTCTCATCAGAGACTCATTATGTGACTTTCAGGCCACAACATTTGTCAGCTGAGTGAGAAAGAGGGTTACATGACAGTTCACTGAATATTAAATCTCCAAAAGCTCAATCATGAATTTGGGTCATTGTTTTTGCCCAAGTTAGAGATAAAAATGAACAGGAGGTATGCTTGGGATTTTGGGATGTTTTCAATCCATCCCAAAGAAGCACCTATATTACTTAATTTCTTAAGAACTATGGGCAGTAAGAGCATCCCACTCTTCAACTAGCCAAAGCATATTCTTTTCTAGAGGAAGCTCCAGGTGCGTGCAGGGAAGAGCAGACTTCATTCACGTCTACATTCAGAATATGAGCCGAAGAACACTGGAAGTGTTCCATGGTGTCACTGTATCACAGCTTTTTTATCCATTCAGCCACTGGTGGGCACTTGGGCTATTTCCAGATCTTGGCTAATGCAAATAATGCTGCTATGAACACAGGAGAGTAAAGAAGAAGAAAAGAACACTGGAAGGAGGCAGCGTTGTGTCCCTGGCAGTGGCATCCAGGGTGTTTATGAGATACACAAGTGTTTGAGATACTGGCCTTAAGAGGTTAAGAACATAGCAAAGCTTCCTTTGTCACCTTAAAGGGCTATCATTATGAAGGTCTCCGAATCCTTTTTGAATCTCTTATTTTGATTCTGAATCACCTCTTGAGGTAGCAGGTTCTAGAACCACACTACCAACTTTGCAAAGACATGTCACCTTGTATTGTATGAAAGCTTCTTAAATTTCAAAGGAAAAAAACACATTCAAAAGGTATCCTCTAAGTCAAGTATTTCAGAATTTGGCCAATTTGTTCTCCTTCTAATTAAAACTTTCATTAGAAAAGGTTCAGAGAAAGAATTCCTTATAAGAAGAACAAAATACATACACAAACACAACTAGCCCCTTGAGTGCCTTCACACACTGCCCTGTGTGGATAGCCATGACAACTCTATTTAAGCAGCTACTTTAATTTTCAACTGGCATTGGCTCAGGAGAAAAGTTCCTAACAAACAAAGATCTGTCATATCGCAGGCAACATTACAAGTTTTTAAAAACTTTTGGATACTCTCATGTAATATCAGGCATTGTCTTTTATCTTCTTTTAAAAATAACTTTTGCTTAAAAGAAATACTTGCAGTTGGAACTAGGTTATCTTTTACTTAAAGAGCCCTCCAAGAGGTACACCAAGGCCTAAAAACATTGTTACTAATCTTTTATGGGGTCAAAAATTAAAGGACAGAAAATTGAGAAACTGTTATGGTTGAGTCTCACCCTAAAGAGATGTCATAAAAAGACCCAGTGATTTAAAATAAAATCATATAGTTCCTCTCCAAACTTAGACTCCCAAAAAATACAGTATGAGGGTAAGAAGTTTTTTTTTTAAGTTTAAGAATCTGTACCAGTGTAGATAGTTCACTGATTCAGAGCACCTAGATGCTGAGAGAGTGCTTTGTGAAAGTCAAATGTTCTACAGTTATTTGGAAAACTTTAGTTGCCATCCTATCTAATAAAGAGGGAATCTGCTGATTGACTGCCCCGCCCTCAAAGATGGCGGCGCCCACAGCCAATAAGGAGGGAATATGCTAATTGACTGCCATGCCCTCAAAGATGGCGACACCCACAGCCAATAAGGAGGGAATATGCTAATTGACTGCCATGCCCTCAAAGATGGTGGCACCCACAGCCAATAAGGAGGGAATATGCTAACTGACTGCCACACCCTCAAAGATGGCGGCGCCCACAGCCAATGAGGAGGGAATATGCTAATTGACTGCCATGCCCTCAAAGATGGTGGCACCCACAGCCAATAAGGAGGGAATATGCTAATTGACTGTTATGCCCTCAAAGATGGCGGCGCCCACAGCCACAAGATGGCGGCGCCCAGTCCCCTCAGCCCTGCTGGGGGCAGGCTGGCCACTCTGCGCACCTGCCTCCGGAGTCCCCCAGTCCCCTCAGCCCCCAGCCGCCCAGATAAGATTAGAATGGAGATACAAAGTAGCAACTTTCCTTCCCCAAGTCCAAAACACTGGACATACTTGGGGTCACATTCTCTCCTAGGAGGAGACAGAAGGCAGGTATTATTTCAATTCTCTATCAAGAGGCCAGCACATATGAAAATGAATGTTAAAGGCAAAAAAATAATCCAAATACCCTGACTCCTAATGCACTGCACCCATTCCTTTAGAAACCACAGTCATCTGATGATCATTCTCAATTTTATTCCAGTACCACACATACAAAATAATCCTTTAGACTACCGTGCTCTATATGAGAGTAGGAGTGCTTCCTAACTACACTTTAAAGAATATACTCCAATTACTGGAGTATTAATTTATATTTCTTTCCTACATATTCTTTTAATACATCTTTTAATATATTCTTCATATTTCTTTTATTAAAAAATTAGTCCCAAATTCCCCATTCTTAAGGATTTGTAGGTTCTGATATTTTCAGAGAGTAATTTGTAATATATTTTTCTTTCAGTGAATCAAATAATGTTTATTACATACTACTACGATAATTAAAAAAAAAAAAAAAGGAGATTCCAAAATGGCAGCAGAGTAAGTAGAAGCTACACTGACCAAACTGGAAATACAAGTAAAATATACAGAAACCACCCTGAAAAAATCAACTGGAGACTAGCTGAAGAGAACCCTGAAAACAAGGACAAAAAATGGAAACCACATAGAGACTGGTAAGAAGTGTGCAGGCGCAAAAGGGCTGGCCGAGCTCCCACAGACAGCAGCTGAAGTTCTGGAGGGATATCTCAGCTGGGGGGGGGGGGGGGGGGGGCGGGGTTTCCACTGAGAACTCTGAGGTCTAAACCCCAAGCTGAGCTCTCCAGCCCAGAGCATCAGAACTGAGAAAGGTGCCCACATAACATCTGGCAGTGAAAAGCAGCAGGGATGCTGTCTACCAGGGAGAGATGGCTGGAAATGCAGGCACCCTCTTAAAGGCCAACACACAAAATTTCATGTGCAGCCACTAACTGTGGGAGCTGGCAAAGGAAGGGCAGAGAGGACTGGAGCTGTGTGAGGAGAGTCCAGGGTTGGGGGCTTTGGGATTGGACCTTGCAGCACAGCCACCACAGTTTCCTGTGCTGAGTAATTCCCTCAGGCCACAGAGGACAATTTATCTGTAGACCTTTGCTATCTAGACAGAGTAAAGATATAGTAACTATGAAAAAAGACCGGTTGGAAATAATGACACAGCACTAGTAAAGAACACATTGGAAGGCATACACAGTAAATTTAGGGGAAGCTGAGGACCAGAGCAGTGAATTAGAAGACAGAGAAGAAAAAAAATCACTCAATCAGAGAACCAAAAAGAGAAAACAATTTAAAAATGGGAGGACAGCTTAAGGGAGCTGTGGGCCAACATGAAATGTAACAATATTTGTATAACAAAGATGCCAAAAGGAGAAGAAAGTGAGCAAGGGATAGAGAACATGTTTGAAGAAATAATGCCAGAAAATTTCCCTTACCTGGTGAAGGAAAAAAATTACAGAAGTCCAGGGGGTATAGAGAGTGCCAATCAAGAAAAACCCAAACAGATCCACACCCAGACACATCATAATTAAAATGCCAAAAATTAAAGGCAAAGAAAGAATCTTAAAGGCAGCAAGAAAAAGCAATTTGTTACCTACAAAGGAGCTTCTATAAGGCTGTCATCAGAAACTCTACAGGCCAGAAGGGAACAACACGAAGTATTCAAGGTATTGAAATGCAAGGATCTGAAACCAAGATTACTATACTCAGCAAGGCAATCTTCAAAATAGATGGTGAAATAAAGAGCTTCCCAGACAAAAAAAGTTAAGGAGTTTATCACCATCAAACCAGCACTGCAAGAAATGCTAAAGGGATTGCTGTAATTAGAAGAAGAAATAGAGAGAAACATAGGTATACAGAATTAAAATGGCAATAAATAAGTACCTACCAATAATAACTTTAACTGTAAATGGATTAAATGCTCCAATCAAAAGAAATAGGGTAGCTGAATGGATACAAAAACATGACCCAACTATATGCTATCTACAAGAGACCACCTCAGAAAAAAAGATGCACAGAGGATGAGAGTGAAGGGATAGAAAAAAATTTTCCATGCAAATAGAAACAAAAAACAACTGGCGAAGCAATACTCATATCTGACAAAATAGACTTCAAAATAAAGGCCATCACAAGGGACAACAAAGGTCACTACATAGTACTGAAGGGATCAACCCAAGAAGAGGATATAACCCTGGTAAACATATATACACCCAATATAGGAGCACCTAAATATATTTTTTTAAAAAACACCAAAAAACTTCTAGAGTACTTTAAGGGAGAGATTGACAACAATACAGTATTAGTAGGGGACTTTAACACCCCACTGACTTCACTGGATATATCTTCCAGATAAAAAATTAACAAGAAAACAGGCAAAAAAATTAACAAAGAAACAGGTAAAAAATTAACAAGGAAACAGTGACTCTAAATGACATACTCTATTATATGGATTTAATTGATATTTGTAGAACATTTCACCCCAAAGCTGTAGAATATACATTCTTCTCAACTGCACATGGGTCATTCTCAAAGACAGACCACATGTTAGAACACAAGACAAGTCTCTACAAGTTCAAGAAGACTGAAATCATATCAAACATCTTCTCAGATCACAATGAAATGAAATCAGAAATCAACTACAGTAAAAACCCTCTAAAACATTCAAACACATGGAGGCTAAATAGCATGTTATTAAACAATGAATGGATTAACAATGAGATCAAGAAAGAAATAAAAAACTTCCTGGAAACAAATGAAAATAAACACACAACAACCCAAGATTTCTGGGACATAGCAAAAGCAGTCCTAAGAGGGAAGTTCATAGTACCACACCTCAAAAAACAAGAAAAATTGCCTGGCCGGCATGGCCCAGTGGTTGAATGTTGACCTATGAATCAGGAGGTCATGGTTAATTTCTCTACCAGGGCATATGCCCAGATTGTAGGCTTGATCCCCAGTGGGGGATGTGCAGGAAGCAGACAATCAATGATTCTCTCTCATTATTGATGTTTCTCTCTCTCTCTCTCCTTCTCCCTTCCTCTCTGAAATTAATAAAAATATTTTTTAAAAAAACAAGGAACATTTACAATAAACTATTTAACCCTACAACTTAAAGAATTAGAAAGAGAACAACATGAAAAGCCCAGAGTGAGTAGAAGGAAGGAAATAATAAAAAATTAGAGCAGAAATAAATGACATAAAGGCTTAAAAGATAATTTTAAAAATCAATGAAATCAAGAGCTGGTTCATTGAAGAGATAAACAAGATTGATGAACCTTTAGCAAGACTTATCAAGAAACAAAGAGAAATAGTGGTACCTCTACACAATGGAATACTACACTGCTGTAAAAAAGAAAGAATTCTTACCATTTGCAACAGCATGGATGGACCTGGAGAGCATTATGATAAGTGAAATAAGCCAGTCAGAGAAAGATAAATATCACATGATCTCATTCATTTGTGGAACATAATGAACAACATAAACTGATGAACAAAAATAGATCCAGAGTTATAGAAGCATTGAACTGACCATCTAGCCTCAGAGGGAAGGCAGGGGTGGGGTGGGGTGGGGTGGGGTGAGGAGAATAAGAGATCAATCAAAGGACTTGCATGCATATATATAAGCATAACCAATGGACACAGACAATAGGGGGGGCGAGAGCCTGTGCTGGGGGGTGGGAGCAGCTAGGGAGAGGTCAATGGGGGAAAAAGGAGACATATTTAGTACTTTAAACAATAAAGAATTTAAATTAAAAAAAAGAAACAAAGAGAGAGGACCCAAATAAGTAAAATCAGAAACTAAAGTGATGAAGTACAACTGTCACCACAGAAATAAAAAGGAACTACTATGTAAGAAACTACTATCAACAACTATATGCCAATAAGCTGGACAATGTGGATGAAATAGAAAAATTCCTAAAAAAGTACAATTTTCCAAAACTGAATCAGGAAGAATCATAAAATCTGAATAGGCCAATAACAACTGAAGAAACAGAAGCAATAATAAAAAAAACTCCCAGCAGACAAAAGCCCTGGTTTGGATGGGTTCATAGGGGAGTTTTACCAAACCTTCAAAGAACAATTAACACCTCTTTCTCAAACTACTGGTATTCCAAAAAAAATTTAAACGGAAGGAATTCTTCCAACCTCTTTTTCTGAGGCCAGCATTATCCTAATTCCAAGCTAGATAAAGACACTACAAAGAAAGAGAATTACAGGCCAATATACCTGATGAACATAAATACTGAAATCTTCAACAAAATATTAACAAATCAGATTCAACAATACATTAAAAGATCATATACCATGACCAAGTGAGATTTATTCCAGGGATGCAAGGCTGTTACAAAATTCACAAATCAATAAATGTGATACATCACATAAACAAATTGAAAGACAAAAATCATGATCTCATATCAATAGTCGCAAAAAAAACATTCAACAAAATCCAACATCCATTTTTTATATAAAATTTTCAACAAAGTGGGAATAGAGGAATCATATCTCAGCATAATAAATGCCATGTATGACAAACTTACAGCCAACATCATACTCAATGGGCAAAAACTAAAACCATTTCCCCAAAGAACAGGAACAAGACAAGGATGTCCGCTTTCATCACTCTTTTTTTTTTGACATAGTAGTTGGAAGTCTTAGTCACAGCAATCAGACAAGAAGAAATAAAAGGTATCCAAATTGGAAAGGAGGAAGTAAAACTGCCATTATTCGCAGATTACATGATACTGTACATAGAAAACATTAAAGACTGCTAGATTTAATAAATGAATTTGGCAAAGTAGCAGGATATAAAATTAACACCCAGAAATCAATGGCATTTTTATGTATCAATAATAAACTCTCAGAAAGAGAAACTAAAAAAGTAATTTAGCACTGCAACAACAACAAAGATACCTAGGAATAAACTTAACCAAGGAGGTAAAAGACCTGTACTCAGAAAACTATAGGACATTATAAAAGAAAATAGTGGAAGATACAAACAAATGGAAGTATATATCGTGTTCATGGATTGGTAGAATTAACATCATTAAAATGTCCATACTAACCAAAGCATCTATAGATTCAATGCAATCCTTATTAAAATACCAACGGTATAGCCGAAACCGGTTTGGCTCAGTGGATAGAGTGTTGGCCTGCGGACTGAAAGGTCCCAGGTTCGATTCCGGTCAAGGGCATGTACCTGGGTTACAGGCACATCCCCAGTAGGAGATGTGCAGGAGGCAGCTGATCGATGTTTCTCTCTCATCGATGTTTCTAACTCTCTATCTCTCTCCCTTCCTCTCTGTAAAAAATCAATAAAATATATATAAAAAATAAAATAAAATACCAACGGTATATTTCACAGATCTAGAACAAATATTCAAAAAATGTATATGGAACCAAAAAAGACCCCAAGTAGCCTCAGCAATCTTGAGAATGAAGAACAAAGTTGGAGGAATCACAATATCAGATATCAAACTATGCTGCAAAGCTATTGTAATCAAAATAGCCTGGTACTGTCACAAGAACAGGTATATAGATCAATGAAACAGAACAGAGAACCCAGAAATCAACCTAAGCCCTAATGCTCAATTAATATTTGACAAAGGAAGCAAGAGCATATGATGGAGTAAAGACAGTCTCTTCAATAAATGGTGCTTGGAAAATTGAACAGGTACATGCAAAAAAACAATAACAACAAAACACACAAAAAAGAAACTAGACCACCAACTTACACCATACACAAGAATAAATTCAAAATGGATAAAAGACTTAAATGTAAGGGTGAATGGGTGGGTGGGAAGAGATCAACCAAAGAACTTGTATGCATATATGCATAACCCATGGGCATAGACAATAGCGTGATCAAAGCCTGGAGTGGGAGCCGGGGATGGGCTAGAAGTGGTCAATGGAGGAAAAAAAGGGGGACATATCTAATACTTTCAACTATAAAGATTTAAAATAAATAAACCAATAAAAATATAAATAAATTAATTAAATATGCAAGTAGGAATCCATTAAATTCTATCTCACTATTAACTGCCCTGTATACTGTATATATCATTCTTATATTCAGCATAATTGGGGTTAATTTTAGGGCTCAGAGCATCTGAAGGAAAATTGTGTTTTCACTAGAAGTAAAATCCAAGGTTAATTCCCTCTTGTCCTTCCCTCTATGAATATAAAGGTCTCAATCCTGAAAGATGGATATCCTGAGAAGTGGGGAGTACAAAAAGGTCATCTCTTAACTTTAAACTGAATACTCTCATTATGAAAGTTCCCAAAGTTTGTTGATGATATGTAAGGATCTGGATTTGAAAGAAAGGGGTACAAAAGCATTTATCTTTGTAAAGGAGATAAAAATCTGTTTTAAAGTGAGTTTGTTTTTACCATGTGAGGAGTTTCTCTTCCTTCAGATCTTTTTTCTTTTAAATATATATATACTAGAGGCCCAGTGCATGAAATTCGTGCACTTGGGGTGGGTCCCTCAGCCCAGCCTGCGCCCTTTTGCAGTCCGGGAGCCCTCGGGGGATGTCCAACTGATGGCTTAGGCCTGCTCCCCACCATCAGTCGGACATCCTTAGCACCGCCGCAGAGGTGGGAGAGGTTCCCGCCACTGCCGCTTGCTCACCAGCTGTGAGCCCGGCTTCTGACTGAGCAGTGCTTTCCCTGTGGGAGCGCACTGACCATTAGGGAGCAGCTCCTGCATTGAGTGTCTGCCCCCTTGTAGTCAGTGCACGTCATAGCGACCGGTCATTCCACTGTTTGGTTGATTTGCATATTAGCCTTTTATAATATAGCTTTTTATTATATCGTGTACTCAGGGTTGGGGGGGTCCCTCAGCCCAGATTGCGAGAGGGCGCAGGCCAGGCCAAGGGACCCCACCAGTGCAAGATTGGGGCTGGGGAAGGACATGGGAGGTTGGCCAGCTGGGGAGGGACTGCAGGAGGGCTCCAGGGCATGTCCAGCCCACCTCACTCAGTCTCGATTGGCTGGACCTCAGCAGCAAGCTAACCTACTGGTCAGAGCGTCTGCCCCCTGGTGGTGAGTGCACATCATAGCGACTGGTTAACCAGTTGACAGTCTGCCCTCTCGTGGTCAGTGCATATCATAGAGAGCGGTTGAGCAGCCTTAGCATATCATTAGCATATGACGCTTTGATTGGTTGTTCTGCCACTCAGTCTATTTGCATATTACCCTTTTATTATATAGGCTGTATATTTTGTTGTTGATAGTATTACAGATGTCTCCCATTTCTATCCCTCCACTTTACTTCTCTCTGGTCTTTTGAACTGAAAAGCATCAGGCCCTGCCTAAGTTTGTCACTTCCCTGGGTCTAAGCAGCCATGTTATCGGCTACAGTGAGATTCTCTTCACTGCTGTGGATAATGTTCTATATTTGTGCAAAATTTAAGATGATTAAAAATTAAATGCCATTTCACAAAGCAAGTATTCCAAAACATCAAGCTAGTTAACCCAAAATAATGTGATAAGATCTTCCTTAAAGGGAAGGAAGTTGGGGCAAAGCCAGCCAACCAAAGCACATCAAAGCATTAAAGGAAACCATAACTCACCAAGGTGAGACTTCTGGAGCGAGAACTGCTACTTCGACTCTCCAAGCTGCCCCCTCTGCTCAGGTCACTGAGCCTGCAGCTGGGTGACAAATCAGAGTCCATCTCTGAAGAGTCTGATTTCTGGTGGTTTACTGGCATCCCCACATAAATGTCGGCCAGTGGCTTGATCACAAGAAGAGGGGAAGGGGCCAGTGTTCCATTCTGAAGTCGTGGATCACTTCTAGAGAAACCAAGCACAAGCAACAAGGGTTAGTGAGCCTAAGGAGCAAATGCCTTATCTTCCAAATGAAAAGCTCAGCATGAGTAAGAGTCATCTAGACTTAGGGCCTCAACCATTAAGGCAAAGATAATTAGGAACCCCTAAGTCAACTAGTTTGGTGATGCTCATTTTCATTTCTCCTTTATATCCTTCTCCATTATCAAGATGTAAGAATTATTTTTAAGGAAAGACAGATGTACTAAAAATTGCTTTGGTGCAGATGATTTGATAGAATAATATGCTGGCACCTCCCTCTGCACTTAGGCTCTGTACTTTCATGCTCAGAGTCAAGTTCTCTCTGTGTGGCTTATTAATTCTAGTCTTTTCTGCTTCAGACACCACAAAAACTATAGCTCCTTTTCCAGCTTCACGACAGTTTAGAGTTTAGTTGAAGTGACAAGAGTTATAAATTACTAATACAAGTTTGGTTGACATCCCCAAGATTCTAGACTTCTTTGGAAGCCATATGCTATTTTAATTTATACATAAAATATTGAGGTCCCATAATTTAATACTATCAGGAAGTTCATGTTTTTACTTTCAGGAAGAAAGACACTGAAACGGTCCCCTATAAACCCCTCAATTTCATACAGTCCACTGACTCTTTTTTAAAAATTTAATATATTGGGTAACATCTATCTACATAAAAGCCTAAGCGACCATCGCAACCAAACGGACAACTAAACAGGCTGCGTGGGGCGACCAGGCTGGCAGGGGGGTTAGTGAGGGGTGACTAAACAACCGAGCAGTAGCCTGCATGGGGCGACCCAGCCGGCAGGGGGGTTGTGTGGGGCGACCAAACGACTGAGCAGAAGGCTGCATGGGGCAACCAGGCCGGCAGGGGGGGCAGTTGGGGGCAACCAGGCCGGTGGGGGGGGGGGGCAATTAGGCTGGCAGGCAGAGGCAGTTAGGGGCGACCAGGTCAGCAGGGGCGGGGGCAGTAAGGGGCAATCAGGCAGGCAGGCAGGTGAGCAGTTAGGAGCCAGCGGTCCAGGATTGTGAGAGGGATGTCCGACTGCCGGTTTAGGCCCGATCCCAAGGAGTTAGTCATCCCCTGAGGGGTCCTGGATTGGAGGGTGCAGGCTGGGCTGAAGGGATCCTCCCCCACCCTGCACAAATTTCGTGCACTGGGCCTCTAGTTGGTTAATAAAATTATACAGGTATCAGGTATACAATTCTACAATACATCACTTATGTATTGTATTGTGTATTTACCCCCATAAGTCAAGTCTCCTTCTATCACCATTTATCCCCCACTTTACCTTCTTCCACCTCCCCCCACCTCCCTATCCTCTGGCAATTGCCATACTGTTGTCTGAGTCCACTAGTCTTTCTTTTCTTTTTCTTTTTAAAAAATATATTTTTATTGACTTCAGAGAGGAAGAGATAGAAACATCAGTGAAGTAGGAGTGATGAGAGAATCATTGATTGGCTGCCTCCTGCACGCCTCCTACTGGGAAATGAGCCTATAATCCGGGCATGTGCCCTTGCCCGGAATTGAACCTGGGATCCTTCAGTCTGCAGGCCAACACTCTATCCACTGAACCAAACCATCTAGGGATTTTCTTTACTTTTTAAAAAAATAAAGTACAAGCACATTGAAAGTTTGCTTTTTTAAAAAAATTGATTTTAGAGAGAAGAGGGGGAGAGGAAGAAACATCAGTTGCCTCCTGCACTTGCCCCCAGGGGTCGAACTGCAACCTGGGTATGTGCCCTGACTGAATATTGAACCCACCACCTTTTGGTGTACACGATGACACTC
This sequence comes from Myotis yumanensis, assembly GCF_028538775.1. Lineage (NCBI taxonomy): Eukaryota > Metazoa > Chordata > Mammalia > Chiroptera > Vespertilionidae > Myotis > Myotis yumanensis. The sequence continues at coordinate 99,978,525 of NW_027223752.1, forward strand.
CAACCAATTGAGCCACACCAGACAGAGTGAGTCTTCTTTGTTCTTTGCTTAATTCCTTCATCCTTCTCACCCAGCCCCTAACAAACTCCAACCCCAGCCAGTTGATTGTATTCATGAGTCTGTCTCCACTTTGTTTGCTAGTTTATTTTGTTAATTAGATTCCACATATAAATGAAATTATATATGGTACTTGTCTTTCTCTGACTGGTTTATTTCACTTAGCGTAATACTCTCCAGGCCCATCCATGCTGTCACAAAAGGCAAGATTTCCTTCTTTTTTTTATGGCTAAATAGTATTCCATTGTGTAAATGTACCACAGCTTTTTCCCCCTTTTCTTTTATATTTATGCTAGAGGCCCAATAAACGAAATTCGTGCCAGAGTAGGCCTTTCTTCCCCTTGCTGCCGGCATTGGCTTCCCTCTGGCACCGAGGACCGGGGATTCCCTCGCAGCCCTGGCTTCGTCTGGAAGGTCGTGTGGTCTAATTAGCATATTACACTTTTATAATTATATATATTATTGATTTCAGAGAGGAAGGGAGAGGGAGAGAGAGAGAGAGAGAAACATCAATGAGAGAGAATCATTGATCAGCTGCCTCCTGCATGCTCCCAACTGGGTTGAGCCTGCAACCCAGGCATATGTCCCAACTGAGATTCAACCCATGACCTCTTGGTTCATAGGTCAATGTTCAACCACTGAGCTACACCATCCAGGCTGTACCACAGCTTTTTTATCCACTCATCTACTGATGGACACTTGTGCTGCTTCCAAATCTTGGCTATTGTAAATAATGCTGCAATAAACATAGGGGTGCATATATATATTCTTTCAAATTAGTGTTTCAGTTTTCTTTGGATATATTCCCACAGGTGGAATTGCTGGTCATAAGGCAGTCCCATTTTTCATTTTTAGAGGTACTGCTTCCCAGAGTGGTTGCACCAGTCTGCATTCCCACCAACAGTGCATGAGGGTTCCCTTTTCTCCACATCCTCACCTAACACTTGTTTGTTGATTTCTTGATGTTAGCCATTCTGACAGGAGTGAGGTGCTATCTCTTTGTGGTCTTAATTTGCGTTTTCTGATCATTAGTAATGAAGAGCATCCTTTCATATGTCTACTGTCCATCTGTATGTCTTCTTTGGAGAAGTGTCTATTCAGGTCATTTGCCCATTTCTTAATTGGATTATTTGGATCTTTTTTTCAGTGTTGAGTTTATAAGTTCCTTACAAATTTTGGATATTAAGTCCTTATCAGATGTATTGGTGAATATATTCTCCCATTCAGTGTGTTGTCTTTTCATTTTTTTGATCGTTTCCTTTGCTGTGCAAAACTTTTTAGTTTGATGTAGTTCCATTTGTTTATTTTTTCTTTTTTTCCCTTGCCCAAGGAGATATATCAGAAAAAATATTGCTATGAGAAATGTCCCAAGATTTTACTGCCTATGTTTTCTCTTAGGATTTTTATGGTTCCAAGTATAACATTTAAGTTTTAATCCATTTGAGTTTATTCTTATATATGGTATAAGAAGGTGATCTAGTTTCACTTTTTGCACATATTTTTCCAATTTTCCCAACACTATTTATTGAATAGTCCTCTGACTCTTTTAATAGGAGATCAATTCAGCCTCTGAACAACAGACAATTGATTTCAACAAAAGCTTCTAGAAGACCAAAGAAGACTAATAGAAAATAAGCCTCCTGTGGATTACATATAACCTGATACTATGGCAAGTGAACTAAACTGAAAATACTGCCAGGACGCCTTATGAGCCTCTTTAAGGATACTGAGGGGTATGTGAGGTAAAATAACCATGGGTACAATTTAGTGTATGTATGTGTGCATATGGGATTGTGCTCATATGTGTATTAACTTTTAATAAAAATATGACTAATTATGGAGAAAGCCCATTCAGTACTGCATACCTTTAGGAGGACCTTGTCATTTAAGACCACTGTGAAATCTTCTCAGAGAAACCCTGAAAACATTAGAACAGATTAAAAAAGAAACTATTCCCTACTCCATTTCTCATCATTTTTTTCAGATGTATCAGCACAAGTCACATGGCAATTTAAGAGCAAGGCTAGGGAACAGAACATTCTGAGCATATATACTTTCTATAAGTTGCCATTATTCCCAATGGTAAAAAAAAAAAAAAAAAAAAAGACTTAAGAAAATGTTAAAAGTTTAAAATTTGTTTACTAATAAGAAAGCCTAAGCAATACACAGACTTTATATAAGCCACCTACACAGCCAGTAATATGCAACTCAGAAGTTAAGATCCTTGGTGAAACTCACCACAGTGTTCAGTCTAGTAAGTCAAATGCCTGTAATGAATCTAGAATACACAGAGACACACATCACACACACAGTGGACATAAAAGAGACAGTGACACTGGTGACATTGGCCGGTGACAAAGCAAGGCAAATGCAGATGAGGATATCACTGCTACATCCTTGGGACCTGTGATTAGCTTCAGCCCAAGAAAAGTGGGAAGACAAATGCAGAGAGGACAAGCCAATGTTTAGATTCCTTCTGGTCTGTAGATTCCTTCCCACGGACTCAGCTCTAATTCATTCCTAGATTAAGTAAATCATTGCTCCAAGGAAAGTAGGGGGTTGAGGGACAGTAAGTCTTTCCCCCACACAACAGTGAGATGAAACACAGGGAATTAAATACCCATTCACCTACACAATGAAGGAACCTGGTGGAACCACCTAATGGGTGGGAAAGGGTTTGGAGCTAGGCTACAGGTCTGTGCAGTCAGAGCCACACTCTAAGGCCCTCACAGTGTGGTTGGAGGGCGGTAATTTACCACACCATTTAAGAGCACACCATTTTCTTGTGTTTCTATAATTTTAAAAGCTATTCTGACACTGTAAAACAGTGGTTCTCAACCTTCTGGCCCTTTAAATACAGTTCCTCATGTTGTGACCCAACCATAAAATTATTTTCGTTGCTACTTCATAACTGTAATGTTGCTACTGTTATGAATCATAATGTAAATATCTGATATGCAGGATGGTCTTAGGCGACCCCTGTGAAAGGGTCGTTCGACCGCCAAAGGGGTCTCGACCCACAGGTTGAGAACCGCTGTTTAAGGAATGGAGAACTAGGGGCTCCCAAGTCCTAGTTCCCAGGAACTCAAAATATAGAATTCTATGAGAGGTCCACTGTGGAGAGAGCAGAGTTTTCTGAAAAGGAAGGGCAAGGAAGCAGCCTTCTTCTCTGCTCTGCCCTGGAAAGGGAATGTGATGAGAAAAAGAAGCAGGGGACAAGGAGCAGATGGGTCTGACAGCAGTGACCACAGCTGTGAGACTATGAAGGTCATTACCACTTTAAATATTTAGTCTCAAGGAATAACTCTCTGGGTCTGCAAATAGTGCACAATGTAAAAAGTGGGACTCGGGTCAGACACAGATGAAGAAACTGACTTTTACCAGGAGAGCAGAACAAGTATCACTAAGAAGTCATGACAAACCTAACACAACAGGAGCAGAAATGTGAGCCACACACGTGTGTTTTTCTATTTATTCTCTTCTACTTCCTGTGTTTATTTCTCATTATTTACCAGTAACATCTTTTTTTTGTTGGGGGGTGGGGGGAGGGGGTAAAGCCTGGTTTATCCATTGAGCAAAGAGAATAAGAGAAGGTGACAAGAGATCTACAGTCTTAGTAAATCTACATCTCCCAAGCATGGCTGGTCAGGAGGCAGCAGCTGTCCAATCTGAAGGTGCTGGGGGATCAGGTGGGGCTGAGGTTAGTGAGATCAGCGAACCCTCTGAAGTGAGCACACTGAAGCCAAGAAAGGAATGAATGCAGCTCTTCTTTTTCATCTTCCCCTGGACATTCCTGAAAGACTTGGAATGACCTGGATGGTATGCATAAAGCCCTCCTTCCACCATCACCTCACTCCATCTAAGTTCCAAGTAGCCACAATCAGGTCTACAGAGCAGCCCAAATAACTAAGTCTTTCCATCATTCACCTGAAAATTCTGGTTTGGCCAAACCCCAAGGCTGAATTATGTTAGGCAAAGATCTGCCCACAGGCACAGTGGCTGTCAGCTTCCACACACAAAGCCATCTTTGACTCCTCCCTTATCCCCCCACTCACAATCAACCAGCTACAAAGCCCTGTTGCTTCTTCTGGTGCAATGTCAGTTGTATCCACTCCTTTTCTAGTGCCACCAATTCAGCACCATTATACCACACGTCTACATTACTGAGATAGCCATCTAGATCTCCTCGAATTTTCACTCTTCTCTGTACTTTTCCTTTATTCTTCTGCTGGATTAATCTTGAAATACCACTTTGAGGTTACCACTCTCCTAAAAGCAATCAACTTTCACCCACTCCCATAGGTTTCAGAATCAAAGTTTCATGCAATTAATCAGTATTTGCTTCAATTTGAGCGCTAGCTTCCTTTCTAGACTAAGCATACTCTTTTGATTACTTGTTTTCCTGCTTCACACTGGGTAAATTCTAGGTAATTAATTCTGACACATGGGGCCAACTGTAATGGAAAACGACTGTGTAAACTGTAGTCAGTGCCATCATAGGGACAATGGCAGCACAGAGGAAGGTGTGCAAAGCTTCCCGAGAGGGTTCAGAGGCTTCGCAGAAAGGTGACAACTAGGCTAAGCCCTACAAGGTGTTTCAGATTTAAGGAGGCTGCTAATTAAACAAACTGCGATTGGCACTCCAAACAGATAAAAAGAACAAGCAAAGGCTGGGCTCCTGAGTCCTAGTTCCCAGGAACTGAAAATATAGAATTCCATGGGAAGTTCACTGTGGAGAGAGCATTTTCATGGTTTCACTTTTCATATTTAAATATCTGATCCAACTTGAATTTATTTTAGTGTAGAGACTTACTTCCCTATCCCTAAGCCTAGAAAGTTTCCTAATTACTCAAATGCCAAACATTGAAAAATTCATCTTTCCACTGTCTTGAAATGCTAAATGTTACATTATACTAAATATTTATGTCTTAGATTCTATTTCTGAATTTCCTAGTCTGCTCCACTGATCTTTCTATTCATTAGGACTCAAAAATGCAAATCTTAAGGTGAAAATTTCAATGGACCTACCTACATAAAAATTAAGGATATCACAGACAATGTTAACAGAAAAGTGGCAGGCTGGTAGAGGGGTTTACTGTGGCTAAGAAAATGAATTGATAGCTAGAATACATAAAAAACTCTTGAAAATCAACAAGAAAGACAGGAAACTCATTAGAAAAAAGGAACAAGAACTATGTTTAAGCATATATGAGAGAGAAAACCCAAGTGACTAAACAAAAGAAGTCCAAGTTAAAAGAATGTGGTAAAATTGGAACCCACATGTACTACTGTTGAGTGTTAAACTAATACAACCATTCTCTAGACTAATCTGACACTAGTTAGTGAAATTAAACATGTCCTGTGAGCCCCCAATCCCACTGCTCTGTCTACTCCAGAGGAAATCTCTCTCAGGAAAGGAGGGTAACACTTGCAAGGTTGGTTATAGTGTTGCTTGCTGCAGAGCAGTGCTGGCAGCAACCTAGGTTCATAACCCACTACGAACTCTAATAACAAGTAGAAACCTGATAAATGCTTTTACTGTGGAATACCGTGCATCAGTTGGGAGCAATCAAATGGACAATGGCATGCACGGATATTAATATGTGTTGAGTGAAAAGTTGTAATTGTATTCTTAGCACAATTCCACTTATATAAATTTAAAACAGACATAACACTGTATTGTACATCCATACCCCGGAACATATGCCTATGGTAGGGATGACTGGGTGAGTGGGGTGCGCCACTTGATTATACTATAGTATCATCTGGTCTGTTATTCACTGAGGGCCTCCTGTTTGTCACGCACCTGACTCCTATTGCTGGAAAAATGGAAAAGGATGATTTGGGTTTGAAGAATAATTACTTATTAGATCATTTTATCACTTGGAACCTTTGAAGGGCCCAGTATCTAAAAAGATGATATAGGACTGATCAGTTCTAATTTAATGAGGAAAAAGAGAAGACAATCTAAATACTGGGGGCACTTTCAGATGGAAGTGCTGACAATGGCATGGTTTTAATAGGAAGAGAAAGAAACCATGAAGATGAACTTTTCTTGGATCACAAGTGAGCTAAAAATTTACCTAGGAAAGGTTGACCTGATCCAATTTATGGAAGAATCTAAGCTGGAACTATAAATGGATTCCCTCACATTCAACTATAAGGCTTGGTACCTTCTAGGTGGGGGGAAGGAAATCATATCCTGTAAGACTTAGATTCCCAACAGGCAGGCTAAACAAAATCACAGGGGTGATTATTGTCTATGCTAATTCTGAACATGAATAGGAAACTTATCCACCTTAACCAAGTGATGTGGAACTAATTTTGCTTAGCATGTCTGTGATACACTTTAAAAGAGAACTCTCCAACTCAGCGCCAAGGTAAACTCTTCACAAAAGAGAATATCCAGGTGCGAATCCTAGGATTCTGAACCCCATGGACACCATGATACAGGTTTTTAGGCCCTCATCCCTGTCTAGTCACCCACTATTAACCATAGTGCTAAGGTACAGGCAGCAGAAGCACAGCTTAGCTGGGAAAGGGGTAGAAATGAGCTTCTTAAAAATCTCCCCCTCTCCTTCCCACGTCAGACTCTATACTAGGGCTGGATCAATGCTCCACCTAAGCCCTACTCTTTGATCTCTCATTCTCTCCTACTTCCATTCACAGGAATTTTATGAAGACTTGTTGCCAAATCTACAAAAACAACCTTGGACAGAAATTATCTTTAAAGCTATACCGTAAGAAACCCTAACAACCAAGTCATTATTAAAAAAAGATAGGTGTTTCTTAACCTTTAAGAACATTAAAAATGAAGGAGTTTTACAGTGGAATTGTTTCTGAGCCATGAATGGGCTTTTTCATATGGTTAAGCAGTGGGTGGAAATAAAGAGAATGACCATCTTTGGTGAAAAGTACAAACTCTTTGATGAAATAGTCAGTGAACACAAAATACTAGCATTTTTGGCCTTAATGCTAGTAGCTCTAGACAACATTTGTTCATCTCAACATGTATTGATGTGATAGGCACTTTGCTTTGATTTACTTAAACAAAGAAGAAACTTTTATAGTTTCTCCCTGGTTCTGTGTTAATTCCTGTGACATGTGTTGACAAAAATGGATTTTATAATAAGAAATGAACTAGGTGATGGAACTATAAATTATGCCAATACTCTTTTATATTGTTTTAATAGAGGCCTGGTGCACAAAATTCGTGCGGGGGGGGGGGGGGGGCGGGGGGAGGGGTGTCCCTCAGCCCAGCCTGCACCCTCTCCAATCCGGGACCCCTCGGGAGATGTCTGACTGCTGGTTTAGGCCTGATCCCACAGTCGGACATCCCTCTTGCATTCCAGGACCGCTGACTCCTAACTGCTCACCTGCCTGCCTGCCTGCCTGATGGGCCCTAACTGCTCACCTGCCTGCCTGTCTGATCGCCCCAACTGCTCTCCCCTGCCAGCTTCATTGCCCCTAACTGCTCTCCCCTGCCAGCCTGGTCGCCCCTAACTGCTCTCCCCTGCCGGCCTGGTCGCCCCTAACTGCTCTCCCCTGCCGGCCTGGTCGCCCCTAACTGCTCTCCCCTGCCGGCCTGATTGCCCCTAACCACCTCTGCCTTGGCCTCCACCATCGTCCCTTTGTCAGGAAGGACGCCTGGAAGATGTCTGGTCTAATTAACATATTACCCTTTTATGAGTATAGATTAAGCCAATTCATAAGTTAAAAGGAAACTGAGTACTGAAGTTCTTTCTTTATATTATTCACCTTTGATCAGGGCTTTCAAAACATTCTTGACTAAGTTAACCATTTCATTTCTCACCTAAAAATAATTTATAGATAAGCTCCATAAAAATGAGTTTAGTGTAGTTATCACAGCACATCTGATAATTCTGAGCAAAACTCAGTTCAAGCTCCAATTTATACATGAAGTACAGTCTCTGTAACCTTCCATCCTCACTGTACCAAAGATGCACAAATAGATATGCATACTCTACTAGCTGACCCAGTAGAGAGATATATGTAGTTGTTGGTCCTGTAGTTAATTTTCTTCCAAGTTTTCTATTGTCCAAAACTTTGCTAAAAATAAAACAAATGTTCAGTCCAACATTCACCAGTGAATTTCAAGTAGTACTTAAATAATCTCTTTAACATCCTGGATTACTTTTGATACCACAGGCCTGTCAAAGTTGGCACTTTTCATTTTCCTAATCAATGCTTCCAGGGAACCTATCAGTAAGAACAGAGGGCTTTAAGTGTCTCTTTAGAATCTGCCCTAACCTCATCTCTTCAACCTTACTTTCCACAATATAAATCCTTTCTCCATTCTGGTGCCCTAAACGTTCTGCTCAGCTGTGAGCCACATTGAGACTGCTTCCTCTGTCACTCTCCTCTCAGTCTTCAAAGCCTGTCTCAAAAACTGTGCCAGACCTTGTCAAACCTTCCTTCACAGTGCTCCTCTTCACTGACCTTGATCATCACATCTGGTTTCTTATGCATGTAATTTTTTTTCTCAATTAGACTATAAGCTCCCTGTAGGCAAAGCTCTCTCTCTTTTAATGTAGCCACAGGATTTTGGAAAATGTTTGTCACAAAATATAGACTTAATTATCCATTACAAAAACAAAATTTATATTTTAAAATTCTAAAACCATCTTATTTTCATAAAAAAATTAGAGTCCTTTAAATAGACCTCTGATCTAAAAGGAAAGCTTAAACACTTAGGAGTGTTTCGAACATGTTCATATTGTTGTGGTGACCATCCTTTATCCTTTATCCCCTATATTGCATATAGAGGCCAAATCCTTCAAATTTAGGAGAAATTACTCTCATTTAATCTATGGATTTCAATCAAGGGCAAATGGGAAACAGAAGGTGAGGGGGGGGGCGGGGGGGGCAACTTTAAATACAGCCAAAGAAAAGACACTTCACTTAGCTTCACAAATAATAATATGTGAAAAAACTGGTACCAATAAAAAACTGGTACACCAGCCCCACTAAACCAATAATGCTCCAAATGTTAACATGTAATAAATACCACTATGAATGCATGGCCGTCTACATCTGCAGATGCAACCCATGGCCAAAATTAACTTCAAAAATGGATCTCCACACAAATAAGCTGAAGTAAAATAAACACGTAGTAACTTTTCTTTAGTTTGGGCTGTTTCTCAAAGTCAAGAAACCAAAACCTTGGAAAGAAAAGAATGCTTCCAAAAATACTCAGTAGGCAAATTAGCAGACTAGGACTGTCTTCCTGCACTGCAAATCCAAGGCAAATCCACCTCAGCTTGAGGCTGGCTGGGGCTGGGAAGGTTGGGAGTGCAGTTAGTTTTGTTCTGGAGTTTTCAAATGTTGATGTGCTTAATGGTTTAGCTGACAGCCGTGGGCAAACTACAGCCCGCGGGCCGGATCCGGCCGTTTGAAATAAATAAAACTGAAAAAAAAAAAAAAAGACCGTACTCTTTTATGTAATGATGTTTACTTTGGATTTATATTAGTTCACACAAACACTCCATCCATGCTTTTGTTCCGGCCCTCCGGTCCAGTTTAAGAACCCATTGTGGCCCTCGAGTCAAAAAGTTTGCCCACCCCTAGCACCTGCTTCATGATGTTGCCTTTTCTCTGATTGGATTTTTCCTTTTCTTCTGAAATGCCTTCAGTAAGAATTTAGGACCTTAAGCTCTAACTGGCACTGAAGGGTATTAAATACAATTAAACATTTTAAAGGCTAGTAATTTTACTTCTCCAGAGCAATTACCATGCTTTCATTTAGATTTTTTTTTAAAGCTCTTTCTGGACAATGTAGAAAAACAAGGTTGATTTCAGACTGTCTCAACTGTGAATAGTTTCAACTATTAATAGGAGGCAGTATTTTCCTCAGGGCCATACACCACATGAAAGTAATTGATTCGCCTACACTAAGCAAACAAGTTCAGGATAAAGGCTTTGCCTCGGCAGGCTGGTTTGCAGGCCCTGAGGGAAGAAGTCTCCTACTACCAGTTTTCTATCTATCATTGAAGAGAAAATGTGGAAATTAGATTTTCCTAATGTAGAACCTCACCTGAAAACAACCTGGCTAGATTTCAGTTTAGTACCTGGTAACAAAACCTATGACCCAGGAGGAAGCAAACAGACAAACACTACCAAGGGGAAAACCTAGTTCTATTGGATGAAATGTTTGCAAAGATAGACCCTTCAAAATTTTATTCTTAGCTCATTTAAAAAAAATGACATTCTACATGCCAATTGCATTTCTGGATTCTTTAGCAAATTAAGAAAAGAAGAATATTCCAGTTTCGGTTGTTCTGTTGTTAAACAAGTTTGTGTGCTTTCTCTTTATTTATTCAGCAAAAACTACCAGAGCTCCCACTAAGTGCTAATCTGGTGAGATAAAATGTAGTACTTCTTACTTAGAAGCAATAATTATACCTTGTTGTTTTTTTCTGCGAAGCTCCAAATTCTAAGCTAAATTTTTCATTCATTGTCAAATAAAACCAAAGCTGACTTAGAGTATGTTCCTTTAGCACTGGAATTTATAAACCCTGGTCAGACTGGAAGCAGACATCTTACTTATGTATCTTATCTCAAAGTGAACAGATTTAAATCCAAGCCAGGGAATTCGCAGCTCACACAAAACCTGCTGGGTCAATCGGCTGCATCAAACTTTAATCTTATCTTCCAAAATCTCTTTGCTAGCCCTGTTCGGGGAAAGGGAATAAGAACATTTAACCTGTGGATGTGTATACAGAGGCTCCCTTCTCCCCAGACTCTTCTTAGATACTCCCTGGAAACCTAGTAACAAAGAGCTCAAATTACTCATTTCAAATCCAGGCCTTTGGGCACAAACTCATATCCCAATTTTAATAGAGAGGAAAAGATAAGAGATTTTTCAGTACTTTTTCAAGAAATGGGGACAACCAAACGTTTGTTGAAAAACCTGGATGACTCCAACTAAGAGTTAAGATGATACTAATATCAGAAATTCAAGGACTTCAAGGACTGCCTATTAACCTCTCTGGGAGAAAACACAACCTTTCAGTAGCTCAACAGTGGAGTCTGACAATTACTTAAGTCATGATAAAGGCCTCTTGGTAAACTTCACCACCTTGGAAAACCAAAGGAAAACTAACATCCCGATGAAATGAGAATTAGCTGAGAAATACTATAAAAACCGTATATTTTTATGTGAATTTTCAAGTTCACTATTTTTAAAAATTATTTAAAATTTAATTGGCATGCCATATTAGTTTTAGATGTACAACACAGTGATTTATATATCTTACAAAAGTGACCGCCACAATAAATCTAGTACCCATCAGACACCATGCATAATTATATTACTGACTATATTCACTATGCTATACTTTACATCCCCATGACACTAACTTTATGACTGGCAGTTTGTACTTAAATCCCCTTCACCCTTTTTGCCCATTTTGCTCCCCACCCTCACCAAATTTGGTAACCATCAATTTATTCTCTGTATCTAGGAATTTGTTCCTATTTCATTTGCTTGTTCTTTTTTTTGGTGGGTTCCACATAAAAATGAAATCATATGGTATTTGTCTATGTCTGACTTATTTCACTTAGCATAATATCCTTTAGGCCCATTCATGTTGTCACAAATTGAAAGATTTCATTCCACTTTATGGCTGAGTAATATTCCATTGTATATATGTACCACATCTTCCTTATTCATTAACTACTGATGGACACTTAGGTTACTCCCATATCTCGGCTATTACAAACAATGCTGCAGTGAATATAGGGGTGCAGATAACTTTTTGAATTAGTGTTTTGTATTTCTTGAGATAAATACCCAGAAGTGGGACTGCTGGCTCATAAGGTAGTTCTATTTTTAATATTTTTAGGAACTGCCACTGTATTCCATAGTGGCTGCACCAGTTTACAAATCCCACCAACAGTACATGAGGGTTCCCTTTTCTCCTCATCCTCACCAACACTTGTTCTTTGTTAAATTTTTGATAATAGCCATTCTGACAGATGTGAGGTGATCTACATTTCCCTGATGACTAGTGATGTTGAGCATCTTTATATGTACCTCTATGTCCTCTTTGGAGAAGTGCCTATATAGATCCCTGCCCATTTTTAAAAAATATATATTTTTTATTGATTTTAGAGAGGAAGGAAGAGGGAGAGATAGAAACATCAATGATGAGAGCGAATCATTGCTCGCTGCTTCCTCCACGATCAAGCCTGCAACCCAGGCATGTGCTCTGGGAATCAAACCATGACCTCCTGGCTCATAGGATGACACTCAGCCATTGAGCCATGCCGGCCAGGCTACCCATTTTTTAATTAGATTGTTTTTTTGATATTGAGTTGTATGAATTCTTTATTTTGCATATTAACCTCTTATCAGATCTATCATTTGCTAATATCTTCTCCCATTCAATAAGTTGCCATTGCATTTTGTTGGTGGTTTCCTTCACAATTATTAGACTGAATAATGTAAAGCTGTCATTTGTGTAGTTCAAAAATAGTTGAATATCAGTAATTTTATATGGTTAACTTAATGTTTTGGCATTGAACTGATAATTAACACTGTAAAAGAGTGAAGTGTTTCTTGAGATGAAATTTTGATTTAAATATGGTTTTACTAGAGGCCCGATGCATGAAATTCAGCCCAGCCTGAGCCCTCTCACAGTCTGGGACCCCTTGCTCCTTACAGCTCAACTCACTGCTCCTTAGCGCTGCCATGGAGGTGGGAGAGGCTCCCACCACCGCTGCTGCGCTTGCCAGCTGTGAGCCCTGCTTCTGGCTGAGCGGTGCTCCCCGTGTGGGAATGCACTGACCACCAGGGGTCAGCTCCTGCCTTGAGTGTCTGCCCCCTGGTGGTCAGTGCGCATCATAGTGACCGGTCATTCTGGTTGTTCTGCGGTAATGGTCGCTTAGGCTTTTATTATATAGATTACGTGTTGATACTAAAATATTTTCCTCAGAAGGTATCGCTAAAATCATAATAGAGATCAATAGGAAGAAAAGTCTAATATACATAATATTTTCCTCACACACATTTTAAACATATATGACTCATAAAGTGAAGTTGCCTGCATTAGCAGGAGCTCAATCAGTACATTCACTGATTTCCAGTGTGTGTGTGGTACAAGTTAGCATATGAGGAAAGTGAGGTCCAATGCCTGCAAGTTGATTTGGCAAGTCATAAAGAACTGGATCTATCCTAGGTCATTAGCTCTCCACTCTAGAATAAAATAAAAGTTTTAAAAACTTTTTTGCACCAAAACTTCTATTTGACATTTGACATTTTTGGTGCCCTCCCCTTGTTTGTACCATCTTATCTTCAACTTTCTGTACTCCCTTCCACAACAATGATCATCCCACTCAACTTCAAGTTATTCCTTACAAATGTCTACTGCACTGTAAAACCAATACAAATCTGCTATCACAAACCTGCACATAAACCTTCAGTGCTGAATGTCCCAAAGTCAAGGCTAAAGTCTTCATCATGATAATCAAAGCCACAACTCTACCATTTGAATTTTCCACTATCCTCCCCTTGTGGCCCAGCTCCAATGCTACAGTCTCCAACAGATGTTCTGATACCCATGAAAGAAAGTATCTCTGTCCTTGGGGCCTCCGGGGCCTCCGGGATCAACTCATATTTGACATTTATTTTCTCTCCTTTACTAGATCATAGCTTCTCAAGGACAGGGAACACACCTTATTCATTTCTATATTATCAGTTGTGCTTCCCATGGTAGGAACATAAATGTTTGTGAAAGCTCTTCAAACCCTCTGAATCTCTTATTTTTAATTATATATTTACTGCTGAAAGTATTACATATGCCCCCTTTTTTCCCATTGACCTCTTCTAGCCTGCCCTTGCCCCCCCCGCCCCAGGCCTTCACCAGCTATTGTCTGTGTCCATGGGGTACGCATATATGCATACAAGTTCTTTGGTTGATCTCTTTCCACCCACCCACCCTCCCCCGCCTTCCCTCTGAGATTCCACAGTCTGTTCCATGCTTCCATGTCTCTGGATCTATTTTGTTCATCAGTTTATTCTGTTCATTAGATTCCACATATGAGTGAGATCATGTTGTACTTGTCTTTCTCTGACTGGTTTATTTCGCTTAGCATAATACTCTTCAGGTCCCTCCTTGCTGTCTGTCTCAAAGGATAAGAGATCCTTCTTTTTTACTGCTGCATAGTATTCCGCGGTATAAATGTACCCCCGTGTTTTTTTTCTCAACTCATCTACTGATGAGCATTTGGGCTGTTTCCAGATCTTAGCTATTGTAAATTGTGCTGCTATGAACATAGGGGTGTATACATTCTTTCTGATTGGTGTTTTGAAACCCTCTGAATCTTTACAGAAAATACCATATGCACCATTTTGGAAGGAAATCAACCAAACTAACCAAGTTGGTCTAATATATAAGAGCAGAGGCATTTTTTTTTGTACACAGATAATTCCTTTAAGTAGATTGTGCAAAAGAAACTATTTTAAATACACTCACAGAATTGGGTTTGTAAAGGAAAGCTGTGGTGAATCATTAATTCATAATCTCCAGTTTTAAGGTCTGAGAGGGGCTAAGACAACCACTTAATCCTGCCCCAAACTTTACTGACTAGGAAACCAAGTTCCTAGGATCACACAGCTATTTAGTGATGACACCTGAGGTGGATCCCCTCACTTTCAGTTTAGTACTGTTCTTTTTCCCTATGCTAGGTTCTACTTACCTGTGAGGTCAAATGTAGTGGAGTCTACTGACCAAATAAATAAATAAATTGTAAGCTGCAAACATCAAAAACAGAAGCATAAGAGGACTTATCATGTTTGTATGCACAATTACTATCTCAATGCTCAGCACACTGTAGGTGCCCTCACAGTCTACAAATATTACCGAATAAACAGATGAACACCCCAGGCCTTTGGATCAACAACTAAAATAAGCAAAATTTTAAATATGTCAAAGCACTAGTCAGACAACTAGTTTCCTAGAAGTAACAACAGAAGCCTGAAAGAGAAAACAGAAAAAAAAAATAGCAAAACAACAGAGTGAATATTTGAGAAGGAAGATCATATACAAACTGAGCCCTATAAAAATAACTAAGCTTAAGCTAATACAAAAGAGAATCAAATTGCTCAACAAATATTTCTCCAAAGAAGATCTAAAAATGGCTGACAAGCACATGAAAAGATGCTCAACATTATTAGTCATTAGGGAAATATAAATCAAAATCAAAATGAGATACTTTACGCCCACTAGAATGGCAATTTAAAAAAAAAACACACACACACAACACCCTTGGAAAAATTACAAGTGTTGGCAAGGATGTAGATAAACTGGACCGCTCCTTACATTACTGGTGGGAATGTGAAATGGTGCAACTACCATGGAAAACAGTTTGGTGATTCTTCGATAGGTTAAACATTGAATTACTATATCCGTCAGGAATTCCACTCTTAGCTTTACTAGTAGACCCAAAAGAACTGAAAACAAGTGTTCAAACAAATGCTCATAGCAGAATTATTCACAATAATCAAAAGGGAAAACAACCCAAATATTCATGAACTGATGAATGTATAAACAAATTATGGTACATCCATCAATGAGATATTATTCAGTCATAAAAACGAATGAGGTACTTATACATGCTACAGTGTGGATGAATCTCAAAAGTATTGCTAAGTGCAACAAACCAGACACAAAAGGCCACATATTGTATGATTCCATTATGTGAAATATCCAGAACAAACAAATTCATGAAGAGAGAAAGCAGATTAGAGGTTGCCAGGGACCAGAGTAGGGGGGAAACGAGGAAGTGACTGCTTAATAGATATGGGTTTTCCTTTGGGGGTGATGAAACAGTTTTGGAACTAGATAGTGGTGATGGCTGCATAACATTGTGAATATACAGTTATTTACACTTTAAATATGTGCAGTTTATTGAATGTCAATTATAACTCAGTAAAGATATTTAAATAAAAAAAGATGGGAAAAGATACATCAAACAAATAATAACAACAGCAACAATGAAAAGATCACTTCTGGCTATATTACATGAGGCAAAATAGACTTTAAGGCAAAAATCCTCAGTAGTGATAAAAGTAACTATGTAATGATGAAAGTTCAATTCCTATTAGACTTTGTATATCTAACAATATAAACTTATAAATGCATATTGTCAGATACTAAAATATAAAATTGTATGCACAGGTGATCTCAGAGTACCAGATGTTGTCAAATCCCCCATTATAGTGGGATCTTTCAATATAGCTCAAGTTATTAACAGGTTAAGAAGATACAAAGTTAGTGAAGAATAATGCAGTTAATAAAGTTCATTGAATGAATATCTGTAGACCTCTACAGAAAAAAATAAACACATATAATGTGAGTGTACTGAACTCCACTGATTTATACACTTTAACATGATAAATTTAATGTTATGTGTATGAGAGAGAGAGAGAGAGAGAGAGAGAGAGAGAGAGAGAGAGAGAATCAAGTCTTTACAGTGCTAGGGTCTTTGGAAATATCCAGTCTGATTGCATTCATAAAGAGCTATCATATCCCGCCCCAATAAGGCAAGGTGCAGTGTTCTGCCCTATACATTTCTTTACCTGTCTGCATGGACTGTAACCCAGCACCTACTTTCTTAAAACAGGCTTCAAGATTAATTCTGTGAGTCCCCAAGAAGGACACGGCATTATTTTTTAAAAATATGTTTTTATTGATTTCAGAGAGGAAGGAAGAGGGAGAGATAGAAACATCAATGATGAGAGAGACTCATTGATCGGCTGCCTCCTGCATGCCCCTTATTGGGGATTGAGCCCACAACCTGGGCATGTGCCCTGAATAGGAATGGAACTGTGACCTCCTGGTTCATAGGTCAACTTTCGACCACTGAGTCAAACCGGCAGGGCAGAACAGGGCATTATTGAGAGGTGCAGCTTCACTGTGGTTCTCTACAGAGGCTGTTATCAGTGACTCCACTACATTTGACCTCACTGTGTCAGCGTGAACAGAGGCTTTTCTACAAGGGCCCCCGGGCTCCTTCAAAGATCCAAGGGGAGAATGCTGCAGGATATTAGAAGGAGGGAGCCCATCATCCTTAGAGCACAGGTAGGAAGCTGCCAGAAAGAGCATGGAAACTGAAATGAAATGCTGCCCTTCACCAGCAAAGGAAAGAGCTCAAGTTCTGGGATGCTCCTAGGATTCCCTGGCACCTTCCCCCAAACGGCCTCTGTGCCACTGGCAGCTGTCCCACAACCATGTAGATAAGATGCACTTGAACTTTTTGTTCCAGAGGATCTCCTGTTCTCTGCTTCACCCAAGCCTTTCACCTCTCTCCCTTCAGACTTCAAGGCTTCCAATCCACCTCTTGTAGTTATTTGAGATGATGGTTAGAATCAACACAGGGTGACAACTATAGGCTCCTTAGGTGTCTGAGAACTTTGGAACCAGGGCCAGGTGTATCTTCAGCTCCTGAGGATGAATTACTTGATCTGGTTTTAATCAGTTTGGGCCATATGACTGTTATCTGTATGTTTGTATGTTCAATGACTAGCTCAGGGCTCTGCACACTGTAGGTGCTCAGACAGTCTACAAAGGTGGCTGGACGAATTAATGAACAGCAGAGCCTGCACCCAAACAGGCAAACCCCCTACCACAAAGAGGCCATCGGGGAGTCAAACACATTCAAACTTCCTTAAAAGTATCTCTCTTTCCAGCCTTTTATAAATTAGTATTCTCATTTTGGCTTTCTGATCTCTAGTAATGGAGAAAATGTGTTACTTTTAAATGATTAGCATCCACGAATTTCAGAGGAAAGCTCATTTGAAGTGCTGCTACCGAGAACTATATCCAGTCACTTAAAAATGGCTATTACTGATCTGGGCAAGAAAATACACAAGATTCCATACATACGTTGTCAAGTTTGGCAGGAGATTTTAGACAACTTCCACCCTTCCCACCCAATCCCAAGTAAATAGGGCATTTGTTTGTATTTCCACATTGACCTCATGAAGGAAAATACCTCCTCCACCTAGAAAAACAATCTAGCATTCAGACATGGAACTCTGAGGGCAAACTTCGCAGTGCATGTTAGAGCATCAAGTATGTATTGCTTAAAAAAATAGAGCAGAAAAGTATCTTTAATAAAGGTTTCTCCTGAGAGCATCTTCCTCAAGTTTACACTTATACCTGGTTTACTATTTCTATACCTTTCCGAAAGACAGGTTAAAAAGAAAAAGTGTTCTCCATTAAAATTGGAGATAGAAGGAGCCTTATTCCTATGGTCTCCAGCAACAGACCTGAACGGTTCAATCTGTTGGGGGGGAGGGGGGGAAGACACACACAGAAAATCATTTTCCTTTACTCATTTTAAGTTTTCTGCTCTGCACCAACTCTTTTTAACTTGGCAAAGAGTTAAAAGTTTTCTGAGGTTAGTTCCTGCGGTTTAAAAAGAAAAAAAAGCTAAATGCTTAAATTTAGACTCTGTAAAACAATACTGGGAAAGTTTCAAAGCTTTGGAGAAATACTGGAGTTTATTTTATTGCCTTTTATTAAATTGCATCACATTTTCTTCCCTTTTTAATCCCTCCTGCCCCGGCTCATTGGCAGATCCTACACGTGCCTGCGTGATTCAGTTACCTGTTGGGGGTCAGAGGTTGTGGAGCAGGGGTGGGGACGAAAATCTACTGTTCATTTTCAGCAGGACCCAGGTTTAACAGGTGGCTTTAGCCACCTCCTGCCAGCATTAGGCTCTCACCCTCCTCCCCGCCCGGTAAGGGACAGAGCACCTACGGGAGTTCGCGGGCCACGGCGGCCAGTGGGCGACGATGCCCTCCCTGGGTTCCAGGAAGGACGGTGGGGGCAGGGGAGGCGTGTTAGGAACACCCCGGACCCATCTGCGCCCAGAGCTAAACACGTATCACGGACCACCCAGCGCCCCGCAACAGGACAACCTGGGAGCAGAAAAACGCCGCGTCCTCCACACCGCCCCCGACCGGGGTGCACTCGCACCCCTGAAATCCCAAAAGAGGAACCGGGTTTCCCGTGAGCGAGGCCACCGGGTTGACCACGGTCCCTCGGCTTGCGCCAGTCTTTCCTAACTCCCAGGACTCGGGACAAGCGATGCGGAGGAGAGGGAGAGCGCGCAGGAAGAGATCCTCGCAAGGACGGCACCGCCGGGAAGAGTGGGAAGCGCAGGCAGCGGGTCACCAGAAAAGGGGGTCACCCCTCTCTCCCTAAAACCCACCGACCTCAGCCTCCCTCATCACACTCCAAAAGCCGCCCGGCTCGCCGACGCGCCAAGGGAGGCGACCGGCTGCCAGGACGTAACCCCGCCGCTGGAGTCCCGCCGGCGACAGAAAAGTCCCCACTCACCTGGCATAGGCCCTCTCCCCGGGGACCGCAGGTGTCCACCCGGCCCGCCGCCCGGAGCCCTCGCGCCGCCGGATGGCCGGTCGGCTCGCGCGGTCTCGCCAACAGTCCCAGGCCGCCCCGCCGCGCGTTCTCGCCGCCGCCGCGCGTGCACGCGCCAGCGCTCACTGTGCGCGCTCCCCGCCGGCCGCACGCTCGCTCCCGCGCCTTGCGCCGCCCCGCGGCGCGCTCACTGCCCACCCGCGGCGCCGCGCGGTCAGCCTACCCCCAGTGCGCGCTCCTGCCGCGCCCACCCGCCGGCTCGGCCCCCACACACAGCGCGCGCCCGGCCTGGTGGGACAGCCCCGCGCCGGAGCTGCGCGGCCGCCTCTCGCTGGGGTCCTCCGACTCCGAGTGAGGTTTGAATTGGAGACCACCCGAGTGAACCCCCACCGCCCTCTCTGAGTTATATACGCGTAGAAAAGCGATAGGGGCTTGCGTTGGAGGTTTTGAAGAAATGGGACACCCCCCCCCCCCACACACACACCTCTGTCAGCTTTGAGAGATTTTATAATTAATGACAATGATAATGACCACTATGTATGGAATACTTATTACCTTAGGACAAGGCATTTAACATATACACATTATTTCATTTTAACCCTCAGAACAACCCTCCCACCCCCGACTTCTTGCCCCCACTTTACAGAGGAGGAATCTAAGGAAAACGGGTTCAGAGAGGTGAAGAAACTCGTCCAAGCGTTTTTGACCCCATTGCTTGGTGCTATTTTCTCCTCGACTCTATCACTGGAAATATCGACTGAGGTAATAGCTGATTGTGGAAGGCTTTGTGAGGTGGTGGAAGTTAATGTTACCGGTGTTTCCATGGGGGTGGAACAACTGTCTACAGAGGGAGAAAGCAGGCGTTATGGGTTTTATTAATTGTAGAATTTATGTACTCCAACGGCGTTCATTATAATCACCTGTATTCCAAAATGCTCATTGTGTTTATCCCCATTTTACAGAAATCTCAGGAAGTAAGTGGTTGGTTGCACAGAATGGCTGAGTCACTGGCAGCGCTCAGGGCTGAGCCCCAATTCCTTAGCCCTTAGATCATTTCTTTGTCCTCACCAGGAAGAGATACCTGATTAAAGGGAAGAAAACTTTTTCTCTAATAACACATTGGCCTCATCTAACTCCCAGCATCTTTAATTAATGTTGGCAAAGCACTTTAATCTACCCAACGTGCTAGTTAATTAGGCAAGTATTATTATCCCCCTCTTTCTGAACCAACTCCAGGAGAGAATCAGTTCTGTGAACCCTTAATCCTTGATGAATAATGGGCCTAAGCTTTCTGTTTACCTTCTTTCCCCCCTCTTAAATGTTGTTCCCTGTTGTGTTAAAAATACTAATTCATTTATCTTGCATTGGCTAAGTAAAGGTTAAATAATATTACGCACTCCTGGATCTGAGTAATATGGGCAATCCCTGTCTTTAAGGAACTCAGATAAAGGAAAAAAGACATTTTGATAAGGGCTTCCCAGATTTTTTTTTTTTTTTTAACTTTTTGCTTGGGTAAGCTTTTAACACATAAATATATTTCATCTTAGTTCTTTTTAAATTTAAAATGGTAATTTACACATATTTGTGTAAAATTTAATTTCTTGCAGGTGGAGAAGAATAAGAAAGAAGAAATAGAAGGATGATGAGATTAGGCAGGAAGCAGGACAAAATAAAAAGGAAAAAAAAGAGGGAGTAAGGAAATGAACAGGGAAGAAAATGAGACTGGGGTTTCAACCAAGAGACTGTAGGAGACCTCAGCCCCAGCTAGCGCATCCCAGATCTTTGTGGCAATTACAAACAGGTGGCCCTTCCTCTGGGCTAGAGCATAGGCTGGCTTCCATTCCCCTCTGCACCCCTGTCTAGGCACCTTTGTACCAACCAGGTGGAGGGGAGTTATGGGGGAAAAAAAGAGGAACATCTGTAATAATCTGAACAATAAAGATTTATTAATTAAAAATTTTTTATCCTCAATATAAGAGTATACAAATTGATAAGAAAACTAATAGCTCAATGGAAAAATTTCCTCAAAAAGAAAAAAATGGCTAGTAGTTAGTTCTCTGTGGTATATATGTGTAATTATATTTTAAAGTGTTTGCACTACCTAGTGACTAAAAAACTAAAAATTTAAAATAATATATATTTGCACCTATTAAATTAGAAAATATTTTCTTAAATTCTAATATTCAATACTGACAGGAATGCATAGAAATGAACAATTTTATATATTATTAGTGGGAATATAAGTTGATATAACATTTATTGGAAAGCAATTTAAAAAAATAGTTTTACTGACTTCAGAGAGTAAGGGAGAAGGAGAGAGAATCATTGATTGGCTGCCTCCTGCACTCCCCGCACTGGGATGGAGCCTACAACCCTGGTTCAGAGGTCGATGCTCAAACATTGAGCCATACCAGCTGGGCTGGAAAGCAATTTTGTGAAATATTTCAAGAGCCTTAAAATGTTTATATTTTGGCTCTATAATTCTATACCTAGGGATTCTGTATAAAGAATCAGGAATGAGCACAAAGATTTGTGCATAAAGATATACTGTCTCCTTTTTTTCTAATGTTAGGAAATTCAAAACAATCAAATCATCCAAAATTAGGTGAAATTAAAAATGAGATTTAATTCCTCAAGATAGGAAAACCCCAAGATGGGGAAAACCTTATTGGCAATTCTTTGATAAGCTTAAAATATTTTATTTAAACTTCTAGGTCATTAAATGGGTTTTTAAAAAGTTTTCCACAGAGAATCACAACAGGAAAAGAAAAGGGAAATTATACCAGATGCTACTACCATCCACTGAGAGTAGTCAAATGTTGTGGGATGTTTCCCCCCTCTTGTCCTAAAATTGCCACTGAGGATCAAAGGTACTTACCATTTCTCACATTACAAATTCAAGAAGTCACCAGGAACTAGCCATCTCCTCAGAACTTACTGACAGGTAACACATCTGAACTGGCTCTACCACCTACTATACCCCAAACCCACCCCCTTTCCCAGTGAAGAGGAGGCTTGAGGGTCCTAAGCTCTGTGGAGGTGCAATTAGCACTCATTGGGCAAGGAGACGAGGAATATATTCCTTTTCTATCCACCCAGATAATCTACCTTCTAATTATTTCCAAATCAATTGTGTAGGGTCTTTACATCTATATAAAATCCCTTTTGCCACATAGTGCAACAAAATCACAGAGGTGACATCCCATCATATTCACAGGTTCCACTCACATTTAAGGGGGCTGGAAACTTGGTAGAATTCTTCCTACCATAAGAGGGTTTCCTTTCATTCCACATCCAGGTAATGGAGGGAGTCCTAAGACAATCACTCATAAACATGGGGGTTCAGCAAGCCAGGAATATTGGGTTATTGCTGAGGAGCACACCCCACAGTTACCCGCAGGCCATAAACAGCTAAGTGGGATTAGGGGGTCATCGTGAACATTCTGGGAGCCAAAGAACTTGGCACAAATCTCCTTTCCATTGAGGTTTGGGGTAGATTGAAAGACACATGCCTGCTCCCAGGCTGGAGTTTTCACAGGACTATTCACTCCCTCAGGGTTTGAAGGGTTGCAAGCACAGTGAGCCTGGAAAGACGATGGGACAGCTTCACCCACTCCAGATCTCCAAGTCCTTCTAAGCATATGAAAGGGACCTGTTGGCTCCTGGGGCTCAGGCACACAGAAGCTATCTGAGGGCAGACCCAGCAAGCTGCCAAGGAGCTGATGGGCCAGGCAAGTGAGATTGAGATGAAGTTTTCAAATGCCTAGGATTGAATCTTTTTTTTAAAAAATTCTTTTTACTGTAGTAAAATATACATAACAGCCCGGCTGGTGTGGCCCAGTGGTTGAGTGTAGACCTATGAACCAGGAGGTTACCGTTTGATTCCCGGTCAGGGCACATGCCTGGGTGGTGGGCTCCATCCCCAGTAGGGGGCGTGCATGAGGTAGCCGATTGATGATTGTGTCTCTCCTCCCTTCCTCTCTCTCTGAAATCAATAAAAACATAGTTTTAAAAAAAAACACTAAAAAAATTATGTGTGTGTATCTATATAACATAAAATTCACTATATTAATGACTTTTAAATGTACAGTGGCATTGATTACATTCACAATGTTGTGCAACCATCACACATCTATCTCCAGAACAGAAATTGTACAGCCATTAAACACTAACTCCCATTTCCTCTCTTGGTAGCCACTATTCTACTTTCTGTCTCTCTGAATTTTCCTATTCTGCATACTTCATATAAATGGAATCATCTAATATTTGTCCTTTTGTGTCTGGCTTCTCTCAATTAGCATAATGTCTTTAAGGTTCATCCATGTTATCAACATGTATTAGAATTTCCTTCCTTTTTAAGACTGAATATTATTCCATTGTACTTATGTATAGGTCACATTTTATTTATCCATCCAGCTGTCAATGGACACCTAGGCTGCTTCCATCTTTTGGCTGTTGTGAGTAATGCTGCAGTGAACATGGCTGTACAACTGTCTGTTTGACTCCCTGTTTCAATGATTTGGGGGTATTTGTCCATAAGAGGAATTGCTGAATCAGATGGTGATTCTATGTTTAACATTTTGAACATAGAAGTCTAAGTTGGTACCCAAGGTTCCAGCCCCTTTAAATGTGAGTGGAACCTGCAAATATAATGGGCTGTCACTATTTTCCACATTGGCTGCACCATTTTATATCCCCAATAGCAGGGTATAAGAGGTCCCGTCTCTCCATATCCTTATTAACACTTGTTATTTCTGTTTTAATAATTAGAACTGAATCTTAAATACAAAAACGAGACTGGTCTAATAACCAAAAAAGTTAGGGCAATTATTAAATCTGGCCAGGTTGATCACTGATGTACTGCTGCTCTATGGGAAATGGGAATTAAACAGAAACTACGGGGAGGGGGGGAGGGCAGATGCTGCCAGCTATAAAACCCATTTCATGTTTACACACCAACAAGCTGAGAATCCTGAATACCAGGTGTACCGGTTAATAATGTGGATTTTGTAATCCAAGAAAACACAATAATTTCCAGAGAAACATCAAAAGTGCTTTATTCAAAGTAATGTCCATCGCTAGCTACACATTTCCCCCATCTTTCAGGTAATTTGTGGATCCATCCCAATAGAACTTTTCTTGGTTTGAGGCAAACCATTCAGAGACCCAGTTTTCCACTTCTTCGTACATTTTGAAGTGCTGCTCAGAAAGTGCGTGTGCCATCGATTGGAACAAGTGGTAATCTGAAGGAGCAAGGTCTGGAGAATACAGCGGGTGGGTTAATACTTCCCAGGCAAGATCTTTTAACGTGTCTTTAACTGGTTTTGAAGTGTGTCATGAAGCAAAATTACTTTGCCGGGTCTTCTGGCCCAATCTGGTCGTTTTACGATCAAAGGGTGGTTCAAATTGATTATTTGTTGTCGGTAGCGATTAGTATTAATGGTTTCACCTGGTTTTAGGAACTCATAATACACCACACATTCCTGATCCCACCAAACGCAGAGCATTGTCTTCTTTCCAAAGCGATTTGGCCTTGCAGACGATGTTGATGGTTGACCTGGATCAACACATGATTTTGTGCATTTGGGATTCTCAAAATAAATTCACTTTTCATCACCAGTCACGATTCGATGTAAAAAAGACTTTCTTTCGTGCCATTGAAGCAACATTTTACTGATGACTTATTGGTTTTCCATTTGTCTTTCGTTTAGTTGATGTGGCACCTATTTTCCTTTTAAAATCTTTCCCATTGCTTGTAAATGATCAGAAATTGTTTGCTGAGCAACGTTTAATCTTTCTGCAAGTTCTTTTTGAGTTTGACATGCATCTTCATCCAATAATGCTTATAATTGTTGGTCTTCAAACTTTTCGGTTGACCTGGACGTTCTTTGTCTTTCACATCGAAATCATCACTTTTAAAGCGTTTACGTAAATCAGTTATAGGAATAAAGTTCTTTTTCTTAAAATGTTTGCTTACTTTGAAAATGATTCACATAAGAATGTAGCAGGCTAACTACTTATTGCCTTCACCATTTCACGTTTCATTCATTCCCGAAACTCCTGCTGTTGGGGGTTGTGAGGGAAGAAGAAACTTCCCTCTACCCTCAGAGTTCTTTCCTCTGGTCTAATAATCCAATAGACATGAGACAGATTAGCAAAAGAAAATGACCAAATTTAATTACATAGATATGTATGGGAACTCTGCACACATGAGAGAGTCAGACCCCACATACATGGAGGTTTGGAGACAGAAAGGGAAATTGAAGCATATAAGACATTCGAACTGGAGATGAGGTAATGCACCTTGGAGCTTCAGCGGTAATTACAGGGAGAACATACGTTCAGTAATTATCAGTTTGCCCTGCACCATGTAAAAAAGCCATTTCTGGTGATAACTCTTACCATGGACTAGGCTCCTAATTTTAATTCTTCTAGATAGTTAAGGGTTGGGGGAGGGAGCAGAAGTTTCTCTTGAACCAGCAGGATCTCAGTTGCCTTTAGCTCAAAATAATCTGCATTCCACTGAGGTATATATTGGGATGGCTCATTCCGAATCCCCGCAGGGCCTATTTCTATATCACTCTGAAGCTGTATTCTCTTAGTCCTTGTACTAGCTTTCAGTCATCCCGCAGTCTGGACCATCCATTAGATGTAAGTATTTTTTTCCAAAGTTGAGTATTCAGCAGAATCACACTGTCTCCTGGGGCAAAAGCATTCATCACCCTGGCTTCAAATTTACTTCTGTGGAGATGACCTGAGAAATCTCCACCTCTGGGCATTATTTACTTAACAAGCTGGGTGCCCATTCTGGTTCTGGACTCTTGGTTTATACAGAAACAATTATTCCCTGGCATCTCAAGAAGGGGATTGGGATACATACTGAAGAAGGAAATGGAAGGGTCTAGAGCAGTGGTTCTCAAGCTTGGCTGCACATTAGAATCACCTGGGAATCTTTTTAAAATCCTGATTTCTGGGCCTCATCCTCCGGAAATTCTGTTTTGTTGTTACTAATGTTGTGGCCCCACCCAAGAGGTTCTGGGTTGGCAGGAGGTGCTCACTCTTACACCCCTGTCCTTGGTAGCTTGCTTGCCTGCTGCTCCCGCTGTGGTCCCACCCCATAACAAAGAAACAGAATTTCCGTAGGATGAGGCCCAGAAACCAGGATTTTAAAAAGATTCCCAGGTGATTCTAATGTGCAGCCAAGGTTGAGAACCACTGGCCTAGAGGGTGGGAGCAGGGAAGGCTAGCTAGAAACATGATAGAAGGCCAGGCCCCATGGGAAGACATGGATATAATCATTCTTTGTGTGGGAAATGATGGGACTTCAAGGGAGCAATGATGTCTGGTATGGTAATACCCTCTGCGACTCCCAACCTTAGAACACCAGCAGCTCTTGGGACAATGAAGAAGGTTATATCCCCTGGTTTCAGGAAAGCAGGGAGAGCTAAAGTAGAGCTGGCAGTGATGTTTTAGAGTCAGAGGACAGCACAGAAATCAGTTATAATGTAGATAAGAAAGCAAACCCCTGTGATCTTGAATATGTTAGAGAAATAAGAGTGTTCTAGATTCTGCTATTAAGACAACTTAAGTCACTTCATTTTGATATTAAGTAAAACAATGGCCTCAGGAATTTGGAGTCCTTGGAGATGCTTAGATTGTATAATATTCACAAACAAGACATTGACCTATGGCATCAGGTTCCTGTTCTTTGTATATGTGCATACTAATGGGACCAGCTACATATATTTACCACACAAAGTGTTTGACCTTCACCTTTTGGCTTCTTTTCAAATTCCAAATCTTCTCTCAGACCCTTGACCTTCTTTCTTAAGCTCTTTAAAAGGCCTTGAGATCTTCTTTGACACATTTCAGGGGTATAATGAATAATAATGCCTTGCCCTAGCTGGTTT
Source organism: Myotis yumanensis (assembly GCF_028538775.1). Lineage (NCBI taxonomy): Eukaryota > Metazoa > Chordata > Mammalia > Chiroptera > Vespertilionidae > Myotis > Myotis yumanensis. The sequence goes on from NW_027223752.1 coordinate 100,005,898, forward strand.
GCTCATTGGTTAGAGCATAGGCCTGCAGACTGAATGATCTTGGATTCGATTCCAGTCAAGGGTACGTACCTGGGTTAGGCTCAATCCCTGGCCCCAATCAGGGATCACCTGGGAGGCAACCAATCTCTCTCTCTCTCTCTCTCTCTCACACACACACACACACATAATGGTATACACTTATATCTGTAATACCATTCCATAGTTTACAAAACTCATTCACACACATTTAATTCTCACAATAGTCCTGGAAAGAAGGGATCATTCCCATTGTATAGATGAGGAAACAAGCTCAAAAGATTCAGCTATCTGCTAAAACTCACGTAGTAAGTGACAGAGCGATAATGAAGTCTACTGCTTTCTGCTTTTCACCAAAGTTGCCTTCCATGAGTCTGTGTGTATCAAGCACAGCAGTACTTTTTCATGCATTTTCTCTATATAAAGCCAATTAAGGGATTTGTGCTCTTCTTGTTGACTATTTTAAAGGTTATTAAATTATTACTGGGGAAAAATATGACTTTGTGAACATTTAAGGAATAGCAAGAAACATTAGAAATGTGGAAATCTCATTAAAAAAGTAGAAATCTCATCTTATTAAATAACTAGAGTCCTGGTGCAGGAATTCATGCACGGGTGGGGTCCCTCAGCCTGGCAGGTGATTGGGGCCGATCAGGGCCTGCCAGGGGGAGGGACCATGGGAGGTTGACTGGAAGCAGGAGGTTGGCTATGGCAGTGCACTGACTACCAGGGGGCAGCTCCTGTGTTAAGTGTCTGCCCCCTGGTGGTCAGTACACATCATAGTGACCGGTCAACTGGTTGTTCGGTCACTTAGGCTTTTATATATATAGACTATATATAATTTGTGCACTTGGGGGGGGGGGGAGGGGGGTCCCCCAGCCCGGCCTGTGCCCTCTTGCAGTCTGGGACCCCTCGGGAGATAATGACCTGCTGGCTTAGGCCTGCTCCCGGGTGGCAGAGGGCACGTCCAATCCCTAGGTGCAGCCCCTGGTCAGGCTCAGAGCAGGGCCGATTGGGGAGTTGGGGCGCCGCCCCTTCATGCACAGAGCAGGGCGGATTGGGAGGTTGCGATGCCACCCTCAGTCACACTCAGGGTAGGGCCGATTGGGGGGTTGGGGCACTGCCCCATGTCACACTCAAGGTAGGGTCGATGGGGAGGTTGCGGCGCCACCCCCTGTCATGCACAGAGCAGGGCCAATCAGGGGGTTGGGGCGCTGCCCCCTGTCACTCACAGAGCAGGGCCCATCAGGGGGGTTGGGGCACTGCCCCCTGTCACACACAGAGCAGGGCCGATCAGGGGGTTGGGGCGCTGCCCCCCGTCACTCACAGAGTAGGGCCGATAGGGGAGTAGGGGCACCGCCGCCTGTCACACACAGAGCAGGGCGGATCAGGGGGTTGGGGCGCTGCACCCTGTTACACTCAGGGCAGGGCCAATGGGGAGGTTATGGCTCTACCCTGTCACACACAGAGCAGGGCCCGTGGGGGGGTGGGGGTTGGGGCGCCGCACCCTGTCACACACAGAGCAGGGCCGATCAGGGGGTTGGCACGCTGCACCCTGTCAAACACAGAGCTGCAGGGAAATCAGGGGATTGGGGAGCTCCCCCCTATCAGGCACAGGGCAGGGCTGATCAGGGGGTTGGGGCACCGCACTCTGTCACACACAGAGCCTCAGGGCGATCAGGAGATTGGGGAGCTCCCCCTATCAGGCACAGAGCAGGGCTGATCAGGGGGTTGGGGCGCCTTCCCCTGTCACGAACAGAGCAGGGCGGATAGGGAGGTTGTGGCCCCGCCCCCTGTCACACACAGAGCCGCAGGGCGATCAGGGGGTTTGGGCGCTGCCCTCTGTCACGCTGATCCCGGTGCCGGGAGCCTCGCTGCTCCGCTGATCCCGGTGCCGGGAGGCATATTTCCCTTTTACTATATAGGATAGAGGCCTGGTGCATGGGTAGGGGCTGGCTGGTTTGCCCTGAAGGGTGTCCTGGATCAGGGTGGGGGTCCCCACTGGGGTGCTTGGCCAGTCTGGGTGAGGGGCTGAGGGCTGCTTTCCGGCTGGCGAGTGACTGAAGCTCCCAACCGCTCCTTCTTTTCTTTTTTTTTTTTTTTTTAATTCTGGGCCAGCTTTAGCTCTGAGGCCTCGCTGCTGAAAACATCGATACAATGTTGCGGTCTGGCTGGCTTTCAGTCCGGCTGGTTTCTGGGGTTTTGTTTAGCTTCTTATTTGCAACATAGTACATAGTTGCTTAGAGTTGCAGCTGAGAGGCCGGCAAGTTAGGCGGGGAACGTTGGAGTCTGCAGTCACTGAAGCAAGGAAGCCTCCCTGCTTGCTTCAGTGCATGGCTGCCAGCTGCCATCTTGGCTGACAGTTAATTTGCATAAGGATATGCTGATTAGCCAATGGAAAGGGTAGCGGTCGTATGCTAATTACCATGTTTCTCTGTTATTAGTGTAGACTAGAGGCCCGGTGCATGAAATTTGTGCACGAGGGGGGGGGTGTCCCCTCAGCCCAGCCTGCACCCTCTCCAATCTGGGACCCCTTGGGGGATGTCCAACTGCTGGTTTAGGTCAGTCGGACATCCTCTCACAATCCGGGACTGCTGGCTCCTAACTGCTCACCTGCCTGCCTGCCTGATCGCCCCTACTGGCCCCCCTGCCAGCCTGATCACCCCTAACTGCCTCTGCCTGCTGGCCTGGTCGCCCCCAACTGCTCGCCCCCCGCCAACCTGGTCACCCCCAACTGGCCTCCCCGCCGGTCTCATCGCTCTTAACTGGCCCCCCACACCAGCATGGTTGCCCCTTATTGCCCCCCCTTCTGGTAAGGTCACCCCCAGCAGCCCCCCTCTGCCGGCCTGGTTGCCCCTAACTGTCCCCCGCCAGCCTGGTCACCCCTTACTGCCACCCCTGCAGCCTAGTTGCCCCCAACTTCCCCCCCCCCCGCCAACCTGGTGGCCCCCAACTGGCCCCCCTGCTGGCCTAGTCATGCCTAACTGCCCCCTGTAAGCCTGATCACCCCTTCCTAGGCGCCCCCCCCGCAGCCTGGTCGTCCCCAACTGCCCCCACTGCCAACCTGGTTGCCCCACACAGCCTGCTGTTCAGTCGTTTGATCGTCCCTCACTGCCCACTCTGCCAGCCTGGTAACCCCCAACTGCCCCCCCTGCTGGCCTGGTCACCCCCAACTGCCCCCCTCCCTGCTGGCCTGGTTGCCCCTCACTGCACCCCCTGTGGCCTGGTTGCCACCAACTGTGCCCCCTGCCGCCTGGTTGCCCCTCACTGCCCCCCTCTGCCAGCCTGGTTGCCCCACACAGCCTGCTGTTCAGTTGTTGGGTCATCCCTCATTACCCCCTGTCAGCCTGGTCACCCCACACAGCCTGGTGCTCAATCGTTTGGTCGTCCCTCACTAACACCCTTGCCAGCCTGGTTGCCCCATGCAGCCTGCTGCTCAGTCATTTGGTCGTCCCTCACTGCGCCGCCTGCCGGCCTAGTCACCCCACACAGCCTGTTCAGTCGTCTGTTTGGTTGCGATGGCCCCTGGCTCTTTATATATAGGTTATCTGAGTAGAGTCAACTGAGGAAATAGAATAGAGGGGCTATGGGGATAACAAAAAATAGAAGCTGCATTTCCTAGCTAAAGGTTGAGAACATCAAAACATTTTCCTGAAGTGTTTCATAAAGAATTACTAAATGCCCAATACAAAGTACTTATGAAAAGATTTTGTGCTTCCATATATCAAATTAGTCTAGAAGAGAATCATTCCATGGTAAAGCTAGCATATGTAAAGCATCATCTCCTCCAAGACAGACAAAAACCCTACATTCAAGCAAAACCACAGAAGCTATAAGATCATGATACTACAGGATTTACACTCAACAGAATCTTCATTTTGCACATATTCACATCTTCCTTTGGCTTTTTGGAAGCCCTTAGCCAGACTGCCAGGGATGACACAAAGGGAGTCGAGGTGATGCAGGTGAGGGGCAGAGCTGGCCGGGAAACATAGTCTGCTTTACTCTGGCTCCCCCAGAGAACACATGGCCCACCCTTGTGAACCATGTTTCTGATGGGAGAATAATTGTCTTCAACAGGGTAATTAAATATTCCCATGTTCCAGGAACTATTTGAAGATAGCAGGGATAATTGATATACAAATAGCTCCATTAGAGGTTTGAACTTTATCTTTCAGCAGCCCATTTCCCAACTTTGCTAAAAATAGCAAAATTAACTCATTTTATTTTCTTTGTCTTTTCCTTCCCCTTCCTCTCCTCCTTATGAGCTCTGAAGAGGAACAGGCCTGGTTGGATTCCGAAATTGAATAGTTTAAGCAATTAAGATCTAGCTGTAGAGCTAAATATGATATATGAGCAAGGAGTCATTTAATTTAACACATGGATGATATGTTAAAGAACAAGCCATTATAACTTTCATTGTATTAAAAAATTATGTTAAGAAATTACACATTTCAAATGTGTCTAAGAGGGCAAAATAATTGTGTATTTCATAAATGCATTCACTAAAAGGTACCTTTAAACAGGGAATTCGTTGGATGCATTAAGAATATTCAGATTACACACAGGAATAATCCTTTTGCTTAAAATGGGCTATATCTGTGGCTCTGGACTTATAGTATTTTTCATGCCTTTTTCTTAAAATATTTTTCAGGTACTAACTCATTAACTAGATGACAGTATCTGTTCTACTTTCAGAAGGGGAAACTGAGGCTCTAAAAGAACCTGGGGAAGAACCTGGTTGCTGATCCCTATTTCTGCAATAACAGACCTTCATAAGTTCAGGGCCACTGCCTAATAGGTAGAGTTGCTCTAAAAGCAGTTTATTTTTTTAAATTGACATATAATTGACATAAAGTGTTCTCTTAGTTTCAGATGTATAACATAATGATTTGATATTTATGTATATTGTGAAATGATCACCACAATAAGTCTAGTTAACATCCATCACCACACATAGTTACATGGTTTTTTCTTGGGCTGAGAACCTTGAAGATCTACTCTCTTAGCAGCTTTCAATATGCAATACAAGATTGTTAACTATGGTCACCATGCTGCACATTACATCCCCAGGACTTATTTATCTTATAACTGGAAGTTCGTACTTTTGATCCCCTTCAATCATTTCACTCACCCCACCCCAGCAGTGTATTATTAAAGCAAAATCAGTAATAGAATAACACACTATGATTTTTGCCAAAATAATTTTCAGCCAATTAGTTGAAAAAAGCCATATACATTGGATATGGGGTGGGGGAGACTATTTACGTATATTTTAAAAATACACAGCCTTCATGCACTTGCCCAGCAAAGAAATACCCCTACCGTGGCAATGGCTGGATATCTTTAAATAAGTGAAAAGTATCTAGTAACTGAAACAGGAGGACCCACGTGTGCCAAGGCAGTGTGACATTTCAGCACCAGCCTGTGGCTGCCCACCCCTCTGGGCTCTGATCGCTATCCCCCACAGGCCTTGTTTGCTATCTCGCAGGCCTTCCATTTCACCAGGGCTTGCCTTCCAGCGGCAGCCAATACTGCCCTCGGGGAAAGAGCCTTCTTGGCAGCTGGTTCAAGATTGTGAAGTGATGACCCAGTTCTCTTCAAAGTCAAACGGGAGGGAACCGTGCTGAGGGGCAGAGACAGGAGGGCCAGACCCCTCCTCAGGTCCTGCTGGAGCAGCCCTGAATTTCAGAGATGGGAAGACCGTCCTCCCCACAGCCTTTGTTTACTAGGCACAGGCTCAGGCGTTTTTTGTGGGAGACCCAGAATGACAACTCCTGACCCTGCTCATATTAACATTCTGATGTCAATTACACATTATAAAGCCACTGAATTTTCTCTCTCTCTTTTTTTTTTTTTTCCATGAGTGGAAAAGAACCAAGAGGCTTGGCATAAAAAAAAAACTTGGGGATCTATTGCAGTTCTAATAATGACTGAATTCCCTTGTTACTAGTAAGCAGACAAGTTGGAATTAAGCCCTGGTTTGTGAGATGTTACTGCCACCTGATAAGTACTCCTCACAGTAGAGTCCAGCTCAGACAGTCAACAGCTCCCCAAATTCGGCCCAGCCCCAAATTCAGCCCTGCATTCCTCTGACTGGTCCCCAAATACCCTCTTTGCTTGGATCCCTCACTCACTTCTTCTGTGGCCAGAATAAATACTTCCCATGCTGTCCCTGCCCCCACCCCTTGCCTGGCTGCTGACATACTGACCTGTTAAAAGATGTAGCTGATGCTTGAACCTCAGGTTAAATGCTGCTTCCTTCATGGAGATTTCCTGAGTGTCCTCCAAACATCTCTCTCTCTCTCTCTCTCTCTCTCTCTCTCTCTCTCTCCCTCCCTCCCTTCCCTCTCCCCCTAACCCCCTCTCCCCCTCTTTTCCTTGATTATTCTGTCTGGTGCTGTGGGTGTTTCTATGCCTGTCTTCCTTAGCTCCCCCAGTGGATTGAATCTTTGATCTCTACACCCAGAGCCACTTTTTCATCCCCTTCAGCACCTGGCACATGGAACACACTCACCATATTAACAATTAAGCCTATTTGGAGTAGATAGAAACCAAATGGAAGGGGCAAGGAAGAGACTAGGGCAGTGGTTCTCAACCTTGGCTGCACATTAGAGTCACCTGGGAATCTTTTTAAAATCCTGATTTCTGAGCCTCATCCTCTGGAAATTCTGTTTCTTTGTTATGGGGTGGGGCCACAACATTAGTAACAAAGAAACAGAATTTACAGAGGATAAGGCCCAGAAATCAGGATTTTAAAAAGATTCCCAGGTGATTCTAATGTGCAGCCAAAGTTGAGAACTACTGGACTAGGGGGTCAAGAAGTAGAGGCAGAAAAAAAAAAAAAAAAAAAAAAAAAAAAAGAAGTAGAGGCAGAATGTCGGAGGGGAAAGACAGGGGAGCAATACACTGATTGTTCATAGGGCAGCAGGGTTGAATATAGACAGTTTTTCAGCAAGTTTGATGGAACCAGGAGCAAAGGACACTACAGGAGGGTCTGCATTGACGGGTGTTGCCCATAAAAGGGCCCACAGAACTCGGGCAGTGGAGCAGAGTGTTAGTGTCTCAGAGCAGCACCCCCTCAGGAAACGCCCTGTAACAAACACACTGTCCATATTCTTGCCAGAGCTAAATTCTACCCACGCGGGTGCTGAGGAGGGGAAAGGCCTCCGTGTCCAGGGTGATCACAGTCCATTCCAGAGGTTCCTGTTGAGATGACCAGTGCTGTTCAAGCCACTCAGCAGGTTCCGGATTAGAAAATAGCATGGCCTCAGGAGACATTCCTCCAGCCCAAGTAGATATGAGCCTCTAGCCTATTTTTTTAATTTTCCAGAAGAAGAATTTTATTCCTTTCTTTTGGGGGAAGGACAAGAGCAGGGCAAGGTTTTTTCCTTAGTCACTTAGGTTAGTTAAGGCCGTGTCAGGGGACGACTGAAAAGTGTTTTGTGAGGCCCTGGTCCAAGGAAGGCAGGTAGCATTGCCATCCAGTCCTGAGCTCTCTGGACCTTAAATAGCAGAGAGGACCCTGCCATTTGCTATAGCCACTGGGCAGGTTAGATTGTATATAGAATTTTCCTTGTGCTTTCTGGACTCTGAAAATAGCCCAGTGGCAGGGGTGGTGAGTGGGATGAGGAGTGGGTTGTGGTGGGAGGAGAGGCATTTTTTCCAGAATCAGGGTGAAGTCACATAGTGAGAAAGGAAAGACCGAGAGACCCGGAGTTGCCCCCCACAATGGGCCTCAGACTGTAGGCCAAGAATAACCACAGTGTGGGGGAGAAGAGCCCCAAATAACTGGAGGCAAATCCTGACTAAAGGCTATTCTTTCAGAAATGTATGCAACCCTGGTGATGAAACCTGAAATGGAGCCTGAGTGATTGCCTCACTCAGAGATCCTGGCGAGCGCTGCCAGCTTTGCCAGGAGTCAACCAGCAGAAGAAACAGGGGCTTTTGTTATTATTTCCATGGGGGTGCAGCCTTTTCCCTCTAATTCTTAAATGCTTTACTTTGCAGTCAGCTGCACTGCTCGGCGCAGCTCTTTGCCTGGGTCTACAGCATCTTGGGATATCATAGTGTGTGTACCCATCACCAGAGGCCCAATCCAGACTAATCGCCTTGTGGGCAATTCAGGGCACCCCACACAGAACCCAGTTCTAATTCTGACCAAACAAACAGACCCATGAGTTAGTTGTCTGAGGGGTTGCACTGTATCCTGCCTACCTTTTTCCAGGAGAGCTTCAGACTAGAAAACCCTGCCTCGTAAAAACCGGATGTGGTTAATTTGAAACAGCTTTAGGGGCAGTGTAGAGAAAAGGAGCCAAGGGCCTTTTAGGGACTCATTTAAATCAGTTGTCATTGTGGGCTAAGTTGTGTGTGTCCCCCCCCCCCCCCCCAAATTCATATGTTGAAGCCCTAACCACAGTACTTCAGAATGTGACTGTATTTAGAGGTAGGGTCTTTAAAAGGGGGATTCAATTAGAATGAGGGTGCCCTAGCCAGTTTTCTCAGTGGTTAGAGTGTTGGCCCGTGGGCTGAAGGGTTGCAGGTTCAATTCCCATCAAGGCCTGTACCTCAGTTGCAGGCTCCATCCCGGCCCTGGTCAAGTGGTGTGTAGGAGGTAACCAATTGACATGTCTTTCTCACATCGATGTTTCTCTCTCTCTCTGTCTCACCCCCTCCCTTCTATTCTCTCTAAAAATCAATGGAAAAAAAATCAATGGAAAAAATATCCTCAGGTGAAGATTAACAACAAAAAAATTTTTATTAAATTAGGTCATTAGGGTGGACTGCTATCCTTATTAGAAGAGGAAATCTGTACACAAAGACAGAGGAAGACTATGTGAAGACACAGGGAGAAGGTGGCCATCTACAAGGTGAGAGGCCTCGGAAGGAACCAATCCTGCTGACACCTTGACCTCAGACTTCAACCTCCAGAACCAATTGTTGGTAAGCCCCCCAGTCTGTGGTTCTGTCTAATGGCAGTCTGAGCTGACTAATACGCTACGCTGAGGTGTAGGGCATCAGGAACAAGGCCTGGGAGAGGGAGGCAAGGATTGGAGACTGAAAGGAATGCTCTGAAATGATAAGAGCTTAAATGGACTGTTCCAGGTGAGGAAGAAGGACAATTGTAAGTAAGGCTGGATTAGTAAAAGTAATAAACTGCTCTAACTTTCCTCCTTCTGTTTCAGTTCCCCTATCCCATCCACCCTTCCCTTTTCACAGCTGCCCATATTGTTTTCATTGGTCCTTGCCTGTCTAGGGCCTTATTATGTCTCTCAGGAGTATACACAATTTTTTAGGGGACCCTGGAGATGGAAAAATACCTTGTTCCTCCCTCAGGAATCTCTGTTGGTGGAATTTCATGATGGTGGTAGAGAAAGAATTTAGAATAAAGGACTTTCCTAAGTGGCCCTCAGATTTCATCACTCTGGAGACTGCCTCCTACTTTTATTTTAAGGCTGCCCTGATTGAAGAAGAAAATGATGTTTTAAAATTATGGACTGGGTTGTGAAAGTGAGTTTAAAAATTGAATAAAATCTCCAATATGGAGTTCTCAGATGCCTGTCTCTTGGTGTCAGATCTTGATTCTTGATTAGTATCTTAAAACAAAACCAACAGCCCAACATAATTTAGAGAAGGGCCAATATTGGAAATTCTGTTGAGTGGACTCAGTGCTCCCTGTAAGTTTGTGTCTTTATTTCTCCATGTGTAGAACTGTGGGTCATGCTACCTACGGCCTCCTTGCTCAAAATACTGTCAGGAACATTCAAGATAAAAAGATATTCAGGTTCCCTGCCCTGGCCAGTGTGGCTCAGTTGGTTGAGCATTGTCCCATGTACTGAGAGGTTGCCAGTTCAATTCCTGATCAGGGCACATGCCTGGGTTGTGGGCTCGGTCCCCAGTATGGGACAGGCGGAGGCAGCCAGTTGATGTTTCTCTCTTTCCCACTCCCTTCCTCTCTCTAAAATCAATCTAAATATATATAAAGCCAGAGACCAATGCTGTCACGACCATAACGACCTAATGACCAGTCGCTATTACACCCACTGCGGCCAGCGAACCAGCCTGATCTGGGCCGATCGCCCCAACATCCTAATCAGTACAGGGCCAGCCAGCCAACTGCCTTGGCTGGCAGAAATTTTGGGTCCTGGGACCTTGGAGTTGCTCGGTCTCAGTCTCGGGCAGCTGCGCGGGCAAAGCTCTCCTTTGGTGGAAACGGACCCAGGATCAGGGCGCTGGAGTCGGGGATGGGGTGGGGAGGCTTCCTGGTGGCCACAGCAGACCCCGTGGGCTGCGCACAGCACCTGGGTGTCTGGCCCTGGTCGGAACAGCGGCAGGAATAGGGGCCGCGGGGCACAGGGGGCAGTGGCACACAGGAGCCAGGAGGTGTGAGGCCCGACATGGGCTCTTACCCCGCCGCCGGGCCCAGCAGCACCAGCAGGTGGGCCATGATGTGCAGCGAGGTGCTGGGCCACAGACAGGAGGGGAAGCGAGCCAGGAGGGCAAGGCCCCATGCCTGCCAGAGCCCTGGTGGCGTGGGTGGGCCCAGAGCTGGAAACCCTGGCAGGGTGGGCGGGGCTGCATCCCTACACCTTATCAGCTTTGGCCTTGGAATTCAGAGGTCAGCCCCACTTTAAGAGAGAGGATGTGGCGGAAAGTGGCAAGGCCACAGGAGGGGTAGGAAATGTGGCTATCTTTGGGAAACACAGCTGCCGCAGTTTTCAGTAACTATGAACAGATAATCTTTGCTCTTGCTTCTACAGAAGAGGAAGCTGAGACTCAAAGAAGGGAGCCTCCCACAACACCTCACCCACTACTCAGACCTGACTCTGTGCAGCATTGTTTTCGTTGAAAGTAGAGGATCCAAAATGTTTTTAGATCTTTGCTATTTTAGGCAGGAAAGAATTTAGCACAGGGAATTGGTGCTTGGGAAATCATCAGAAAGCTGGAGGAGTGAGTATTAGGCTGGGACCCCCAGAAAAGACTCCCTGCCCAGCAGGAGGAGCTGTCCCCTCAGCCACAACTGAATTCTAGAACACTTTGGCACAGCTGTGACCCGGGGATCAGAAAACTGCTGCCCCCGCAAGTGCCCTCCAGCTCCCACAAAACAGGTCATTGGGCACTGCCTCTGCCACAACTGCCTGTGCACAGCCTGGATTCCACTGCAGAAAACCTCCACATCTCTGCAAACATGATCACCAGCAGCAAACAGCCCAAACTGCAGGAAGATGCCTCTGCCCCACTTCTGCCTTCAAAATATTGTGCAAGTGCACCCAATCGGCAGAAACGAATTCATATCCAGAAACCTAGCTGCGAAGGAGTTTGGGCAATTTCAGACATCCGTCTAGGAGTGAGATCTTGCCAATGCACCTCATGTGCCTGGTATTGATAAAAATGGGGCCTGGCTGGTTGGGCTCAGTGGTTGAGCATTGATCTATGAACCAGGAGGTCATGATATGATTCCTGGTCAAATTTTGGGCTTGATCCTCAGTAGAGGTGTGCAGGAGGCAGCTGATCAATGATTCTCATCATTGGTGTTTCTATCTATCCTTCTCCCTTCCTCTGAAATCAATAAATACTTATTTTTAAATATATTTTATTGATTTTTTTACAGAAAGGAAGGGAGAGGGATAGAGAGTTAGAAACATCGATGAGAGAGAAACATCGATCAGCTGCCTCCTGCACACTCCCTACTGGGGATGTGCCCACAACCAAGGTACATGCCCCTGACCGGAATCGAACCTGGGACCCTTGAGTCCACAGACTGATGCTCTATCCAATGAGCCAAACTGGTTAGGGCAATAAATATTTTTTTTAAATGGGGTCATGCTGTATATATGTGTTATAACGAGTTTTTCACTTCATAGATCACTAATGTCTTTCCTGTTAAAACCATACTTGGAGAACATTATTTATTTATCATTCATTTTAATTGATCTCAGAGAGAAGAAGGGAGAGAGAGAGAGAAACATTGTTCCATTGTTTCTTGCACTCACTGGACTGGGTATTGAATCTGCAACCTGGGCATGTGCCCTGACTGGCAATTGATCCACCACTTTCTGGTGTATGGGACAATGCTATGCTGGTACCCTGACCCCAAATTCCAGCTTCTAGAACTGTGAGAAAAATATATTTCTGTTGTTTAAGCCATGCAAATTTATGATATTTTGTTATGGCTGTTTGAGCTGACTAATCTATTTTAATAAAAGGATAATATCCTAATTAGACCAGGTGGACCGGACATCTTCCGGTCGTCCTTCTGGACAAAGCCATGGTGGCAGGGGCCAAGGCAGAGACGGTTAGGGGTGATCAGGCCGGCAGGGGAGCAGTTAGGGGAGATCAGGCAGACAGGCAGGCAGGTGAGCGGTTAGAAACCAGCAGTCCCGGATTGCAAGAGGGATGTCCGACTGCCAGTTTAGGCCTGGTCTCCTGAGGGGTCCTGTATTGGAGAGGGTGCAGGCTGGGCTGAGGGACTCCCTGTCCTGTGCATGAATTTCATGCACCAGGCCTCTAGTAAAATCATATTTTAAAAAAATATTCAGGTTTCCAATAAATAATGGGTATGTATCTAGTGCCAACATACTTCCTAGTAGAAGTGGGAAATACAGTAAACTGAGATGTGAGTTCTCCCTTTTAACTGTTGAGATTGGAAGGGACTACTTGCTTTTTTCTTTTTAAGAGAAAACACTCATTTTGCTCATTAGATTGTTATAATTTTCTTTCTAATAATAGGTCTGGAATTGGTAGAAATTCCCTGAAACTGTGGAAGGAATGGCTTCTCATCTCATTATAATTTTGATAATTATAGCTAACAACAGCTCAGTTAGTTGACATCATTTGGAAGAACTGAAACTTATCTCTGAGTGTCATGTTTTGATAGAATCTCTTCAAAATCCATCAGACATCCATTTTTTCTTCTTAAACATGGTCCACTGGGTACAACTTAGATGTTTTATTCCTTGGGGTCATCATAACATTCCTGTTATTCTGAGGAGTAACTTGGTGATGTTGCCCTTGAGGTTAAATGATCATGTTTTAATCTACTGCAGGTGTCAGAAGCTCTGGTGACAGTTTTGAATGCCATCTCAACCTGCTTTACTGCCTTTCCAATGGTCCCCGATTTCTTTTGAGGACCCATGTATTTCTATTTGGGGCTCAAAGATTGAAACACTTGAGCTCAGCTAAGCCAATTAGCACATTGCATTCCCCTACCTAGGCATGTGATTTGCCCAGAGGTGAGCAATGCCCCCAAGCAGGTCCAGAGTGATGTCAGCCTCTCTAGTTCATGCTGATCTTTCTCTGGATGTGAAGACAAAGCGGATAGCCTGGGTCTGTCAGCAGTCATCTTGCCACCACTGGTGAGTCAGCTTAGGATGAGGCTGATATCAAGGGAGGCAGAATGGAAGAAGAATCAAAACAACACTTTGGTGACATTCTCTAACCACTGGATCAACCATTGCCTAAAGCTCTCACTACCTCTGGATTATATTTTTATGAGACTTTACATGAAAAATTTTCTTATTGTTTAAGCCAGTTTGAGTTAGCTTTTCTGCTTTGTGCATCAAAGAGAGTCCCAATTGACTCATAATGTAAAACAATTTAGTACTTGGACTTGGTATAAAACCTCTTTGGTAACTCAGAAGATATTGTTGGTACACTTTCCGGGAGTACAAGGGTATCCACCTATTCTTTAAATTGTATATATGTATTATATGCACTTTGTATAGATGATATTTTAGTATAAAAAGAAAATAATTAATATTTTATACCCATCTAGGCAGAATGAACAATAACATTTATTTTAAAATATTTATTGAATGTCTATTTTATGCCAAACATGTTCTAGGTCCTAGAGATATAGGCATGGGATAAGAAAAAAACCCCACTAAAAAGATAAATTTTTAAAAAACTATATATATATATATATATATATATAAATGTCAGGTAAGGATATGTGCTATGAAGAAAAGCAAACCATGCTAAAGGAAAGACAAAGATGTACTGGTATTTTAGGCAGCATGGCTGGGAGGCCTCTGACAAGATGACATGTGAGCCTTGTCGATATCAGGGATTTGGGAAGAGCTCTCAGCAGTGGGAACTGTGTGTGCAAAGGTCCTGAGGTGAGAGTGAGCTTGGAGTGCTCTGGAAACAACCTGGAGGCTGGTGGGCTGGAGTGCAGGGGGGGGGGGGGGGGTTGGTGGTAATCAGAGAGGCAGCCAGGAACACAGCCTCCTAAACTATGGCAAGGACTGATTAAATTCTGAGGATGAGGGGACATGTTCAGAGGATTATGATTAGGGAATCTTAGGATTTGACTCAGCATTCAGAGGACCACTGCTGCTGTGTGAAGTGTGTAGAGAGAAAGGGTGGACATGGGTGGATGGTTAGGACGCCCTTTCATTATTCCAGGTGAGAGAAATAGTGGCCATAGGGATAGTGACAGGTGGTCAGACGCTGAAGGTGTCTGGGAAACTTTGTCAGGGAACATGGATTGGATGTGACAAGAGAGACCATGAGAGGACTCGAGATACCTTAGGAACCCTTGGAAGAGGAGCAGGTGTGGGGAGAGAATCAAGAGTTGTGTTCTGGACCTGTGAAATTGGTGATGCCTGATGAGATATCCTAGTGGGGCTCTGGTAGGCAGATGGATATACAGATGTGGAATTGGGAGAACATGGGGCAGTGTTTAGAGAAGCTTTATTTAGCCTTCCCATTAGTTAGCCTATCAGTGACAGGTGGAAAACAAGACAAATCAATGGATGGAAACTTCATGAGAACACTGGTGGTCTTTCTTACAATTTCCAAAATGTAGTGGCTCGAAAACTTTGGAGGGAGCTCCTGAGGTTGACTGGTTCCATATTTGATCAGGAAATCATGCTATTGGAGGATACTACACGGATGACACGAAAACCCTCTCTGTGTGCAGGATCCACCACTACAAGGCAATTTAAACTGCGCTTTGATGCTGCTTGCTTCAGCAACCTTCGAAATAGCAAAATGCACAGGCCTGCAAGTGAACACACAGGTTGTTGTATCTTTTGTCCCCAAAGTCACGAGCACTGTGGATTCTGTCCTTCTGCATCTGATGCCATTCTCCCTGCTCAGTGACTTAGGAGCCTGTAAATACAGCAGCAGTATTAGGAGCAGATAATGATCCTGCCTGTGACTTTGGGGAATGTGGGAGACCCTGCCCTGGTGCTTGGTAACCTCTGACCTTTGTCCTCCAGCTCTGTGCAGCCTAGGCTGTGCTAACATGAAACCATAGGCCATGCTGATTCCCGGGGCTCTGCCTCTTCCATTCTGTCAGACACATTTATACCTTAGCCCTTGGACTGGTTCTCTGTAAAATGGCTTAATCTAGATTACAAAATGAACACCATATGTAAATGTTCCAGGAGCTCAAATAAAAAATGCTTGCTTAACCAGCAGAATTCCTTCTCCACTTTTTTCAAAGGGAGAAGGCAAGAAGAAGAAGCATGACAGAGCATTAATAACTCTTCAGATGGTCCCGGAGAACTCTTCCCGTGGAAAGATTAAAGGGTCCCTTGAGGCACTCAGCCGAAATATCATCCTGTAGTTTTGCATTCAAATTAACTAATGAGATGAGCCTCTGGTCTCAGTTTCCTGTCTTTGGTTATAATTGTTGTTGCAGACTTCCTATTCCTTTCCTGCAGCTCTTCCTTCTTTGGCTATGATAAGTATTAATGCCTTTAATTTTTCATTCCTCCTTTGGGTCTGGAATTCCATTAAGAGTGAAGTTTTCTTGTTTTCCAGTCTGCCTTTTTCAGCAATGAACAATTTTCATTTTCTATCACAGATGTTTCTAGGTTAGTTTTTAATTCAGACCTTCACTTTTGTTTTTCTTTGTTCTAAAAAAAAAAAAAAAATGAGAGGCTTGGCAGGCTTCTTTTTCTTTGTTTTCCCTTTAGAGTCCCTGATTTGGGCTTCCAGGGGGTGGGTCAATTCCCTGAAATTATAGGTGACATTTTTTGTGTGTGTGTGTAGGAGTATGTGCTTCTCCCACCCCCAGAGAAAGATGTATTTTTATTAAAATAAGTTCAAAAACCCTGCTTAGCCCTAACCGGTTTGGCTCAGTGGAGAGACTGAGGGGTCCCAAGTTCGATTCCCGTCAAGGGCATATACCTTGGTTGTGGGCACATCTCCAGTAGGGGGTGTGCAGGAGGCAGCTGATCAATGTTTCTCTCTCATCGATGTTTCTAACTCTCTATCCCTCTCCCTTCCTCTCTGTAAAAAAATCAATAAAATATATTTTAAAAACTCTGCTTAATCATTATAAGGATGATTGCTTTGGGCAAAGCTGGTGATTTATTCTTACCATACCTGGGAACAAACAATCATATCTTCTAGAGACTGTAGGGGGAAGGCTATTTCCTTTTCTCTTAGAATCACAGAGAATTTGAACCAAAAATGATTTCCCCTTCCCCACACCTCTTCATCTTTCTACAATTGTTGGAACAGATTTCTCAAAATGGTAGATGATCTACCTCAAACCTCACAGCTAGGTAGTTGCAGAGCTGGGTCTAGAACCCAAGTCTTTTGGTTCTTGGTTCAATATTCTGTTTGCAGTCCATAGTTCATCAACAGCAAGATAACATGTCGCATCCTAAATTCGTCTCTCTCTATTAGAGTGCACCAGTTCACTCTCTCTTCAACAGAATCAATTTCATTCCAAGTCCCTAAGTAAAAGCATCTAAATAATCTTTAGTAATTGAAAAGAAACCTTCCAAACCATGTAAAGGGTCTGTATGTCATAAACTTAAGATATCATATCTTGTCCTTCCCAGCCTCCAAAGAACTTACTTTTGCTGATTGTAGACTCCAATCATTGCATTTATTACTTATCTCTTTGCCTCCATGCTCCTCATTTCCCCCAGGATTTTAGAGGCCCTGAAGAGAAGGACCTTCTCTTTTTTAAAAAAAATATATTTTATTGATTTTTTTACAGAGAGGAGGGGAGAGGGATAGAGAGTTTGAAACATCGATCAGCTGCCTCCTGCACACTTCCTATTGGAGATGTGCCCACAACCAAGATACATGCCCTTGACAGGAATTGAACCTGGGACCTTTCAGTCCGCAGGCCGACGCTCTATCCACTGAGCCAAACCAATTAGGGCAAGAAGGACCTTCTCTTGAATGCATTTCTATCTCAGAGAATCTAGCACACAGCCCTTTTGATAATGCAGATGTTTGTGGAACATTAGCACTATTTACACATTCCATTACATTTAGGACATTATCTAGGTGTCATCTCTGTGGACCATAATTTATAAGTTCAAATACCTTCAAGAGTCAGGCAGATACTTTAAATTAATGAAGCAAAACAAGTATAGAACCATAGGGGTAGTGAAAACAACATAAAACTGGGAATTTCATGCCCCACTACATTAAAAAAATTTAAAACGCACTTTAGAGGCCAATCTTCCAGCTATGGTGTCATGAAAAGGTCAGCAAATACTCCCTCTCTCCCCCCATAAAAGCAAGTATAAAACTGGACAAAATTGTCAAAATCAACCCTTTTGGGGTCGTGGAAATTGGCCAAAGGCAGACAACAAGTTGAGAAGCATTTACTCATACAAAATAGCTAGGGGCTTTGTCTTGAATATCACTGTACTAGTATGTCCTGCATCTGGAATGGTGCCCAATAAACATCTCTCTGTTTCAATGTACCCAAACCAATTAAGTTTCTCCCAATACTCTTATATCTTCTAAGATTTCATCTAATTTGATCTTTTGATTTGTCATCTAAGGTCAGCATTTCTTTCATATCATAGAGTAGTAGTTATTCAGAATTAAAGACACAAGAACCACAAAAACCTGTAAGAGAAGTTCTAATGTCCAGTGAAAAATCAATGGTGATTTTAATTTGGGATGAGAACGTTTAATGTTAAAATACCTTAACTGCAAAATGACATCCTAATTAAGTTATGAGAAAGTATACCATCTGATTTCTATAGGTAGGTAGAATGCATCTGTTTTTATTTGAGTCCCCAGAATAAAGCATTATGTATAATGGGATTGTGTCTGATTTCACTTTGAAAGATGGCCCATCATAACAGGTGGGTAACTGAATGGTGCTCCACCATTTGAAGGTACAGGAACAGTTATTAGAAGGCCTAGAGTAGAGCTCCACACAGCTACATGGCAATACATCCTGGAGTGCTCTCAAGGGGTCAAGCACAGTTCTAGGAGCTTGATGTCATCACTTCTCTTTATAACTAAGAGTTACTCAGCAGCACATAAAGAGTAACCTCATTTTTGTAAAATAAAATAGTATGTTTATACTCATACAAAAGATTTAGGAAGAATAAACATCAAAATGTTAATAAAAGTTCTGGGTCTTCTCAGCATAAGTGAGTGACTTCTCTGTATTTTCCAATCTTTTACATCAAATGCTTATTAATATTGTCACCAACAAGTGGGAGGGTTTAAAATAGCTGCTGGAAAGAATAAAGATCTGTTGCACAGAGGTTTTTCCACAAAATATTGCCAATTCCTTACCTACTCACTCCTCAGGGGCAGGGAGAGAAAGGGGTCACTTGAGAGAGCACCCTTAGCCAGCAAATTAGCAAAGCTCATAAGATCAGAACATAAAAGGCATGAAACTAGAAGTTAACTACAATAAAAACATTCAAACATATAGAGGCTAAGTAGCATGTTATTAAACAATGATTGGGTTACCAATGAGATCAAGGAAGAAATAAAAAACTTCCTGGAAACAAATGAAAATGAACACACAACAATCCAAAATCTGTGAGACACAGTGAAAACAGTCTGGAGAGGAAAGTTCATAGCATTACAGGTCTACCTCAAAAAAACAAGAAGAGTTTCTAATAAACTATGTAACCCTACAACATAAAGAACTAGAAAGAGAACAACAAGAAAAGCCAAGAATAAGTAGAAGGAAGGAAAGAATAACAATCAGAGCAAAAATAAATGACATAAAGACTAAATAAATAAATAAATACCAAAGAGCAATGAAACTAAGAGTTGGTTCTTTGAAATGATAAACAAGATTGATGAACCTTTAGCCAGACTTATCAAGAAACAGAGAGGACCCAAATAAATAAAATCAGAAATGAAACAGGTAGAGAAACCAAGATGGCGGCATAGGTAAACACCGGAAATTGCTGCCTCCCACAACCACTTCAAAAATACAACAAAAAGACAAAAGGGACATCATCCAGAACTACAGGAAGGCTGGCTGAGTGGAAATTCTACAACTAGAAGAAAGAGAAAAGCACACTGAGACTCAGAGGAGCTGTGGAAGTAAAGTGCAGAGGTACGGAGGCTCGAGTGCGCACGGAAAGGGGCTGGCACCTGAGGACGCAGCTGTCTTTTTGAATCGGGAGGGAGTCACAAGCTCCCGACTGCTCTGAACTCTGGTTCCGGGAAGTCTCTGGGGATTCAGGGCTCATACGGGGAGAAACTGGACTGTCTGGCAGCAGGCAAAACTCGGAACTTGAGGGCGGCTTTCCCTCAGAGGTGCTTGCAGCAATTACCAGGACACTGAGACGCGGGGCCCCTTAGGGCAGGGCTGAGGATCAACCATAGCTGCTTGCTCTGCCCTGTTGATTCCTAGACCCCGCCCCACCCAGGCTGCAGCAGAGGCTTTTGCATATGAATGCCCTGACCTTTTGCAACCTGAAAATTACCTAACAAATTGCAGCTGGGCCAGACAGTCCCAGAACTTCCAAGAGAAGGCCCAAGGCCCCACAGCAGCTTGCATTGCTTCACAGCTGGGCCTCACCTGGGCACCTCCAAACCCCAAAAAAGGAAGGGGAATCTGCAGATCTCTCCGTAGCTCCTGCTGGATAGTCTCAGGCAGAGGCTAAATTAGCACCTCCTTAGAGATCCAAGTGCCAGTATACCCAGTGGTCAGAGTGGGACCATCCAATTACAACTCCTCAGATCCATAAGGGACACACTCAGGGGGCAGACTCAGTGAGCACCAAAGCCCCACTGAAGCAAGTCTTGCCCCAGAAGGGTGTCTCCAGCACAGAAGTTCTCCCACTGCAGACACAGCTGATTCTCACAGCCAATTGGCCTGGAGGTCAATTCCTCCCAGTGATACCTACAACAATCAAGGCATAACTACAACAAGACTGTGCACAAAGCCCACAAGGGGGTGCACCAAGAGTGTCCACCTCAGGTAACTGAGGAGGCTGAGCCACTGGGCCCTATAGGACACCTAGCACACAAAACCACTCTACCAACACAGGGAAGCATAAAAAATGCGGAGACAAAGAAACAGGTCACAAATGACAGAAATGGAGGAAAGCAAACGACTGGATATAGAGTTCAAAACCACATTTATAAGTTTATTCAAGAATTTTCTGGAAACCGCCGATAAATTTAGTGAGACCCTGGAGGATATGAAAAAAGACCAACTAGAAATTAAGCATACACTGACTGAAATAAAGAATAATATACAGAGATCCAACAGCAGACAAGAGGATCCCAAGAATCAAGTCAAAGATGTGAAATACGAAGAAACAAAAAATACCCAACTGAAAAAGCAAAAAGAAAAAAGAATCTAAAAATATGAAGATAGTGTAAGGAGCCTCTGGGACAGCTTCAAGCGTACCAACATCAGAATTATAGGGGTGCCAGAAGAAGAGAGAGGGCAAGATATTGAAAACCTATTTGAAGAAATAATGACAGAAAACTTCCCCTACCTGGTGAAAGAAATAGACTTACAAGTCCTGGAGGCGCAGAGAACCCCAAACAAAAGGAATCCAAAGAGGACCACACCAAGACACATCATAATTAAAATGCCAAGAGCAAAAGACAAAGAGAGAATCTTAAAAGCAGCAAGAGAAAAAAAGTCAGTTACCAAAAGGGAGTACCCATACGACTGTCAGCTGATTTCTCAACAGAAACCATGCAGGCCAGAAGAGAGTGGCAAGAAATATTCAAAGTGATGAATACCAAGAACCTACAACCAAGATTACTTTATCCAGCAAAGCTATCATTCAGAATTGAAGGTCAGATAAAGAGCTTCACAGATAAGCAAAAGCTAAAGGAGTTCATCACCACCAAGCCAGCATTATATGAAATGCTGAAAGGTATTCTTTAAGAAGAGGAAGAAGAAAAAGGAACTCTTACCATTTGCCACAACATGGATGGAACTAGAGAGCATTATGCTAAGTGAAATAAGCCAGTCAGAGAAGGATAAATACCACATGATCTCACTCATTTGTGGAATATAATGAACAACATAAACTGATGAACAAGGACTGATCCAGAGACGGAGAGGCATTGATTGGACTGTAGGGCCTTGGAGGGAAGGTAGGGGAGGGTGGGGGTAAGGGGGAAAGATCAACCAAAGGACTTACATGCAAGCATATAGGTCTAACCAATGGACACAGACAACGGGGAGGTGAGGGCATGAGCGGGGGGGCGGGGGGGGGGGGGGGGCGGGTAGGGGGTAATGTGGGGAAAAGGACACATATGTAATATCTTAATCAATAAAAAATATATTAAAAAATAAAAGTAAAAAAAAAAGAACACTAAAAAAAAAAAAAGAGATGATACAGCAAAAAGATATGCTCAGAAAATTGTAAACCAAAAAAAAAAGAAATGAAACAGATAAAGTAAGAACTGAGACCACAGAAATATAAAGAATTGTAAGCAAATACTATGAACAACTACATGCCAACAAGCTGGACAACCTGGATGAAATGGACAAATTCCTAAAAGAATACAATCTTCCAAAATTGAATCAGGAAGAATCAGAAAACCAGGATAGGCCAATAACAACTGATGAAATTGAAGCAGTAATTTAAAAACTCCAAGCAAACAAAAGCTCTGGTCCAGACAACTTCACATGGGAGTTTTACCAAACATTCAAAGAAGAATTAACACCTATCCTCCTCAAACTATTCTAAAAAATCCAAGAGGAAGAAACACTTTCAAACTCTTTTTATGAGGTCAGCATTATCCTAATTCCAAAACCAGATAAAGACACTACAAAGAAAGAGAACTACAGACCAATATCCCTGATGAATATAGATGCTAAAATCCTCAACAAAATATTAACAAATTGGATCCAGCAATATATTAAAAAAGATCATGACCAAGGGGGATTTATTTCAGGGATGCAAGACTGGTACAATATTTGCAAATCAATAAATGTAATACACCACATAAGCAAATTGAAAGACAAAAATCACATGACCATATCAATAGATGTAGAAAAAGCATTCAATAAAATCCAACACCCCTTTATTTTAATCCTCACCTGAAGATACTTTTCCTTTGATTTTTTTTTTAGTTTCTGTGCTAACTTGCCCACCTCTGCACCACTGAATTGCCTGCCTGCACTCTTTCCATTGATTTTAGAGAGAGTGGAAGAGAGAAAAAGACAGAGAGAAATATTGATGTGCAAGAAACACATCGATTGGTTGCCTCCTGCACATGCCTGACCAGGGCCCAGGCTGGGGAGGAGCCTACAACCAAGGTGGAGGTGCGTGTCCTTGACTGGAATCAAACTTGGGACTCTTCAGTTCACAGTCTGACACTCTATCCACTGAGCAAAACCGGCTAGGGCCCAACACCATTTTTGATAAAAAACAAAAAACAACTCTCAGCAAAGTAGGAATAAAGGGATCATATCTCAACATAATAAAGGCTATATATGACAAACCTGCAGCCAATATCATACTCAATAAGCAAAAACTAAAACCATTTTCCCTAAGAACAGGAACAAGACAGGGATGTCTGTTTTCACCACTCTTATTCAACATAATACTGGAAGTCCTAGCCACAGCGATTAGAAAAGAAGAAAACATAAAAGGTATCCAAATTGGAAAGGACCTGCAAGTAAAAATTGTCATTTGCAGATGACATGATATTGTACATAGAAAACCCTAAAGACTCCACCATAACACTACTAGATTTAATAAATGAATTTGGAAATGTAGCAGGATACAAAATTAACACCCAGAAGTCTATGGCATTTTTATACACCAATAATGAACCCTCAGAAAGAGAAACTAAAAACAAATTTCACTGCAACAAAAAATTTAAGATACTTAGGAATAAACTTAACCAAGGAGGTAAAAAGCCTGTAATTGGAAAACTACAAAACGTTGGAAAAATAGGTAGAAGAATATATAAAAAGTGGAAGAATATATTGTGTTCACGGATTGGTAGAATTAACATCATTAAAATATCCATACCATCCAAATCAATGTATAGATTCAATGCAATCCCTATTAAAATACCAACAGCATATTTCATAGATCTAGAACATTTATTCTAAAAATTTATATGGAACCAAAAAAGACCCTGAATAGCTGCAGCAATCTTGAGAAAGAAGAACAAGGTTGGAGGGATCACAATACTAGATATCAAGCCACTGTAATCAAAACTGCCTGGTACCCACCCTAGCCGGTTTGGCTCACTGGATAGAGCGTCGGCCTGGGGACTGAAGGGTCCCAGGTTTGATTCTGGTCAAGGGCATGTACCTTGGTTGCAGGCACATCCACAGTGGGGGATGTGCAGGAGGCAGCTGGTCGATGCTTCTCTCTCATCGATGTTTCTATCTCTCTATCCCTCTCCCTTCCTCTCTATAAAAAATCAATAAAATATATATTTAAAAAAACACAAAAACAAACAAACAAAAAACTGCCTGGTACTGGCACAAGAACAATCATATTGACCAGTGGAACAGAACGGAGACCGCAGAAGTCAACCCAAGTCCTTATGCTCAATTATTATTTGACAAAAGAGACAAGAGCATACAATGGAATCAAGACACTCCCTTCAATAAATGGTGTTGTGATAATTGGACAGATACATGCAAAAAAATGAAACTAGACCACCAACTTATACCATACACAAAAATAAACTCAAAATGACTAAAATAAACTTAAATGTAAGTCATGAAACCATAAAAATCTAGAAGAAACCATAGGAAGTGAAATCTCAGACATTTCTCATAGCAACATGTTTGCCAATACAACTCCCAGGGCAATGGAAACAAAGAAGAAAATAGCAAATGGGACTACATAAAAATACAATGCTTCTGCACAGCAAAAGAAACCATCAACAACAACAACAACAAAAAGGGATCCCACTGTATGGGAGAACATATTCACTAACGATACATCTGATAAAAGCTTAATTTCCAAATTTCCAATATAAAGAACTCATACAACTTAACAAAAGGAAGACAAACAACCCAACTAAAAAATGGGCAGAAGACCTAAATAAACACTTCTCCAAAGAGGACATACAGATGGTCAAGAGACATATGAAGAAATGCTCAAAGTCACTGATCATCAGAGAGACGCAAATTAAAATACAATGAGGTATCACCTTGCACCTGTTAGAATGGCTACCGTCGTTATATCAACAAGCAAGAAGTGCTGGTGAGGATGTGGAGGAAAGGGAACCCTGGTACACTGCTGGTGGGAATGCAGACTGGTGGAGCCACTGTGGAAAACAGTATGGAGTTTCCTCAAAAAATTAAAAATGGAACTGCCATTTGACCCAGTGATCCCACTTCTAGGAATAAATACTAAGAATCTCAAAACATGAATCAGAAAGAATATATGCACCCCTATGTTCATAGCAGCATTACTTATGGTAGCTAATATCTGGAAACAGCCCAGTGCACATCAGTAGATGAGTGGATACAAAAGCTGTGGCACATTTACACCATGGAATGCTATGCAGCTATAAAAAAAGAAGGATCTCTTTGAGACAGCATGGAGAGACCTGCAGTGTATTATGCCAAGTGAAGTAAGCCAGTCAGAGAAAGGTAAATATCTCATGATCTCACTCATATGTAGAATCTAATGAACAAAATAAACTGATGAACAAAATAGATCTGGAGATATGGAAGCATGGAACAGACTGATGAATGTGAGAGGGAAAGTGGGGGTGGGGGGATGTGAGGGGAGAGATTAACCAAAGATTGTATATGCATATATGTATAACCCATGGACACCGACAAAAGTGTGGTGAAGGCCTGGTGGGGCAGGAGTGGGGTGAAGGGGGTAAGTGGGGAGAAAATAGGGGACATCTGCAATACTTTCAATAACAAAGATAAATTTTAAAAAGAGTAAGTTACCAAATAGTGCCTGCATTTAACAACATACACACAAGTAAAAGTGCGTGGCTTTGAAAATTAAAGAATTTTAAACTTGTTAAGCCAAAAGATATTGGGAAGAATTATTAGGAAAACAGATATGAAAATATTTGCTTGAAGAGAACATTGGAGAGCAGTAAGAAAAAAATCCTCTACTTGTATAACAGTGGTCAAGTCTGGGAGAGCAAAGAGAAGCTAACAGGAGTAATGAGATTTGAACTGAGCAAGAGTTTGATTTTATGATAGAAATGAAGGCCTTGAATTTGCCACTGATGACTAAATATCCCCTGGGAGGACTTTATGATCAGTGTTTTACACCGTCTGGAGTAAAGTCATTCATTTTATTCATTCAACACCCATTCAATACCTGAGCCCTTACCACACACCACACACATTTTTAGGTGCTGGGGATGTTGCTCTGACCAAGATAAACAAGGTACCTATTCTCATGAAATTCACTTCTAGTAGAAGGGTCAACACACAGTGTTGCCCATCACACCTCATACTCATGGCTCAGGATGGCTATTGATCTCCAGCTATTGTATCTTCATTCCAGAAAGCAGGGTGAAATGAGATAAGGGAAATTTTTTCAGAGTATCCACATAGCACAGTGCTTACATGTTACTGGCCTAAAGCCTAGTCACATGTTCACATCTAGCTGCAGGAGAATCTCAAAAATGTAATCTTATTGCTGAGTAACTAACATAGAAGGGAGGACTGGGTATTGGAAAGTAACTAGCACTCTATGCCACAATCTGTAAGGAACGATTAGAAAAGTTTCAACCTCAGGAATAATCATGATAAAATTTCATGGCCCTTTGTAAGCATATATGAAAAACTTATACAAGCAGGTCTGCAATAACCTTTTCTGAAGCAAATAAGACAGAAACAGAGGAGAGGGGCTTAAACAGAATGAAACTAGGTCAGGTGCAAGAAAGATTGTATGGCAGTCAAGTGATCAGGATTACACAGTGTATGTGACTAATAGGGCTCCATATTGAGTGTTATGACTGGTGGTTCTTATAGAACAGAATTTTGTGTGTAAGTAATATGTACATTTCTCGTTGGCTGAATATCATCATCATATTCTCAAAGGCATATGTGAACAAAAATGCTTAGAATTACTATACCTGATATGATGTAGAACAACTCTCATTCCCAACTTCAAAAAATTCTAATCAGGATTTTTTAGTAAGTGGGGCATTCAATGGTGCTGATATTCACATTTTAGTAAACCGTCCAGTGCCTTTTCCACCTGTTTCTTTCCACACCTTCTGAACTCCTCTCCCATCTTCTCTCTTCTCACAGCATATAGGCTTCTTTCTGTCAAGTGAGATGGGAATGCTAATTTATTTGACATGATGCTCTGAAAAAAATAATGAGGGTTTTAGTTTGCCATACCATCAGGGCAGTTAATGCTTATTGGACAGGCCAGTTTTGGCCCCAAATGTCCACTGTGATTATAGTCCCAACCCCCAGGGCATTTTATGAGACAAGTTCTAAGAAGGGCCTGAAGTTGCCGAGAGTAGGGATTTCTTTTTTTCTTTCTTCCTTTTTTTTTTCTTTCTTTCCTTTCTTTTTAGGTGGTCAGTAAGTTTATTAAGTAAATGTCAGTAGGAAAAATGCCCTTTTTCTCTCCGGTGAGTTTAGTGAGGTGTGTGTGCATCACACATTTAATGGTGTCTAGCTGGCTTAAAATATCCCTTAAAAAAAAAATAACCTGCCTCAGCTCAACACTGAGGCTTCAAAGTTGAGTACAGATTTGTCAGTCTGTTCCATGCTTCATGTCTCTGGTTTGTTCATCACTTCCTGAGCCTACAACAGTGCTCAATAAATAACTAAGTTAATTAATTTTGTGTTCTGAAAAATCCAGCTGTAAGAGAGAAAAATTAACCACCTTTTGATTCTACACAAAATAGTGCAAGTAAAATCTACAGATAAAACAACTTAAATAACAGTTTTAACTTCCGCCTTCTCCAACATTCTTAAAAGTACCAGGCCTCCCATTACTTAAAAGTAACGCCAGCCCGAGGCCTCCGGAAGGCCTGCCCGGAGGGCTCCCTTTAGTTAAGAGGGGCTCTCGGTGCCTCAACTGTTTGTACAAACAATGTGGTTTGTATTAAGCATGGGCTTTCCTGCTGGGGTCTGGAACTTGGCTGTGTGCCAGGTACTGGATGCCCCCATGATCAGGAACAAAATCTGGAGGCACTGAGTCTCTGCTGGCAGCATTTCGGTGCTCCCCTGTGACTGCCCGGAAAGGGGACCTTAGGGGCCTGTGCTTGATTCCCCCCGAATTCTCCACTGGAGACTTTGCAAATTTTGCCCTGTCCTTCCCCTGCAATAAATCAAAGCCAGGAGTCCTCCTAATGAATCTGCAAGCCTGGGGGTCTTGGGAACCCCAATCTATTTAGCAAAACAAAGTCAATGTTTATTCTTGCCAGTTTTTCCTCCCCTTGAACACAGAAATGGCTAAACTTTTTAAAAAAATTGATTTCAGAGAGGAAAAAAGAGGGAGAGACAGAAACAACAATAATGGAAAGAATCATTGATCAGCTGCCTCCTGCATGCCCCACACTGGGAAGGGAGCCAGCAACCCAGGGCATCTTCTCTGACCAGGGCATCTGCCCTGACCAGGAATCCTACCCTGACCTCCTGGTTCATAGGTCCGTGCTCAACCATTGAGTCACACCAGCCGGGCAATGGCTAAACTCTTGTTTTATACAATAAGTTGCCTATTATTACTAATAACTTAATAAACTTGTGTGTCTAAGGTAAGTGTCTATAGATTAACCAGTGGTCTGCAATCTGTGGCTCGCGAGCCACATGTGGATCTTTGGCCCCTTAAGTATGGCTCTTCCTAAGCCTTAGGAATACCCTAATTAAGTTAATAACAATGTACCTACCTATATAGTTTAAGTTTAAAAAATTTGGCTCTCAAAAGAAATTTCAATTGTACTGTTGATATTTGGCTCTGTTGACTAATGAGTTTGCCAACCACTGGATTAACCTGACAATCAGTCGCAGGCATTACCTTCCGTCTCCACGGGGTCCTGCCTCTCCCTAAGCTGAGACCTTCCTCCTGGGGCACTCTGGGCCCGCTCCCCAAGGTGGGACCGCGAGGACTCCCTGGACTGCCAGGCGCTCTGGGTGGAGGCGGCACCATTGCCCACGTCCTGAATATCTCAGGAAGCTCTTTCTCCACACTTGCATTCAACTATTTTACTCAGATTCCTCTTATTTATTGCTTGTTTGCATAGCGCTTTTTTTTGCTACTTTAATCCTAACCTGCTCAGGCAAAATTTTGTTTCTAAACTAAAGTCTGCAGTGGACTCAATGTCTTGCTGGTAACAGAAAGAAATGGCTGTAGGCAATCTCATGTCGGGGTGCTAAGCCGCCTCAGGCACAGGACAGGAGTCACTAGAACTCCGTGTTAGCGAGAGGCTGGCGCCCTCTGCAGCTGAGCGGGCATTCGCAGTGAACCCGGCGGCAGGTGAGCTACAGAGCTGTCTCACCGGGTGGAGCTGCCCTGGGCCCGTGCGGAAGCAGGTTCTGGGGCGCTAAGCCGCTGCCGCCAGGAAGCCGCCTTCCACCTCCGTGGGGGAGCAGAGGACTTGCTGCCGCAGCGGGTACTCGCCTTCCTGGTCTCCACCAGGTTCCGCCGGGTGGCCTAGCCCCGCACCGCGTCCCAGTTCTCAGCACCCAGGCCCGCCTGCCTGTCTCCCGCTCCCAGGGTCCAGGGCACGGCTGCCTTACTGAAGTTAGAATCATTTTTCTTGCAATTATTTAAAATGTTCCTCTCAGTTTCTTCTAGGAACCTTTTTGACAGCAGCCCTCTTAAATCAAGCTGATGTTGGAAATGCTGTAGGAATTTCACTAAAGTTGACAGCAGGGAAACGTTTAAAGAAGTCTTTTTAACCAAATTTGTCCCCTACAAACAAAGCTCATAGATTTTAGGACACAGTCTTTTCCCCAATGGTGGTGCTATTGCCCTATTGTGGAGACAAATCTGTTTTTATCTACAGCGTGGCATCCACCCTGATAATGGAACTTCTACATCTTAAACTTTCGATTTTTCCCAATATTTCTCTGCATGCTATTCTTAGAGGTAAATTTTAGAGGGGAAAAAAAGTTGTCATGTTGAGGCAAAAAAAAATCCCATTAGATTTTTATTGACACAGGGCCAAAGCCAACTAATTTGAAGAAAACATACTTTTGTAATCTTCCATCTAAGAATATATTATACAACTCTATTTATATAAGATTTTACAATATTTTCAACAAAATTTTACACTTCTTCACATTTCTCATTAAAGTCATTCCTAGGTATTTTGTTCATGGCTCTTCTGAATGAGTCATAAACAAAATACCAAGTAATGTTTAATTATAGTTCAAGTAATTTTTAATCAACTTACTTTGATTTTCTAAGCCACACAGTTTGTCATTCTTAATGCACATATATACTAATTTAAACAAGTTATAGTCACATTTTTAAATATGGAAATAATCCAAGTCATAAAGCATACTGTTAGTAGAATGTATATAGTGATGAAAATTATGCTGATAAAGAGTTTATAATAACATAAGAATTTATGTCACAATATTTAGTGAGAAACGAGGATGAGTTTAAAATGTATATGCTTTCCTAAATTTCACTATACTCTATAATAAAGATATATTGATTTTATAATAAAATCAGAGGCCTGGTGCATGAAATTCGTGCACTTGGGGGGGGGGTCCCTCAGCCCGGCCTGCGCCTTCTCACAGTCTAGGACCCCTCAGGAGATGTTTGACTGCCAGCTTAGGCCTGCTCCCTGGGGGGGATCTGGCCTAAGTCGGCAGGCAGACATCCCCTGAGGGGTCCTTAGTGCTGCCGCAGAGGTGGGAGAGGCTCCTGCCACCACAGCTGCGAGCCTGGCTTCTGGCTGAGCAGTGCTCTCCCTGTAGGAGAGTACTGACCACCAGGGGGCAGCTCCTGCATTGAGTGTCTGCCCCCCTAGTGGTCAGTGCAAGTTAAAGCAACTGGTCATTCTGCCGTTTGGTCGATTTGCATATTAGGGTTTTATTATATAGACTAGAGGCCCAGTGCATGAAAATTCATGCACTGGAGTGGGGGGTCCTCAGCCCAGCCTGGCCCCTCTCACAGTCTGAGAGCCCTCAGGGACGGGAGGTGACCTGGTGATCAGGGGAAGGCGATGCCCCATCATACCTCTGCTGCTGCCAATGCCGCAGCACAAGCCTTGGCTGGCCCTGGTTACCTGAGCCTTGGGCAGCCCTGGGCGGCTGGGGGGCTGAGGGGACTGGGTGCCGCCATCTTGTGGCTATGAGCGCCACCATCTTTGAGGGTGTGGCAGTCAATTAGCATATTCCCTCCTTATTGGCTGTGGGTGCTGCCATCTTTGCGACAGCGTGAAGGTCAATTAGCATATTCCCTCTTTTTTTTTTAATTAAATCTTTATTGTTCAGATTATTACATTAGTTACTCTTTTTTCCCACCATAACTCCCCTCCACCCAGTTCCAACCCCACCCTCTGCCCTCACTCCCCACCCACTGTCCTCATCCATAGGTGCACGATTGTTGTCTAATCTCTTCACTCACCCCCACACCCCTTTCTCCCCTCCCCCCCCAAGAATAGTCAGTCCATTCCCTTTCTATGTCCCTGATTCTATTACAATCACCAGTTCATCAGATTATTTATTCACTTGATTTTTAGATTCACTTGTTGATAGATGTGTATTTGTTGTTCATAATTTGTATCTTTACCTTTTTCTTCTTCTTCCTCTTCTTACAGGATACCTTTCAGCATTTCATATAATACTGGTTTGGTGGTGATGAACTCCTTTAGCTTTTTCTTATCTGTGAAGCTCTTTATCTGGCCTTCACTTCTGAATGATAGCTTTGCTGGATAAAGTAGTCTTGGTTGTAGGTTCTTGGTATTCATCACTTTGAATATTTCTTGCCATTCCCTTCTGGCCTGCAAAGTTTCTGTTGAGAAATCAGCTGACAGTCGTATGGGTACTCCCTTGTAGGTAACTGATTTTCTTTCTCTTGCTGCTTTTAGGATTCTCTCTTTGTCTTTTGCTCTTGGCATTTTAATTATGATGTGTCTTGGTGTGGTCCTCTTTGGATTCCTTTTGTTTGGGGTTCTCTGCGCTTCCTGGACTTGGAAGTCTATTCCTTTCACCAGGTAGGGGAAGTTTTCTGTCATTATTTCTTCAAATAGGTTTTCAATATCTTGCTCTCTCTCATCTTCTGGCACCCCTATAATTCGGATGTTGGTACGCTTGAAGCTGTCCCAGAGGCTCCTTACACTATCTTCATATTTTCGGATTCTTTTTTCATTTTGCTTTTCCGGTTGGGTGTTTTTTGCTTCTTCGTATTTCAAATCTTTGACTTGGTCCTTGCGACCCTCTGGTCTGCTGTTGGGAGTCTGTATAATATTCTTTATTTCAGTCAGTGTATGCTTAATTTCTAGTTGGTCCTTTATCACAACATCGAGGGTCTCATTAGATTTCTTGAGGATCTCACTACATTTATCGGTGGTCTTACCAGTCTTTTCGAGGGCTTCTAAACAGTTCTTTAAAGACCTTAAAAGTGTGGTTTTGAACTCTATATCCAACAGTTTGCTTTCCTCCAATTCTGTCGTTTGTGTCCTGTTTCTTTGTCTCGGCATTTTTTTATGCTTCGCTGTGTCGATAGAGTGCCTTTCTGTGCTAAGTGTCCCAATTACCTAAGGTAGACACTCTTGGTGCACCCCCTTGTGGGCTTTGTGCACAGTCTTGTTGTGGTTAAGCCTTGATTGTTGTAGTTATCACTGTGAGGAATTGACCTCCAGGTCAATTGGCTGTGAGAATCAGCTGTGTCTGCGGTGGGAGAACTTCTGTGCTGGAGACACCCCTCTGGGGCTAGACTTGCTTCGATGGGGCTTTGGTGCTCACTGAGTCTGCCTCCTGAGTGTGTCTTTTATGGTTCCACGGAGCTTAAAGCTGGATGGTCCCACTCTGACCTCTGGGCTTCCTGGCTCCTGGATCTCTAGGGAGGTGCTAATCTAGCCTTTGCCTGAGGCTATCCAGCAAAAGCCTCCCTGCAGGGCTTGGGCGGGGCGGGTCCCACGGGATCAACAGGGCGGGGTTAGCAATTATGGCTGCTCTCAGTCTTGCCCTCAGAGGCTCTGCTTCTCAGTGTCCCAATAGTTGCTGCAAGCC
The DNA here is from genome assembly GCF_028538775.1 of Myotis yumanensis. Taxonomy (NCBI): domain Eukaryota; kingdom Metazoa; phylum Chordata; class Mammalia; order Chiroptera; family Vespertilionidae; genus Myotis; species Myotis yumanensis. Next base: position 100,038,230 of record NW_027223752.1, read on the forward strand.
CCACAGAGAGAAAGCTGCCCTAGGGTTCTGAGCGATGCCAGACAGTCCCGCTTCTCCCATATGAGTCTGGGTCCTTAGAGACTCGCCCGGAACTGGAGCTCAGAGCCTGAGACTCCCTCCCGATTGAAAACAACCGCGCCCTCAGCCTCCAGCCCGCTCCATATGCACTCCGAACCTTAGTATTTTACTTCAGCACTGTGCCTCCTCTGAGCCTCGGTATGCTTTTCTCTTTCCTCCTAGTTGTAGAACATCCACTCAGCCAGCTTTCCTGTGGTTCTGGATGATGTCCGTTCCGTCTTTTAGTTGTATTTTTGAAGTGGTTGTTCGAGGCAGCAAACTCCCGTGTTTACCTATGCCGCCATCTTGGTTTCTCCTCAGCATATTCCCTCTTTATTAGATAGGATACCATATACCTATATATAATTACAACTATTTAACAATATGTAAGGGACATAGTTTTTTTTAAAAAAAGCTATAGAAACATATAATTGTGACTGTACTTGGATATCAGAATTACAGATAATTTCTTCTTTTCCTAAAAGGTCTGCGAAATCGTGTGGTACTCTTTAATGGGAAATGTATTTTTAGATCTTTTTGCATCCTTACTGGCTCCCTGTCTCCTCATGATAAAAATCTAAAATTCTACGCATTGCATTGAAGGATCTTTTTTCCTTAGGGCTGACCCTCTTCCACGAGCAGTGTGAGATCTGTGCAGTCACACAAGGAGCTGATGCTGTTGTATATTCTTTGTTTTTATATTTTATTTTTATTTTTAAATTACAGTTGGTGCATAATATTATATTATCAGGTGTACAACCCTGTGATTAGACATTTATATGACTTATGAAGTTATCACCCTGATAAGTCTAGTACCATCTGTTACCATACATAGTTATTACAATATTATTGACTGTATGCCTTTGTCCTGTACTTTACATCCCCATGAATATTTTTGCAACTACCAAATTGTACTTCTAAGTCCCTTCACCTTTTCACCCATCCTCCAACCCCCTTCCCATCTGGCAACTGTCAAAATGTTCTCTGTATCTATGAGTCTGTTTCTGTTCTGCTTGTTTATTTTATTTTATTTTAATGCCACTTATAAATGAAATCATCTGGCATTTTTATTTCTCTGTATGACTTACTTCACTAGAATAATACTCTCTAAGTCCAATAGATGTTGTTGCAGATGGCAAGATTTCATTCTTTTTTATGCCTGACTCATATTCCATTGTATATATGCACCACTTCTTTTTTCATTCATCTATGGATGGACACTTAGATTGTTTCCATATCTTGGCTATTGTAAATAATGCTGCAATAAACATATGGATTGTGTATGTCTTTTATGATTACTGTTTTGGGTTTCTTTGAATAAATATCCAGAAGGGGAAATACTGGGTCCTTCTTTGTCTCTTGTTGTATATATAGCCTTTGTCCTAATTTTCATTTTGTCTTGTATAAGTATGACTACCCAAGATTTTTTTGTTTCCATTTTCATGAAATATCTTTTTCCATCCCTTAACTTTCAGTCTGTGTCTTTTAATATATATATATATATATATATATATATATATATATATATATTTCAGAAAGGAAGAGAGAGAGATAGAAACATCAATGATAAGTATGAATCATTGATCGGCTGCCTCCTGCATGCCCCACAATGGGGATCAAGCTTGCATCCCATCCGCATATGCCCTGACTGGGAATTGAACCTTCTGGTTCATAAGTCAACGCTCAACCACTGAGCCATGCTGGCTGGGCTGTGTGTATCTTTAGATCTGAAGTGAGTCTTCTGTAGAGAGCACATGTAAGGATCAATTTTGTTATTCACTCAGTTTTTTGATTGGAGGATTTCATCCATTTTCATTTAAAATAATTATTGTTAGATATGTATTTATTGCCATTTTATTATTCATATTTTAAATCTTTTTTTCTTCTTCTTTTTGAAGAAGACACTTTAACATTTCATTTCCATTTTATTTTATTTTTGTTAATCCTCACCTGAGGATATTTTTTCCACTGATTTTTAGAGAATATGGAAGGGAAGGGGAGAGATACAGAGAGAGTGCTGGGGCTGACCAGCAGCCCCTGAATGATGGATGAACAGGTTACTCAGACAGTTTCACTGTGAAAGAGAAGGCTAAGGGATGGCCCGGCTGAAGAAGCCAAGCAGCCTCGATTGCCTGCCTCTTTAGGCTTTTATTGGAATTTTTATCTTTAGATACAATCAGTAGGGTAAGTAATCTTGGGAGGACACATGTGTTTACATTATCTTCTAGGCAAGGGCATCTAGGGATTAAGCATAAGGATTCCAGTAAACACCCAGGGGTCTGCACAAGCACAGACTTGTTTGGAAAGGTCAAGGAATAATCAGGGGTGCCGCCTTCGACACTCCCCTAAGTCTCCCCTAAGTTGGAACTCTGATAAACAGGGCAGGTGGCCTTCCACACACTTCTCCTTTCTCAGAATGTCCTCCTTACAACTTTCCAACCAAGTTTCTTCTACTCCCCAACAAGAGAGAAACATCAATATGAGAGAGACACATTGATTGGTTGCCTCCACACATGCTCCAACCTGGGCTTGGGATTAAGCCTGCAACCAAGGTACATGTCCTTGACTGGAATTGAACCTGGGACTCTTCAGTCTGTGGACCAGTGCTCTAACCACTGAGAAACCCAGCTAGGACAACATTTCTTGTAATACTGGTTTGGTGGTGATGAATTCCTTCAGCTTTTTCTTGTCTGGGAAGCTCTATATCTGTCCTTTGATTCTAAATGATATCTTTGCTATTTAGAGTAAACTTGGTTGTACGTCCTTGCTTTTCATCACTTTGAATATTTTGTGCCAATCCCTTTTGGCCTGCAAAGTTTCTGTTGAGAAATCAGGTGACAGTCTTATGGGAGTTCCCTTTAGGTAACTAACTGCTTTTCTCTTGCTGCTTTTAAGATTATCTCTTTGTTATTCACCTTTTGCATTTTAATTATGATGTGTCTTGGTGTGGGCCACTTTGAGTTCACTTTGTTTGGGACTCTGTACTTCCTGGACTTGTATATCTATTTCCTTCACCAGGTTAGGCAATTTTCCTGTCATTATTTTTTCAAATAGGTTTTCAATTTCTTCTTTCCTCTCTTCCCATGATGAGACTGTTGGTACACTTGAAGTTGTCCCAGAGGTTCCTTAAACTATGCTCATTTTTTAAATTCTTTTTTATTTTTTACTGTTCTGATTGAGTGTTTTCTGCTTCCTTATCTTTGAAATAATTTATTTGATCCTCAGCTTCATCTACTCTACTGACTCCCTGTAATGCATCCTTCATTTCAGTTATTATATTCTTCATTTCTGACTGGTTTATTTTTATGTTTCCTATCTCTGTTATTATGTTTTCTATATCTTTGATGAAGTCCTCACTGAGTTCCTTTACTCTTTCACTAAATTTATGGAGCATCCTTCTAACCAGTGTTTTTAACTTTGTTTTTCTCCATTTTGTTTAGTTCTTTTTTCTGGAGTTTTGTTCTGTTCTTGCATTTGGGACATGTTTCTTTATCTCCTCATTTTGGCAGCCTCCCTATGTTTGTTTCTATGTATTATGTAGAGCTGCTACTTCTCCCAGTCTTGGTAGAGTGGCCTTATATAGTAGGTGTCTTATAGGGCCAAGTGATGCAGCTTCCTCAGTCCCCCAAGTTGGGTGCTCCAGGTGCAACTCCTGTGTGGGCTGTGTGTACCTTCCTGTTATAGTTGAGACTTGATTGCTATTGGCATGTTAATTGGAGAGATTTACTCCAGGGTGATCAGTTGTGAGGACTAGCTATGAACATCACGGAGGATCTGCTGCACAGGGGTTGACCCAATAGAGAACAAACTTCAGTGAGTCTCAGGTACCCACTGAGTCTACCCCTTAGTTGTGTTGCTTCTGAAGGTGGATGGGTGGTGCTCTGCTGTGGTTTAAAGCTTTCCACTGGTTTCCCTGTCTCTGGGGCACCCTGGGATATATAGGCCAAAGTCAGCTGCTGCCTGTGCTGTGCCCTGGTTTACAACCAGTATTATTCTGACAGATGTAAATAAAAATCTATCCTGAAGGAAGGCACTTTCATTCAAGATCTCAGGATATACTGACAAATATTGTTTGTCAAGTCAAAAATAAATCTGCCCTGGCCAGTGACTTCAGTGTTTAGCATCTGCCCGCGTACTAAAAGGTCACAGTTTGGATTCCCTGTCAAGGACACATACCTGGGTTGCATGTTCAATCCCCAACCCTGGTTGGGCATGAGCAGGAGGCAACCAATGGATGTGACTCTCTCACATCGATCTCTCTCTCACTTTCTCTCTCTCTCCCTCCCTCCCTCCCTTCCACTTTCTAAGTATCAATGCAAAAATATCCTCAGGTGAAGATTATAAAAAAAAAGAGAGAAAATAAAATCTGGCACATGCAGAAATAGGGAGCTATGATAGAAAAACGAAACAAAACAAGACAAAACAAAAAAACCAACAGAAGCACCATACAGCAGAAACATGTTCACAGACTTTAGACTAGAACTATCAGATGGAGATTTAATATATTTAAAGAAATAAAAAGCAAGCTTGAAAATAATTGAAGGGAACAAGAAATGATAAAAAAAAGTCATAGCAGATTTGAACAATAATTAGAATTTAAAAATGAAAAATGTAACTAAAATAATAGCTCAAGGCATACTTTAAAAAAATATATATTTTTATTGATGTCAGAGAGGAAGGGGGAGGGAGAGAGAGAGAAACAACCATGATGAGAGAGAAGCATGGATCGGCTGCCTCCTGCACGCCCCACCCTGGGGATCGAGCCCACAACCCGGTCATGTGTCCCGACCAGGAATTGAACCCGGGACCCTTCACGATGCTCTATCCACTGAGCCACACCAGCCAGGGCAAGGCATACTTTTAATAGCATTGAACACACAAGAAGACAAAACTAGTAAAATTTAAAGAAAGAAAATAAAATAAGAAATTACTCATAAAATAGTACATTGAAACAAGAGTGGAACCCAGAAGATAGTGAGGAGATAACTTTAATGTGCCAAAAGGAAATAAATGCCAACCTAGAATTCTACGCCCAGGGGAAAATATCTATCAATATTGCAGGCAAACAAAAACTAAAATAGTTCATTACCAGGTGAAGTACACATAAAGAGAGTCATTTCATAATGTTAATTTTCAACTTAGTAGGAAGATATTACAAATTTAAATTTGGTTAACAATAACCTCAAATACATGAAGCAAAAATCTGACAGAAATCCAAGAAAAAAGAAACAATTCACCATTCACTCTGGGACACTTTAACTTTCTCAGTCATATGAAAAAGTAAATTTAAAAAATAATCTACACTAATAAAAGAGAAACATGGTAATTAGCATACAACTGCTACCCTTTTCATTGGCTAATCAGTGAGTATATGCAAATTAACTGTCAGCCAAGATGGCGGCTAATTTGCATATGTCGGCTCCAAGCCACAGACTGAGGCTTTAGGCCTGGGTAAGGGAGGAGCCAGCCAGCGATCCGTTGAGCCAGCGATGGTTGATGGCGGCGATGGCGGGGGGAACCGGGGTGGAGCGAGCCAGCCAGCGATCATAGATGGCGGTGGCGGAGGGGAGCTGGGGGTGCCCTGGCCCAGGCCTAAAGCCTTGGCCAGAGGCTTTAGGCTTAGGTCGGGGAGGAGCCAGCCAGCGATTGTTGATGGCGGCGGAGGTGGGTAACCAGGGTGGAGCCAGCCAGCAATCAGCTGAGGAGGGAGCTGGGGGTGCCCCAGCCCAGGCCTAAAACCTCGGCCTGAGGCTTTAGTCCTGGGTCAGGGAGGAGCCAGCCAGTGATCGTTGATGGCTGCGGTGGCGGGGACCTGGGGGTGCCCCGGCCCAGGCCTAATGCCTCGGCCAGAGGCTTTAGGCTTGGGCCGGGGAGGAGCCAGCCAGTGATCCTTGATGGTGGTGGCGGCCCAAACCAGGGTGCAGCCAGCCAGTGATCCTTGATGGCCACGGTGGCTTGGAGCTGAGGGTGCCCTGGCCCAGGGCTAATGACTTGCCAGAGGCGTTAGGCCTGGGCAGGGGCCAAACCAGCAATTGGTGTGAACTACAGAGGAAACACCTTTTCTGACCGCTCATTGGCTAAGCTCCCTGTATGCCACTGGTAATATTCTTAGTAACTTTGGTAATAAGAGTCCAAAAAGTGATCTAGGGTTGTTTTTTTTTACCACACTCCTGGAGAAAAAAATGAAGGTCTGCTGCTGGAGGGTTAAGAAACGTCATATCCTGTCCTAGCCAGTTTGGCTCAGTGGATAATGCCTCGGCCTGCCCAACGCAGATTCTGGGTTCAATTCTGACCAAGGGCATGTACCTAGGTTGCAGGTTCCTCCCTGGCTCCAGCCCAGGTCAGGGCTCATGCAGGAGGCAACCAATCAAAGTGTTCCTCTCACTTTGATGTTTCTCTCTGTCTTTCCCTTTCTCTTCCACATTCTCTAAAAATCAATGGAAAAATATCCCCAGGTGAGGATAAAGAAAGAAATGTCATATCCTATGAAAGACACTTCTTGAAAATGCCTAAAGTAAGTTGTCATTTTTTCATGGTAAAGGGACTGGAGTCCGTGTTGATGAAAACACCTTGGTGGCTGTGGTGACTGGCAGTGGCTGCAACAGTGCGGTGATGGGGCTGGTGCCTTCCCCTGATCAGCCCGGTCGACTCCCACAAAGGGAGGCCAGACTGTGGCTTAGGCCCGCTCCCCAAGGGGAGCAGGGAGCAGGTAGTAGGACATCCCCTAGGGCTCCCAGTATGTGATAGGGGGCAAACTGGGCTGAGGGAACCCCCTCCCCAGTGCACAAATTTTTGTGCACCGGGCCCCTAGTAATAATAATAAAAGGCTAATATGCAAATTGACTGAACGGCAGAATGGCCAGTTGCTATGATGCACACTGGCCACCAGGGGGCAAATGCTCAATGCAGGAGCTGCCCCCTGGTGGTCAGTGCACTTCCATATGGGGAGTGCCACTCAGCCAGAAGCTGGCTCATGGCTGGCCAGCGCAGAGATGGTGGCAGGAGCCTCTCCCACCTCTGTGGCCGCACTAAGAATGTCCAACTAATGGTTTAGGCCCGATCCCTTGGGGGCCTAAGCCTTTAGTCAGACATCCCCTGAGGGCTCCCTGGCTGCCAGAAGGATGTCTGACTGCAGGCTTAGGCCTGATCCCCCAGGGAGTGGGCCTAAGTCAACAGGTGGACATCCCCCAAGGGGTCCTGGACTGCAAATGGGCACAGGCCGGGCTGAGGGACCCCCCCCAAGTGCACAAATTTTTGTGCACTGGGCCTTTAGTAGATAATATTTGAGGAACAAGTAGCAAACAACTTAACACATATACAGACCACTACTACAGAATTTCAGAATACTGCCTTTTCATGAACATGCACATTACAAAATGGACCATTCACAGCCTGAAATATTATACAATGAGAATGAGTGATATGCAGCTATCCACAACAATATGGATGAATCTCACCAATAATCACATTGAGAAAAAGATGACAAAACAAAAATATATATGCTGTATAATTCCATATATGTAAAGTGTAAAAACAGCCAAACTAATCAAGGCTATTAGAATCTAGAATAGTGATCACACTTGGGGGATGTGACTGGAACTTCTGGTGTTCTGACAATGTTCTGTGTCTTGATCTGTGTGCTAGTTACATACCAGTAGGTGTGTTCAATGTGTGAACATTTATCCACCTGTAATTTACAGTGTGTGCACTTTTCTATATGTATATTATAATTCAACAAACAAAAAGTTTTTTAGAAAATGACTATAATGGGCTGCAAAGAAAATTTCAACAAATATCAAAGAATTAAAATCATACTAGATATGATTTGAAGACAGTGAGACATAACTAGATATCTATAACCAAAATATTATAGATTATCTCTATTTTTTAATACCTCTGTGTTTGGATATTGAAAAAAAAACATATTTCTGAATAGCCTATGGATCAAATAAGATATTACAAAGGAAATTAGAAAATGTGTTGAATCCTTGATAAAGAAAATATTACATATAAAAATTTGTGATGGCCCTAATCTGTTTGGCTCAGTGGATAGAGCATCGGCCTGTGGACTGAAGGGTCCTGGGTTTGATTCCGGTCAAGGGCATGTACCTAGGTTGCAGGCACATCCCTAGTAGGGGGTGCGCATGAGGTAGCTGATCGATGTTTCTCTCTCATTGATGTTTCTAACTCTCTATCCCTCTCCTTTCCTCTCTGTAAAAAATCAATAAAGTATATTTTAAAAAAATTTGTGATGGAATTATTGAGACTTTCTATATGGCCCATATTATGTTTAATTTTGGTCAATGTACCATTAAGCATTTAAAAAATGTTTGTAGTCTGCAGTTGTTGGGTGATTTTATACCTACACACTTGTTTATTAGCCTTAATATTTAAATCTTCTATATCCTTATTGATTTTTTTTGTCTCCTTGTTCTCTCTCTAAAATTTCCCATTCTGGTTATGAATTTCTCAATTTCTCCTTAGAGCTCGGCCATTTTTGCTATATGTAATTAAAGATGGTATTAATGCACTGAAATTTACAATTGTTTTGTCCAGATGAATTGACTCTTTTATCATTAGGTAATGTCCTATTTATATCCAATGGTTTTCTTATCTTAAGGCCTACTATAAGTGATATTTTATAGCTAGCTTCCAGTTTCTTTTTCATCTGTGTTTGCATGGTATCTCTTTCCATTCTTTTACTTTAAACCTTTTAATAAAGGTGTGTCAAATAAATGAGATATGGTTGTTGAATACCTAACCAGCCAGACCATGTTTGTTAATTGGAGGGTTTAGTCTGTTTACATTTAATGTAATGAGTGATATACTTGGATTTAAATCTGTCATCTTACTTCTTTTAAAATTCCATATGTTCTAATTTCTTTGCCCTTTCCCCTTATCTTCTTTTAGATTAACTAAGTATATATTTATCCTACTGTCTCTTCGTTATTAATGTATTGGTTACACAATCTTTTTTGTTTTTCAATCCTCACCCGAGGATATGGTTTTTTAAAAATTGATTTTAGAGAGAAAGGAAGAGAGAGAGAGAAACATAGAAACATCAATGTGAGAGAGAAACATCGATCAATTGCCTCAGACCCCAACCGGGATTGAACCCACAACCTAGGTATGTGCCCTGCCTGGGAATTGAACCCACAACCTTTTTTTTTGTATTCCCACAATGTTCCAACCAACTGAGCCACCCAGCCAGGGCAATTACACATTCTTTTAATATTTTAAATGGATTACCCTAGAAGATAAAATATGCATTCTAACGTGTTATATTAAAGTCTAACATAAATTTTTACTTTACCACTTCCAGGACAATACAATGGCCTTTAAAAAATATATATATATATATATATATATATATATATATATATATATATATATATTTGGTTTCAGAGAGGAAGGGAGATAGAGATAGAAACATCAATGATGAGAGAGTATCATTGATTGGCTGCCTCCTGCACGCCCCCTACTGGGGGGGATGGAGCCCACAACCCAAGCATATGCCCTTGGCCGGAATTTAACCTGGGACCCTTTAGTCCGCAGGTCAACGATCTATCCACTAAGCCAAACCGGCCAGGGCACAATAGCCTCAAAATCTCTTAATTCTATTTACCTATCTCCATATTTTTGTTATTGTTCTCATATATTTCAGTTCTTTTTATATTTTAAATTCTATGCATTATTGCTGTTGTTTTATTCATTAAATATATTATCTCTTTTGCTTCCTTTATTTCTTTTCTTCCCTTCTTTCTCCCCTCTTTCTTTCCTTCTCTTCCTCCTTCCCTCCCAGCCTCCCTCCCACCTTGCCTTCCTAATTTCTATGCTTCTACCTGAAAATATTTTTCACATACCTAAAGAATCTCTTACTATTTCCCTCACTGCAGATCTATTTGAGATGGGTTTACTCAGTTTGGGTTCATTTGAAAATATTTTTATTTACTTTCTTTTTTGAAGAATATTTTTTCCGTGTATAAAATTCTAGGTTTGCAAATGTTCTCTTTAAGCCCTTTAAAGATGTCATTTTGTTGTTTTCTGGCTTCCATCTTTTTTTTTTAGCTTGTTTTAAACTAGCCCACATCCTATAGAGCAGACGATAAGCACTGAGAGGCCAGCTTCAGTATTATTTTTTCTCCTTTTACGAACTCCAAGAGTGGTGTTCAAATCAGATGGAAAAGGGAACTGGAGGGTTCCATTTTCTTTTCTTGAGTGCTTAGTAGTCAGTCTTAACCTGACAAAGGGTCTCTGAAAAAAAAATCAAATAATGTATTCATATTAAATATTAAAAACTTTCTGAGAACAGGAATAAGAAAAGACTACCCATTATCATTTCAGCTAAAAAAAATGCCACAAAACTATAAAACAAAAAACCACTATATGACTACAAAGTACATAAATAACACTAATACTATGTGGAGATGACATGACAATACATGTAGAAAACATAAAATAATATAAAAATGTGAGATTTTAAAATAAATTTAGCAAGGACACTGTATACAAAGTTAACATCAAAACCAGTTTTATATCTATATGCCAGCAATAACAAAAAAAGTAAAATGAAAAAATTTAAATAGTACCAGAATAAAAAATATCTATGAAAGTTGTACAATATTTCTACACACACACACATACACACTCACACACACAAACATTGAAAGAGGAAAAAGGGGAACATCTGTAATACTTTCAACAATAAAGATAAATTTAAAGCTTAAAAAAGAGTATAGTATAGTAAATACATAACAAATACCTAAACCAGTAAAAAAATTGAATGAAAATAAATAAAATAAGTGGAAGAATATACCATGTTAATGTAAGAGACGTTTATGGACATATTGTCATTATGCCAATAAACTCTATATTTTCTATAGTTGATAAAAATTCAAATAAACTATGTCAAAATGCCCTGTATTTTCTACAGATTTAACGTAATGCCAATTAAAATTAGAGGGTTTTATTTTTTTGCTACAAATTGACAAACTAATTCTACAACATCTATACAAATATAAAGGGGCACAAAGAGCTAAATTAATCTTGAAGCTGAAGAACAAAGTGGGAGAATTTACACAATTGTATATCAATGCATATTAAAAGCTACTGTATTTAACACAGCTTCATAAACAAGAAAAAGCTAGAGTTCATCACCACCAAACCAAAGTTATATGAAATGTTGAAGGGCATTATTCATGAAGAAGAAGGAGGAGGAGGAGGAGGAGGAGGAGGAGGAGGAGGAGGAAGGAGAGATAAAAATATGAACAATAAAATGGCAACAAATACATATCTATCAACAATTGAATCTAAAACTCAATATAGAACTGGGTGGGGAAAGGAGGAGGCGCACAGAGACCTGAGCTTCAAAATGGGTGAACTGCTAAGACAGGCAACCTGCAGATAACCAACCAAGACAGGCTGTAACAACCCCAAGAATGTTATTAAAGCAGAATTCTTTTTTAAAAATATATCTTTATTGATTTTAGAGAGGAAGGGAGAGGGAGAGATAGAAACATCAATGATGAGAGAGAGAGAGAGAGAGAAAAGAAACCAAGATGGTGGCATAGATAAACACCGGAGATTGCTGCCTCGCACAACCACTTCAAAAATACAACTAAAAGACGGAACATACATCATCCAGAACCACAGGAAGGCTGGCTGAGTGGAAATTCTACAACTAGAAGGAAAGAGAAAAGCATATCGAGACTCAGAGGAGGCGCAGTGCGGAAGTAAAATACTAAGGTGCGGAGGTGCATGTGGAGCGGGCTGGTGGCTGAGGGCGCGGTTGTCGTTTTCAATCGGGAGGGAGTCCCAGGCTCTGAGCTCCAGTTCCGGGCGAGTCTCTAGGGACCCAGACTCATACGGGAGAAGCGGGACTGTCTGGCATCGCTCAGAACCCTAGGGCAGCTTTCTCTCCGAGGGGCTTGCAGCGATTACTGGGACACTGAGAAGCAGAGCCTCTGAGGGCAAGACTGAGAGCAGCCATAATTGCTAACCCCGCCCTGTTGATCCCGTGGGACCCGCCCCGCCCAAGCCCTGCAGGGAGGCTTTTGCTGGATAGCCTCAGGCAAAGGCTAGATTAGCACCTCCCTAGAGATCCAGGAGCCAGGAAGCCCAGAGGTCAGAGTGGGACCATCCAGTTTGCAGCTCCGTGGAACCATAAAAGACACACTCAGGGGGCAGACTCAGTGAGCACCAAAGCCCCATCGAAGCAAGTCTAGCCCCAGAGGGGTGTCTCCAGCACAGAAGTTCTCCCACTGCAGACACAGCTGATTCTCACAGCCAATTGGCTTGGAGGTCAATTCCTCACAGTGATAACTACAACAATCAAGGCTTAACCACAACAAGACTGTGCACAAAGCCCACAAGGGGGTGCACCAAGAGTGTCTACCTCAGGTAATTGGGACACTTAGCACAGAAAGGCACTCTATCGACACAGCGAAGCATAAAAAATGCCGAGACAAAGAAACAGGACACAAATGACAGAATTGGAGGAAAGCAAACTGCTGGATATAGAGTTCAAAAGCACACTTTTAAGGTCTTTAAAGAACTGTCTAGAAGCTGCCGATAAATTTAATAAGGCCCTCGAAAAGACTGGTGAGACCGCCAATAAATGTAGTGAGATCTTCAAGAAGACTGGTGAGATCACCGATAAATGTAGTGAGATCTTCAAGAAGACTGGTGAAACCCTGGATGTTGTGATAAAGAACCAACTAGAAATTAAGCATACACTGACTGAAATAAAGAATATTATACAGACTCCCAACAGCAGACCAGAGGATCGCAAGAATCAAGTCAAAGATTTGAAATACGAAGAAGCAAAAACACCCAACCGGAAAAGCAAAATGAAAAAAGAATCTAAAAATATGAAGATAGTGTAAGGAGCCTCTGGGACAGCTTCAAGCGTACCAACATCCGAATTATAGGGGTGCCAGAAGAAGAGAGAGAGCAAGATATTGAAAACCTATTTGAAGAAATAATGACAGAAAACTTCCCCTACCTGGTGAAAGAAATAGACTTCCAAGTCCAGGAAGCACAGAGAAGCCCAAACAAAAGGAATCCAAAGAGGACCACACCAAGATACATCATAATTAAAATGCCAAGAGCAAAAGACAAAGAGAGAATCCTAAAAGCAGCAAGAGAAAGAAAATCAGTTACCAAAAGGGAATACCCATATGACTGTCAGCTGATTTCTCAACAGAAACTTTGAAGGCCAGAAGGAAGTGGCAGGAAATATTCAAAGTGATGAATACCAAGAACCTACAACCAAGACTACTTTATCCAGCAAAGCTATCATTCAGAAGTGAAGGCCAGATAAAGAGCTTCACAGATAAGAAAAAGCTAAAGGAGTTCATCACCACCAAACCAGTATTATATGAAATGCTGAAAGGTATCCTTTAAGAAGAGGAAGAAGAAGAAAAAGGTAAAGATACAAATTATGAACAACAAATACACATCTATCAACAAGTGAATCTAAAAATCAAGTGAATAAATAATCTGATGAACAGTATGAACTGGGGATTGTAATAGAATCAGGGACATAGAAAGGGAATGAACTGACTATTCTTGAGGGGGGAAAGGGGTGTGGGGGGTGAGGGAAGAGATTGGACAATAATCGTGCACCTATGGATTAGGACAGTGGGTGGGGAGTGAGGGCGGAGGGTGGGGTGGGAACTGGGTGGAGGGGAGTTATGGTGAGAAAAAAGAACTAATGTAATAATCTGAACAATAAAGATTTAATTAAAAAAATAAAAATAAATGAACAAAATAAACTGGTGAATAAAACAGAATCAGAGGCATGGAAGCATGGAACAGACTGAGGAATCTCAGAGGGAAGTGGGAAGGAAGGGCGGGAAGAGATTAACCAAAGATCTTATCTATGGACACAGACAGTAGGGTGGTGAAGGCATGGGGTGGGGCAGGAACTGGGTGGAGGGAGGCAATGGGGTGGGAGGGAGTGAGAAAGGGGGACATCTGTAATGCCATCAACAACAAAGATTAAAAAAAGAAAATAATAGTCGCTGACAGTAACATGAGGGACTAAAAAAAAAAGTAAATAAACCACTGCAGCAGAATTCAGAATTGAGAAACAGTCACTTGGATTATGACAAAGGTAGCAGGACAAAGCAGTGAGCAAAAGATGGTCTTTTTATTAAATGGTGCTGTGTATGTAGAAAATCAAACTGGATTTCTACATGGAAAAAAATGAATCTCAGCTCGTACATTATACAAGAACGAATAAAAATTTCAGATGGATTTGAGAATCTAAATGTGTAAGTTAAAACAAGAAATCTGCAGGAACTATGGCAACCAATAATCAGATATGGCTATTTCAATTTAAGCTTAAATTAATTAAAATAGTAACATTAAAAATTTAGTACAGTTTCAACTAGCCACATTTTAAGTGCTCAGTATGTCCTATATATGCAGATATAGAAAATTTTCAATATATAAGAAAGTTCTCTACTGGACAGTAATCTATATATATAAAACCCTAATATGCAAATAGACCTAACAGCGGAACAACCGAACAGCCGAATAACCAAACAACCAGTCACTATGCTGTGTGCTGAACACCAGGGAATGCGCACAGAACATGGAGGGCATCAGCAGCAGGCAGCAGAGTGTGGAACATGGTGGGCATCAGTCGCAGCCGGATGGTGGAGCAGGTGAGCGGGGGCACCAGACTAAGGCTGGGCACTGGTTGCTGTCATCGGGGCGAGCCTCTGATGGTTACTGAAAATTCTTTGCTTCCACACGCCACAGTCCCACCAGGTGCTTGCACCTGCTGCTGGCACCAGCCCTGCTCACACTCGCTGCTGATACTGGAGCTGCCACTTGCACCCGCCTCTGGCACCTGGTGCCAGCCCCAATTGCTCTGTGCCATCAGCGGGTGTGAGAGGCAGCTGCCGGCCCTGATCTCCCCTCAGGGCTTCTCCACCTCCCCCTGCTCCTGAGGGGTGATTGGGGCCGGCAGCTGCCGCTCACACCCACTGCTGGTGCCAGAGCCACTGCCAGTCCCACTCGCACCTGCCCCAAAAGCTCCGCGCCATCAGCAGTGAAAGTGGCAGCTGCTGACTCTGATCACCCCAGGGCTTCTCCACCTCCTCCTGCTCCTGAGGGGCGATTGGGGCCGGCAGCCACCTCTTGCAACGCTGCCAGCGATGGTCCAGCTTACATCCGCTGCTTGCACCCACTGCTGGTACCGGCCCCGCTTGCACCTGCAGCCAGTGCCAGAACCGCCACTTGCACCCGCTGCCAGTGCCCAGTGCCAGTCCCAATTGCTCAGCACCAACAGTAGAAGTGAGTAGCAGCTGCCAGCCCCGATCACCCCTGAGGGCTTCTCCACCTCCCCCTGCTCCTGAGGGGTGATCAGGGCAGTAGCTGCTGCTAGCACCTGCTGCTGGCAGACAGGGGACTGGGGGTTGTAGCGGGAAGGGCTGGGTGGGGGTGCAGAGGATGGACCGAGACCCACCCCTGTGCCCACAGCAGTCTCTCAGCCCACAGTTCCTTTCAAGGTGCACAAATTCATGCACTGGGCCCCTAGTGTTCTATAAAATAATATAAGATCATATATTCATGACTTTAAAGTAGGCTGCATGTTTCTTACAAAGATAGAAAGGGTACTAAGTAGAAAAGAGAATATTGATAAATTAGATCTTATTAATACCAGGGGTTTCTGTTAATCAAAAAATATAATTAAGAAATAGGGAATATTTCTATATACCACTGTAGAATAATCATCAGTTTATATTTTTAAATGAAGAATCAAAGTGGAGAAAAATGTGTAATGTATGTTAAAATAGCTTAAAAGCAGAAGATAGACACATATATTTGCTTATATTTTATATATATACTTACATTAAAACAGAAATAGTGAAAGGATAAATCATAAAATATGATGACCTATAAGAGGAGAGGACTAGAGTGGAGGAGCAGGGATAGTAGATGCTAGACTTCTCTAAATATTTTTCCTTTTATAAATTTATTTTGGAACCATGTAAACATTTCACATAACTATTAAAATTAAATTTTAAAAAGCAAGTCCTCAAAGGACTTGTATACATGCATATAAGCCAAACCAATGGACATGGACAACAGGGGGATGAGAGCATGAGGGGGCGGGGGAGGATGGGGGTTAATGGGGGGATAAGGACACATTTGTAATACCTTAACTAATAAAGAATTTTTTTAAAAAAGTAAAAAAAAAAAAAAAGCAAGTCCTAACTTTGAAAGGAACTTGAAACAAATGAACCTAACTCTGAATGTAGTGTGTGGCTTAACTACACAGAGATAAACTATTCCAAGATACTTTAAAATACAATAATTTGCACTGTGAGTGCCTAGTGAGATATACCCTACAAATGAAAAGAATGGCAAAAATAGAAAACTGTTACTGTAATCATATTGTTGGTGAGGTGCTGGTATTGTTTTCTAAGTCTATTGTTTGAGTAGTATGGCAGTAACGAATGAGTAATTATGTTGATGTAAATGAAAACCAGTTTTGTTTTGGAAGATTGATGAAATAAGTAAAAACCTTATAGTGCTGAACTTGGAAATATTAGTATTGAACTTGTGATGCCTAAATCTTTTTAAAAATGCACAGTAACTGAGGATACCTAGAAACACTAATTGAACCCTGTAGCAATAAGCCCACCGATTGTCCAGATTATATCTCTAAATATCATCTCCCAAAAAAAGGAAGTGAAGGGTCCTTGGAGACTAGTTGATTCCAGGTCTGAGACAGAAAATTTACAAAATGAACCTGGATATTTGTAATACCAGAAAGCAGACATTATCTTTAAAATAAATTAAATGAGCCCTAACCGGTTTGGCTCAGTGGATAGAGCGTAGGCCTGCGGACTGAAGGGTCCCAGGTTCGATTCTGGTCAGGGGCATGTACTGTGGTTGCGGGCACATCCCCAGTAGGGGGTGTGCAGGAGGCAGCTGATCAATGTTTCTCTCTCATTGATGTTTCTGACTCTCTGTCCCTCTCCCTTCCTCTGTAAAAAATCAATAAAATATATTTAAAAAAATAAATTAAATGAGTCTGTCATTGCAAGAAAAACAACTGACAGTATTTGCTGTGAATGATAACATGTAAGATTTTGAATGAGAATTATAATTTTGGAAAACTTGTGTCTACCACTGTGAGCTTGCTGTTTCTCAATACTAAAAGACTCATGAGATCAGTGGTGTTGACAAATGTGATTTTTTTTGTTATTGTATAATAACATGTGTCTATATTTAGAAGATCTGCATAGCTCTGTGAACCAATATTTCCCAAACAACCAATAAACCTGACTTTTATAAAGTATATAGTGGAAGGGATGAATGGTGTTAGCATTTCAATATCACTTATGTAGACTGTTCAGTATTCAATTATTACATTGCATGAAAAAATAATACAAATCTAGAACTAAAAAACAATGAGATACTAGTACACACCACTGTAAGAATGAAAATTTTAAAGGTAGGTAATGCTAAGTATTACAAAAATGTAAAATAATGGGGACTCTCAAATACTGGGAGAGTAAATTGGAACAACTATTTGTGAAACTGTTGGCAGCATTAAAGCTGACCATACACCTAATAACCAAGCAATTTCCACTACTAGCTACATATGCAGTAGAAATGTGTGCCAAGAGACATGAGAAAAATATTCATAGCAGAACTGTTTGTAATAGCAAAAAATAAGTGACATAATGTCCATCAACAGAAAAATGGGTAAATAAATTGTGGTATATTCATACAATGCAATACTAGTATATAGCAATTTAATGAATGAATCATATCTATACACAACAGCCTAAATGAATGTCATATGTATAATATTGAGTGAAAGGATTCAGACAGAAAAACATAATCATACTATATGATTCTATTTTTATAGTGTTGGAACTCATGATAATGGTTATATTTCAGAGGGGAGCAATGATAGGGGAGGATCAAGGGAGTTTGGAGGTGCTACTATTGCTCTTCTGTACCTCTGTAGTGGTTACATGATTGTGTTGGTTTTGAACCCTGTTATACACTTATGATATGTGAATCTTTATGTGCATTTACTTCAGTTAAAATTTTTAAAAATAAGGTTTGTGTGAAGCAGCTAATATCATGCTTAAGTGGAAAATTTTCAGCTTTAAATCCATACATTAGAAACAACAAAACTTGAAAATCAGTAAGCTAAACAAGAAGCTAGAAAACAAATAGCAAATTGTATACAAAGGAACTATAAAGTTGGAAATAAAGTTAAGAGCAGAAATCAATAAAATACAGAGCAAATATATTAGGAAAAACGAGAGGTGACAATAACTAACATCAGAATTGAAGAAGGTGGGTAAAGACAGGGGGAAAGGGGGACATCTGTAATAGGGTCAACAATCCTATCTAATAAAAGACAAAAAGGGTAATGAACCGTACCTCCGCTACACTTCCCATTGGCTAATCAGGACAATATGCAAATTAACTGCCAAGAAAGATGGCGGTTAATTTGCATACATAGGCGCAATGCTGGGAGGTGAAAGGGGAAAGATGGAAGAAGCCCCCTGTCACTCGGTGATCAGAAACCCAGGTGGCAGCTAAGAGCCAGGTGGCAGGGCAAAGGTGGCCCTGGGGCTCAGATGGAAGGAGGTGATGGTGGGGGCCCCCGCCCCCTGTGCGGCCTGTAACGTGTGTGGCCAGGCCATCAGCGGGGGGGGGGGGGGGGGGGCTCAGAGGGAACGAGGCGATGGCGAGGGCCCCACCCCATGTGTATCCTGCTCCGTGTGCAGCCTCGGCCAAGGGCGCGGGGCTCAGACGGAATGCGGGAATGGCGGGGGGGGGGGGGGCGCCCTGTGTGCATCCCGCCCCGTGTGTGCCCCAGCCATGGGCATTGGGCTCAGGAGGCTCGACCAGCAAAGCGGGACTGTGGATTGGGAATGGGCACAAGGCAGACCTCCTGGTCCTTCCCCTCAGCTGGCAGGCTCCTATCAATCTTCAGTTTCTACTGAAAGGAATGTGGTGCCTCCACTGTGCAGCCTCCCAGAACTTGGACTCGCAGGCTCCGGAGTGGAGACTTCAACAAGGACTTCAGCGCCTGCTCAGGGGAATAACCGCCACCTCCCTACTCCACAGCTGCTTCTGTGTCTGCAAGAAACTGCTCATGCTCCTCTCTGTGACATGGGTGGGGCCAGAGCCTGAGTTGAGGGCTTCCACCATAGCATAGCAGCTGGACCAGTGCAGGGATAGAGAGAGGGAGGGCGGGGAAGGATCAAGGGGGAAGCCCTGGTTCCCTGCTCCTCCTCCCACAGGCATGGCCCTTGCTGCTGTTGTGATAAAAGGAGTTGTGTTTTTCTAACTCTGTCTGGGTAAAGGAAACAAGTGTCTGTTGACTTCTGATCTTATTCTCAGAGCTGCCAGTTAATCCCTCTGGATGCATCATATCCAACCTCCATAGGATCCGAGGGGCAGGATCAACCTTCGTTCTATAGTTGAGGAAACTGACCAATAAACACAGGTGTCTCATGCCTCAGTGTTAACTCCCACAGAAATCTCCAGGTAATGACTCAGATTCTATATCTAAGGGTATATTTTCTTCTGTTTTCATGTTTAATTCAGCCCCAGGAATCAAATAATACAATAAAGAATAAAATGAGTTCAGAGGGCTCAGCATTGTATTCCCAGGGCTTTTGGTCCCACACAAACCTCAGAGCTCAGTTATCCTGAGATGAAAGGAAAGGAAAGAGAAACGTGAAAGGTTTCCCAGCTCAGTTACAGAGACATCTCATAACCACATATTAAGGACATGACATTAACTTAGGGATGGAAAGGACACAAATGGAATAGAATATGGAGCCACTTGGAGTGAGCAGGCCAGCAGGGGGACAATGGGGGCAAGCAGGCAAGTAGGGGGTGGGGGCAGTTAGGGGCAAGCAGGCCAGCAGGGGGGCAGTTGGAGGCAAGCAGGCCAGCAGGTGGGGGCAGTTAGGGGCAAGCAAGCTGGCGGGGGGGGGTAGTTGGGGTGAACACACTGGTACAGGGGGCAGTTGGGGGTGATCAGGCTGGCGGGGGGGGCATTTGGGGGCGAGTAGGCTAGTGGCGGGGTGAAGTTGGGGGCAAGCAGGCTGGTAGGCAGAGTGGTTAGGGGCAATCAGGCAGGCAGGCAGGTGAGTGGTTAGGAGCCAGCAGTCCCAGATTGTGAGAGGGATGTCTGACTGCCAGTTTAGGCCCGATCCCTGTAAACCAGCAGTAGGACATCCTTCCAGGGGTCCCAGATTGGAGAGGGTGCAGGCCGGGCTGAGGGACACTCCCCTCCGCCCCCGAGTGCACAAATTTTTGTGCACCAGGCCACTAGTCTACACTAATAAAAGACAAACATGCAAATTGACCATACCTTTGCTACGCCTAAAGCTACGCCCACCAACCAATCTACTATATGCAAATTAACCCAACCAAGATGGTGGCAGGCAGCCACAGAGCTGGAGCAAGCAGGAGGCTTGGTTGCCCCAGTGATGGAGGAAGCCAAGCTTCCCGCTTGCTGTGGCCCTGAGCTCCACTCACAGCAAAAAAGTTTCAATTATAGAAGGTAAATAAATCCCAGAATAAAAAAAAAGAAAAAAAGGAGAGGCTGGGAGCTTCTGTCTCCAGGAGGCTTGGCCAGCCTGAAAACAGCCCTCAGCCCCTCACCCAGACTGGCCAGGCACCCCAGTGGGACCCCCACCCTGATCCGGGACACCCTTCAGGGCAAATCAGTCGGCCCCCACCCGTGCATCAGGCCTCTCTCCTATATAATAAAAGGGTAATATGCAAATTGACCCTAACAGCAGAACGATTGGGAATGACTGGTCATTATGACACACACTGACCACCAGGGGGCAGATGCTCAATGCAGGAGCTGCCCCCTGGTGGTCAGTGCGCTCCCACAGGGGGAGCTCTGCTCAGCCACAAGCCAGGCTGATGGCTGCCAGTACCGCAGTGGTGGTGGGAGCCTCTCCCACCTCCTCAGCAGCGCTAAGGATGTCCAACTGCAGCTTAGGCCTGCTTCCCACTGGCAAGTGGACCCCTGAGGGCTGCCGGGCTGCTAGAGGGATGTCTGACTGCCATCTTGGGCTTGATCCCCCAGGGAGCGGGCCTAAGCCAGCAGGTGGACATCCTCTGAGGGGTCCCAGACTGCAAGAGGGCATAGGCCAGGCTGAGGGACCCCCAGAGTGCACAAATTTTTGTGCACCGGGCCTCTAGTTAATAAATAACACTGTATACACACTATATATCCTGGCAAAAGAAACTGCTTTAATTCCAGAAGAACAATACATTGATATAAGATTGCTATGATCAAACTATAATTTTCATGTGGAATATTTAACAAAGTCAGTTGTACACTGTTGTGCATTTTGCTACAAAAATACTTATTATCTAAAAAATTTTCCAATGCACTTAACTTTAAATGTTAAGTAGAAATTTATATCTCAGAAGTACTATCTTAGATAACAAACTAAAAAATAAAATTGCCCATTAAGAATTTTAATGAAAAAATTGACATGAGACACATGCTTTCTGCTTGTTGTACAGTGTGCCAATTTTGTTTATATCTGTTAAATATTGTCAGTAGGAGAGATACAGATATGAATGTTTCTCTAAATTTCTTAAACTCAGATTTGAGTATTGTAAACTATGTTAAAATAGATTGTAAACTAAAATAAGCCAGAAGAGCTTAGAATTTGAACAAAATATAAACAAGTATGCATTAACATGATTCTGTATGACTCAGGCACATAGTTGAATTGATAAAATTAGACCCATTTCAAAGGATTTTTGTTTTATAAAATTCAAGCAATAAGTATTTTATTTCTAGAATTCTGTTATTATTATTAAGGCATTCAGTGAACACAATGACAAGCATTTTTTTTCTAAAGAATCAAGATTGGGTTAATATGCAATAGGATAGGAATAAATAAATAATAAATGCCTGTGTGACTTACAAATACTCCAGCTTGATGAAAGTTACTTCACCCATGTTTTTATGCATTATATATTTTTTATATATAAGGAAATATCCAGCCCCAAAAGTTGTTAGCAGAGAATGGACTACCTAAAAAGTGATCAACAATGATGGAAAAAGATTGCTTAACTGGATGAATGGGGTGCCACAATATTCCTGCATGTAATGAACATTATAGCTTTGTTACTTTATCACTTATATAAGTTTAAAATTTTAGTCCCGGGGGACATTTTTCTTCATTATTAGTTATTTTTTTCCTTTTAAATAGTTTTCCTTCTAACTTCAGGTCCATTGGTTTTCCTATCACTTATATATTCTTTTCTAATCTAGTCAAAATGTGTTTCTCAAATAATTCTTGACTCCAAAACTTCATGGACATTACTCATATTCTCATCTGAGTAATAAAAGAAATAAATGGTGAGAGTTTATGCATTGTTTTGATACCTAAAATGTTAATATTTTGTGCACCATTTTCTCCCTTAAAATTAATTCCATTTTAATTTGCATTCACTGCAAATTTCACCTGTAATGAAGTGCCCCTCTGTTTAACTGCATCTGTGGAAAGAACTGATGGAGCTTTACCATATTGGCTGAGATTCGGAAAAGGCTACAGTCAGGAGCCTGAGAGATATGAAAGGAGCCACTATCTGCCTCCCCTGCTACCACTTTTGTAACCAAGTGTCCAGTTCTGGTAGAACAGAGCACAATTTCCACAGGGACAGAGCCATTCCTGGGCAAGGGAAACAAGATGACAGGAACATTGTCCTTCCCATCTACCACAAACAAGTTCATGGCCACAGCTGCACTTCTGAGAGGAGTTCCACCATAATGGGCTTCCACATGAAAGTGAAACCCCTTGAGCTGCTGAAAGTCAAAGGAAGTTTTGGCAGCGATAGCCCCACTGGATGATTCTTCTACCACCAAGCTAGAGGCTGTGTGCCCTTCAGAGATAATATGCAACAGTTCATACAAGACAAGGCCATTCTTCCCCTGGTCCGGGTCATGGGCAAACACGGGCCTTAGGTTCCAGAAACATGTTTTTAGACATGAAAAAGTTCCTGTTGAGGTTGAGGAAAGCTGGATATACTGCCTGTGAGTGCTAAGCCGGTCGAGCCACCACCTAAGGCGGTGATCAGGACCCGCCATTCGCTGACCTGCTCCCAGTTCAGGGAGCCATAGGTTAGTAAACTGTAGTAATTGTCAAACGAAGCCTTCAGCTTAAAAGGGCCTCTATTGGACATGCTACAAATGACCTTTCCATTGGGACCGAAGTCCTCGTCCCCAAGGAGAGAAATCATTGTGTCAGGGCGGTGTCCTTGGAAAGTGGCCTGTAGAGTCAGCAGGTGCACCTCGGGGGCACGATCGTTCATGTCAGCCACTCCCACCAGCAGTTTGGCGGTGCTGGCAAGACAGAAGGCACTTGGTCTCTCGCCTGGATGGATGCCTCCAACAGTTTCAGGAGGATCTAGCAAAGCAGCTCCCCGCACCTCCCCATTTCTAGGGTGCACTTGAGAGTGGTTTCGCAGCTTTGCTTGTGTGCTATTGTTTACTGAGTTCCGGATTTCCCCACTGGGGCCTTCAGCCAGGTCCGAGGCCTGAACTCGAATGACTCAATCCCCTCCGGTACATTCTCTGGCACCTCTGCGCCATAAACTGTGCGCTCAAATGCAGGTGCATCGTGGTCTGTGTCCACCAGAGCTCGTGGTCCGCCCCGCATTCCCGATGGATGAGCGCCAGCCGGTGGGTGGCGCGCTTCTCGGGATCCAGAGCTTTCTCCAACCAATTCCGGCTACTCGCTGCGGCCCACCCGCAGCCCCAGGTGCAGGCGAAAGTGCTGGCTGGGACTCAGGCGGTAGCTTAGCACCCCGTTGCTTCTCTGGTTGGCATCTTGGGCATTAGGGAGAGGAAAGCGGGCCCCAGGCACCAGGAACTTGGGGATGCGCAGCTGCAGCGCTGGCAGGGAAGTGAGGTGAGTTGTTGGTATCCAGAATGTGAACGCGCATCTGATGTGGTTCCAGCGGGTCCTTTTGCACCGGCGGGTCAAGACGCAAGCAGCTTTGCGGTCCGCGGGCTCTCGGACCACCAAGCTACCACTGGCCATCTCCACCTGAAGTAGGGGCTGGTCGTGGCTGAAAAGGAAGCGAAAGTTCCGCAAGGACAGAGCACCAGCTGACATCCTCAGTCCAAGGTGACTGTTGCTACGGCTCTGCCCCGCTGGGTCTCCTCCAACACTGAGTATTCCAGCTGCCCCGCGGCAGAGCTGCAGGACACCCACAAAGGCCCGCACCGTCCACACCCCGACCATGCTCCAAACTCCCGGAGAGCAGGAGCCGTGGTAAAGAGCAAGGCCAGCTAGCCGCTGCTGCCCGCTAGAGGGCAGAGACCCGGGACGCCCCCTCTGAATACCGGGATCTCCCGGGGCTGGCGGGGGTGGGGGCGTTGGGGGTGGGGAGATCGGCCTGCTGGACCAGAGGCTAGGCAGCCGTCTGGCAGAGGAGCGCAGCGCCACCTAGGGATGCAGAGACGAGGTAACTGTCCGGGCTTGGGAAGCGCCGCCTCCGTTCCTAGCGGGCTGGGATCTCGCCTGGAGGCCTGGCAGCGGGAGCCGGGCAGGCAGGAAGATTCTCCGAAAACCCAACACATCTACCCTTAATCGGTGTTTCCTAGGACAACGCCCCGAGGCCACCCCGGTCTTAGCCTCCACAGCCTCTGCCTGAGAACTGTAACTGGGCTAAGCTCAGCTGGGTTTCTCTCGGCAGCTGTCAGTCCCCAAGGCACGGACCCAGGGGTCTCCCACAGGGCCCCCTGAAGGCGCGGGACTCTGAGGAACCCCGGGTCTTTATGATGTAACTTTCATCCATCTCTTAAGCAGATCTGAAATGCATTAATTTTTAGTATACTGAGGCTGCTTACTCACAAGGTTAGCTTTGGTTTCTGTTTTTCCATGGACATTTTCGGTCCTGGGCAGCCAATCATCCCATATTTTAATTTCTTTTGTATGAATAAGGGGAATGCATTTCAGATCTGGAATTACTAGGTAGCTGTACTGACAGAAACTCTGGCGTGGACCTCCTTTCGACCTAGTTTTGTCCTTAGGTGGTCACACAGAAGACAGAGGCTAACTAGTTTTCCGTAATCCCACCTGAAACTGTGTCCTCTCCTTGCACAGCAATCAAACCTCTGAAAGCACTGGGGGCTCTACACGCGGGGACTACACAGGCCCCATGGCAGATGTGTAACCCGAGGTTAAATACTAGCCCTGAGTCAAATAGCTAAAGGATGAGATTGGTTCACTTTGACCTCCTAAATGTGCCACCTACCAAGAACCTTAAAATAAAAGCTACAAAACGTAAAGACAGAAAGCAATGAAGACAAATGGCTCTTTTGTCTAAACCATTCCTTGGAACTTGTGTGGAAGGAAAAGAAGAATAAAAACACAATAGAAAGCAAGGAAATTCTAAAAGAACATGAGGATTTCAGAGAAGCCTATGTAGCCAGGCATCAGAAATTTTCATTTAAAAAATCAAACACTTATGTAATTGATATGTAGAACTGATTTTAAAAATTCAGGTACTACAAATAGGTTAACTAAAAGATCATTTCTACCCTAAAGATAAATTTGAATTTGCTCTACTCAATTTTTTCAAAGCTTAATTTTAAGAGGGTATATACACATTTTTTTTTTATCACTGATTCCCATGTGTGTAAATTTTAACACTGGATATTAACTGATAAAATTTTAAATATTTACTCTCCCTAAATTTCCAAAGAAAACTGTCCAAATAGGCTATTTCTTGGTTCTTTCTGTAGTTTACACAAAATAAACTTTCACCTGATTTGAATTCTTTCTGCAGTGATGGTGACCTATCCATCCATTCCAATGCTCTCCTTAATAAGCAGCATGCAACTAACAGAAACTATCCAAGAATAAAGTTTATAGCCAGAAAACAAAAACATTTTCTTTGAAGAAACTAACTGGCTCTCCTACGGAGGGAGTAAAAACAATACTTTAGCATGAGGCTATGATCAAGGAGACCACCCAGTCACCCAGGAATGCCAGTGGTCCCTTCTCATGAAAACAGACACTCAGAGCACAGAAATAAGCAATGTCATTCCCACTTTCCCATCAGGGCCTGTCTCCTGTTCTGGACCTGTCACCAGAACTGGCCACACTGAAATTCTTACTGTTCTCTCTTGGGAAGCACAGCCACCAGAAGCCCTCAGTTTATGGCCCACTAAGCAGTGTCCCATTTCCAGTCTCCACTACTGGTTCACTAGGCCCTTCCCTTCTTGGTTCTCTCCACCAACTGACAGCCTTCCAGTCTGCTCATCCCAAACTCTGCCCCAGCAGCACTTGGGCACCAGAGCTCTTTCCTCATGCCACCTCCTCCCAGAGTCCACTTAGGGGGGAAGATACTGGAACAGTTTTCCCTTACAAGGGGTCTGCTACTGCTGGCAGCCTGACGTGGAACATTTTCTAATAGAAACAATTATAAAGGGTGGTCAAATTCCATTATATTATTAGTACAACAGTCCAGCTATTTTATGAATTAAGTAGGTTTTTATAGTAACACTAGGGGCCCGGTGCACGAAATTCGTGCACGGGGAAGGAGGGGTCCCTCAGCCCGATCTGCACCCTCTCCAATCTGGGAGCCCTCAGGGGATGTCCTACTGATGGCTTAGACCTGCTCCCCATGGTCCTCTGCTCTCTGCGGACCTGCCTGCTTGAGGCCACCGTAGGCCTGGTGTCTGCTCTCTGTAGGGGCTTGCCTGTCCTTCGCCGCTGGGGTCAGGGGCAAGCAGCGCCCTGCTGTCTTCTCTCTGGTTCGCCACCGCAGGGGCAAGCAGGGCCCTGGTGTCTGCTCTCTGTGGGGGCCCTGCAAGGCACTGCTTGCCCCTCGCTGCCACGGCCAGTGGCAAGCAGGGCCCTGCTGTCTGCTCACTTGCTGCAGGGGACATTCCCGCCCCCCTCCTGGCCGCTTGGGTGTGCGCCAGCTTGGAGTGCCTGGGTCCTAGGGATGTTCCCACTCCAACCCCAGCCGCTTGGCACCTGCAAGCATAGGCCGGACATTCCGGACTTCGGCCACTCAGGGCCTATGCACAGGCCTACAGGCTCAAAGCGGCCTGGCTCCAGAGGATGCCTGTCCCTGTGACAGGGCTGTGGCCAGTTTCCCCTCCTGCTCCCAGCCACTCCTGCTGGGTTTCCCCTCAGCTCCCAGCCAATCCTGCTGGGTTTCCCCTCCCGCTCCCAGGCTCTGTGGTGGGTTTCCCCTCCCGCTCCCGGGCGCTGTGGCTGGTTTCCCCTCAGCTCCCGGGCGCTCAGGAGGGTTTCCCCTCAGCTCCCGGGCGCCTTGGCGGGTTTCCCCTCCCGCTCCCAGGCGCCTTGGCGGGTTTCCCCTCAGCTCCCGGGCGCTGTAGCCGGTTTCCCCTCCCGCTCCCAGGCGCTGTCCATTCACCTCCCACTCCCAGGCGCTGCCCATTCCCCTCCGAGCCACTGCCCCTCCTCGCAGCCGCTGTGGCTGGGCTTGCCCTCCCACCTCCTATCTCCCACCTCCCACCTCTGCAGCCTTGGCTCCGTTTCTGTCCTTGAGGCCTCTACTTAGCTCCTTTCTGTACCTCTTGGCCTCCATGTTGTCCTCAGTCTTCCCTTGCAACTGGTATATGCAAATTAACCACCATTTTTAGCTTCTATAATTGAAACATTGTATCTTTTGGAGCTGTTGCTTCAGGAGCTGAGAGCCAGGCGGCAGCAGGCCTGGGAACCTTGGCTTCCTCCGTCACTGGAGCAAGCAAGCCTCCTGTTCCGCTTCCAGCTGCTTGGCTGCCCACCGCCATCTTGGCTGACAGTTAATTTGCATAGGATATGCTGATTAGCCAATGGGAAGGGTAGCGGTTGTACACCAATTACCATGTTTCTCTTTTATTAGTGTAGATAATATTGTTTCTATGGGAAAATTTGTTCCAAGCCTTAACCAACAATCTACAAATTTTGAAATTCAGTCCCAGATGTGAAATGAACATTGTTCACATCCAGTATACGATCTGAAGAATCTTTACACCTACCTTAAAAATGACTAGAAAATACAGTGTGGTTTGAAAGTTTAATATTCAATACATTATTTCTTTAATCCCAAAGACAGTTCAGATTAATCTCCTGTTTAGTGTTCAAGCTTACAAATATTTGTGTTGGTCTGTTGATAAGATGATGAAATAAATTATTTGGGTGCTGGTTGGTCATAGACATTCCCTTCCAATTCAAGGCAAACTATTGCAGTAATTGGGGGAAGGACCAGAGTTGGCAGGGTGTTTATATTTTCTAGAGGTGGGAATTGTAAGAAAAGAGGGAAGATGGCACTATATATGAGGTTCCTTTTGTGCAAACTGCCAAAATGACTGCTGGAGGCACTAGGCAACTGCCTAAGTAAGAGGTTTATTAAGTAGTAGATTCTTCAAGTTTGGAGAGCTCTTAGAGGTTGGCCACTTCGTCATTTCTAGATGGGGACATCATGACTCTGAGAGTTAGTAACCCAAGGTGCTACGCCATTTAGTAGCAAATATGTGTTGGAAACCCAGGTCTCTTTCCTGTCCTTCACTGTCCATCTCAAAGATGGCAGGTTTACACCTTTTTAATTTCTGAGGGGCTAAACTTATACCCTTGGTGTGATCTTGCATATTCATGTGTGTTGAAATACCAGAAATGGATAAATCATGGTAACAGAGAGCTTCTATACCATTTGACAAGTCTAGGTGCTGATTTGAAATTATTTCTGTGTCTAGGATAATTTTTGACATGGTCACAAACCTGTAGTTTGTTAAGACTCCCATTGACCTGACCCCTGAGGCTCTTCCCTTAATTGGGTTTCTCCTGGAGTCACTCTCTCTATTGAAGGGATTATCCAGGAATCTCTGCCTTCTGATTTCTGGTTAACTTGTTGGCCTCCCTTTAGGATGTCAACCCAGCTCTTCAGGGGATGCCTAGAGGGCTGTGGTGGACACCATTGGAATCTCCTCAACTTCACAGACCACTTGGGGCTCCTTCTCCTGATGTCCTTGAGAGTCTCTCTGTGGAACTGTTCCTGGGGCATTTTTGTTGCTAGCAACTCCACCACTTCTCCTCATGGTTGTCATATTTGCCTGGTTGATGGTAACATCCCACAGGCTCAGATCATACAAGCTCTGAGGTAGAGCAGCTTAGAGAACTCAGAGACCTTGTCCCAGAACAGGGGATTTCCTTTAAAGAGACAAAGGCACTGGGAACCTCTTTGCAGATGCAATCTGACACCAACCTGAATTTATGAAACAGGTTAAGGTGGGGTTGCCCTAGCTTGAGCTGTGCAGATTGGGGACCCCAGAACTCATGGAATCTCACCGTATCCCCAAAGGCATGTCTGAAAACCCAGGGTCTCAAAAAACATAGTTTAAAAGTATGCCGAGACCTATATTGCTCCTTTTAAAGGTGAGCTTTGGGGATGGGGGGACAAGGAGGGATAAACCAAAGAACTTACTAGATTATACTTATATGAATAGCCCATACCCCAGTGTGGTAGGGACGGCCCCAGTGAGGTTGAAACTGCCCCGGTGTGGTAGGGACGGCCCCAGTGAGGTTGAAACGGCCCTGGTGAGGTCGGGACGGCCCCGGTGAGGTTGAAACGGCCCCCATGAGGTAGGGACGGCCCTGGTGAGGTTGAAACGGCCCCAGTGTGGTAGGGACAGCCCCGGTGAGGTTGAAACGGCCCCCGTGAGGTAGGGACGGCCCCGGTGAGGTTGAAACTGCCCCGGTGTGGTAGGGACGGCCCCGGTGAGGTTGGAACGGCCCCGGTGAGGTCAGGACGACCCTGGTGAGGCTGTAACGGCCCTGGTGAGGCTCAGACGGCCCTGGTGAGGTTGAGACTACTCCAGTGAGGTTGGGACAGACAAAGGGGACCAGTATGGACTGATGAACAGGAGTAGATACAGAGGTAGAGCAACATTGAACAGACTGTCAAACTACAGTGGGAAGCCTTGGGAGGGTTTGGGGGGGATTAAGAGATCAACTGAAGGACTTATATGCATGCATATGAGATTAACCAATGGACACAAGACACGGGGCGGGGGGGCGGGTGGTGGGTAGGGGCCGGGGGAATGTCAAGGGGGGGAAAAAAGGAGACATATGTAATACTCTTTGTAATAATTTAAGAAATAAAAATTATTTAAAAAAAAATGAATAGCCCATAGACACAGGAAATAGGGTGGTGAAGACCTGGAGGTGGGTGGGGAGGAGTAAAAGGGAGGGGCGGGGAATGGGAGACATCTGTAATACTGTCAACAATAACATATATACGTGAGCTTTGGAGCCCAAGTGGTATGCCGAATTGCATAGGGAGTATCTTTTCTTTGACCAATAACTCCATGAGCAACAGTGAAGAGGTGGTTTCAATGATTTTTCTCTCTTAATTCTACCAGGTTGTTTGTGTGTGTACATGTACATGGTAAGGATATATATGTGCTTATTCGTGTTAAGTCTTTACCCAAGATTGAAGGGTTACCTATTAATTCCAGGGACAGTGGTGTCTTATGTGCATTATTTCACTTAGTCTTTACAACAAATTAAGGAGGGCAGGTCAGTTGCCCATGGTGAGTGGTTTAGAGTTCATCAAACTCACAGCTGTTTGACCCTCTACTCAGGCATCCAGTTACGGCTAAAATGGAAATCCACATGGCCAGGCCAGGCTGGCTCAGTTTGCAGATATTTAACTTCGTGCCCTGCACCACATTTCTCATGAAACAATTTCCAGAATAAGGGTGTAAAAGAGCTAGACTTGGTGCCAGACATGAAGAGAGCCTCTTGAACCATCCAGTCTGTCTTATGTGGGTTGGGTATTCAGGCTAATTATTATGAATAATTTAGGTAGCACTAATGAGCCCTATAACTCAAGACCAAAGCTTAACTAATCCCACAACTAGAAGACAAAATGATGTAAAAATGTTGTAATTTACCTCCCAGAGTTTAATGTTGTGTGATTTTTGCCATCTTTGAAACAGTTAATTTGTATATTTGACTTCATACAGCATCATTTCCTACGGAGAGGCTAGGCAGGCTTGAAAGGGAAAAGCAATGAAGTTTTCACGTGAGCTAGAGATCCTTTAATCTTTCTTGGACCCAAGTTTCCCCAGGCTTGTTTTTTCAATCCAAAGTGTGACTCCCTTCCAGTATTATTTACATTCTTATTAATTTTTTACATTCTTTTTAATGTTTTAGATGATGGAACAGAGAGTACCTCATTAAATTTTCCCGTGCCCTCAAATTTGATTGGTGACTATGACTATGAGAACCAGACAAGATTAAAAGTGACTTAGCTATGTGATATTAGATGGGTGTAAACTTGGAGCTAGTACTGACAAGCATGGGGTAATAGACTTAAGGAAGGAGAACATCTGAACCATTCAAAAAGGGGAGCCTGTCCAGTGACGTGTTGCAGGAACATGACATAATGTGAATTTAGTATCTGAGAAACATGAGGTAATGAAGACTTCCTAAGAAGCACACTTTTTTTGGGATTGCTATTAAATTTGGAAACTTGTGATTGAAGCATGGCAAAATACAGTGAAGGGGTACAAAAATGATTAAAAGTTTAGAAAGTAGGTTCTATAAAGAAATTACTTACTGCCCTAGCTGGTTTGGCTCAGTGGATAGAGCATTGGCCTGTGGACTGAAGGGTCCTGGGTTTGATTCCTGTTAAGGCCATATGCCCCAGCTTGATCCCCAGTAGGGGGTGTGCAGGAGGCAGCCAATCAATGGTTCCCTCTCATTATTGATGTTTCTATCTCTCCCTCTCCCTTCCTCTCTGAAATCAATAACAAATATATTTTAAAAAAGAAACGAGTTATAGGTATGATATTTCTTTACCAAGATGAGGTACAACTGAATTATAGCATCCAAGTATGTTTAACAACGTTTATTTGTTTCTTTATTCAAGTTAATATTTACTAGTATGAGCCACTGTGGAGTCATGAAGATGGTACATTCCTGCAGTGGCAGATTTTCTCTATTTCATGCTAGAATGGGGTGAGGAAGAAAAAGACAAAAAGGCCAAATTGAAGTCAAAACATATGGATACACTGAGATTTATTATTAAAGTTGTAAGAACCTTGGTAATTAAGGAAAAATGGGATTTCTTGCTCTGACTGAAGAAGACAGTAGAATAGTATGTTTATGGGGAGTATTTGAATATGGCAGAGCAAGAAATGCTGGTGTTTCTGACAGCCTTCCAGTCTCCCCATCTAGTTAAATGTATTTTAACTAGAATGTAATTTTAACTTTTTAAAATTTTTATCTTTATTTTTTAAAATATATTTTTCTTGATTTTAGAGAGGAAGGGAGAGGGAGAGACAGAAACATCAATGATGAGAATCATTGATCGGCTGCCTCCTGCAAACTCCCCACTGGGGATGGAGCCTGCAACCCAGGCATATGCCCTTGACGGGAATCAAACCCGTGACCCCTTGGTCCACAGGCTGAAGCTGCAGGCCGATGCTCTAGCCCAACGGTTCTCAACCTGTGGGTCGTGACCCCTTTGGGGGTCGAACGACCCTTTCACAAGGGTCGCCTAAGACCATCGGAAAACACATATATAATTACATATTGTTTTTGTGATTAATCACTATGCTTTAATTATGTTCAATTTGTAACAATGAAAATACATCCTGCATATCAGATATTTACATTACGATTCATAACAGTAGCAAAATTACAGTTATGAAGTAGCAACGAAAATAATTTTATGGTTGGAGGTCACCACAACATGAGAAACTGTATTAAAGGGTCGCGGCATTAGGAAGGTTGAGAACCACTGCTCTAGCCATTGAGCCAAGCTGGCCAGGGCTTATCTTTATTGTTGAAAGTGTTACAGATGTCCCATTTCCAACCCCTCCCCCATTGACCCCTTCCACCCCACACCTGCTTTCCCCCCTCCCCAGGCTTTCACCACACTATTGTCTGTGTCCATGGCTTATGCATATATATGCATATAAGTTCTTTGATTAATCTCTTCCCACCCACCAACCCACCCATGCTTTCCCTCTGAGATTCCACACTCTGTACTATGCTTCTATGTCTCTGGATATATTTTGCTCATCAATTTATTTTGTTCTTTAGATTCCATATATGAGTGAGATCATATACTTGTCTTTCTCTGACTGGCTTATCTCACTTAGCTTAATACTCTCCAGGTCCCTCCATGGTGTCTCAAAGGGTAAGAGATCCTTCTTTTTTTTTTTTTTTTACTGCTGCATAGTATTCCATGGTATAGATGTGCCACAGCTTTTTTATCCACTCATCTATTGATGAGCACTTGGTCTGTTTCCAGACCTTAGCTATTATAAATTGCACTGCAATGAACATAGGGGTACATACATTATTTCTGATTGGTATTTCGGGTTTCTTAGGATATATTCGTAGAAGTGGGATCACTGGGTCAAATGGAGTTCCATATTTAAATTTTTGAGGAAATTCTGTACTGTTTTTCATAGTGGCTGCAGCAATCTGCATTTCCACCAACAATGTATGTACTGGGGTTTGTTTTCCTCCACATCCTCTCCAGCACTTTTCATTTGTTGATTTGTTAATGGTAGCCATTCTGACAGGTGTGAGATGATACCTCACTGTCATTTTAATTTGCATCTCTCTGATGATTAATAACTTTGAACATTTTTTCATATGTCTCTTGGCCAACTGTATATCCACTTGGGAGAAATGTCTATTTAGGTCCTTTTCCCATTTTTAATTGAATGGTTTGTCTTCCTTTTGTTAAGTTGTATGAGTTCCTTATATATTTTGGATATTAACCCCTTATCAGATGTATCATAGGCAAATATGTTCTCCCATACAGAAGGCTTCCTTTTCATTTTGCTGATGGTTTCTTTGGCTATGCAGAAGCTTTTTATTTTGATGTAGTCCCATTTGTTTATTTTCTTTAGTTTCCCTTGCCTCCAGAAGATGTATAGGCAAGCATACCACTATAAGAAATGTCTGAGATTTTGCTGCCTATGGTTTCTTCTAGGATTTTTATGGTTTCACGACTTACATTTAATTCTTTTATCTATTTTGAGGTTATTTTTGTGTATGATGTAACTTGGTGGTCTGGTTTCACTTTTTTGCATTTATCTGTCCAATTTTCCCAACACCATTTACTGAAGAGACTGGCTTGACTTCATTGTATGCTCTTGCCTCCTTTGTCAAATATTAATTGAGTGTAAAGGCTTGGGTGGCTTTCTGGCATCTCTGATTCCTTCCATTGACCTATATGGCTGTTCTTGTGCCAGTACCAGGCTGTTTTGATTATAGTGGTTTTGTATTATAACTTGATATCTGGTATTGCGATCCCTCCAACTTTTCTTCTTTCTCAAGATTGCTATGGCTATTCAGGGTCTTTTTGGTTCCATATAAATTTTTGGAGGATTTGTTCTAGATCTGTGAAATATGCCATTGGTATTTTAATAGAGATTGTATTAAATCTATAGATTGTTTTGGTTAGTATGAACATTTTAATGATGTCAATTCTACCAACCCATGAACATGGTATATTTTTTAGACTTCTTAGTATATACTTCTAAAAGTGGGATCACTGGGTCAAATGGCAGCTCCATTTTAATTTTTTGAGAAAATTCCAGACTGTTTTTTTATAGGGGTATAACAATCTGCATTCCTACCAGCAGTGTACTAGGGTTTCTTTTTCTCCACATCCTGGCCAGCACTTGTTGTTTATTAACTGATTGATGGTAACCATTCTGGCAGGTGTGAGGTGGCACCTCATTGTCATATTAATTTGCATCTCTGACAATTAGTGATGTTAAGCATTTTTTGATATCTCTCTTGTCCTTTTTATGTCCTCTCTAGAGAAGTGTCTATTTAGGACCTCTGCCCATTTTTTAATTGCGTTGTTTGTCTTACTTTTTTTGAGTTGTATGAGTATTTTTTATATTTTGGGAATTAACCCCTTATCAGGTGTTAGTTCTTCTTTGAAAGTATAGTAAAATTCCCCTCTAAAGTCATATGGACCAGGGCTTTTGTTTGCTGGGAGTTTTTAAATTACTGCTTCAATTAATCAGTTGTTATTGGCCTATTCAGGTTTTCTGATTCTTGATTCAGTTTTGGGAAATTGTATTTTTCTAGGAATTTTTTCATTTCATCCACACTGTCTTGCTTGTTGGCATATAGTTGTTCATAGTATTTTCTTATAATCCTTTGTATTTCTGTGGTGTCGGTTGTTACTTCACTGTTTTCATTTATGATTTTATTTATTTGGGTCCTCTCTGTTTCTTGATGAGTCTGGGCAATGATTCATCAGTTTTATTTATCTTTTCAAAGAACCAGCTCTTAGATTCATTGATCTTTTATATTGGTTTTTGGTCTCTATGTTGTTTATTTCCACTCTGATCTTTATTATTTCCTTCCTTCTACTTACTCTGGGCTTTTCTTGTTGTTCTCTTTCTAGTTGTTTTATTTGTAGTGTTAGTTTATTTAGAGTTTTTTCTTGATTCTTGATGTAGGCCTGTAATGCTATGAACTGCCCTCTCATAACTGCTTTTGCTGTGTTCCGTAGATTTCAGGTTATTGTGTGTTTATTCATTTTTTCCAGGAATTTTTTAATTTCTTTCTTGAGTTCATTGGTAACCTATTAATTGTTTAATAACATACTATTTAGCCTCCATCTGTTTGAATTTTTTTGAGAGTTTTTATTGTAGTTGATTTCTAGTTTCATGCCATTGTGATCTGAGAAGATGCTTGGTATGGTTTCAATCCTCTTGAATTTGTAGAGACTTATTTTGTGTCCTAACATGTGGTCTATCTTTGAGAATGTACCATGTACACTTGAGAAGAATGTATATTCTTCAGCTTTGGAATGGAATGTTTTGTTAAATGTCAATTAAATCCACCTGGTCTAGTGTTTTGTTTAAGGTCTCTGTTTCCTTGTGTTTTTTTTTTGTCTGAAAGATCTATCCAGTGATGTCGTGGGGTGTTAAAGTCCCCTACAATGACTGTATTGCTGTTGACCTCTCTCTTAAACTCCTCCAAGAGCTTTTTAATATATTTAAGTGCTCCTATATACGGTGCATAAATGTTTACCAGGGTTACATCCTCTTGTTGAATCCATCCCTTTGGTATTATGTAATGGCCTTTTTTGCCTTTGCTTTGAAGTCTGTTGTGTCAGATATAAGTATTGCAACCTGAGCTTTTCTTTTCATTTCCATGGAAAAAATTTTTTTCCATCTCTTCACTTTCATCCTGTGTGAGTCTTTTGTTTTGAGGTGGGTCTCTTGTAGACAGCATATATGTGGGTCATGTTTTCTTATCCATTCAGTTACCCTGGGTCTTTTGATTGGAGCATTTAATCCATTTACATTTAAGGTTATTATTTGTTGCCATTTTTATTCTTTATGCCTATGTTTCTCTCTATATATATTTCCTCTTATTTTTTAAAAAAATATATTTTATTGATTTTTTACAGAGAGGAAGGGAAAGGGATAGAGAGTTAGAAACATCAAACATCAATGAGAGAGAAACATCGATCAGCTGCCCCCTGCATACCCCCTACTGGGGATGTGCCCACAACCAAGGTACATGCCCTTGACCGGAATTGAACCTGGGACCCTTGACCTCTTGTAGCCCTCCCCACCTTATTTCCTCTTATTATTACAGCAGTCCCTTTAACATTTTTTGCAATGCTGGTTTGGTGGTAATGTACTCCTTTAGCCTTTTCTTGGGGGGAAGGGGGTGTCTGGGAAGCTCTTTGTTTCCCCATCTATTTTGAATGATAGTCCTGCTGGATAGAGTAGTCTTGGTTTCAGATCCTTGGTTTTCATTACTTTGAATACTTTGTGCCATTCCCGTCTGGCCTACAGTGTTTCTGTTGAGAAATGAGCTGACAGCCTTAAGGGAACTCCCTTGTAGTTCACTGACTGTCTCTCTCTTACAGCTCTTAAGATTCTCTCCTTGTCCTTAATGTTTGCCATTTTAATTATGATGTGTCTTGGAGTGGGTCTCCTTGGGTTGCTTTTGTTTGGTATCTTCTGCGCTTCCTGAAATTGTGTTGCTTTTTCCTTCACCAGCTTAGGAAAGTTTTCCATCATTATTTCTTCCAACAGGTTCTATCACTTGCTCACTTCCTTCTCCCTCTGGTATCTAGAATGTGAATGTTGTTTCATTTCATATTGTCCCAAAGTTCCTTAAACTGTCCTCATGCTTTTTAAGTATTTTTTCTTTTTGCTGCTCTGATTGAGTAGTTTTTCCACCCTATCTTCTAATTCACTTATTTAATCCTCTGCTTCATTGAGCCTGCTTTTAATTCCTTCCAGTGTATTCTTTTTTCCTCTTTTCTTTTTGGTTAATCCTCACTTGAGGATAATTTCCCATTGATTTTGTAAAGAGAGTGGAAGAGAGATGGAAAAACAGAGAGAAACACTGATGTGAGAGACACACATCGATTGGTTGCCTCCTGCAGGAGACCAGATCAGGGCCTGGGCTGGGGAGGAGCCTGCAACCAAGGTTCATGACCTTGACTGGAATTGAACCTGACCCTTTGGACCGAAGGCTGACGCTCTATCTGCTGAGCCAAACCGGCTAGGGCTCCAGTATATTCTTGAGGTCAGATAAAGTATTCTTCATTTCTGTCTGGTTCTTATTCATAATACCTGTATATTTTTTCATGCCAATGTAGCTTGCACTAAGTTCCTTGTAATTCCATTAAGTTCCTGGATTTTCCCATTCAGTTTCTTGTAATTGGTGCTCAGTTCCTGGAGCATCTTTACAACCATTGTTCTGAAATCTATGTCTGATAATTTGCTTGCCTTGATTTCTTCTAGGCCTTTTTTGGGCAATCCCCTCTTTTCTTTAATTAAGGGGTTGTTTCTTTGTTTCCCCATTTTGTGTTTATATCTGTGTATTATATCTATTTGCTATGACTTCTAGTCTGTGAGGTGGGCTTTTGTAATGAATGTCCTGTGGGACCTAGAGGTGTGTTTTCCTTGTACTTCTGAGCTATTTGCTCTAGATGTGTCCCTTTTGTGGATATTGGGACTATTTTGTTATGATTTGATTTAGACTATTATTGTCCCTTTTAAGGGAGGACACTTCTTTGAGGCTGGTTGTGAGGCTTAGTTACTACCACCTCACGTGGGCTGTTGTACAGGTGCAGTCTCTATGTTGTTTCTTCAGTGCTCCTTAGTCAAAATATACCCAATCAGCTGTGCTTTTCTTTTTTCCAAGCTAACTGCACTGTATTTTAGCTGTAAATACAGTTCGTGGCTGGGAGCAAGGGCATTCAAACTTCTGTTAGAGTGCAGCCTTTTCATTCTTTCTAATTCTTTAAGTTGTAGTGTTAGGGAGTTTATTAGAGCTTTTCCTTGTTTCTTGAGGTAGGTCTGTAATGCTATGAACTTACCTCTTCAGACTGCATTCTATGTGTCCCATATATTTTGGGTCATGGTATGTTCATTTTCATTTGTTTCCAGGAAGTTTTTAGTTCTTCATTGAGTTCATTGGTAACCCATTCATTGTTTAGTAACATGCTATTTAGCCTCCATGTGTTTGAATGTTTTTGAGTGTCTTTTAAAAATATTTTTATTGATTTCAGAAAGAAAGGGAGAAGGAAGGAGAGATAGAAACATCAATGATGAGAGAGAATCACTGATTGGCTATCTCCTGCACACCTCACACTGGGGGGTAAGCCTGGAACCTGAGCATGTACTCTAACTGTGATGTCCTGGTTCATAGGTCAATGCTCAACAACTGAGTTACCCTGGCAGGAATTGAGTGTTTATACTGTTGTTGATTTCTATTTTCATGCCATTGTGATCTGAGAAGATGCTTGATATGGTTTCAATCTTCTTGAACTTATAAAGACTTGTTTTCAAATACATTGAGGCTAAGTAGCATGTTATTAAACAATGAATGGGTCACCAATGAGATCAAGGAAGAAATAGAACTTCCTGGAAGCCGTGGCTGGTTTGGCTCAGGGCTTAGAGTGTCGGCCCATGGAACAAAGGGTCATGGGTTTGATTACCAGTCAAGGGCACATAACTCAGTTTCAGGTTTGATTCTTGGTGCCTAATGGCAGAAGGCAATCAATTAATGTGTCTCTCACACATCCATGTTTCTCTTTCATCCTCCTCCCTCCTTTCCACTCTCTCTAATAATCAATGGGAAAAAAGAATCCTTGCATCAGGCTAGAAGGGGACCATGGGGAAAAAAGAAGATATATGTAATACTTTCAACAATAAAGATTTAGAAAATATATTCTTGTATAAGGATTAAAAAGCAACAACAAGAAAACTTCCTGGGAACAAATGAAAATGACCACACAACAATCCCAAATCTCTGGGACACAGCAAAAGCCATCCTAAGAGGGAAGTTCATAGCACTACAGGCCTACCTAAAAATAAAACTTAATAATGAACTATTTAACATTACAACTTAGTGAATTGGAAATAGAACATCAAGTAAAGCCCAGAGTAAGTAGAAGGAGGAAAATAATAAAGATTAGAGCAGAAATAAATGACATAGAGACTAAAAAAAAAAAATCAATGAAACTAAGAACTGGTTCTTTGAAAAGATAAACAAACCCTAGCTGGTTTGGCACAGTGGACAGAGCATCAACCTGTAGACTGAAGGGTCCTGGGTTCAATTCCAGTACAGGGCATGTACCTCAGTTGCAGGCTCCTCCCTGGCCCAGGCCCTTGCCTGGCTCATGAAGGAGGCAACCAATTGATGTGTTTCTCTCACATCGATATTTCTCTCTGACTTTCCCCCTCTCTTGCACTCTCTCTAAATACCAATGGAAAAATAACCTTGGGTGAGGATTAAAAACAACAACAACAAAATACAAAAAGGAAAAAAAAAGATAAACAAGATTGATGAACTGTTAGTCAGACCCATCAAAAAACAAAGAGAGAGGACCTAAATAAATACAATCAGAAACAAAAGCTGAGAAGTAATAAGTGACATCACAGAAATACTGTGTAAGAAAATTTTAAGAAATTGCTATGAAAACTATATGCCAACAAGCTGGATAATGTGGATGATATGGACAAATTCCTAGAAAAATACAATTTCCCAAAACTGAATCAGGAAGAATCAGAAAACCTGAATAGGCCAATAACAACTTAGGAAATAGAAATAGTAATAAAAATAACAAAAGCACTGGTCTGGACAGCTATATAGGGAAGTTTTACCAAACATTCAAAGCAGAACTAACACTTCAAACTAACACTCCTCAAACTATTCCAAAAAATCTAAGATGAAGGAACATTTCCAAACTCTTTTTATGAGGCCAGCATTATTTTAATTCCAAAACCAGATAAAGACACAACAAAAAGAGAGAATTACAGGCCAATATCCCTAATGAGCATAGATGCTAAAATCCTCAACAAGATATTAGCAAATCAGATCCAGCAGTATATTAAAAAGATCACACAACATGACCAAGTGGGATTTATTCCAGGGATGCAAGGCTGATACAATATTTGCAAATCAATAAACGTGATACATCACATAAACAAATTGAAAGACAAAAATCACATGATCATATCAATAGATACAGAAAAAGCTATCGACAAAATCCAACACCCATTTTTGATAAAAACTCTCTGCAAAGTGGAAATAGAGGGATAATACCTCCACATAATAATGGCCATATATGACAGATCTATAGCCAACATCACACTGAATGGGCAAAAACTAAAACCATTTTCCTTAAGAACAGGAATAAGACAGGGATGTCCACTTTTACCATTCTAATTCAACATAGTACTAGAAGTCTTAGACACAGCGATCAGACAAGAAGAAATAAAAGGTATCCAAATTGGAGAGAAGGAAGTAAAACCTTCATTATTTGCAGATAACATGATACTGTATATAGAAAAACCTAAAGACTCCACAAAATAACTACTAGATTTAATAAATTTGGCAATGTAGCAGGATACAAAATTAACACCCAAAAATTGATGGCTTTTTTATACAACAATAATGAATTCTCAGAAAAAGAAACTAAACAAACAACCCCAT
The DNA here is from genome assembly GCF_028538775.1 of Myotis yumanensis. Taxonomy (NCBI): domain Eukaryota; kingdom Metazoa; phylum Chordata; class Mammalia; order Chiroptera; family Vespertilionidae; genus Myotis; species Myotis yumanensis. The sequence goes on from NW_027223752.1 coordinate 100,079,305, forward strand.
TTTCAATTGCAACAAAAAAATTAAGATACTTAGGAATAAACTTAGCCAAGGAAGTAAAAGTCTTGTACTCAGAAAACTACAAGATATTGAAAAAAGAAACAGAGGAAGATATAAACAAGTGGAAGAATATACCGTTTTCATGGATTGGTAGAATTAACATAATTAAAATGTCCATACTAACCAAAGAAATCTATAGAATCAATGCAATTCAATCCTTATTAAAATACCACCAGCATATTTCACAGGTCTAGAACAAATAAATTTTGGAGTATTTGTTCTAGATCTGTGAAATATGCTGGTGGTATTTGACCCAGTGATCCCACCTCTGGGTTATATGCTAAGAAAACCAACATACCAATCAGAAAGAATATATGCACCCCAATATTCATAGAAGCACAATTTAAAATAGCTAAGATCTGGAATCAGCCCAAGTGCCCATCAGTGGATGAGTGTATAAAAAAAGATGTGGTATATTTACATCGAATACCATGCATCTCTAAAAAAGAAGGATCTCTTACCCTTTGAGACATCATGGAGGGACCTGGAGAGTATTATGCTAAGTGAAATAAGCCAGTTAGAGAAAGACAAGGGTCATATCATCTCATTCATACATAGAATCTAAAGAACAAATAAACTGATGAGCAAAATAGATCAGAGACATAGAAGCATGGTACAGAGTGTGGAATCTTGGAGGGAAGGCGTGGGTGGGTTGGTGGGTGGGAAGAGATTAACCAAAGAACTTATATGCATACATCCATGCCCATGGACAAAGACATGGTGAATGCTTTGGGGGGAGGGCAGGTGCGGGCTGGAGGGGGTCAGTGAGGGAGGAAAAGGGGATATCTGTATAACTTTCAATAATAAAATTAAAAATTTAAAAAGAGCTTAGTACCATGACTAGCACAAAATATGATGAATAAATATTACCCGCTATATTCAGTGTTCTTAAGATTCTGGTCCTCTATATCATTAGTCTGCTCAGGATGCCATAAAAAAAATACCAAGGATTGGTTGGCTAATTTTCTTGCAGTTCTGTAGCTGCAAGTACAACCTCAATGTGCCATCAGGGACTTAATAGTGAGGCCTTTCTTCCTGGCTTATATATAGGCATCTCCTTGCTGTGTGCTCATATGGCCTTTGTTTGCTTTCACATGGAGAGAGAGAGAGAGAGAGAGAGAGAGAGAGAGGGAGAGAAAGAGAGAGAGAGAGAGAGAGAGAGAGATATCTCTGGTGCCTCTTCCTCTTCTTATTAGAACACCAGTTTTATTCAATTAGGGCCCCATATTTATAACCCCTTTTAACTTTAGTTTCTGTTTACAGGCTTGATCTCCAATACAGTTACATTGGGCATTAGGGCTTTAACATATTGATTCAACAGAGACCCCATTCAGTCTATGGTATCCTCATTAACCTGACATTCCGGACTCATCTCTCTCTAGTAACACTCATGCCAGGTTCTGCCACAGTAGTATTTCATCACTAAAATGTACACCCTGCCCTCTTTTCTAGTAAAAATTATGACCAGTTCAAACTTCTGAAGATTTCTCCAGTACAAATAATGACTCCTTTTTTTTTGCTCCTATGGTACTTTGTTCAAACCATTAATGTAGCTAACTCAAGAATAGTATTTACCAATATGCATATTTATTTCACACTAGAGGCCCAGTGCACGAAATTTGTGCATGGGGGGTGGGTCGCTCAGCCCGACCTGCACCCTTTCCATCTGGGAGCCCTCAGGGGAACCGTCTCCAATCCAGGAACCCTGATGGCTTAGGCCCACTCCGTATGGTTTTCTGCTCTCTGCGGGGCCTGGCTGCTCCGTGCCTGCTGCCCAGAGGCTCTCCATGGCCCAGAGGCTCTCCACATCCCACCCCAGCTGCTCCACATGCACGCTGCCCAGAGGCCCTCCGCAGCCGGGGCGGCACGCTTGCCTCATTGCTGCGGTGATGAAGCAAGCATTCCATCAGGCCACTCATACTGCCCGCTCTCAGCGGCCACCCCCCCAGGACTGGGGGACTCTGGTGGGGCTGAGGGGACTGGGTGCTGCCATTTTGTGGCTATGGGCACCGCCATCTTTGTGATGGAGTGATGGTTAATTTGCATATTGCCCTTTTACTAGATAGGATATGGTTTGTATTAAATCCCATAATCATTATATGTAGTTACTATTAATAAGCTTATTTTATTAATTTCTCAAGTGATCCTCAAAGAGGGTATTTATTCAATACAATCTGTGAACATAAAAAATGTGCTTTTTTGTAGATGATGGTACCTTTAAATGATTATGAAGCATTGAAAGAGGAGCAGGTTTTTTGGAAAAAAATGTTTGACTTGACACATATTTAGTTTGAGATGCATGCAACACATCCAAATGTGAAAATATTATATACTTGTTTAATATAGCCAGTCTTGGATTGATACACAAGTTGGGCTTTGACCTCATTTTATAATATTAGCACAAGCAAGTGATAAGTGACAAATAATCTCTTTTATTCTGTGTTAATGAAGAATAATGCTAAATTATCTCTTTACTCTATTTACTTGCTCAATATTCTTCTTCTTTCCACTCTTTCCATGTATTTTAACTTCTAAACTACTAATTTTTAATATCATAAAACTGGACAGGATCTGAAGTAACTGGGATCTTAAGAGTTTATCTAAATTAGTTACTTTCATTTGTAGATGAAGTAAGCCCACTATAGCTAGTTAAGTAGTTAAGTGACTCATCCAAGGTCACAGTGAGTTCTAAAATAAGAACTAACATTCATATTTTCTAATTCCAATCATAAGTCTATTCCATTATACCAGCAATTCCTGAACAATATTCTTCAGAACAAAACTGCGAGAATCTCGGTGAATAAAATAATTTAAATGTGTCTTTTAACACTGAATACAATCCTCTCTCTTGAACAGTTATAATGAACAACTTGTTTAACTTTATTGAACCCAACATCTATATATATAAAAGCCAAGCGACTAGAATGACCAACGACTGGAACGACTGGAACCACTGGTTGCTATGATGTGCACTGCAGCTGGCCAGCCAATCTCCCACGTCCCCTCCCCCAGCTGGCTGGCTCCAATCGGCCCTGATCAGAGCAGGCCAGCTGGACCCCACTTGTGCACGAATTCATGCACCAGGCCTCTAGTTTAAAGATAAAAACCATTCTCCACCATCTGAATATGGTTCGGGCACTTTTAACAATTCCTTTTAACTACAGCAAAGATTGCTGAAGTCAGAAATAAAGTATAATGCTAATAGGAAATGCTTTGGGAAATGATGTACTGTGTCATCCTTTACTAGTACTATGACAATACTTGGTTTAAAAGGAACTCAGTATGCTTTGTAAAAACATTTATCCTGCTGAGATAAGGTTAGGATAATGCAAAGAGTTTTTTTTCTTTGATAGATTGATGGTGTTATTGGAAGACATAGGCCATATAAATTAAATAATTGCATTATGAAATGAGAATGAAATAGTTTTATTAACCTGTCTAGAACTTACTAATTTTATTGTAGGGTGGATTTTTTAAAAAGACTTGATTTCTCCTTGGTAAGTGGTGGTACAAATACACTAAAATAGGAGTTGAGGACTTCCAGTTGGAGAATTGTTCTTTTCATGGAAATGTGTAGGACACAGGTAATGAAGCTATTGTGCTTTTATTTTTCATGGAAGTTTTGGGAAAAACAGAAAAAGAATTAAACACAGAGTTAGAGTTTGATAATAAGAAATTAATTTTGTTACTGTGAAGTAGTAAAGAAAAATCACAGATCAAGAAATATTCCTTTTTTTAAAACTTTGTTATTCAATCCTCACCTGAGGATATGCCTTTTTTATTGGAGAGAGAGAGAGAGAGAGAGAGAGAGAGAGAGAGATATCTCAATGTGAATGTGAGAGCAATGTGAGAGAGAAATGTTGATCCCCACAGGAGCCCCGACTGGGGATGGAAACAGTAGCTCCTTGGTATAAGGGATGACACTCCAAACAAATAAGCCACACCAGGTCAGGGCAAGAAATATCCCATTTTTAAAAAAACATGTTTTTATTGATTTATTTTAGAGAGAGAAAGGAAGGGAGAGGGATAGAGATATAGAAACATTGATGAGAGAGAAACATCAATTAGCTACTCCCTGCATGCCCCCTACTGGGGATCAAGTCCAAAACCTGGGCATTTGCCCTGACCAGGAATCAAACCAGTGACCTCTTGGTTCATGGGTTTAAACTCAACCATTGAGCCACACCAGCCTGGCAAGAAATATTCAATTTTTAAAACTACATTTTAAAAGAATAGCTTTTTCTCCATATCTATAGATAATAAAATCTATCTGTATATTAATAGGAAGAAAATGACTGTGATGTACTATATTTCTATACATTAATGGGAAGCAAAAGTGTGGCAGACCTCTGAATTGTGATTTTAGAGGTATGCCTCTTTTAGGCTCTATGAACACAAACCCTTTATCTTTCAGGAAGAGAAATAATTATGCAAGATGTAAACCACCATGCAAATTAATTAGACACTAGAGGTCCGGTGCACGAATTCGTGCATGGGTGGGGGTCTGGGTGGCCTGCCCCAAATGGGGTCGATCAGCTGTGGGGAGGGGCTCCAGGTGGTTGAGGGGACAATTTGCATATTAGCCTTTTATTATATAGGATTTAAGTGTACTAGTCAATACTATATCCCTGATCCCTCATTTGCTGGAAGATAGTGAATTCTTAAGTTACAGTAAAGTTCCATTCCTTCACTAATACTTACTGAAATCCAGCATTGTTCAAGGCTCCATACTAGCTACTATGAATAAGACAGGTCCTTGGCCTCCATAAATTTATATCTTGGGGAAGAGTAAATAATTCTTTGCAAATATAAGAATGACAGTAATTGTCATAAGTAGATAAGGTAGGTACTATGAAATTTTAGGAGCCAAACTTTTTACTTTAGAGATGGTAAGGACTGAAGAAAGCTTTATTAAAAAGTGGCTTTTTTAAAAAAAAATATATTTTATTGATTTTCTACAGAGAGGAAGGGAGAGAGATAGAGAGTTAGAAACATCGATGAGAGAGGAACATCGATCAGCTGCCTCCTGCACATCTCCTACTGGGGATGTGCCCGCAACCCAGGTACATGCCCTTGACCGGAATCGAACCTGGGACCTTTCAGTCCGCAAGCCAACGCTCTCTCCACTGAGCCAAACCGGTTTCGGCAAAAAAAGTGGCATTTTTACTAAATCTTGAAGAATAGGTAAGGTTGGTTTGCAAAAAATAGTGTAAAGGAAGTAAAAATTAGGAGGAAGTCTATGGTTATGAGTCAGGCACTTTGAACAATTCTTTTTAACTAAAGCAAAGGTTGCTGAAGTCAGAAATAAAGCATAAATTAGCAAAACCCTCTTACTTGCAAACTGTAAGGAATCCAACAAATTTTGTCCTTTTTAAAATTCAAAGGTCAGAGAATGGTAAGATCTCTTCCTTTGAAGCAGCACAAAGAGAAGTTTCCACACCCACTAAGTTTAACTGAATGCCTGACAATGATTCAAACCTGGACTTTAGCTCAGGTGTTCCCATACATCCTACAGTCTCAAAAAGTAGAAATGAGAATGCTCTACCATTTACAAACAGGCTACTTTCAATCTGTTTTCCTACAAATAGCTTTGTCATTCTGCGTTACACCTGGTAGAGACATTTCTAATTCACATTATGCCACGTTTGGTTATGTTTTTAATAGTTGGTTCAACTTTATATGATTTCTCCAGGCACAGAGGCTGATGGCCTTCAAACTAATGGGGGGATCTCGACACAAATATGTATGTTTCTTCACTGAGACTCAACCATGGTCTTAGCATAAATATTACAAGTTTTAAAGAATAGGCTATGCTCTAGGCCAGTGGTTGGCAAACTCATTAGTCAACAGAGCCAAATATCAACAGTACAACGATTGAAATTTCTTTTGAGAGCCAAATTTTTTAAAGTTATCAAGGGGCCAAAGAGCCACATGTGGCTTGCGAGCCACAGTTTACCGACCACGGTTCTAGGCCCTAGCGCAGTGATGGTGAACCTATGACACCCGTGTCAGAGCTGACACTCGAACTCATTTTTTTGGTTGATTTTTCTTTGTTAAATGGCATTTATATAAAATAAATATCAAAAATATAAGTCTTTGTTTTACTATGGTTGCAAATATCAAAAAAATTCTGTATGTGACACGGCACCAGAGTTAAGTTAGGGTTTTTCAAAATGCTGACACGCCGAGCTCAAAAGGTTCGCCATCACTGCCCTAGGGCTTGGACTTAGCCTCCAGCTAAGACCACAGCAGTGTGCAGAGGAAGCGTCCAGGATTTCAGAAAAATGGCAGCGCCCAGGGATGTGGCGTGCCTGCCAATACCAGAGCTTCCACTCTGCCGCGGCGGGTGTGGCCGTCTGCTGGAGCATCCTTTTACACCAAAAGGTGGCGGGCTCCATTTCCCGCGGGGCACATACCCAGGTTGCGGGCTCCTCCCCAGTCGGGTGCATGAGGGGGCCACCCATTCATGTTTGTCTCTTACAGCGATGTCCATGTCTCTCTCTCTCCCTTCCTCCCTGTAAAATAAAAACAACTCGGGCCAGGGACTGAGCTCAGGATGACCAGCGGCTTCCACAGAGGTCCGCACCTCTTTCCACGCCCACTTCCGCTTCCGGGGAGGTGACTCCCGGGTTCCTGGGTGTGGTGGGGGTGGGAGCGAGAGAGGAGCCGGAAGTGGGTGGTTCGGTACTTCCGGTACGGGAAACTTAGCTGCCGCTGGAGCGGGCTTGACAGGCGCAGTCCCTGCATGCAGGTCTTTCTCCTTTCGCCGGCCTCGCGTCTAAGCTTCCAGCGGCTTTGGCTCTGCCGTCCCGCAACTCCTGTCTCCAGAGCCGCCCCTTCCCCATGTTCCGGGGCGGGAGTCCTGAAAGCCAAGACCCGTTCGCCGGTACCCCATCATGTCCGAACAGACTAAAGAGCTGGTGGAGCTGGTGTGGGGCACCAAGAGCAGTCCCGGTCTCTCTGACACCATCTTCTGCCGCTGGACACAAGGTACCCGGGCCGGGCTCCCACTTCCAGCGCCGCCTCCTTTGCTCTGGGTCCGGCCGTGGCGCTTCTCGCGCGCCCCGCACTCTGTCCCAATTCCCACGCCCCGCTCAGGAACTGGACTTGCTAGAAACGCCCCGCCTGCCCTGGAGGGAGAGGTGGAGGAGGAGAATGGTTACATTAAAGCCCGAGGCGCCTCCGCCGCTCCCGGGACTGCCCTGCGGCTGGAGAGGAGAAGGGGTGGCTGCTGGGCTGCGGTGACACCGAGGTGTGCCCTGCGCCCGGGGGTCAGTGTCCCGAGAAGGGCTGTGGTCGCCTGAATCGTGGGCACCTAACAAGGCTGTCTGCTATTGGCGTTTGGTCTGATTTTAAAGGGAGGGGAGTCCCCTGTAAAGTAGAATGGCTAATCCCAAAAGCAGTTTTGTTGTTTGTGTTTTAATTATGTGGTTAGGCATGGTACTCACTACATAAAGACAGTGTTGGTTGCTACAAAGTGTTTTCTTCACCCAAAGTATCTCCGGTTTTGAGATGGTTTAGTATCAGTTACAGTTAAAAAGGTATATAAATCATAGCATTTCCGGTGGCAGTCTAATTACCCAGTCAAGATTTCGAGTTATATAAGAAGTTTTATTGATAATATGAGTAATACTGAAATAACAATCACATTTATTAAATTTATGCACTGTGCCAGGCCCTTCACTAGGCACTTTATACCTAATTCTTAAGTTTTAGTACTATAACACAACGGACACATCACTTAAGGTGACTTAAGGCTGGCAAGTTAAGTGAGGTTAAGAGCATAGTCTTTTGTTAGTAAGGTATCAGTAATGTAGGTGTGTATGTAAAACAGGCCAATAAATAATAGCTATTTATAACTATTATTATTAAAACTTTTTTTAGAGAATACCTGTTCTCAAAGGATTTGGAGGAATTTTACCATAGTAAATCTGTCCCTACTTCATAATGTGTATTCTGTAATATAAATTCAGGTATAAGTAAACCTTTCTGCCTCCCAGATATTTATCTTTTAACAGCTGGTAAAAATTAGGATAATAATGTATTATCATCAGGTTATTTAGTCTATCACTATTTTTTGCAGATGAGTCATGAAGGAAGGGTAAATGACCAGGCCAAAGTCGCACACAAATTGATAGAAATTGGGAGTGAATTTATGTGTAATTAGTTTGGCTCTTTTTACACATTTGCTTAAGTCATGTAACTAATATTTTCTGAAAGGTTGGACACCCACATTTGCAGATTTTATTTTGAAAACATACTTTCCACTTTGATTTATTTATTCTAATTGTGAACAGCTGTAAAGTACACAAGACTGTGGAGGATTAAGAAACTTTTACTTCCCCTGGAATTAGCCAACATTAATTAAACATTTACAGTGTAGAAAAAGATAATATTCAGCTTAATTTATATTAATACTATAATGTAGATTCAAGGAGAATTAAGAGAGGCAGTTCTTGTAATGGTTAAGAGCAGGCTTTGGAATAGGCATACTTGAGTTCTTGGTTTAAGCTATTCTTTAACTTATTTAAGCCTCAGTTTTCTTCTCTGTAAAATGGAGATAATAGAAGTGTCAATCTTATAGGGTTGTTGTGAGGATTAAAGACATGTAACTATACTTACATGCTTAGCACAGTACCTGACATATAGTAAATACTCAGAAAATGGTAGCTTAATTTAAAAAGTGTTTGGTTGTAGAGTAAGGCAAAGATCTCTCTCTGGTAGGCACTTGACAATTACAAGAAATTATTATTTATTTGATGGATAATCATTATTTAAAATAGAACTTTATAATGACATTCTAATGCTCTGCCATCTTGTAATCAACCTAAGTTCCTTAACAAGATTCATTCAATCAATACCATTTCAAAATAAAGAATTTATTTATTTTTTGGCTTTTTAGAGAGTGCAGTTATATTGTGTATATGTAATTCTTCAAGGTCTTACATTGATCAAGGTTTCAGGCAATCAAATACGTGTTTTTAAGTTTGTACCTCTGAATCAGAAGGATGTTGTTACTGGTTTTGCTATATTAACTGTTTTATTCATTCTTAGAGACAGAAACCATTGTGAACAATTGCTGTGGCAGTCATTTGGGATTATGGGACTAGGCACAAGAGACACTGCTCTGCTGTACTTGCCTTACTGCATTCATAATGTGACATTAACTTTGGCTTTAATTCAGTCTGTAACTGTGCTTTGAATTGGCAACTGTAATCTCAATAGTCAGTTGGAAGCAAGTTATAGGTGCCAGTAGTTTGGAGTAAATATTTATAAAATTATCTAGGGATATTTCATTTATGAAACTATATTGATTGGTCATGTTAAATTGTTGTTTTTTAAATCCTCACTTGAGGATATATTTTTACTGATTTTAGAGAGAGAGGATGGGTGGGATATATATATCACTTGGTTGCCTTCTATATGTGCCTCACCTGGGGATGGAACCCACAAGCTAGGTATGTGCCCTGACCAGGATTTGGACCCACAACTTTGTATGGGAAGGTGCCCCAACTATCGAGCAGGCTTTGGAATAGGCATACTTGAGTTCTAGGGCAGGTCTTATTAAATTCTTTTGATGTGTTAAAACAGTAAGCTGCAGGAGTTTACATAGTACAAAGTCTCGCCCCCCACCCCCCTGTCTTAATTGATTTGGCATTTTTAGATAATATGTTAAACAACAAGCCTCAAGAGTGGCACATCGTTGTTGTTTTTTAAAAATCATTTGGCAGTTGTAGATAATTCTCTCCTCTCCTGCAAATCCTTTTTTTTTCTTCTTTTAAAGAGTAGAGTCTTGGGGAGTTTGCCAGTTTTTATTTTAAAGGAAAAAGTCACATAATTTAAGGGTTTCAAGTTTTTTAACTTGGAAAATTTTTCTCGCCTGCCTGCTCTCCTTCTACTCAGTTGAGGAAAAGCATATATTTTTCTACCTCCTTATTTATAAGCATCATTTATTCTCCTCTCCCTTCTTCCCACAAACTACAAGTGTTCCAAGGCTCTGCAGCTTAGATTTAGTAGGGTGGGAGAGAAGATAAATAATAAATATAATATAGCAAAAATTAAGTATATATAATAGTTAGAAGGTAAAGAAATAGGGAGTTATGGAATGGCGTAGCCTGGATAGGCCTCATTTGAAGATGAGATTTGAGCAAACACTTCAAGTAACTGAGTTAGTAACGCAGATAACTGAAAACAAAAAACAAAAAACAAACAAACCAAAAAAACAAAACCCCACAAAAAATAAACAAACCCAATGTTCCGGGCAGGGAGAATGGCCATTATAAAATACTTAATACAGAATATTCCTGGCTTTTTGTTCAAGGAACAGGAAGGAGGTTAGTTTGGCAGAAGAGGGAATGAGGGAAGGGGAGAGTAATAAAAGATGAGGCAAGAAAGAATATGTCCCAAATTATATAAGGCTTTATAGGCCATTTTAAGCTTTGGCTGTTATTCAGAATGCAATGAAAGGTCATTGAAAGACATAGAGCAAAGGAAAGACATATGGGACAATTTTTTAAAGGATTGGTCAGACTGCTGTGTTTGAGGATAGACTGTAGTAGTTTGAATGAGACAACAAGATCAAATGAGAGATAATTGTGGTAATCCAGCGGCTTTGGACCAGGTTATTAGTAGTGGAGATTGTAAAAAGTAGTCAGTTTGATCACATCCCAGCAGAACCAAAATAAAAGTTATCTAGATCGAACAGAAGCAAATATTAATCTCATTATAAATGAAAACATTTTGACTTACTGGAATTTGTTTTTTTTTAAAATTTACATTCTTTATTGTTTGGAATTTGTTTATTTTAGTATTGATCGTCTAGCTCATTGTTTGGTAAACATTTTCTGTCCAGGCGAATGTCTTTATTAACTCATTTCTGCCATTGCTGCAAAAGCAGCCCTAGATAATATGGGTGTGGCCATGTTCTAACGCTGCATTTACAAAAACAGCCTGATCTAGATTATAAACTGAAAAACCATTTTCCCCCTTTTTAGCCCCCTTTCTCCAAATTTTATTATGGTTTCACATAAGGATTAGCCAGAAAAGGAGAAACCCAGTTTTGCTATTTATAACAATTCAGTGTATGGTGGGTTTTTTTGGGGGGGTGGTGGGGAGATGGCGGGGGAGGTCTAGTTAATTGAAATGAGAATTTTGGACTTGCAGTCAAGGACAATTTTTGTTACATAATATAAAAAAATGAGATTTAACAAATAACTTAGGAAAACTTAGGGATTAGTTAAGATATAAGTATAAAATATATTTAGGAAATAATACATTTGGATTCAAATTCCAAAATATAGTTGGATGCTTATTATAAAGTGATTTAACATTTTACCAAAGTTATAAAATGATACACAAGTATCATTAATTTTTTTTCCAAAATGAGGATAAGTTAAAACTGTGGATCATATCATTTTAGAGATTTTTGTTGCTGTTGGAAGCCTTTTATTTCTCTAAATTATAGATTTTTTCATTCTCCAACATACCTAAATTATTATTCATCTAAAATCCAACTTTTTAAAACTCAGTTTGTAATTTTATATGATAGTTTGTTTCTTAGTCTTTTGAATATATAATCTGTTTTTTAGTTCATAATATCTTATATTTGTATTATGATTTACAGTTTTTAAAAATCTTATTTAATCCTTGCAACTATCCTGAGAGCTAGCAAAGGATAAATGTAGTTATCATTTCTATAGATGAGGAAACTAAGGCCTGGTGCAGATGTGACTCAACCAATATCATGTAACTTGTAATGACAAGCCATGTCTTCCTGTGGCCTTTTGTTTACATGGAAGACTGGAAAGGTAGAGGCAGTAATTGTCAAACTGGTTTGAATACTATAAGTCATATGAAAATAAGAGACTGGAAAATTCAGAAGTTCATGGCTGAGATTTAAGTTAGTTGTGAGTTATAAGACTGATAAAGACTTCTATGTCTGCAGTACAATGGAATGTGATACAAAATGGAATATTTAGGATCAGAAGTTTTTGATGGCTATTTCTAATGTAATCAGAAAAAAACAACCATTTTATGATAAATTAATTCCATTTAAAACTAGGAAATGATTTGATAGAGAACAGATGACAAGAAAAATAACTATGTCCTTAAAAATTCAAACTCAAGTGAAACCTTGTAAAAGGAGAAACCTACTTAGCATAGTCCTGTTTTAGGGTAGAATACTTAATTTTTATTTAGCTGACTTCATTTCATTTTAAGCTCCAATAACCTTTGTTTATTATCAGTTAACACACTCAAATATATGTACTGTAATTGAACAGAATTTGGCATAAAGCAGATCTGCCTAGAATTTTCTCCATGGGGTTTTTATATCTAAAGTACAAAAGCAACTCACTATAATACAGTTTAAACTATAAGCCCACCCATGGTTCTTGAAAAATGCATTACATTATTAGTAATTTTATGGAAGGCAAGAATATAAACCCATTACTGATTTATATTTCTTACATATCCTGAAAGTTTGACAGAGCCTAATTTTGCTTTTGAACATAGGCCCAACACGAGGGACTCTTTCCTTATTCCCAGTAAGGGAAGAATTAGACAAATAGTGGAGGCCTCTGGCTTTGCCTCTTTTTCCTAGGTTAGACCTCAGATTTGGTTGTCTTAACATGAAAACCAGCACCATTTCATTTGTCCTTCTTAAAATTTCCCCATCTGCCTTACCTCTTTCCAGTCCTCCATTTAGCCTGTCATCTACTTCTCCCAGGCTACTGTGTATTGCTAGAAAAAATTGTGGCCAGCAAGAGTACAAATGTAGTAATCAAACCTTAGCTGAGCCCTCAATGTTTCTCTTAGTTCTGTATACTTGCTAGCTTATATGTTTTTCAAAATTAAAATTCGCCTCTTTTATTTCCCTCCCTCTTAATGAGTAGCATCTCTTTATCTAAATATTTTACTTAGAAGCCAGCTAAGAGTTATTTCTCCTGGGTCAGTGGCTGTCAACTTTTTTGAACTCAGGGCCCCTTTACACTCTAAAAATTATTTGGGATTTCAGTATGAAAAAAGAAAAATTAGTGAGACCTGTGGCATTGTTCTACATTTTTGCAGATTTCTTTAATGTCTAGCTCATCAGAAGAAACTGGATTCTCCCCCTTGCTTCTCCATTTAGTCTGCTGCAATATGTTGTTTTGGTTGAAGTGCATGCAGAAAATTCAGCCTCACACAGATACATAGTTGCTAAGGAAGGGGTATTGTAATAGCTTTTTCAGACAATTATGGATATTCTTCTTTGATAATACACTACTATAAGTGGTAGTTTCTTAGAGGTTAGTTGCAATACAGAATCTGAAGCCATATCTGTAAACTTTTTGTGCTCTGTTAAATTGAAATCCATTGTTTGGTCTTGTACTTTGAATGGATCTTTTACCCATACATTAGTTTCTAACAGCATGCATTGGTCATTTGGAAATTATCGGTCCATTGGTTTATACAGAGCTTTCAAATGTTAACACATTTCATTATATTATATCAAAGGTCACATTTATTATTATAACTACTGATCTCATTAGAGAATGAGTATTGAGAAGCTGTGAAGCTGACAGTGGTAGACACAAGTTATTTAGAATTTTAGTTATTGTTTGAAACCTTGAAATGTTATCAGTGGCAAAAATAATCAGTTATTTTCCTTGAATTATCAGGCTTACTTCATTTGTGAGAAATTGTCTGCCAAATACTCATGTCTGAATAATCGTAGTTTGTCAGCAGCACCTCACAGTAAAAACAGGGCTCCACAATAAATCAGATCAGCCTGCAGTTGAAACAATTGTTCATGAGCTTTTCTTTGAGACAGCTATCAACCTTAGTATGTAGCAGAAGGGCTTTATGGGTAGCTTCATTTTGTCACATAGAATATTTTTTAAATGGGCATTGTATTCATGGTCAAGATTTAATAAAATTAGTAGTTTTTACTGCATCAGTAAGGACATGTCTAAATTAGCTATCTCTGTGTGTTTGAGAGCATATGGTAGTGTTTATTAGAGCAATGACTGCTGGTATAGCTCAATGTCACTGCCTTGATGTGTGTTTAAGGCACCGGCAGTTTAACTCAGTATTGCTTTTGCACCATTACTGTGAATGAAAAGGGCAAGGAATGTATTGGTATGGCCATGAAAATGATGTTAACCTCTAGCAGATCAGCCAAAAGGGTCTTTGACTTCCAGAGCTCTGTAGACCTTACTTTATCCACAGCTAGCACCACCTCACCACTTTCTCAGCTCTTTCAGGACTTAGAATCCTTAAACTTCTTCTTTCCCACATAATCATTCTTTTCATTTTTTAAAACTCAGCCCTTTAGTCTATAAAAATACAGTGGGGCCTTGATTTACGAGTTTAATTCGTTCCGTGACGGAGCTGGTAACTCAAATTACTCGTATGTCAAATCATAAAGTGAACGAGTGAGACACGTGATGCTGGGCTGATGTGGCGTTCACTGTGACGTTCGCTGCGCCAACTAGCGGTGGGGTATCTGAAGCTGGCTCGTAACCCGAATTTTAGCTAGCAACTCAAAAAATTGGCCCAGAGACGGCTCGTATCTCGAAAAACTCGTTAGTCGGGACACTCGTAAGTCAAGGCCCCACTGTAATTATTCTTTATCCAGCTATCCTTCACACTGTCATCCTTTTCCCCTTTACTTGTTTAACAAGTAGTTTGCATTTACTGTTTCTCCTTGTATTCTGAATCACACCATAACCCTTTAAAATAGGGCTACTCTCCCCAGTGCTCTAAATTTATTTTTTTAGTATTCCCAGTGACATGCGTAATTCAGTTTTGTAATTTATGTTTTAACTCAGCAGCATTTGTACTGATTGACTAGTCTTTGCTTCCTGATTTTTCCCTTCTAGGACCTCAGTGTATTTTTCTCTTACCTTTTTAATCATTGTCAATCTCATTTGCTGACTCACACTCTGTTCACTTTTGGTTCTTAACTTCATTATCTTTGTTCTTCATGTTCTTATTCATTTTAACTGTCAAGCTGATGTTTCAAATTGCTATCTTTAATCCTAACTCCCTACCCCATGATCCAGACCTATAATTCCCATCCATTCTGAATGTTGCCAAATGGTTGTCTTATATTTTTGAGACTTAACTTGACATGCCTAGAAACAAACTCCCATTATCTTCCCTCCCAAAACTTCAACAATAATTTACTGAGCATTAACTATATGACATAGTAGGAAAACAGTGGTCAGTGGAACAGACAAGCTACCTATAAGGCAAGAAATTTAATAAACAAGTAACAAACAGTGTAATTACAGAATATGTGTAGTAAGTACTGGTTGTGCTGAGATGGTAGGAGAGATCTACTTAGATAGGTTTGTCAGAGAATATATATCTGAGGAGTTAATACCTAGATTGAGTCCTTGAGAATGACAAGGTTTCAGCTATATGAAGAGAAAAGGAGAAAGAATATTTCATGCAGAGGGAATAGCAAACATCAAGGCCCCAGGTAAAGACCTTGGGATGTTCTAAGGGCCTAATGCCTCTGTAGATGATGAAAGTAAGAGTGAACTAAGGGAAGGTTGGATTGATTGATCATACATTGTCTTTAGGTCATAAAAAGGAGTTTGCATTTCATTCTTATTTTTTTTTGTTTTGTTTTTTGTTTTTCTATGCATTTCATTCTAATTGCAGTGAGAAACCTTTGAAATATTTTAAGCAGGCTGTGACAAAATTACATTTCCATTTCTAAAATATTCCTGTGGTAACTATGGTGAACCCTTGTTGAGGGTGGGGGTGGGGTGGAATGGAGAGATCTGATTGGGAATTCTTCACAGTATTCTAGGTGAGAAAGAGATGATGATGGTTTGAACCTGAAGGTAGACTAGAGATGTGATAGAAGTGGACAGACAGAAGGTATGTTTTGGAGCCTTGAACTAAGAGGATCTTATCTTAAGGTGAAGCCTAAAGGTCAAGTTGGAGTTTTATCAGAGAAAGGATTAGCATATATTTCAAGCTGAGGGAACATGTTCAAAGAGTAAGAAACCAGAAAGAAAATTGATATTTGAGGACCTGAGAGAAGTTGAGCATGCTTGGAGTCTTAAGAGAGAGCGTGGAAAAGGATGAGGTAGGAGACATATCCAGAAGCCAGATCACACAGGACCATGTTAAAGTGTTTAGAGTTTGTCTATGTCTGCACTAAATCCTGGGAGTAGATGAGTTACCCTGGGAGAATGTGTAGAGTGAAAAGAACATAGATTCTAAAGCCAACACCTGAGGAACATTAGCATTTAAAAGGAGTTGATCAAGGAGACTGAGAAGAAATAGAACAGTTTGGAGAAAAAGGAACCAATAAAGCCAAGGGACAAAAGGTTTTTAAGAAGTCAGTGGTGCCCCAGCCGGTTTTGCTCAGTGGATAGAGTGTAGGCCTGCGGATGAAAGGGTGCCAGGTTCGATTCTGGTCAAGGGCACATACCTGGGTTGCAGGCTCAATCTCCAGGAGGGGGTGTACAGGAAGCAGCCAATCAATGATTCTCTCTCATTGATGTTTCTCTCCCTCCTTCTCCCTCTTTGAGATCAATGAAAAAAAAAAAAAGAAAAAAAAGAAGTCAGTGGTCAACACTTCCAATGATTTTCTGGGAGATTATAAAAAGAAAAGACTTGAAGAAATAGCTTTTATTGGTCAGTTTCTGAGGGGAGGGAGTATTAGTTTGATTATTTGATCAGACCTAACAGTGAGAATGAGTTTGTGTAGCCACAGGCTGAAATCAGATTATTGTGGATTAAGTAAATTGTGAGATAAGGAAATTTAGACAGTGCATATAGACAACTAAGTGGGCTTTGATAGAGTGATTGGTGATTAGAATTTTTGGTGAAATGTCTTATTTTTTTTATGGTCAAATGAGTTTTTAAGTTAAAACTTTAATTTTTTAGAGCAGTTTTAGGTTCACAGCAAAATTTTGGGGAAGGTACAGAGATTTCCCATATACCCCCTGCTCCCACAATAATATGCATAGCCATCTCTATTATCAGTATCCTCCACTAGAATGATGGGTACCTTTGTTACAATTGATAAAGCTATATTGATACATAATTATCATCCAAAGTCCATACTTTACATTAGGGTTCACTTTTGGTGTTCTACATTTTATGGGTCTTAACAAATGTAAATGACATGCCAACATTGTGGTATCATAATGTTGTAGGCGGTGGGAACAGCACCAGGTATTATACTAGTGGGGTCAGACCAAACCTGGGTTTAGCAACCTCAGTACTTGGGTTCTGGCTAGGAAAGAATTCAAAGTCCAGACCCAAACTGTAAGAGAACATTTATTGGGTAAATTAAAGAGGTAGAAATAGTAATTCCTAGAAGAAGTGGTCTTAGGAAACAAGTTATAGAGGTAAAGGAAGGGCTCTTGGAGCTTGGGAGTGAGGAAGCTAATGGTAAAGTGCCTGAGTCAAGGAGGAGGAGGGGGAAGGAAAAGGGAAAGGCGCAGGAGTGTTCCCTGGAGAGAGAGCACACTGAGTCCTCTATCCTAAGTGTTTTTAAGGGTAGAGATTTTAGCGGGGGCGGGGGGGGGGGGGGGGGGGGGACGGCAGCGCGCAGATCCCAGGAGAAGATCTCAATGTAATATTCAGCCGTTTTCTAGGTGTGTTCTTTCAGGGTTGTGGTCTCCACTGATTGATTGGTTGACACCAGCGCAGGTGGTCCTTATTCAATGCAGCTGGTCCTGAGGTTGGTTTTGTTGAAACTGAGGCATAGATGTTATCTCTAGGGAGGAAGAAAGGACAGGGGGTCCAAACTGCTTGACCAGCAATATCCTAGGGGAGGAAAAGTCACTGGGGGCAAGGTCCCACCCTACAATTGATTGCCCTTTGCTGGGCACCTGGCCCATGGTCCTTGCTCTGCTCAAGTCTGTCTAATTGCCTACAACAATAGTATTTTCAGTGGCTTAAAAATCCTCTGTGCTTCACCTATTCATCTCACATCTCTCCCTTCTCCTACCCACTGGCAATCACAGATCTTTTTATTGTCTCCATAGTTTAGTTGGAATTATACACTGTATGTAGCCTTTTCACTTTGGTTTCTTTTATGTAATAATATGCATTTAAGGTTTCTTCATGTCTTTTCACAGCTTGCAAGCTCATTTCCTTTTTTTTCATATTTTACAAAGAATTTTATTTATTTATTATTTTATTGTCTAAAGTTTTACATATGTCCCCTTTACCCCCAATTGACCACCCCCTCATTTCCTTTTAACACCGAATAATATTCTATTGTCCAGATGTACCACAATTTATCTATTCACCTTCTGAAAGATATCTTGGCTGCCTCCAAGTTTTGGCAAGTATAAATAGAGGTTTATAAACATCTGTTTGCAGGTTTTTTGTTGTGGACATATGTTTTCAACTCCTTTGGGCAAATGCCAAAGAATTTTTGGTGGATCTGAAGGTGTTTTTGTTCTTAAATATATGATACACATATAAATACTGTTTGCAAGAGATTAAATGGTAAAGAGAGAGGAAGTGGGTTGGGATGGGATCCTCTACATCTACAATTTAAAAAAAAAATTTTATTGATTTTTTTACAGAGAGGAAAGGAGAGGGATAGAGAGTTGGAAACATCAATGAGAGAGAAACATCAATCAGCTGCCTCCTGCACACCCCCTACTGGGGATGTGCCTGCAACCAAGGTACATGCCCTTGACTGGAATCGAACCTGGACCTTCAGTGTGCAGGCTGATGCTCTATCCACTGAGCCAAACCAGTTAGGGCTACAATTTTTAACCTTTTTCATCACATGGCACACATAAACTCATTACTAAAATTCTGCAGCACACCACAAAATACATTTTTGCCGATCTGACCAAAAAAAAAAGGTATAATTTCTGATTGATTTACAAAGATAAAAATAATAATTACCTACCCTTTTTTGCTCCAAAGTGATTTTAAAAAAAATCAGGTGTCTATACTTGTACATAAAGATTTCTAGTATCATACCAAGAATTAACTAATCAGATGTAACCTTATTATGCAAAGTGACCAATAAGATTATATGACCTATCCTTTCTAATAAAGAGGTAATATGCTAATTGACTGCCCTGCCCTCAAAGATGGCGGTGCCACACAGCCACAAGATGGTGGGGCCCCGTCCCCTCAGTCCCGCTGGGGCAGCAGGCGTGCCTGCCTCCAAAGTCCCCCAGTCCCCTCAGTCCCCCTGACACCCAGGGCTGGCCCAAGGCATATGCAAACCTTGGATGGCGGCTGCCCAGCCACCCAGGGCTGCCCGAGGCTCAGGTAACCAGGGCCGGCTGAGGTTTGCGCTGCCAGCAGTGGCAGCAGCAGAGGTGTGATGGGGCGTCATCTTTGCCCTTGAAGGCTCCTGGACTGTGAGAGAGGTCAGGCTGGGCTGAGATACGCCCCCCTCTAGTGCATGAATTTTCATGCACCGGGCCTCTTGTGTGTGTGTGTGTGTGTGTGTGTGTGTGTGTGCGTGCGCACCAGAGGCCTGGTGCACAAAAATTTGTGCACTCGGAGGGGTCCCTCAGCCCGGCCTATGCCCTCTTGCAGTCTGGGACCCCTCGGAGGATGTCCACCTGCTGGCTTAAGCCCGCTCCTTGGGGGATCAGGCCCAAGCTGGCAGTCAGACATCCCTCTGGCAGCCCAGCAGCCCTCAGGGGATGTCCACTTGCCAGCGGGGAGCAGGCCTAAACTGCAGTCGGAATCCTTAGCGCTGCTGAGGAGGCAGGAGAGGCTCCCACCACCACTGCAGTACTGGCAGCCATCAGCCTGGCTTGTGGCTGAGCAGAGCTCCCCCTATGGGAGTGCACTGACCACCAGGGGGCAGGTAGCTCCTGCATTGAGCTTCTGCCCCCTGGTGGTCAGTATGTGTCATAGTGACCAGTCATTCCCAGTCTTTCTGCTGTTAGGGTCAGTTTGCATATTACCATTTTATTATATAGGATAGAAGCCTGGTGCATGGGTGGCGGCCGGCTGGTTTGCCCTGAAGGGTGTCCCGGATCAGGGTGGGGGTCCTGCTGGGGTGCCTGTCCAGCCTGGGTGAGGGACTGATGGGTGTTTGCAGGCTGGTCACACCCCCTGCAGGGTGGGGTTCCCCCCTGGGGTGCCTGGCCAGCCTGGGTGAGGGGCTGATGGCTGTTTGCAGCTGGTCACACCCCCTTCAGGGTGGGGGATCCCCACTGGGATTCCTGGCCAGCCTGGGTGAGGGGCTGATGGCTGTATGCAGGCTGGTCAAGCCCCCCCCCCGCCCCCCCCCCCCAGTGGGGATCTTTACCCCATAGAGGTTTGGCCAGCCTGGGTGAGGGGCTGATGGCTGATTTCAGGCTGGCCACACCCCCTTTAGGGTGGGGGTCCCCACTGGAGTGCCTGGCCAGTCTGGGTGAGGGGCTGAGGGCCATTTTCAGGCTGGCCAAGCCCCCCCCCCCCCCCCCCCCGACGGAAGCTCCCAGCCTCTCCTTTTTTTTTTTTTTCTTTTTTTTTTTATTCTGGGATTTATTTACCTTCTATAATTGAAACTTTGTAGCTTTGAGAGGAGCTGAGAGCTGGCCAGGGTGGGTGGGAGGGAAGCTTGGCTTCCTCCATCGCCAGGGGCAACCCACTCCTGCTCGGTCCAGCTCCGTGGCCACGGCTGGCTGAAAGCAGGTATCTGGGGTTTATTGACCTTCTATAATTGAAACTTTGTTGCTTTGAGTGGAGCTCAGAGCTGGCCACGGCAGGCGGGAAGCTTGGCTTCCTCCATCATTGGGGCAACCAAGCCTCCTGCTTGCTCCAGCTCTGTGGCTGCCGACCGCCATTTTGGTTGGGTTAATTTGCATATAGTCGCTTGGATTGGCTGGTTGGCATGGCTTAAGGCGTAGTGAAGGTACAATTTGCCTGTTTGTCCTTAATTAGTGTAGATCAGGGGTCCTCAAACTATGGTCCGCGGGCCACATGCCAATACAAATACTGTATTTGTTCCCGTTTTGTTTTTTTACTTCAAAATAAGATATGTGCAGTGTGCATAGGAATTTGTTCATTGTTTTTTTTTAAACTATAGTCTGGCCCTCCAACGGTCTGAGGGACAGTGAACTGGCCCCCTGTTTAAAAAGTTTGAGGACCCCTGGTGTAGATATTTACGGTTCAAGACGGAGCATTCACAGTGGATAGCTATTGTGTTGGCTGTTGTCATTTTTTGACAGTCTAAGGCAGTGGTTCTCAACCTGTGGGTTGCGAACAATGAAAATACATCCTGCATATCAGATATTTACATTATGATTCATAACAGTAGCAAAATTACAGTTATGAAGTTGCAACGAAAATAATTTTATGGTTGGGGGTCACCACAACATGAGGAACTTTATTAAAGGGTCGTGGCATTAGGAAGGTTGAGAACCACTGGCTAAGGGAAAAGAGGTCAGTGCCCCTGACTGAGTAATCAGGTATTGCAGGTTGTAAAAATTCCTGCAGCACACCTGTTGGAAAATCACTGCTCTACACTACTTATTACTTCACTTGCTATCACGTAGTATCTCAAGCTAGACACTTCAGTCAGCTCTAATTTCTTTTGTACCAAGCCTTTGTCCCACTTGCAGGTATTCATCACATCTTAATGTTTACCACAGAAATATTGTTTGGATATAGTTTCTCCTCCACACTGTGTTGCTTTTATCAGTTTGGCACTGTTTCTATAGGGCTGTTGAAACAACTTCATCCCCATTCTAGTCACTTACAAAAGAAAAAAAAGTATGATAATATTAGTACTTGTCAGGGTACTGTTATTAACCTATTATTAACCTCTTGTCAGTATTCCCTCCTCCCTTTACCATCTCCTCTATCCTACCCCTATATTGCCTTTCAGCTACATTAAATTTCCCTTTGATCCATAAACGTGCCCTGCTCTTACCCTGTATCCTTTAATAAAGGTTTTCTTTACCTGAAAGTTATCTTCCCACCCTTGCCTCTCTGGAAAATTCCTATTCTAGATCAACCTCAAAGTCACCTGTTATAATTTGACTTGGGGCAGAGTAAGTCATTCCTTTTTTTTTTGTTAATCCTCACCCGAGGATATTCTTCCTATTGATATTTAGGGGGAGAGAGAGAAGAGAGAGATTGTTTGCCTCCCGCATGTGCCCCACTAGAACTGGGGATCGAACCTGCAATCCAGGTAGGATCCCTTGACTGGGAATTGAGTCCAAGACCCTTCAGTCCGCAGGCTGACTCTCTAACCATTGAGCCATGCCAGCCAGGGCAGTCATTCTTTTCTGTATCCACAACTCTGTCTTCATACTTCTGTTTTAACATTCATTTCTTTATTTTAGTGTTTGTTTATTTATTTATATGTCTGTCTTCCCCTGAACTGTTGGCTCCTCCAGACTACGGACTCATTCATTCATATATCTAGATGCTTGGTGCATTATCTGATGCTTATTGAATATTTGTTGGATGAATGACTGAAATATAATCTTTCATGAAACTTTACATATTCCTAGCCTGTTGGAATTGGAAGTGATCATTTTAAAGATGACTGAGGCCTACAGATGTGAAATGATTTCCTAAAAGTTATACACATAGTAACTCAATTCTCACTTCTGTCCTTGTGCTGCAGTGTGCCAGTGCTCTCTGTGGCAGCTTCTACTAGCTGCTCTCAGACAGTATTGGTTGGGGAATATTTAAATTAAGACAGAGCCAATGTGAGTACATTCACTGCTATGTATGATACCATTTAATAATTTTTAGCTTATAGAATGTGAGACAGAAAATTGGGACAAAAAATACATGTACTGTATGGAAAGGGTCCTAAAATTTTGTTTGAATTCAGTAGATTGACTAGTCTTCAAGTAAATGAAATTATATAAAAGTCAGATTTGGTATCCTTTTCCACACTTTATCCCCCTAGTCCACTTAGAGGGGTCCCTGGATACAAAATATTGTGTGTGCATGTGTGTGTAAGTGTTTATGTGCACTGTGTGGGGAAGCATAGGTTCCATATCTTTTTTCAAAGGGTTCCTTGATCCCCCCCAAAAGTTAACACGGCTTCTGACTTGAAAATATGTTGCTGTGTGATAAGTGATCTTTCTCAAAGCAAAGTACATTAAAAATTCTTTTAGCTGCTACTTGAATTACATTTTTAATCTCTGCTACTTGCTTTCATTTTTAGGGTTTGTGTTTAGTGAATCAGAGGGATCTGCATTAGAACAGTTTGAAGGTGGCCCCTGTGCTGTTATTGCACCTGTTCAGGTAACATAGACTACTTTATCAACTCCTTAGAGGGACGTGTTCAAACATTTCATACTTTACTTTTTGCTTTCTAATATATATGCTCTGTAATCATGATGCATGGTCAGTTACCTCTCAACTTTTGTTCATGTAAATTGCTATAGATATAAAAAATATAAGTGCATTCAGCGGAGACACAACAGTATGGTGATTGCCAGATGTGAAGGGGGTTTGGGGGAATTAGAAGAAGGTATAGGGGGAATAAATAGTGATGGAAGGACACTTGCCTTGGAGTGGTGAACACACCAATGATGTATTGCAGAATTGTACACCTGAAACCTATATAATTTTATTAACCAATTTTATTAAATTCAATAAAAAAGAAAAAAAGTGAATTCAGAACATGAGTAGGTTACACAGCAATAGCCTTTGGAATATTATATGTGTGTGTGTATATATATATATTTTAAAAATACGTATTTTTATTGATTTCAGAGAGGAAGGGAGAGAGATAGAGAGATAGAAACATCAATAATGAGAGAGAATATCATTGATTGGCTGCCTCCTGCACACCCCCTATTGGGGTCGGGGGCAGATCGAGCCTGCAACCCGGGCATGTGCCCTTGGTCGGAGTTGAACCTGGGACCCTTTAGTCCGCAGGCTGATGCTCTATCCACGGAGCCAAATCGGCTAGGACTGGACTATATTTTCAAGAAAACATAGTAAGTGTTCCCTGATTTTCAGAAAATGAGGAATTAATGATCATGTCATTTTTCTAATACAATGATCCTGTTGAATAATAACATTTTATACTACAGATAAGTACATTATAGCAATGATACTATTTTTATTTGATCTCTCTATAAGAATGATATTCCTAAAATGTTGAATATTTTCATGACCTAAAATTTTACAAATTTTTAAAATAATTTGGCAGATTATACTATTTTAGGGTATAGTTTTGGCCTTTAAATTAAAATTAGTAGCAACTAATTTAAAACAGAATTTGCAAAATAAAAAGATTTTTTAATCTTTATTTCTATTTTATTAATCCCATAAAAGATAGGGTTAATCTGAATATATGTATTTGATTTTGAATATTGATGTGTAACATTGTTTGAATTTCAAAGACTGATTTGTTATAACCATTACATTGTTAAAACCAAAAATTGAATTTTCAGTTTACTGTTACACTTATGTCTGAAACAGCAATGTAACTTTAGAACTGTTACAAAAGAAGCTTGAATTTGTTGTTTATGTTCAGTCAGCAGGTTTTGAAAATAAATATTTAATGTGGTATTTATTAATTCATTGGGCATAAAGAATGCATTCCTGAACTGTTAGCTTCAAAGTAAATTTCTCAAAACTTATACTTTATACACTTACATTATTAAATGAAAAGTATATTCCTTGAAGGAGGGGGGAAAAATCTCCCTTCATGGCAGATTCTAAAATAATATCCTTTTAGGTCATTATTTTATTTCTTTAAAGAGTTGATATATTTTTTACATTAGTAGAATTATTAAAAAATTAAGAAAAAATTGAATGTTTGAACTTTGCTTGGGAGTTACTGAATATAAAGAATAAAATTTAACCATAAATTGATTAGAGAAATTATGTTGAATAACAGGCAAATTTTGGTTGCTAGTAGGAATCTTATTATCTAAATTTGAAGATTCCTTGTCCTTCTCATTTCCAATAGATTATATTAACTTTGCCCCTCTTGTGCCATTAATAGTACTTTCAGGTCTTTATTTATTGTAAGTCAATGAATGTAATTAAATGCAAGATATACCACAGGAGTTTTTTGTTTTATAAGATTCATTACATTTCCAAAATGGCAGTTATTTTTGCAAGTGGGGTTGTTGTATAAAAAAAGATAATTGTAATGTTCAAAATCCTGATGTGTCTTTGAGGTAGTAATTTAGTTTCATAGTCACATAAATCTTTTCAGTCATAGAGGAATTTTGTTTATATTGCAATTTCAAGTAAAAGTCAAAACTAAACCATTAAGAATAATGAAGGGAAATGAGCAAGTCCAGGTATTAAAACTTTTTAAATTATAAAAAATAAGATATGCGCTATTGCTAAAAGAATAGTCATATTATAGAACCAAGTAATCAGTGGTGGAGAAAAATGAAGTTTACTGAATTTCACTGATATGACTGGTTGGCAGTTTGAGAGAGAAAAATGAATTTAGATAATCTCATATCATATACCAAATATATTCTTAAGGTCATATTAAACCACAGAAAAACTAAAAGTAATGTATTGTCAACCATCTAAGAGAAAGTATGAGTTCCAGACTCAGAAAAACATTTGCAGTGAATATTAACAATAAATAGATGTTGTCTTTCTTAAACAAAGAATTTGAACAAATTAGTTATAAAACACAAAGACCCCAGAGGTGAAATGAGCATGTATGTGCAATCAGAACAGGTGAAATGGTGCTGGACAGCCAAAGAATCAAGATGTTCAACCTCAGTAGGAACCCAAGAAAGTACAAATAAAACTGTAACTAGAGTCTACTGCTTACTCTTTTTAATCTTTAAATAGAAAATAATTGCCAGTACATGTAAGGTAGGATATGCTGGCATACTCATATATCACTATATAGTACAAATTTGTACTTAGATTTTGGAAGGAATTTTACATTATAATTGGAACCATGATAATGCAGTTTTTTTAAATGTAATAATTGTACTTCCCTGTGAATCTTTCCTAAAGAAATAACCTTTAATATGGGAAATGTTGTAGTCAAGAAATAGCTTTTATATTTATAGCAGCAAAAACATTGCAAACAACTTAATGTATAGTAATGTAGTATAAACATGAAATAATATTTATGTAAATTTTGATAGCTTGATAGAAATTTGGTGATTAAGAATTACTGTTATGAATTCTGTGGGAAACATTAAAATGGAAAATAATCACATTGTATACTACTGCTTTCAAACGCATATAAATCAGAATCATCACAGTAACCTCTTTTTCTTGAATCTACCCCCTAGAGATTCAGATACAAAAGATGGAGGCATAAGAATTTGCATTTTAGATAAGACTAGGATGCGATAGCCCTTGAACTGCAGTTTAAGAAGGAAACACTGTACTACCCTGAACTACTTTCTATTAAATCAGCAATGTAACATCGTTGGTTCATGTAAGGAAAGGTTAGAAATCAGTTTGTTTTTTTCTCTTAAATCTTACAGCTGTTTTATTTAAACCAGGAAGTTAGAAGCTTCTTATAGAGTGATGACTCATAGTGGTATTCTTGTATCACAAATCAGAGCTAACAGTGCAGAATCACTCTTGTATTTAGATTTCTTTTCCTCCAAGGAATCAAAGAGAAATGTGGACTTATTCCTGTTTTATAGGGCTTTCACTTTACATTTTTTTTTTTCACTTTACATTTCTTTAAGTTTCCAGTCATGTGTCTGATTTTGAGTCAGTTCTTCTATTTATCAGAAAATCATATTATGAAAGAAGAATTTTATGGACATAGAATTAAGTTTATAATAGTATGTCCTGGATAAATAATTATCCTCAGTTACTGTTGAATGTGAAGGGGAGCCATTTGAAATTTTCATAGTGCTATGCAAAAGATGAGAAAGGTGGTGCAAATTAGTTTTTTTATATTTTAAAATAAAAGAATGATATAAAGTATATTTGTGATGCGTGGTAATAATTATTGCTTTAATTGTATAAAGGCATTTCTTTTGAAGAAGCTCCTGTTTTCTTCTGAGAAGTCTTCTTGGAGGGATTGCCCAGGTATGATAGCTATCTTATAAACATTTACTCCATCCTCAATTTTACAGGTGACCTATGCAACATTCATTGGCAATAGTTAAGTTAAAATTATCTATTCTTAAAAAGTGCACTATCAATGAGATATTTTTCCTTAGGTTTCTTTTTTTTTTTAAGCTATGTTTTTATTGATTCTTAGGGAGAAGGAGAAAGAGATAGAAACATTGATGAGAAAGAAACAATGACTGGCTGCCTCCTGCACGCCCCTTACTGGGGATCGAGCCCAAAGATGGGCATATACCCTGACGGGAATCGAACCCATGACCTCTTGGTGCATGGGTTGATGCTCAACCACTGAGCCACACCAGCTGAGCATGTTTCTTATTTTTGATATTTCAGGAAGATTCATGGTCAGTGACTCCAAATTTTTAAATGCATATATTTCCAATTTGGTATTCCCAAGACATATAAGACAGGATAATATAACTAAGGGAAAAAGCTTTGGCCTCTTGATAAAATAAGGATAGAGAGCGCCCTAAACTGTTAAATTACAGCATATTATAAGGAATAATTGTTTTATGTTTGTTTTGTCTTAGCTCTGAGCAGGAACTCAGTTATCTTTGTATTTCTGCATCTTTTAGTATAATGTCTTACACAATGCAAATAATATTGCAAATAATTGTGAATTAAATTGCAAATGAAGCTGCCATAGCTTCTGCAATATGCTTAGGTCAGAGAGCTGTATGGTACTACCTGATAATTCACTTGACAGCTTACAAAAATCTTACACAATTTTATGTGGACTTCACAATACCTTGTGAAAGGAGGTAGAATATATTATAATCCCAGTTAGTATAAGGGCAAAACAACTTGCATTCTAAACCATGCCCATAGTGATTTTGAATTTAAGAGTTAAAAGTATCATTGTCATGTATTTTTTATTCGTTAATAGTGGGAATGCAAAATAAAGTTTAGTAGAGAAGAGACTATTCAAAAGATAATATTAACATCAACATTTTACTAATTAGATTGCTTGCACAGAAATATATTCTTATTGATAAAAAATGTATATGCATTGTCATAAATGTCATATGCTATGGAGGTTATAAAATGAATGACACAGTTCCGGCCTTTAAAGAACTTTAAATCTATTAGGAGAAATAGAAACCTCCCTGTAGCATACAATTTTACATAGGCTATGTATACATCTTATCCTCTTTGAAAGTTTCAGAAAGCAATAATACTTCTCAAAAAGGGGAAGGTGGCTAAGGTTCAGGAAGAAATTGAGCATTTGTGCAAAATCTATAGTTCAAATCACTGTAATACAGTATTAGTAGCTTCTATTTTATGCAGCATAACAACAATGGCCCCTGCTCATCTAATAGGTTGTGGTATTGTTTTGCTGAGGGTATGTTATCTCATTATCATAACTCTATGGGACAAGAAGGTCAAAGACATTAGATTAATTCAAAAATGGGGGAAAAAGAGGTCTCAACACGCCCTTACATTGTGCCTGGTTCTACAATAAAGGAAACCTCGTGACTTAAATGTTTCATTTGCAGGTAAGAAAGAGTTGATCTTATCAGGTAGCATATTTTTTTCTAGTAATGTTTAATTCTGCATTTTTTAGGATTCTTTTTCTCAGTAATAGAAATATTTAGTAATGGTGACATTGTAACCCTCAAGCACATTATTTTTCTAAAATATAATTTCAGATCAGTTGTTTGGATTTTTCCCCCACTTGGAATGCTTGATTTTCATTAAATGAAAACATTCTTAAGATTGTTATTCACGCCTGGATTTTTTTCCCAAAGGAAACCATTGTAATTTGTACTTCGGTTATTTTTAGAGGAAGAGCGGAAGGAACTCCTTTGTCACACCTTATGTGATATTTTAGAAAGTGCCTGTTGTGACAACTCTGGATCATACTGCTTGGTTTCATGGTTAAGAGGAAAGACAGCCGAGGAAAATGCTAGTATTTCTGGGAGTCCTGCAGAGTCTAGTTGCCAAGTGGAACATTCTTCTTGTAAGATACATTTTTTTCCTGAAGTATTTTCTTATACCTTTGTTTTAATAAAACTATTGACAATTTTAAAGAAAAAAGAATTAAAAATTTCATAACATGTCTCTTTTTCAGCAGAAGCTTAATTCATGAATCTTAGTATTTTTCATTTCCATTTTGATTATTTCATATTTATTTATTTATTTAAATATATTTTATTGGTTTTTTTACAGAGAGGAAGGGAGAGAGATAGAGAGTTAGAAACATCGATGAGAAAGAAACATCGATCAGCTGCCTCCTGCACATTCCCTACTGGGGATGTGCCAGCAATCAAACCTGGGACCTTTTAGTCCGCAGGCTGACGCTCTATCCACTGAGCTAAACTGGTTAGGGCTCATTTTGATTATTTTAATTGCTAAAGGACATTGCATTTGTTTCTTTTTGCTTTCATTTTTGGGGTTTAAAAAAAAAAAGGAAATGCATTTCTTAAGTAAAAAAAAAATTCTCCTGCTTGATGACATTCTCTGTGAGCTTTGAAACTCTCATTTAGAAAGTTTAAAGAACGTATTTATATATACTTTAATTTCAAATGCCTTAATGTTTACTTTGGCATTAGGGAAGAAAAGGCTCTTTTTTTTTTTTCAGAAAATTTCTTAAAATAGTTTTTGTTACTTTATAGAGCAAAGATGGGGACTTTTTTTTTTTTTCATTATGTTTCCCTTTCTCCTGAACTTTTTGGATATTGTTACTGTATATGAATTATTTTAAAGTAATTGTAATGATGAGTTTTAATTTTGCCTTCATTTAAGTTTTTTGTACTTTGAAGATTTTTCTTCAAAATAAACTAAATAATTATTCTCATTATAAAAATAATATATTCTGTAGTCTTTAGCGTTTGAAAATTCTTATGTAATTGGCCTAAAAACTACCAGAATGAACTAGTGGTATAGAAACTAGATAAAAAGAGTTGCTGTCTGGTTTTTCTTTACAGGACCTATCTTACTAGCAGTTGGCTTTTGATAATTGGTACTTCCAAGCGTTTATATAGAATAAGTGACTTATTCTACCTATAATGCATTTCATTAACATTGGAAATTATTTTTAAAGAAATTAGACAACCGATTCCTAGAAAGTAAATTTTGATTGTGATATACATCTTGCTTTCCCTGTAGGACTGTCTGTGATGCACTATTGCCTCCTTGAGCTAAAATGTGTCTGTGATGTCAGCATTTTCTCTTCTACCTCTGCAGTTACATTGGCGAATTCTAATAGCACATTTGCAAGGAAGAATTTTAAAAATTTAAACAGTTCAATGACGTTTTTATTTTCAGGCCTTTCAATACAACCTTTCAAAAAATTTAACATTTTTAGAGTTGATAATACAATTGAAGGAAACGAGTGGAAAATATTCACTAGGTTGATAGTTAAAAATGTCATTAAGATTAAAAAAAAAAGATTATTTTTAAATATTTTCTAGGTTTGACTGGATTGCATGTAAGCATATTTAATAGTTTCATTAAAGTTAATCAACATTTTGACAATAAAAGTTGAACTAATTAAAAGTTATTTTAAAGATTAGGTGCTTAAAGTTAGTTTATATTCAAATATAAGAAAATAGTAAGATCTTTTTGTAACATTTTTTATTAGTATCTTAGTATATACTGTGTACTTATTATGGACTGTGCTGTACATTTCATAGTAATAGGTTGAGTGGCCTCATGATACGTTAAATTTGGTACTTCAGGAACTAACTTAGATGGGCATACTATATTGAATTCCTCTTCAAAAAACATATTTTACTGATTTTTCCAATTTACTTTGCCTCATTTTAAAAGTGGACATGAATAAAACCAGATTTAAATTTTTTTTTTATAATCTATAAATTTGAAAAGTTTTATTAACTGAAAATTTAAGAAATTTACTTTAGATGTTGATAAATGAAATGAACTTACACTAAAATTTGTATTCCATGTAACAACCTATTTTACCTGTTCTTTCCTTTATTTCCAGCTATGTTTTTTTTGTGTTTTACATTTTTCCATCATCCTGCCTGCTAACTTTTTTATTTTGCTTGCCTCCTTTCTCTAAGTTACTATCTTTATGTCAACTTTTGTAGTGTATGCCCTATAAAATTATTTAGATAATCAGGTACAGGAAAATTAGTACAATTTGGAAAACATTAGGTAGAATTTTTATTTTATCCTGAAATTTTAAATGTGAACTATTTTCCCCATTGTCAATATTACATTCTGCAAAAACATTAATTTCATTGGCTTGTGTGGTGTGTATAGTTTTGGCTTCTGGTAATGCACACTTGTTTGCAATAGTGAACACTCAGGTTCAATTTCAGTTTGTTTCCCACACAAATTAAAAGATTACTTAAGCCATTGGATTTTTAAAGATTTTAAAAAGTAATTTCAAACATTTGAATATTGATACTAGACTTTGAAAGGGTAACGTAATGTGACCTTTTTAATTGTAAATCAAAAATTGAGAATTAATATTTGAATGTATTAAGATTTGCTTTATGAATATACCAGTGGCCCGGTACACAAAATTTGTGTACGGGTGAGGGGGTGTCCCTCAGCCTGGCCTGCACCCTCTCCAATCTGGGTAGGACCCCTTGGGGGATGACTGGCAGTCAGACATCCCTCTCACAATCTGGGACCGCTGGCTCCTAACTACTCACCTGCCTGCCTGCCTGATCACCCCTAACCACTCTGCCTGCCGGCCTGCTCGCCCCCAACTGCTCTCCCCTGCCAGTCTGATGGCCCCCAACAGTCCTCCCTGGCCAGCCTCATGGCTCCCAACTGTGCCCCCTTGCCAGCATGCTTGTCCCCAACTGCCCCCCCCGCTGGCCTGCTCGCCCTCCACTGCCCCCCCCTGCTGGCCTGCTTGCCCCCAACTGCCCTCCCTGGCTGGCCTGCTCACCCCCAACTGCCCTCCCCGGCCAGCCTCATGGCCCCCAACTGCCCTCCCCTGCTGGCTTCATGGCCCCCAACTGCGTCCCCCTGCCGGCCTGCTCACCCCCAACTACCCACCCCCCCCGCCAGCCTGCTTGCCCCCACTGCCAGCCTGCTCACCCCCAACTGCCCCCCCCCCCCCACCAGCCTGATCACCCCCAACAGCCCCCCACTGCTGGCCTGCTCGCCCCCAACTGCCCTCCCCTCCTGGCCTGATCGCCCCTAGCTGCCTCTGCCTCGGCCCCGCCACCATGGCTTTGTCTGGAAGGAATCCCGGTCTAATTAGCATATTACCCTTTTATTAGTATAGATATAAGCACATATGAAATTGTTCATTGTGATAAATTGAGTAGGCATTTTTACTCATCTTTAAAGACTTTATCTTTGGGGAGCCAAGACTCTCAGGATTGAAATCTTAGCTCTGCTGTTTATTGCTGTGTGCACTTGAGAGGATTCTTCTCAGTGCCTCAGTTTCCGCTTCTGCGAAATGAGGACTATTAGGGTTGTTATGAGGGTTAAGTGAGGTAAGACCAGTAGAGCATTTGGCAAGGGGCCTGGCACTCAGAAAAGTTCTAAATAAGCATTACCTTTGATTTAAAAGCTTTCTTTGGTTTTTAAAAATTTATAATGGTGCTGTATTAATAAATGTAATCTAAGTAAGTTACTGAAAACTTCTCAACAGTTATATTAATTAATGCGGAAACAAACTTAAAGCTGTCCTTGAACCTGTATAGTTTCAAAATGCTGTGCCTTTTTATACGCATAATAATTAAGCTATCACTGTAAAGATTTATATTATAAAGAGGAAGGTTAGCTAGATGATTTTACTTGGATATATGGATTGAAAAATGATATGAAAGTGCAGGACACGTTACAATGATGTGTGAAGCACTATGATTTTTCATATTTTATAAACGATCCTAGCATAACTGAATTGAAAAGTGTATTATTTAATACTTCTACATTCTCAGTATTATATCCATTTTAGGTATAATCATGGTAACTAAAATGTTGAAATATAAATTTATATAATACTAAAGTTGAAAATAAACAGGATTTTAAGGGAGTGAGAAAAGAGGGAAAATTTTGATTGCTTGAAAGTATTTACAGCCTGCTGTGTGTATCTTGTGTCATTTATTTGCCATGTGTAGTGCTGAAAAGTGTCTTTTATGTATAGCTGCCTTGGCTGTCGAAGAGCTTGGCTTTGAGCGATTTCATGCATTAATTCAGTAAGTAACATTGGAACATTTAAAATACTTACCTTGTGGACACATTGCCATTTTAATTTTGTTCATACTGGGGAAAGGTACTTAGATTTATATGCCTGAGATTAATTTGTTTTCAAATTAAGAAATAATTTGTAAATGTGTACTTAAATTATTCAAATTCCTAAATTAACTATCAAAATACACTTTTTATAACACTAAAAGCTTTTTCATCATGACAGTGAAAAAATAATTTTAGCTTAATGTTTCTCTGTCCTGAGTGAGTATAAAGGTTTCTAGTAGAATAACTATTTGAATTATTTATTGTTTATCAAAATATACTTTCTATAGTTTTCATTAAAGCTGCCATGTCTTCATTAGATCATTTAAACTTTTTATTACAAAATAAAAGGGAGGATAGCTATGTTGATAGAATTATAGGTGGCATTTGAAATATAACATTAATTTTTTAAAAAAATTACAAATGTACAAAAGTCAAATTTTGTTTGTTCTTAAACTCATCTTTGAAGAGGGCCACTTTATTCCTTAAATAACTGTATAATTATTGACGAATTTATTGGTGCCAGTTCACCTAAGGGATGAAGACATTCCCTACCAAGTATGCATTCTGTCTTAATGGCGTATATTATATATAGTGATAGTTGTCAGCAATAGCTTTTGCTTTTAATGGCTAAATTTATATTTGAAAATTTAAGACACAAAAATCTCCTGTTTGTATATATAAATTTTTAATGTATAAGACAATTTAAGAATTTTCCCATTTATGAATGTAGTAAACCTTATGATGGTACTCATATTTAATTCTTTTCACCCCCAGGAAAAGATCATTCGGAAGTTTATCCGAATTAAAAGATGCTGTCTTGGACCAGTATTCAATGTGGGGAAGCAAATTTGGAGTATTGCTTTTTCTGTATTCTGTGTTATTGACAAAGGTTTGTTGAAGAAGATGTTTCTGCTGGCTTTTATTAGTTAGAGTTTAGTATATTTTTCCTGCTATGAGGACAAAATTTATTCTTGATACTGTTTCTAAATCTCAGAATAAAACTCTCTTATGCTAATAATTCTCTTTCCTCCCACTCACTTGTTCCTTAACCAGTTTGAAATTGACTTTCACCCCTACTCTTCTGGACTGCAGAGGTTATCAATAATGTGCTATGTATAAAATGCACTCAGTTCCTCTGAATTTTATTTTCTTTGCTCTTACCAATGTCTGGCAATTGATACCTTAACCCCTTCTGGAAGCTCTTTCTAACCCCCACTCCCTTTTTTAACTCATCTGATAAATCATTGCACTAAGTTCTCTTTCTGTAATGTCTCATAATTTTTTTGTTTATCTTTCCATGTTTACCTGTTATATTCTTCTTTCTCTTTTCCACTAAGCCTTTTTCCCCCACTAAGCTTTTATATTCCACTAGAGGCCTGGTGCATGAAATTCATGCATGAGAGGGGGGGTCCCTCAGCCCAACCTGCACCCTCTTCATTCTGGGACCGCTGGCTCCTAACCGCTCACCTGCCTGCCTACCTGATCGCCCCTAACTACTCTGCCTGCCAGCATGGTCGCCCCTAACTGTCCTCCCCTGCCGACCTGGTTGCCCCTAACAGCCCTCCCCTGCTGGCCTGGTTGCCCCTAACTGCTCTCTCCTTCCAGCATGGTCGCCCCTAACCACCTCTGCCTCGGCCCCTGCCACCGAGGCTTTTTCCGGAAGGACATCTGGAAGATGTCCGGTCTAATTAGCTTATTACCCTTTTATTAGTATAGAATTTCAGTCCCTGGGTTCTATATTCTGCTTCTTTTATGGATATTTTATTCCCTCAGCTTACCTTTATGTGTTTAATTCCAATATGTATAATACTAGTCCTGCCCTTTTCCCCCAAGTGCCTGTTAGTCCCAGTTATCTAACTAGACTTACGATGCTAAAATCAAACTTCTTTCATTTGACACATGTTTACTGAGTATTGACTATATGTTAGGCCCTGGGCTGATAATGTTGGGATAGAATTGTACTTAATGGTTCCTCTTCAGTGTTGTAAAAACAATTGACACGTTAATGATTACTTCCATTATGGCAGCGTTTTTTGGGGTGTGTGTGTGTGTGTGTGTGTGTGTGTGTGTGTGTTTGTTGCATGCACAAAGCAGAAGGGAACATAGTAAAGGTATACCTAAGTTTATTTGGTGAAATGAAAGGGGGGCGCCTTGTATAGTAGGGATCACTCAATGAATGAGGAAAAGTTTTCTAGACAGAAAAGCTGTGGGAAACTCTTGTCTCTTGGCCACCAACATGCCATCTAGACTGAGGAAGACCCAAAAACTTCAGGGCCACATGAGCCATGGCCATGGCCGCATTGGCAAACAGGAAACACCCAGGGGGCCGAGGTAATGCTGGTGGCTTGCATCACCCAGGTTACTTTGGGAAAGTTGTTATGAGGCATTACCACTTAAAGAGGAACCAGAGCTTCTGCCCAACTGTCAACCTTGATAAACTGTGTACCCTGGTTAGTGAGCAGACATGGGTAAATGCTGCCAAAAGCAAGACTGGAGTTTCTCCTATCATTGATGTGGTGTGATCCGGCTACTACAAAGTTCTGGGGAAGGGAAAGCTCCCAAAGCAGCCTGTCATTGTGGAGGCCAAATCCTTCAGCAGAAGAGCTGAGAAGAAGATTAAGGGTGTTGGTGGGGACTATGTCCTGGTAGCTTGAAGCTACATGGAAGGAAGTTCATTAAAATGTCCACAATTTTAAAAGAAAGAAAAAAAAGCTGTGGGAAGATTTTCCAAGCAGTGTGGATAGCAAGTATCTATAATAATAAAAGCGTAATATGCTAATTACACCGGATGTCCTTCCAAACAAAGCTGGGGCTGTGAGGGAAGCCCAGGTCCTGGGTGCCTACCAGCCGCCAGGGAAAGGAAGGCCTACTCTTGCACAAATTTCGTGCATCGGGCCTCTAGTAAAGGTATAATCAATTGGGGGCATGACACGTGTCTGGGAACCATAAGTGGTTTCATATTACTGGAGCATAAGCCACCAGAAAGGCAAATGTGGAAGATGAGACTGGGCAGTTATATAAATAAGGTTTAACGGTGAAGGTTCTTGTATATTATGCAAAAATACTTTAGATTTCATTTCAAATTAGAATAAAACAAGAATTTTCAACAAGGATGTAACAAGATCTTTTTGTTAATAAAAGGTTCCTTAAAATGGGATAAGAGTTGTGTTGGAGGGAGTTGGTGTGTGGAGTATCAGTCTAGAATCAGGAAAACTAGAAAAGTGTTAATTGAAATAAGTGAACCTATGCTAGGGCAGCGAGTGTGGAAATGGAAAAGAAAAGGAGCATATTTAAAAGCATGTTTTAAATTTAGAAATTTAAAACATATAGGAGGATGTTTAAGTGAAAGTATCAGAAGTACTTGGTAGTTGGTCAGAAGTGGTGGAGACCAGTGGTAGAGGTATCTAAGATGAGGCTTCTTATGACTTCGTCTTAACTGTTCATTATTTTGCCAGTTTTTTATGCTCAAGACTTTGGATACCTCCTCTGTCGCTTGTCCTTTACAGCCATTAAGCCATCATGTCTAGTTGTTCTTCTTTGAATCTGTCTTTGAAATGATGTCCCCGCCCTCCTCAATGGTTATGTCACTTGTTCCTATTGTTCAGTTTGGCTTTATCAGACTAAAACATTGTTTTGTTTTGTTTTGTTTTGTTTACAAGGAAGGCAAGCGCAAGATCTCATACTTGTTTGTGTCCTTCTACATGTACTTATGCAATCATTAAATGTTTTGATCATTGATTAATCATCTCTTTAAACCTTAGAAGTGACCTGTTATCTGGTAGAACTAATGTTAGATTATCTTTATCGTTTTGGAGTTGTGCCTAGGTCTTCTTGTAGTGGTCCAGTATCTACACCTGTTGGGATTTGGATGCCCTTCGGGGGATTAAAAATATCAAGAAAATAAGAAGCTTCCTACCATCTTAATTTATATTTTTGTCAGTACACATATGAATTACTAATATTTGTGAGAACACACAATCAGAAGCAAACCTTCCATTTTGTTATGTATTTTCTTTTTTTTAAAAAATATATTTTATTGATTTTTTTACAGAGAGGAAGGGAGAGGGGTAGAGAGTTAGAAACATCGATGAGAGAGAAACATTGATCAGCTGCCTCTTGCACACCCCTTCCTGGGGATGTGCCCGCAACCAAGGTACATGCCCTTGACCGGAATCGAACCCGGGACCCTTCAGTCCTCAG
Organism: Myotis yumanensis; assembly: GCF_028538775.1. Taxonomy (NCBI): domain Eukaryota; kingdom Metazoa; phylum Chordata; class Mammalia; order Chiroptera; family Vespertilionidae; genus Myotis; species Myotis yumanensis. Next base: position 100,116,712 of record NW_027223752.1, read on the forward strand.
GCGGATGCTCTATCCACTGAGCCAATCCGGTTAGGGTTTGTTATGTATTTTCTTATGTATTTCTTATACCTTTTGTGATTTTAAATTTATATCTCTATCAACATTCATATGTGTATGTATTTAGTACCAATAAATGACTTAAGAAAATATATCAGGTGATTTTTAAATGACCTAAGAGAACATATCAGATGCTTTAGAAGGTATATTAGTTTTGAATTTAATTTAACCTAAAGTTAAATGAATATTAACTTTGGATTAAATAATTTTCTCTTTCCTCCTCTTGAAATTTAAACATTATTTCTCTATCCATTTAATCAACATTAGATCTATTATGTATATCCTTTATATAGTGCCCATGAAAGAAAATAAAAAGATATTCATGGAGAAACTACTAGTTACCATTATCATCTCAGGTGCACCCCTAATTCATATCTGGTTAGTTTTTTGGGAGAAAAGTTACTTAAATAATTGTGTTTTATTAATTTATAGTATGAACTGGTTAATTTTTAAGCTATAATTTTCATTTCTAGTTTTTAAAATAAGCCAAGAATATTTGCTTTCTTTAGGGCATTGAAAACATAAAAAATGAAATTGAAGATTCAACCGAACCTTTGATCGATCCTGTGTATGGACATGGCAGGTAATTATCTAAAGTCTTTCTTCTCCTCAAATGGACTTTAATTTAAGAACTTGACTTAGAATAAAGTACTACGGAGCCAGAAAATTTTGCTTGTCAGTTGTTGACAGCATAAAGTCTTTGAATTTGAGCAGTCTTGTGCTGTATGCATTGCTTGCCTTATGTATGAAATGTAATTTCCACTTTAGGTTTATATATGGAGTGCGTTTACTGTAGCACATATTTTGTGGTGAGATGGCCGGGGAGTATTGTAACAACTTCTTCTTGATGTTTCATTTATGAAACTTTATCAGATGAAATTTATTCATTTTGACTTAGAAATAAGTGTATCCTTACCTATTTATAAATGCTTTCCTGCTTGGGTGAAAATTTTTTTTCTTATTTTTCTCTATGAAACTACCCTCTTTCTCAGGCTTTTTAATAGCTATTTCTATTAAAATTGACAAGACAGTGATTATCAACTCACTCTAAAAAATAAGTACTTTTTGCCCTGGCTGGTGTTGTTAGGTGGTTAGAGCAGTGGCCCCCCCTCACCGGGAGAGTCTTGGGTTCTCCCTCTCTCTCTTTCTCTTTTCCTCCTCTTTTCTCCCTTCCACTCTCTCTAAATATCAATGGAAAAAAATATCCTCAGGTGAGGATTTACAACAACAGCAAAAGTGCTTTTCTTTATAACTTTCTGCTTCAGAAGTTAAAATTAACACATTTCATCAAACACAAAATAACATTTATATATGTATTTTAAAAGATGATTACATATAGTAAGTAAATTATTAATCTAGGTATCATTTTTTTAAAAATCAATTTAAATATAGTATCTTAGATAAAGTTGTTACATTTATGTGAATAAATAGAACAATAGATACCATTGTGATGATTCATTTAGTGATCCAGTTAATAAGGCTGTTTTTCAGTGAGTGTATAAAATGAAAAATACAAGGTTTTTCCTTACTTTGTTTCTTAACATAATTTAATGTAAAAAGTCATTACCTTATGCCTTACCATAAGGATAATTTTATATGAAAATTAGTTTATTCATATTTTAATTATTTTTTAATTTTTATTAATAGTCAAAGCTTAATTAACCTCCTATTGACGGGACATGCTGTTTCTAATGTATGGGATGGTGATAGAGAATGCTCAGGAATGCGTAAGTATATTCTTTGTGTATTTATCTCATTTATGATTAATATTTAACTATAATATAATTGGTTGTTACTCATCTGTTCAATGGCCCTGCATTACTTAGAGATTAAGGTAAGTGCCTTATAATCGAAGAATCATTTACAGTTTTCAAGGCACCATAACATGAAGACATTGACTTTGGAGGCAAACTTGGCCTCAAATCTCAAGTTACTTACCGTCTTAAGCCTTTAGTTTTTTGTAGTGTAAAATTGGGATTATAGGACTATCTTCTTTAGAAAAAGTAAAATATACATCTCTTTATATAATCCTAGTACATTTTCATGCAGCAGTATCTAAGTCTAGAACACTAGCATTTCGCTTAAAATTGAGGAGAATTACTATACGTATTGTAATTTGAAATATTATCTTTGAGAGTCTGGTGGTTTTTCCTGTATTACTTTTAATGTAAATACTTTCCTTTAGGATGCTGCACAAATTTAATGTCATCTGAATTTTAAACCACTACCCTCTCCATGACTACCTCCATTTCTGGTCTTAGTTATTCTTTCCTGTAGCTTCATATGTTGCAGGACATTGAAATGACATACCTTTGGCCAATTCATTCAGTTAAGGCAGCGGTTCTCAACCTTCTGGCCCTTTAAATACAGTTCCTCATGTTGTGATCCAACCATAAAATTATTTTCGTTACTACTTCATAACTGTAATGTTGCTACTGTTATGAATCGTAATGCAAATATCTGATATTCAGGAAGGTCTTAGGCGACCCCTGTGAAAGGGTCGTTTGACCGCCAAAGGGGTCGCAATCCACAGGTTGAGAACTGCTGAGTTAAGGAGATCTAGTACATTGCTCTGAATAAAATGCCCTTCAGCTTATTGCTGAGTCAGTCTAAATTCATGTTTTTACCCATTCAACTTATATTGAATAACTACTGTGTACCTTATATTGAAGTATGTAGTAGAGGACAGGAAGTTCCATAGTACCTATAGTTCACAGGGACATTTCTTTCTTTGTTCCATATTTAGATAAAACTGTCAACAAATGTCAGAAGCAAATATGATTGAGAAAATAATAGTTACTGATTTTTGGTCCCATTTAAATGATTGTCTTGATCTTAAATTTGAATTTATCTCGAATTTAGAAATATGTATAGTCAATTAACAAAAACATGAAAGTATATAACATTAAGGAAAAAGTCAGTAGAAATTATATAATTTCAGAATTAAAAAGCACCTCTTGAGAATATTATGCTAAGTGAAATAATTCAGGCAGAAAAAATCAAGAACCATATGATTTCACTCATGTGAGATATAAATAAGTCAGATGGAAAAAGTCAAGAACCATATGATTTCACTCATGTGAGATATATATGAACAATACAAATAAACAAACTAAAAAACTCAGACAATGACAACAGTATGGTGGTGACCAGAGGGAAGGGTAGTAGTAAAGGGTAAAAGGGGTAAAATATATGGTGACCGAAGGAGATTTGACTTTGGGTAGTGAACACAATGCAATATACAGATGTTTTATAGAATTGTACACTGCAACCTATATCATTTTATTAACCAACTAGAGGTCTGGTGCATGAATTTGTGCATGGGTGGGTCCAGCCGGCCCACCCCTGATTAGGGTGGCGGTGGGGGGTGATTGGGGAGTGGGCTCACCGGGGGGAGGGACCGCAGGCGGTTGGCCAACTGGCCCCACTTCCTGGTCGAACTCCTGGTTGAACTCCCAGTTGAACTCCTGGTCCAGGGGACAATTTGCATATTAGGCTTTTATTATATAGGATGTCACTCCCAAATCATTAATACAATTTTTAAAAATTATATATTTTCAGAATTAAAAAGCATCTCAGCATGTCCCAACCCTTCAATTTACTATTTAAGAAATTTAAGAACTACCCTCCTTCCCTACATTAGATAATATATGGAATTTATTCACTACATGATGAGGTTAGAATGAGAACCTAGCTTGCTAATTTCTGGCAAAAAAGTCAAAATTTAAACAGTAAAGTTCACAGACAAATCGCTACAGAAATTATCTTGCTGAACTTTTTTGTAATTGAGCCCATTCTCTTCTTGAATCCTCATTCTGATTAATACCTAAAAGCATTTCATCCTGCCAATAAAAGGTGTCAGTCTGTCTTGAGTAATAGCAGGTTTTTTCTCTCTCTCACCCACGTTGGCTTCTGCACATCTCCTCTTTCTTCTTCTAGCGGTGGTTTCTTGGCACTGGGTATCTTATATCATCTGAGATGATTAGGAAAGGAATACCTGGTTCCTGTTCATCTTTGGTAGAGGTACCTCATCCCACTTGGCCTCTGTCCTTGCTACCCTTGTGTGCTGTGGCTCAGAACTCTTTCCACCTGGACTTTTTTTTTTTTTTAAATATATTTTATTGATTTTTTACAGAGAGGAAGGGAGAGAGATAGATAGTTAGAAACATCGATGGGAGAGAAACATCGATCAGCTGCCTCCTGCACATCTCCCACAGGGGATGTGCCCGCAACCCAGGTACATGCCCTTGACCGGAATCGAACCTGGGACCTTTCAGTCCGCAGGCCGACGCTCTATCCACTGAGCCAAACCGGTTTTGGCACCACCTGGACTTTTGTGCCTTGCTCTGGCTCTTGGTGCTAGTTATTGTGGTCCTTCTTTCTACACATTCTGCAGATGTGCTCTCAGGTCTCGTCTGTTTCCAGAACCAGAATATTCTTTCTGTCTCCCTAGGCGTTTCCTTACCCAGCCTCCCATATGCTTTTTTTCTGGCCGTGTACTACCTTTACAGAATAGCAGTCAGTTATCCAAATTTTGGTTCTTGATATGTATAAATTCATCCTTTTCTGTTTGTTAAAATATTAGCTTTCAAAGCTATTGTCTTGCTGTGGATTTAATTTAAGAATAGTTTAAATATCAAAACTAAGCAATGACTTTGAAATAATTATTTTGGAAAAGAAGATAGCTAGGATATACTTCTTGCATTTCTCTTCAGTTGTTAGGAATGTTGACTTGAAGTTGAATTTGTTTTCAGTAACTTAACTTAAAATAAAAATTTATATATTCATTCAGCATTTATTGGATGTTTTTCTGCTGTGACAGGTATTACCTGTCTCAAAGGGATGATGTAATTTCTAAAATGCCTCAACTTGCCATAAGAAGAGCTCAGCTTTCCCTCAAAAGCATACACACCTAGTTTGGGAAACAAGACATACACACAAACAACTGTAGTGCAAGGTAAAATGAAGCATGTTGAAATAAAGTATTACAGAAGTTCAGAGGAAGGAGAAAACTCTCCCTGCTGTGTTTATGTTGGGGTAAAGGAGAGTCTTTAAGTAGGAGTTAACATTTTAATGGGGCTATTTGGAATGAGCGAGAGGGTATTTGGGGAAGAATTCAGGTCATGTTTAGGGACAGGGAGGCAGATCAGTCTGATTGGAACAGTGGTTCTTAATCCTGCTCATATTATCATTTAGGGAGCTTAAAAATATGTCAGTGTCCTGGCCATTGTGGCTCAGTGGTTAGAGTGTTGGCCTGCACACTGAGGAGTCATGGGTTTGATTCCCGGTCAAGGGCATGTACCTAGGTTACAGTTAGATCCATGGCCCCTGTCAGGGCATGTGTGGGAGGCAACCAATCGATGTGTGTCTCTCATCTCACATTGATGTTTCTCTCTTTCTCCTTCCCTGTCTCCCTCTCTTTCACTCCCTAAGAAGCAATGGGAAAAATATCTTCAGGTGAGGATTAACAAAAAAAGGTTAAAAAAAAAAGGTCAGTGCTCAGGCCCCAGCTGAGAATGAATGAATGAATGAATGAATGAAGAGAGAAAGAGAAAAAGAGAAAGAGTCTCTAGATCAGGGGTGGGCAAACTTTTTGACTCGAGGGCCACAATGGGTTCTTAAACTGGACCGGAGGGCCGGAACAAAAGCATGGATGGAGTGTTTGTGTAAACTAATATAAATTCAAAGTAAACATCATTACATAAAAGGGTATGGTCTTTTTTTTTTTTTTTTTTTTTTAGTTTTATTCATTTCAAACAGGCCGGGTCTGGCCCGCGGGCCGTAGTTTGCCCACGGCTGCTCTAGATGGTGGGGCCTGGGCATGATAATTTTAAAGTGACCCCTACTTAGATGATGCTAATGTACAGTCAGGTTTGTGAACCAATGGATAAGAGCATTGGATCTGTGAAGGAGACTAGTAAGACGAAACATCATAGGTGTAGTGTTGGGTAAGAACACAGAGAATTTTAAATACTAAGAAGTTTTAAAATTTAGTTGGCAAGCATTAGGAAGAGAGGCATTGAAAATGTTTAAAAAGAGCAATAACATACGACATAAAATAAGAACAATAATTTGTCAGTTTGTAGAAAGTATTGAATGGGTTGACATGTCAAAAGCGTGTAGTCTAGACAGGTAAGAGGTAATGAGATGAAAATGTTCATGGCAAAGAAAGAAAAAAGATATCAATTAGTACTTGTGTACTTTATGCTGAGCAATATGTTTTGGATATGTATCTTCCTAACCTCAATATCTATAATAATAAAAGTGTAATATGCTAATTAGACCAGACAACCTTCTGGATGAAGCTGTGACAGTGGGGGTTGAGCCCCTTGCATGAATTTCATGCATCAGGCCTCTAGTACATTTATAAAAACTGAAGCTCAGATAGTTGAGTAACTTGCCCAACGTTGAACAGCAGAGGCATAACTGCTTTTGACTACAGCCAAGGCCTATGTTCATGACATCGTAGTACTTGCCACCTGCTGTAACAGTGCCTCTGAGAGAGAGAACAGTAAAGTAGGCTCTATAGAACTCAGCAACTAGTTATATATGTGAAGGAGAGATACAAATAACTATTAGGTTTTTAAATAATGCTTACTAAATTAATGAACACGTGTAAGAAACATCATGGCAAGTATGCTTGAAATCACTGTGTATATTTTGGTGGTGGAAAAAAAACTTTGTCCTTAAGTATTTCATTTTATTTGAAGAGTAGTTACGACTATTGATTAAGAATGCTCATTGTGCAGCAGTGGCAAACATTTATTTAACAGCTAGAGGCCCAGTGCATGAAATTTGTGCCTGGAGGCAGGGGTCCCTCAGCCCAGCCTGCACCCTCTCACAATCCAGGACCACTGGCTCCTAACAGCTCGCCTGCCTGCCTGCCTGATCATCCCTAACCACTCTGCCTGTCTGCCTGATCATCCCTAACTACTCTGTCTGCCTGCCTCATCACCCCTAACCACTCTGCATGCCTGCCTGATTGCCCCTAACCACTCTCCTGCCTACCTGATCGCCCCTAACTGTCTCTGCCTGCATGATCACCCCAACCGCCTCTGCCTGCCTGCCTCATCACCCCTAACCACTCTGCATGCCTGCCTGATCGCCCCAACCACTCTCCTGCATACCTGATCGCCCCTAACTGCCTCTTTCTGCCTGCCAGATGCCCCTAACTGCTCGCCTGCCTGCCTGATCTCCCCTAACCACCTCTGCCTGCCTGCCTGCCTGATCACCCCTAACCACTCTGCCTGCATTCCTGATCGTCCCTAACCACTTGCCTGTTTGCCTGATTGCCCCTAACCACTCGCCTGCCTGATCTCCCCTAACCACTAACTTGCCTGCCTGATTGTCCCTAGCCACTCACCTGCCTGCCTGATCACCTCTAACTGCTTGCCTGCCTGCGTGATTGCCCCTAACCACTCTGCTTGCCTGCCTGATTGCCCCTAACCACTCTGCCTGCCTGATTGCCTATAACTGCTCGCCTGCCAGCCTGATCGCCCCTAATTGCCTCTGCCTCAGCCCCCACTGCAGCGGCTTCATCCAGAAGGTCATTTGGCTGTCTGGTCTAATTAGCATATTGTGCTTTTATTATTATAGACTAGAGGCCCGGTGCACAAAAATTTATGCACTCAGCGGGGAGAGGGGGGTCCCTCAGCTCATCCTGTGCCCTCTCGCAGTCTGGGACCCCTCAGGAGATAATGACCTGCTGGCTTAGGCCTGCTCCCGGGTGGCAGAGGGCAGGCCCAATCCCTAGGTGCAGCTCCTGGTCGGGCTCAGAGCAGGGCCGATTGGGGAGTTGGGGCGCTGCCCCCTGTTATGCACAGAGCAGGGCGGATCAGGAGGTTGCGATGCCATCCCCAGTTACGCTCAGGGTACAGCCGATAGGGGGGTTGGGGCACCGCCCCCTGTCACACTCAAGGCAGGGTCGATAGGGAAGTTGCGGCGCCACCCCCTGTCACGCACAGAGCAGGGCCGATCAGAGGGTTGAGGAGCTACACCCTGTCACTCACAGAGTAGGGCCGATAGGGGAGTTGGGGCACCGCCCCCTGTCATACACAGAGCAGGGCGGATCAGGGGGTTGGGGCGCTGCCCTCTATCACCCACAGAGCAGGGCCGATCAGGGGGTTGGGGCGCTGCCCTCTATCACCCACAGAGCAGGGCCGATCAGGGGGTTGGGGCACTGCCACTGTCACACTCAGGGCAGGGCCGATGGGGAGGTGATGGCTCTACCCCGTCACACACAGAGCAGGGCCCGTGGGGGGCGGGGGGTTGGGGCGCCGCCCTCTATCACCCACAGAGCAGGGCGGATCAGGAGGTTGCGATGCCATCCCCAGTTACGCTCAGGGTACAGCCGATAGGGGGGTTGGGGCACCGCCCCCTGTCACACTCAAGGCAGGGTCGATAGGGAAGTTGCGGCGCCACCCCCTGTCACGCACAGAGCAGGGCCAATCAGGGGGTTGGGGCTCTGCCCCCTGTCATGCACAGAGCAGGGCCCATCAGGGGGATTGGGGCTCCTTACCCTGTCATGCACAGGTTGGGGAGCTCCCCCCTATCAGGCACAGAGCAGGGCTGATCAGGGGGTTGGGGTGCCTTCCCCTGTCACGAACAGAGCAGGGCGGATAGGGAGGTTGTGGCCCCACCCCCTGTCACACACAGAGCCGCAGGGCGATCAGGGGGTTTGGGCGCTGCCCCCTGTCACGCTGATCCCGGTGCTGGGAGGCATATTACCCTTTTACTATATAGAATAGAGACCTGGTGCACGGGTGGGGGCTGGCTGGTTTGCCCTGAAGGGTATCCCGGATCAGGGTGGGGGTCCCCACTGGGGTGCCTGGCCAGTCTGGGTGAGGGGCTGAGGGCCGTTTTCAGGCTGGCGGGTGACTGAAGCTCCCAACCGCTCCTTTTTTTCTTTTATTCTGGGCTGGCTTTAGCTCTGAGGCCTCGGCTCTGGCCTTTCTTTACCTTCTGTATTTGATACAATGTTGCGGTCCGGCTGGCTGAAGCCCGGCTGACTAACGCAGGTTTCTGGGGTTTTGTTTAGCTTGTATATTTGCAACATAGTTGCTTAGACTTGCAGCTGAGAGGCCGGCAAGTCAGGCGGGGAACGTTGGTGTCCGCCATCACTGGAGCAAGCAAGCCTCCCTGTTCGCTTCAGTGCATGGCTGCCGGCCGCCACCTTGGTTGTCAGTTAATTTGCGTATACTCACTGATTAGCCAATGGGAAGGGTAGTGGCCGTATGGCTAATTACCATGTTTCTCTTTTATTATATAGGATGCCAAGCAGTATTCTTATTACTTAATGACTATAATCTGTATATTTTTCCATTTCCTCACTTCATTCTTATAACTACTCTGAGAATGTCATAGAATAAAGGAAACTGAAGCACATAGTAGCTAAGTATCTCTTTTCGTTTCATGCAGCTTAATCTCAACATAAGAAATGTCCAAACCTGTAAGAATTTTTGAGTTTATTTGAGCCAAATTAACAACAATTGCCAGGAAATAAAATCTCAATGAATTGAGAAAATGCTCCAGAGAATGGCGGTTTTGCACTTTATTTTATACATTAGAATCAAAGGAGGGAGGCATAAAAAAGGTTAAATGAAATTCATTGGTGGTAGATTAGGGAGGTGGGAGAAAGCAAAGAGGTGAAATCTCTGAGATTGGATAAAAAGTAAAAGGGATAGACATACTTCTTTTACATTGTGGGTATAGGATAGTAAACAATTAATTATTTTTGTTGTTCTTAATCCTCACCCAAGGATATTTTTTCCATTGATTTTTTTTTTAGAGAGAGTGGAATGGATGGGGATATATATATATATATATATATATACAGAGAGAGAGAGAGAGAGAGAGAGAGAGAGAGAGAGACATCAATGTGAGAGAGACACATCAATTGGTTGCCTCCCACATGTGCCCCAACTGGGGCCGGGGATTAAGCTTACAACTCAGGTATGTGTCCTTGATCCGAATCGAAACCATGCCACTTCAGTCCATGGGTTGATGCTCTAACCACTGAGCAACCAGGCTAGGGCAACAATTACCAGTAATATTTACCAGTACATAGAGATAGTAGGCAGTAGAACATGAAAACAATGAGGGGTTTTGTGGTCTTGTGTTCTGGTGGGTGATTATGCCCTGAGGGGTCTGGAAATAGGGGAATTACTGTGACATTTCAAAGGTATCCTATATAATAAAAGCTTAATATGCTGAGTGTCCAGTCATCCGTTCAACCAATCAAAGCATAATATGCTAATGATATGCTAAGGCCACTCAACTGCTCACTATGACATGCACTGATCACCAGGGGGCAGACGCTCTGATCAGTAGTTAGCTTGCTCCTGGGATCCAGCTGATCAGGACTGAACTAGACGGGCTGAACATGCCCTGGAGCCCTCCCGTGGTCCCTTCCCGGCTGGCCAACCTCCCGTGTCCTTCCCTGGCCCCGATCATACACTGGTGGGGTCCCTCGGCCTGGCCTGCGCCCTTGCAATCTGGGCTGAGGACCCCCCCCCCCCTCTGAGTGCACAAATTTTGTGCACTGGGCCTCTAGTGTTAACATAATACAAAAAGACAACAGACAGGCTTAGTTAAGATAAAGATTGACCTTTGTCAAGGAAGCTACAGACTTAGGACATGACTAACTGCCATGATTTACTTTTAGTTAGGAAGTTTTAATTTCACACCATCCTGTGTGGTTACTTTAGGTCTTTGAGTTTGTAAGGCCCACCATGCAGCCTTACCCGAGCTTGTCAGGTTTAGTATGTGGCCCCTTTTTCATCCACATTAATAAATAGCAGAACTGAGATTTGGACCACAGTAGTCTGATTCCAAATAACCAGCATATTTAATCATGATAATATACTGTCTTATATGCTATATTAACAGAATCTTGAGTAAGGTAATAAATGTGAAATGATTTGGAAGAAGTTTGTAATTACATTTCACAGTAGCCCTGAGAGGTCATTTACCCCATTAATAAGAGAAATTGAAACTGAGAATTTAATCCAAAGACTCTTGTCTGTGATATAGTTAGTGAAGGAGACTTGGTATATCTCTCATTCAAGGAGAATGAGGACTAAGAATAAATTATGAGTGTTCACCACCCAAAGTTAAGTCTCCTTCCATCACCATTTATCCTGCTTTTACCCTTTCCTACCTTCCTCCACCCCCATTTCCCTCTGATAATCACCATACTGTTGTCTGTGTCTATGAGTTTTTTTGGGTGCTGAACATACAATACAATATACAGATGGTGTATTGTAGAATTGTACACTTGAAATCTAATATTTTATTAGCTAATGTTACCCCAATCAATTCAATAAAAATTAAAGAATAAGCTATGAATTTAGTAATTAGCTAGGTCTTTGCTTTTAAAGAGCAATTGAGATAGAAGCATGATCATAGGGAGTAAATATTTTAGCATCATCAGCAAGAAAGTTTGCTGATAAAAGGATGGAATGAGAAGATTTCCATTGCTTGGTCATAACAAGGCCAAGAGAGGTTATACATAGTTTTTGTTTTAAAGGCCCGATCACCTAAATTGTTTGTTGGCCAAGGAAGGGAACCTCTTTTAATAGAAGCGATATTAAATGGGATCAAGAGTAACAGTAACCTCAGAAAGATGCACAGTTCTGGTAAAACAGGAAGCAAGAATGTGATGAGAAAAGAAAAAGTCATTTAGAGGTGTGAAAGATTTAAATTGGGGAACTCTTAAGATTTGAAGTTTGCTGAGAGAGTGGACATTTCCAGGACATATAAAGACATGAAAGGGTTTGAATCAACTGCTTAAAGAAGGAATATAAAAAGGGATTCTGAGAGAAATTTTTAAGTGTGTAATCAACAGTAGATTTGAGATGAGGTTATGGAGGATTATTTAGAGTGTGACACCGAGGAAAGTGTGTGGTCAGGTTTTTTCCTAGCACTAATCATGGATCTGGCACTGGGAGAGAAAATAGATGCTATGTGTTTTCTTGGATAATAGGATATCAATGCTTTTCTGTTATATAATAAACATATTTCCCCCCCAGTTTGTCATTTCCTTTGAGTTTACTTATGGTGAACATTTAGATAGTTTCTCTTTGGGGTTGTTACAAACATTGCTACAGTAAACATTTTTGGTATATGTCTTTCTGCATATATCCAAGTAGTCCTAGAGAATAGATTCCTAAAAATGTGTGTTAAAAATTTAGACATGTGTTACTTTTTTTTACACACAGGTATACAAGTCATCTGTTTAAAATGTACAAGTCAGTGGTTTTTAGTATGTTCTTAGAGTTGTGCAGCCATCATTGCATCAATTTTAGAACATGTTTATCATCCCAAAAGGAATCCTTATACCCATTAGCACTCCCAGTAATTTTCTCCCCCACAGCTCCCTGTGTAACCTTTTGAGGAACTGTTAACCTTTGATAGACAATGCCAAATTACCTTCTGAAATGTACCAACTGGCAAAGTACGAACTCATGCTTCCAACAGTATAGAGAGTTCCTATTTTTTCTGCATCTTGGCAAACACTTAGATCTATCCATCTTTAATATATTGCCAGTCAGTTTATTGACAAGTAATAGCCTATTTTAAGTCACATATCTCTGATTTCTAGTGAGCCTGTGCTTGATCATTTTTGTGTGTGTCAGCTTTTAGTATTTTTTCTTTTGAGAAGTACCTCTTTATCACTTTGGCATTTTTGGGCCAGGGGTTATTTTTTTAAAATCACAATTTCTAGGAGCTCTTTATAAATTCTCTCAGTTCTTTGTGTGTTAAATCTGTGTTGCAAATATTTTCCCTCATTCCATTCCATCTCTGTTAACTTTGCTAATGGCATCTTTTAATGTTTAGCTCTTTATTACTTTTTCTTTTCTTTTCTTTTTTTTTTTAATGTGACCTTGGACAAGTTACCTAACCTTTCTGAGCCTCAGTTGGCTCAACTGTAAAATGGGGATAATAATTTTTTAAAAATTCTGTATTGTTGAAAGTATTACATATTTCCCCCCTTTATCCCATTGACCTCTCCAGCCTGCCCCCGCCCCCTAGCCCAGGCCTTCACCCCCCTATTGTCTGTGTCCATTGGTTATGCTTATGTGCATACAAGTTCTTTGGTTGATCTCCACCCCCCCCTCCCCTCCCCTGCCTTCCCTCTGAGGTTTGACAGTCTGTTCCATGATTCTATGTCTCTGGATCTATTTTTGTTCATCAATTTATGTTGCTCAATATATTCCACAAATGAGTGAGATCATGTGATACTTATCTTTCTCTGACTGGCTTATTTCACTTAGTATAATGCTCTCCAGGTCCATTCATGCTGTTGCAAATGGTAAGAGTTCTTTCTTTATTACAGCAGCATAGTATTCTATTGTGTAGATGTACCACCATTTTTTAATCCACTCATCTGTTGATGGGCACTTAGGCTGTTTTCAAATCTTAGCTTTTGTAAATTGCGCTGCTGTGAACATAGGGGTGCTTATATTCTTTGATTGGTGTTTCTGACTTCTTGGCATATATTCCTAGAAGAGGGATTACTGGGTCAAATGGAAGTTCCATTTTTAATTTTTGAGGAAACATCATATTGTTTTTCACAGTGGCTGCACCAGTCTGTATTCTTACCAGCAGTGTACGCGGATTCCTTTTTCTCCACATCCTTGCCAGCACTTGCCGTTTGTTGATGATAGCCATTCTGCCAGGTGTGAGGTGGTATCTCTTGTTTTGATTTACATCTCTTAGATGATTAGTGACTTTGAGCATTTTTTCATATGCCTCTTGGCCTTTTGAGAAATGTCTATTTAGGTCCTTTGCCCATTTTTTGATTAGATTGTTTATCTTCCTTTTGTTAAGTTGTATAAGTTCACTATAAATTTTGGAGATTAAGCCCTTATTAGATGTAACATTGGGAAATAGGTTCTCCCATGCAGTGGGCTCTCTTGTTTTATTGATGGTTTCTTTTGCTTTGCAGAAACTTTTCATTTGGATGTAGTCCCATTTGTTTATTTTCTCCTTAGTTTCCATTGACCTAGGACAGTGGTTGGCAAACCGCGGCTCGAGAGCCACATGCGGCTCTTTGGCCCCTTGAGTGTGGCTCTTCCACAAAATACCATGTGCGGGCATGCATGTACACTGCGATTGAAACTTTGTGGCCCATGTGCAGAAGTCGGTTTTCGGCCTGGGCGAGTCTGTTTTGAAGAAGTGGCGTTAGAAAAAGTGGGGGGTGTGGGTCAGTCTGGCCACGGGAGACGCAGTGCAAGTGGGCTGCGGGATACGCAGCTCGGGGGAGGCGCGCGGGATTCGTGCAGGAGTTGAGGATGAGAGAGTTGGAAGAGGTCGACCTCAGCGAACGTACCTCAATCAGATTGAGGACGTTTTTAGCAAAGGCCAGCTTAGGAGTACCCTAATTAAGTTAATAACAATGTACCTACCTATATAGTTTAAGTTTAAAAAATTGGCTCACAAAAGAAATTTCAATCATTGTACTGTTGATATTTGGCTCTGTTGACTAATGAGTTTGCCGACCACTGACCTAGGAGATGTATCCGTAAACATATTGCTATGAGATATGTCTGAGATTTTGCTGCCTATCGATTCTTCTAAGATTCTTATGGTTTCCCATCTTACATTTAAGTCTTTTATGCATTTTGAGTTTATTTTTCTGTATGGTGTAAGTTGGTGGTCTAGTTTCATTTTTTTGCATGTATCTGTCCAGTTTTCCCAACACCATTTATTGAAGAGACTGGCTTGATTCCATTGTATGCTCTTGCTTCCTTTGTCAAATATTGACCATAATGACTTGAGTCGATTTCTGGGTTTTCTGTTCTGTTCCATTGGTCTATATGTCTGTTCTTGTGCCAGTACCAGGCTGTTTTGAGAACAGTGGCTTTGTAATATAACTTGATATTTAGTATTGTGATCCTCCAACTTTGTTCTTCTTTCTCAGGATTGCTGCAGCTATTCGTGGTCTTTTCTTATTCCATATAAATTTTTGGAGAGTTCTTTATTACTTTTTTTCCCAAAGAATTACCTACTATCCTAACTCCAGTCAATTCTCCATAGATAGGAAACATCTACTTTATCAAATAAATTTTCCCATAGTATAAGTCATATTTTGGACCCTCCTATCTCTCTAATCTATTTGTGAGTTCGTATGCCAAAACAACACCATTATGTAATGTTATAAAACTAACTAGAGGCACGATGCATGAAATTTGTGCAATGGGTTTGGCCCTCGCAGCCGCGGCGGCTTGCCTCGGCCCTTGCAGCCCCGGCTTCGTCCAGAAGATCATCCAGAAGGACGTCTGGAAGGTCGTTTGGCTATTTGGTTAATTAGCATATTATGCTTTTATTATTATAGATAACATTTGATATTTATTAACATATATTTCCTAATACCATACTTTTTCAAAATTGTGATAGTCATTTTTACATTATTCTAATTGATTTTTTTTCCAGCTATTTAAGTTTCAGTTTTAAGAAATCTGTTAGGATTTTGATTGAGGTTACATTAAATTTATAGATTATTTTAAAGAAGTTACAGCTTTACAGTATTGACCTTTTCCATTTAGATTGTTTTATCTCTTTTAATGAAATTATATACTCTTGATTATATAGAATCTATAGATCATTTAGTTCCTGAAACCATGTACTAGTATATTACTCTACCTTAACTGTAGAACTGTCTTTTGTTTCTGCAGTAGCTTAGAAATGTGGTAGAACTAATGGCCTAATTTCCTTCTTGCCCACCCCTTTGTCCTTTACAGTGGCTACTGTCATATATTTAAAACTAAATCAGATCTGGATACTCTTAACACCATTGAATGGCAGGCTTATCCAAGCACTGAAAATCCAAACTTCCTACTTAGGCTCTCAAATCCTGTTGTGATGTGGTCTCTGGTTCTGTTCTACCTGCCATCTGTCTGCATTTTGTACTACTGCATGAGCTTCGAGCTGAGGTTTTCTTTGATTTTGTTTTTCTATAGATCAATTTTTCCATGGTCTCTTCTATCTTAAAGGAATCTCTGTTTGTATGTATTATACATGCATTCTTTTGTATGTTTATATGATGATTATTTTTATTTTGTTTTCATTTTATGTGATTGAAGTAGTCAGCAATGGTAAACTAGAAACCTATTTGGGTTATCAGAATTAATGAGAAGAGAAAAGGTTTTAAGTGCTTGTAAAATGTTTATTATTGTTGACAGTATTATAGATGTCCCTTATTTCCTCTCCGCCCACCTCCACCAATCACTCACCCTACTTTAAGCCTTCCCTACACTATTGTCTGTATCCATGGGCTATGCATATCTCTCTATATAAAACCTAATATGCAAATAGACCAAATGGCAGAACAATAGAACAATGGAACAACTGAACAACTGGTTGCTATGACGTGCGCTGACCACCAGGGGGCATGGATGGAACATGGTGGGTGTCGGCTGCAGAGGGATGGTGGAGTAGGTGAGCAGGGTGCCAGACCAAGGCGGGGCGCCGGTTGCTGTCATCGGGGCGAGCCTCTGGTGGTTACCGAGAATTCTTTGCTCCTGCATGCCATGGTCCCACTTGGCGCTCACACCTGCTGCCAGTGCTGGAGCCGCCACTCGCACCCGGCGCCAGTCCCAATCGCTCTGCGCTGTCAGTGGGTATGAGCAGTAGCTGATGGCCCTGATTGCCCCTGAAGGCTTCTCTACTCCCCTTGCTCCTGAGGGGCAATTGGGGCAGCAGCCGCCACCAGCCCCAATCACTCTGCGCTGTCAGTGGGTGCGAGTGAGGTTGGTGCCGTCAGTGTGTGGGATTGGCAGTGGCGGGTGTGGGGCTGCTGGCAGACGGGACTGGGGACCACGGCAGGAGGGGCCAGGCAGGGGTGCGGAGGATGGGCCGAGACCTGCCCCTGTGCCCACCTCAGCCTTGTGGCCCACAGTTCCTTTCAAGGTGCACGAATTCATGCACTGGGCCCCTAGGCTATAATAATAAAAGCATAATATGCAAATCAACCAAATAGCTGAATAGCAGAACGACCGTCCGGACAACCACACTATGGCACCGACTGGCACCAAGCCAGCCAAAGCAGGTGCAGTGTGATTGGTTGGAGGGCCCTGCCATTGCCCCATGATCACCCCGCAGAGGGTGGCCCAGGCCACTGACCAGTGGGCTGCGGTGGGTGGGCGTGGCCACCCTCTGTGGGGGCGATCCATTGCGGAGCCCAGGCTGGGTGGCCAGGGCCTATCTCTTTGGGGTGACTGATCGTGGAGCCCCACAATTGCAATTGATGCCCCAAAGAGGGAGGTCCAGGCTACCTGGTGGTGGTGCTGCGGCGGGTGGGTGGGGCCTCCCTCTGCAGGGGTGATCCATCGTGGAGCCCCGGCTGGATGGGCAGGGCCTACCTCTTTGGGGCCCAGCACTGTGGTGAGTGGGTGGGGCCTCCCAGGGCTGGGTGATTGATCACGGGGCTCCTGGACTGTGAGGGCGCAGGCTGGGCTGAGGGTTCCCCTCCTCCCAAGTGCATGAATTTTATGCACCGGGCCTCTAGTATGCATATAAGTTCTTTGGTTAATCTTTTCCCCTCTGAGATCTGTCATTCTGTTTCGTGCATCCATGCCTCTGGACCAATTTTGTTCATCAGTTTATTTTGTTCATTAGATTCCACATATAAGTGAGATCATGTGATATTTGTCTTTCTTTGACTGGCTAATTTTGCTTAGTATAATGCTATCCAGGTCCCTCATGCTATCTCAAAGGATAAGAGATCCTTCCTTTTTCCATATGTATAGTAATCCATTGTGTAAATGTACCACTTATTTTTTAAATATTTTATTGATTTCAGAGAGGAAGAGGGAAAAAGAGAGAATCTCGATTGGCTGCCTCATGTACACCCTACAGTGGGGATTGAGCTCACAGCTTGGGCATATGCCCCAACCAAGAATTGAACTGTGATCCTGGTTTGTAGGAGGTCAACCACTGATCTATACTGGCCAGGCATTGCATCTTTCTTACCTACTCATCTCGAGATTGGCACTTGGGCTGTTTCCAGATCTTACTTATTTTATACTAGAGGTCCGATGCACGAAATTTGTGCAAGGGACGCAGCCCCGGCTTCGTCCAGAAGGTCGTTCGCTGTCTGGTCTAATTAGCATATTATGCTTTTATTATTATAGACTAGAGGCCTGATGATCAAAATTCATGCAAGAGTAGGCCTTCCTTCCCCTGGCTGCCTGCATTGGCTTCCCTCTGGCACCCTGGACCTGGGCTTCCCTCTGGCTGCTGGCAGACACCTGGGACCTGGGCTTCCCTTGCAGCCCCGGCTTTGTCTGGAAGGTTGTCCAGAAGGATGTCTGGTCTAATTAGCATATTATGCTTTTATTACTATAGATATCACTGTGGTGAACATAGGGGTGCAATGGTAAATGGGATTGTTTATTCTTTCTGATTGGTGTTTCAGGCTTCTTAGGATATATGCTTAGAAGTAGGATCACTGGGTCAAATGGCAGTTCCATTTTTAATTTTTTGAGGAAACTCCATACTGTTTTCTATAGTGGTTGTACCAGTCTGCATTCCTACCAGCAGTGTACTAGGGTTCCTTTTTCTCCACATAATCTCCAGCACTAAGTGTTTGTTGATTTATTGATGGTAGCAATTCTGGCAGATGTGAGGTGGTGCCTCCTTGTTGTTAAACATCTACACTAATAAAAGAGAAACATGCAAATTGGTGTCACTCCGCTACACCCACCAGCCAATCAGAGTGACTATGCAAATTAACCCAACAAAGATGGCGGTTAATTTGCATGTGCAGGCATGGAGAGAAGACTGAAGGCTCTGGCCGGAGTGAAGACTGAAGAGGCTTGGCTTCTCTGCTGCGGCTGGACCAAAGGCCTGGGTCCCCTGTGCCGGAGAAAAACTGGTGCCAGCAGCCAGGGGAAGGAAGGCCTATTGCGTGAATCTTCGTGCACCGGGCTTCTAGTTTTTTATATGTCTCTTGGCCATCCGTTTGTCCTCTTTGGAGAAGTGTCTATTCAGGTGCTCTGCCCATTTTTTAATTGGGTTGTTTGTCTTTTGTTGAGTTGTATGAATACTTTATATATTTTGGGAAGTAACCTCTTATCAGATGTATCATTGACAAATATGTTCTCCCTTACAGTGGGTTCCCTTTTCATTTTGATGCTGTGTTGTTTTTTTTTGTTGTGTTTTTTTTGCTGTGCAGAAGCTTTTTATTTTGATGTAATCACATTTGTTTATTTTCTCTTTAGTTTCTCTTGCTCTAGGTCAGTGATGGTGAACCTTTTGAGCTCGGCATGTCAGCATTTTGAAAAACCCTAACTTAACTCTGGTGCCGTGTCACATATAGAAATTTTTTGATATTTGCAACTGTAGTAAAACAAAGCCTTATATTTATGATATTTATTTTATATATTTAAATGCCATTTAACAAAGAAAAATCAACCAAGAAAATGAGTTTGCGTGTCACCTCTGACACACGTGTCATAGGTTCGCCATCATTGCTCTAGGTGATGTATCTGAAATTTCTTTTGCATGAGAAGTCTGATATTTTGCTGCCTGTGTTTTCTTCTAGCATTTTTATGGTTTCATGACTTCCATTAAGTCTTTTATTCATTTTGAGTTTATTCTTGTGTATGATGTAAATTCTTTGTCTAGTTTCATTTTTCTTGCATATACCTTCCAACTTTCCCAACACCATTTATTGAAGAGACTGTCTTTACTCCATTGTATACTCTTGCCTCCGTTGTCAAATATTAATTGAGCATAATGTCTTGAGTCAATTTCTGGATTTGTAGGTTCTCTGTTCTGTTCCATTGATCTATATGCCTGTTTCTGTGCCAGTACCAAGCTGTTTTGATTACAGTGGCTCTGTAGTATATAGCTTGATATCCAATATTGTGACCCCTCCAACTTTGTTCTTCTTTCTCAAGATTACTGTGGCAATTCAGGGCCTTTTTTTGGTTCTATGTGAATTTTTGGAGTATTTGTTCTTGGTCTATGAAATATGCCATTGGTATTTTAATAGGAATTGAATTGAATCTATAGATTGCTTGAGGTAGCATGGACATTTAATGATGTTAATTTTACCAATCCATGAACACAGTATATTCTTCCACTTGTCTATATCTTCCTCTATCTCTTTTTTTAATGTCCTGTAGTTTTCCACGTACAAGTCTTTTACCTCCTTGGTGAAGTTTATTCCTAAGTATCTTAATTTTGTTGTTGTTGCAATGGATTCCTACTGCCCCATGCTCCGTGGGATCCCCTTCCTTTCTCTGTTCCTCTAGATTGGGGATCCCTGTAGGGTGTTTGGGGACCCCACGCTCCCAGAGACCAAGGGCTGTGCTGCTGCACCTTTCCTCCAGCTTTCCAGCTGTTTAAGTTAGCTCACCCTCTCTGCATCTCCTCCTGTCCCCTTTCTGCACTCCCACTCACAGTATTTCAGATCAACTGGTTTTTCAAGCCCAATGCTCTGCAGTTTAGGGGCAAGTCGGGTCTGGTGTCGGGAGCAAGCAGACAGAGCTTCCTGCTACTCTACAGCCATCTCAGAATCCCCTGTAAAAAATATATTTAATTAGTTAGAACTAAATTGCCGGGTAGAAAATATATAGGACTCCCAGTTAAATTTAAATTTCAGCTAAACAGTTAATATTTTTAGTGTAAGTGTAACTCATACAGTAGTTGGAATATATTTAATACTAAAAAAATATTTTTCTTTTTTTAAAATATATTTTATTGATTTCAGAAAGGAAGGGAGAGGGATAGAGAGATAGAAACATCAATGATAGGAGGGAATCATTGATTGGCTGCTTCCTGCATGCCCTCTACTGGGGGGGAATTGAGCTCGCAACCCTGGCATGTACCGTTGGCTGGAATTGAACCTGGGACCCTTTAGTCCGCAGGCCGATGTTCTGTCCACTGAGCCAAACCAGCTAGGGCCTAATAAAATATTTTTCATCTGATATTTAAATTTATCTGGGTGTCTTGTGTTAACTCTCTAGCAGCCTGACTTCTTTTTCTTTTTCTTAACATGTTTTTATTGATTTTTAGAGAAAGAGGAAGGGAAGAGGGATAGAGAGGTAGAAAAATCACTGAGGGAGAAACATCATCAATTGGCTACCTCCTGTACACCCCCTACTAGGGATGGAGCCCGCAACCCAGGCATATAACCTGACCAGAATCTAACCGGTGACCTCTTGATTCACGGGTTGATGCTCAACAACTGAGCCACCCAGGCCTGGCCACTTTCTTAAATATCATCAACCCTTCACCTCTCATTTGGTAAAATTTCGTCATGAGTATTTTTAAAAATAAATCTTTATTGTTCAGATTATTACAGTTGTTCCTCTTTTTTCCCCCCATAGCTGCCCTCCACCCAGTTCCCACCCCATCCTATGCCCTTACCCCCCCCCCACTGTCCTCGTCCATAGGTGTAAGATTTTTGTCCAATCTTTTCCCGCACCCCTTTCACCCCCTTCCCCCTGAGAATTGTCAGTTCACTCCCTTTCTATGCCCCTGATTCTATTCTATCCACCAGTTTATTCTGTTCATCAGATTTTTTATTCACTTGATTTTTAGATTCACTTGTTGATAGATATGTATTTGTTGTCACTTTGTTGTTCATAATTTTTATCCTTACCTTTTTCTTCTTATTCCTCTTCTTGAAGAATACCCTTCAGCATTTCATATAATACTGGTTTGGTGGTGATGAACTCCTTTAGCTTTTTCTTATCTGTGAAGCTCTTTGTCTGACCTTCAATTCTGAACGATAGCTTTGCTGAGTAAAGTAGTCTTGGTTGTAGGTTCTTGCTATTCATCACTTTGAATATTTCTTGCCACTCCCTTCTGGCCTGCATAGTTTCTGTTGAGAAATCAGCTGACAGTCGTATGGGTATTCCCTTGTAGGTAACTGACTGTCTTTCTCTTGCTGCTTTTAAGATTCTCTCTTTGTGTTTTGCTCTTGGCATTTTAATTATGATGTGTCTTGGTGTGGTCCTCTTTGGATTCCTCTTGTTTGGGGTTCTCTTCGCTTCCTGGACTTGTAAGTCTATTTCTTTCACCAGGTAGGGGAAGTTTTCTGTCATTATTTCTTCAAATAGGTTTTCAATATCTTGCTCTCTCTCTTCTTCTGGCACTCCCATAATTCAGATGTTGGTACACTTGAAGTTGTCCCAGAGGCTCCTTACACTGTCTTCATATTTTTGGATTCTTTTTTTTTTTTGCTTTTCCGGTTGGGTGTTTTTTGCTTCTTCGTATTTCAAATCTTTGACTTGATTCTTGCGATCCTCTAGTCTGCTGTTGGATCTCTGTAAATTATTCTTTATTTTAGTCAGTGTATGCTTAATTTCTGATTGGTCCTTTTTCATATCCTTGAGGGTCTCACTAAATTTCTCAGAGGTTTTTAGAAGATTCTTGACTAACCTTATAACCGTGGTTTTGGACTCTATATCCAGTATTTTGCTTTCATCCCTTTCTTTCATTTTTGACTTGTTTCTTTGTCTCCGCATTTTGGCTGCTTCCCTGTGTTTGTTTCTATGTACTGGGTAGCTGCTAAGTCTCTTTGAGTTGATAGAGTGGCCTTGTGTGGTTGGTGTCCTATAAGGCCCAGTGGCTCAGCCTCCCCAGTCACCTGAGGTGGGCGCTCTTGGTGCACCCCTTTGTGGGCTGTTTGCACAGTCTTGTTGTAGTTAACCCTTGATTGCTGTTGGTATCACTGGAAGGAATTGATCTCCAGGTCAATTGGCTGGGATGACCAGCTGTGTCTACACTGGAAAATATGTTGCACAGGAGACACCCTTATGGGGCAGGACTTGCTTCAGTGGGGCTTTGGTGCTCACTGACTCTGCCCCCTAAGTGTGTCCCTTTTGGATCTGAGGAGTTGTAATCTGGTATGGTCTCACTCTGACCACTGGGTACACTGGCTCTTCTATCTCCAAAGAGGTGCAAAGTCATCCACTATCTGGGGCTGCCCAGCAGGAGCTACAGAGACATCTGCAGATTCCTCCTCTTTGTATGGGGTTTGGAAGTGCTCAGACGAGGCCAAGCTGTGAAGCAAGGCTGGCAGGGCCTTGGGCCTTCTTTTGGAAGCTCTGGGGCTCTCTGACCCAGCTGAAGTTTGACAGGTTTTAGGTGAAAGGACAGGCCATTCGTATGCAAAAGCTGATATGCACAGCTTGGGTGGGGTTGTAAATTGGGTGGGACGGGGTCTTTGGGAATCACCTGGGCGGAGCAAACAGCAATGAACCAGACAAGTCCCAGGTTCTCTGCATCCCGCACCCCTGTGCAGGAACAGTGATCACTGTGAGCACCTCTGAGAGAAAGCCACCCTCATGTTCCTGTCCCGATGCCAGACAGTCCAGATTCTCCCCATATGTGCCTGGGTCCCCCAGAGTCTCACCGGGAATTGGAGTTCAGAACAGTCGGAAGCTTGTATCGCCCTCCGGATTTAAAGAGCAGCACATCCAGATGCCAGCACTTTCCGTGCCTCTGCACCTCATTTTAGTCTTAATGCACCTTCTTCACCTCTCTAGTTGTGGAACTTCTTCCACTCAGCCAGCCTTCCCGCAGTTCTGGGTGGTAGTTGTTCTGCCATTTAGTTGTGGTATTGATGTGGTTGTGAGAGGTAGCAAGTACAGGTGCTTACCTATGCTGCCATCTTGCTTCTCCGCCACCTGACTTCTTGGTAATCCAAGCAACCAGTAAGTGGGTTTAAAAAGCTGCCCACTTTCAGAAATTGGTTTCACAAGAGTCATGGCTCAAACTGCATGTACTTTGCCTGTTTGATAGGCGATAACTAAGCCTTCCTTATTATTTTATTGCAGCTATTCTAATGTTCTTATAAAAGAAGTATTTGTTATTAAAAAAATTTTTTTGATCCTCACCTAAGGATATGTTTATTAACTTTAGAGAGAGAGCGGGGGGGAGGGGGGGCAGGGAGAGAGAAACATCAATGTGAGAATCATCAGTCAAACCTGCAACCTAGGTATGTGCCCTGACCAGGAATGCAGCCTTTTGGTGTATAGGATGACACCGCAACTAACTGAGCCACCTGGCCAGCCTTTAAACATTTTTTTTAAACTACAGATTCTTTACTTACTTGAGGACCCTACATAGTTTCATCCCAGCTAATTTTTTTTCAGCCATCATGAACCTATACTTGAACAAAATCATGCTATTTGCTTTAATGTCTTTGTTCATGCTACTCCTTGTACCTAAAGACCTAAATCCCTCCCATCTATCTATGTCTGTCCAACCCTTTAATGCCCATGTCATATGCTGTCTCTTCCAAGGAAATCTTCCTCATTCTCAGAGCTAAAAGGGATCTCTCTTACCTCTGAGCATCATGTTCAACATTGTAACCAACTATTGTTATTTGGGTAGGGTGATTTTTTAAAATTAAGAATATTTAACATAAGATCTACCATTTTAATGAAATTTTAAGTTAAGGTGCAGTATAATGATAGATAAGAACTTTTGCAACTGATCTCTAGACTTATTCCTCTTACATAATTTGAACTTTGTATGTGTTGAATAGCAACACCCCATTTCCTCCTCCTCCCAGGTGCCTGCAACCATAAATCTATGCTGCTATGAGTTTGACTACAGTATTTTAGATACCTCATGTAAGTGGAATAATGTAGCATTTCTCCTATGATGAGCATATTTCATTAAGTATAATGTCTTCAAGGTTTATCTATGTTGCCACATATGGTAGGATTTCCTTCTTTCGTAGACCTGAACAACATTCCATATCATGTATATGCCACAATTTCTTTATCCATTCATTCGTAACTGGATATTTAGGTTATTTCAACATCTTGGCTACTGTGAATAAATAGTATTGCGGTGAGCATGGGAGTGCAGGTATCTCTTTGAGATCTTGATTTCAATTCCTTTGGATTAAATACCCAAAAGTGGAATTGATGAGTCACATGGTAGTTCTATTTTTAATTTTTTGAGGAACCTCCATACTGTTTTCCATAGCTGTGCCGTTTTACATTCCCACCAACAGTCCACAAGGGTTCCAGTTTTTACACATATTCATCATTTTTTTTAATAGTGTCCATTCTAACGGATATGAAGTGATATCTCATTGGGTTTTGATACTGCATTTCCCTAATGATTAGTGATGTTGAACATCTTTTCACATACTGTTGGCCATTTCCATGTATTCTTTGGAGAAAGTTTATTTAAGTTCTTTGCCCAGTTTTTAATTGGATTATTTGTGGGGTTTTTTTTGTAACTGGGTTGTAGAAAGAGTTCCTTTTATATTTTGAATATTAACTCCTTATTAGATATGTGGTTTGCAAAGAGAGTCTTGTCGTCTTTTTCTCCACATACCTACACTATACTTT
The DNA here is from genome assembly GCF_028538775.1 of Myotis yumanensis. Taxonomy (NCBI): domain Eukaryota; kingdom Metazoa; phylum Chordata; class Mammalia; order Chiroptera; family Vespertilionidae; genus Myotis; species Myotis yumanensis. The sequence goes on from NW_027223752.1 coordinate 100,142,097, forward strand.
AGCATTGTTTTTTTCAGTACTTGGCACTCAAGGTGTGTTTATTAAATAAATTTAAAGCAGCTACCTGGTTTACAGTCAGCATCAAATTTGAAAAGCCCAAGTGGAACTTCTATAGATACTCTATGACAGCAGTGAGAAGTAATAGTTGAGAATGGAGGAGAACACTATAAAAAACCAAACTTGGGAAAATAAAATTCTGCATGTATTTACAGTCTCATGGACTGAAGCAAATAAGGGTTGATAGGGACTGATAATGCTTAATCTTAAATGCTAGGCTGAGAAAAAAAAAATTAGGCCCAGCTCTTATGGCTTAGTGGTTGAGCATTGACCTATGAACCAGGTCATGGTTCGATTCCCAGTCAGGGCACATGCCCAGGTTGTGGGCTCAATTCCCAGTGTGAGGCATGCAGTAGGTAGCCGATCAGTGGTTCTCTCTCATCATTGATATTTCTCTCTCTCTCTCCCTTTCCCTTCCTCTCTGAAATCTAATATATATACATATATATATATAGTTAAAAAAATTAGAACACCCTAAAATATGACATAATTATTAGAATTTTCTACAAATGTAAATAAACTTTTAGACTTATTGAGAAAAGTCTCATAAATAAGGGACTATTATATCATTGCTCTAATTAAAAATTTGTACAATAATAAATATTCTTTTTTAAATTGAGTTTATTGGGTGACATTAGTTAATAAAATTATATAGGTTTCAGCCCTGTGTTGCTCAGTGGTTGAGTGTTGACCCAGGAACCAAGAGGTTGCTGTTTTGATTCCTGATCAGGGCACATGAGGGGGTTACAGGCTCTATCCCCAGTAGGGGGAGTTCAGGAGGCAGCTGTTCGATGATGTTTCTCTCTCACAGATGTTTCTATCTCTATCCCTCTCCCTTCCCCTCTCTCTACAAATCAATTAAAACACATATTTAAAAATTATATAGATTTCAGGTGTACAATTCTATAATACATCATCTGTATATTGTACTGTGTGTTCACCACCTCAAGTCATGTCTCCTTCCATCTCTGTTTATCTCCCCTTTACACTCTTTGCCTCCCCTCAGCCCCCTTTCCCTCTTTAATCACTATACTGTTGTCTGGGTCTGTGAGGTTTTTTTTTTTTTTGTGACTTTTTTTTTTTTTAATCCCTTCACCTTTTTCACACAGCCTTCCAAACCCTCTCCCCTCTGACAGTTAACAGTCTGTCCTCTGTATCTATGAATCTGTTTCTATTTTGTTTATTAGTGCATGAATTTGTGCACTTGGCCTCTAGTTGTAAATAATGCTGCAGTGAACATAAGTGTGTATATATTCTTTTGAATTAGTGTTTCGGGTTTTTTTTTTTTTTTTTCATATATATCCTCAGAAGTAGATTTGCTGGATTATAAGGCAGTTCCATTTTTAATTTTTTGAGGTAACTCCATACTGCTTTCCCCAGTGGCTGCACTAGTCTGCTTTCCCACCAGCAGTGCACAAGGGCTCCCTTTTTTCCATATTCTTGCCAACACTTATTTGTTGACTTATTGATGATATCCATTCTGACAAGTATGAGGTGATATCTCATTGTGGTTTTAATTTGCATCTCTCTGATAATTAGTGGCATCTTTTCATATAATAATAAATATTCTTGATTTACTTTAGCTATCTAAAGCAGGTAAATATTATATATTTTGTTTAAGGAAACAAAATTAGTACATTTTTAAAATAATACTGTCCAGACTACATGCTTAAACATGTGATTGCTGACCTAATATGAATGTTTTTTTATTCAAGAACTATGAACTGCTACTTTGTTGTATAGAGTATCCTGACATTATTATAAATATACTATTCTAGATATTTGTTTAAAATTCCAAGAAAAAGGATGATGTAGTAGCTGATCGTAACACTAGGTGGTGGTAACTGATTTTAGAAATTAAAGCGTGAAATGTTACATTTAGTGCTGCTTACATTTCAGAAGGAAAGGAGGGGAAAATATGCCAGGCTATACAATACCATTTCTACCTGTTTGGGCTTCTCACCTCTCCATCTTTTTCCTTTGAATGTTATAATCCAATGCTTCTCAAATTTGTTGGTCTCATGCCCTTTACACTCTTAAAAATTACTGAGCATCCTGAAGAGCTTTCACTAATGTGGATCATAAGTAAATAATGATTAGTGTTTTTTTCTTGTTAGAAATTAAGACTGAGAAATTTAAAAAGACATTAATTCATTTAAAAATAACAATAACACACCTAATACTTATTAATATAACTATTTTTGACAAAAATAACCAATTTCCAAAAAAAAAATAATAAGAATTACTTTGTTTTAAAAATTTTAAATCCCTTTAATGTCTAGGTTATTAATAGATAGCTGGATTTCTATATTTGTTTACAGATTCAATCTTTTGGAATATAACATATCATTTAGTCTCTGGAAAATTTCACTCCATATTCGTGAGAGTATAAGAATAAAAAAGGCAACTAATGGCTTTGTATGAAAATCACTTAAATATCACATAGTCTCTCAAAGGGTCTTGTGGACCCTGAAGAATCCAAAACTACAATATGAGGACTATTGCTCTACCTCCTCCATGCCTGTAAGATGTTAATGAAGACATGCAAACTATATGCATACGTACTTTGTATTAACTTTGAATTTACAAATACTAAAGTTTAAACTACCAGTTTTTGGCTTATTCCATCTGTATGTTGTACTTAAGGATATATTTACAACAGAAATGACTGAGTAGATATTATCACATTAATTGATAAGAAAAACGTAATTTCCTAATAGAAAAAAGGACAAAAGATGACCATAGTTGAAAGATGCAAATATACATTATGTTCATAGGACATAATTTTTAACCAGAAAAAATACTTATTAGAATACATATGGCCCTAAATTATTACCAGAGTTCGATTCAGTGTATATTAGCTGAAATCTGTAATCTGTGAAGACTTTGATATCATCACAGTTACACCTCTGTTGTGAAGTAATCGCTTATCTCTTCATTCTCTATGCTTTGTCTGTTCTTCCTGATCTGCATCTACAACATCAACCCTTGTCTCTATGCTAATGATTCCCAACACTGTCCAAACCAACCTGACCTCTCTTCCCTGTGTTCCCCAGCCTTACTTCCAGTTGTGTATCTCTAGGTAGAAGTCCTAAAGGTTCCTCAGTCCCAGGTTACATAAAACCAAACTCATGTTCTCCCTTCAGATCACTCTAGCACCTATTCCTCCTTAATTCTCTCTTTTAGTTAGTCACCGTTTATCAGATTCCTCAGGCTGGAAACCTTTAAGGAACCTTTGACAATTTTTTCACCCCTTAAATACACTGATTTTTCATGTCTCTTTGCTGTTTGCTCTGCCTTGAATTTTCTTCTTATCTTAACCTGGAAAATGACTACATATACTTAGATCTCAAACGTTACCACTTCTGTAACGCAATTAGCAGATGTTCTTATATCACTATAAGTGTGTGTTTAGGTAAACAGAGAGAGAGAAAGCACACATTGTTTTTTCATCTCTCTCCCTTGATAAATTATTAGCTTTGTGAGGTAGGTACTGTGTTCTATTCATCTTTATTTCCCCAGTCTTTAGCACACTTCGTAGGTTTATTTATAGGAGAGAGAGAATGGTATCAGTTGTCCATGTTTCAAGTATTGTGCAGGTAGTTCACTGCTGCCCATGTTAAATGTTACAAATTATGATTAGCATATCTTTTCCAATAATTCCTTAGTTTCAGGGGGAAATGCCTCCATTATAAAAGTTAACACTGAGTATAAAGTTTCATAAATACATTTAATATACACCTGAAGTATCACAAACCTGATCTAATGGTATTTATAATGAGTAGTACTATAATTATGACTTGATGTTAACTCTTAACAATAAAAATGTGCTAGGTTTAAGTATAATTTGGGGTAAAAGTTTTGGTATAGAATATATCTATACATACATATTTCCATGTAAGTACTTTTCAGATTTATGTATACTAATACATGCTAACTTCTGTTTGCAGAACTTCTTGGTATACATGAACAAGCAGCTGTAGGGTTCTTAACCTTAATGGAAGCTTTAAGATACTGTAAGGTAAGTTGATTTTTAAGGTACTTTGGTCTTTATTCACATGTTCACTGTTGTGGATAGTATTTTTCTTCTCTGACAACATATTTTAGCTTACTAATGTTATTATATACTCTCATCAGATTATTGCTGGTCTTCCTTCCTAAACTGACAGGCGTATTAAGGGAAGAGTTAAGCTGGCTGATCAGAGTTTCCTAATTTTGAGGTTTGTTTCTTTTCGAGGGTGGGGGGAAGAACCCAGTATATTGTGGAAATAGAGACTTCTGTTGTTGAATATAAATATATTTTTTGGTAAACTGAGGGAAAAGGATGTGCTGTTTCTTCCTTACAACTAACGGTATACTTCACTAAACAACTGGTAGTACTTTATTGGGCAAAGAAAAAGAACCTGCTGAATGCTGAAATTCTAACTTCTGATTGTTCCATCTGAAAATGATTTCACACTGACAAGCAGAAATCCAAGCATTTAATAGAATTAAACTCCTTAACACATATGTGAAAATTAGGAACTGCCATGAAACTTCATTTATTAATATATATTTTATTGCTTTCCTACACAATCTGAAATAACTATTGGCTGTTCCAGTGGTCTTAAATCATTAGTGATTTGCAGTTAAGGTGTCCTCATTTTGGAGGATGAAAGAAGACAATGTTATTTTTTACTTCTGAATGGTGGTTCCATGGCAGTGGTTCTGGTGGTGGTGATTAGTTTTAGTAACAGTGTCTTGTGCCCTTCCTTCCTTCCCTTTTTTTTTTTTTTTTTAACCAGACAGCATTCCTCTTTCATGACAGTCCTTGGACAGGGGTGATACGGGCATAAAAATCAAACAGGTTTCATCCAGCTCTTATTCATTTTAGTTATCGTAAGGTTAAACTGTAGCAGTTCTTCTTTTTAGTGACTTTAATTATACAAGCTAAAATTATTCTGAGTTTGCCTGGCAACCAAAGAATGAAATTCCATCTTCTCCTAGCTTGCGCACGCACACATACACACAAAACAGGAACTGCCATGAAACCTTCATTTATTGGTATATATTTCATTGCTGTATAGAGGTGATACATATATTAATTAGCTTGATTGTAGTGATATTTACACAATATATACATATATCAAAACATTAAGTTGTACACCTTAAATATATACAATTTTTATGTCAATGATATTTTAATAAAGCAGTTTTGTAAAAAGTGTGTGTGCGCGTGCACGCACATCTTGCAGGAGGTCAGGGTCTGGAAATGATCTAGTTTGACATTTTCACGGAGTGGTCTGTAAGGCCCTGATGGTCTGGATCCTGTCTGCCCTTCCAGAGCTGCATCGCTCCCTCCATTGCTGTGTCCGGCCATGCTGGTCTCCTGTTGTTTCTTAAACAGGCCAAGCCCTTTTCTGCCTGACAAGCCTTCATATTTACTATCATTTCTGCCAGAAATATTCTACTCTCCCCTTCAGGTCCTACTTCAAATGGTGCCTCAAAAACCCTTTCCTTGATCATCCCCTCAGTGGATCATCCCAACATGATTTCATAGGAATAATCACTCTGTACTTACTTTTTTTATAATTTTGAATTTGTTTTTTGTCATCCCTAATGGAATATAGACTCTTTGAAGGCAAGCAGGCACATTGTTTCTGGGTACATAGTAGGTGCTCAATAAATATTGTTGCATGAATGAGTGGAAAATTGCACTATAACTGTAGGCTTTACTAAATGTGTGCTTTAGCTTTGCTTTAACTGTTAGGCACAACAGAGCAATATCTGTTCCTCCAGGACTTTAGTAGAAAGTTAACAGCTGCTGTGTGTTCTCTTGTTATTCTCTAGTATTCTAGCAGCAACTATGGTGTTATATAAGATTTAAAGGGTTTTTTTTTAGTGGCAGGACACAGCATATTGACACTCAGATAGAGGAAAGACAGATCTGTTAGTTACTGACAGCTCCTAACTAGAGCTGGGCCACATAGGGGTTACACCTGGGAACAGGCCAACAGCAAGCTTATGTGTGGGAATTGAGGGTAGAGTTAGCTAGGTCTCATGGGCTCAGTGTGGACTGGCTAATTTGAATTGTTTCCATGAGCTCAGGGGCTTAAGGGCTGTCCCTGGTCGTGTTGTTCCTGGTTCCAGGGCCATTAGGGCAATGCATAATGACCTGGAGTGTGAGAGACTTCTAGGGAAAGTGGTTGGGGTTTGGACTTACTCAGCAGTCTTTTTTTTTTTTTTTTAATATATTTTATTGATTTTCTACAGAGAGGAAGGGAGAGAGATAGATAGCCAGAAACATCGATCAGCTGCCTTCTGCACATCTCCCACCGGGTATGTGCCCGCAACCCAGGCACACGCCCCCGACCGGAATCGAACCTGGGACCCCTCAGTCCGCAGGCCAACGCTCTATCCACTGAGCCAAACCGGCTTCGGCCTCAGTAGTCTTTTTTAAGGGAATTGACCAGCCTCAAGCCAGGGCCTCAAAACTGAGTCAAGACAGAATTTTAAAAAACCCACAAAACTCTATTACATGGAGCTGTTTATATGTATATACTGTAAGTTTCATTCTCAAAATCTATATACATTTACTTTGTACCAGATGTTTAGAAAAATGACATTAAGGAAATATTTGTGTTTGTATTAGTTTTGTGAATCTGAGCATTTTCCTGTTTGGTAGTGTAGTAAATTGCTCTTTAGAAATGAAATTAACATTTTCATGTCAATTTAACCATATATGTTTATTAACACAAATAAAACGGTATTTCTCTCTTCTCCCCCTTTCTTTCTGTGTATATATATACACATGCATGTGAACAAAGAAGGTGACCCAGTGCTTTTGACTATGCCCTTTAAAAAAAACAGATATATAACTCACATAACATAAAATTAACTATTTTAAAGTGTATAATTCAATAGTTTTTATGTATTTTTTTATGTATTTATATATGTTATGTATTTATAAGTTAATGGAGAGTTCCACTTTTTGGTTGTTATGAATAATACTGCTATGGACATTCATGCATAAGTTTTTGTGAACATGTTTTCATTTCTCTTGAGTATATACCCAGGAATGAAATTGCCTGGTCATATGGTAATTATATGCTTAACTTTTTGAGGAACCGTCAAACTGTTTTCCAAAGTAGTTGCATTATTTATTCACTCTTGATTGATTTTTTATTATTAGAAAACACTTCATGAGTCCAGCCTTTATTTGCCTTTTGATCCTACTGTGTGTAATCTTACCCACACTTTTTACTTCTATGATGATTAAGTGTATGCGCACGCACGCACACTTTTTTTTTTTTAATCTTCACCCAAGGATATGTTTTTTTTTTTTTTTTTTATCAATTCTACAGAGAAAGGAAGGGAGGTGGGGGGGGGGAGAGAGAGAGACAGAAACATCCATATGAGAGAGAAATGTCGATTGATTGTCTCCCGTATGTGCCCCAACCAGGGGATCGAACCCGAAACCTAGATATGTGCCCTGATCAGGAATTGAATCCTGCACCCATAGGTGTATGGAACGACATTCAACCAACTGAGCCACACTGGCCAGGGTACACACTTTTTCTAAGAAAGAAACTTAAACTGACCAATCTCAGAGGGAAGGTAGGGGTGGAGGAGTGGGTGGGGAGAGATTAATCAGGGAACACATATGTGCATATATGCATAGCCCCTGGACATAGATGATAATAGTTTGGTGAAGGCCTGGGCGGGGAGGGAGTTCAGGGTCAAGAGGGTTCATAGAGGAAAGAAAGGGGGACATCTGTAATACTTTCAACAGTAAAGATAAATTAAAAAATAGTTAAAAGAAACTAAACAACCTCTAAACTTTTCACAAGAGGCAGCGTGATGGAATGGAAAACCACCACATTAGGAGTCAGCAAACCCGAGTCTTAGTTCCAGCTCATACTAGTTAGCTGTTTGTATTCCAACAGGGCACTGATCCCATGTATTCCTCTGTGTCCTTATGTAAAATTGAAGGGCTTGCACTGCACACCTCTGAAGTGCCTTCTACTCTGACCCAGTGATCAGAGCTTTTCCTTTTTCTTTGTCCTTTGGCTGTTATTCTCTGTTGTTCCCAAACTGCCCTTTACGCTACCGGTTCATCTTTGCCATTGGCACATCCAACGCATCCCTTGCATTATAGGACAACAGAGAATAAATTCTATCCCTCCTAGTGATAAGAATAAATTTTGAAGGGCCCTGGTGGTGCCTTGAAAGCAGGGTATCATATCAGGGCTGTTTGTAATTAGGAAGAATAGTTGGCCCTGACTGCTGCAAGTAGCCACTTGGAATTTCCCATTTCTAGGGAGTCTGTGTGAGAAAAGAAAATTCAGCACATTTGATTGGTAAGGTTAGTTGTTTTTAAGTAAAAATCTTTGTCCTCATAAGAGTGTGGAACTGATTGGTGTGGATGTGGTTGGATTTCACAAGTCTATTATTTTCTCAGTCACACAAAAAATGATATTTCCAAATTTTTGGAACTGCAGTGTTTAGAGATTAATTATATAACCCTGAAGCCAGGTTATAGGTTTAACTCTTTATACATTTTAAAGAGACTGCATATTGTAAACCTTTGAACTTAACTCCTACCATGAAGAGTCAAGTGATAGGATTCTTTTATATACTTAAATGTTTTACATATTTTGCTTTAGAGAGATTATTATGTTACCCTAGGTTCTTTGAAGACAGGATGTTCTTAAGACTTTTTCCCTTATTTATTCATAAATCTACTCATTTGTTCATTTATAATGATTTTCCTGATCAAATTATTATGATCAAGTGTATGGTTTTTGGGTTTTGAGATACCAAGCTGACATTCTAGAAGTGGCCATGCTATCTAGGAACTTTAGTAAAACCTGAGAATGATGCTTAGGGTTAAACTATTGGTTCTGGCTGTGTTAAGTCTGTGTTGTTGTTCTGTGTAAAGGCACAACATAAGCTTAGCCCTGATAGTCTTTATAACATTGACTTTATATTCATTGGTAATGACCTTTATGGGTAAGGCATTCTGGCACAGTATTATTCATTTAAATATGAATTGGACACCCTGGTTATGTTTCAGATATTCATGGGCATGTAAATAGGCAGTATAAAATTTTCATTTGTTTGTTTATTTTGCTACATTTGTTCTAGGTTGGTTCTTACTTGAAATCTCCAAAATTCCCTATTTGGGTTGTTGGCAGTGAAACTCACCTCACCGTATTTTTTGCCAAGGTATGTTTACAGTAGGATTTTTTTTTTTTTTAAGTATGACATCAGACAAGTAATATAGGTTATATTTAGTATGGATCTTTGTGCAAACATCAGTGTATTCCCACTAACAAACGGATTGTTCCAAAATCTAAAATATTAACACAAAAGAATGTATTGTACTGCTCCAGTTTTGGAATTTCAATAAAATCTGTCATGACTCAGTTATAACTTCTTTATCTTTGCTGACTTTAGTGCTTTGCCAAATTGCTTTTCTTGTTTTTATATATTTTTTGTTGTTGTTTGTCTGTTTTTTAAGGGATCACTTTTGTTACGATAAAGTTTTGGATTGTTCTTTTGCAGAAAAGATTAAACTTTCACATGATATACAATAATTTTAGTTATAATATGTCTTAGGAAAATATTTTAAAATTTATTAATAGTTGAATGGTATGAAAAGTACTCTTTTAAAATGGAATATTTCCTATAGTTTTAATGTATATATGGTTACAATATTGAAATAAGTCAAATGTATTTGAACATGTTTATTTTAAAATTCTGACAACAAAGCCTTTTTTAAATCCTAGCCTTTAACAATGTTTTTTCTACAATTGAGTGGTTCAGTGCTTTGGAGTCAGACAGCTTTTGTTTTGAATCCTAGCTGTTCCACTTCCTAACATTGCTCTCGGCCCCTTTTCTTATATTTAAAATGGGGATTAAGAATAGTACCTGGCTCTTAGAGTTATTATCAGGCTTAATATAAAATATTTAGCAATACTATTACAAGTTAAATGTTCAGTAAGTCTTAGTTGTCATCGTCATTTTCATTCTATAAACATTTACTAAACCTTTCTGGTATTCCTAGAGAGAGTTGCTAGATGTTGGCCTGAAAGGGAAAAGATATAATTGTGTTTTTGAGGTTTTTTAATTTGAGTGCGCTTTTTATTACTCCATGTTTTTTTTCAGCTTGTACTTGCTAATATAAGTTTATTTATATCTGTAAGAATTATGAATAGAATAAATTATAGCAAAGACTGAAATGACAATGCTGAATTTTGTGGGTCTATTTTCTTATTTATTCCTGTATTTACTTTTATTGTGCTGGTAAAAGTCCAGCTGTGGATTTAGAGAAAGTTATATGTACTTACTTTTTTATTTAAACAGGGAAAGCTATAAAATACAAGTTAAAGTACAGACTCATATGTTACATTTAGTCTGAAAGCTTTTGCTGTTTGTTTCCCTCTTAAAAGTGGAGAGGAAGAAGTTAAAAGCATCATTTAAACTATGGAAACTGAGCAACTTCTAATTCCTGAATGAGTCTATTTGACTAATTTTTGTATTAAGTGTTATAAATTTCCAGATAAGAAAATCAAATTTTTAAGCCAATTATTTTATCTCCAACCCTATTCTTTAGCATTAAGAAAACTAATAAATTCTGTGAAACTTTGTTTCAAATGTAAAAGATAATAATATGAAAATATTTTAAATCTTAAATTTTATGATTGATATTTAAGAAACTAGAGGCCCAGTGCATGACATTCATGCACGGGTAGGGTCCTTAGCGGCTGCCAGCTGTTGGCCAGGGCCTCCCTTCCCCCGGCTGCCAGCTAGGGCCTCCCATCGCACCCTCGTTGGCCTGGCGCCGCCTGCTCACCTGCTCCACCATCCCACCGTGGTCCTGCTTTCGTTGGGGCCCATCTAGGCCAGCAGCGCCTCTACTGCTGCCCACTGCTGCCAACGCCACATTGCTGATGCCTACTATGTTTCATGCCGTCCCCTGGTGGTCAGCGCACGTCTAACTCCCGGTTGGTCGAACTCCCGCCTGTAGGAGCAATTTACATATTAGCCTTTTATTATATAGGACTAGAGGCCCGGTGCACAAAAATTTGTGCACTGGGGGGGGGGGGGGGGCCCAGCCCGGCCTGTGCCCTCTCACAGTCTGGGACCCCTCGGGAGATAACGACCTGCTGGCTTAGGCCTGCTCCCGGGTGGCAGAGGGCAGGCCCAATCCCTAGGTGCAGCCCCGGTCAGGCTCAGAGCAGGGCCGATTGGGGAGTTGGGGCGCCGCCCCGTCATGCACAGAGCAGGGCGGATCGGGAGGTTGCAATGCCACCCTCAGTCACGCTCAGGATAGACTGATTGGGGGGTTGGGGCACCGCCCCCTGTTACACTCAAGGCAGGGTCAATGGGGAGGTTGCGGCGCCACCCCGTCACGCACAGAGCAGGGCCGATCAGGGGGTTGGGGCGCTGCCCCCTGTCACTCACAGAGCAGGGCCAATCAGGGGGTTGGGGCGCCGCCCCCTGTCACTAACAGAGCAGGGTCCATCAGGGGGGTTGGGGCGCTGCCCCCTGTCACTCACAGAGCAGGGCCCATCAGGGGGTTGAGGAGCTCCCCGCTGTCACTCACAGAGTAGGGCTGATAGGGGAGCTGGGACACCGCCCCCTGTCACACACAGAGCAGGGCGGATCAGGGGGTTGGGGCGCCGCACCCTGTCACACTCAGGGCAGGGCCGATGGAGAGGTTATGGTTCTACCCTGTCACACACACAGCAGGGCCCGTGGGGGCAGAGGGTTGGTGCACTGCACCCTGTCACACACAGAGCCGCAGGGCAATCAGGGGATTGGGGAGCTCCCCCCTATCAGGCACAGAGCAGGGCTGATCAGGAGGTTTGGGCGCTGCCCCCTGTCACGCTGATCCCAGTGCCGGGAGCCTCGCTGCTCCGCTGATCCCGGTGCCGGGAGGCATATTACCCTTTACTATATAGGATAGAGGCCTGGTGCATGGGTTGCCCTGAAGGGTGTCCTGGATCAGGGTGGGGGTCCCCACTGGGGTGCCTGGCCAGGCTGGCTGAGGGGCTGAGGGCTGTTTTCCCGCTGGCAGTTGACTAAAAGCTCCCAACCACTCCTTGTTTTCTTTTTTTTTTTTTTTTATTCTGGGCCAGCTTTAGCTCTGAGGCCTCGCTGCTGAAAACACGGATACAATGTTGCGGTCCAGGGCTGACTGAAAGCCAGTTTTGTTTAGCTTCTTATTTGCAACATAGTAATAGTTGCTTAGAGTTGCAGTTGAGAGGCCGGCAAGTGAGGTGGGGAACGTTGGAGTCTGCAGTCCCTGGAGGGAGCAAGCCTCCCTGCTCGCTTCAGTGCATGGCTGCCGGCCGCCATCTTGGCTGACAGTTAATTTGCATAAGGATATGCTGATTAGCCAGTGGGAAGGGTAGCGGTCGTATGCCAATTACCATGTTTCTCTTTTATTAGTGTAGATGATTCTATTGTCAAAACAGCAGAAGACAGAAGGTTAATGCAAGGAATAGTGTTAATTCAGCTATGTAAATATGCAGGCATTTTGTATTCAAGCCATAATAATATATCCTAGTTTTAGAAGATTAGGAATGTTTCCTTGAAGAACAGGTGTTTAAAATGAGCATTGAGGCATCTGATTAAACTATGGGAAGAGGGAAAAAAGAACTTTCCCTATATGGGAAGTATTTGGAGCAAACAGCTGCAGAAAGATGGAGTACTAGCATGGTGTGAATAAAGAAGAGCTGGGGCACTAAGCATTCAGGGGGTCAGGTGAAAGATGAGGCTGCAAAAGTAGGCAGGCCCTGCAACTCTATTCTAAGAGTAATGATAGCCCCTAGATTTTTCAAAAATTGGTGGGGGGAATAGGTTGGGGGTAGATGGGAAGGAAGGGAATGGTTTTAAATTTGCATTTTGGAAAGATCACTCTAGCTAATTCTGGAAAACAGACATATTGAAGGATAACTTAGAGTGGGTAAACAAGACTTCTTTAGTTTTTGAGGTAAGCAAAGAATATGGTAATGTTGGTAGAGATGGATAGAAGCACATACATTTGAGAGACTTAATCGAGTTAAACTGACAAGATTTGGTGATAGATTGCATCGGAGAGATAAGAGTTAGAGAGGTCTCATGACCTGTGTTTTTACTGATTAGATCTTCAAGCCTCAGAAAGAACTCAGTAGCTTTGCTATTGTAGGATGTACCCATGATTTATTCTTCTTTGGGCACACCGACCAGGTCAAGAGGAAAGATTGAGATACTACAGTTTGGGAATAGTTCAGCCAAATAATCCCTACAGTGAGGTTTACAAGTCCTGCTCACAAAGATAATGCCTTTTAGTTTCTCAAATATTAGCAGAACACCAAGGGTCACCAGACATTTGAGGAATGCTTCCATGAAAAACAGAGTCAGAACAAATAGGGGAAAATGAACTCAAAAGAATGTAGATATTGTAGGACAGTGCAGGGATCAAATGAAAACTTAAAAAAACCCCACAAAAAAACCTAGGAGAAGTTAATATATCCATAAAACTATGGAGGCTCTGAGAAAAAAAAATTAAGAAAAAAGAGAAACTGAAAATTTACTGAAAGAATCGCAAGACAAATTAGAGAAATCTCCCTCTAGCTTGTTGCAATAGTTTCTAACTGATAACCATGCTGTTGCCCTTTTTGGAGGCTTTAGTATCTTCTCATTTCAGCAATTAAAATGACCCCAAAACTTTATGTCACTGTTCTGCTCAAAACCTGATATTAGTTCCCCTTTTACTAAGAATTAAAGCAGAGTTCTTGGAATAACCTACTAGTCCTTCCCTCACCTCATTGGATTCCCTATTTCCTCTGTATTCTTATTTCCTATTACTTCTCCACATACTAGCTTTCTTGGCCACACTGGCCTTTCCTCTGCCTCAAAAACGAGGCAATGTTCACTTTGCTTAAAATGATCTTGCCTCAGATGTTTGTATAAAAGATTCTTTCCTTTGGATCAATAATCTAATGTCACCTCGTTAGTGAGGCCTTCCCTGCCCATCTTTTCTAAAATTTTAACCCCCTTGTTCTGGCTGAGTGGCTCAGTTGGTTGGAGCATCGTCCTATACATCAAGAGGTTGTGGGTTCTATTCCCAGTTAGGGCACATACCTAGGTTACAGATTGGATCCCTGGTCGGGGTGTGTATGGGAGGCAACAGATCAATCTTTCTCATACAGATGTTTCTCCCTCCCCTCCCCTCTCCTTCTCTTTCTTTCTCTCTCTAGTATGTATTTTATTTTATTTATTTATTTATTTATTTATTTATTTTTTTAAATATATATTTTATTGGTTTTCTACAGAGAGGAAGGGAGAGGGACAGAGAGTCAGAAACATTGATGAGAGAGAAACATCGATCAGCCGCCTCCTGCACACCTCCTACTGGGGATGTGCCCGCAACCGAGGCACATGCCCCTGACCGGAATCGAACCCGGGACCTTCCAGTCCGCAGGCTGATGCTCTATCCACTGAGCCAAACCGGCTACGGCTCTAGTATGTATTTTAAAAATTGAGTTGAAATTCTCATAAAATTAACTTTTTCACATGAACAGTTTAGTGACTTTTAGTATATTCACAGTATTGTGTAACCACCACCTGTATCTACATTCTCATCCAAAACATTCTCATCACCCTAAAATAATAACCCATATCCATTAAGCAGTTACTTCCTATTTCCTCTCTGGAGCCCCAGCAACTACCAATTTGCTTTTAATCTCTATGAATTTACCTCTACCGGATATTTTATATAAATATAATCATAAAATATGTGACCTTTGTGTCTGGATTCTTTCATTGAGTATGTTTTTGTGGTTCATCCTCATTGTAGCATGTATCAGTACTTCATTCCTTTCATGGCTGATACTCCATTATATGCATACTCCATTATATGCATACTGAAGGCCCGATGCACGAAATTCATGCAAGAGTAGGCCTTCCTTCTTCTTGGTGCTGCCAGTACCGGCTTCCCTCTGGCACTCGGGACCCAGACTACCCTCCCACTGCCAGCAGGCACCTGGAACCCGGGCTTCCCTTGCAGCCCCGGCTTCATCTGGAAGGTCGTCTGGAAAGATGTCCGGTCTATTTAGTATATTATGCTTTTATTATTATAGATAACACAATTTATTTGTCCATTCATCAATTAGTGGACATTTGCTTTGTTTTCACCTTTTGGCTATTGTGATTGTGCTGCTGTGAACATTCCTACACAAGCACATGCTTGAGTCCCAGTTTTGAGTTCTTTTGAGTATATACCTAGAACTGGAAATGCTGGGTCATATGGCAATTCTGGGTTTTACTTTTTTGAAGAACCACCAAACTGTTTCAGCAGTTGTATCATTTCATATTCCCACCAGCAACATGCAAGGGTTCCAAGTTTTCCACATCTTTGCTAACACTATTATAATTATTACTAGAGGCCCAGTGCACAAAATTCGTGCACTCAGCGGGGGGTGGTCCCTCAGCTTGGCCTGCACCCTCTTGCAGTCCAGGAGCCCTCGGGGGATGTCCGACTGATGGCTTAGGCCCATGGGGAGCAGGCCTAAGCCGGCAGTTGGTCATCCTTAGTGCTGCCGTGGAGGCAGGAGAGGCTCCCGCCACTGCTGCTACACTCGCCAGCTGTTAGGCCGGCTTCTGGCTGAGTGACGTTCCCCTTGTGGGAGTGCACTGACCACCAGGGGGCAGCTCCTGTGTTAAGCATCTGCCCTCTGGTGGTCAGTGTGCATCATAGTGACCAGTTGTTCCGCCATCAGGCCAAAACCGGCTCTTCGACATTCCCCGAGGGGTCCCAGAGGGTGCAGGCCAGGTCGAGGGACCCCACAAGTGCACAGTTGGGGTCGGGAGGGACATGGGAGGTTGGCCAGCCAGAGAGGGGCCACAGGAGGGCTCCAGGGCATGTCTGGCCCATCTCGCTCAGCCTAATCGGCCGGACCCCAGCAGCAAGATAACCTATTGATCGGACCGTCTGTCCCCTGGTGTTCAGTGCACATCATAGTGACTGGTCGACTGTCTGCCTCCTGGTGGTCAATGCATGTCATAGTGAGCAGTTGAGTAGCCTTAGCATATCATTAGCATACTACGCTTTGATTGGTTGAATGGCCAACTGGACAATCGGACGATTAGCATTTTAAGCTTTTATTAGGTAGGATGATTATTATTACCACCACCATCCTACTGCATGTTAAGTGGTCATTGTGGCTTTGACCACCTTGTTATATGTTTTTGGCCATTTCTGTATCATCTTTGGAGAACTAATCTATTCAGATTCTTTGCCCATTTTATAACTGGTTTGTTTGTCTTTTTGTTATTGAATTGTAGGGGTTTTTAATATATTCTGGAAAATATGCACATAGTATATATTTTGCTCATTTGTTTTATATGTTATCTGTGTGTCTCAGTAGGTAAGTTTTTGTATGTTTTATTTCTTTCTCTTTCCCAATGCCTAGAACAGTGCCAGGCAGTGTTAGTGCTCAGTAAGTCTTTGTTGAACAAATAAATTTCAGAAAGCACTGAGGAAAGATTTATCTCAACAAAAAATTTGATATAACTATGTTTGTATTTAATAAAGGGGACAAGGGGCTTAATAGTACTAACTTGTTCTAGGACATAAGAATTCAGTAGATCAAGAAATAGCAGTTAATGCATGTAATATTCCTATCTGGAGGTAAAAACAGAAGAACTAATTTTTGCTCTTCTACCTAATCAACTTAAGCATACATACATACAGATTCTTTCTCCAGATTAATGAATAAAAACAAGTTTGATGAGTATCCTATATAATGAAAGGCTGATATGCAAATTGTCCCCTCAGGAGTTCTACCAACCAGGAGTTCCATCTCTTGCTATGACGTACACTGACCACCAGGGGCCGGTGTGGAATGAAGGAAGGTCCTGGCCAGCAGCCGGAAGGCCCCGATCAGCTCTGATCACCGGCCAGGCCTAGGGACCCTATTCATGTATGAATATTGTGCCTTGGGCCTCTAGTTTGTAAATAAGCAGTCATACTATATACTCTGTAATATTTAAGGTTTATGTTCATAGTTTGATGGTAAATAAAAAAATAGTTTCTATTTAATGAAATAACTTCTTACCTATCTGTTTTGGTTTTTTCTTTTGAGATGAACAGTTAACTTTCAGGACTCTATGTAACTATAAAAGAGTTGTTAGCTTCATGATTTTCAATTTGAGTGCCAAAATATTTACTTAATAAAGTTATTTCTTATTTGAGATACCCAGTGGCTCAGGACTTAACTTTTCACTTTTATTGGAACCCTCTTCCTGACCCATGGAAACTCACTGAACACATTTTGTAGTATTAGAAGAGGTTTTTCACAATTCAGTTTTATTTGAAAATGAATGATAAAAATAAATTTAATAATAAAATTTTATGGACAGGTTGTAAAACTTCAGTCATCTATAACCATCTTCTTTATCTTACCTTCTTTAAGTGTTTAAATTTAACTACCATGTTTTATAAATCATCTTAGTTTTCTATCTAACACAAAGTGATCTTTTCAGAGAAGAAGGGAGAGGGAGAGACAGATAGAAACATCAATGATGAAAGAGAATCATTAATTGGCTGCTTCCTGCATGCCCCACACTGGGGATCGAGCCCGCAACCTGGGCCTATGCCCTGACCAGAAATTGAACTTTGACTTTCTGGTTCATAGGTCAACACTCAACCACTGAGTCACGCCGGCTGGGCCAAAGTGATCTTATTTCTCATCACGCATCTGTATCTGTGAAACAACTAAACTGATATTGTACTCTTTGACATACGTATCTTAGGGATTATGGTTGAAAGAAATACTTATAAGTTACTCTATGTAAATGGGAGTTTTATACTTATTATTGAGGGGAAATAGCACAGAATTTAACTACAGAGACCTTATAGGACGTCAGAGTTATCAAGCAGCAGGTGTCTCACAGAAACTTTTAAAAAGAGGATATGGGTGAGGTAAAAAGCAGTAGGTACATGAACCTGTTCAAAGAAGGGGAATTTTTTAAGCAGGCCATCTGAGCTATGGCAGAATAAAACTTCAGATCTGCACACTGGGAGAGAGAGTACCCTGTGAGCATGGGCAGTGTCTTCAGAAATTGTTCCATGGTGCTTTTGATGGGCTTAGTTAAAAACTTGCAAACCTACTGCATAGGTTAAAGGAATTATTTTGAGACAAAATGGTTAAAGAATCTAAAACCTGTATTTATCTTTTTTAATTGCCTTCCCTTTTTTGTCTTCGTTTGTTATATTTTGGTTTTAAGAATAAATTATTTGGGTCACTTTTGTAATTTCCTCTTGAATTGGAACTAATTATGAAATTAATTTTAATGCAAATTTAAGATGAGGGCTTTAAATTTTGAAAGTATAAATATGATATTAATAGTAATAGAATTATATGTATAAAGTGGTAGGCAAAATAGATTTGCCTTTTTTTTTATTGTGCATTTGAATCAGTGTGGGGTGACAGTGGCTAATCCAATATGAAAATAGTTGGAACCTATCTATAGCATCTAGTTTCATCTTCAGAAGATCAGTGACTAATTTCCTTGGTAATCTGGTTCAGACTTTCTTTTGAAGTTGGGTAGATGAACTTTACATCCTTTTTTATTCTCTTTTATGGTTATAAAAGAACTCTTTGTAAGTGTGTGCAGAGTGTCACCTTTGACCCTCCCTATGATAAAGCAGGTTTTCCTTTCAGGTAAGAACACATGAGAACACATTACTATTTAAATGCAAAAATATATAAAGAAACAGAATTTAAAGTGAAGGAGAAACAAAACATTTAACTGTTCCTTAGTGAGCTGACTGTTCTTACTGTGGTATCTGTTACTGGGAGTCTGAATAGAGTTCTTTTCTGTATTGCTCTTTGGTGTAACATTAGGAAGACTACTGCTAGTAAGTGTTAGAGATCTTTTTTTAGGTGTTTAAAAATCGGACACTTCTATTTTACCAGTAACACATTTTAAATAAAGTAAGCACAATTTTAAGGAAATGAAGTAGAATGATGCTTTATAGGTTTTACTTGATATAAAGAAAATTCACCTCTATCTTTGTTAGGTAAAAGTGAATTGGAATACAATTAAATTCACAGCTGGGCATTTTATAATAGAGTTTTCCTATATTTTAATGCATGTTAGTTATTTATGTTAACTAAATTTTAGTTTGTTCATCTGTTTAGATTTCATGCCTTATCTACTATAAAAAATTAATTTAAGAAGCTAAAGTACTTGTTTTTATAGCTTAAATCATAAACTTGTCATGTGACTTTTAACAACTATCTTCAAACCTAAAATAGCAACTTCAGACAAAGGACCCTACCATTAATCTTCTGTTATTTGAACTACTTGTAAAGTTTGGGTAGAAGTCTACATAGACTAACAATTTTCAATTATTTGAATTATTAAAAAACCTGTGAATTTTTACCCACAAATTGTTTCCTAACTGCTTAGTAAACCATGATCAGATGTCTAGGATTATGCCAGTGATTATCATGATAAGACTTAAACTATTTTCATTTCTAATTATTATAATGAGAAAGGATCAATATGTAGTATACTCTTGACTCCTTAAAGTGAAAACTAATTGCTTTTATTAATTGCTCTTTTCTGCTATTCTGAGTGCTCTCATGCAGCTATTTCTGTATCTGGTTTTTATAAATTTTCTTTTTTCTTAGTTATCTCAATCATGTCAGTGATGTCAACCTGCTTACTGAAAGTAGTTTTTGCCTTTGAGTTTGTTTCTTATAGTTTTTTTGTTATAGTAGAACTCAAATAATTGTGTAAACAAGGTGAAATGTCACTGATAGAAGGGCCTATCTTGAGTAAAGTCTGTGAGTTTTAATTAGAATCAGTATTGATAAGTTCATACCTCCAGCACTCTTTCTATAATTGATAAAAATAATTGTAGCAAATAGAGTTGATTGCAGAATAGGGCAAAAGACCTCACATAATATATTTAATATATGATAGTAAGTGTTAACAGTTAATGATTTTATTTTTCTGTGCTTTTGTATATTTATCCTCAGCCCAGAATGTGCTGATCAAAGTCCTGCTCAGCACTCATGGTCCAGCCTTGATATTTTTCATGTAATGACTGCTGATTCTCTTTCTCCCTTCTTGCTCCTATTCTTTCTTCCAGCTTCTTACCATTTTGTGTTCAGTGGTACTCCCTAACTCATCTGTTTTCCACAGTACTAAGTATAGTAAACATTAGGCATTGTGCTAAGTACTTTTGAAATACAGAGATTAATAATACATTGTAATAGCTTACTGTTTACATTTACTGAGTGTTTTCTGTGTGTCAGACTCTATGCTAAGCATTTTACATGCATTCCTCATTTAATCCTGAAAGCCACCCTCTGAGGTAAGTACTATTTCCATCTACATTTTATAGTCTGGTGCCAGTGAAAAATAACATCTCCAGTTATATACTAGTGAGTACTTTGGCCAATTTTAAAGCTCAAATCTTCTGACTCCTGAGCTTTTACTTACTTCTGTCCCTTAGGAAACAAGTCATTTTACTAGGGTGGAATAGAGACTGGAAGAGGGAAAGGTGGGTACAGAGGAGATAGATGATACTTGAATTAAAGGATATGGTAACTTTTAGGATTGGAAAAAGATGAAGCAAAAAGATGAGAGATGTGGAATGTGAAAGTTCATACTACATGTGGAGAATAGTAATTGGTTCAGTATGGCTGAACCATACTGGTTGTGCTAGAAGATTAAGAGGGAAGCAGAGGTTGGGATCAGATATAGGACCAGATAAGATAATCATTTATTCCCAAACCATCTTCACTATACTATGTTTGTGTGTGTATCTTGATATGAAAGGCTAAACAGGGATATTCAAGGTATGAATGTGCAGCATATTCATAGAAGTAGAAAACCATCTTAATGAACAGTAAGAACTTCCCTGTAATGCTATGATAAAACTTAAGAATATTAGAAATTTGAGGAGAAACCAAGATGGCGGCATATGTAAACACCTGAAATTGCTGCCTTGCACAACCACTTCAAAAATACAACTAAAAGACAAAACGGACATCATCCAGAACCACAGGAAGGCTGGCTGAGTGGAAATTCTACAACTAGAAGGAAAGAGAAAAGCACACTGAGACTCAGAGGAGGTGCAGAAGTAAAGTGCAGAGGTACGGAGGCTCCCGCGGAAAGGGCTGGCAACTGAGGACGCGGTTGTCTTTTTCAATCGGGAGGGAGACACACGCTCCCGCTCTGAACTCCAGTTCCGGGCTAGTCTTTGGGGACCCAGACTCATACAGGGAGAAACTGGACTGTCTGGCATCGGGTGGAACTCAAGGGTGGATTTCTCTCAGATGTGCTTGCAGTGATTACTGCGGGACACTGAGACCCGGGGCCTCTTAAGGCCAGGCTGAGGATCAGCCAGAGCTGTTTGCTCTGCCCTGTTGATTCCCTGAGACCCCGCCCCACCCAAGCTGTGCACAGAGGTTTTTGCATATGAATGACCTGGCCCTTTGCAATCTAAAATTAACTAACAAACTGCAGCTGGGTCAGAGACCCAGAACATCCAAAAGAAGGCCCAAGGCCCCACAGCAGCTTGCATGCTTCACAGCTGGGCCTCATCTGGGCACCTCCAAATCACAAACAAAGAGGAGGAATCTGCAGATCTCTCCATAGCTCCTGCTGGGTAGCCTCAGGCAGAGGCTAAATTAGCACCTTCTTAGAGATCCAAGTGCCAGTGTACCCAGTGGTCAGAGTGGGACCATCCAGATTACAACTCCTCAGATCCAAAGGGACACACTTAGGGGGCAGAGTCAGTGAGCACCAAAGCCCCACTGAAGCAAGTCTTTCCCCATAAGGATGTCTCCAGCACAGAAGTTCTCCCACTGCAGACACAGCTGATTCTCACAGCCAATTGGCCTGGAGGTCAATTCCTCCCAGGGATACCAACTACAGTCAAGGCTTAACTACAACAACACCGTGCACACAGCCCACAAAGGGGTGCAGCAAGAGTGTCCACCTCAGGTAATTAGAGAGGCTGAGCTACTGGGCCCTATAGGACACCTAGCACAGAAAGCCACTCTATCAACACAGGGAAGCAGCCACAATGCAGAGACAAAGAAACAGGTCACAAATGACAGAAATGGAGGAAAGCAAACTACTGGATATAGAGTTCAAAACCACGGTTATAAGGTTTTTCAAGAATTTTCTAGAAACCGCCGATAAATTTAGTGAGACCCTTGAGGTTATGAAAAAGGACCAACTAGAAATTAAGCATACACTGACTGAAATAAAGAATATTAGACAGAGTTCCAACAGCAGACTAGAGAATTGCAAGAATCAAGTCAAAGATTTGAAATATGAAGAAGCAAAAAACACCCAACCGGAAAAACAAAAAGAAAAAATAATCCAAAAATATGGAGATAGTGTAAGGAGCCTCTGGGACAACTTCAAGCATACCAACATCCGAATTATAGGGGTGCCAGAAGAAGAGACAGAGCAAGATATTGAAAACCTATTTGAAGAAATAATGACAGAAAACTTCCCCTACCTGGTGAAAGAAATAGACTTACAAGTCCAGGAAGTGCAGGGAACCCCAAACAAAAGGAATCCAAAGAGGACCACACCAAGACACATCATCATTAAAATGCCAATGGCAAAAGACAAAGAGAGAATCTTAAAAGCAGCAAGAGAAAAACAGTCAGTTACCTACAAGGGAATACCCATACGACTGTCAGCTGATTTCTCAACAGAAACTATGCAGGCCAGAAGGGAGTGGCAAGAAATATTCAAAGTGTTGAATAGAAAAAACCTACAACCAAGATTACTTTACACAGCAAAGCTGTCGTTCAGAATTGAAGGTAAGATAAAGAGCTTCACAGCTAAGAAAAAGCCTAAAGGAGTTTATCATCACCAAACCAGTATTATATGAAATTTTGAACGGTATTCTTTAAAAAGAGGAAGAAGAAGAAAAAGGTAAAGATACAAATTATGAACAACAAATACACATCTATCAACAAGTGAATCTAAAAAGTAATTGAATAAAAAATCTGATGAACAGAATAAACTGGTATATAGAATAGAATCAGGGGCATAGAAAGGGAGTGGACTGACATTTCTCGGGGGTGGGGAGCGGTGTGGGGGGTGCGGGAAGAGACTGGACAAAAATCGTACACCTATGGATGAGGACAGTGGGGGTGGGGGGTAAGGGCAGAGGGTGGGGTGGGAACCGGGTGGATGGGAGCTATGGGGGAAAAAAGAGGAACAACTGTAATAATCTCAATACTAAAGATTTAATATAAAAAAATAAAAAAGGGCAAAAAAAAAAGAATTTTAGAAATTTGAGTACTGTGACTATTTTTTCACAGTCAAACCTTATTTAAAATAGTGGAAAAGGTGGTAAGACTTGTTGTGGGGGTGGGGAGGTAGGGTTACTCTGTCTCTCACTTTCCATTAATACTAATCCAAACCAGAGAGAAACCAAGATGGCAGCATAGGTTAATGCCGGAGTTTGCTGCCTCGAACAACCACTTCAAAAATACAACTAAAAGACGGAACGGACATCATCCAGAACCACAGGAAGGCTGGCTGAGTGGAAGTTCTACAACTAGGAGGAAAGAGAATAGCATACCGAGACTCAGAGGAGGCGCAGTGCTGAAGTGAAATACTAAGGTGCGGAGTGCATGTGGAGAGGACTGGCGGCTGAGGGTGCGGTTGTTGTTTTCAATAGGGAGGGAGTCTCAGACTCTGAGCTCCAGATCCGGGTGAGTCTCTAGGGACCCAGACTCAAATGGGAGAAGCGGGACTGTCTGGCTTCGGTTGGAACTCGAAGGCAGCTTTCTCTCCGAGGTTTGCAGTGGTTGCTGGGACTCTGAGAGGCAGAGCCCCTGGGGACGGTACTGAAAGCAGCCATAACTGCTGGCTCTGCTCGCCCTGTAAATCCCCGAGGACCCGCCCCGACCAAGCCCTTCACAGAGGCATTTGCCGGATAGCCTTAGGCAAACGATAGATTAGCACCGCCCTAGAGATCCAGCACAGAAGTTCATCCACTGCAGACACAGCTGATTCTCATAGCCAGTTAGCCTGGAGGACAAATCACCCCCAGTATTACCGACAACAACCAAGGCTTAACTACAACAAGACTGCGCACAAAGACCACAAGGGGGTGCACCAAGAAAGCATGAAAAAATGCAGAGACAAAGAAACATGACAGAAATGGAGGATATAGAGCTCAAAACCGCACTTTTAAGGTCTTTCAATAATTTCCTAGAAACTGCCGATAAGCTTAATGAGATCTATAAGAAATCTAATGAGACCCTCGATGTTGTGATAAAGAACCAGCTAGAAATTAAGCATACACTGACTGAAATAAAGAATAATATACAGACACCCAACAGCAGACCAGAGGAGCGCAAGAATCAAGTCAAAGATTTGAAATACGAAGAAGCAAAAAACACCCAACCGGAAAAGCAAAATGAAAAAAGAATCCGAAAATATGAAGATAGTGTAAGAAGCCTCTGGGACAGCTTCAAGCGTACCAACATCAGAATTATAGGGGTACCAGAAGATGAGAGAGAGCAAGATATTGAAAACCTATTTGAAGAAATAATGACAGAAAACTTCCCCCACCTGGTGAAAGAAATAGACTTACAGGTCCAGGAAGCGCAGCGAACCCCAAACAAAAGGAATCTAAAGAGGACCACGCCAAGACACATCATAATTAAAATGCCAAGATCGAAAGACAAAGAGAGAATCTTAAAAGCAGCAAGAGAAAGAAACCCAGTTACCTACAAGGGAATACCCATACGACTGTCAGCTGATTTCTCAACAGAAACTTTGTAGGCCAGAAGGGAGTGGCAAGAAATATTCAAAGTGATGAATACCAAGAACCTACAACCAAGATTACTTTATCCAGCAAAGCTATCATTCAGAAGTGAAGGTCATATAAAGAGCTTCACAGATAAGGAAAAGCTAAAGGAGTTTATCACCACCAAACCAGTATTATATGAAATGCTGAAAGGTATCCTTTAAGAAGAGGAAGAAGAAAAAAAGGTAAAGATACAAATTATGAACAACAAATATGCATCTATCAACAAGTGAATCTAAGAATCAAGTGAATAAATAATCTGATGTACAGAATGAACTGGTGATTATAATAGAATCAGGGACATAGGAAGGGAATGAACTATTCTTGGGGGGGAAAGGGGTGTGGGAGATGCGGGAAGAGACTGGACAAAAATCGTGCACCCATGGATGAAGACAGTGGGTGGGGAGTGAGGGTGGAGGGTGGGGCGGGAACTGGGAGGAGGGGAGTTATGGGGGGAAAAAAGAGGAACAAATGTAATAATCTGAGCAATAAAGATTTAATTAAAAAAAATACTAATCCAAACCTATAAAACTTAAATTACTAGTATTGTCTGGGCTATAATTTCAGTCTTTTTAGGCATTCATTTTCATATGAAACATGTGAAGTCCATATATGTGGAGATTCCTCTATATGCAGCTTGTATTGTTAAAACCAGTGTCAGTGAGTAGCATGAGGGAAGAGGCAAGAGGAAAAAGTAGGCCAACTAGGAATAGGAAGAGCAGATATTATGCATATGGAGCAAAATAAAGCTCCTGCCAGAACATTGTTTCATTTCCTTTTGACAGCTTCTTGAATAACAACTGTAAAATTTCAGCAGTTTACACAGTAGTGTTTAAGAAGGGGCAATGAGAGCAGTCCACCCCAGGTAGGAGGAAGTTGTGTAGATTTGCCTGCATCTGACGATGATTAAAAAAGAATTTGACAAAGTCAGCTGTGTTGTATTTAAATTCTCTGCAAACAGCGCACCCTCTTTGTGCCTATACTGGGACATAGCCACTCCTATCATACCCCCTCTTCAAACACATGCATCAAAATTTATTTCTCTCTTAATTTACATGTTGGCTGCAGGTTTGCTCCATGTGCTTTCATGCTAAAACCTGGACGGAAGGAGCAGCCTCTGACAGTAATGTACGGTTCTCCTGGCAGAGGGGGAAAGGGAAAGACACCTGGCAAAACCACAGATGGCACTAAAACTTCTAGGAGCTAGCATGATGTCACTTCTGCTTACATTGCTCTGGCCAAAAGAAGTTACTGGGCCAAATCTGGTATCAGTGGATCGAAGAAGTAAACCCTTCCCACAGAGAGGTACTTCAGGCCCCATAGCAACACGCAGTGATAATATAAATCAAGGAAGGGAGGTGCAAGGAATCTAGATTAATAATATCATTTATCACCATGGTTGCTTTGTGTTCAGGTGATTTAACAAAGTTTGAATTCAAATGATATAAAGCATCTTTACTAGAAATAAGGAGGCACTTTCTGACTATCAGATTGATTTTTACACCAATGGTTATATAATGCTAACTTTTAACATTTAAAAAAGTCAGATAGCCTGGTTGGCATTGCTCAGTGGTTTGAATGCCAACCTATGAACCAGAAGGTCATGGTTTGATTCGTGGACGGGTACATGCCTGGGTTGTGGACTCAATCCCCAGTGGGGGATGTGCAGGAGGCAGCTGATTAATGATTCTCTCTCATCATTGATGTTTCTATCTCTCTCTCCCTCTCCCTTCCTCTCTAAAATCAATATAAATAAATAAATAAATAAATAAATAAATAAATAAATAATAAAAGTCAGATCTTTTTTCTTGAATATGCAGGTGTTCATATGCCCAGAGAGTAATAGTTTATGTAAACTGTTTGAAGTCCATTCATCAGTATTAGTAATTGTAATGATTATGCTAAATCGTTTGTTGGAGACTTTTCCTCCTACTTCCTTATTTCCACTTGTACCTTTAGAGTTTATGTTTTTCTGGAGAAAGAACCTCAAAGGACTTTGCTTTATATTTTTTACCTTTACTTCTCTGCTGATAGAACACAAATTGATGCCACACAGTAATGGGCTGTTGTGGAGATAGCCTGGGACTTTTGCACATTATTTGGCAAATAATGGAAAAGTAAGAAAAAGCCCTATCAGGTTTGGCTCAGTCGATAGAGCATCGGCCTGCGGACTGAAAGGTCCCAGGTTCGATTCCGGTCAAGAGCATGTACCTTGGTTGCGGGTACATCCCCAGTGGGGAGTGTGCAGGAGGCAGCTGGTCGATGTTTCTCTCTCATCGATGTTTCTAGCTCTCTATCCCTCTCCCTCCCTCTCTGTAAAAAATCAATAAAATATATATTTTAAAAAAATAAAAAGAAAAGTAAGACAAAAACCCACTGTCCTACCTACTTTGAATTGATGGCATTAACTGAATTGTGTGTCTAATACTGGCACTGAAGAACATGGTATACTTGAGAACATTTGGTAATGTTTAAAACAATCTGTTTGATATAGTTCCCAAATTACTTTCACAAGTATAGTTAGTAAAGAGTCAAAATCAAACATTATAAAGTGATTTAGTAAAATTTTACTTAAAGCTTAAAGGTAAGTTATGTACTAGCTAACTTTATTTTTTTGGAAGAGCTCCTAGCACCATAAAATGTCTGCAAGCTAAAATGTAATTTATATATGTGTGATCATTTCTAAAGTTAGATAAGGCTCTCAGAGGTTTTTTGATTACTCATGACAGCAGATTGCTCTTGATAATGATGAAAAGTATAATGAATAAACTTTAAAGACCTTCCCAGTAGTGAATTACTTATACCTAGCCAACAAACTGAATACAGACCTTCCTTGTATTTCAATAGGCGTTTAGAAGGTTAGCTAGTATTTCCACATTTTAAAAGGTTTATGGTGAACAGTGAATAATTATGCTGATAGTACATACAGAGCTACATGAAAAAGATATTTGTTTCATGACTGTAGGTAATTAGATAGTCCCATTACAACTTGGGTTTTTTTCTTTCTCTTCTGTAGCACTTTGCCAATTCAGGAAAATTGGCCGAGGCTAGATAATTTTAAAAGCTATATTGTCTAGCAATCCCTGTTGACCAGTAAGTAAATTGACTGATTTGAAATTGTTTGCTCTAGCATTCCTCTGATAAAAGCTTCTGGTTATATTCGAATAATGTGGAGAACTACTTATAGTATAACAATAATTTTGATGGTAAGTCAGAGTTTAAATAGCTAAATAAAAGTGTTTAAATATTTGACTCTTATGTTAAGATCTTTTCCTAGTCAGGTACCTAAAAGAGTTTCAGGTAAAATACATATTGAAAATTTCTTCTAAGTACTGCGATTAGTGATGAAAAATAGAAAATGCTTAAAGCATCCTTGCTGACTTAGATAACTTGGAATTACATAATTGGAATCTTTATTTATAGCCCAACAGTTTTTTTAGGGTGGGGGGTTAATATATGTTTAACTTTTTATTAGAAGGTAATTTTCTTAAAATAATTTTAATACCATTCATGGAAATAAGCATATAGTAGCATATTTTTTTCTCTCTTTTATTAGATTGTGAACTTAAATGTACAGACTGGATCATTCTGTACCATCTAATAAGCTTGACAATATTTAAAACATTATGGGTGTGTGGATATTTATATGGTGAAAATATATTAAATATGTAATCTAAAAGTTCTTGCTGTGTTAAGCCTTGGAAGTGGGAAATGTGAGGGTTAGAATCCTCTTCTTCATATTGTTTTTCACACTTACACAGTTATTACATGAAAGTTTTATTTTACTTCATCCTTTATAATTAAATCATTTTATATGTAGTGAGAAAAATACAGCACTTTTATTTTCACTAAAATATTTTGCTTAAGATTGCAAAGGACTCTCAATTGAATGGAATTCTATGCTTGCTATTCAATCTTACTATGTAAATATGAAACATTTAATATTAATTTATCACCAGATTTGCTACATGGATCATTCTGCTACAGATCTTTAAACCAGGAACCTTGTTCAGAAGTGCTTAACACTCCGGTGTGGGGTGAATTTCCCGCCAAAATATAAGATGGCGCGGGCAATTATTTAGGTTTCCCGCGCAAAATCAGGGATTTTTATGATACCTATTACCCCAATGGGTATGAAACGGTTCGCATACGCAGGTAGGTATCTTTGTGAACGGCAAACAAACAAATATTTGGTAATACGCAGTTACAATCGGCCCGAGTTTACACGTTTCCCGCACTCCACCGCAAATCTATGAACCGAGTTAAGACGGCTCCCGCGGAGTACGCGCAATTCACGCGAGCCGACTTAACTCGTTTCCCCCACTCCAAGTGTTAAGTAAAATAAATTGGTAAAAATTTGGGTTAGAATTTGTAATTTTAAATCTAATTAGGAAGTTAAAAGTTCAACATTAAACACTTTAATGGGAATAGAAAGTGGTTTTGTAGTTTTTATTATTTCATCTGCAAACATTTAAATAAGCTTTAACTAAGAGATTGTTTTCTATAGTAATCTAAAAAGCATTCTAAGTACTAAAATAAGCAACACAATAATCAATGTAGAAGACTACTGATATGCAGATGAAAATTTTTGGAATGTGTTTATTAGAATTCACTGTAATCTTTTTTTTTTTTTTTAATGCCGTACTTACTTTTCTCTTCCCCCACCCCTGTAATATAAACACACCTTAAAATAAGTAGTAGGTTAAGAACAGTTAATTCCTAAGGAGTTTAGCAAATAGCTATTAGTATATCACTGAGACCTAAGGAGCAAAGCAAGGTGTTTTTTCAATCATTCAAGACACAATTTACTTTGTTAGTAATGACAGTTACCGTTGATAGTTTTACGATGTGGAACCTGACCAATACTACTGGTTTGTATTTTGGGAGGAAAAAAAGAAATTTCTGTTTAAGTAGTTCACATATAGGTTTTTTATTGTTTCCTCACATGCAGGTTTGTTTCAAACTTCTAAACTTCAACCAATAAGTTGTCTAAATTTCTTTTTGGAAATACTCTATTCTGATGTCTTTGAAGTAATCTACTTTCATCTGTCTCAGTATCTTACCTGGTAGGTTCTCAGCCTTAATCTCTACTGCAAAAATCCTAATTCTACTAGCCTATGAGAAGCATACAACTGGAAACCATGACATTTTCATCGTATGCCAGGCATTAAGATCTATTCTAATGAAAGGGTAATATGCTAATTAGACCGGATAGACCAGACGTCTTCCGGACGTCATTCCAGACATCCTTCCTGACAAAGCCGGGGTGTGGCTAGCCTGCAAACTGCCCGTGGCCCCTTGCCCAGGCTGGCCCCGCCCCCCAGCGGGAACCCCCCACTCAGTCCAGGGCCCCCTTCAGGGCAGGTCAGCCGGCCCCCACCCGTGCACCAGGCCTCTATCCTATATAATAAAAGGGTAATATGCAAATTGACCCTAACGGCAGAACGACTGCTGGACCAGTCACTATGAGGCGCACTGACCACCTCTTGGCCCTTTCCCCAGCCAGCAGGCTCCGATCGCCTGATCGCCACCCGCAGCAGCGGTGGGGCCAGTGAGTGGGTGGGAACAGCTGACCCCTTGGTCCCTTCCCTGGGCCATCAGGCACCGATCACCCGATGGCGAATGGGGAACTGGGGGTTGGTGGCAGCAGGGGGCGGGGCTGGCTGCAGGCAGCTGGGGAAGATGGCCCTGACCGCAGGCCAGGCCTAGGGACCGTACTCGCGCATGAATTTCATGCACCGGGCCTTTAGTAACTCCATAAATGTCTAACCACTAAGCTGTACACCTGAAACTAATATAAAATAATATTGAATGTCAACTGTAATTGAAAAAAAAAAGAAGATATCTCCATGTGCTCTACTTGGATGTTTAACCATCACCTCCAGACTCTGAATGTTCAAAATCAAATTCATTCTTTCATTAAAGCTGATTTCTCTTCCTAACTACTTTTTCTCACACAGTTCATGGTCCTCTTAACTCTTTCAGTTCCTCCACATGCTATGCTACTACACATCTCCCTGCCTTTTGCGATTCTGTTCCTTCTAGCTAGAATTTTCTCCTTCAGATGAGAGCCAAATGCTTCTTTGTGAACCTGTTAAGACATCTTTTTATCCCCAGGTGTATCCCAAAGAAGGTATGTTTAATAACTGTTAGAGCATTTGGGTAGACATATAATTTATTGTTTAAATTGTGAGTCAGCAAACCATGGGCCACAGGCCAAATCAAGCCACCAATTACAGAAAAAAAAAAATGCACACACCCTCTGCTCTAAATGAGCATTTGTTAAATCATGGTCCATCAGTTTTGCCCAAGTTTCAAGTATCAGGCCAGCATATACAGCCTATTCAAATAAGAATACTAGCATTTTTTTTAAAGCCTAAGCTTTTTATATTTTCATAACCAGAGCAAGAGATATGCGGTGAACTTTTCATTAAGTCTACTTCAATTCCTTTCTACATTAGCGTATTGTATTTTTAATTTGTAGCATTTGGAACTTAGACACAGGCATTAGGTAGTTAACTTTAAATTTTTTTTGTGCTCCTGCATTTTCTGAAATCTTTAAATGCTGGAGCATTTGATGTAAACCTTTTTCTGTGGCTAAAACTGGAATCTCCCTTGTTCGCCTAACTATAAACACTGATAATTTCCTATAACTTCACTCTATAAGAATAAAGTAATGTTTCAATTATATTCTCTGCTACCTCTTCCCTCAAAAAGATTTTTCGCTTTTATTGGCCAAGAAAAACAATATTCCTTTTCCCTCTATTTAGATCATATTATTAAGTAATATTTAGAAAAGTCAAAGTAATGTTTTAAAACTCATTTCAATCTTTTCCTTATCACTTACTGGTAACAAAGGAAGGTTGAAATGCAACAGATGTATCCCTATACATTCCCCTCTGCATAAAATCTCATGCACAGCTGTACACCTTTTCCTCAGCCAGAATTTTAGTTCCATTGTTCATCCACAAATTCCTACAGTCACTTAAAGGGAAAAATTGAAAAAAGAAGTAGCAATGGAAATAGTTAAGGGACCTAAAGCTTATAGTGGAATAAATGTAGAAAATATTGCAATTAAGGTTTGGAAGTGATAAAAGATGCTAAATAATAATAATAATCCCAATATTAATAATTGTTCCCTAAAGCTGAGAGCTGATGCTATCATCCTAGCTTTGTTATAAAGTTAATTATAGAGCTAAGGTTATGTTCCTCACATATCAGAAAAGGGAAAGAGTTTTAAGAAATATTGTTCAGCCCTAGCTGGTTTGGCTCAGTGGATAGAGCGTTGGTATGCAGACTAAAGGGTCCTGGGTTCGATTCCAGTCAAGGGCACATGCCTGGGTTGTGGGCTTGATCCCCAGTAGGGGGCATGCAGGAGGCAACTCTCTCATCATTGATGTTTCTATCTCTCTCCCTCTTCCTCTCTAAAATCAATAAAATATATATATATTTTATAAAATATATATATATATATTTTAAAGAAATATTGTTCAAAATAGGTTAAATGAACACACATAACTCAAGAATCTGGCAATATTTACCACAATTATAGATGAACTCTTCCTTTAACCTAGCAAGCTTACTCTGATGCTTTGTCTTACAGATACAATGACACATGTATGAAATTACATGTTCAAGTTTATTTGGTGCAGTATTGTTTATAATAGCAAAAGATTAGACACAGTCCAAGTATCCAGCAATAAAGGATTGGATCATAAAATCAGAAAGACATTGTAAGTTAGGCTAGATGAAAACATGTCATTTGACTTGCTATTTTTTACAAAATAATATTGAAAATGCAGGAAAAGGATAACCTAAAAGTTGCTATTAAGGGATAGCAAATGAGAAATAAATACCCATGACCAAATCTTACTATGTTGTAAAATATACTTTATTTTTTGATACATAAAAAATGTGGAAGAGCTTGCATAGATTGCCTTGTTTTGATCCCCATTTAATTTATAATCCCATGTAAGCTGAACATAATATTATGGGTGCTCAGGCACCTAATCTCCTGGGTGAGAACTACTCTAATAGATTCTTACAGTTTGTTTCTTCATCTCTGAGGTAAAGGTGGGTTGATTAAGACAAAAGTTAATTGCTACATTTTTAATAAAAATTTATTACTATAGAGGAACAGCATTTTAATTTGTATTTATTATTTGTAACCCGCAACATCTTTAAAAAGATTCAAGATGGTAAATAGGGATACTTGAGAATTTGTTCTCTGATGAGGTTTGTCTGAGTGAACACAATATAGACAAAGCCTGAAACTAAAGCTGTGAATACAGGAAAACTTCTGGAGCCTAGAGTCTGGGTTCATGTCAGTTAAATAGTAGAATTTCCTAACAGTTTAAATATGTGGAGTAAAGGTTTGTGAAGAATCCAAGATAACACTGAATACTGTCTTGATTTATCATTATCTATATACTAGAGGCCCTTAGCCCAGCATGTGCCCTCTTGCAGTCCGGGACCCCTCCCTTGTTACTGCCCACCTGCTTGCTGCTTCCTACGGCTTGGCTTGCTGCTCCTTAGTTCTGCCACCAAGGCCTTGGGTCTGCTGGGTGCCGGGCCTGGGGGTTTGTGTCTCTGATACCCCCAGCAGCCCCAGCACCAAGGTGGCGGGCCTTGGGGCTGCTGGGTACAGGCCCCCCATTGCGTGTTTGTGTCTTCTATCAGGCCCCCAGCAGCCCCAGCAGCCCCAGCACCACCTAAATAACTTAAAGGAAACTTTATTTAGTCTTCTTTTAAAAGCAATCTAGTTTAAAAGTGAGTTGCAGTTAAGACAGAACAAAGAACATGGTACCTAAGAGTGAGGTAGACTGACAGAGGAGAGGCTGGGCACTGGTCAGGGGCTTACATGCCAACTGTTCTCCACCTGGGAAATGATGTAAAATCGGTTTCTTTAGTTTTCTGCTTAATGGTCTTCTCCAGCACTGACATCAGAGGAGCCGCCTTCCAGCCCATAGGCTGCTTCTCAGAGTCGAAATTTTCGCCATAGGCCTCTGCCTAGGACAGGACCTCTGCACCCCCAGGGTGCATAAACACACAGGGCTTCCATCAGGCTCTGCTGATACCGGGGCGGGAGGCCTCTCAGCTCCGCTGATCCCGGGGCGGGAGGCCTCTCGGCTCCGCTGATCCCGGGGCAGGAGGCCTCTTGGCTCCGATCCCCGGGCGGGAGGCCTCTCGGCTCCGTTGATTCCGGGCCGGAAGGCCTCTCGGCTCCGTTGATTCCGGGGCCGGGAGGCCTCTCGGCTCCGCTGATCCCAGGGCGGGAGGCCTCTCGGAGGCCTCTCGGCTCCGCTGATCCCGGCCTGGCTGCCGCCGCCATCTTGGCTGACAGTTAATTTGCATATGCTCACTGATTAGCCAATGAAAAGGGTAGCGGTTGTATGCCAATTACCATGTTTCTCTTTTATTAGTGTAGATAAGAGCCTAATATGCAAAGTGTCCCCTTGGGAGTTTGACCGGGAGACTGGGAGTTCGATTGTTTGCTATGACATACACTGACCACCAGGGGGTGGTGCAGAATGAAGGGAGGCCCCATCTGGCGGCCCCGGCGGTAGCCGCTAGGGACCCTACCTATGCATGAATTTTGTGCACTGGGCCTCTAGTAAATTATAATATGAATTACTGTGTAAAGAAATGAGTTATGATAGAGAATGAGTTGTATGGGAAAAAATACTAGTCATTTTGCCTTT
Source organism: Myotis yumanensis (assembly GCF_028538775.1). Classification (NCBI taxonomy): domain Eukaryota; kingdom Metazoa; phylum Chordata; class Mammalia; order Chiroptera; family Vespertilionidae; genus Myotis; species Myotis yumanensis. The sequence goes on from NW_027223752.1 coordinate 100,176,696, forward strand.
CCAGTATTTCCTTGGAGTTAAGAAAATTTAAAATTCTGGACATGCAGGACTTGATTGTTGATCTGTGGCTAGGTTTGATATAGCATGCTCCCTAAAGTAACAAATTTCAAATGCATTGCTATGTAATTGTTTTCTAGCATATACCTCTGGATTTAATTTTCAAATATTTGAAAGCTAGACTATAAGTTATATTTAAGTAATATTTCTTCTTGTTTGGACTATAATGTAAAGCAAATGTATAAGTCATTAATTTTTACAGACTGCATTTTTATAGTAATTACCTATATAATATTAGACTTTAAGTGTTTTTATAAAAAGCTTTGAATGTCATTCTCAGAACAGTTCTCTATTGTTGAAGGATTATTCCCATTTTTTAAGGCCCAGAGATTTTGTGATTTATTTAGTCACCACTCTATGATATAAATATAACTTGAAGTCTTCTACCTCCAAATGCCATCATTTCTTTGTCCTATCTTAGTATTTGTTCTCTTCATTTTTAATGTCCTGGTACTGTAACTAGAGAATATCATGCTGTTTATCTTTTCAGGATATGGCTTTGGTTGCCCCTGAGGCTCCTTCAGAACAAGCCAGGCGAGTTTTTCAAACCTATGACCCAGATGGTAAAATATTTTATTATTTTATTAACATTGACTCTGTGTTTTATATCTTTATACACTTGAAATAGGTTGATATTTACCTGAGTTGTAGTCACAAGAGTTGTTGAGTTATTGAATCAAACGTAGGTTGCATTTCTTCAACATTTTAAATTGGAAATGTGAAAATGGAAACAAAAAGGGATACCTAAGTGCTCATCAAGTTCTGACATGGTATGAGGTTTGCGTGTTTCTCAGGGTACTGAATTATGGCTACTTGAATCTTCATTCCTTATACTCAGTGTCAAATGGGAAAATACCACCTTCTGAAAAAGCTCTTTGAAAAGTTAAGTCATTTCCATGCTTTTTCATTTACTTATTAAACAGCTCTTCCAGAATATTTTTATGTGAGATATAATTGACATGTAACAGTCTGTAAGTGCAAGGTATACAATGTGTTGCTTTTACATACTTATATACTACAAAAAAAATTGCTACAGTAGTGTTAGCTAGCACCACTATAATATCACATAATAATCTTTCTTTTTTATAGTGAGAATAATTAAGTTCTATTCTCTTAGCATAACCACCATTCTACTACTTTTACAAATTCAGCTCTTTTAGAATTCTACATATAAGTATAGGATTTGTCTTTCTCTATCTAACTTCTTTCAATTATTATAATGCCCTCAAATTCATTCATGTTACAAAAGGCAAGATTTTCTTATTCCTCCTGCCTGAATAATGTGTGTGTGTGTGTGTGCGTGTGCATGTTTGTAATCCATTTCTTTATCCATTTATCTGTTGATGGGCACTTACGTTGTTTTTATATCTGGGCTATCATAATGCTGTAGTGACTATGGGCGTGCACAGATCTCTTTAAACTACAGATTTGAAGTCCTTCAGATATATACCTAGGAGTTCAATTTTTGAGAAACCTTATACTGTTTTCTTTAATGGGTGTACTATTTTACATTCCCACCAATAGTGTATAAGGGTTCTCTTTTTCTATACATCCTTACCAACATTTATCTCTTATATTTCTGATAAAAGCTATCCTAATTGTTCTAACAGGTGAGGACTGATACCTCACTGTGATTTTGATTTGCCTTTTCCCGATAATCAGTGATATTGAGCATCTTTCCATAAGCCTATAGGCCATTAGTATGTCTCCTTTTTTTTTTTTTAAGATTTAATGAACACCTCTTTTTTTTTGAATTTATCTTTATTGTTAAAAGTATTAAAGATTTCCCTTCCCCCCACCCCCATTAATCCTCTTTCTTCCATCCTGCTCCAGTCCCCTCCCCAGGCCTTCCCCCACACTATTGTTTATCCATGGGCTATGCGTATATGCATGTTAGTTCATTGGTTAATCTCATCCCCCTCACTCCCCTTCCCTCTGAAATATCTGAGTCTGTTGCATGCTTTAATGTCTCTGGATCTGTTTTGTTCATTAGTTTATTTTGTTAATTAGATTCCACATATAAATGAGATCATGTGATACTTGTTTTTCTCTGACTGGCTTATTTCAGTTAGTATAATACTCTCCAGGTCCCTGCATACTGTCTCAAAGGGTAAGAAATCCTTCTCTCTCTCTCTCTTTTTTTTTTTTTACAGCTGCATAGTATTCCATGGTGTAAATGTACCTCTGTTTTTTAATTCATTCATCCATTGATGGGCACTTGGGCTGTTTCCAGAATTTAGCTACTTTAAATAACACTGCTCTGAACATTGGGGTACATATATTCTTTCTGATTGGTGTTACTAGCTTCTTAAGATATATTCCTAGAAATGGGATCACTGGGTCAAATGGCAGTTCCACTTTTAATTTTTTGAGGAAAATCCACACTGTTTTCCATAGTGGTTGTACCAGTCTGCATTCCCACCAGCAGTGTACTAGGGTTCCTTTTTCTCCACATCCTCACCAGTACTTGTTTGTTGATTTGTTGATGGTAGCCATTCTGGCAGGTGTGAGATGGTACCTCATTGTTGTTTTAATTTGCATCTCTCTGATGATTAGTGACTTAGAGCATTTTTTTCAGATATTTCTTGGCCATCTGTATGTCCTCTTTGAAGAAGTGTCTATTTAGGTCCTTCATCATTTTTCAATTACACTGTTTGTCTAACCCAGTGGTTCTCAACCTTCTAATGCCACAACCCTTTAATACAGTTCCTCATGTTGTGGTGACCCCCAACCATAAAATTATTTTCATTGTGACTTCATAACTGTAATTTTGCTACTGTTATGAATCGTAATGTAAACATCTGATATGCAGGATGTATTTTCATTGTTACAAATTATGTTCAGGGGGATGAACATAATTAAAGCATAGTGATTAATCACAAAAAACAATATTTGATTATATATGTGTTTTCTGATGGTCTTAGGCGACCCCTGTGAAAGGGTCGTTCGATCCCCAAAAGGGTCGCGACCCACAGGTTGAGAACCGCTGGTCTAACTGGTGTTGAGTTGTATGAGTTCTTTGTATATTTTTTGAAATTAACCCCTTATCAGATGTATCATTGGCAAATGCGTTCTCCCATACAGTAGGTTCCCTTTTCATTTTGAGGCTGGTTTCTTTTGCTGTGCAAAAGCTTTTTATTTTGATGTAGTCCAATTTGTTTATTTTTCCCTTTGTTTCTCTTGCCTTAGGTGATGTATCTGTGAAAATTCTGTTATGTGAGGTATCTGATATTTTGCCTGCCTATGCTTTTTTCTAGCATTTTTATGGTTTCATGACTTCCATTTAAGTCTTTTATCCATTTTGAGTTTATTCTCGTGTGTGGTGTAAGTTGGTGGTCTAGTTTCAGTTTTTTTGTTTTGTTTTGTTTTGTTTTGTTTTGCATATACTTGCCCAATTTTCCCATCACCATTTATTGAACAGACTGTCTCTATTCTGTTCCATTGACATATGTGTGTTTATACCAATACTATACCGTTTTGATTACTATAGCTCTGTAATATGGTTTGAAAACAGGGGATGTGATGCCACCAGCTTTGTTCTTCTTCCTCAATATTACTTTGGATATTTGGGGTCTTTTGTGGTACCATACAAATGTTAGGATTGCTTGTTTTATTTCTGTGAAAAATGCCTTGGATCTTTATAGGGATTGCATTGAATCTGGAGATCTCTTTGGGTAATATGAACATTTTAACACAATTAAATCTTTCAGTCCATGAGCTTTCCATTTATTTGTGTCTTCTTCAATATCTTTTATCAGTGTTTCATAGTTTTTAGTGTCCAGGTCTGTTATTCCCTTGGCTGACTTTATTCCTAGATATTTTATTCTTTTTTAAACAATGGTAAATGGGATAGATTTTTATTTCTCTCTGATAGTTTATCAGTTTATAGAAATGCAAGAGATATTTGTATATTGATCTTATATACTGCAAGTTTTGAATTTGTTTATTCTAACAGGTGGTGTTTTTTTTTTTGTTTTTGCTTTTTTGGTAGAGTCTTCAGGCCTTCCTATCTATAATAATAAAAGCTTAATTTGCTAATTAGACCAGATATCCTTCCGGACGACCTTCAGGACAAAGCCGGGGCTGTGAGGGAAGCCTGGGTCCCGGGTGCCTGCTGGGGTCTAGAGGGAAGCCTGGGTCCTGGGTGCCTGCCGGTGGCTGGAGTAAAGCCTGGGTCCCGGGTGCCAGAGGGAAGTCTGGGTCCCAGGTGCCAGAGGGAAGCTGGTGCCAGCAGCTGGGGGAAGGAATGCCTATTCTTGCACGAATTTCGTGCATCGGGCCTTTAATATATGATATTACTAGAGGCCCAGTGCACGAATTTGTGCATGGGTGAGGTCTGGCTGGCCCACTCCAATGGGGCCCGATTGGGACCAGGCCAGTGGGGGAGAGGGGCCATGGGCAGTTGGCCAGTCAGCCTCACCCCTGGTCGGGGTGGGGAGGCAATAAGGATGGGGCCGGCAGGGGCTGCAGGTTGTGGACTGGCCGGCCCTGGCCCTGATCTGGGTGGGGAGGCTGATCAGGGGCTGGGCCTACCGGGGGGAGGCGCCGCAGGAGGTTGGGGGTGCCGATAGGGGCCCTGATTGGGACAGTTGGCTGCCACAGTGCACATCATAGCGACTGGTTATCTGGTTGTTCCATTGTTCTGGTCACTTGGCTTTTATATATATAGACTAGTGTCCCAGTGCACAAAATTCATGCACATTAAAAGGGGATTAACTAGAGGAAATATTTTAATATTGCTATTTGTCCTTCCTCTATAATAGAAGTGTCAGTGATGAAAGAAAATTAGTAAAATGTATATGAAAATCTTCCTCCTGTCAGAGTCTTTGGCGCACCAGGGGACCCAGAGTCAAGTCCCTGCCCATCCACATGTGCCTCAAAATTGCGTGAGTTCCAGACCCAGCCAGCCCCCCCGCCCATTGGGCTAGATCCAGATCCAGCTGGTCTCACTCTTGTCAAGCTCAGCTGGGTGGGGGGCATGGCCTGAGGTCCCCCAGTCTGGTGCCGGGGTGGGGGGATGGCCTCAGGTACCCTGGCCCGATTCCAGGGCAGGGGGTGCGGCCTGAGGTCTCCTGTCAAGCCCTGCTGGGCTGGGGGGGGAGGGCATGGCCTGAGGTCCCCTGGTCTGGTGCCAAGGCGGGGGGTGTGGCCTGAGGTCCCTCATCAAGCCTTGCCGGATGGAGGGGCGAGGCCTGAGGTCCCCTGTCAAGCCTTGCCGGGTGGGGGGCATGGCCTGAGGTTGTCTGTCAAGCCCTGCTTGGGGGTTGTGGCTTGAGGTCCCCTGGCTTGGCGCCAAGGTGGGGGGCGCAGCCTGAGGTGCTCCGGCCTGGCTCTGGGGCAGCGGGGGTGGCCTGAGGTTCCCCGTCAAGCTCTGCTGGATGAGGGGCACAGCCTGAGGTCCCCTGGCCTGGCGCCAGGGTAGGGGGGGTCGCAGCCTGAGGTCCCTTATCAAGCCCCATGGTGAGGGAGGGTCGTGGCTTCAAGTCCCTGCTGATTGCTTGTTAAGGCTCATCACGGGAACTCGGCCTCTGCTATGGGTGCAGCCATCTTGTGTTACAGAAACCTCACCTCTGCTGTGGGCGCTGCCATCTTTGTGGTGGAGTGATGGTCAATTTGCATATTCCCTCTTTATTATATAGGATGTCATTTTGCAAATGGGACAGTTTTACTTTTTCTTTCTGATTTAGATGCCTTTCATTGCCTTTTTTTCTTTGTCTTAACTGTTGTGGCTAGGACTTCCAATATTATGTTGAATAAAACTGTTAAGGGTTGACAGCCTTATCTTGTTCCTGATTTTAGAGTTTTGAAAAGCTTTCAGCTTTTCACCCTTGAGTGTAGTAATAGCTCTGGGTTTGTTATATATGGCCTTTATTATGTTGAGGTACATTCCCGCTATATCCACTTTGTTGAGAGTTTTTATCATAAACAAATGTGGAATTTTGTCAAATTCTTTTTCTGCTTCTAGTAAGAGGACCATTTTTATCCTTCATTTTGTTAATGTGCTGTATCACATGGATTGATTTGTTGATTTTGAACCATCTTTGCATTTCTGAAATAAATCACACTTGCCCATGGTGTATGCTTTTTTAAAACAATGTATTGTTAAATTTGGATTGTTAATATTTTGTTGAGGTTTTTTGCAACTATGTTCATTGGGATATTATCCTGTAATTTTCTTTTCTTATGGTATCCTTGTGTGTTTCTGGTATCAGGATAATGGTGCCCTCATAACATGAATTTGGAAGCATTTTCTCCTGTTTTTTTGGAAGAGTTTGAGAAGGATTGGTATTAATTTTTCTTTAAATGTTTGGCAGAATATTCCAGTGAAGCCATCTGTTCCTGGACATTTTTTGGTTGGGAGGTATTTGATAACTGATTCAATTTCCTTACTAGCATATCTGTACTGATTTTCTATTTCTTCATGATTCAATTCTGGTAATTTGTGTGTTTCTAGGATTTATCTGATTCTTCTAGATCAGCAGTTCTCAACCTGTGGGTTGCGAACAGTGAAAATACATCCTGCATATCAGATATTTACATTACAATTCATAACAGTAGCAAAATTACAGTGATGAAGTAGCACCGAAAATAATTTTATGGTTGGGGGTCACCACAACATGAGGAACTGTATTAAAGGGTCGCAGCATTAGGAAGGATGAGAACCACTGTTCTAGATTGTCAGTTTTGTTGGTATATAATTATTCATGGTACTCAAGATTTTTGTTGTGTCAGTTATATTGTCTGCTCTTTCATTTCTGATTTTATTATTATGAGTCTTCTTACTAGATGAGTCTAGCTAAAGGTTTATCAATTATACTTTTAAAATCCAGCTCTTAAATTTCATTACTCTTTTCTATTGTCTCTATTATATCTATTTCTCTTCTGATCTTTTTTCTTTTCTTCCTTCTACTAATTTTGGATTCATTGTTCGTCTCTTTCTAGTTCCTTGACATAAATATCCTAACTTTACCCCTCAAAATTTAAATTTGACTATATATTCAACTTGATCAGTGAATTTTATATTTTCATGTTACTAATTTGTGTCCTTTTTTTCAGCTTATAGAATTATCTTTAGTATAGGGCAGGTCTCATTTTTAAAAATATCCTCAGCTTTAGTTTATCTTCAAAAGTCTTTATGCCACCTTCATTTCTGAATGACAACTTACCTGGATAGAGAATTCTTAGTTGACAATTATTTGTTTTGAACACTTTGAATATATATTATCGCTGTCTCTCCAGGCTTGTTAGGTTTCTGCTGAGAAATCTGCTTATAGTGTTATCAATATTCCCTTGTATGTGATGAATATTTTCTCTTTCTGCTTACAAAATTCTCTATTTGTCTTTGATTTGTGAGAGCTTGATAATGTTGTGGGGTCTCTGTATTGAATATCTTTGGGGATCTTTGAATCTCCTATACTTGGATGGTCATATCTCTCTCCAAATTTGGGAAGTTTTCATTCATTATTGCTTTAAGTAAGTTTTCTGTTCCTTTATCCCTCTTTTCCAAGACTCCTATAATACAGATATGCTTATTTTCTGTGGTCCCCCACAATTCATTTAGGTTTTCTTCACTCTTTATTTTTTACTGACTTAATAATATTCTGATATCTGCCCTCACAGATATTTTCTTCCGCCTGATTGAGTCTGCTGTTCAAGCTACCTATTGGGTTTTTAATTTCATTCACTGTATTCTTAACCTTGAGAATTTCTGTTTAGTTCTTTATTATGATTTCTATTTACTTGTTAAACTTCTCGTTTTGAAGTCCATTGGTAGTTATGTTGTTTTGACACCTTTACATTTGTGTACTAATTATAATATAACTAAAGTATAATAGCTGAATCACTTTAAAACCACATCATACGTTGAATTCCATTGTAAATACCATGTAGAAATTTAAGTTGTTGGATCAGTGAAGTACATTGGAACTCTGAATGGTCTCAATTATCTTTATGAATACACTTTATTCTATCTTAAAACTTTAACTCTTGAAGATCTGCTCTTTTCATTTCTGAAAATTTGACTCACAGAACTTCTAGGAATAGTCTTGTGCCACTTAACAATTGGGATGCATCCTGACAGTGCGTCATTAGGATATTTCTATTTTGTCCTTGTACAGACATCATAGAGTGTACTTACACAACCCTGATGGGATAGCCTACTACTATAATTGTATATGCTATAATTTTCTATGACTGGCAGGGCAGTGGGTTTGTTTATAACAGCATCACCACAACATGAGTAACGTTGTGCTATGATGTTAGGACAGCTACAACATTACTAGGCAATAAGAATTCTTCAGCTCCATTAAAATCTATGGAACCACCATTGAATATGCTGTTATATGGCACATGACAGTATGTCTATTCTCTTAGTAGCAGTATAACTTTTAGTTCCTTTTAGGTCTATGAGTCCATTTTCTTTTATATCAAATGAGAGTAATGAGACCTATTTCTTAAGAGTCAATCTGAAGATGAATAATGTTATAGAAAATACCCTGTCCAATGCTTAAAACATAGTAGGTATCTATAAATGTCAATTCCTCTCTCTCTCCACCTCATTTTCATTGGTGCTTGTATTGCTGATTTGACTGAGTTGTTTTCTTCCACTATGCTTTTTCCATAACTTAACACACACACAAGTTTATTTGCTCTGGGATTTAATAATATTTTAAATGCTAGATAACATTTCATTCTAAATCTTTAGATAGGAAGTAAAATAGACTTACTACAGAATGAAATTAGCCCTAGAGTAAATCAGCAGCTTTGAGTCATTGCCATGTGAAGCACATTGAACTATATAATGGATGGTGACAAATTTACAATCATTCTCTTGCTACTTTGAATCTTCTGATAAAAAAAAAAAGAAAGAAATCATTTCTATTCCTAAATATATCCAATATATTTTGAGCTAAGGGCCAAACTTCTTCCTATAGGATAGATTTCATAAACTATAATAACAAGTTAATATGAAAGTAAGATTGATGTTAATAGTGTTAAGATTCAAAGAAATGGTGTGATTATAATAAACCTAGATTAGTCAGCAAGCTATCATGAAGACCTGAGGAAGAATTGCATTGGCAAATGGAAGCTTAAAGAGAAGAAAGTGATATGTGTGTGTGTATGTGTGTGTATATATACATATATATATACATATATAAAGTTATAAATATATACATATATAAAGATATATATATATACATACATATATATATATATATATATATATATATATAAAAATAAATAAGTTGCTGGTTATTTCATGGTAGCGATTTATATGTATGAAATTGCCAGCAAAATATTTGACCTGAGTGAAAAGACAGGGCAGAAGAAAAATAATTTGTAGTGTTTGCTAGAGGCAAGAGGTTATTTGAATTTTATAAGAAGTATATTTCAGAGAATGAGTTGAGCAGTTTCCTGTGGCATACCCTCTTAAGGATTTATTTAAGGTTATATGTTTTTTTTCCTGCCATTTCAAACTCTGTTTGAGATGTCACCTTTTCTGTATCTCATATTCCAAAGGAGAGTACCACTTTGCAACTCTACAAAGACATATATAAGTGCTTGTTCTATTTCAGGACATGTTTCTACCCATACTAATATAAATTACAGTATGAGATGTAAAAGCCTTCCAGAATGGAATATTATAAGATGAAGTACTAGTATGTACGATGGCATGATGGAAAAGCTGTACATATTCCCAGAATTTCTAGTCAGGTCTTAATAGTGCTGCTTAATTTTTATTTGAAGTGCATGTCTAAGATATCAAACATACTCTTATCCCACTGTAACTACCACATACAATTACAAAACCAAACATATGGTTTTCATGTGATCTGCTTTTTTAGATACCCCTACATTTGTGTCATTGGTGAAAATCTTAGAACTGAAATTAAAACTGAGTGAATGAGTTTCTTGAGAAAGGAAACATCTAAAGAAATGATCAAAAGATCTTAAATGATAATAATTTATTGAATAAAGGCATAAAGAAATGTCTTCAGAGCAAGGAATATTCACAGATAGGAGACCTGAACTTCTAAAAAGCTAATGTTATAACGCTGATTTTAAAAAATCCATCAGGAGTGCAAAGGTACTAAAACTAAGGTTTTAAAAGTAGGATACAATTGTCATAAACAATAGGTTTGTTTGCTTTTTGCAAAATAAAAATTGTAAAATATTTTTTAATTGATTTCAGAGAGAAAGAGAGAGAGAGAGAGAGAAACATCAATGGTACGAGAGGATCACTGATTGGCTGCCTCCTACATGCCCTCTACTGGAGCCCACAACCCAGGCATGTGCCCTTGACTGGAACCCTTCAGTCCATAGGCCAACACTGAGCCAAACCAGCTAGGGCACAAAATTTTTCTTTTTTATCATTAATGAGATAGCAGGCTTGTACTATTCATTTTCTTCTACCAATTTACAAGGGAAGTTAGAATTTCTTATATTACCAATACTAAAAGTATAACCAGTGGCAATTTTTCAGAATTGAGTCCTCATAGATACTGTACATATGAAAATAAATTTGCTCTGTTTTTACTAGAGAAAGAAAATTATTGATTAAATAAAATGGTTTTCATCTATATAGTTTTGTGTGACAACTTAGCAGCACTATAAGCTGAATTAAGAAGAAAGCATTAAAACTTGTTCGGCCACCTTGGAAAAAGTATCTCCTCCTATATATTACTTATCATGGAGAAAATAAACAGCACTTTTTCATCTGTATATCACTGTTATGGTTTAGCTCTATATAGTTCACTCTTAGAAGGAGGATTAAAAATAAAATTTTCCATTTTTAATCTATTTAGTTATTCAGAAACTCATCTGTTAATCTAATTTTATTTTTTCCCCAAACGTATATTTTCTTCTTTCAAGATTTAAACAAATCAGGCTTTCTCAGAACACTTAATATACTTACCGTTCTTACAAGCTTCTGGGTAGTTCCACGTTCCGTTTAGCAGAGGTTGCTATGGGGACAATTGTTCTTTGTCACCCTCTTCAGAATGTTTGTAGGATAATTGACCTAGAGGGAAGCTGAAGAAAAGAGAATTTGAGTTCTGGTACCCATGAATATTTTTGTGCTTAATGGCTCCTGCCCTGGCTACTACTCATGTGTTTGACAGTTAGGTATACCCGTTTGGCACTGTTAGCACCATGCTTTAGGTATGTTATGAATTAAATGGACTTGTGCAGGCTAATCACTACTTATAGCATTGACACTATGAAACTACATTTTTCAGTGTTCTAAACAGGTGATTTATTAATGACCTTTTGAAACATAACCCTGATTTATAAAGGTGGGCCTGTTTAAAAATAATAATTATGTCTGGCTTTACATGGAACGTACAATTTATAAAGCACTTTACCTGTATGGTCTCATTAAAACCTTCCTTAAACCTAGGAGATAGGCAGGGATTATCATTACCATTTTGTTCTTAAGAAAACCAGTCTTGTGGCAGTTTGTGAATTCTTGAGAGCTGGAAGCACTCCAGTTGGTATTGGAAGCCTGGATTCAAATACCACCTCTGGTACTCATTAACTGTGTGATGTTAGGCAAGTTCACAACCTTAGTTTTCTCAGCTGTGAAATGGATTTAATATCTATATGATTATTCAAATACTCAATAACTTGACCATATTGTTGTTTTATAAAAAATTCAAAAATGTGTGACATAGAGCTTATTCAGTAATGTCCAAAGCCACAGGATTCTACATAGATGGAATTTGAAATAGACACAGGTTTTCACACTACACCTAATGGGTTTTCAAAATTTGCTTTCTTTTTTCTCTTTTATACTCTCCCCCTGGTAGAATTACATATAAAGAGGCAACCCTACTAGTATTTGAGCCAGGAATACATAGTTTGATTTAAAAGGAGCCCCTTAAATACTATTTTTAAAGTGGCTAAAATATAGTGAGAGCCATGTTTTGTCTGAATGATTTCATTGTACTGTATTCTTTAATCTTTAAGAATAAGTTTACACTCTGGCTGGTGTGGCTCAGTTATTGGAGTGTCAGCCTGCACACCAAAGGCTTGCAGGTTTGATTTCTGGCCCTGGTTGGGGCATGTGCAGGAGGCAACCAATCGATGTGTGTCTCTCACATCAATGTTTCTCTCCCCCTCTGCCTCCCTTCCTCCCTTCTACTATCTCTGCAAATCAATGGAAAAATAAATACTCAGGTGAGGATTAACAACAACAAGAATAATTCTACTTATAGATTGTTTCAATTATAGCAATCCTTAGATATTATCTAGAAATTGCCTTTTGTTTAACTCAGTCTTTTCTGTTCCTTTTAAATGATACATCTCTTTCTCTTTTATTTATTTATTTCTGTATTGATTAAGGTATTACATATGTGTCCTTATCCTCCCATTGCCCCCCCCCCCCCCCCCCCACTCATGCCCTCACCTCCCTGGTGTTTGTGTCCATTGGTTGGGCTTATATGCTGCATACAAGTCCTTTGGTTGATCTCTCCCCCTTACCCCCACCTTCTCCTACCTTCCCTCTGAGGTTTGACGGTCTGTTCGATGCTTCTCTGTCTTTGGATCTGTTTTTGTTCATCAGTTTATGTTGATCATTATATTTCACAAATGAGTGAGATCATGTGATATTTATCTTTCTCTGACGCTTATTTCGCTTAGCATAATGCTCTCCAGTTCCATTCTATACTTTTGCTGCTTCCCTTTCCTCCCTTTTCACTGCCTTTCTTCATCTTGCTGTAATGTTGTCATCACTGTTTGTTTCATGCTGTTCCTGCCATAGTTTTTCTGTATCTTGCCACCATTTTTTGTTTGTTTTGCAATTTTTCCATCACATGATAGAAGTAGTTCTACAACACAGGCAATAAATTACTCACTTCTTTCTGAACTTCATATGTTCAATTCACAAAACTGTTTTTTTAAAAACTATGGTGCCTGAACAGAGTAGTTTGTTGAAACTTGAAGTGAGGACTAGCTTGAATAATTAAATGTAACAAATGTTATTGAGCAGGTACTTGTGCCAGGACCGTGCTAGGCCCTGGGCTTATGGAATCCCTGCCATTAAGGAGCTCCTCATCAATTGGGAGCCAGCTGAGCAAACGGCAAAGAAACCAAGGAAAGCTGAAATATGAAAATATCTTAACTTTGCCTAGGGGCAAAAATCACGTATATGTTATTAAAATTTTAAAATAATAGGTAAAGTATAATACAACATTTAGTAAATATATAACAACTATTAATTATTTGACTAAAGTGGCATTAATTTCTCCCTAACTAGCTCTTGGTTTTCTTTTCTATTCCCAAGAAACTTTACTCTCTCTCACTTACAGTGGTTTGGAAATGTTACAGTCTCAAATGTTTCTCCCCTTTCCCCCAGCCTCTTCACAGGCTGTGACTTGCCCTTTGTTAATTCCTGACATTTGCTTTCTTCCTGCAGCACCCAGTTTAGCTAGTGTCCCAGTTAAAACGGATCTGACAGGCTCCCCCTTCAGGCTGTTCCTTATATTCCCTAATCTTTCAGAACGGAACCCATGACTGGTACTTCTTTCTCTGTAAAATAGAACTCTGATTTCTGCACAATTATGAAATGGTTCTTTTACCCAGGAAATTACAAACTCACCTAACTAATTTTCATCACTACTCCTTGCACTGAGCTATTTCTACTCTCAACCTCTAGGAGGTTGGCACTTTTTGCAATCTGTTTGCTTGTTTAAAAACACACCAAAAAACCTATTTTTAAACATACAGCTTTTTCCTCTTTTTTAAATGTTTTAAAACAATTTAACTGTCTTCTAATATTTACACAGTCCTTGCTTACCATCACAATTGCTGTGCCTCCTTTAGTTCTCCCCATTGCAGAACCCCCATTCCTCTAAGCTTAAGCTTATAAAAGTCCTTTTTATATTAATGTATTTAAGTTCTTACTCAGGCATTCAGGTTCTACTTTTTCTTTTAGTGCTTTTTTGGTGTGCTGACTAGTCAACCAATTGTATTCTCGTAGATTTCCTCTGCTGTTTTTTTTACTGTGTGTTGAGGTCTTTATCATCATTGTGTCTGTATTTCCATATCTCTAATGAATCAGTTGACTAAATACTAGTTTCATCTGGTTTTAGACTTAATGATTCTGTTCTTTTTCAAGAATTGTATCAAGAATTTTTCTTGATAGGAATGATTAAAGAATAAAGTAATGCCAAAATAAATGTTTCAAAGAGATAAGCATTTTCCAGATCTCCTCTTTCAATTGTGGGTAAAGTCTTTGAGGTATTGAGAAAATTATATTACAATCTCTGGTTTTAAAATACTGTATGTACAAAATGTAGAGTCACTGACTTATTATAGTTATTCTTGTACTCCAGAAAGTGTTTACAAGTTGTAAATCTCATACATACCTTAGAAATGTGTTGGGATATTTAAGCTTGAGGTCGTGTTTGAGTTAAGAAGAGCACTTTGTTTTTTCCTAGCTGTTGTTTGTGTCTTTATCCAACCAATTAGCTCTTTCTGGGGGAGAGGGGACTGAGTCTCGGGCTATGGCAAGAATAGATAAGGCTCTGCCATTCACTGCTCCTGGAGATCAGGATAATTCCACTGCTTTTGTCAAGTCAAGTGGATCCACATGATAGCCCACAAGCAAAGAAACCGTTGTAGATAATTGTTCCTGCCTGCTAGTGGCCAAATGAAGACTGTTTTGCATTCAGAGATGCTGAACTTTTGGCTGTGACTTAACTAAGCAAAACAAGTATTTTTTTTCCTACATTTCAAACTCATCAAAGTTAGGCTTATAGAGAATAAGTTCTTTATTTGCTCTACCTCAGACTACTGGTAACTTGACAAATTGGAATTATTCTAAACCTTCACTTTTTAAAATTCATTTAATTACCCTAAATGAATATTACCTAGCCTTTTAGTCAAGGTCAGTCTATCTTCAAATGGATAAGCATCTGCTTATGAAGTTTAAGAAAACACCATTTTGAAATCATAATTACTTTATTCCTTTCTAATAGAGACAGAGGACATGCCACATCCTGAAAGCAGCTACACTTTATTCTGTTATTTGATTGTGGAAGCAGGGCTTTTGGACATCTTGTTCTCCATGACATGATTTTTTTTTAAAGTGTCTAATCCCCTGAAAAGGATATTGTGTTAGAGACAGTCTTCAGGAATGAGTAAATGGGTAGAAGAACTCAGGCACTGTACATTTAAGGGAATAAGCAACTTGTTTGTTTAAAACTACTGTTATTTCACACTGTTCTGCAAGCTTTTTGTGTGTGTCACATTCTATTGCATCATTAGAGTTTGAGCCATTTGCTAGTGCTATTTCCTTATCAAGCCCAAGAAAAGGATTTTTCTTAAGGTAGTCTTTATCAACATTTGATCTACTTTGCACTTCAACTTTTAATTTTTTCCCATTAAATCTACAGCTTTTATTTGAATCAAGGCTGTTATAAGGATATCTTTTCTTCTTATATTGTCAGTTTTCTAAATATCAGTGAAACATTAACATTCTTCAAAAAGTTAAATAACATTGTGATAAAAGGAATATATTGAAGATAAAGAATTATTTTAACTTGATTTCTTAAAGGAAATTTAAAGGTTTACATTGTTTATTGAAAGATATACCTAATTACTAAATATTTGTTATAAGTAGAAACAAACTTCTATCATTTAAATTTCTAAGCCTGTTTCAAGAAGCAATTTGGCTTTAAGGTTTCCTTCAAGTTCTCAGAAACTAACCTTGAAAATAAATCTTTACCTATGTGCCCCAGAAAACTAATATAAGAGAATGTCTAATAATAATAGGCATTGTACCTAAATAACCTTAATAAGCTGTTCTTAACTCTTTACATACATTTTATATGATTTTTCACTGGAATATGATCAGTAGTAATAGCATTTCTTGAAGTAAACTCATAATCCAGGTTGTTTCATTTCCCCCCAGATAATGGATTCATATCTGATTCACTTCTAGAAGATGTGATGAAAGCGTTGGACCTTGTTTCAGATCCTGAATAGTAAGTAAATAGGAAGTATTATTTAACCAACTCAAAAATTCCATTTAATTTAAAATACACAGTTTTGCTTTTTAAAAAAATCTAAACCTGCATATATGAAGCGTAGTACTTTATATAAAGCAAAGATTTAGGAATAAATCAGACTAATCAGTATTATAGTACAAACTTGATATACAAAAAATGAACTTTCCTTCCCACTATTCCTACTACGTACTTATACTGCTGAAAATGTGCTAAAATATAAATGTCATTTTTTAACAAACTAAATATGTCTTTTTCTCACTGAAACCTTTTCCATTTAAAAAAAATTTTGCCCATATCTTTAGTAGCTTCAGTGAAAGTCGTGATAGGTCTGTATAATGTCTATATTGCTAGCCCTTGAACATCTCTATGTGATTAACCAGTTAACTGCCACACGTCCAAAACAGAAATCATCATTGTATCTGTAGACGCTTGTGGCATACAAAGGGTTAAACTAATTGAGCCAAAACCTTGTAAGAGACACAGAATATCACAGAATATAATTTTTCAGTAGTGAAAGTATCAAAGTATTGACTAACATTAATATTATGTCACTGTCTTCAGTCTCACTGTTATATTTGCACATTTGCTGCATCTATCACTTCTTCCATAAATTTGGGATCTTTATTATGCATGAGCACAAAGTGCTTCTTCTTAAGTGGATACATATCTTGATCAAATATGGAAATAAAATAAAGATCACCTATGATGTACACTAACTTTTGTTTTACCTGCACAAGTTGTTTTCCTTCTGAAAAAAATTTTTTGGCAATGAACAAACTTTAGCTTACAAAACATTTAAGGAAAGGATTCAGCAAAAACAGTGTAAAATATATTGATGCACATAGTTTTTAAAACTTGACCATATTTTGTTTTTAAATAAATCAGGTGTGTTTTCTTTGAAAGTATGAAATGCATATGTACATTTACAAACTAATCACATCTGATTTAATATCTGAATCTTACTACTTATAGCTATGATGTTACCCATTCCTAACAGACATAATTGCTGTTTCCAACTTAAAAGAATTGAACTAGTCCAATAAATGAAAAAATAGTAATTAATGTATTTCCTCTAAACTGATTTCCAAATGGAGATCATCTTTTTTTCATTATCTTAATTTGCAAAAGAGAATTGAACTCAGGTATTTTTGGTTACTGATAATTCTTACAACAGGAAGGAGGAAAAAAAGTGATTTTTTTTTCAGTTTTTACATAGATTATTTAATTGTTCTTCTTTCCTTAAAATACATAGCATACCTTGAATTATAAAGTTACTATAATTTAGTCAGATTGTCTTTCTAGAAGTAGCTAAAAGATTAGACTCAGTTATTCACTCTGTATTTTGGTATGGTTTATAATACATGATGGCCCATAAATTAACAGGGCAAATTTAGGATTAATGAATTAGATGAATTATATACAGTGTGACCTTACCTTCATTTGTTTCATGTCATAACCTCCTGCTCTTACTCAGACCCTTTAAAATGTCACATCCTTTGCATGTTTAATAATAAGGCGTATTTAACTTGGCATTTATAGTTTGGGAAATAACATGGAGAATGAAAAATTTCTTTTCAGAAAATTTTCATTTTAAAAACCCTTCCAACTGCAGTCTGCTTTTTTCTCTGCCTTCTTTTTAATCACACATAATACTTTTAACCAGCCGTGGCTACACCTACATGGTAAGAGCTGTGCAAAGCACTATCTAGTTTAGGCTGCTACTGGACAATCAAGTATATACCACTTATAATTCACTATACCTTAGCTCTTTGAGAATTATCTTACCTTTTTAAACTTCAAGTTACATTGCCTAAGAATTTTAAGCTTCCACCTCAATTGGTTCTGGAAAGCTTTAGGTGATGTTTTTGATGCACCATTTCCTTTTGACCCTGTTTCTTTTTCTCCTTGAGCTTAAAATAAACATTTTTAAGTTAAATGCCTCATTTGATTGTTAAATTTAGGCATACCTATGAAGCAAAGAGAATTTGCCTTTGGGGGATTATAAGTCTGTGCTTAGAAGCCTAAATTTTTAAATTACTTTACCTAATAAGGAACTGTATTCCAAAGTCATCGTCATAATTTAAATTCTAAATAGTAACAGAATACTCTGGTTTAAAAATAACCAAGTTTTGGCAAATCAGATGTCATTCCGTGTATTTGTCATTAAAAGGCTAAAAAGAACAGTTCTTAAGATTTTTGGCAGTCAACGTGTTATAGTACCAGTAATTTAATCATGAAAGAAGAAAAATAAGCTTTTTTTCCTTTGTTACCCACTGTTTTTTGTTTTGTTTTTCTCTCTCCCCACAGTATAAATCTCATGAAGAATAAATTAGATCCAGAAGGATTAGGAATCATACTATTGGGTCCATTTCTTCAAGAATTTTTTCCTGATCAGGTAATGTAATTGAAGAAATGTTTTGTCCTATTGGGATGATCATCTGTGATTGTTTTAGCACTTTTATTACTCACTTAAAATGTTCTAACATGTAGATATGAGACTAAAAAAGCAGTATTGTGTAAATACTTTGCTGTTACAGAGAGGATTGAAGGGTATGTATGTGCCAGTATAGTAATACAGAACTTTGAGGTAGAGGACCAGTGGAATATAGTGTATACTCCAATATGTACACATAATGATACTGTTTTTATAAAGAAAGGTCAAAATTCAGAAGTATGGCGAGTAAAAAGAGAAAGATCTTTATCCATTCCCACCCCTGTTTTCCTTCTCTTAGGTAACTAGTGTCAATAGATTGGTATGTATCTTTTTAGAAGTTCCTAAATACTAGAAAGAAGGTAAAGGAGCCTATATAAAGTGAGAGTACTGCTAGTGAACCTAAGTTCCAGGAGACTTTTAGGTGAGTCGAAGAAAAACCTTTGAGTGGAGCTGTGCTGTTTCATGTTGGGACATGTTTTCCATTAGGCTCTGATAGCTTCTCAGTTAATAAGAAACTATGCTACTCTCAATACTCTTTTAGGTTATGTCTGTGTCCTTGGAAAGCCAATTCTACAGCCTACATTTGTCTTTTGTGTTTCTTATTTAAAAAAAATATATTTTATTGATTTTTTACAGAGAGGAAGGGAGAGGGATAGAGAGTTAGAAACATCAATGAGAGAGAAACATCGATCAGCGACCTCCTGCCTCCTGCACACCCCCCGCTGGGGATGTGCCCGCACCCAAGGTACATGTCCTTGACTGGAATCGAACCTGGGACCCTTCAGTCTACAGGCCGATGCTCTATCCACTGAGCCAAACCGCTCAGGGCGTGTTTCTTATTTAAGTGGAGGAGTTACCATAAACCAAATTATTTAGCTAGGTACATTGTGATCATTTCATTAGATATCAGCATAGTTTAAAGTTCATTGTTTCTATTCTACCTCTATTATAAAAGAGATGTGTTGTCAAGTAGAAAAATATCCAAAATTTATATAGAACTCATACAACTCAACACCAAACAAACAAATAATTCAATTAAAAAATGGATAGAGGACCAATAAGACATATAAATGCCAACAGATATATGAAAAGATGCTCAACTTCACCAGCTATTAGGGAAATACAGATCAAAACTACAATGAGATACCACCTCACACCTGTTAGGAATGGCTGTTATCAACAAGACAGAAAATAAGTGTTGGAGACGGTGTGGAGAAAAGGAACCATCATTCACGGCTGGTGAAAATGTAAACTGGTACAGACACTATGGAACAGTATGAAGGTTCCTCAAAAAATTAAGACTAGAGTTAACTATATGACCTAGCAGTCCCTCTTATGGGTATCTCCCCCCAGAAGTTGAAAACATTTATTTGCAAAGATATGTGCACCCCTATGTGCATTGCAGCATCATGATTCATGCTGGTCAAGACACGGAAACAATCAAAGTGTCTTTCGATAGAT
Organism: Myotis yumanensis; assembly: GCF_028538775.1. Lineage (NCBI taxonomy): Eukaryota > Metazoa > Chordata > Mammalia > Chiroptera > Vespertilionidae > Myotis > Myotis yumanensis. The sequence goes on from NW_027223752.1 coordinate 100,196,658, forward strand.
AATTGGGTAAAGAAGATGTGGTGCATATACAATTGAATACTACTCAGCCATAAGAAAAGATGAAATATGGATGGACCTTGAGAATATCATGCTAAATGAAATAAGTCAGTCAGAAAAAGCTAAGAACCATTTGATTTCACTCATGTGGGATATAAAACTGAAAGTCATAATTACAGACAACAGTATGCTGGTTACCAGAGGGAAGTGGGGTGGTGGGATAGTAAAAGGTTAAGGGTACCAAATATATGGTGGTACCCTATATGATTTGACTTTGGTGGGCATACAATGCAATATACCGATCATGTATCATAGAAATGTACACTTGAAACATATATTATCTTCTTAACCAACTAGAGGCCCAGTGCACAAAAATTTGTGCACTTGGGGGCGGGGGGTAGGGGGTCCCTCAGCCCGGCCTGTGCCCTCTCGCAGTATGGGACCCCTTGGGGGATGACCACTTGCTGGCTTAGGCCTGCTCCCCAGGGGATTGGGCCTAAGCTGGCAATCAGACATACCTCTGGCAGCCTGGAAACCCTCGGGGGATGTCCACTTGCCAGCGGGGAGCAGGCCTAAGCTGCAGTCGGACATCCTTAGCGCTGCAGAGGAGGCAGGAGAGGCTCCCACCACCACCACTGTACTGGCAGCCATCAGTCTGGCTTGTGGCTGAGCAGAGCTCCCCCTGTGGGAGCTCACTGACCACCAGGGGGCAGCTCCTGCATTGAGCGTCTGCCCCCTGGTGTTCAGTGTGTGTCATAGTGATCAGTCATTCCCAGTCGTTCTGCGGTTAGGGTCAGTTTGCATATTACTATTTTATTATATAGGATAGAGGCCTGGTGCATGGTTGGGGGCTGGCTGGTTTGCCCTGAAGGGTATCCCGGATCAGGGTAGGAGTCCCACTGGGGTGCCTGGCCAGCCTGGGTGAGGGCTGAGGGCCGTTTTCAGCCTGCCCAAGCCCATTGGCGAAGGAAGCTCCCAGCCTCTCCTTTCTTTCTTTTTTTTTTTTTTATTCTGGGATTTATTTACCTTCTATAATTGAAACTTTGTTCCCTTCAGTGGAGCTGAGAGCTGATTCCGGCTTGCTCCAGCTCCGTGGCCACAGCTGGCTGAAAGCAGGTATCTGGGGTTTATTTACCTTCTATAATTGCAACTTTGTTGCTTTGAGTGGAGCTCACAGCCAGGCCGCAGCAGGGGGGAAGCTTGGCTTCCTCCATCACTGGAGCAAGCAAGCCTCCTGCTCGCTCCAGCTCTGTGGCTGCCGGCCGCCATCTTGGTTGGGTTAATTTGCATACATTCGCTCTGATTGGCCGGTGGGCGTGGCTTAAGGCATAGCAAAGGTACGGTCAATTTGCATGTTTGTCTTTTATTAGATTAGATGTCTCCCCAATAAATTTAAATTAAAAAAAGAAAAATAACAGTGATAGGATGAAAATGTCAAGATAAAATTATTAAATTTCAAGATATAATTGTTAATTTGAGGTCTCAGATTTAAACTATCTTTAACAGTAGACAATATTATTAACATTTTTTTTTAGAGATCTTTTTTTTTAATTGCTAAAAGTATCACAAAGGGTATTACATATGTGTCCTTTCCCTCCCCCCCCCCCCCCCTCCGCCCTTGACAATCCCCTGGCCTCCCCAGTGTCTTATGTCCATTAGTTATGCTTATATGCATGCATACAAGTCCTTCGGTTGATCTCTTACCCCCCTCCCTCTTGCTCCCCAACCCTCCCTGGCCTTCCTGCTGCAGTTTGACAATCAGTTTGAGGCAGCTCTGCCTCTGTATCTATTATTGTTCAAAAGTTTGTAATGGTCTTTATTATCCATGAATGAGTGAGATCATGTGGTATTTTTCCTTCATTGACTGGCTTATTTCACTTAGCATAATGCTCTCCAGTTCCATCCATGCTGTTGCAAATCTTGGTAATTAAAAAAGAAAAAGGAACCCATATTTTTAAAACTGGTATCTGTTATGATTACTGTGAATAAAGAAAGTGAGGTAAAATTCAAAAAGTAACTAAGGATTTCACAATATAGCTATTAGACTTTTAAACTTTTTTTGTAAATGCTTTATGAAAAAATATTCTTTTTTCTGATATTGTTAGCAAGACTCTTGGATTGTGATGCCATTTGTTCATACTCCAACTGCTAGGGGTTTTTTTTAAAGTTATTTTTTGGACTCTAATACTGTGTTTTAGATATCTTAATAAATGTTTAATAAATTTTAGCATTTTAAACTTTTTTTGAGACAATGATATTATTTTTATTTTAATTTATTTCAAGGCTGCTGTCAGAACATTTTAGAGAAATTACATGATACTGCTTATAATTATTCTAAGAACTTAATAGTTCAAGAAATTAATTTTTTAATTTTAGTATTCCTTGAGGTAATTAAAGAGAATTCTGGACCCCTTCTCTTTTTCCATTTGATTATTCTGTTTGTTCTCTCCAAGTTCATGCCTTACTGCTTGCTTATTTCCTGCTATTATTATTCTCCTCAACAAACTCAGCATCTGAACCTGACTCATCTCATTGCCCCTGTGTAGTTCATGCTCTTTCCTCAACCAAAGCATGTGATTCTGCTCTTGGTTCCCTGTAGAGCAGTGGTTTCTCAAAGTGTGGTGTCCAAGAACTTGTTGAAATGCAAATTCTAAGGTCCTTCCAGACCTAGTGAAGTAGAAGCTTTGGTGGTAGGGCCCAGCAGTGGGTTTGAACATACCCTCCAGAGGATTCTGATGTGATGTGCCAAAGTTTGAGACCCACTGGACCTGTCATTCTTACCTACTCACACCCTGTAAGAGTTCAGACCTCTCAGTGTCACAGAACTTTTCTGATCAGAGCTCAGACTGAAACCCAAAATATGGTCAGTTCCAAGCTCTTTGTCTCGTAAAACCAAAGAATGGATTCACGGACAAAAATGATGGGAAGAAAACAAAGTTTATTGGGGGGTTGGAAACAAAGCTTCGGGTTTGGGGCGGGGTGGCGGTGGGGAGAGTGGGGAGGGATATACGAACTTACTGCTGCAGGAAGGGGACCCAAAATGGTTACCTGCTTAAGCTCTTGGTCTAGGAATATTCATATACTCTGCTAGCTTTTTTTTTTTTTTTTTAAGAGAAGAAAGACTTTATTTTATAAATTAAATTCTTTATTGTTGAAAGTAGTATATATGTCTCCTTTTCCCCCCATTTGCCTCTCCCGGCCCCCAGCACTCATCTTGCTAGCTTTTGATTGATCCCTTCAAGGAATTCTGGCAATATCCAATTATATCAAAGTTCAAGTTCCCACCTGTGGGCGGACCTGATTGAGGACTGCCACTTCAGGTTTTGAGGTGACAACACTGTTCCCTCCCAGTCGGGTTCCACCTAGCTAGTTTTAGGTCCTTTGTTTGCCTCCACATGGTCCCTGCCCTGGCTGTCTACCTAGCTCTGTTTTTCTATCTCAATACCACTGATGTCCTCTTTCTCAATAGTCACAAAATGTAAATAGACTCTATCCTTCATTTTGGCCATTATTCATATACTGCTTTGTACCTAACAGACCACTATAGTGACACTATAGTAAACATTTAATCACCAGGAATATATTAAGTAAAGTTATAAAACTAGTCAGAGGGACAGCCAGGAAAATATTTTAACTTTAGTAATCTTTACAGATGCTTAAAGTAGGTGCTATGGAAGTGCATTCTTTGCTATGAGACAGAGGCGGGGGAAGATACTTGAAATACTCATAAGCATTTCAAGGCAATCCTATCTAATAAAAGAGAAACATGGTAATTAGCCATACATCCACTACCCTTCCCATTGGCTAATCAGGACGATATGCAAATTAACTGCCAGCCAAGATGGCGGCCGGCAGCCATGCACTGAAGCGAACAGGGAGGCTTGCTTGCTCCAGTGACTGCGGACTCCAACGTTCCCTGCCTGACTTGCCGGCCTCCCAGGTGCAACTCTAAGCAACTATATTGCAAATATAGAAGCTAAACAAAACCCCATAAACCTGCATTAGTCAGCCAGGCTTCAGCCAGCTGGATCACAACATTGTATCAAATACAGAAGGTAAACAGCCGAGGCCTCAGAGCTAAAACTGGCCCAGAATAAAAAAAAAAGAAAAAGAAAAAAAGGAGCGGTTGGGAGCTTCAGCCTGAAAACGGCCCTCAGCCCCTCACCCAGACTGGCCAGGCACCCCAGTGGGGACCCCACCCTGATCCAGGACACCCTTCAGGGCAAACCAGCCGGCCCCCACCAGTGCACCAGGCCTCTATTCTATATAGTAAAAGGGTAATATGCCTCCCGGCACCAGGATCAGCGTGACAGGGGGCAGCGCCCAAACCCCCTGATTGCCCTGTGGCTCTGTGTGTGACAGGGGCGGGGCCACAACCTCCCTATTCGCCCTGCTCTGTTCGTGACAGGGGAAGGTGCCCCAACCCCCTGATCAGCCTGCTCTGTGCCTGATGGGGGGGGGGGGCTCCCCAACTCCCTGAACACCCTGCGGCTCTGTGTGTGACAGGGTGCAGCGCCCCAACCACCTGATCGGCCCTGCTCTGTGGGTGATACAGGGCGGCACCCCCCCCCCCCCCCCCCACGGGCCCTGCTCTGTGTGTGACGGGGTAGAGCCATAACCTCCCCATCGGCCCTGCCCTGAGTGTGACAGTGGCGGCGCCCCAACCCCCTGATGGGCCCTGCTCTGTGCGTGACAGGGGGAGCTCCTCAACCCCCTGATGGGCCCTGCTCTGTGTGTGACAGGGGGCGGTGCCCCAACTCCCCTATTGGCCCTACTCTGTGAGTGACAGGGGGCAGCTCCTCAACCCCCTGATCGGCCCCGCTCTGTGTGTGACAGGGGGGAGCTCCTCAAACCCCTGATTGGCCCTGCTCTGTGTGTGACAGAGGGTGGCGCTGCAACTTCCCTATCGACCCTGCCTTGAGTGTGACAGGGGGTGGTGCCCCAACCCCCCAATCGGCTGTACCCTGAGTGTGACTAGGGGTGGCATCGCAACCTCCCAATCTGCCCTGCTCTGTGCATGACAGGGGGCAGCGCCCCAACTCCCCAATCGGCCCTGCTCTGAGCCCGACCAGGGGCTGCACCTAGGGATTGGGCCTGCCCTCTGCCTCCCGGGTGGCAGGTCATTATCTCCTAAGCCAGCAGGTCATTATCTCCTGAGGGGTCCCAGACTGCAAGAGGGCACAGGATGGGCTGAGGGACCCCCTCTTCCTCCGCCCCCCCCCCCCCCCCCCCCCCAGTGAACAAATTTTTGTGCACTGGGCCTCTAGTTTATTTATAATAGAACAGCAGATGCAGCTACCACATATTAAGCATGCACTATGCTCCAGGCACTATGTGCTTTATAAATTAGGTAATATTTTTCCCCATTTTGGCATTGAGGAAATTTAGGATTATAGAACTTAAGAAATTGTTTAAGGTCATACAGCTAGTAAGTGGCTGAAACAAGAGTCTAATGTTGATCACCTGACCCCAGAGACAACATTTTACCACTGTGTCAAACTACCTTTTGATATTTCAGTATTTTATGCCAGTTGTTAATGACTGGAACTAGAGAATATAAATTGTATTCAAAATATTTATATTGTAAATTAAAGTACATTAACTCTGAAAATCAACAGCCAAATTATTTAAGTAACTAATTCCATTGATTCATGTATACAGTTGAAATGATGAAATAAATTGTTGATTTTTCTATTTGTTGTGAAACATTTTGAGTAGGATACAAAAAAGTTATAAGAGAGCTTGGATTTTAGTTGCAAATACAAGAATGAAAAGTTAAAAAATTGAAAATTTAAATTATCTTTCAAAATAACAACTGGAGAGATGATGCAAAGTAGAATATGATTCTTTTCCAAGTTAATTTTGAAAAAATTATTGTTATAAAGGTCCCAAATTATAAACAACTTAACTAATGTGTTCAAGAAAAACTTTGCAGAAACAGCCTTGAACAAGGTCTTGAAAATGAAAGGAGAGAGAAAGGCATTTGAGAATATGCAAAGAGCCAAAAACAAAAGGTCTTTTCATGGGAAAATGAGTAACATATTCACCTAAAATGAGAATTCAGAAAGGTGAGTAGTTGTAGATAAGACAGAAAAGGTAGATTAGGTCTTATATTGTAGGAGTCTTGGTTGCAAATCACAGAACCTCAGCCTGAACTGACTTAAGTGGGAGGGGTGGATATGAATAGGAAGGAGTAGCTCAGAGGATTTGAAGAAGCATAAAAAGCAACAACACTAGGTCTTCTAAGACTGGGCAGTCTCTCCATCTTGTATCCTTTCTCTCTCCGGAGTAGTTGCATTCTCTCAGCGTATTTTTTTTCAGTTGCCAACAGCTCTCTTCCCTTAGTTCCAATTGGAAAATTCCAAGGAGGGATACTCGTCCAGCTAAGTCACATTCCCATCCTTATTTCAATCAGATGTGGCCAGGAAGACAAGGGATAGGCCCAGGACAACAGCCACAGGCCCCGAGGGAAATCATTGGAGCCAGGCACCTTCAGTGGCACCAGACCATTCATCGATGCCTTGAATGCTAGGTTAAAAGAGTTGAAAACTTGATCTTTAGCTAACCAAGAATCAAGTGTTAAGACAGTAGGAATAATATAATTAGTTTTTCTGAAAGTTTAGTATAATGATCCATACAATATCCTTTCTTTATTGGATGTTGTTAAAGTCTCTAACCACTAATTATGTTTTCATTTCTTACGATGCTTGCTATTTTCACCATTTAATAGTTCTCAATACTCAAATGATACTGGGGGGATGGAAACCCCTATTCAATACTGTGGACCAAATTGGAAGTATTGGTACATATATGTTTGTGGTCTGAGTAAAAGTAATATTTCTGTTCTTTCACACTTATTGAGAGGAGCAAATTATATACAACCAGAAAAAAATCAGAGATAACATTTTAGGAAATAATTTTGTGTTTTAGAACCTTGTTCTTTAAAAGGAAGTTAATGTAATACATGCATGGTATTGCAGAAGTAATTTTGTGTTTTAGACCTTGTTCTCTAAAAAAATTACAGTAATACATGCACAAAAATCAACACTTTTCTACTTTCCTGCCTCTTCCCAAGAAGCAACTATCTCAGCTTTTAGATTTCCTGGTAGTTAACTGTATAAATTTAAGTTTCTTGTTTTATCAAATGATTTCCCCATCAAAGGATGAGGATTTCAGAAACTTGCATTTTATTTTCAATTGCTAATTATAAATTGCCTGATATAAAGATATAATTTAAAGTTTTAAAGTACTTTATTTCTAATAGGGCTCCAGTGGTCCAGAGTCTTTTACTGTCTACCACTACAATGGACTGAAGCAGTCAAATTATAATGAAAAGGTATGATAATTCATTCACATAGTGATTTGTCTTCACCTGGGTTGATAAAATAAATATATGAATGTATGACAATGTTTGATTCTCACAAAATTGTTACCTAAGGAGATTATTCCAAGAGTCTCTACTATTACAAGATATTTTAGAACAGGTCATATTTTGATTTAACCAATATAAGGTACTCTGAGATTTTCATTGGAATTTTGGAGTAATAGTTTCACTGTGACAAAATAACTACATCTCTGTGCATGTTGTTATCCTTGACTATGTGGATATTACTAAATCAACATTATAGTTTAGTCCAGTGAAAGTTACTGATCAATTCATGTGAAGAAAGGGGTAATAGATTTTTGATGAGAAAAATATTTTTAAATGATTTAAATTAATAACCATAATAGTTTAGTTAACACTTATGGATCATTTATCTGGAATTGTATTAAGTACTTTGTTTTATCTGAAGTTTCCTTCCACCCTATGAAGTAAGTATGGTCTGTATATTCCCATTTTACAGAAGAGGAAACTGAAGCACAGAGAGGTAAGCTCCTTGCTAAGGTCGAACAGCCAGTTAAATGGCAGAGCTGGGGATGAAACTTAGTCTGCCTCGGAGCCTGCCTTCTTACCCACTATGCTTTGTTGCTTTCCTTTTTGAGTGAATCATTGAAAAAGGCACCAAGGTGACTTATTTCCCATGTACTCACCTGGTTTAATCCAAAAGTTGGTCTCACTGATATACCCTTTTGAATTAAATATTAGCTTTGTCTACATATATCATATATCTGTTATGTTTGCATGGTTTTCAGGTAGCAATCACAATAGATATATATATATAACTAATATTAGAAGGAGTAGAGTGAGGCCTAACACGTTTTTTCATTTAAAACAATCATGCTGGTTTCATAATTATCTAAATTGAGGATGGCTATAGAAAATAGATTGTAATGTACACTAAATACATAATTTTAGTTAGAGCAAATAAAAAACTGAGGCTTATATTCCTAACAAAATATAAATTAGATGTGTTATTAAATTAGGTCTAAAGATCATTTCACGAGATAATAATTTATTGATATATACATAGTAAAATAATATAAATTTGATAATAAGAAGACTTGGATGCTATTTCCTGATGTATTAATGAGTGCTTCATCTAGATTTTGAAATTTTACATAGCCTTGTAATAGGAGGTACTTTAGAATCACTACTCACCCACACAATCCCAGCAAGGTAGGTCAGTCAAATATTATCCATATTTTACAGATGAGGCATCTGAGACAGGGAGATTAAGTGACTCACCCAGGGTCACACAGGAAGTCACTGGCAGAGCAGGGATTGGAACTGAGTTCCTGATTCCCAATCCTGTCCGTGGTCACGCTACCTGTATATAGTAAGTTAATATCATGCTCATGACAAGCATCTGACATACTAACAAAAAGATCAGAAATCAAAGATGAAATATTCTCGTGGCAATAGTGTAGGAATATAAAGCAAAGCATGTATGTCATTAAGTTGCAGAGGTATGATGTTATGAAGTTACTTAGGTGCTAGAAATATGGTGGACTATCTAATAAGATACTATTCAAAATATCTGAGGAAACAAAGGGAGAAAGCTGGCCAAGTGGGAGGGAGTGTGATCCAGCAGCTGGCACAAGCTCTCGGCCACAGAGGTAGGCACAGTGCTTTGCCCAGGCAGCTCTGCTGGAATCAGAATAAAGTTTTTCTCATGCTCACCTGCCAGTTTATATTTGATATGATCATTGCCACTGCATATAAAGTACCCGGTAAGTTTTACATATCAACCTTTCTCTTTGATTTTTTTTTCTATCCTGACATCCTTTTTAACTTTTTAGCATGATTTTTCATGCAGCTAAATAAAATAACTTGAGTTGTATTCTTTGTAGACAACGTTTTAGAAAAGAAAGTTTTACTTGGGGGCGGGGGTGATTAAAAAGCATGAGTTGTAGTTTTAATTGTAAATTTATTTCATCAAAACTAGAAACAAACTAATATATTAACCAAAATTTAAAAAAATGTATTTCACTTTAAAGTATGTCTTTAGAGCTTCCTAAGAAAGGAGTAGATTCATGAAACCAAATTATCTGACCTACTAATATAACATGCCCTATTCCTATATTTAATGTGTCTTCTAAGGAAACTCCTATTTAAGGGTAATGATGTGATTTCTTTTGGTTCCTCAGTCAAATAGCTTATGACTTTTATATTGGAAGAACATAATTGCAATCATGCGTATCAGCCATTGAATATGTAAAAATCAGTATATGTACTTTGAAAGAAGGCACTCTAAATCTATTCCTTTTAAATTATACAATCAATTTCCCTTGGACAAAAAGAAATTAATGACTGAATGGCTTAATATACACAGTGAGCCCTTATAATAAGTCAGGGCTCACATAGATACTTCTAAAAGATTGTTATTATAAATTAATCAGAATAAAATATTTTTTGATACCCACCTTCCAGTTTATATTTGATATGATCATTGCCACTACATATAAAGTACCTGGTTAGTTTTATATGTCAACCTTTCTCTTTGATTTTGTTTCTGTCCTGACATCCTTTTCAATTTTTTCTCCATAATTTTTCATGCAGTACAAAGTACAGTCATGAGAAGTGTTTCAGACATATTTAATACAATAAATAGCAAATTTCATTGGCAGACATCCAAATTGCTTTTAGCTCTGGAAACTTATTGCTTAAATTGAAAAAAGAAAATTAAGTCTGTAGAATATAGAGCTATATTTTTATTGTAGCTTTTTATTTTGTGAGGCAACATGATCATCTAAGAGCCTCAATATTAAAACAGTAGGAACTATATAAATTGTTATATAAATAATTTCTTCCAAGTGATATATGTTATTTGAAAAATGAATTTTCTTTTATCAGAAACAGTGTGCTTCCAGATTTTTAAGTGCTTTTTCTTGTCATAAACTTACAATCTAAAAACCAACTGGTCATCTAGCAGTTAAATCTGTATCTCCATCTTGTTTCCATATTTTCATATTAATCAGTAAATAGATATTCTTGCTCATAATTTCTGTCATAATAAAATTAGATGTAAAGTTTCACATGAAATAATATGCGGTGCCTTATTTGCTAGCCTATGAAAAATTTTGTATCCCTCATAAACATTTGCTGAGAATATTGATTTACCTTAGTGACTTTATTTTGTTCAACAGGTCATGTATGTGGAAGGGACCGCAGTTATTATGGGTTTTGAAGATCCCATGCTACAAACAGATGACACTCCTATTAAACGCTGTCTTCAAACCAAATGGCCATACATCGAATTACTCTGGACCACAGATCGCTCTCCTTCACTAAACTGATTTGCATAAGTATTTAAAAGGAAAATTGTAATAGCAGATGTTGAAAGAGGGTTGTAAGACTGGCAATTGGCTATACACTGGTATCACTGACTAATTGTAAATAACATAAGAACACATTTTCAGTGTTTAAGATATGTTTAAATTATTTATGTTAAAATTTACCCTATTTTAACTCTGTGAAATTTACTAGCAAAATTAAGCTTTAATCAAAGTTCACCACTTTTGCAGTTGGATAATTGGTCATTTATCAAATTACAAATATTTAATACTACAGCATTTGTATATTGAGTATCAAAGTTACTATTTATAAACTTCTATTTTAGGGTTTTATTTCATTCAGGTATATTATATTGTTTAAATGATTCTGGCTTGCAATATATCAGTCTCCATATTTAAATGCAGAGTTAATTTTTATTTCTTTTTAAAAATCTGTTTCCCATTAGAAATACTAATAAATAACAAATTATCAACTTGGATCTTTTGACAATTGGCTTAGCTCTGGCATGTTTATAAAAAGTAGAAACTATAAAGGAACATTACCATTTATTCACAGATATATAGAGAATGTATTTTTTAAAAAGATAGTAAAGAGAATCTGTTTAATAGTCTTAACACTGTTAACTCTTACTGTATTGCCAAATACACTCTTCTAAACTTGTCCCAACAGCCCTGTAAGCCAGGTTTTTTTTTGTAAATTTATAAATATGATAAATGCATGAAAACATCTGTTATTAGTATATTGCATTATTTATTATGATCCTAGTGGATGGCCTAAATAAACACTTTTCTTTAAATGTACCTTTGCATAATTTTTTTACAGTAGTGTCTCAGGATAAGTAAATTCTTTTAAATGTTTCTGCCCAGTAACCCTGAGCGCAGCATAGAACAATTGCCTAATGGAGTCACATACCACCTTGAAAAGGAAACCAAATCTAACGGTTACCTAAGAGCTCTGTAACTCACCCAGCTAGAAGCACCAGAACCTGGGTGGCAGCTGTCTGGACCAGTGGACAAAAATACAGAAGCCTCATCTTGTTTATTTTAGAGAGAGAATTTACTTTATTCTGATAGGTCTGTTGCCTAGCAATTTGAAAATTGAATAGCCAGAGATACTTTCTTTCCATTACTTTCAAGGTAGACAGTTGTTTAGTACCTTAGCAACTTCAAGACTGAACTTCCTTCAGCAGTATAGTTGAATATGTGTTTCCTCTGTTTGGATATTATTTTATTTTTATAGACATTGGAAATTATAAGTAGATTTTATCATAGGAAATAGTGGCACAAGATTTTATGTATAACTTTTGGTAAAATTATGTTCAGGAGTGTGATACTAGCTACTAGACTTATAGCTGTAAAATATTCAGTTTTTTTGTGAATTTAACTACTTTTGAATTTATATGAAATATATTGTTCTAGAATTAATTCTCAAACTCTGTTCCTAAATCCATAAGGATTACGGAAAAGCATAGATTTTCTTATAGACATTGAACCTAAAAAATAGTATTATTTTCTTACTGTTACTACAATAACAAACCATCCCAAAAGTTCATGGCATAAAACAATCATTTTATAAGTTATGTGGCTCAGGAGTTTGAACAGAGCACAGTGAGTATGGCTTGTCAGTTTCTAATCTGGAGGTTCAACTGGAGACTCTGGAATTATCTTTACTCACATGAGTGGCATGACTGGAACCTTAGCTTGATCCAATCTACACCAAACAACTTTGGATATGTCTTATTTTGATATGTGTGTGGGACATTTACCAAGATAGACTGACTGTATACTGGACCATAAAGCAGTTTAGAAAATCCCAAAAGATATATATTAAGCAGGATACTTCTGAATAATCCAAGAATCAAAGAAATATTGAAATGGAAGTTAGAACATACTTTTCACAATAAATGAAAATAGGACATAGCAAAAATTATGGGATGTAACTAAAGCAATGCTTAGAGGGAAATGTATGGCTTTAAATACAGGGTGTCCTCCCCAAAATATATCTTTAACAGCTTATAGTTCAATTAATGTTTCTTTTCAGATTTAACACATTGAAATGAATAATTATTCAAAGTGTGTATACATTTTTTGAGACACCCTGTATATATATATTAGAAAAGAAGTAAGTTTGGAAATTGGAAACTTAAGCTTTCACCTCAAGAAATCCAAAGTAAATTTTAAAAAAGTAAATAAGACAAAAAGGAAGGTATTCACAAGCAAAAGAATGAATTTGGAATCCTACTTCACACCATATGCAAAAATTAATATAAAATGACAAGAAATACAATTATATGAGCTAAAACTATAAAATTCCTAGAAGAAACACAGAAGTAAACCTTCATGACTATGGGTTAGGTAATGGTTTCTTAGAAATTCCAAAAACACAGACAAGAACAAAGATAAAGTAGACTTCAAAAGTAAAACTTCAGTGTGTCAAAGGACATCATCAAGAAAGGAAGATGAAGGGGAGAAACCAAGATGGCAGCATAGGTAAACACGGGAGTTTGCTGCCTCGAACAACCACTTCAAAAATACAACTAAAAGACGGAACGGACATCATCCAGAACCACAGGAAAGCTGGCTGAGTGGATGTTCTGCAACTAGCAGGAAAGAGAAAAGCATACCGAGGCTCAGAGGAGGCGCAGTGCTGAAGTAAAATACTAAGGTTTGGAGTGCATGTGGAGCGGGCTGGAGGCTGAGGGCGCGGTTGTTTTCAATCGGGAGGGAGTCTCAGGCTCTGAGCTCCAGTTCCGGGCGCGTCTCTAAGGACCCAGATTCATACGGGAGAAGCGGGACTGTCTGGCATCGCTCAGAACCCTAGGGCAGCTTTCTCTCCGTGGGGCTTGCAGCGACTACTGGGACACTGAGAAGCAGAGCCTCTGGGGCAAGACTGAGAGCAGCCATAATTGCTAACCCTGCCCTGTTGATCCCGTGGGACCCGCCCCACCCAAGCCCTGCAGGGAGGCTTTTGCTGGATAGCCTCAGGCAAAGGCTAGATTAGCACCTCCCTAGAGATCCAGGAGCCAGGAAGCCCAGAGGTCAGAGTGGGACCATCCAGCTTTAAGCTCCGTGGAACCATAAAAGACACACTCAGGAGGCAGACTCAGTGAGCACCAAAGCCCCATCGAAGCAAGTCTAGCCCCAGAGGGGTGTCTCCAGCACAGAAGTTCTCCCACCGCAGACACAGCTGATTCTCACAGCCAATTGACCTGGAGGTCAATTCCTCACAGTGATAACTACAACAATCAAGGCTTAACCACAACAAGACTGTGCACAAAGCCCACAAGGGGGTGCACCAAGAGTGTCTACCTTAGGTAATTGGGACACTTAGCACAGAAAGGCACTCTATCGACACAGCGAAGCATAAAAAAATGCCGAGACAAAGAAACAGGACACAAACGACAGAATTGGAGGAAAGCAAACTGTTGGATATAGAGTTCAAAACCACACTTTTAAGGTCTTTAAAGAACTGTTTAGAAGCCCTCGAAAAGACTGGTAAGACCGCCGATAAATGTAGTGAGATCCTCAAGAAATCTAATGAGACCCTCAATGTTGTGATAAAGGACCAACTAGAAATTAAGCATACACTGACTGAAATAAAGAATATTATACAGACTCCCAACAGCAGACCAGAGGGTCGCAAGGATCAAGTCAAAGATTTGAAATACGAAGAAGCAAAAAAACACCCAACCGGAAAAGCAAAATGAAAAAAGAATCCGAAAATATGAAGATAGTGTAAGGAGCCTCTGGGACAGCTTCAAGCGTACCAACATCAGAATTATAGGGGTGCCAGAAGATGAGAGAGAGCAAGATATTGAAGACCTATTTGAAGAAATAATGACAGAAAACTTCCCCTACCTGGTGAAAGGAATAGACTTCCAAGTCCAGGAAGCGAAGAGAACCCCAAACAAAAGGAATCCAAAGAGGACCACACCAAGACACATCATAATTAAAATGCCAAGAGCAAAAGACAAAGAGAGAATCCTAAAAGCAGCAAGAGAAAGAAAATCAGTTACCAAAAGGGAGTACCCATACGACTGTCAGCTGATTTCTCAACAGAAACTTTGAAGGCCAGAAGGGAATGGCAAGAAATATTCAAAGTGATGAATACCAAGAACCTACAACCAAGACTACTTTATCCAGCAAAGCTATCATTCAGAAGTGAAGGCCAGATAAAGAGCTTCACAGATAAGAAAAAGCTAAAGGAGTTCATCACCACCAAACCAGTATTATATGAAATGCTGAAAGGTATCCTGTAAGAAGAGGAAGAAGAAGAAAAAGGTAAAGATACAAATTATGAACAACAAATACACATCTATCAACAAGTGAATCTAAAAATCAAGTGAATAAATAATCTGATGAACTGATGATTGTAATAGAATCAGGGACATAGAAAGGGAACGGACTGACTATTCTTGGCGGGGGGGGAGAAAGGGGTGTGGGGGTGAGTGAAGAGATTAGACAACAATCGTGCACCTATGGATGAGGACAGTGGGTGGGGAGTGAGGGCAGAGGGTGGGGTTGGAACTGGGTGGAGGGGAGTTATGGTGGGAAAAAAGAGTAACTAATGTAATAATCTGAACAATAAAGATTTAATTAAAAATAAATAAATAAATAAATAAATAAATAAAAAAGAAAGGAAGATGACAACCTATAAAATGGGAGAAAATATTTGAAAAGTATGTATCTCATAAGAATATGCATCTAGGATGTATAAGGAACTCAACTCATATAAAAACAAATATTTTTAAGCGGGCAAATGATTTGAAGAGATGTATCTCCCAAGATGACATACAGATGGCCAATAAACACAAGAAAAGATGTTGAACATTAGTGAAATGCAAATCAAAACCATTTCACACCCAATAAGATGTTCAAAATAAGAAAGACAATAACAATTGTTGACAAAGATGTTGAGAAATTTGGACCCTCACCTTGTTGGGGGGTTGTAAAATGAAGTCTCTAGAAAAGCAGTTGTGCAGTTCTGAAAAAAGTTCAATAGAGAGTTAGCATATGATCCAGCAATTCCAATCCTTGGTATATACCCAACATGAAAGATGAAAACATATATTCACACAAAATTTTTATGTGAATATTCATAGTAGTGTTATTCATACTAGCCAAAAATAGAAACAACTTCAATGTCCATCAACTGATGGATTGATAAATGAATATAGTATATACAGAGAATAAAATGTTATTTGACAAGGAAAATGAATGAGTTATTGATACATACTTCAATATGGATGAATCTTGAAAACATACTAAGTTAAAGAAGCCTATCATAAAATAAAACTAATTATATGATTTCATTTACGTTGACTATCCAGAAATGGCAAACCATAGAGTCGGGATTAGCTGTCACCATTGCCTAGGGTGGAGGTGAAGTGGAGAAACAAGATTGGGGAACAACTGCTAATGTGTATTGAGTTTCCTTTTGGGGTGATAAAAATGTTTTAGAGTAGATAGTGGTGGTGATTACACAATTCTGAATATACAAAAAAACTGTGAGGGAAAAAAAGACAAAAGGAGAAGTCAATGAAGTAGAAAGCAGATACATAACAGGGAAAAAAGTAAGCAAGGCCAATAGTTCTCCAAAAAACCCCTAATAAAATTAATAACAATATATTGAAAATATTGAAATAACACATGGTAAGAATTCTATACCTGTCAAAAAAGACTCACATACAAGCAAAAGCTAAGGGAGTGCATCACCAATAGACCTGCCATATAAGGAATGAATACTAAAGGGAGTTCTTTAAGTGGAAGTTAGAGGATGCTAATTATCTTCAAAAACATAAGAAGGTGGAAAAAAAAATACTGTAATGATAAATATATATCAAAGTTAGATTCTGTAATATGGTTATTATACTGCATAATTAAACACTAAAGTTTTAAATACAAACAGTAAAAATCATAACTATAATCATCTGTTATTGGACACACAATATAAGAAATATGCAAGCTGTAACATCGAAAACCTAAAATATAAAGAAGAGGATAAGTAAAAGTTTAAAGTTTAGGAATGCTATCAAAGTTATCAATTCAAAATAGGGTGTTATATTTTAAGATATTTTATATAAGCCTCATGATAACCACAAGAGAAAAAATCTGTGGTAATTATACCAAAGAATGTGATACAGAAGTCAAAGCATACTGATATAAAAAAAACATCAAAACACAAAAAGTAACAGCAGGATAAGAAACAAAACAAACTACAAAACAACTAGAAAACAATTTTTACAATTGCAAAAGTAAGTCCTTATCCAACAATAATTACTTTCCATATAAATGGATAAAATTCTCCAATCAAAAGACATAGAATGGCTGAATGGATTAGAAGACAATATTCAATAACATGTAGCCATAAAGGACTGACTTTAGCCTTGAAAACATACATAGACTGAGAGTAAAAGGATAGAAAATTATTTCTAGGACACTGGTCAAGATGCCAGAGTAGGTAAACTCTGCAGGCCTCCTCCCACAACTACATCAAAATTACAACTAAATTATAAAACAACCATCACTGAGAAACAACGGAAGACTAGCTGAACAAAATACACCTTAAAGCAAAGGCTGTAGCCCAGCCGGTGTGGCTCCGTGGTTGAGCCTTGACCCATGAACTAGAGCAGTGGTTCTCAACCTTCTGGCCCTTTAAATACAGTTCCTCATGTTGTGGCCCAACCATAAAATTATTTCGTTGCTACTTCATAACTGTAATGTTGCTACTGTTATGAATAGTAATGTAAATATCTGATATGCAGGATGGTCTTAGGCAACCCCTGTGAAAGGGTCGTTCGACCGCCAAAGGGGTCGTGACCCACAGGTTGAGAACCGCTGAACTAGAAGGTCATAATTCAATTCCGTTGGGGCACATGCCTAGGTTTTGGGCTCGATCCCAGTGGGGGGAGTGCAGGAGGCAGCTGATTGATGAATCTCATCATTAATGTTTCTCCCTTTCTCCTTTCCTCTCTCTGGAATCAATTAAAAAAACATTAAAAATTAAATAAAGGCTGTAACAAGAGAAAAGAAGGTCAGCTTATTATTATAAAGGGATCCGACAACAGAATATAACTCACAAGTATCTATACCCCAGTATAGCAGCACCTAAATATATAATGCAAATATTGATGGATATAAGGGGATCGGCAATAATACAGTAATAGTAGGGGAATTTAACACTCCATTGACATCAATGGATAGATCTTCCAGACAGAAAATCAACAAAGAACTAGTGGACTTGAATGACACATTAGCCAACATGGACCAGTCAAAAATACTACCTCCCTAAAGGATTTGGTACACAAACCTACTGGGGATGGACAGAAAAATATAACTACATTTAAGATATTCAAGCTCCCAAACAATCCAACATTTTATGGAATGGGCTATGGTTTTTAGCAGGTTCCCGAAGTGGGTTTTTGTAATGTCACTTACAATGTTAATCACTGCAATTAAATTTTGAGCTTTCACAGGCAGCAACAGATCTTATTCACATATGTAGTTCTAATAACAGTTTATAGATTAAATTTGGACTTGATAGTGGAGTGTTGAATTGTTATTCAATAAAATATCCATTTGTAATCCATTATAATCTTCACCTGTAAGGGAAGTTTCATAAACTGATTTTTCTTTTAAACTGCTGGGGTTACAAGTTTCCCCCAGTTGTCCTCAGTAAATGTAATACCTAGTCCAAACATGATAAGAGATGAGTATGGAATAAAAGAACCTATTAAGATTCAACGGACTAGAGTTCCCATACTCCCCTCCCCCCAAAAAAAATTTTAAAAATGAGGATATTGGGTGACCCAAATGAAACTTGACTGATGAAATTTGAAGCAGGGTCGGTTACAAAATTACCTAATTTTGTAGGCAAATGGGATAGGCAATGGGATAGAAAAGACTACTTTAGGTAGAAAGCATTCTCTCTCCTAACACAGAGCCAAACTGTGAGGGGCCAGCTTTGGTTTGGCTGCAGAGGAGTGTCCTCGGTTTTCAGCAGGAGCAGTGGGACTGGGGTAGATTCCTGTACTGAGGAGTTCAGGCCTGGTACTTAGATATCTAGGAGGAAGCTGTGGAAAGTGTCTTGAGTTTTGGCAGAAAGTGAGGTAAGAGAAGGCCAAATGCAAACAACCTGGTTCAATTCTTTTTTAAAGGTATCATAACCAGGATGTGAGAAATTAGGAGCCAGAACCAGGCATTCCCAAAGGGGTGGAATCCAAGATGGTGAAACTCAAACAGCAGACAGGAGGGGCTGTCCAGAAGGATAGGTTGAATTCATGTTATATCCCCACTACACAGATGAGAAAAGGGAAACCTAGAGATTAAGGTCCAAGGTCAGACATTGGTAAATGGAAGAGCAGGGACCCAAAGACAAGTCTTTGAGTAAAACTTACCTGTCCCTGAGCCTAAGGCAAGGCTAGATTGTTAATTAGGGAGTCCTTGGTCTTCAGGGATTGGCCCAAGCAGATTACCCTTCCTCCTGCAGGCAGTTCCTGGCCGCCTGGACCTAACGCCGTCTATTGTTGGTGCTTCTAGCTCAGCTCTGCTGCACTGGTTCATCAGCCACTGTCCACCTCCACCCTCTTCCTTTGTGTAAGAAAATGAGAGGGAAAAGCGGAGGAGCAGAGAGGCTCTCTTGGGTGGTTCATCTTTGTGAGAGCATCCCCTCCTCATGTTGGGGTTGGGAGAGGGTATGTGGTCTCCCCTCCCTGAACCCGAATGGGAGCAGCATCAAGAGAACTTTCTGAGTCAAGAACAAAGCACCTCCTCAGACAGCAGATATGGGGATATATCAATATGCCATTCTGAACAAGAAGGAAGAGAATGGGAGCAGGGATAACATGGCAGCGGAGCTTGGGAGCCCCAGGGGATGTAGCTGAGCTTGTCGTCTCCAGGCCCAGTTGGGATGGCTGGCTGCCCACCAGTATCTAGTATGTCCCACACCAGAGGACTGTGCAGAGGGAGCCCCTTCGCACACTAAAGAACTCACCCATGGACCTCCTAAGACAGTGGTGGGCAAACCGTGGCTCACGAGCCACATGCGGCTCTTTGGCCCCTGGAGTGTGGCTCTTCCACAAAATACCACATGTGGGCGCGCACGTTCAGTGCGATTGAAACTTCTTGGCCCATGCGCAAAAGTTGGTTTTCGGCCGGGCAAGTCTATTTTGAAGAAGTGGGGGGTGTCGGTCAGTCAGGTGACGGGAGACAGGGCGCAGGCTGGCCGCAGGATACGCAGCGCGGGGGAGGCACGCCCGATTCATGCAGGAGTTGAGTGAGCCAGTCAGTCCACAGTCTCATTGTGCAGTGGTTAGTGCTAGTCGCGTCCGCAAATCGCGCACGGGTGACAAAAGTACCTACTTGAAGCATAAAGTTACCTGTATTTTTCCAACCAGCTGCAAATCCTACAGGTATTTTTGTCACCAATTTAAAAATTGTAATTATTTTGTGTTGGTGGCTTTATTATTATAAAATGAAACATTTTTTTAGGTGCCCTGTTTGACATGGCTACAAAGAAGAAACAAAGAAAAACGGAAGACGAAAACCGTGAATTTAAAGTTGAATGGACCGAGACTTTCGCGTTTATTCAAAACTTAAATAGCCTTCCGACCTGTCTCATTTGTCAGGAAAAATTGGCGCATAACAAGAAATCAAATTTGGAGAGACACTTTACAACTAAACACGTGTCATTTAGTACTAAATATCCTGTCGGTGATGCAAGGAAGAAAGCAGTTGAGGAACTTCAGAAGAGTCAAGAAAAATCAAGTTCTATATTTAATTACTGGATGCAATCTTCCAACAATGTTAATATTGCAAGTTTTGTGGTTAGTCAAGAGATTGCTAAGAGAGGAAAACCATATACAGACGGTGAATACATAAAAAGTTGTTTTATAAATGTATCTGAAGAGCTATTTTGAGATTTTAAGAACAAAGCAGATATTCTAAAAAAAATTAAAGAGTTACCATTGTCTGCTAAAACAGTGAAAGATAGAACAGTCAAAATGTCTTCGAATATAACCAACCAGCAAGTCGAAGATCTTAAGTTGGTTACAGCTTTATCAATAGCAGTTGACAAGTCTCGTGACATAAATGATACAGCGCAAGTTTCACTTTTTGTACGATTTATTTCACCTACAGGTCCTAAAGAAGAACTTTTAGGATTATTGCCACTCGAAGGTCAAACACGTGGAGAGGATATAGCAAATGCTGTAATTGAGTGCATTGAAAAACATCATATTCCACTAGATAAAATTGTCTCAATTTCAACAGACGGGTCAAAAAGTATGACCGGCATAAGAAACGGGTTTGTTGTTATTTTGAAAGAAGAAATTAATCATGAGATATTTACTTACCATTGCATCATTCATCAAGAAGCGCTTTGTGCGCAGACATTTCCAGAAGAAATTTGCAAAGTTATGGAATTGGTGATTAAGATTATCAACTCCATTATAGCTAAAGCTCTTAATCATCACCAATTTAAAAAATTTTCAGTTGAAATGGAGAGTGAGTACGCAGATCTTCTGCTGCATAACAAGGTACGTTGATTATCAAGAGGAAACGTTTTGAAACATTTCACTTCCTTATTAACAGAAATTAAAGCATTTCTCCTTGAGAAGGGTGTTCACGATCCAGAGCTAACGAACGATCAGTGGATCCAAAAATTTTATTTCATGGTAGACGTTACGTCTCATCTAAATCAGCTTAATCTTAAACTACAGGGGAAAGGAAACACAGTTTTTTCAATGTTAGAAGTTGTTTTATTCGAAAACAAATGATCTCTTTTTGCTCAAGATTTTGAAAGAGAAACTTTGATTCACTTTCCAAGCCTGTTGAAACATCGCCAAGAAAATAATTCTGATATTGACATTTGCTACTCCAGCTTTTATTTCCTTTTCCATTTGCATGTTATATTTTCTCCCCATCCCTTCACTTTCAGTCTGTGTGAATCTTTTGTTCTGAGGTGGGTCTCTTGTGGACAGCATGTATATAGGTAATATTTTCTAATCTAATCAGCTACCCTATGTCTTTATTTTAAAATATATTTTTATTGATTTCAGAAAGGAATGCTAATTTTAAAAACATCAGGAATGCAAAGATAGTAAAACTAAGGTTTTTAAAAGTAGGATACAGTTGTCATAAACAATAGGTTTGTTTGTTTGCTTTTTGCAAAATAATTTAAAATATTTTTATTGATTTCAGAGAGGAAGAGAGAGGGAGAGAGAGATAGAAACATCAATGATGAGAGAGAATCATTGCTTGGCTGCCTCCTGCACACCCCACACTGAGGATCAAGCCACAACCTGGGCATGTGCCCTGACCGGGAATTGAACCATGACCTCCTGGCTCATAGGTTGATGCTCAACCACTGAGCCACACTGGCTGGGTGTGTTTAGACCATTTACACTTAAGGTTATTATTGACAGGAACTTATTTACTGCATTTGTTCTTTATAACTATGTTCCTCTCTCTATATATTTATCCTTCTTACAGAACTCCCTTTAACATTTCTTGCAATGTTAGTTTGGTGGTAACGTATTCTTTTAGTCTTTATTTTTCTTTACTGTGAAGCTCCTTATTTCACCTTCAATTTTTAAATGACAGCCTTCCTAGATAGAGTAGTCTTGGGTTTAGGTCATTGCTTTTCATTTCTTTGAATACTTTATGCCACTCCCTTCTGGCCTGAAGTGTTTCTGTTGAGAAATCAGCTGACATTCTAATAGTTACTCCCTTGTAGGTAACTATCTGTCTCTCTCTTGCTGCCTTTAAGATTCTTTCTTTGTCTTTAATGTTTGCTATTTTGATTATGATGTATCTTGGAGTGGGTCCCTTTGGGTTCATCTTGATTGGAATTCTCTGTGCTTCCTGAACTTATATGACTTTTTCCTTCTCCATGTTAGGGAATTTTTCTGTCATTATTTCTTTAAACAGTTCGGTATTCCTTGAACCCCCTCTTCTCCTTCTGGTACTCCTATGATGTGGATATTGTTATATTTCATGTTGTCCCCAAGTTTCCTTAAACTATCCTTCTGCTTTTTCATTATCTTTCCCTTTTGCTACTCTAATTGGGCACTTTTTTCTACCTTGTCTTTAAATCACTGATTCTATCTTCTGCCACATTCAATCTAGTTTTTATTCCTTCCATTGTATTCTTGATATCAAATATGTTATTCTTCATTTTTGTCTGATTCTTATTTACGGTTCCTATTTCTTTTTCTTCATGTTATGGGATGTATTTTCTATGATCATTTTTATTATTTGCAGCATAATTTTTTAAAACCAACCTGATTTCTTTTAATCTATCAAATAAAACCAGCATTGTTTATTTAAACTTTGCAGGGTGTGACATAACGTAAAAGGAGCTTCTGAGAAGGAGCTGGAAGAACTCAGAAATCACATTTTAGTCCTTACACATAACGCAGCACATGGTGGAGGTAATGCAAGCCCCAGCCCATGTGCTCTCTGCTAACTATATAGGCCACTATTTTAAAATAGACACGGGCAGGGGAGCACAGAAGGTGGTCGGATGAATTAGTTACTCTTTCTATGCTCACATTTAAACTTCTCACAAGAGAATGTGTGGAGCTGTGTGTCTAGTTAAGCTTCACTCCTCAGTCCAGCTGCCGGAGAAATGAAAGCATCTGTCTTTACCGAGCGATTAGGACCAGGGACAGTTTCACGGCGCTGCCTGGTCCTGACTGAGTCGGGAAACCCAGCACTTCTGAGAAGTGGGCCTCATGCACAGCAGCTCATAAAGCAGCTCTTCGCCACTCAACTAACTTCGGAGACTAAAGCAAAACCAGAATTCCCCTCTTGGGCACCAAAGTTTAGATTTCATTATGATCTTTACCTGAGCTCAGGTCCAATGTAACGACATTTTGTAATTGGTGTCTTAAAGCACGGAGGTTAGAAAATGGCTTTGGCCTCAAGCCTGGATAAATCCTTTCGGAGCTGTGTGTCCTAAGACAGATACCCTAACCTCTCTGTGCTTCAGCTTCCTGACCCAAAATTCAGAGTTCATTCATTCATTGAATACCTAATGGGTGCCAAGCACTGTTTTAAGAGCTGGAAACATAATAATAACAAATATGTTTGGTCCAAATTCTCAGGAAGATGACATTCTTATTGGTGGAGAGATTTATAAAAAATTAATTAGCATGAAAATTTTCAGTGAGTATTAGGTGTTGTGATGGGGACAGAACAGAGTGGTGTGGAGGAGGGTCTTTAGACAGAGTTGTCAAGGAACCCTCCCTGGGAGATGGGATTTAATCTGGGTCCTGAAGGACAAGGACGAGGCATCCACGCCCAGCGGGAGGGCACCGGCCAGGCAGCGGGGCTGCCGGGGGAAAGCGGGAAGGACGAGCGCTCCGTGAGCTCTGCGCGCTGAGTGGGAACGAAGCAGGACGTGAGGCAGGGATGGGCGCCACCGTGCCGGGCCTTGGCGGCCCTGGTACAGTTTGGTTGTACTTCTGAGTCTCTGGGAAGTCGTTGGAGGGCTCTCATCAGGGTGGCTGTGACGATGATCCCAGCCAACGCACGAGGGGCTCAGCACAGGGAACCCCGGCTCAGGGTGAACACTCGACAGGAGATGCCGTCATCGCTGTGACTGGGTCAACCCAGCAATGCACCATCCAGGCAGTGCCTCACTGAATAGCCCCAAAGATGCTTCTCTGGTTCCTCAAGTCTCTGTAAGTGTGCCCCTGGCTGTTATTTGTCACCTGTTGCTACTGTCAATAGGTCTGCGTGTCACCTTTGCACCCACACCTGTTCTCATTTGGGCTGTGCGAGGGCCGCCTGGCCTTCAGCCATTCCCCTCTGACGCCCTTTTCTCAGTCAGGCTGCGTGGGGATTGGCTAAAGGGCGGTGAAAGGTTATATTCCAAGTGGACATAGACTTCCGGGCCTGCTTGTACCTTCCTCACTGCCGTTCACACGGGAATCCGCAATCGGCATCTCGGGTAGGCGTCTCGGCGTCAGACTCGCCCACATCGAACCACACCTGCCGGCCGGGCACCGGGAGGGAAGGGACCCTGCCTCGACCCTGTCGGCGGGTCTGCAGGACGACGTGCAAGTTAATTTCTGGTTCTATTTCTTGTTTCATGCTGTTATACTTCCAACTACGTTCTTTGTAATTCTCACTAAGTTCCTGGACCACTGTTGGAACTATTTGTTTGAACTCTCTATCTGATAAATTGCTTGCCTTCATTTCATTTATCTTTTATTTTTTGGGGGAGTTTTCTCTTTTTCTTTCATTTGGGAGTGGTTTCCTT
This sequence comes from Myotis yumanensis, assembly GCF_028538775.1. NCBI lineage: Eukaryota > Metazoa > Chordata > Mammalia > Chiroptera > Vespertilionidae > Myotis > Myotis yumanensis. The sequence continues at coordinate 100,221,595 of NW_027223752.1, forward strand.
TTCTCCCCATTTTTCTGTCCCTTTGCATTTGTTTCTATGTATTAGATAGAACTGCTATGCCTCCCAGTCTTTGTGGGGGTGGCCGTATGTATTAAGTGTACTATGAGACCCGGTGGTGCAGTCTCTTTGATCTCCTGCCCTTTTGTGGTTATTTGAGCTCTCGTGTAAATGGGTCTTGATTGTTATTGTCCCATTAATGGGTTGGATCTCCTCTCAGGCTGGTTGTTGTGCAAGTGCTGATAGAACAAAACAAAACAACATAACAAGAAACAAAATAAAAAAAAAACATAGGACCCCTGCAACAATGAAAGCAACCACAAAAGAAAATGACAGCCTTCCTAGATAGAATAGATAGAACTAGTAAAGAAGAAAGAGAACAAGATAATAGAAGAAAAGAGAAAAAATAGGAAGATAAAAAAGTGGGAGAAAAAAAGGAGTATGAAAGGGCAGAGGTAAAAGAAAGAAAATAAGAATAAAGACTAGGGGAAGCAAAATGGTATAAAAGAGGAAGAAAAATAGAATGAAAAGGGAAAAAAGAGGAGAAAGCAGAAAGACATAAAATAAGAAAAGGAAGAAAAAAGAGAAAGCAGGAGAAAAAAAGAAAAAATAAAAGGAAAGAGAAAATTAGAGATACAAAAGAAAAAAGAGAGACTAAAATAATAACCAAGCAATTAAAAACATAAGAAAATAATGAAAAATGGTGAGGTAGAGTTGGTCCCAGTACAGTTTAACACCTCTTGGGAGCTCCCTTTGAATCCTGCTCTTCTGATGACTAAGGCTGACATTTGTCTGCTGATTCTGGGCTTTCCAGGAGGTACTTTGGTGCTAGCCACTGTCAGAAACAGTCCTCATTTGGCTCAGCAACCAATTCAAAGCTTCAAGAAATTCAGTTTGTGTCCGTCTCCACAGGACTTGGTTGTGTGTGGGAGGCACCAAGCTGCATTCTAAGGCCAGTTTGTTAGCAGCATGGGGCCCAGGGATGGGTCAGCAAACTTCCCCAGGTTCCCGGGGCTCTGCCTCTGCCCGCCTTTGCCTGCCTGCCAGCTGTCAGTCTTAATCGCTGAAAGGTCTGTTTCTAATCTTTGCTTATCTTAAAACCTTCAGCCTGATGCCATGGCCAGTGCACCAAAAGGTTGCAGGTTCAAATTCGAGTGAAGTGCACCTACATGGTTTGCAGGTTAGATCCCTGGCCCAGGTCGGAGCTGCATGCAGGAGGCAACCAATCTATGTGTCTCTCTCATCTCTCTCTCTCTCTCTCTCTCTCTCTCTCTCTCTCTCTCTCTCATCTCCCCTCTCCCTTCCTTCCTTCCACTCTAAAAATCAATGAAAAAAAAAAAACCCTTGGCTGAGGATTAACAACAACAAAAACCCAGTGACAAAAACCTTCATTCTGAGAGTCAGACTCCTAATAAACAGAAATATAGAGGCCCACCACAATTTTCTGTAGCTGGGGAGGCTGGTGGTGCCATCCTTTCTCTCTCTCTGCCCTACCTGCTCCAGATCACCAATATCTTCATGACAGAGCTTTTCCACCTGCCACCCAGTGGACATACCCTTGATCACCTGGTTCTGGTGGTCCACAGAGGTTACTTTCACTAGTCCCACAGGACTGTAACAAAGAAACAGTTCTTAATTCCTTCAGTGAACAGGGAGCAGACAGAAATACCCTTTTCCCAGTCCTTTCCTGGAAAAGGTCTTCTGCGTACTCTAAAAGCTGCAGCTTCTAATCACCTGCATCCAGGGACTGACATCCTCCCCTTTGGGACACTGAAAGGTTTTGGCACACCCTCAACTACTAAAATCAAAGAAGGTGGCTTGGAGAATCACAAAGGTTAGAGAGACAACCAAGATCTGCAGTGCTGAATCGTAATGTTTAATCGCCTACAGGAGACCACTCCCTCAAGACTAGGAGAGTTGGCTCTTTTAATTAATGCACAGAGAGTCAAGAAAAATGAAAAACGAAAAACAGAGGAATATGTCCTAAACAACAACAAAAAGGAGTTAAAAGTTAAGAAACAGACTTTAATAAAATGAAGATGAAATTTGCTTGATTAAAAATTCAAAATAATTTCTCATAGAGCTCAGGAGAATAATACATGAACAAAGTGAGGATTTCAACAAAGAAATAGAAAACATAAGAAAGTACTGAACAAATTACAGAGCTGAAGAATATAGTAACAGAACTTAAGTTCAATAAAGGGGTTCAACAGCAGAACAGATAAAATGAAAAAAGGGGATAAACTCAAAGACAGGACAGTGAGATTCACTCAAAGAGAAGAGAATTTTAAAAAAGGAATAAAAAATAGTAAGGGCAGATAAAGGTACCTATGGAACAACATCAAACAGACTATTATTTGCATTATGGAGGTCACAGAAGCAGGGAGGGGGAGATAGTAAGTTTATTTGAAGAAACAATGGCTGAAAACTTACCTGATCTGGGAAGAACAACAACAGTCCTCCAAATCCAAGAAGCCCAGAATGTTCCATATAAGATGAATCCAAAGAGACAAACACTGATACAAACTATAGTTAAATGTCAAAGTTGAAGACAAGAAGAGAATCTTTAAAGCAGAAAGAGAAAAGCAACTTGTTCTGTACAAGGGAACCTCCATAAAAATATCAACAGATTTTTTTTAGCACATTGGAGCCAAAGGGAGTGCCAGTAGATATTCAAAGTGCTCAAAGAAAAATGTACCTGCTTAACCAAAAATACTCTACTCAGAAAATTTATCCTTTAGAATTAAGGAGAGCTAAAGAGTCTCCCAGACAAGCAAAACTAAAGAAGTTCATCACCACTAAACTGGTCTTAGAAGAAATTTTCAAGAACTCTTCAAGATGAAACAAAAGGATGCTAATTAGTAGTAGGAAAACATGTAAAAGTATAAATTGTTCTAGTAAAGATGAATATAAATTCAGAATACTCTAATATGTTGTTATGGTGACTAAACCACATATAAATCTAGTATGAAGGCTAAAAGACAAAAGTATTAAAAATAACTATAATTACAAAATTGGTAAGAGATAAAAATATGTAAATTGTGACATTAAAACATAAAAATGAGGGAGGTTTAAAAATGTAGTTTTAGTATGCATTCTAAATTAAGTTGTCATTAGCTTAAAACTAGGCTGTTATAAATATGAGGTATTTCATGGTAACCATGGCAAATGGGGATGGCTGGTCACCTACTACATACATACACAGCAGAGGATCTGGGAGAATGGGCACCAAAGCTTTAACAGGACTTAATTCTCAGAAGGAATGTGTTAGATTCCTTTTATTTTCTTTGTTATGCTTAGTTGTATAATCTAATATTTTTCCATAAGTGTGTGTGTGTGTTGATAGCCTGATCAGAAAAAGCACACATTTATTCCAATTTGACATTTTAAAAAACTTGAATACAGCCTCTAGAACTATTAATAGCTGTGAAATAATTTCCAAAATATAGACTGAGTCAAATATTAGCAGACCTCACAATATGAGAAAATCTTCTGGCCCCAGACACAACATGGTATCAATTTACCAGCACGAAGCAAATGTACCCTGGGCATGCTTTCTGCACTTTAATGCCTTGACAGCAAACATGGAAAACACAATATAAGTGGTTTAATAAAAGGCAAGTTATGCAGTTATATTAGTACGCCATGTTCTTAGTGCTCAGTAAGAAATGGAGATTGTCCTTGTTTCTGTTCCATTTAATACAATGACACTTGTGATATAATCATTTCAAAGACTATGACTTTTGTGTTAAAACTTTGTCATTGGTTGGTAGGCTTATGTAATTACATGATGAACTTGATAGCATAAAGATAGATTTTGTGATTTATACTTAAATTCAGTGATTGTATTCCTATTCATTTAATTTCCTTAACATTTGAAATGTTCTTAAGTTTAATACATACTTTGAAGTATATTCGGGGGGGAGGTCCAAGAACTTTAATGAGGGGAAAATGGGGTATTTTCCTTATTCTTCTAGTACCCAGGGACTAGTTGCAAGAGGCAGGGCAGACAACTGTGGCAGGAAGGCCAAACTGTGGCGCAGCCTTTAATGGGACAGGAACAGCTTAGCAATCCACACAGAGATTCTTGAGTCCCAGTGGGATCATCTCCATTTCCTTATTTAGTACCAGCAAGCTGTTAATAGCTTGACTAAAGTCTTCCCAGTTGCTGTATTTTTTAATACTTCCACATGAGATTTAGAATGTCTGACTTATTAAGAGAAAACACAATTTTTTGGAACTGGGAAGCACACACGATAGTCTCTGATTCCGTAAGTCAGCTTCTTATAGCTAAACTCAAAATACACACACACACACACACACACACACACACACACACAGCTGTGGGCCAGGACCTCATGAAAACAGAGACATAACCCTGCACCCTCAGCCCGTTTCAGAAACCCAATGCTTCTGATTTAAACAGCTCACTTACATTACTAGAGTCAATTTGGCCATAATTGCAGATGCGTCTGAAATCCTGCCTTTTGAATCCAGCACAATTTTCAGACTGTTACACTTATTGCCTCAGCTCTCTCTATTGAGATTTTGTGCTTATCACTCTTGGCCTTAATTACGGAGCCCAAATCAAGTACCTGGGATAACATTACTGCTATATAAACTCCCCTCTGGCTTTGCCCAAGACAAAAGGTCTTTTTCAACAATTGCATTAATCAAAAGCAAGTTGTGCTTTGGGCTTTACTGCTCTCAAAAACACAAAAACAAAAGCCAAGCTGCACCAGAAAATACTCCTCCTATCTTGCCCAAAATGCATCTCCCGCTTGTCCCTGCTTTCTCACTGCCTCACCAACCCCCAGTCCCCACCACATGCAAAGTGAAAAAGGTCGATTTTTTGAAGGATTTATGGAAAACTTACCTTGTGTCCACTATTTTAAATTTTAGAGGAGCTATGTGAGATGTCTATGGAGTATCCCCTTAGGGAAGATGCAGCTTTACTTTCACAGAACTGCGCACAGAGAAAGTCACAGGAGTCCTTGAAGATACACATGGGCTGGCAGCAAGCAGAGGTCTAGGCACTGGTGGCAGGAAGTCTGTAGGAAAAATAAGCAGGCATGGGAGCAGTCAGCCTGCAAAACTGGTACCCCAAGGTAAGTGCTTGGGCTCAGGCAAACTCAGGTACCCAGCTGGAGTAACACGTGAGCCACTGAGTGTGGGAAGTTGACCTCACTGAAAAGGGCTGTCACAAAGGCAGCTCATTAACTCACACTGAGCCCCCTTCCACATTCTCCTATAATCATCTCCTCACCAACCCGCCTGCCTTCTGTTTTATCTCACACTTAGAAACCCAAATCGTATTTCCTAAGCATGCTCTTGTTATGCTCCCCTCACCCACAGAATCTATCACTGGCTTTAAGTTGATTAAATTGTGTGCTTTTTAATTGAATTTATTGGGGTGACAGTGGTTAATAGAATTACATAGGTTTCAGGTGTACAATTCTACAATATATCATCTGTATATTGTATTGTGTGTTTACAATCCCAAGTCAAATCTTGCATCACCATTTACCTTCTTCTACCTCCCCCCATACCCTCTTCCCTCTGGCAATCACCATACTGTTGTCAGAGTCCATGAGTCTTTATTTTCTTTGTTTAACCCCTTCACCCTTCTCACCCAAGTCCCAGCCTCCTCCCCTCTAATAGCGGTCAGTCTGTTCTCTGAATCCATGAGTCTATCTCTACTTCGTTAGTTTATTCTGCTCATTAGATTCCACATATGATTGAAATCATTTGTTACTTTTCTTTCTCTGACTGGCTTATTTCACTTAGCATAATAATCTCCAGGTCCATCCAGGTCCATCCATTGCAAAAGGTAAAATTTCCTTTTTTTTTTTCTTTACAGCTGAGTAGTATTAAATTGTTTAATGTACCACAGCTTTTTTATTCACTCATCTACTGATGGGCACTTGGGGTGCTTCCAAATCTTGGCTATCCTCCTATCTAATAATAGACAAACATGGTAATTAACCATACCTCCACTATGCTTCCCATTGGCTAATCAGAGTGATATGCAAATTAACTGCCAACCAAGATGGCGGCTGGCAGCTAGGCAGCTGAAGCGAACAGGAGGCTTCCTTGCTCCAGTGATGGAGGAAGCCAAGGTTCCCCGCCTGCCTGTGCCCAGCTCTGAGCTGCACTCTAAGCAACAATGTTGCAATTATAGAAGCTAAACAAACCCCAGAAACCTGCTTTTAGCCAGCCGGCCTCGGAGCTGGAGCTGCAACAAAGTTTCAATTACAGAAGGTAAATAAATCCCAGAATAAAAAAAAAAAAAGAAAAAAAGGAGAGACTGGGAGCTTCAGTTGCAGGCTTGGCCCACCTGAAAACAGCCCTCAGCCCCTCATTCAGGCTGGCCAGGCACCCCAGTGGGACCCCCACCCTGATCCGGGATACCATTCAGGGCAAACCAGCTGGCCCCCACCTGTGCACCAGGCCTCTATCCTATATAGTAAAAGGGTAATATGCAATCTGACCCTAACAGCAGAAAGACTGGGAATGACTGGTCACTATGACACACACTGACCACCAGTGGGTAGACGCTCAATGCAGGAGCTGCCCTCTGGTGGTCAGTGAGCTCCCACATGGAGGAGCTCTGCTCAGCCACAAGCCAGGCTGATGGTTGCCAGTACAGCGGTGGTGGTGGGAGCCTCTCCTGCCTCCTCAGCAGCGCTAAGGATGTCCGACTGCAGCTAGGCCTGCTCCCCGCTGGCAAGTGGACATCTCCCGATGGCTGCCAGGCTGTCAGAGGGATGTCTGATTGCTAGCTTAGGCCCAATCCCCTGGGAAGCAGGCCTCAGCCAGCAGATGGTCATCCCCCGAGGGGTCCCAGACTGTGAGAGGGCACAGGCTGGGCTGAGGGACCTCCCCCCCCAGTGCACAAATTTTTGTGCACCGGGCCTCTAGTCTATACTAATAAAAGGGTAATATGCAAATGGTCGGGACACCTCATGCATAACGATCGATCAGCAGGAGGGTGCGTGCGCAGCAGGCGCATGTGGGCGGGGACTTGCAGCATTGGGGACTTGTGTCACGCGGTCACAATCCAAAACCAGGAGGCTCCACTGGGGGTCTGGAGGCTTCCTCGGCTCCGCTGGGGGTCCGAAGGCTTCCATGCAGCCTGGCCCAGAGGCAGGGCCTGGTGGAAGCCTTTTTGCGGTGAGGCCTGCGGGTCCCTTGGCTCCATGCAGTGAGGCCTGGGGGTCCTGCGGCTCTGCGCAGTGCAGAGGTGGGACCCCCAGCTCTGGCCTACCTCTTTGGGGCAATCCCTCGAGGAGCCCTGGATGGGTGGGCGGGGCCTACCTCTTTGGGGTGATGGATTGCAGGGCTGCCACACTGTGACAAGGCACAGGCCAGGCTGGGGAATTCTCCACCCCCCTGGCCCTGAGTGCATAAATTTTGTGCACCAGGCCACTAGTTGTAAATAACACTGCAGTGAACATAGGGTGCATATATTCGTCTGAATTAGTGTTTCAGGTTTTATCATATACTAGAGGCCCCGTGCACAAAAATTTGTGCACTCGGGGGTCCCTCAGCCCATCCTGTGCCCTCTCGCAGTCTGGGACCCCTCCGGGGATGTCCACCTGCTGGCTTAGGCCTGCTCACCGGGGGATTGTGCCTAAGCTGGCAGTGATACATCCCTTGGGGGATGTCCACTTGCCAACGGGCCAAAGCTGCAGTTGAACATCCACAGAGCTGCTGAGGAGGCAGGAGAGGCTCCCACCATCGCCAATGTGATGCCTTCAGCCTGGCTTGTGGCTGAGCAGAGCTCCCCCTGTTGGAGTGCACTGACTACCAGGGGGCAGCTCCTGCATTGAGCTTCTGCCCCCTGGTGGTCAGTGTGTGTCATAGTGACCAGTCATTCCCAGTCGTTCTGCTGTTAGGGTCAATTTGCACATTACCGCCCTAACGGGTTTGGCTCAGTGGATAGAGCATCGGCCTGCGGACTGAAGGGTCTCAGGTTCGATTCTCGTCAAGGGCATGTACTCTGGTTGCGTACACATCCCCAGTAGGGGGTGTGCAGGAGGCAGCTGATCGAAGTTTCTCTCTCATCGATGTTTCTAACTCTCTATCCCTCTCCCTTCCTCTCTGTAAAAAATCAATAAAATATATTTGGGGAAAAAAATTGCATGTGCACATTACCCTTTTATTATATAGGATAGAAGCCTGGTGCACAGGTGGGAGCCAGCTGGTTTGCCCTGAAGGGTGTCCCAGATCAGGGTGGGCAGGGGACCCCCAGCTCCCTACGATCGCCCACGCCGCCCCTGCTCGCGATCGCTGGCTCTGCCCATGCTCACGCCTAACACCTCTGGCCAAGGCATTAGGCCTGGGCAAGAGACCCCCAGCTCCCCACCATCATCAACTCGGCCCCTGCTCCCTGCAATTGACTGCTCCGCCCTAATGCCTCTCACCCAGGCATTAGGCCTGGGCAGGGGACCCACAGCTCTCCAAGGGACCTCCTGCTCCACCCCTTCCCAGGCCTAACGCCTGTGGCCAAGGCATTAGGCCTGGGCAGGGGACCCCAAGCTCCCACCATCAGCGACTGTGACCCTGCTCCCCATGATCACTGGCACTGCTCCGGCCCAGGCCTAATGCCTCTGGCCAAGGCATTAGGCCTGGGCAGGGGACCCCCGCAGCTGCAGCCTCCCAAGATCATGGGCTCCACCCCTACCCAGGCCTTACGCTTCTGCGTTGGGCCCGGGCAGCGGGGACCCCCAGCTGCAGCTGCCCCTGCCCCGGCCTAACACCTCCTCTGGCTGAGGCGTTAGGCCTGGGCAAGGGACACCCCCAGTTGCAGCCGCCTGCGATGTGGGCTCCACCCCTGCCTGGGCCTTACTCCTCTGGCTGAGGCGTGAGGCCCCGGCAGTGGGGACCCCCAGCTGCAGCTGCCCCTGCCCAGCCTAACGCCTCACTAACTCCTCTGGCCGAGGCCTTAGGCTGGGCTGGGGGCCCCCCGCAGCTGCAGCCGCCCCCACCCCCCATTGTGGGCTCCGCCCCTGCCCAGGCCTTATGCCTCTGGCCGAGGCGTTAGGCTGGGCAGGGGACCCCCGCAGCTGCAGCCGCCCCTGCCCCGGGCCTTACGCCTCTGGCGGAGGCGTTAGGCCCGGGCAGAGGATCCCCCAAGCTGCAGCCGCCCCCTGATGGGCTCCACCCCTGCCCGTGCCTAATGCCTCTGGCCAAGGCGTTAGGGCAGCGGGGACCCCCAGCTGCAGCCGTACCCCCACCCAGCTGCAACCGCTCCCTGATCGTGGGCTCCGGGCAGCGGCTGCAGCCACCCGGAGATCCCTGGCTCCACCTCTGCCCAGCTCCCATTGCTGGCTCCACCCCTACTTCCTGCTATCACTGGCCAGAGCGACAAAGGCCAGGATTCTCCGATCATGGCCGGGGGCAGGGCAAAGGCGGCCCTAGGGGCCGCCTTTGCCCTGTCCCCCGGCTCTTGGCTCCCCCCTGGGTTTCCGATCACTGTCAGTGCCAGGGGGCTTCTTCTGTGCTTTCCATTTTGCCTCCCTGCATTGTGCCTACATATGCAAATTAACTGCCATCTTTGTTGACAGTTAACCGCCATCTTGGCTGGTGATTAATTTGCATATCTCGCTAATTAGCCAATGGGAAGGGTAGCGGTCGTACGCCCATTACCATGTTTCTCTTTTATTAGTGTAGATATCCCCAGAAGTAGTTTTGCTGGGTCATAAGGCAGTTCCATTTTTAATTTTTTGAGGTAATTCCATATTGCTTTCCACAGTGACTGCACTAGTCTGTTTTCCCACCAACAGCGCACAAGGGTTCCCTTTCCTCTACATACTTGCCAACACTTGTTGTTTTCGATTTGTTGATGATAGCCATTTTGACAGGTGTGAGGTGATACCTCATTGTGGTTTTAATTTTCGTTTCTCTGATGATTAGTGATGTTGAGCATCCTTTCATATGTCTTTTGGCCATCTATATGTCCTCTTTGGAGAACTGTCTATTCAGGTCCTTGGCCCATTTCTTAACTGGATTATTTGTTTTTTGGTGTTGAGTTTTATCAATTCCTTACAAATTTATGACATTAAGCCCTTATCAGATGTATCATTGATGAATATGTTCTCCCATTCAGTGAGTTGTCTTTTTATTTTGTTGACTAGAGTCCCGGTGCACGAATTTGTGCACCAGTGGGGTCCCTTGGCCTGCAGGATTGGGCCGAAACCGGCTCTCCAACATCCCCCAAGGGGTCCTGTATTGCAAGAGGGCGCAGGCCAGGCCAAGGGACCCCACCAGTGCACGATCGGGGCCAGGGAGGGATGCGGGAGGTTGGCCAGCCAGGGAGGGACTGCGGGAGGGCCCCAGGGCATGTCTGGCCCATCTTGCTCAGTCCCTATCGGCTTGGACCCCAGCAGCAAACTAACCTACCAGTTGGAGCATCTGCCTCCTGGTGGTCAGTGCACGTCATAGTGAGCGGTTGAGTGGCCTTAGTATATCATTAGCATATTACACTTTGTTTGGTTGAACGGACAACTGAATGACTGGACACTTAGCATATTAGACTTTTATTATATAGGATGGTTTCCTTTGCTGCACAAAAACTTTTTAGTCCCATTTTGTTTATTTTATTTTTTGTTTGTTTCCCGTGACCAAGGAGATATACCAGAAAAAAAAATATTGCTAGGAGAAACATCCAAGATTTTGCTGCTTATGTTTTCTTCTAAGATTTTTATGGTTTCAAGTCTTAACATTTAAGCCTTTAATCCATTTTGAGTTTATTCTTGTGTATAGTGTAAGAATGTGGTCTAGTTTTATTATTGTTTTGCATGTACCCAACCAATTTTCCCACCACCATTTGTTGAATAGACTATCTTTATTCCATTATATGTATTTGCCTCCTTTGTCAAATATTAATTGACTGTAGAGATCTGGGTTTATTTATGGGCTCTCTAGTCTATTCCATTGTCTATTTTTATGCTGCTAACATGCTGTTCTGATTACTATGGCCTATATAAGATAGCATGATTCTCCCAACTTTGTTCTTCTTTTTCTTGATTGCTCTAGCTAGTTGAGGCCTTTTGAGGTTCCATATAAATTTTTGGAATATTTTTTTCTAGTTCTGTGAAATACACCATTGGTATCTTGATAGGAATTGTGTTGAATCTATAGATTGCTTTGGATAGTATGGACAGTTTAATGATGTTAATTATTCCTATTGATGAACACAGTATATGCTTTCACTTATTTGCACCTTCAATTTCATTCTTCAGTGTCTTATAATTTTCTGAGTATGGGTCTTTTACATCCTTGACTAAACTTATTCCTATGTGTGTGTGTTTTTAAGCAACTGCGAATGGGATTGTTTTCTTAGTTTCCCTTTATGATAGTTCATTATTGCTGTATAGAAAGTGCAACTGATTTCTGGATTTATTTCTGTTCTGCCTGCTACTTTACTGATTTCATTTATCAGTTCTAGTAGTTCTTTTTTTTTGGTAAAATTTTTAGGTTTCTCTATACCAGTGATGGCGAACCTATGACACGCGTGTCAGAGGTGACACGCGAACTTATTTTTTTGGTTGATTTTTCTTTGTTAAATGGCATTTAAATATATAAAATAAATATCAAAAATATAAGTCTTTGTTTTACTATGGTTGCAAATATCAAAAAATTTCTATATGTGACACGGCACCAGAGTTAAGTTAGGGTTTTTCAAAATGCTGACATGCCGAGCTCAAAAGGTTCGCCATCACTGCTCTATACAGTATCATGCCATCAGTGAATAATGACAATTTTACTTCTTCCTTTCCAACATGTGTGCCTTTTATTTCTTCCTGTTTGATTGCTGTGGCTAAGACTTCCATCACTATGTTGAATAAGAGTGGTGAAAGCAGACATCTTGTCTCGTTCCCAATTTTAAGGAAATCGCTTGTAGTTTTGACCATTGAGTATGATGTTGGCTGTGGGTTTATTATGTGGCCTTTACTATGTTGAGGTATGTACCCTCTATTCTAACTTTGCTGAGAGTTTATTCATAAATGGGAGCTGGATTTATTAAGTGGTGTTTGGATCTATGTATATGAACATGTGGATTCTATCCTTCCTTTTGTTTATGTGGTGTATCACATTTCTTGATTTGCTGATATTGAACCAACCTTGCTTCCCCAGAATAAATCCCACCTGATCATGGTGTATGATCTTTTTAATGTATTGCTGGACCTAGTTTGTTAATATATTGTTGAGCATTTTAGCATCTATGTTCATCAGGGATATTGGCCTCTAATTTTCTTTCTTTGTAGTGTCTAGATCTGGTTTTGGATAATGATGGCCTGGTAAAATGAGCTTGGGAGTCTTCCCTCCTCTTGAATTTTTTAAAATACTTTGAGAAGGATAGGTATTAATTCTTCTTTTAATATTTGGTAAAATTCCCCTGTGAAGCCATTTGGTCCAGGACTCTTGTTTGTTGGAAGTTTTTGTTTTGTTTTGTTTCTTTTTTTAAAAATTTTTATTACTGCCTCTATTTCACTAGTTTTAATATGTATATTCAGTTTTGGAAGATTGTATATTTCTAGGAATTTATCCATTTCTTCCACATTGTCCAATTTGTTGGCATATAGTTGTTCACAATATTTTTTTTTACAATCCTTTGTATTTCTGTGGCCTTTGTTGTTACTTCTCTTTCATTTCTGATTTTATTATTTTGGTCCTCTCTTTGTTTCTTGATGAGTCTGGTTATAGTTTCATCAATCTTGTTTATCTTTTCAAAGAATCAGCTCTTGGTTTCATTGCTCTTTTGTATTGATTTTTTAAGACTCTATTTCATTATTTCTGCTCTGATCTTTATTATTTATTTCTTCTACTCATTTTGTGCTTTGTTTGTTGTTCTTCCAGTTTCTTTAAATGTAAAGTTAGATTGTTTATTTGAGATTTTTCTTGTTTTGTGAGGTTGGCCTGTAATGTAATGAATTTTCCTCTTAGAACTTGTCCTGTGTCCCATAGATTTTGGGTTGTTGTGTTCTCATTTTCATTTGTTTCATGGTATCTTTTGATTTCTTCCTTGATCTCATTGCTAACACATTCGTTGCTTAGTAACATGCTATTTAGCTTCCATGCCTTTGTGTATTTTTTCAGTTTTTTTTTTCTTGTGATTGATTTCCAGTTTCATACCATTATGGTCAGAAAATATGCTTGATATGATTTCAATCTTCTTAAATTTATTGAGACTTGTTTGGTGTCCTAATGTGTGGTCTATCCTATAAAATGTTCTGTGTGCACTTGAAAAGAATATATATTCTGCTGCTTTGGGGTAAAATGCTCTGAAAATAGCAATTAAATCTATCTGATCTAGTGTGTCATTTAAGGCCACCAATTTCTTGTTGATCTTCTGTCTGGAAGACCTATTCAGTGATGTCAATGGTGTGTTAAAATCCCCTACTATGACTGTATTACTGTCAATCTCTCCCTTTATGTCCATCCATATTTGCTTTACATATTTAGGTTCTCCTATATTGGGTACAGAAATGTCTACAGGGTTATATCTTCTTCTTGTATTGCTTCCTTTATCATTATGTAGTGTCCTTTATCTCTTACTGTAGCCTTGGTTTTAGAGTATATTTTGTCAGATATATGTATTGCTATCTTAGCTTTTATAAAAATTTCCATTTGCATGACATATCTTTTCCATCCCTTTACTTTTATTCTGTATATATCTTTCCTTCTGAGGTGGGTCTCTTGTAGTCAACATATATATGGCTCTTGTTTTCTTATCCACTCAGCTTGTCTTTTGATTAGAACATTTAACCCATTTACATTTAAAGTTATTATTGATAGGTATGTATTTATAGCCATTTTATCCTTTTAATTATGTCCCTCTAGTTTGTCTTCTTCTTCTTCCTCTTTAAGCAGGCCCTTTAACATTTCTTATAATACTAGTTTGTTGGTAACAAACACCTTTAGATTTTTATTGTCTTGGAAGCTCTTTATTTCTCCTTCAATTTTAAATGATAGCCTTGCTGGGAAATGTAATCTTAGTTTTCATCACTTTGCACAGTTTATGCCAATCCCTTCTGGCCTGAAATGTTTCTGTTGAGAAATCAGCTGACAGTCTTATGGGAGCTTCCTTGTATGTAACCAATTGTCTTTCTCTTGCTGTTTTAAGATTCTCTCTTTGTCATTAACCTTTGCCACTTTAATCATTATGTGTCTTGGTGTGAGTTTTTTTGGGTCCGTATTGTTTGGGACTCTCTGTGCTTCTTGGACTTTTTCCTTTCACCATGTTAGGGAAGTTTTTGGTCATTATGTCTTCGAATAGGTTCTCAATTCTTTGCTGTCTTTCTTCTTCTTCTGTTGCCCCTATGATGCAGATATTGTTACACTTCATGTTGTCCCAAAGGTCCCTTAAACTATCCTCATTAAAAAAATGTTTTTTTCTTTTTTGCTGCTCTGACTGGGCATTTTTTCTACCTTGTCTTCCAAATTGCTGATTCAATCCTCTGCTTCATCCAACCTGCTGTTTATTCCCTCCAGTGTGTTCTTGATATCAAATATTGTATTCTTAATTTTTGAGTGGCTATTTTTTGTTTTATGTCTTTTTTTTTCATGCTGTTGTAGTTCCCTGAGCATGCTTATAACCATTATTTTGAACTCTATATCTAATAAATTGCTTGCCTCCATTTCGTTTAGCTCATTTTCTGAAGAATTCTCCTGTTATTTTATTTGAGGCTTGTTTCTTTGTCTTTCATTTTGGCTGCCTTTTTTGTTTGTTTCTACTTATTAGATAGATCTGCTATGACTCCCAGTCTTAATGAGGTATCCTTGTATATTAGATGTCCTGTGGTATCCAGTGGTGAAGTCTCCTTGATCTCCTGAGCCAGGTGCTCTATGAATGTCCCTTTTATGGGTTATGTGGACCCTCCTGTTATAACTGAGTCTTGATTGCTATTGACTCATTCATGCATGGGATCAATACTCAAGCTGACTGACTGTGAGGCTCAACCCTAACCATGGTGTGCAAGGTGCTGTGCAGGGGCTGACCACACAAATCCAAAATCACCTTAGGAGGGTTTGGTGCCTGCTGAGATTTTCCTTTGGATATGCTGTTTGTGAGGCTTATTGAATCCTGCTCTGATGTGGTCTGAAGCTGGCCACTGGGTATGTTGATTCTGGGCCTCTTGGAAGGGACTCTGGTGCAGATCAATGTCAGACACTGTCTGTGCCTGGCAACCTGTTTGGAACTATAAGTTATCCACAGTTTGTGCTGCCTCTTGTGGGCTTGGGCGTGTGCAGGAAGGACCAAGCTGCACATCAAGGCTGGCTTTTTCCAGCACTAGGCATGGGAGCAGGTCAGTGAAAGTCCCAAAGCACCTTGAGACTCAGCTGCCTGTTAGGCTCAGTCACTGAAGGAGCCTCTGGTGGAATCAGGGCTAGTGGATCTCCTGTGAGAGGGAAGTATCCCTCAGCCTCCAGGAAAGATGGTGGGTGTGGTCCCTATTCCAAGACTCTGTCTTGGATTTTGCCCTGACCTTGGTCGGGTGGAGTCACTAGGAGTTGAGCGGTTGGGGCCTCCAGAGCCCAGAGGTTGAGTCTGCCATGTTGAGGTTCTTGTCCCAGCATCAAGAAGGGTTCAGCAATCTGGAGAAGGCTATGCGTAGATTAAATAAGAATCCAGAGATGAAGCATAATTTTGAAAGGCATTTGGGGGTCAGAGGAGCTTAGCTAAAGGAGCTAAGTTCTAAGGCTTAAGGTCTTAAGGTCTAAGGTCTAAGATCTTAAGTCTAAGGTCTCCTCGTCCCAGGACCCCATGCTTTTTATTAACACAACTTGTCCCGAGGCGAGGCAGAGATATACACTTCAAAGGGTCAGGGTTTCGTATAGAGTCCATTGTCAGAATGGGGGAATTAGCCTACGGCTGTTCAGGTGTTTGGCCAGTAGGAGGCAATAACATGTAGATTAAGATGCCCTTTAACTGTCTTACAGCCAAGAAATCAATTTAATGTATCCTATTCAGGTTTGAGGAAATGCCTTCAGCCATTCCCAGATGCAGCCCTGCTGTCATGGTGGAATTGGTCTCCGGCACTGCCAAAAGCTGAGGTGGTGGTTCTATTGGACCTCTTGTGAGGGTGAAGCACTAGTCAGGTTCACAGAAAGTGATGAGAATGGCCTCCACCTCAAAACCAGACAACTCAGTCACTGACATCCTTTGAGTCTGCCCAGACCTCTACACATTGGCCAAGGCAGCTGACTCTTCTAAAGGCCTCTGATTATTCAACTAGTACATTTCATTTAAGATCACAGAAATCCCTCTGAGCCCATCCTATTAATTTTTGTCTTTGTACTATTTTGAGATAGCACTAGTTATGTATATCTACCTATGTCTTAGTGTTTAAATGTATTGTTTTTATTTATTTATTTATATATTTATTTATTTTTAATTTTTTACAGTATACAAAATAAATATATTACCAGATTGTAGATACAAAATAATTAGCCATTTACATGCAATAAACATTAATATTTTAAGAAAAATGATTTTAAATATAATAATACTTGAGACCCAGTGCACGAAATTCCTGCACTTGGGGTCAGGGGGTGGGGGGAGAGTTCCCTCAGCGCAGCCTGCACCCTCTCACAGCCCGGGACCCCTCAGGTGTTGTCTGACTGATGGCTTAGGCCCGCAGTCAGACATCCTTACGTTGCCATGGAGGTGGGATCCGCCACCACTTCTGCACTCACCAGCCGTGAGCCCAGCTTCTGTCTGAGTGGTGCTCTTCCTGTGGGAGCGCACTGACCACCAGGGGGCAGCTCCTGCATTGAGTGTCTGCCCCCTGGTGGTCAGTGCGTGTCATAGTGACCAGTTGTTCAGCCGGTCAATTTGCATATTAGCCTTTTATTATATAGGACTAGAGGCCCGGTGCACAAAAATTTGTGCACTCGGGGGGGTCCCTCAGCCCAGCCTGTGCCCTCTTGCAGTCTGGGACCCCTCGGGGGATGACAACCTGCTGGCTTAGGCCCGCTCCCTGGGGGATTGGGCCTAAGCTGGCAGTCAGACATCCCTCTGGCAGCCCGACAGCCATCGGGGGATGTCCACTTGCCAGCAGGGAGCTGCAGTCAGACATCCTTAGCGCTGCTGAGAAGGCGGGAGAGGCTCCCACCACCACCACTGTACTGGCAGCTGTCAGCCTGGCTTGTGGCTGAGCAGAGCTCCCCCCATGGGAGCACACTGACCACCAGGGGGCAGCTCCTGCATTGAGCATCTGCCCCCTGGTGGTCAGTGTGTGTCATAGTGACCAGTCATTCCCAGTCGTTCTGCTGTTAGGGTCAATTTGCATATTACTATTTTATTATATAGGATAGAGCCCTGGTGCATGGGTGCGGGCCGGCTGGTTTGCTCTGAAGGGTGTCCTGGATCAGGGTGGGGTGCCCGCTGGGGTGCCTGGCCAGCCTGAATGAGGGGCTGAGGGACGTTTTCAGACTGGCCACACCCCCTTCAGGGTGAGGGTCCCCGCTGGAGTGCCTGGCCAGCCTGGGTGAGGGGTTGATGGCTGTTTGCAGGTTGGCCACAGCCCCTTCAGGGTGAGGGTCCCCACTGGGGTTCCTGGCCAGCCTGGGTGAGGGGCTGATGGCTGTTTGCAGGCTGACCAAGCCCCCCAGTGGGGATCCTCACCCCATGAGGGTGTGGCCATCCTGGGTGAGGGGCTGATGGCTGTTTGCAGGCTGGCCACAGCCCCCAGCCACCCAAGCTCCCAGTGGAGGCTGGCTGGAAGCAGGTATCTGGGATTTATTTGTCTTCTATAATTGAAACTTTGTTGCCTTGAGCTGAGGCCACAGCCGGCCAGGGCAGCAGGGAAGCTTGGCTTCCTCCATCACCAGGGCAACCAAGCCTCCTGCTTGCTCCAGCTCTGTGGCTGCTGGCCGCCATCTTGGTTGGGTTAATTTGCATATAGTCACTCTGATTGGCTGGTGGGCGTGGCTTGGGGGTGTAGCGGAGGTGCAGTCAATTTGCATGTTTCTCTTTTACTAGATTAGATTACATGCAATAAACATTAATATTTTAAGAAAAAATATTTTAAATACAATAATATTACCAAAACCTGTACTAACATAGTATAATATCACAAAAGTTGTAGGAGATATTAAAAATCTGCAAATAAGAGAATTACTTCTATTATATTCTAAAATATTTTTTTTTCTCTGGCTCTATGTATGTTCCTCAGTTTATGTTATTCATTATATTCTACAAATGAGTGACATCATGTGATATTTATCTTTTTCTGACTGGCTTATTTCGTTTAAAATAATGCTTTCCAGGTCCATCAATGCTGTTGCAAATTGTAAGAATTCCTTCGTTTTTACAGCACCATAGTATTCCATTATTTAGATGTACCACAGTTTTCTAATCCTCTCATCTGCTGATGGACACTTGGGCCATTTCCAAATCTTAGCTATGGTGAATTGTGCTGCTATGAAAATAGGGGTGCATATATCCATCCCCTCTGATTAGTGTTTCTGATTTCCTGTGATATATTCCTAGAAGTGAGATTACTGGGTCAAATGGGAGTTCCATTTCTAATTTTTTGAGAAAACTCCCTACTGTTTTCCACAGTGGCTGCACCAGTCTGCATTTCCACCAGCAGTGCATGAGGGTTCCTAAATGATTTAATGTTTATTTGGCACCCTATTTTAAGTAAAAGATCATATCAGATAGTATGGGGATACAAAGTAGATAAGCACATTATTCTTGTCCTCAAAGAACTAATAATCTAGTAAGATAAAAGAAACAAGACAAGAAGTCAAGGGTTAAATAATAATGAAGCAATTAAGAAATAGCTCAGTACTGCTGGTAACTGCTTATGGGATCAGAGGGAGAAAGCCCACTTGGACTACGTATTCTTCTGCAGTTCCTTCCCTACATGCAGGAAGTGGCAGTGATTTTTTTCACTGAGTCTTACTGGATATTTTGGGGCCAGCCCTTTCAACTACCTCAAAATGGGAGTTTAGACCTGAGCTGTGATGTTCCTTCCATCCCAACAACCTAGGAAGGGTGTGGGATAAAGGTCACTTGACCACTAGAGATCCAAGAAGTAGCATATTTGAGAGGAATTTAAATCAGAGCCCTGCAGAATGTCCAATCAGAAATTTAATCTAAAGAGGCCAGGATTGGAGAAAAAGAAAAGAAGTGGAGAGAAAACACAGGTGCAAGCATGACCATTGACTAGAAGCCAAAGAAGCTGGTGTAAATTAAAAGATTTGAAGCAGAGGGTGGGCAGAGTCTGGGAACATTCCCCAAGTCTAAGAAAATAGTTGCAATATCTTTTATTTTTAAAAATTGTGCCGAAACCGGTTTGGCTCAGTGGATAGAGCGTCGGCCTGCGGACTGAAGGGTCCCGGGTTCGATTCTGGTCAAGGGCATGTACCTTGGTTGCGGGCACATCCCCAGTGGGAGATGTGCAGGAGGCAGCTGGCCGATGTTTCTCTCTCATCGATGTTTCTAACTCTCTATCTCTCTCCCTTCCTCTCTGTAAAAAATCAATAAAATATATTTAAAAAAAAAATTGTAACCTAGGTTTTAGTGGGATGACTCATAAAAAGGTTCACTGAACTTAGACACTATCTCCTACCAGATTAGACTCTTTCTCACCAGGAAGAAAGGGATGGTGCTAACCTAGAAGGGTTTACCCAGGGCAGACCCTAAAGTTCCCTAGAACATTTCTAGGGGAAGGGTTCCCTCACCTACCTCTCTGACCCAGATACTTCCCAGTGGCTAATTTTAACACCATTGGTTACCCAAAACCTATTCCAACATACACTTAGGTGTCTGAGATGGAGAAGGGAGGCTGGAGTCTTGGTGAGCTAAGTGAGCATTAATAAAATGCATGGTGTGTGAATACCTCGAAGATAGTATTTTCTGTTTCCTTGGAGGGTCAGAAGTTGTGGCTCCAGGAGCTGGCTTGGGCAGGATGTATATAATGTCTAGAAGCGAGCCCAAATTCACAAATCTCTCCTGGCTCCCTCCCCCAGGGCCTAGCACTAGTTACTGAACTCCTTATATGCATATGCTGATAGCTTCCTTAATCCTGACCTGCTGTGGTAACAGTGGTGCCAGGGAAGGCAGGGGACCAGCAGGAACAGAACAATGATTGATATTATAGGGAGTGTTCTGGCCAGTGAGCTATGGTGAGTCATTAGAACCGAATTCTCTTGTGAGTACATAGAGCATGTGTTGTTGTTGTTTTTTTGTTTTTTTTTTTTGTAAGAGGTGCTATTCTGGAGTTCTCATTTGAGTATCAATTGATATAATTCATGTGGCTGATAGTCTGTATTCAGTAAACTGTGGAAACCAGACTTGGAAGGTCTAGGATAGTTGGCTGTTTCTTCTGACAACAGAATCACCTGTGAAGTTAAGACTACAGATTATTGGGCCTCATTCTAGATCTACTGAATCAGAATGTACACACATACATTTTTAGAATTTCACAAGTGATTCTGAGGCATGGTCTACGTGGTAAACTACTGTTCTGAGACAATGTTCTACAAGTCTGGGGTTCAAAATGATGAATGAATTCTGCTATCATGAGTTCAGTTAAACTGTGGAGCTGTATGGGGCCAGGTAATCAGGGGAGATGTTAGATGCTTAGGTTATCTGAGTAGGCAAAGGTCTTCTTGACAAACAGGATGACAGTTATTGATTTAGTGATTAGCGAAAGATAAATGTACCTTCACTATGGGGCTTATAGACAATTACTTCAAAATCTATTTGAGATTATTTCACTCTTGGAGGTACAAGGGAAAAGAAGAATAAATTGTAGTGTGTGCTTAAGCATTTCCCAAAGAATATTATTTTGAATATCTTTCTTGGAAGAGAAGTGAAAAGTCATAGTACATATTGTTTAACTTAGATATTGATAATTTTTTAAATGTTTAAAACTACAAAGTCAATCAGAGATAACCTTCTTCTGGTCAGTTTGACCTAGCCAGATACATCTCTATTCCTAAGTATTTCATTCACTAAGTTAAATAAGGTGGCACAAATAGAATTTAAGTTACTACTCTTCTTACTAGACTTGAGTAAATAGGCCAATGGGTTGTACACACTATCAGAACAAGAACCAATGGAAACAAGGCTCAGCTCTAATAACAATGAGATGGGAGGAAGAAACGAAGAGTGATAGACCCTATAAGAAAACAGAGAGAGCCCTTTGAAAAGTGGGACCACTATAGGGAACATGTTGAGATAGTCATCTTCTTCTGGAGGATATTCCCATAGGGAAAACAAAGACAAAAAATGATATCCCAGTAGCAGTCAAGCCAGGATACAAGCAATTTGTAACATCATCTCCTTTGCCAGCCACATTTATTCCCACCCTTGAAAATATCCTCCTTGGGAGTTTGGATAGAAAAATAGCTGGTAGATAATGTATTGTTGCCATGACTTCCTTCTTTGATACATAGGTCACATTTCATTTTAAAATTCCTAGTGTTGAATGCTCAATTTGATTAAGAAAAGAATGGGTCCCAAAGGTCCAAATTTTAACTAAATCAGTCAGTCAGTCCACGGACATGTTCCCTAGTTGGCAGCATGGTGTCATAGCAGATATAAGGCTACTGAAAGTCTTGTTGGATCATATTTAATGTTTTAAATGGACCTAGTGGTCACCTGGGGTGTTGCCACAGCACAAAGTACATGGGCTCAGCCTTCCATCGTTGCTATGTAGAGAGGATCTTGGTAGCACACATATCTGTTGACCAAGAGTTCTCTAGAGAACAGAACCAATAGGCTGTGTATGTGTGTACATGTGTGTGTGTACATGTGTGTGTGTGTGTGAGAGAGAGAGAGAGAGAGAGAGAGAGATAATAGAATGTTAGATTATTTTAAAGAATTGGCTCACACAATTGTGGAAACTGTCAAGACTAAAATCTGCAGGGTGGTCAGGCAGTCTGGAGACCCAAGAAAGGGTAAACATTTCAGAACGAGTCCAAAGGCTGTCTGCTGGAAGAATTCTCTGCTGCTTTGTCTTTTCATCTGTTCAGGCCTTCAGCTGATTCAGTGGTTCTCAACCTTCCTAATGCCGCAACCCTTTAATACAGTTCCTCATGTTGTGGTGACCCCCAACCATAAAATTATTTTCATTGTGACTTCATAACTGTAATTTTGCTACTGTTATGAATCGTAATGTAAATATCTGATATGCAGGATGTATTTTCAGGGGTCGCGACCCACAGGTTGAGAACCACTGATGAAACCCACCCACATTATGGGGAGCAAGCTGCTTTACTCAAAGTCTACCCATTTAAATGTTAATGTCATCCAAAATATTATGCTAAGTGAAATAAGTCATACAGATGAAAACAAATACCATATGATTTTGCTTATATGGGGAATCTAGAAAACAAAATAAAAGAACAAACAAAACAGAAACAAACTTATAGGTATAGAAAACAAACTGATAGTTGCCAGATGGAAGGGGGATTGGTGGGCTGGGTGATAAAGGTAAAGGGATTAAGAAGTACAAAGAGGCAGTTACAAAATAGTCACAGGGATGCCAAGTACAGCATAGGGAATATAGTCAATAATCCTATATAATAAAAGGCTAATATGCAATTGTCCCCTTGGGAGTTCAACCGACCGGGAGTTCGACCACTCGCTATGATGTGCGCTGACCACCAGGGGGTGGCGCAGAACAAAGGAAGGCCTTGGCCAGCAGCCGGCAGCTGGGGGAAGGAACGCTCCAGCCAGCAGCTGGAAGGCTCAGATCAGCCTTGATCGCCGGCCAGGCCTAGGGACCCTACCCATGCATGAATTTCATGCACCGGGCCTCTATTACTGTAATAACTATGTATAGTATCAGGTGGGTACTAGACTTATCACTGTAATTACTTTGTAAGTTATATAAATGTCTGATTACTATGTTGTACACCTGAAATTAATATCTTATGTGTCAACTATAATTAAAAATAATTTTTTTTAAAGATGAAAAAGAAAACTTCCTAACACATACCCAGAATAATGTTTGAACAAATACTTGGGCACTACAACCCAGCCAAGCTGACACAGACACATAAAACTAACAATCACAGTCCTGAGTGGGCGCCCTAATCAGCCTAGACCACTGCTCCTCACACATCAGAGAATAGCAGGTATAGGTAGTCAGCAACAGGGTGTCCTTCCCCCAGGTTGTAGATAGGTGGACAAAAGAACTAAGTATGGATGAACATCAAACCAATAAGAGTGCCTGTCTGGCCAAATTATACATTCCCTCTGAAAATCAGCGTTGGAAAGAATGAGAAAGACCAATAGTTCCATTTGAAGAACATCCTTGGGTCCGGTGCATGTTGGCATAAGGTCTTTAATGAGAATAAAAGGACATGTGTCATGTTCTCAATTCATTGGAGCAAAGTATTTATAATCTCTTTAGAGTGAAGGGAGGAGTGGAATCTCATGCAGTTCATACCCCATTCTGCTGGGATATTTACTTTTAAATGCTTTGCAGTCTGTATTTCAGGCTTTTGTTTTCCATTTGTTTCCCAGAAATCAAATTAAAATATCTCTGGAAAAACTCTTAGTAATGTTATGGATCATGTCCATCTTATGAGTTTCACAGGAGTTCACACAAACTAGACATCTATTCTATAGAAGAATTTGGCCAAAGAATACTATTGTGACTCCATTCAGTGTTGTTAAGGTTACCACTGTCCGTGTTGAAAAGCAATTCACGCATAGCCAGTAAAATCAACCACAGTAGCAGAGAAGCCATTGTTACTGCTGCTGAGTGAGCCACTGTAAGGAACCTTATCACACCCGGGAGGATCTGCAGTTAGGGGTCCAAGTTTGGGTCAACTCAGTGAACCAAAGCAGCTATATACAGGACCTACATGAGTTGGGCAGGGTATTAGAGCAGGTCTAAGAGAAATGAGGCAAGTGACAGTGTTAACAGATCCCTATCCACTTTCTCTCCGGTAGCTTGTAAACTCCAGAAGAGTCTTTGTCTGAGTGTGTCCCCAGAATCTGGCATATATCTACCTGTGCTCACTGAATTTGTGTTAACTGGCTGATCAAAGAAAATCCAAAGCAATCTTCCTCAAAGTACTGATACATAATCCTAGCAGTCAAAAAGGAATGGAACTCTTTTTGGCTAGTGATTAATTTTCAATTAATTTAATTATATAATAACTATCATCTCTGCACGTCTGCTTGCCCCTCTGTAAAATGAGACTGGGGAACGGCATATGTCCTTACCACCCATAAAATGCCCAGGGACACATTCGATAGGTAAATATGCCAGGGTGGGTAGCACCCAAACTATTCATTCACAACAGCTTTCCCTTCCTAGAAGACGGACGGAAGGTCCTGGAAGGTTTTACCAGGCTGTTAAATTCCTTGAGGCAGAGACTGCGCATCTTATCCTCAGCACCTAACATATTGCCTGACATCCACAGAACGTGCTCAGGCAATGCTTCGGCAACGCTCATATGCATGGTCCCATTCTTGCCAAGAAGAGAGATTGGAGCACGAAGGAATTTCAGGAAGCCTGTGATAAACAGAAAGCTGGTAAAATGAGCAAAGATTATTACAACGGAATACCAGGAAGAATTCAAGGAGTAGCAGACAATATTGACAAAGACAATAATTCCTGAAGAAAACAGCTAGGACATTGAGTAGGTGGAGGTAGGTAGAAGACAAAAGGGAAGAAAGGTAACTCGACCCCAGTGAGTACTTATCCTGCCAGGAATAGATGGTGACATATATGAAAAGATGGAGATTAAGAAATCGGGTCCTTAGTGAGATTCAAAGAACAGGGAAGTAGAGTTCCCAGTCTTAAAGCGTTCACACATTATACTCTTTCATTGACGGCAACCTGGACTTTCATTCTTGTAGAGCAGTGAATCTTGACCAGCTTTGAGGAGCTGATGAGGTATGGACCCCTCTCCCAAGAAAAAAGTTTATATGATTCATTTCATTGTAGGTGGGTTTTGTTCATATAGAAAAACTATGTAAAAGATGTGTACTTAAGTTTTTCATGGAAGAATGAACATGTACTTCCTGAAATAAAATGGAACTAAATTAAAATTTACAAATAATAAATAAAAATAAAATTTTAACTTTGCCACATTTCAATAAGAAGTCAAATTTTGTTTGCCTTGAATAGAAAGAAAATATAATGAGGCCTCTGTTACAGTGATATTCATATCAGGGTAATGTTTGACATTTATTCAATTCTGACCTTCCTTTCTGCTGGCCATAAGTGCTGAACATTCCCATACCCAAACTCAGAAGAGGTAGTCAGCAATGTCAGAGTTCCACAGCTCACTGTCAGAAGAGCCCGGCTGTGTCAAGATTCACTGGAATCCTCCCAGTTATCTGAATTGAATTAATGCCCCCATAATTTCCTTTGTCTACGAAGTGACCTTAAGCAAAATCTGCTATTGTCCTCAAAGAGAAGAGGCTTTAAAAGAGATATGAGTCACAAGCAGGACTTACTCTGTGAGGAGCCATGGACTTTCTCATCCCTCTGGCTCTATAATGCTCTCGCCGCCTCTCTCATGCCACTCATTCCCATTCCCTTCCATAGTTGAGTCCTTGCCTCTTCCCACCCACCAACAGCCTTCTCCTCCCTATACACATCTCCATGGGACAGCCAAGGAGGACCCCGCCCCTACTGTAGCTGGGGAGAAGGGCAGCAACCCACGTGTGGCCTGAACCACTTTCCCCAGAAGCACATTAACAGCGGGGCCAGGTTTTACGGTAACTGTTCCCATGATGAGGCAGTATGTGCTGGCCTTTTGACAGTTACATTTGTTCCTATCAAAAAAAATATATTCCAAGTTCCATACAACCCATAAAAACTGGTTTCTGGGGCACAATCTGTTCAGAGCCCAGCCACTGCTTGCATATGATGTTATACTACATGAGTATACTTGATGCTCTATGTACACGAGTTTCTCCCTCACTAGTTTTAATAGAGCAGTGATCCAGATGTATTTTATTCCTATGAGAATATATGGTTTATGTCTGTCCATGTCCCAGTTTTCAGATACAGTATTCAATGAAACCTGTATCATTAAGGTAAATACTTCTAACCACTTCTGGTTTCACCATTGCCAGGCAGACTTTTCTTAATAGTTTGTTCTAAGAGCAGAGTGGAAAGCTATCATTTTCTGTGTAATTCTACAGAGCCATCTTGGGCCAATAGAGCTAATAGGGAAGCTGAAAACATACTGGGATGTCTTGATTAGAGAACTAACTTCCCTCTCCAGACTGATCTTCCCAATTTGGTAAAAGTTGAGCTTTACTGTGCTGCATCTCCACTAATTCGTAATCATCTCTGGCCCGTTCCTCAGAGGCCAAGATCTCCACGGAACATTAAATTGGACACGGAGGGAATGTCCTTGGAAGACTACACACTCCCATGCATTTTGAAGTCCTAATCACATCACTGTTATCTTCACTCATTATTTAACACAACGAAGCTGTGCTTTTAACTCTGATGTGTGAGTAATTGAACACACAAGCAGGCTGATGTCTTGCCTCTCACATTGTTATAACCGAGTGGTGTCTCTTGCTCCCACCAAAAACACAAATCATCACAGCAAGCTCTCTGTGTTTGTGATGGCAAACCTCCAAAACAGTGTTGTTTGGCAAAAACAGGAGTGTTTTTAGTAACAAAATCCAAGACACTACATTCTCAAACCAGCCTCTCATGGGCTAATTAACTAACCATCTGTTACATCTGGCCCCAAACTGTTAACTCACAAACTTGATTATCTTCATGTGTGAAACAGAGCTAGGTGAATTTTATTTTATTTTACTGTATCTTACCTTTCTGTCATGTAAGTCAGAAATCCAAATTTATTTGCAAATGTTCTCTGGATGTTTGAAGCCCTCTGGATAATTTACTTTTTTTCAGTTTCTTATGGAATTTTTTTTAACATACTTAAACATTTAGGGTTCATCTACCTAAATATAAGAAGTTATTTGTATCAAATAGCACGATGTGGGATGAAATGAAAAGAAACTCCAACTCAAAATGATGTAAACAATAAAGCCTATTTCTGGCTCACATCCCTGGAAAGTCAAGTGGCAAAACAGATGGCAGGGTGGCTCACTAAGAACTCCAGCCCATTTTATTTTATTTTAAATCCTCACAAAAAGGTTGTGTTTACTGATTTTTAGGTAGAGAAAGGAGAGAGAGAAACATCAATCAGGTGTCTCCCACATGTGTCCCCCCCCTGGATGGAATCCCCAACCTGGGTATGTGCCCTGTCTGGGAATCATACCACCATACCCTCACCCCTTAGCGTAGGGGACAACACTCCAATGAGCCAAGTCGCCTGGCCAGGGTTTTGGTTCCATTTACCTGTGCTGCTCTCAGCTTCTCCTACCTGCTGGCTGCAGCAGCAGTTAGGGTTATGTACGTCCTCTCTCCTAACTGGGAGGACAGAGAGCCTCACCTCTCACCTGAACCAATATAAACCTGAACCAATCACTGTGGCTATTAGAATGCCAGGCACTGATCTCATCCCTACCAATCATGTGGCCACAAAGATGGCACAGGCTGTTTGGTTCATGCTACTTAGTACTGACCTGTGGAGTTGGTGGTGGCCGCATCCCACTTGAGCCACCTGGTACTCTGCAATGGGGGGAGGGAGGGAGGAGGAGCAGGAGAGGCTCCCTGTAGAAGCGGGAAAGAGGTGATAGATGCTACATAAGCGACTATTGAATGCCACCTGCACTGTTTTCCTTAAAAAAGAACTGCTTTTTCTGTTTAGAATTGCAATAGAGATGTTACTGATACTGTTTAAAAACAGCATACAAGCCCTGGCCGGTGTGCTCAGTGAAGAGAGCATCGGCCCCTCCTTGCACACCAAAGGGTCTTGGGTTTGATTTTGGCCAAGGGCAGGTACCTGGGTGCAGGTTCAATTGTTGGTGAGGGTGTGTGCAGGAAGCAACACATTGATGTGTGACACCTCTCTCTCTCTCTCTCTCTCTCTCTCTCTCTCTCTCTCTCTCTTTCTCTCTCTCTCTCTCCCTCCCCCCTCCCTTCAAGAACTTTCTAAAATTCCTCAGGTGAGGATTAACCAAAAAACAAACAAACAGCATACACATTTTTTATAGCATAGCAGAAAGAGAGAGATAGAAATAGGGTAGTATTTATCTACCCAAAAGAACCATTTTGCCAATATTATACTGGTTAGGAATCCAAGTGTTCTGGAATCTGAGTCCTTGGATTTCAATTGTGTCTCTATCACTTACAGCTGCATGACCTCAGTTAGCACCTGCGTCTCAGTAAATGAGGATCACACTAGTGCCGCCATCATCAGGACTAAATGAAATCGCACAAGCAGATACGTCTTGTAGCAGTAATGAGTGCTCTGTAGTTGTTACCCATCCGTCAGAATGTGGCTTCTCTGTGGACAGGGACCTCGCCTGCCTTATTCCCTGCTGTAACCTCAGTGGCTGGCACAGCATAGATGGTTGATAAACACTTGTGTGAAGCATGAATGACTCTCCTTTCCTCCATCTCTAACTCCCTAAAACCAGAGTAAAGAAGAGGAAAGAGTTAAGGAAATTAGAGGTCAGTACAGCTGGAGCAAGTTCTTGGTTGCAGGCCAGCGCTGAAATCCAGGAGGAATGGGGTTCAGAGTTGTGGATCTACTCTGAGTGCCATTGGAGCAGTGCAGCTGACAGGGTCTGGAATGGAAGAGGTAGAGTGTTTGTTAAATCCCACAGCCTGAGCTTTTTTTTTTGAGCCCGAGAAGCAAAGGATGAAGCTGAATCATCTGGTTCAGTAACATAATCTTAAAATAAAATGAAAAGGCTGGCAGGATCTCTGTGGGAAAAGAGAGAAGAAGAATATTCAAAGGGAAAAGACAATAGAGGATTTAATCCAAAACATCTAAAAGAAATACTGTCTTCAGGGATTTTCAGAGATTCTCTATAAAGGGAGAAAGAAATTGGTGACTAAAGAAGAGGATAGAACGGTGGGGCTGTTTCAAACATAGGGACTGCACATGCGGCTCTAAAGTATACCTACAGGAATTGCTCAATCAGACAGACAGACATGCTCAGTTCTGAGCTGGCCCTCCCCACCCTCCAGCCTTCCTTATCTTCTGGGCTTCTGCCAAGAGGTGGCAGAACATTGACGCAAAAATAGGTCCTGCGCAGTGAGAAGAAACCCAACCAAACTAAACTCTCCTCCCAAGATAAAGCTAATGAATATTCACTTTGGAATATTCAGAGGAACAATACAAAAGAGAAGTCATATGGAAGATTTAACAAATTCACAACTTTGCATTTGTTTTAAAGAGACTTAATTTAAAATAGTTTCAGATGTACAGAAAACTTGCATAAAAACAGTACAGGTAATTTATATATATCCTGTGCCCCTGTTGTTAAGGTCTTACATAAATATGATACATTTGTTACAACAAATGAGCCAATGTGGATACACTATTATTAAGCAGAGCTCAGACCTTATTTCCATGCCTTTAGTTTTAACCTATTCCTTTGTCCAAGGATCCCCTCTAGGGTACCACATCACATTTATTCATCATGTTTCCTTAGCTTCCTCTAAAAGGTGACATTTCAAACTTTGTTTCTTTTAGATGACCTTAACATTTTGAGAAATACTGGTTAAATATTTTATGGAGTGTTCCTCAATTTGGGTTTGTCTAATGTTTTTCTCTTGATTTGATTTGGACTATAGTTTTTGGGAGGAAGACCACAGAAGTAAGTGCCATTCTCATCATGTCATATCAAGGATACTCAACCTGACTCACCACTAATGATACCAGTCTTCCTCACATTTATGCCCCCTGTCCATACTGTACTCTTTGGAAGGTCATTAGGTACAATCCACATTTAAGGGGAAGGGAGTTGGACTCCACTTTCTTAAGGGGCCAGTGTCTATACACATTTACAAAAATAATTTCTTCTGTATGGGAATTTGTCTCCTCTCCTCACGTATTTATTCAATCATTTATTTATGTCTGTATGTGTGAGGAATCCATAGGCAGCAAAATTGCAGACATCTGTCGTAGCAATATCTTTACTGATATAGCTCCTAAGGCAATGGAAACTAAAGAGAAAATAAACAAATGGGACTACATCAAAATAAAAAGCTTCTGCACAGCAAAAGAAACCATCAACAAAACAAGAAAGCCCACTGCAGGGGAGAACATATTTGCCAATGTTATCAAGGGTTTAATCTCCAAAGTCTACAGGGAACTCATGCAACACAACAAAAGGAAGATAAACAATCCAATAAAAAAATGGGCAAAGGACATAAGTAGACACTTTTCGAAAGAAGACATATCATACAGAAGGCTGAGAGACATATAAAAACATGCTCAAAGTAACTAACCATCCGAGCGATGCAAATTAAAACGACAATGAGGTACCATCTCACACCTGTCAGAATGGCTATCATCAACAAATCAACAAATGACAAGTGCTGGCGAGGATGCAGAGAAAAAGGAACCCTCTTTCACTGCTGGTGGGAATGCAGACTGGTGCAGCCACTGTGGAAAACAGTATGGAGTTTCCTCAAAAAATTAAAAATGGAGCTTCCATTTGACCCAGTAATCCCACTTCTGGAATATATTACCAGAAACCAGAAACACCAAGCAGAAAGGATATATGTGCCCCTATGTTCATAGCAGCACAATTTACAATAGCTAAGATTTAGAAACAGCCTAAGTGCCCATTAGCAGATGAGTGGATTAGAAAACTGTGGTACATCTACACGATGGAATACTATGCTGCTGTAAAAAAGAAGGAACTCTTACCATTTGCAACAGCATGGATGGAACTGGAGAGCATTATGCTAAGCAAAATAAGCTGGTCAGAGAAAGATAAATATCACAAGATCTCACTCATTTGTGGAATATAATGAACAACATAAACTGTTGAACAAAAATAGAGCCAGAGAAAAACATATTTTAGAATATAATAGAAGTAATCCTGTTATTTGTGGATTTTTAATATTTCCTACAACTTTTGTGATATTATACTATCTTAGTACAGTTTTGGTAATATTATTATATTTAAAATCTTTTTTCTTGAAATATTAATGTTTATTGCATGTAACATTATTATACTTAAAATAGTTTTTCTTAAAATATTAATGTTTATTGCATGTAACATCATAAAAAAACAAATAGAGGCAAATTCTTCAAATAAAAAAATAAAATGTATCTATCTTAGAAAAGGAAGTGTAAAAAAATATATGTATATACATATATATATATATTATTTGTAGGGCGCGGCTATAGGGTTAAGCCTCTGACTGACCTGTTGGCAAAGCCACAAACAAGTCCCAGCTTAGAGGGCACAGCCCTCTTAGCATAATTAGGCTCGACCTTATGACACTCCCTAGATCTTATCTGGGTAGCTAAAGGGCTGAGGGAAATGTAGCAAGTTCTGCCACAACAAGTGAAACTCACAAGAACATTGTAACTATGGTGACCACTACCTTGTTTACCTCTGGCTATAAAATAAAGGCTCAGGTTGCCATTGGGATCTCTCTCTGTGGCCTCAGCCAGGCACAGGAAGATCCACCTAGACCCAGTTTATTCTCTTTGTCTGTCTTTTCTTCATCCTTCACCACCCTCCCTCAGGCTTGTGAACCCTTGGCTGAGCTGGCTTGGCACAATTACTTATTTCAGAGAGGAAAGGAGAGGGAGAGAGAGATAGAAACATCAATGATGAGAGAGAATCATAGATAGACTGCCTCCTGCATGCCCCCTTCTTTGGATCAAGCATGTAACCTGGGCATGTGCTCTGACTGGGAATCAAACCATGACCTCTTGGTTCATAGGTCAATGCTCAACCACTGAGCCATGCCAGCCAGGCCAATTAGTCACTTTTTAAGCAAGCTTAGTAGAAGACAAATTCACTTCCAACCTTTAAATTGTTCTCTCAAAAACTGCTAATGCTGAAAAGAGGAATGAGCATTCATTCACAGAGAGAATTAAAGTGATTGGTCATGGACATGGATAATAGGTAATGTCAAGGTAGGTAGGAGGTCTTTTATGTAAGTCACACAGATGAAAAAACACACTGAACACATATGAGGTAGATGGCATTTTATAGGGGAACTAAATGTGTAACCAGAACCCAAGTTTGGTTTGCCTGCCACCATGAAAGCCAAACTCATGAGACAGATGCTGGTGAAAAAGGTAAGTGGTTTATTTAAGTGCCAGACACCTGAGAAAATGGGGGACTCTTGTAGCAAAGCCATGTCAATATCTTGCTGCAGGCAGAGGTTTTTATAAGGAGAAAGAGGGAAAGCCGAACAAAGAAATCAAGGGAATGGGACTTAGAAGTTCTCTATATGCAGTCCAGCACAGTCCATTCCGATAAGGATCTTGACTGGTCAAGTGATGGTCTGGTGTGTGTCATTCTGGTCTTCATCATCCTGGTTCTAAGTCATTCTAGTTCTATGGTTGAAGGTCAGCAAATCTCCTAGAACTGGGATGACTGAAGGTCAGAGTCTGCATCTTCTGAAATTAGTTCCTAGGATTCTTATATGAACACTAGAGGCCCGGTGCACAACATTCGTACACTGGGAGGGGGGGATCCCTCAGCCCAGCCTGCATCCGGCCTGTGCCCTCTCGCAGTCTGGGACCCCTCGGGGGATGTCCGACTGTTGGCTGAGGCCTACTCCCTAAGGCGGTAGTCAGACATCCCCCGAGGGGTCCTTAGTGTTACCGTGGAGGCGAGAGAGGCTCCCACCACTGCTGCTGCGCTTGCCAGCCATGAGCCCAGCTTCTGGATGAGTGGCGCTCCCTCTGTGTGGTGCATTGACCACCAGGGGGCAGCTCCTGCGTTGAGTGTCTGCCCCCTGGTGGTCAGTGTGCATCATAGCAACTAGTCATTCTGGCTTTTGGTCAATTTGCATATTAGCCTTTTATTATAAAAGACTAGAAGCCCGTTGCACGAAGATTCGTGCAATAGGCCTTCCTTTCCCTGGCTGCTGGCACTGGTTTTCCTTCGGCACCCGGGACCCAGGCCTTTGGTCTGGCTGCAGCGGAAAAGCCAAGCCTTGAGGCTTGGCTTCTGCACTGCGGCCACAGCAGAGAAGCCAAGCCTCTTCAGTCTTCAGTCTTCACTCTTCACTCTTTACTCTTCACTCCTACCGGAGCCTTCAGTCTTTGCTCCGTGCCTGTGTATACAAATTAACCGCCATCTTTATTGGGTTAATTTGCATAGTCGCTCTGATTGGCTGGTGGGCATGGTGGAGTGACACCAATTTGCATGTTTCTCTTTTATTAGTGTAGATGCTGTTTATATATAAGCTACATATTAGTGTCAACATTTACAGAAACAATGTCAAAAGAATGATAGGGTGGGTTACAATTCCCCATTGTTACCAAGGTCTAACTTTATTCTGTGTGCACAGGTGGATTTTGCTAAGATTGAACTTTACTAAGTCAATGACCCCAGACAAGCCATATAGTCTCTTGTTTTCTAGATCTGGCTGAGCAGGGTTACAACCACATATTTTTTGAAAAAGTGTGTCATAAATACTTCATTTCATTCTTTGTCTTGTCACATGGCTATATTCTTCCGTGAGGCAGGGTATCTCATAAAAGCTTCCCCATCTTACTCCTATTCCCATTATTCTCTAACCACACATTATTAGTTTTGCTTCTGGCACTTATCAATTTAATTGTATTCTTATCAGGTTACAAGTTCTTTGCTACATCTCTCCTCACTAGATCATAGGTTCTATGAAGGAAAAAACTATCTCTTCAGCTCACAGTTGTACCTCCAGTGCTGGCACAGTATCTATTTGCTTCCGTTTGTTGAATGGTTTAAAACAGGGGCGGGAACTGCTCTGCCCTGGCCCATGGAGGTGTCTGCAGCGCAGTGTCCATAGGAGCCTCTGCTTTCATTTCCCAGGGGAATGGCCTGAAAATCCGTATGTTAAAATCCTAACCCTTAATGTGATGTTGTTAGGAGGTGGGACTTTGGGGAGATAATTAGTTCATGAGGGTAGAGATCTCATGAAAGGGATTAGTGCCCTTGTTAAAAGGACCCCAGAAACTCTCTCATCTCATCTCCATGTGGCCATGTGAGGACACAACAAGAAGGGAGCAGTCCGCAAACCAGAGGAGGGTACCCACCAGAATCCAACCATAGGGACACCCTGCCTGATCTTGGATTTATAGCCTCCAGAAATGTGAGAAATAAATTTGTTTTTTTAATAAGCTGCCTTGTCTTTTTCTTTGGCAGCCTGAATGTACTAAAGCACCTGGCACATACATGGGTGGGCAGAATGCTTGCTTCCCATGTTAAGTGAGCCTTTTCCCCAAAGACCAAAATGGTGCTGCCCTAAACTCTAGCACCTTACTGAAATTTAATGATGATAAAAGGGCCCCTGCAAACTATTCTCACAGCCCTCTTTGGCAATGGACTCAAACATGAGCATTTGGGAAATTGGTTGACCCACTTGTCAGACTCCAAATTTACAAGATGTGTGTTTCCCCCAGGAAGTTTGCTGTAGTCACTTTGGTCATTAGCTACCTAACAGCCCATCCTTCCAGCACATCAGACATGTGTGGTTTACCAGGGTTCTCAGTGAACTGGCCCTAATTCAAATCTGTAAATCATTCAAGATCCTGAGCAAGAGCTCAGGTGCCCCTGGCGTTTGCCTCTCAAGAAGATTTATTCCCAAATGCCAGGGCTTTGGAAGAGCGTAGTTTTCCTCAGTTACCTTTCCTTCAGAGGAAGAATGGCTTTATTTATCCTTATTTTTGTTTAAAGCAGAGCTATGTTTAAGAGGTTCATTCTAAAAAGAGATCAAGTCAGAGTCTGGTTGTGACTATTGGGAATTTTCCTTCAGCTAAAATAACTTATGGCTGTGCTTGAACGTCGGCCAACCCGGGGGCTGCTGGGCAGCACTGGAACTTAAAAGTTGCTAATAAAGTTGTGAAGGAAAGTCATAAAAGAGAATTGCAAACAAAATCATCTAAAAGGAAAAAATATTGTACTATGATGAAATTCACTCTCCAGGGACCAGAATAGAAAATTCACAGACATAAGCTTTATGTGTAGAGTCATTTGATGGATTTTAAATTTCTCTCCCTTTGGTAGGTTTTACTTGCCAGGTTCAGCTAATCAGTTATTGTTTATCTTGCAGAAAACCTCAGCACTGTTGGCCAAAAGAAAAACCCAAGATCACCTCAATTCTGTAACAGTGGGTAATTGTAACCCACCCCACCATTCTGTTTGATATTATTTCTGTAAATTCTGACTCTAATATGTAGCTTGTAGATAAACAACATCCTATATAATAAAAGGCTAATATTCAAATCGACTGAATGGCAGAATGACTGGTCGCTATGACACGCACTGACCATCAGGGGGCAGATGCTCAACGCAGGAGCTGCCCCTGGTGGTCAGTGCGCTCCTGCAGGGGGAGTGCAGCTCAGCCAGAAGCCCTGAACCAGGCTCACAGCTGGCGAGCGCAGTGGCAGTGGTGGTATCTTCTCCTGCCTCTGTGGCAGTTGGACATCCCCCAAGGGCTCCCAGACTGCGAGAGGGCGCAGGCCGGGCTGAGGGACACTCCTCCCCCCTCCCCCCCCCTGCCGAGTGCACGAATTTCATGCACTGGGCTGCTATTGTTTGTATAAGAATCCTAGCAACTAACTCCAGAAGATTCAGACTCCGACCTTCAGTCATCCCAGTTCTGGGAGATTTGCTGACCTTCAGCGGTACAACCAAGATGATGTAGAACCAGGATGATGAAGACCAGGATGATGCACAGCAGACCATCACTTGACCAGCTTCAAGTTCCTTATCAGAATGGACTGTGCTGGCCTGCATGTCGAGAACTTTTCAACCCCTCCCCTTGATCTTTGTTCTGCTTTCCCTCTCCCTCCTTATAGAACCGCCTGCCTGCACCAAAATAGGGAGATGGGCTTTGCAACCCATCTTCGAAGGTGTCCAGCACTTGAACTAACCACTATTATTTTTCACCAGCATTTGTCTCATGAGTTTGGCATTCGTGGTGACATACAACTGAACTTGGGTTCTGGTTACAGTTTTGGCAAGCCAGCCAGGAGCAAGCAGGAGAACCCCATCCTGCCCCTTCCCGGTAAGTCCCTGGACTTTGGAGGGGGTTCCCCAGGCTGCCTGTGGCTGACCTACCCTGCAAGAGAACTTGGGAGACCCTAGCAGCTGCTAAGTGATTTTTCTCGGGTACTGTCCTTCTCTCTCTCTCTCTCTCTCTCTCTCTCTCTCAATCTCTCTCTCTCTCTCTCCTGGTCTGATGTGCACGACCAGGAGTCCCTGCCCCAGCACTTGGGACTTTTTGAACCATTGGAATTCCATAGGAATCAGTAGGTGCCGCCGGGTGGTAGGCACAGCTTAGTAACTAAAGAAATCCCAGCTCCCTGTTGTGGGATTTAGTTGGAGTGCTCTTTTGGTTTTGGTACTTGGATTTTGAGGTATTATTTGCTTTTCTTGTTGCCCACATCTTGTGGGATGTCTTAATAATTGTGTTCTTGATTTGGGATGTTATTACTTGGGAGAAATTTGCATAGGAATCTTAATGCTATATAGTTACTTGCTCCTTCCTTTTATCTGATTGTTATTTTGTGTGTAACCCTTGACTCTTAAGCATGGTGGACTTTGGCTTTAGTACCCAGTGGCAACGCCCTGGGTTATATTCTGGATTATTGGTCCACCTGTGGTTATGAGTCAATGACCAAGAAAAAGATGACCTTTTATTGTAACACAGCTTGGCTGGCATGTATGTGTTGGGGTTGGAAGAGCGAGGGCCCCTAAATAGTTCTTTGAACTACTATGCTATTTTGTGATTGGAGTTGTTTTGCCAAATGTCTAGTAAATAGGATACGATCTCTCATGTTGTTACATCATAAGAATTCTACTCAGTAAGATCTAAATTGATGGTTCAAATATAGGAAAAAGGTCTCACACTTCCAGACAACAAAACTCAGAAAGAAAAATGTGAGTAAATAAGTCTTTTAAACACTCTAAATCCTCCTCCTAGAAGCCCGGGAGCTGTTGTGGTACCAGCAACAATGGAGAAATTAATTCCACCCCCAAACCCTATGCTGGCTATGGGAGCTGCAGCGTCAAAGACCCTACCTCAAAGTGAAAGGGGAAAATGGGGTTTTTAAAATCAAGCCAATGGAGGTCCAGGAGCTGCTTCAGTCCCAGGAACAAGCCCTAGCCTGATGTCCCCTGCCTTACCTCCAGCCTCCTGAAACTTATCAGCTTCATTGTTGTTATGCCTCTTTATTTTCTTTATGCTCTTTTTTTTTCTGTTATGCCTTTTTAAAAATGTGAGCATATGTGTTAATGAAATAACCTGTTTCTGAAAGTTATGAAATATGTTCATAAATTTGCTAATTTAAAGAACACTAATTACTTACTTTTAGTTGTCACTAAAAATTAAGGTTTCTAAAAATTAAGAATTCTAATGACATTGAAAAAAAAGTATGTAGTTTTGATAATATATAATTGAAAGTAGGTTGTTCTAAAGTTAGTTATTTCTGAATGAGTTAAAAAGAAGCAAACTAAGAGGGACTAGGAAGGCACAGAAAGATTGTGTAAATCGCAGAGAGTTTGTGCAAGATTTTTTTGTCATTTAGAGGCAGTTACTGTTTTACTCTGATGCCTTTGCAAAAACATTACATCTTCAGAAAGATGCATGGAAAGGACATTGACTTACTCTGAAATATGAATTTCTGAGAATAAAATTTCAGTTCAGATCTTTATAATAGATAAAGATCTTCACACCTCTCAGAATGGCTATCATCAAAAATCAACAAGTGCTGGCAAAGCTGTGGAGAAAAGGGAACACTAGTTCACTGCTGGTGGGAATGCAGACTGGTGCAGCCACTATGGGAAACAGTATGGAGTTCCCTCAGAAAATTGAAAATAGAGCTGCCATTTTACCCAGTAATCCCACTTCTGGAAAATATCCTAAAACCCCCAAAACACCACTCAGAAAGAATATATGCACCCCTATGTTCATAGCATAGCAGCATTATTTTAAAAAAAATCTTTATTGTTGAGATTATTACAGATGTTCCTCTTTTTCCCCCATTGCCCCCTTCACCTGTTTCCCACCCCTCCCCAGGCCTTTGACACCCTATTTTCTGTGTGCAGAGGTACTGCATACATGCATATGAGACCTTTGTTTAATCTCTTCCCGCCCCCCAACCCCCTTTCCTCTGAGAATCGTGAGTTTATTCCATTTTCATGCCTTTGATTCTATTTTATTCACCAGTTTATCCTACTCATTAGATTTCTTATTTGTTTATTTTGATTTTTAGATTCGATTGTTGATAGGCATGTATTTGTTGCCATTTTGTTGTATATATTCTTGATCTTCCTCCTCCTCCTCCTCCTCCTCCTCCTCCTCCTTCTCCTCCTCCTCTCCCTCCTCCTCCTCTCCCTCCTCCTCCTCCTCCTCCTCCTCCTTCTTTTTCTTCTTTCTTCTTTTTTCTTTCTTCTTTCTTCTTTCTTCTTCTTTCTTCTTCTTCTTCTTCTTCTTCTTCTTCTTCTTCTTCTTCTTCTTCTTCTTCTTCTTCTTCTTCTTCTTCTTTTTCTTCTTCTTCCTCTTCTTCTTCTTCTTCTTCTTCTTCTTCTTCTTCTTCTTCCTCTTCCTCTTCCTCTTCCTCTTCTTCATTTTCCTCTTCTTAAAGGGTACTCTTCAGCATTTCATATAGTACTGGTTTGGTGGTGATGAACTCCTTTAGATTTTTCTTGTCTGTGAAGCTCTTTATCTGATCTTCAATTATAAATGATAGCTTTGCTGGATAGAGTAATCTGGGTTGTAGGTCCTTGCTATTCATCACTTTGAATATTTCTTGCCACTCCCTTCTGGTCAGCATAGTTTCTGTTGAGAAATCAGTTGACAGTCATATGGGCATTCCCTTATAGGTAACTAACTGCTTTTCACTTGCTGCTTTTAAAATTCTCTCTTTGTCTTTAGCCCTTGGCATTTTAATTATGATGTGTCTTGGTGTGGTCATTTTTGGATTCTTCTTGTTTGGGACTCTCTGTGCTTCCAAGACTTGTAAGTCTATTTCTTTCACCAGGTAAGAGAAGTTTTCTGTCATTATTTCTTCAAATAGGTTTTTAATATCCTTCTCTCTCTCTTCTTCTGGCACCCCAATAATACCAATGTTGGTACACTTGAAGTTGTCCCAGAGGCTCCTTACACTAGCTTCATATTTTGGGATTCTTTTTTCTTTTTGCCCTTCTGGATGGCTGTTTTTTGCTTCTTTGTATTTCAAATAGTTGATTTGATTCTCAGAAACCTCTACTCTTGAATCCCTGTATATTAGTCTTTATTTCAGTCAGTGTATGCTTAATTTCTGACTGATCCTTTTCCATTTTTATGGAGCTTTATAGAAGATTCTTATATTGAACTCTATATCCAGTATTTTGCTTTCATTCATTTCTTTCATTTGTGACATGTTTCTTTGTCTCCACATTTTGACTGCTTCCCTGTGTTTGTTTCTATGTATTGGGTAGAGCTACTATGTCTTTTGAGTTGGTAGAGTGGCCTTGTGTTGTAGGTGATCTATAGGGCCCAGTGGCTCAGCCTCCCCAGTCACCTGAGCTGGGAGCTCTAGTGCACCCCTTTGTGGG
The DNA here is from genome assembly GCF_028538775.1 of Myotis yumanensis. Classification (NCBI taxonomy): domain Eukaryota; kingdom Metazoa; phylum Chordata; class Mammalia; order Chiroptera; family Vespertilionidae; genus Myotis; species Myotis yumanensis. The sequence continues at coordinate 100,261,193 of NW_027223752.1, forward strand.
CTGTGAGGACAGTTTTGTTGTAGTTGAGACTTAACTGCTATTGATGTCACTCGGAGGAATTTACCTCCAGGCCAATTGGCTGTGAGGACTAGCTGCGACTACAGTGGGAGAGCTGCTGTGCAGGAGACACCCCTATGGAGCAGGACTTGCTTCAGTGGGGCTTTGGTGCTCACTGAGTCTCCCCTTTGAGTGTGTCACTTATGGATGTGAAGAGTTGTAATCTGGTATTGTCTGACACTGACCACTGAGTATACTAGCTCTTGGGTCTCCAGGGAGGTACAAAGTCAGCCATTTCCTGAGGCCATCCAGCAGGAGCTACAGAGAGATCTGCAGATTCCTCCTCTTTGTATTGGGTTTGGAAGTGCTCAGACAAGGCCCAGCTGTGAAGCAAGGCAGGCTGGTTCTGGTGCCAGGTCTTGGGCCTTTTATGGATAGGTTTGGAGCTCCCTGATCTTGCAGCTTGTTTGAGAGGTTTTAGCCTGAGCAAGGACAGGCCATTTATATGCAAAAGCCACTGCACACAGCTTGGGTGGGGTTGTAAATTGGATGAGGTAGGGTCATAGGGAATCACCAGGGCAGAGCAAACAGAAATAGCTGCCAGTCAATCCTGCAACCGGGGAGGTCCCAGCATAGGAACAATGATTCCTGTGAGCACCTTCATCTGGAAGAAAGCCACCCCAAGTTCCTGCTCCAATGCCAGACAATCCAGTTCTTCCTCATACATGTGTGTCCTCCAGAGCCTCCCCCTGGTGCTGGAGCTCATAGGAAGCAGGACTTGGTAAGTTCAGTTCATGGTGCAGGTCTTTTAAGAGGAACAGCTAGGTCTCCAACAGCCTCTGTGTCACTGAGCCCCAATCTATACTGGTTTTTACAGCCTGTAGTTCTTACTGCCCATAGGGACTTCTCTTTCCAGCTCTGGGACCCTGGGCTGGGGGTCTGGTGTGGGGCTGGGACCCCTTGCTCTTCCAAGCGGCCTCTGAAGAGATGATCTTCCTTCTGATTAAAAAAGCAGCACACCTGGGTGCCGGACCAGCCTATTCTGCACCTCCTTCTACCAGTTTTAGTGTGCTTTCTTCTTTACTTCTCTAGTTATAGGACTTTCATTCAACCAGCTTTCCAGTGGTTCTGGATGATGGTTGTTCTGTATTTTAGTTGTAATTTTGATGTGATTGTGGGAGGCAGTCAGTGTAGGCTTGGTTCTCCCCATAGCAGCGTTATTTATAATAGCTAAGATTTAGAAACAGCCCAAGTGTCCATCAGTAGATGGATAAAAGAACTGTGGGAATATTATGCAGCTGTAAAATAGAGAGATCTCTTACCCTTTGGGACAGCATGGATGGACCTGGAAAATATTATGCTAAATGAAATAAGCCAAACTGAGAAAGACAAATATCACAGGATCACATTTATTTGTTAAATCTAATGAACAAAATGAATTGACCAAGAAAATGAGACCTGAAGCAGGGAGGCATGGAGCAGACTGATATACCCTGATGTGGGGTTGAGGGTATGAGAAGAGATAAACCAAAGAACTTTATAATTATTTTATACTTATATACAAGCCCATAGACATGGGCAATAGGGTAGTGAAGGCCTGAGTGGGTAAGGTCTGGGAGGAGTGGGGAGGAAGGGGAAAAATGGGAGATATCTGTAATATTATCAACAAAAATAGATATATTTAAAATGAAAAAAATTATAGAACTCTAAGAAATATCTGGACTCAGAGAAATACTGGCAAATAATTAGGATAAATAAGAATTGACTATGTGACCAAAATAAAGATAATTATTATTCTTATGACTTTGTTCAAAATAGTGCTGATTTTTAAAAACTTGTTTGTTTTCTTAGAGCACTTTAGTAAATTGTTTCTTAACAAGCAATGTTGAAGCATTTATATTTTTTCTCCCTACTTATTTCCTCCATAATTTAAAAACTCTTAATGAGTATTATTATTATTGTTTTTTTAAGGGCATAAAATTTATAGATAACAATTTCTTATTTTTTAAATAATAGACATAGACTTGAATATTCTGTTAGGGGTACTTTTTAATCTTTGACTAACAAATATTTTAATATCCATTTTTATTATTTTTTTAAAGTTGCTGGAGCAAAGTTAGACATGCATGGAGCAAATACTCTCTTTTAAGAAGAGAACCAAAAATAAAATATCTATATAACATTATACAGTGGATCATATTTTTTAAATGCATCATATACCAGTATTTATTTATTTGTTTGTTTATTTATATTTATTTATTGTTTAAAGTATTACATCTGTCTCCTTTTTCCCTGATTCACCACCCCTCCTGCCACCCACCCCCAAGGGCCAGCCCCCATTGCCCCAATGTCTGTGTCCATTGGTTATGCTAATATATATGCATACAAGTTCTTTGGTTGATCTCTAACACCCGCCCCCCCCGGCCCTTGTCTCTGGACCTATTTTTGTTCATCAGTTTATGTTGATCATTATATGCCACATATGAGTGAGATCATGTGATATTTACCTTTCTTTGACTGGTTTATTTTGCTTACATAAAGCTCTCCAGTTCCATCCATGCTGTTCTGTTGCAAATGGTAAAAGTTCCTTCTTTTTTATAGCGGCGTAGTAGTCCATTGTGTAGATGTACCACAGTTTTTTAATCCACTCATCTGCTATGGGCACTTAGATTGTTTCTAAATCTTAGCTATTGTAAATTGTGCTGCTATGAACATAGGGGTGAACATATCCTTTCTGATTGGTATTTCTGTTTCCTTGCGATATATTCCTAGAAGTGGGATTACTGGGTCAAATGGAAGTTCCATTTTTAATTTTTTGAGGAAACACCATACTGTTTTCCACAGTGGCTGCACCAGTCTTCATTCCCACCAGCAGTGCAAGAGGTTTTCTTTTACTCTGCATCCTCGCCAGCACTTGCTGTTTGTTGATTTATTGATGATAGCCATTCTTACAGGTGTGAGATGGTACCTCATTGTTGTTTTGATTTGCATCTCTCGGATGATTAGTGACTTTGAACGTGTTTTCATATGTCTCTCGGCCTTCTGTATGTCCTCTTTCGAAAAGTGTCTATTTAGGTCCTCTGTCCATTTTTAAAATTGGATTGTTTATCTTGCTTTTGTTAAGATGTATGAGTTCCCTGTAAATTTTGGAGATTAAACCCTTATCACAGATAACATTGGCAAATATGTTCTCCCCTGCAGTGGGCTTTCTTGTTGTTTTGTTGATGGTTTCTTTTGCTGTGCAGAAGCTTTTTATTTTGATGTAGTCCCATTTGTTTATTTTCTCCTTAATTTCCATTGCCCTAGGAGCTGTATAGGTAAAGATATTGCTTCAGCATATGTCTGAGATTTTGTTGCATTTGGATTCTTCTAGTATTTTTATAGTTTCCTGTCTTACATTTAAGTTCTTTAGCCATTTTGAGTTTGTTTTTGTGACTGGTGTAAGTTGGTGATCTAGATTCATTTTTTTGCATGTATCTGACCAAATTTCCCAGCACCATATATTTTTTATATATATATATTTTTTATATTTTTTTAAAATATATTTTTATTGATTTTTTTACAGAGAGGAAGGGAGAGGGACAGAGAGTTAGAAACATCGATGAGAGAGAAACATCGACCAGCTGCCTCCTGCACACCCCCTACTGGGGATGCGCACGCAACCTAGGTACATGCCCTTGACCGGAATCGAACCTGGGACCTTTCAGTCCGCAGGCCGATGCTCTATCCACTGAGCCAAACCGGTTAGGGCCCAGCACCATTTATTGAAGAGACTGTCATGACTCCATTTTATGCTCTTGCCTCCTTTGTCAAATATTTACTGAGCATAATGGTTTGGGTCTATTTCTGGGTTCTCTGTTCTGTTCCATCCGTCTATATGTCTATTCTTGTGCCAGTAACAGGCAGTTTTGAGAACTGTGGCTTTGTAATATAGCTTGATATCTGGTATTGTGATCCCTCCAACTTTGTTCTTCTTTCTTAGGAGTGCTGTGGCTATTTGGGGTCTTTTTTTTTTTCTTTTCCAGATGAATTTTTGGAGAGTTTGTTTTAGGTCTGTGAAATATGCCATTGGTATTTTAATGGGGATTGCATTGATTCTATAAATTGTTTTGGGTAGTATGGACATTTTAATGATGTCGATTCTACCAATCCATGAACATGGTATGTTCTTTCATTTGTTTATGTCTTCCTCTATCTCTTTTTTCAATGTCCTGTAGTTTTCGGAGTACAGGTATTTTACCTCCTTAGTTAAGTTTATTCCTAGGTATCTTAATTTTTTTTTTTTTGGTGCAATGGTAAATGGGATTGTTTTTAGTTTATTTTATTATTTATTTATTTATTTATTTATTTATTTATTTATTTTAGTTTCTCTTTCTATGAGTTTACTATTGGTGTATAAAAAAGTCATAGGGGTGTGGAGAGAGCAGAGTGCCTGAAGAATGGCTTCTCTGTGTACAACACATCCAACAGCAACTTGGGTTTACTCCTCTCAGGTTGCAGAATATTATGGCCTTCCTGTGACATTACGCCCTATACATAAAAAAAAATAAATAAATAAATTTTAAAAAGCCATAGATTTCTGGGTGTTAATTTTGTATCCTGCTACGTTGCCAAATTCATTTATTAAGTCTAGCAGTTTTTTGATGGAGTCTTTAGGGTTTTCTATGTACAGTATCATGTCATCTGTGAATAATGGCAGTTTTACTTCTTCTTTTCCAATTTGGATGCCTTTTTGTTTCTCCTTCTTGTCTGATTGCTATGGCTAGCACTTCCAGTACTATGTTGAACAGAAGTGGTTAAGTGGGCATTCCTGTCTTGTTCCTGTTCTTAGGGAAATGAATTTAGTTTTTGCCCATTGAGTATGATATTGGCTGTAGGTTTGTCATATTTGGCTTTTATTATGTTGATGTATGATCCCTCTATTCCCACTTTGTTGAGAGTTTTTATCAAGAAAGGGTGTTGGATTTTGTCAAATGCTTTTTCTACATTGATTGATATGAGTATGTGATTTTTGTCCCTCAGTTTGTTTATGTGCTGTATCACATTTATTGATTTGCGGATATTGTACCGTTCTTGCATCCCCGGAATATATCCCATTTGGTCATGGTAAATGAGTGAGTATTATTATTTTCCTGCCAATATGCTTCTTTGCATGAATCCAATAGGGATCTGATGTCTTCATAACAGGACTCATACAGCCAGTTTCCAATTATAGTTTTACTACAGGCCCACTGCCTGACATGCGTGCACTGGGGTGTATGTGTGTGTGTGGGGGGTGTCCCTCAACTCAGCCCGTGCCCTCTCACAGTCTGGGACCTCTCGGGGGATGTCTGCCTGCTGGCTTAGGCCTGTTCCCTCCCGGTAGGCCAGCAGAGGCAAGAGAGGCTCCTGCTACCACTGCTGCACTCACCAGCCCTGAGCCCAGCTTCTGGCTGAGTGGTGCTTTTCCTGTGGGAGCGCACTGACCACCAGGGGGCAGCTCCTGCATTAAGCGTCTGCCCCCTGGTGGTCAGTGCGTGTCATAGCGACCGGTCGTTTCTCTGTTTGGTCAATTTGCATATTAGCCTTTTATTATATAGGATTAACCAAGACTTTGATCAGAATGTCATGTTTGAGAAAGACACACCTAGACTGGATGTCAGCAAAAAGCTTTAAGGAATTCAGATTGACTTTGAAGGTGATAAAAGCCCCTTGGAGAAATGGCCTGCTACCTGGCTTATTTACATGGCTCCTGACATTCTTTCCAGGTAAGGGACAAAAGGTGCCTTCCTGGGAGATGGAAAGGAAAGAACCTCAAGGCATTTGGGGGAACCTGAAGAACTTGAGAAATTTACCCAAACCTATAGGTATGGCGGCAAAGCGTGAGGGCAACTGTGTGGCTTGGCTTCTTTGCCCTGAAAGGAAACTTTCTTGTGAGATTCCAGCAAAGCAGATTTAAGAAAGCCTATATGATCATTTGCTGTTCTTATTGTGTTTATGAAAATAATCAGGCCAAATTGAAACTGGACTAAATGCAGTAAATGAATTGGTTTTGATTCAGCTCTTTAACAAAAATAGGGTGATTTTAGGGGGAAAATTGTGTATCAATAGAATCTATAGTACATAGTTATGAATATTAGACTCTAGTTCAGTTAATTGTCTATAAAATTTTATTTTCATCTATGAACTAGACTGGATATAGAATTTTTCTAGTGTTCTGAAACATTTTTGGCTATAACCCCCTAACTTCCATGACAATGGAAGAAAAATTGACAGTGAGAAATTCTAACCACCCCACCATTCTTTTGACATTGTTTATGTAAATTAAGGTTGGGGAACCTTTTTTCTTCTGAGGGCCATTTGGATATTTATAACATCATTCGCTGGCCATACAAAATTATCAACTTAAAAATTCGAGTGCTATATTTGTTCAAACATTTTATTAACTCACCCCCAATGCCTTGACAGGGCCAGACCAAATGATTTTGTGGGCCTCTATGGCCCACGGGGCCAGACATTCCCCACCCCTGCTGTATATGCTGACTCTAATCTGTAGCTTGTAGATAAACAACATGTTTGTATAAGAATCCTAGGAACTATCTTCAGAAGATGCAAATGCTGACCTTCAGTCATTCCAGTTCTGGGAGATTTGCTGACCTTCAACCATAGAACCAGCATGACTTAGAACCAGGATGATGAAGACCAGGATGGCACACCAGTCACTTGACCAGTTTCAAGATCCTTATCAGAATGGACTGTGCTGGACTGCACATAGAGTGTGTTACAGTACTTGATTTCTTTGTTCTGCTTTCCCTCTCCCTTCTTATAAAAGCCTCAGTCTGCACTGAGATATTGAGATGGGCTTTTCAACAAGAGACCCCCTCTTCTCAGGTGTCTCACATGTGAATAAACCACTTTCTCTTTTCTCCAGCACCTGTCTTATGAGTTCAGCTCTTGTAGAGGCAGGCAGTTGAACCTTGGTTTCAGTTACAGTTCCACAAAATACAAGAAGAGATTGAAAAACTACCTTCCATTTCTGGTGCATTTTTAAAACTGATGAAACCTTAAGAACACATTGTTTTTACATTGGCTTTTTTGGTAAATAGTGTAACATATTGATAATGTGGTTGTATTAATGAAATGATCATGTTGGGATTCACATCCCTTGATTTGAAGGTGATATCACATTTTATCATATAAAGAAATAAACTTAGTCCTGGCCTGTTTGGCTCAGTGGATAGAATGTTGGCCTGTGGATTAATAGGTCCCAGGTTTGATTCTGGTCAAGAGCATGTACCTCAGTTGCAGGCTCAATCCCTGGCCCTGATCAGGGCACATGTGGGAGGCAACCAACTGATGTGTTTCCCTCACATCAATGTTTCTCTCTCTTTGTCTCTCCCACTCCCTTCCACTCTCTCTAAAAATCAATGGAAAAAATATCGTTGGGTGAATATTAACAACAACAAAAAAAGAAATAGTCTTAAACATAGTTAGAAATAAAAATTGGTTAAGTTACAAGTATATTTGGTTTTCTGTTAAAAAATAGGCACTATTTTTAATTTTTTGAGGAAACTCCATACTGTTTGAAATCAGAAACACCAATCAAAAAGAATATATGCACCCCTATGTTCATATCAGTGCAATTTACAATAGCTAAATTTTGGAAACAAACTAAGTGCCCATCAGCAGAGAGTGGATTAAAAAACTGTGGTATATTTACACAATAGAATACTATGCTGCTGTGAAAAAGAAAGAATTCTTACCATTCGAAATAGCATGGATCAACCTGGAGAGCAGAGAAAGCCAGTCAGATAAAGATAAGTATCACATGCTCTCACTCATATGTGAAATATAATGAACAACATAAACTGATGATCAAAAATAGGTCCAGAGACATAGAAGCATTGAACAGACCGTCAAATCTCAGAGGGAAGGCAGGGGAGGGTGGGCGAGGGGTAAGAGATCAAAGAACTTGTATGCATATAAGCATAACCAATGGACACAGACAATGGAGGGGAGGTGAAGGCTTGGACTGGGGGGCGGGGGGTGGGCTGGGAGAGGTCAATGGGGGAAAAGGAGGACATATGTAATACTTTGAACAATAAAGAATTAAAAAAGAAAAGTAGGCAGTAATGGCTAAATGCTACAACATCTCTATTTTTAAGTACTTTGTACCTGGCTACAACCCAGAGATCATTTTTTTCCCCTATGGTGCTCTTTACTTGTTTATTTTTGGAGAATTTAGGCCAAATCTGTTCCATCTTTGATCTTTGGTTTTTTTCTTTTCTTTTTAGAGAAACAACTATGAATACCTTTTTTAGTATTAAACATACACATGTACTCACATGCATGGTAGTTCCCAGACTGGCTTTTCTGACAAATAAATCAGTGCTAGTAGATCTTTACAATGTCAGACTTCTCATTCAGCGTGAGACCTGCCCATATGTTTCATTGACAGCACCCCAAATCTTACTGATTGGCATGCTTCACCCGCGTCAGAACAGTAAAATGTGCTATCCTGTCCCTGCAGTTATTACAACTCCCCTTCCTCTCCAACCTCCACGTCCTGGCTTCCTGGGAGATTTACTGCTCTCCCAGGCTTTGGCCTCCCAGGGAGGTCGAAGAGCTTCGAGTTAGTTTGCTTTCCTTCCACTCTTTGAAAACCAAGGTATAGTATTTCCCCCACACAGTATCCTCAGGAAATACGTTCTAAGATCCCCCCTAGTGGATGCCTGAAACCACAGATAGTACTGAATTCTTTTTATACTATGTGTCTTCCTATACATACATAACTTTTCACTTAAATGAAACACTTGTTGGCTTCTCTCTGGTATACCCAAATTGTCAGCATCAGGATTCTTACACTTTGGGGCCATGATTAAGTAAAATAAGGGTTACTTGACCACAGCACTGTAATATCATGACAGTCAATCTGATTAGCAAGGTGGCTACTAAGTGACTATGGCTGGGGAGTGTCTACAGTGAGGAGATGCTGGATGAAAGGTGATTCACATCTTGGGGGGGTGGGTGGGTGGCGCAGGATGGTATAAGATTTCATCACAAGACTCAGAACAACACCCAATTTAAAACTTGTGAATTGTTTATTTCTGGAATTTTCCATTTAATATTTTCAAACCATGGTTGACTGAAACCACAGAAAGTGAAACTACGGATAAGGGGGAAACTACTGTACCATTCAAACCCTTTTCTAAGCACTCTCGAAAGAGTACACAGCTGCTTTATGCCACTTCTCAATCACCACCCACAGGCATGCACAAAGGGCTAGCCCAGAATAGCTTACTAACTCTAGAAAGATTTATTCTTACTATTATGACTTAAAAATATATTTTTATAGACCTAATAGCATGAGGAACTGATGTTGGCACCTAACAGTCTTGGGTCCAAATCGTACCATCTACTTGCTCAATGAATATGCATATTATTGTACCTCTGTGAACCGTAATGCCCTCATCTGTAAAGTGGAAAGTGACACTATTAAGAATATAGCCGTGTGTAAGTCAAGAACAAATATAATTTTTAAAAATATATTTTTATTGATTTCAGAGAGGAAGGGAGAAGGAGAGATAGAAACATCAATGATGAGAGAGAATCATTGATTGGCTGCCACCTGTATGCCCCTTATTGGGGATTGTGCCCACAACCTGGGCATGTGCCCTTGACTGGAAATGAACCTGGGACTTTTCAGTACGAGGGCTGAAGCTCTTTCCACTGAGCCAAACCAGCTAGGGCAAGAACAAATATGTTTTTGAAGAAAGAAACAAGTATATGTATCCAATTATGTAGCAATAAGTAGAATTTTCTTTCCCTACCTACCCTAGCTTAAGTAAAAAGATAAGGAATATGACAGGAATATCACAGAACAAGGGAGTAATGAAGCGGATACCCTGGTGATGTGCTGCTCTTACAAATTGAAGCATTGTTTAATATATAGCTGCTCTGCCCAGGGAGTCGGTACCTGGGCCACGTGCACATCTAGGACTATGCTACTACTTTCTATCTACTTAGGTGTTCCATTTCTAAGGCTTGCATGTAATAAACGAATTTCTGAATTTTAACATGCCAGTGTCAGGACATGATAACTATGAGTTTATTCCCGAGCCTCTATATCCTGCACAGCTCTGAACATCCCATGCTAATGTTGCATGTGAATTACTCATTGAAACTTACTACAGGGAATATCACATTTATTAACAATAAAAACTTGACTAGAGAAGCAGACTCTATGTCTCGCACAAATGGACTTTTGAATTGCCTCGTGGTGGGGTACATCTCCTCTTAAATCCTTGTCTGGGAAAGGACTATCCAGTTAGGAAATGATCCAGACCTGGCGATATGCCAGGTAATAGTATAGCTTATTAGATTTTACTACGTTTATAGGGACGAGATAAGCATAGACAAAGAAATAAAGTTCAAATCTGTCTACCAAGAGGTTTTGATGTGCGAGAGATGAGAGTCAGCTTTTCAGTGGACTCAGAGCGTTTCTGTGGGTAGAAATCTGTTCCGCCAGACTGACCACTGCTCTCAATTGCCTTTTACGCTTCCAGAGTCTCTGGGGCTCCCACACTAGAAACTCAGATTCAACAAGTCCAGCAGCGAGCTCACCATTTACCTCCCATCCCGCTCTTTTTGCCCACTCATTACTGTTTATTATTCTTCAGACTCCCCTTGGACTCTCTTTCACTTTCATCCTCTACCTTCTAGTCTTGCTGAGGGTAAACTGTACATTCCAGCATTCTTACTTTGCCAGTCTTCATCACAGTTACACAGGGTCACGAAGACTTAGTACCAGGACGTTAACATGCCCGGCGTGCCTTAGAAAGTTCTAAATAAAATCTCGAGACTTTCTTTGTTCCTTAGTTTCCTCTGCAGTGAGCTGGGGTGGCGTTGGGGGAGGAGAGGATTGTTGGACTTAGATTTTCTCAGTCACAGGCAGAAAAAAATGTATCCACCCTGAGGGTCTTCAGACTGCAGAGGTGATGCAAAGAGGGCGCTTTCTCCTGCCTCGTGGTGGGGTACGTTTCCACCTTCTTCCCTTTGGGACAAACTGGAGAAAACTCTCGCCCTGCGCGGGGAGCATTCCTTCCAAAAGCAATGGCTTACACTGACACGTACAAGATTCAGGTCGTCCTTGAGATGCAACTGTAATAGAAAACCAGGAGCCAAAACAGGCGCCTGGCGCCGGCTGCCAGCAGGGGCTGGGAAGGCCCCGGAGTCGCTGGCTCTCGCGCGCAGCCCGCGGACCCGCCGCTAGGAGGCGCCGCGAGCGCGCCCGCCCCGCCCGCCGCCCGCGGAGGGCAGGATGCTCTGGGCCAGCCCCCGAGCCGGCCACGAGCGGGCCGAGAGCCGGCGGGGAGCAGATCGCAGGGGACGCGCCGCGGAGCGCCCGGGCTGTCACCGGGGACGCTCACGCCGCGCGCACCGAGCCGGGACGCGGGCATCCGGGGGCCGCCAGCCGCCACCCCCGCAGTTCCCCACCTGGGGTCCCGCTCCCCGGTGAGCAGCCGCCCGGGCGGACGGCGATGTCTGCCGGGGCCCGCCGCGGTCCCCGGGGCAGCCGGGCGCGGCCGCTCGCGCCCCTCTGCTGCTTCTGCGCTGCCCTGGGGATGCTGTGGTCCCCCCGCTCACAGGCGTTCAACTTGGACGAGGACAAGCTGACGGTGTACAGCGGCCCGGAGGGCAGCTACTTCGGCTACGCGGTGGACTTCCACATCCCCGCGGCTCGCACGTAAGTCGCCGGGTGCCGGGAGTTCTCGCGCGTGTGCGTGGCCCTCCGCCCGGGGACCGAGTCTGCCCCGCAGCCTGAGTGAGGGAAGAGTCCCTCCGGTTGTCCACTTGCGGTCCCGTCCCGCCCCCGCCACCAGCCGCTTCTCTGCGCGGTGCACGCTCAACTAGAGACCTGCCACTTGCAGGGAATGCGCCAGTCCTGGGGACTTCCAGGTACAAAGCCCAGCATGGCACAGAGCGGGGAGCGGGGCGGACACAGGCCGTTAACACAGCGGCCACAACACGGCTGTTTACACGCAGCCTCTGCCAGCGCAGGGTCTGAGCGCAAGTGCAGTCCGCCTGCCACAGCAGCTGGGCTCCGTCCTTTGCTTTTCCAACCACCCTCTTTCCGCACCTCACTGTACACACAGCTCCACCTAGAGAAGAATCAGGACCCTACGCACCCTCTTCCAGACCAGGTTCAGATGCCCGCAGGTTTCCAAGGGGAACGAAACTTTGACCATCGGCTCCCTCAGAAATGCGTTGCTGCCGGGACCCCCACCCTGGCCTCAGTGGGCGTGCGGCCCGCGCCGCAGCTCCCGTGCGCATTGTTCCGATGCCCACGGAGTAGTTTTCTGCATCCCTTTCGCAGAGCCAGTGTCTTGGTGGGAGCGCCCAAAGCCAACACCAGCCAGCCAGACATCGTGGAGGGGGGAGCCGTCTATTACTGCCCTTGGCCCGCCGAGGGGTCTGCGCAGTGCAAGCAGATACCGTTCGACACCACCAGTAAGTGATATTTGTCATTCTCAACGGTGGGCCCCGGTTTCAAAGAACCAGAGCCATCCTAGCGTCAACTCCCCGTTTCCTTCCTTCGTACTCATTTGGGCTGCCTGATGGGTCTGTGTTGTGGGCTGTGCAGGTCCCTAGAGAAATCAGCTTTTTAAAGCCTGAGCGGGAGGAAAATGCCAGTGACGCCCAGAGAGGGAACAGTATTTTGACCTGGAGTATTTGCGTATATCCTAGTGACCTCTGTTTTCTCACCGTCCTGAGATGAGCATTTTCAGGGTGAGTGGATGCTTTGGAGAAGTACAGATGTTACACCCTAACCTTGATTATGGAGAGAATTTGGTTGCTTCCCAAAGACAGATCTGGGAAAAGACAATCCTTAGCATTTCCAGTACCCAAACTCCTGAGGCAAGACCCAGACATTGCTCCATGTTGCTGTTTAATTCTTTACAGAAAGAAAGAATTTTCTTTCAAAATATTGGACATTGGAGGCAAACTAGTACAGGCAGAGTGTGGATGGATTACATTCATTTCCAAAATCCCTAGACAGATGGTTCTTATTTAATTAAAGGGAAAATACATTTTAAACAATTCAGGCTGGTTATGTTTCCTCTGGTGTTTTCTCTTTGGTTCCTGAGAAAACAATTTAAATGTAATACTTTCAAGAACATTAACACTGCATGTTCTAATTTGTACCTCCAAAACTTTATGAATTCAAAAGGTATATAAGAAAGCAAATATCTTTTCAGAAAAATGTGAATATGTCAGCTCAATGTTTTTCAATGAACATTTAAAATAACTTTTGCATCACACAACTATTTTATAACATCATTATTGTTATATTAGGTAGAAAATCCATTTTCACAGAATTTTGGTAAAATTGAATGGGTGGTATTTACCTGCTACCTTAATTAATTTGTATTGTTTATTTTAAAGGAGAAAATAGTTGTAATTCTATGAATATGGAAATCATTTGAAAGGAAAGAAATACTGTACAAGAATTACCTTGAGTTATGACCAAATTAGGAAAATATTTTATATTTGTAATGAAACAGTAGGGGACAAACTAGTACAATTGTGGCCATTAAATAAATAGGAAAATAATAAATAAATAGGAAAACAATAAAATGTCAAGAAAAGTTCAGTGTTAGTTAGAGAAAGAGCAGGAGGTACATAGCATCTTTTGTCCAGTTCTGAAAAAACCCTCTCAATTTCTCAAAAGACTTTCGAGATGTCTGATTTTACTTCTAAATGTAGAAGGTTTTTCTTGATAGCCATATGCACTCATCCTATTATTATTCTTAGCAACCATAACCACAGTAATTTGAGGATTCATAATAGAAGAAAAGGAAAAAAAACAGGAAGGGAGGTAGATGTTTCTGAAATAATTGAGCAAAAAAGAAAAATAGCAAGGCAGAGGCCACAGGACATTTCTGAGAAGTGAATGGTCCATGATGGAATGAACAAAGCCTGGGGGAGTCTCACTAAGATAAGAATCACTGGGAAAAGGAAGTTCCCCATGTTAGCCATCAGGGGGTACTGTGGGCCCAGGAACCTAGGTTGCTGCTGGGAATGGCCTGAGAACAGAACAGGTGGGGGGAAAGGAGTCAGAGGCTCAGGTGTTTGCTACTGAGTGGCTGCCAGCACTCTGCCCATCTTCTCTACCACTTTATCCATGCATTCCCCAAGAGGATGGAAGTGCCAGTGGCTGTCATTTGCTGTGAAGCTGTGAAAAAGAGAACGGGACAGCAGGAGCCAGTAGAGCTATTTCCAGTTTTAGCATCTTCTGTGTGTAGCGTATGATCTTGGAACCAAAGGTAAAAAGGCAAAACAAAGGCCTTGCTGACTCTGGGTCTTGTAGTCAGCGTTCTCAGATGCATTGTGCTCATTGATCACCTGCTAGGTAGCAGTCACTTATATACATTGTTTCTAACGCATAAACTAAAACAACCATGTGAAATCCATTGTATGCATAAGGAAACTGTCATAAAAAGTGTTAAAATATATAGATGCCTAAGACCACACGAGGGTAAGAAGTAGATGCCGGGCTGGGAAAGAGGTCTGTGCTCCAAAACCTGCCTGTCACCCTGCCCTCCTTCCTCATGGAACCGGACCTGAGGCACTGCTCACCTTCCCTTCCCCTCCCCCATCCCCTCGCCCCAGCGTTAGCCTCACAAATATAAATTTAAATCCCATAGAGAAGATCTGAAAGGGAAATGAACTTCGGTGGAGGGTTGTGGGAACCAGAGAGTGCAGAAGCAGCCTTTGTCTTGGTGGGAATAATGGGTTGCATATGCCTCTGGTTTGCCGCAGCTCCCGCCAGCAGCCCCGTCAGTGTCCCCCTCACCCGCCCCGTCTTCTCTTTGCCCTTCGGCAGCAACATAGTTTCCCCACAACGAGGAAGAAAAGTTCTCCGCTTGACAAAGTTTTGAGTGCTGGACACCCACAAACTCACATTCATGTAATAGTGTGATGTTTCAGGCATATATACATATATATTACATATATGTACATACAAAAATACACATATGAATATATATATATACACACACACATAATATTGCAAATATTCCTGTGTAAAGATAGTCATTACTTTCCCTGTCTTTACCCTGTCTGCTTTTACTATTACATCTGAATTCAAGACATTCTATACTAACTTGACCTTTTAATGACGTTGTTTCAACTTGTTCAGGCCCCTTGGGTGTCAGCAGTTTAGTGTTTGCTGTGGTAACCTGCTAAATTCTCTCAGCCTAGACGCTAAAGGAGACTGGCCTATATTTAGCCCCTGAATCTGGTTGTGATCTTGAACCTCAGTTTATTTAAGGTCAGATGCCTTTTTAAAAAACTACCTTTTATTTAAAATTTTTGTCATTAAAAATCATTTTTTAACGTTATCTTACAACTTGGATTTTTTTTTATTACTTCTCATCATAAATGCAGCAACAGAGGAAGCTGGGAATAGCCTAGCACTTCAAATGCATGAATACTATTAAAGTCTGTGGTCCTTTCAAGTATGGTAAAAGGAAACTTTAGGGAAGCATATGGCAGTGGGGGAGGTGCAAAGTGCAAAGAGTAGACAATTTTCCTGCTCTGTACAAAATCAAGTGGTTCCCAAAGAGCACTTCTCTCATCTCCCTCTCTCCTTCCCTCTTACTTCACTCGAAGAAAATTCCCCCATCACCAAACTGGTTTCTTTCACTTTTGCCTCAGGAGCTCTCTAAACTGTGCCCTGTCCTAACTTAAATCATCACATCTGCCAAATTCATGCCTCTCATTTCTAAGTCTACTCCGAGGTTCATTTCTTCGTTTTCCTACATTTTCCAAACCCATGTGTGGATTAAATAAACACTGCGAGATTACAGCCCTCCGGCTAAAAGGGGGGGGGGCCCTAGCTGGTTTGGCTCAGTGGATAGAGCATCTGCCTGTGGACTGAAGGGTCATGGGTTCATTTCCGGTCAGGGGCACATGCCTGGGTTGCGGGCTCGATCCCCAATGGGGGGTGTGCAGGAGGCGACCCATCAATGATTCTCTCTCATCATTGATGTTTCTATCTCTCTCTCCCTCTCCCTTCCTCTCTGAAATCAATGAAAATATATTTAAAAAATAAATAAATGAAAGGGGCATGGATGAAGCAGAATGACAGACACCTATCTGTAGAAGGAGGAAAGGGCAAATTGCAACAATAGTAACAAAAGCGTAGCACACAAATACCTGGTTGTTTCAAATGAAACATTTTGAAGAGAAAGATAAGGCATGTGCTCATTAATGATGATAATCATCGTAGCACTAATGATGGAGAGGCAGCACAGCTGGGAACCACCCACACTTAGGGACCCATATAAGGAGTGAACAGGAAGAGGTGGAGGTGCCACTGAGATTTGGAAGCCATTTGAGAAAGACTGCTAGGATTGGCTGGCCTTAATGTAGTATCCTGTGTAAAACAAACACCCCACCCCCCAATTAAAAAAAATCACACCACCTTAAAATTTTGTTAAAATATTCAAAGCTCTGGAATGGTAAGATTTTTGTTAGAATTGTGTTTGGGCTTGGAGACCGGAAGCCTTTGTTTTAGGGGAATCTGTTTTATTTTGTGCGAGTGAGCCCACAGTAAGACACAGCTCAGAGCATCTGGCGCTGTGACTGGTATAGGAGTGTTTTTTGATAGTCTTGGGTGTGCCCTTTTTCTCATGTGAGGGTTGGGAAACATATTGGGCACATAAGTCTTGCTTTTCCAACTTCCTCAGAAAGAAATCAGCTTTTGTTCAGGAACAAAGAAAAGAAAAATGTAGGTCAGAGCAACCCAAGTAAATGGCAGAGGAAATAACACAAATGTGACAGAGCTCAGTGAGAACAGAAATCTGGACTCTGGAAAATTCAATTGAAAATGAGAGAGAGGAGAGAGAGAGAGAGAGAGAGAGAGAGCGCTAAAGATAACCTGCTCCTTTTAGGAATGAATAAACCCATGTATTAGGGCAGGAAGCTTACTCTGATCCCATTGAGTCACCAGAGGTGGTTCAGCAGGACGGTTTACTATTCTAGAAGCAATTCATGATGGCGACCACCCCTGGTAAGCTGTCCTGACAGATGCAGCCCACATCCCCAAACTTCTCCCAGTTGGCTCAGAATCCCACGTGACAGAACGAAGTCAAGTCCTGATCTAAAAAGGGAGGAGGCAGTGGTCCCAACATCACATAGCAACCGAGGAAGCAATTAGAAAAAGGAAGTCCTTGAAACTCCAACTAGAAATGGGAAACAGATCTGCTCTACGGCTGGTTGAGTTGTATGAGCGTTAGGCGCCTGCTGCTTAATTTGCAAAATTCTTTCAAGAAGTTGGAAGTCTGTGATGGAACAGGCTTCCAGGCTTTTGGCAGGAATGGTCAGTGCTGCTTTCTGGGAGAAATGTAGGAAACTGTCTTGAAATTATTCTGAAAGCAGAAAAACGCACTTTGACATTTAAGCTGGCCGGTTGAGATGTGTGCACTCAAACTTTACCTGTTCTGTATAAAGAATCCTGTATCTGCTTGTGCTGAGGAGAGTTTGCCAGCATCTCTAAAAGCTCAGGTGTGCCCTGATGGACACCATCCAGATATGCAAACGTGGATGTTTGAGGAGGGGAGTTGAAGGAATAATTATTGGTCTTATTAAAAGCACTCTCTTAAAAATATAATTTTCCAAATTCAGTTTAAATACACCTTTACAGCCGAGACCGGTTTGGCTCAGTGGATAGAGCGTCGGCCTGCGGACTGGGGGGTCCCGGGTTCGATTCCGGTCAGGGGCATGTGCGTGGGTTGCGGGCACATCCCCAGTGGGAGATGTGCGGGAGGCAGCTGATCGATGCTTCTCTCTCGTCGATGTTTCTAACTCTCTATCTCTCTCCCTTCCTCTCTGTAAAAAATCAATAAAATATATATATAAAAAAATAAAAATAAAAAATAAATACACCTTTACAAAACCATATTTAGTGCCTTGAGAAAGGTGTACCTCTATAATGAAATCCTAATATACATTTAAAATCATTTTAATTTTGGGTTATGCTATATGGAGATTTAGGATAGATAAGCAAATTATAGTTCACAAATAAACAGTTCACACCCAATGTAAAGCATTCTCCTTACTGCGCTGGTGTTACTCTGCATGGGTGTTATTCAGTTTGGAAGGAATAGAGCCCAACAGCAGCCCGGCGGCAAGGCCAGCGCCCGGATCTGATATTTAGGTGTTGCCCCAAGGTCGCCAAATTGAGAAACTCTTCCAGACCCATAAGCACTGCTCACAGCGATTACGTTCCCTTTTGATTGTTTTAGTAAAATGAAGACATCGATTACAAAAACAAGTGTTTAGAGGAGTGGTTGCCAGGCATTGGGAGTAGGAAAGAGCGCCTGTCTGCAAGGAGGCAGAACAAGGGAGTTTGGGAGGTGATGGAACTTTCTGTGTCTTGATTGTGGTGGGTTCCATTGAATGTACTTGCCAAAACCCATTGAACTATATATCACCAACAGGGAATTTTACTGCATGCAAATGGAAAATGAGAAAAAAGACATTTTAGAGAATGCCAGAGAGCTATATATTAGATCTGATGATCAAATGTGGTTTTGTGGCCACTGCTATGAACATGTGGACAGCAAGCTCGTACACTAAAGGAAGGTCTGAGTGATAATAACTGGAAGTTTAAGGACATAAGCCCTCTGAATGCTCAGGCTACTGCCTCTAAGTGAGGGTGAATAATTAGATCATCATTAGGACCTTTAAATAAAGGATGTGTTTGGTAAGAAAACTATGAATGAAAACATGTTGAGTAAACATGAATCTTTGCAATGAACAGCCACACTTATGTAATTCTCACATCCTTACTGAAATTCAGGCCTGGGACACCTTGTTCATAGTCATTAAACCAAGACGATCTAGCTTCAAACACATTATTGTAGTTATCAAAATTAGTACACTTGCACTGCAATAATTTTCTTATTAACATCAGGTCAATTTTATTCTCCTGGTCTGATATGTAACATGTGAACACAGATTTGTATGTGACACTGAAAAGCCTCTATGTCAGTCTGTCCTGATTTCCAGGACACAGAGGTTAGAGAGCAGGGCACACACCATTGCGGTGGGAATAGGCTTATGCAGCCCACATTACACAGGGCATCTCACCCCAGGTGTAGCAGTGACTCCCTCAGCCAGACTGTGGCTCCCTTTCAGGTTTCAGTTATCCTCCCCTATGATTTGCCCAGATGTCTCCAACTAAGCCACCGCCCTCTTGCCACTCTGCTTACACACCTTATCTGTATAGCACAACACTCATAGCACAGTTTATTTTTCACATGTGTATTTCGTACACACGTGTTCCCACTCATTCTGTGTCCATGTTCTGGTACCTCTTTCTTCACCACCTAGAACATTTCTCTTTTTAAAATATATATATTGTTACTGATTTTAGAAAGAGAGGAAGGGAGAGGGAGAGAGAGAAACATCAATTGCCTGCCTCCTGCACACCCCCTACTGGGGATCAAGCCGGCAACGTGGGCCTGTGCTCTGATCTGGAATTGAACTAGTGACCTTCTGGTGCATGGGACGACGCTCAATTCACTGAGCCACACTGGCTGGCCACCACCCAGAACATCTTATCCTCCAGAAATGATTTTCTGGAACATCAGGCTTTTCTCTTTGTACAATTCTGAGCAGGACATGTTTCAGAAATGAATAAAGTTGCTGCAAATCCCTTTTTATTTTTTTGGTTAATCCTTACCAGAGGGTGTTTTTTCCATTGATTTTTAGAGAGAGTAGAAAGGAGGGAGTGAGGGAGAAAGAGAAAAAGAGAAAGAGAGAGAGAAACATCGATGTGAGAGAGACACATTGATTGGTTGCCTCTCAAACGTGCCCTAACAGGGGCCAGGGATCAAACTTGCAACCCAGAAGTCGAACCCTAGACCTTTGGTACACAGATGACACTCTAACCACTGAGAAACACTGGCCAGGGCTGCAAATCCTTTTTAGAAGAAAGGGGGCATAATACTAAAAAATAATATTTTCAAATATCCCCAGTATAAATAGTCAAGTAAATAGAGACATAATCACACAATTAAGTATTACATAACTATAAAAATTTTCTACCACTAATCAGTATAATAAGGGAAAATGCTTTGTTTAATACTAAGTGAAAACATAAAATTCAAAATTGTATCTACAATCTTAGAAGAGTATGAGAAGGAATATGCAATGAGAAGCTGTCTGGGAGATAATGGATTTTTTTTCTTTTTCAAATACATTTCTTTCTTATTTTCCAAACCGTTATGACTAGGGAAAGTAATGACAAAAACAATCTTGCAAAAATGTCTGCATGAAATTATCATGTTCGGTGATGTTATGAAGATTAACAATAAAAGTTTATAATTAAGGTTTTGTATTGGCTGATGACAGTCTTAGTTGCTCTGTCGTTTTGTCTTGGGTATAGATGGTTTAGAAATATCTACATAGAGGTACTTATGTTTCAAACTACAAAAAAATGATGACATTTTTAGTAACAATTATATACTTAAAAATAAGAACATGCAGTGTATCACCTGTATACATTATAGAATAAACCAGTAGAGCCCTGGCCAGTGTGGCTCAGTGGTAGAGTGTCGCCTGTGCACCAAGGGGTCATGGGTTCAATTCCCAATCAAGGGTGCATATCTGGGTTGTAGGTTCAATCCCCAGCCCCGCCTTCTGGGGAGGCAACCAATCGATCTCTCTCTCTCTCTCTCTCTCCCTCTCCCCCCACCTCCTTTCCACTCTCTCTAATAATCAGTGGAAAAAGTATCCTCAGGTGAGGATTACCAACAACCACAAGAAACAAGAAATATAGATTTGTTTCATGGCAGTTTCTAGAGCCTTTTAGGATAAGAGGGATGTTTATGAGTAAAACTGCTTTTCAGTGTACCTGAGTATGCTAAGCAGTCCAGGGGAAATCAATTCACAAACTTCTTATTAATGCAGTCAGTTCACAGAACTTGCAATAAAAGGCCATTGGCAAAAGTCAGAGTGGCTACAGGTCCAGATAATCCAGAATGTGGACGGCATTTAATAGAGTCAGAATGTCCAGGCAAACTTACGAAGCAGCATGAAATTTTACAATATGATTTGGTGCTTAGTTTGTGATCTGTTATGTACAATAATCAGGTATTTCTTTTCTTTAAAACATTACATATGTGCCAGTGATGAGATAAACCATCTATTTAGAGTATTTCTTCTGGGGAGCACCATTCTACTCATTCCCAAGTAAGGTTTGTAAATATTCTGTAGAGCTAAGATGTATCTGTTTACATAAGTTAAGAGTATGTCAACATACTTGTCAATGATATTGGTTGGACAGGAAAGAGTGAAAGCTGGTGGGAGGATATGAAGGTACTGGCTGAGTGAAGGCTGCAGCAGCATTTCCCAAGATCTCTTTTATACTGAGCGTGAAAAAAAGGTTTCCATGTCAGATAAATTTGGAAATGGCTGCATTCACTCCCCTACTGTGTTAGTCAAGTTTCTCTAGAGAAACATAACCTATAGAATGTATACAGGGTGGAGCAAAAATAGGTTTACAGTTGTTCATATGAAAAATAATACAGTCTTATATAATAAAAGCATAGCATGCAAATTGTCCCCTCGACTGGGAGTTCATAGGGAATTTGACCAGGGGGTGGGGCCAGCCGGGGGAAGGGAGGGAGTACCTGGCCGGCAGCCAGCAGCTGCTAGGGACTCTACCAGGGCACGAATTTCATGCACTGGGCCTCTAGTAATTAATAAATAATAACACAAGAATAAACCTGTGTTTCATGTACTCACAACTATAAACCTACTTTTGCCTCACCCCTGTATATAAAGGAAGAGAGTTATTCTAAGGAATTGACTCACACAACGTTAGAGGCTAAGTCCCACGATCTGCCATTTGCAAGCAGGAGGCCCAGGAAAGCCAGTGTTATGATTGAGTCTGAGTCCAAAGGCCTAAGAACCAGGAGCACTGAGGGCAAGAGAAGACCAGTGTCTCAGGTCAGGCAGCCAGGCAGAGAGACCAGATTCTTTTTTCCTCTTCCTTTTTGTTCTTTTCAGGCCCTCAACAAATTGGATGATGCCTACCCACTTGGGGAGGGCAAACCACTTTAGTTTGTCCACCAAGTCAACTGCTAATTTCATCTGGGAACACCCTGACAGAAACATCCAGAAATAATGTTTAGTTAAATATCTGGCCACCCCATGATCAGGGTCAAGTGAACACATAAAATTGACCATCACACCCTCTATGAGACTCACAATGCATATTTTCCTAGAAAAGGCATTGAGAATTTACAAATAAAAGAAACCCATTGGATACATACAATAGGACATTAATTCTCCTCACATTTCTTAGGCCACGGCATGCCCAGGTATTGCTGTAGTAACAATGACCCCAAATCTCTGGCTTAAAACAAGGAAGGCTTATTGCTTTTTCACACTCTATCCTTAATATGAGTTGGTAGGGAGGCTCTGCTAATTCAAGTCACCCAAAGACTGGACAATGAAGGTTTCTATTGACACGTGCTTTCAAGATCACCCTAACTGGAAAGGGGATGTGGCAAATTATATACTGTCCGTTAAAGCTTCCACCAGGAATTGACATTTACTTCTTTTCCTCACCTTTGGTAGTCCAAAGAATGCCTAGAAAGCTAGCCATGCCAACTTATTAAAATATCTAACACATTATCTATCCATAACTATAAACGTTGTATCTACAACCTTTAAGAGAATACTAGGAAGGGAATACAATAAAAGAGGTTGTATTTGAAACTCAATTAAAACAGTTTTTCTTCTATTTGTAATGGACATATTTTGAAGGACATGTGTTTGGGAGATGGTAATAATGTAGTTCTTTGGGGATATAGTCCTAATCCCCACACTTATGGTAGAGAACAGACACGTGACACGGAAATGAAGGGGTTTCAACAGAAGTGAAGATAAGTGAGACTTTTGTATCAACAGCCAGTCCTCAACCTATTCCAGCTGGCCCCCTCTCTCTACCACAAATGCCATTGTCTTGGAAGACTAAATGCCCTTCATTTATTCAGCCAGGCTCCTTGAGTGACTTCCTAGTAAGCCATAATGTCTTTTCCCCCTTACAGTACCTTTTGGTTAATTTTAACCCATTTTTACTTATAAAAATGTTATCTACAGGGAGCAGTGGAGTTGAAAGTAAAGATCAGTGTTAGCAAACAGTAAAATTAAATTTCAGTGACTGGATGAGTGTTAGTGACTTTCTACAAGCAAATGCTGTCTCAGACACTGGAAGAATGACCATGAGCAGAGTGCAGCACCATACCTTTGTGGGGTTTACAATGAATAGCCAGTGACAAATTAAGAAAAAGTAAGGTAAGGACAAGAGGACAGAGAGTGGTTGGTGTGTGTGTGTGTGTGTGTGTGTGTGTGTGTACACCTTTATTTTAGATTGAGTGGGATACTAGTTTCCTGTTGCCACTGTGATAATTTACCATACACTTAGTGGCTTTAAACAGCACAGTGGCCCGGTGCATGAAATTCGTGCACATTAAAAGGGAATTAATTAGAGGAAATATTTTAATATTGCTATTTGCCCTTTCTCTATAATAGCAGTGACAGAGATGAAAGAAAATTAGTAAAATGTATATGAAAATAATATATAAATTTATTAATAAATAAACAATAGCAGCCTCACGTCCCCCGGCCTCACTACGCACACAACCCCACCCACCTGTGCCCGCTGTGCACGCAGCCTCCTGCTGTTCGGTTGTTATGACGTGAGGGCGTCATGACCATTTGCATATCACCCTTTTATTACTATAGATATTTGGAAGCCAAGTCTAAAACAGGTCTCCCTGGGCTAAAATCAAGGTGTTGGCAGAGCTGTGTTCCTTTCTAGAGGCTCTCAGGGAGAATCTGTTTCCTTGTATTTTCCAGCTTCTCATGGCTCTTTTATTTTCAAAGCCAGTAATGTCAGCTTAGTCTTTCCCACACTCCCATGTCTCTGGTTCTCCTTTTCTGCCTCCTTCTTTCACTTTAAATTATCTTTGCTATTACATTAGGCCCACCCCTATAGGTCCCTATAGGAAAGAGTGATAGAAAATGAGACCAGAGAGCCAGGTATAGGCAAGATTATAGTACCTTAAAGGCCAACGCATGGACTTGGGATTTTATGCCAAGAGTGATATGCGGCTGATGGTGCTTTTGAGTAGGCAAGTAACATAATTTGAATTGTGTTTTTAGAAGGATCTGTTTAATAGACTGTAGTCAAGCAAGGAGCCCTAACTGGTTTGGCTCAGTGGATAGAGCGTTGGCCTGTAGACTCAAGGGTCCCAGGTTCGATTCCGGTCAAGGGCATGTACCATGTTTGCGGGCACATACCCAGTAGGGAGTGTGCAGGAGGCAGCTGATCGATGTTTCTCTCTCATTGATGTTTCTAACTCTCTATCCCTCTCCCTTCCTCTCTGTAAAAAATCAATAAAATATATATTAAAAAAAAAGAGTAGAAGCAAGGAGACCATTGTTCAGTGATAGAGAAGTATGATTTAGATTGAGGGATAGCAGTTAGGATTGAGAAATGGTTGGATTTGGGATTTGTTTGAAAGTGCAGTTGGTAAGATTTCACTGTGGATCAGAGAAAGGGTACAGAAGAAAGAGAACATTTTGACCGGAGTGACTGGAGGAATGGGACTGAGACAGGAAACAGTAGGGAAGGAGCAAGTCTTGGGGAAGATATTGAGAGTTGAGTTCAGATATGTAAAATTTGAGGTGCTTGTTGATATTCAAGTGATGTCAAGTGGGCAGTTGGATAAATAAACCCAGAGTTCAGGCAAGAGGTTGGAGATTTAAACTGGAAGTTGTAAGAATGTAGATGATATTTAAGATCATAATTTAGGGAGTGAGTGTGAATGGAGAGGAGAAGAGAAGCAAAAGGAAAAGAGAAGGGAAGAGGAGGGAAGGGAAGATGGAAAATCCAAGTTGAGATTGAGTTCTGGAGCAAACTGACATTTAGCAAAATATTGGAGAATTGAGAAGGATGTCCAAAATACATTAATATTAAATATTTAGTGAATATTAAATATGATGAAGTGAAGTTAAAATGATTATTGAGGTTTGGGGCATGAGAACTGGGAAAATGGCTAGAATGTTGGCAGATAACACATATCTTGTTGGAAAATATTTCAGTTTGAGTTACAATGGGAAATCCAAATGGACAGAAAATTTAGCCCAGAATCTTTTATGCTCTGTTTCCTGTGGTTCAGTTGCATCATGAAATAGTTTGCCTCTGCAACTTTACTTATGTGAGTCAACCTCCTAGAATAAACCTACTTTTTCATCTCTTTTTATCTTTTTCTGAAGTCCCATTTGTCCTTCAAGATCTTATTCTGATCTCACATCTGTCCAAATCCATTCCCAGTTCTGCCCAATGACATGCATTCTTTCCATATCTGGATTATTTTACATTTCAGATAGGTCTTTAAAGAAGTCCTTAATACAGTCCATCCTGTATTATGTTCATTTGTACATGTGCTATCATCTGCAGTATTTTTGAGGCTGTGAAAAGAAGGGATGAGTTTTTATTTCTTTTTACAATTTCTAGACTGTTTTATACAAATAAAGTATACCATACATGTCTGTGTATACCATCTATAATAATAAAAGGGTAATATGCTAATTAGACCAGACATCCCTCCGGATGTCATTCCGGACAAAGCTGGGGCCATAGGGAAGCCCTCCTGGGTCCCTGGTGCCTGCAGGAGGCCATAGGGAAACCAGCCCGGGTCCTGGGTGCCTGCGGGAAGCTGGAGAAGGAAGGCCTACTCTTGCACGAATTTCATGCATCGGACCTCTAGTGCAATATATAATCTTAATGGTGGTTAGAAATGTAAGCCTAGATCTATATATATAAAAGCCTAAGTGACCGTTATGGCAGAACAACTGGAACAACCAGTCGCTATGATGCCCACTGAGCAGGCAGGCAGGCGAGCAGTTAGGAGTGAGCAGGCAGGCAGGCGAGCAGTTAGGGGTGATCAGGAAGGCAGGAAGGCAAGTGGTTAGGGGTGAGTATCCCGGATTGTGAGAGGGATGTCTGACTGCTGGATGTCCAACTGCAGGGATTGGGCCTAAACCAGCAGTAGGACATTCCCCGAGGGGTCCCAGATTGCGAGAGGGTTGGGTTGGGCTGAGGGACCCCCCCACCCCCATGCACAAATTTTGTGCAACCGGTCTCTAGTATTAATTAAAAACTCAGCGACGTAGGCACATTTAACAATGCACGAGTATCCTATCTAATAAAGAGAGAATATGCTAATTGTCCCTCACACCATCACAAAGATGGCGGCGCCCATAGCCAATAAGGAGGGAATATGCTAATTGACTGCCCCACCCTCAAAGATGGCAGCTCCCACAGCAAATAAGGAGGGAATATGCTAATTGACTGCCCCGCCTTCAAAGATGGCAGTGCCCCAGCCACAAGATGGCGGTGCTCAGTCCCCGCAGCCCCACAGGGGGTGGCAGGTGTTCAACAAGGCCAGGCTTGCCCCCAGGTGGGCCTGGCCTTGCCGTGCACCTGCCTCCAGAGTCCCCCTGTCACTCAGCCCCCCAGCTGCTCAGGGTCGGCCTGAGGCACAGGCAAGCCTCAGATGGCGACTGCCCAGCCATCTAGGGCTGCCTGAGGCTCAGGTGACCAGGGCCGGCCGAGGCTTGCGCTGCCAGCAGTGGCAGCAGCAGAGGTGTGATGGGGGCATTGCCTTCCTCTGATCGCCGGGTCGCCTCCTGCCCCTGAGGGCTCCCGGACTGTGAGAGGGGCCAGGCCGGGCTGAGGACCCCCCTTCAGTGCATGAATTTTCATGCACTGGGTATCAGATATAATAGAATGACATGTAGAAGATAGATGTGTGTGGAAGCATTCAGCTTAGGGAAGTGGCCTGAGTATCACACCAAAATTAGTAACTGTGTTGGAGGGGTCAGAACTGGTACCACAGGTAATGTAAGTTTTAGATTATACTCATTTTTAAGGTATATGTAGTCAAACTTATTTTCTTCTCTTTTAGCTCAGATTTTATATATATGTACTACTGATCAGGATAGGATATCAGAGAAATACAAGGTTCTAAAATGTTATACATTCATGGGGTTGCACGAATCACTTTCTAGGCTTCCCTCCTCCCCTTTTTTTTTGTTCCCAGATGGTTTATCAAGCTTGGGAGAAAGTATTATGCATAATTTCTACACCTTAGATTGCATTATATTATACCAAATGAACCATAGATACTTACAGCCCACATAAACTCTGTTTGCCCATTCATGGAAAACATTTAATAAAGATAATCTGGAAAGAAAGTTAAGTAAATGTGATGCATATTCACAAAAATGTGGTGTTTAGAATGAGCTAACAAAAAGGAAGTCAGGCCCTAGCGAAGATGGACAAGCTAAAATGAGGCCTTCTTCCTACCTTTGTGTCCATTTTTTTTAGACATTGTGTCTTGGTCCCTTTTTATTAATCCTTCTAAAATCTAATACAGGCGCGGGCAAACTGTAGGTTTACAGTTATTCATGGAAAATAATACAACAATTAACAAATAACAATACAAGAATAAACTATGTTTTGTGTACTCATAACTGAAAACCTAGTTTTGCTTCACCCTGCACATCCTATTGTATACTGCATAGATATAATAAGAGATTATCTTCTGGTTGCTATATACAAGTCAAAAGACTATATAATGTACTTAAATAGAATTTTCAAAGTAGATTTTACCTCCTTAACATGAAAGCAAAATTAATTTAAGTAAAATGTGCAGTAGGGCTAAGGGAAGGATGGTAAAGTAAACTCTGGTAATTTTTTTTTTTAATGAAAAGAGTCTGAATTCTTATTTTAAAAATATATTTTATTGATTTTTTACAGAGAGGAAGGGATAGAGATAGAGAGTTAGAAACATCAATGAGAGAGAAACATCGATCAGCTGCCTCCTGCACACCCCCCACTGGGAATGTGCCCGCAACCAAGGTACATGCCCTTGACCGGAATCGAACCTGGGACCTTTCAGTCCGCAAGCCGATGCTCCATCCACTGAGCCAAACCGGTTAGGGCTGGTAATTTTATTCTTGAGGGATAATCACACTATGGTCTATGGAAAAGGAAAAGATCTGGAGCATTTAACTGAATATCATTTTCCATCATCACACAAACGAAAGAAAAAGTTAGCAGCAAATAGCAAAGGTAGGCAAAGCTATTTTGGCTCATGAACAGGCTATAAGGTCATGATCCAGGTCCATAATCTCTTAGCTGCAAATTTAAAATCCAAATAGCCCTAATTATAAAAAAAGTTTTTGTGAATTATTTGGTGTCAAAACTCTTGACCTGACTTGATAGGAAGTGGTACATAGTCACTTTCTTTTTGTATGAATAGTTGTGCATTTTGTTAATGACATATTAATGGTTGTGTAATATTGTGTAGGTGCTTTCTTTCTAAAATCAAAAACATTTTTAAAAAGACATTAAAAAGGAGTCATATAACTTAACAAAAGGAAGACAAACAGCCCAACTAAAAAATGGGCAGTTCTTAAATAGACACTTCTCCAAAGCGGACATACAGATGGCCAAGAGACACATGAAAAAATGTTCAAAGTCACTAATAGGCAGAGAGATGTAAATTAAAATGATAATGAGGTATCACTCATACTTGTCAGAATAGCTACCATCAATAAATCAACAAATGACAAGTGCTGGTGAGGATGTGGAGAAAAGGGAACCCTAGAATACTGCTGGTGGGAATGCAGACTTGGTGCAGGCACTATAAAAAACAGTATGGAGTTTCCTCAAAAAATTAAAAATGGAACTTCCATTTGACCCAGTGATCCCACTTCTAGGAATATATCCTAAGAATCTCAAAACACCAATCATAAACAATATATGCACTCTTATGTTCATAGAAGCACAATTTACAATAGCTAAGATTTGGGAACAGCCTAAGTGCCCATCAGTAGATGAGTGGATAAAAACGCTGTGGTACATGTACACTATGGAATACTATGTAGCAGTAAAAAGGATCTCTTTCCCTTTGAGATAGCATGGAAGGAGTGGAGAGTATTATGCTAAGTGAAATAAGCCAGTCAGAGAAAGACAAATGTCACATGATTTCACTTATATGTGGAAGCTAATGAACAAAATAAACTGATGAACAAAACAGAGCCAGAAACATGGAAGCATGGAACAGACTGAGGAATCTCAGAGGGAAGGGGGGCCATGAGGGGGGAAAAGAGTTTATCCAAAGAACTTATAGGCATATATGCATAACCCATGGACACAGACAATAGTGCGGTAGGCTTGGTGTGTGTGTGTGTGGTGTTGACAGGGGCCAATGTGGGGGAAAAGGGGACGTCTGAAATACTTTCAACAATAAAGGTAAAATTTTTTTTAAAAAAGGAGTGACCAATTAGGTAAAGGAAGTCATGAAGCCAATGAAAAGTCTTGTGAGGTGGAGTGAAATGAAGACTGAAATTTAACCATTTGACTTGGCAAAGGAAAGTTCTTGATAACTGAAGGAAGCAATCCAGTGGAGTGTGTCAAGAGAAAGGGAGACCAACAGGAGGCAGCACATCTGTATAGCCATTTTTTCGCCAAGGAGTTTTGCTGTGTAGATGGGACCACAGAAATGTAACACCCAATAAGCTATTATAGCATGCTTACAGTCTAATAGGAATTAGTCATTGAGAGGGAAACAATGATGACTGAAACAGAAAGGGTATATGTAGGAATAAATCCCTAACAAAATAAAAAAGGATGGGTGGAATTCTTATACAGATGGAAGGGTTGGCCTTAGAGGTGAACAAATTCCTCCTTAGTAACAAAAGAAGGCAGAGTGAGGAGACAACTGAGGGTAGGTTGGTGCGTTTGTTGATAGAACAAAGAAAACAATTTTTTTCATTTGCATTTTCTCAGTGAAATAAGAAGCAAGATTATCAGCTGAGAGTGAGGAGGCAGAGAAGGTTGGGAAAAGGAGAACATGTAAATAGTAGCAGAAAAAATTGAGAAGTGAAGTAACAGGGTCACAGGCAGTACATAGCAACCATGTGAATTATAAATCTGAATTTATGTGCAGAAGGAATATATTTTGCCTCTGCTCAGTGTATAGTATGGTCCTGCCTGATTTGGGTGGAATTTAAGATCTCCCAGATTACAGTTCCATCTTGGGTGTTAAACTTCCATAAGCATACATTGCAGACACAGAAAGTTTGAATTCTGAATTGCCTGTTTTGTGTAACATTGGGAATGGTGATTTTTGTAACCACAAAATGAACCGTTTTGGTAGATGATGATCGGGACCCTTCGTACTGCAACATCATCTGGCAACAGAGTGAGAACCTGAGGAAAATGCAAGCATACAACAGGAGCTAATGTAAATCCATTTTCAAGTGCTATTGGGAGGCAAGTTTATAGAACCTTCATCCTGAAACCCAATCATATCCTGTATTTAAAAGCATTGCTTTGAGGTCATATTGAAGAGATTTATGTCATTTGGTTTGCTTCCTGAGATTCCCATGCTGAGAGGTTTTCATTACTTCTTCAAGTAAATAAATTATTGGCCACTAAACAGAAGCATGCTGTCCTCCTGCCAATCGGAAGGTGACATATAAGCCATATTGAGATTTCTTATTTCCCCAGCTGCATCTATAGCAAGATATTTGATCTCAGGTTATTATTCCAAGTGTGAGAAAAACCTAGGGATGAGAGATGGTATAAAAATTCAAAGAGCTGAAAGAAAATCACTGTGGCTGGGAATGACAAGAGATGCTGCTGCCACATCCAGGTGGTATAAGCCTGGTTTTAAGAATGCTTGAATTTTTAGAAAGAGCTCTGGTTTCAGTATAGAGAATGCATTTGAAGGTCACAAGCCTGGAGGAAGGGAAACCAGTTAGGAGGCCATGGCAGAAACTGAGGCTTCAAGAAATGGTGGTCACAACCAGGGAAGTGGCAACATGGATGGATAGAAGGAGATGGACTTGAGAGACCTTTACAAGGGAGAATAAATAGGCATTGATTTCTGAGTGGAATGCGGGAGAGTAGGATTGGCGATTGTCAAGGATGTGTTCCAACCCACTGGCCTGGTTAATGGGACTGCCATGAAGGGAACAAGACAGACATACTCTCTGAACCCACAGCATTCAAGTCCAATGGATGAGGAGATTAGTGTCTGCTAGTTCTAATTTAGGGGTAGGTGCTGTGACAACAGAAAGTGAAGAAGGTTTTAGGTGTGCAGAAGAGCTCCTGTCCAGGACTAAAGAGGGGGGGGGGGCTCTTTGTGTATCAGGGACAGCTTTGCAGAGAGCATATCATTAAAGGTCAGAGCTGAAGAGTGATATATGTGTGCATGCATGCGAGTGAATGTGTGTCTGAGCATGTGCCTGAGTATGTGTGTCTGAGTGTGTGTATGTGTGTCTGAACATGAGCCTGTCTCAGGGGTGGGTGAGATGAGAAGGAAAACTGTCTTAGCCAGTGTAGATGAGGTGCAGTGCCTTGTAGCAGATGAGGTCTAGGTCGATGTTTCAATCTATACAATCAGATTGTAACCAGCTCTGCCTTTCAGATTTTTTTGTGTCATACTAGGGGAGTTCTTGTTTTGTTTTGTTTTTAATCTGATCTGCCATACATGGCTTGTCATTTCCCTTTGGAGAGATGATTTTTTCATTTAATAAAGTTTTCTCCTCTAGCTTCAGCATATAAGTGAGCAGAACACCCACCCAAAAACTCACTTGTATCTTAACTACAAAAATCCATACATATTTCCAGAACAAACCTTACATACAACCTGAGCCAACTTACATATGAAAAAAATTTAAAATGATATTTATTATATGATGTAGAAAACTCATTCATATTTATTACTAAGTGAAAGTCTGAATAATACTGGCTAGGCACAATTTGTTATTAAATACAAGAAGCTGGAAACGTGATTTCTATTCTTGAAAAGATGATATAGATGTGGAAATAATTGGGACAGAAAATTTATATTCTTATTTAGATCAGGAAAACCCTATTAATAAAAGGCTAATATGCAAATTGACCAAACAGCAGAACAACCAGTCTCTATGACGTGCACTGACCACCAGGGGGCAGGCGCTCAATGCAGGAGCTGCGCCCTGGTGGTCAGTGTGCTCCTACAGGGGGAGTGCTGCTCAGCCAGAAGCCAGCTCACGGCTGGCGAGCACAGTGCAGTGGCGATGGCGGGAGCCTCTCCTGCCTCCACAGCAGTGCTAAGGACCCTCGGGGGTCCCTGACTGCGAGAGGGTGCAGGCCGGGCTGAGGACCCCCCTCACCCCCAGTGCATGAATGTTGTGCACTGGGTCTCTAGTTATATAATAAAAGTGTAATACATTATTGACTATTGCCATCCCAAACCCATATTTATGAATATTACTATTAGAACTCTAAAACATACATACAGCTAATTTAATGTTATTAGTTATTTGCTTATACATGGAACCTAACATTTAGATGGTGATAGTGATATGCAAAATTTAAAATAGTGATTATTTTAAATTTAAAATAAAAGTTTCATGATTTTCAGAAATGATCTTGAATCCTCTTAAACTCTGAATGGCTGATGGGTTTACCAAACTCAACAGTGACTGTGTCCATGGAGCAGGATTCCAATGGGTTTTCACTTACTACCTCATATAATTCTTTATACAAGTTTTGTTACTTTATCTTGTTTGAATTTTTTAAAATGTTTTTGTTGATTTTAGAGAGAAAGGAAGGGAGAGGGAGAGAGAGAGAAACATCAATGTGAGAGAGAAACATCGATCAATTGCCTCCTGCACACACCCCAACTGGGAGCAAACCCACAACCTGGGCATTCACCCTGACCAGGAATTCAGTGAGGGACTTTTGGTGTATGAGACAATGCTCAACCAACTCAGCCACACCAGCAAGGGTTTGTTTGAATTTTTAAAAACAAAATCTGAATGATTTTTAATTTGAAAAGGAAAGAGTTTTGGACTCTACATCTTAAAACAGGTTTTTAAGGAAGTGTTTTGGATTAGTTGGGAAACAACTAATGGAATTTTGAAATTCCAAGGAAATGGAATTTTGCAAGAGAAATGTCATATACTAGTATGAAGTCTGGGAGGGAGGCTCAATAAAGAACAGAGGGGAAGTTACCTTCCAGGTATGGAAGGAAACGCCATACCTGGAGATCAAGTGTGGGGTCTTGGACCTACATTGTGGAGGGCAGGGTATTTAGATTTGATCTACTAGGTATAAACAGGAAAATAAGTGTGTGTGTGTGTGTGTGTGTGTGTGCATGCACATACATATTTTTATATAGTACTAGGAGTCCAGCGTGCTTTGAAATTGCACGGCGCCACCCACTCCTTCTCCAGCCTTTGAAGTAGCCATGGCCACTGCTGATCAGGCCCTCCCCCAGTGCAGGCACGTGGAGGCCCTTGCTGCCCCGCCCCCGACACTGCACACCAACCTCCTCTTGTCCGGTTGACCCATTATGGTGTCCTGGTTAATTAGCATATTTCTCTATTATATCTATCTATATCTATATCTATATCTATATCTATATCTATATATTTGTATCTATATCTGTTTCCATAACTATATCTATGTCTATATCTATATCCATATCTATATCTATATCTATATATCTACAAAACCCTAATATGCAAATAGACCAAACGGCAGAACAACTGAACAACTGGTCGCTATGACGTGCACTGACCACCAGGGGGCGTGCGCGGAACATGGCAGGATGGTGGAGCAGGTGAGTGGGGGCACCAGACCAAGGTGGGGCACTGGTCGCTGTCATTGGAGCAAGCCTCTGGTGGTTACTGAAAATTCTTTGCTCCCACACACCGCAGTCCTGCCAGGTGCTCGCACCTGTTGCTGGCGCCGGCCCCACTTGTACCCGCTGCTGGTGCCAGAGCTGCTGCTCGCACCCGCTGCTGGTGCCCAGCGCTGGTCCCAATTGCTCAGCACCGGTCCCAATTGCTGGGGGCCATCAGCGGGTATGAGTGGCAGCTGCTGGCTCTCATTGCCCCTGAGGGCTTCTCCACCTCCCTCTGCTCCTGAGGGGTGATCGGGGCTGTAGCTGCTGCTCACACCTACTGATGGTGATGGCCCACTCGCACCCACTATTGGCACCAGCCCCAATCATTCCGTGCCATCAGCAGGTGTCAGCGGGGCTGGCGCTGTCAGCATGTGGGAGTGGTGGCAGTGGGAATGGGGCTGCCGGCAGACAGGGGACCGGGGTCCGTGGTGGGAGAGGCTGAGTGGGGGTGCGGAGGATGGACCGAGACCCGCCCCTGTGCCCACCACAGCCTCAAGGCTCACAGTTCCTTTCAAGGTGCACAAATTCATGCACTGGACCCCTAGTGTGTGTGTGTGTGTGTGTGTGTGTGTGTGTGTGTGTGTGTGGTATAAAAATAATTTTCAGAATTTATCAGAATAACACACTTTTGTCCATTGATGGATGAATGGATAAAGATGATAAACACACACACACACACACACACACACGAATATTATTAAGCCATTAAAAAGGAGGATTCCTAGTCATTTGCAACAACATGGATGAAACTTACGAACATTATGTTAAGTGAAAAAAATAAGACAGATAAAGATAAATAGTGTATTATTTCTCTTATATGTAGAATAAAAAAAAACTCAAAGAAAAAGAATTCAGATCTGTGTTTACCAGAGGCAGGGATTGGGAGTGGGAAGTGAGGGAATTGATGAAGGTGGTGAAAAGACACAGAGTTCCAGTTATAAGATAAATAAGTTCTAGGGAGGTAATATACAGCATGATGACTCTAGCTAACACTGCTGTATGGTGTATAAGGAAGTTGTTAAGAGAGTAGATCCTAAAAGTTTCATGAGGAAAAAGTTTTTTTCTCTTTTTTTGGTATTGATATGAGATAATGGATGTTAACTAAATTTATAGTGGCAATCATTTTATGATAAGTCAAATCATTATAGATACTGTACATCTTCAATGTATACAATGCTGTATGTCAATTATATCTCAATAAACTGAAAAAAAATTACACATTTCTTGAACACTGTATGGAAAAATGAATTAGTAGTGTATTTCCTTAAATACTTGAAAATTCACAATAAGATGATCAAGAACATCAAGGCTAGAGGTGTTATTTAATCGTTTTTAGTAGTGGTTTTAGGGTCTTGAGAGTCAGACATTTGGAAGTTTAATATTCTGGGACACAAAAATCAATTCAACTTCTTTTCTTGGTTTTGTTTCTTTTAGACAAGGAGTTCTCTGGTCACAGCTATTTTATTTTGAATTTTAAATGCCAGTATTCCTCATTCTCAGATACAGAGTTTCAATTTAAATGAAACTTTTACAACATAAGGTGACCATGGGAAAGATTATAAACAAAAGTTTAAGGATTTCTTTTCCCTTTTTTTCTGATTAAAAATGTCTGGACAGCTCCTGCCAGGGCTTTGAGAAAAGGCCTAAGGAGACACGCTTGAAGTGATGTGATGACTGAAGGTTATAGGGAAACGTACTATTTTCCAGTGTGAGGTCGAGGACTTTATAAATAGTTTTCAAAAATCGTCCCATCTGCCAAAATGTTTGGTCACACCTGTGTCAGTTTCAGCTTTTCTCTTTTCTCTCCCATGGTGATCTATCTTCACTTCTTGTAATTCCTCCCATTTTACTGAGCTAAAAGATTAGAAAAATCTGCTTGCTGCCCATATGTGCACCACATTCTACATTCCCTCACTTCTGCTAGGAAATGAGTATTCCCATGAAAAAAGAACCCCAAGTTAGTAGGCTCACCACATGCTGGGCTTCGTACCCCATTGACCAAAGTTGCCAATTTAAGAGAGGTGCCTTCAAAGTTGCCAATTTAAGAGAGGTGCCTTCAAAGCCCAAGAAATTCAGGGTAAGCTGAATCCATTTTATCGCTACCATCCATCTCCATTTCTCAGGTTGGCTTACAAGTCTTGATTTCATCATAGATTTTCTCTTTTCAGATCATAGATGTAATAATACTCCCTGTAAAAACTCAATCAATACAGAAATATATGAAAAGGAAATTTTAAAAACCACTGAAGCATGGACACTCCCTGCCTTCAAGATAACTGTCACTAACAGTATAGTGTCTAGGCATGTACACACATCCATACACAGAACATTTGATTTTTAAAGAAAAGTGGGATCATATTGAACAATGTCATGAACAAACTTCTGAATGAATAGGTGGGAGCTTGGTTGTTCATTCAACAAACACTTGTGGAGAGCCTGCTGTGGGGGAGGCACTGTTCTAGGAATGGGAAATGCAGAGGCAAAGCAGAGAGTGTTTCTGGATTTGTGCATATTCTGAAGGGGAGAGACAGGCAACAAGCATGCAGACTAAGAAGTAAGATAATCTCAAATAGGACAGGTGCTATGGAGAGAAGCATATGCTGTGCTGTACACCTGAAACTAATATAAAAAAATGTTGAATGCAAAAAAGAGTTGAACAATTTTATGTAATGCCATTGTTGTATAATAAAGCATTTGGCTAAAAAAGAAAAGAAAAGAAAAGAAAAGAAAAGAAGAGAAAAAAGAAAAGAATGATGGGAGACTCAATGCTAGAGGCAGGGAAGGTGTCTCTGAGGAGGTGGCCTTTGAGCTGAAACCTGAGTGACGAGGAGGAGCCAGGAACCGTGGAAGGAGTGTTTCAGACAGTGGGAAGAATAAACTCAATGAGGAGACAGAAATGCCTGGTGTGTTCAAGACAGCCCGTGTTTCTGAAGCTTAATGAGCATGGAGAGTGGGAGGCAGGCAGGGGCCAGATCATGTTGGGCCCCTTGGGCTGTGTTGGGATGTTTTTTTAAAAAATGTATCTTTATTGTTGAAAGTATTACAGATGTGTGTTGAGAGGTATTATTACAAGGGTGGAATTGGAATTACAACTCCCTGAAAAAAAAAGATGGATTGTTCAATAAGTGGTGTTGGGACTATTGGCCTTTCATGTTGAAAGTGAAGTATTTTTGCCACATTATATATAAAATTAATGATAGATGGACAACAATCCCCATACATGATGTTAAAAGATTAACAAACATTGGGAGAAGATATTGGCAACATGTATGTGGGAAAAATAATCGATATAATATCTTGAATTCTTACTTATTGATAAAACTAATAACTGAACAAGAAGATGAACAAAGGCTGTGAACTAGCAATTAACAGAAGAAAAATGTGTATGGTCCTTAAGCATAAAAAAATAATCAGGCCAGGGAGGAGCTTTAGATTAGAAGATCTACACACACACACACACACACACACACACACACACGCACACGCACACACACACAATCAGCCATACTAATAGCCAGGGAAATGCAAATGAAAACAGAACAAAATGAGGTACCACTTGATAGTCATCTGGGTTGGCAAAACCTTAAAAGTCCTACAACAATGAGATGAGGGCCCTCTCTTGTGCACTGGTAGTGTGCATGGAGAGTGAAGCTAGTGTGCATGGGGAGTGCAGCTACTTGGAGATCAGTTGGCATATATGATAAATGCATATGATAATTCTCCATGGCCCTGCAATGTCATTGCTAGTCTCCTGCCAGAAGGAAACTCTTGTGTTTCTATAGATGGAGGGTGATATAAGGACACATGTTTGTTTTAGTGGAAAAATAAAAAAAACCCTAAATGCTCATATGAAATTGGAATGGATAAATAAAATGTAGGTGGCTATTCAGTGAGATACAATTCTATAAAGAGGTTAAAAAGAAAGAGCTAGATCTATCTATCTATCTATCTATCTATCTATCTATCTATCATCTATCTATCTTTCTACTTATCTATCAAAACATGGATATCTTTAATAAACATAAAATTAAATGTCAAACCCATGTACAGTCGACTACATACAAATAGCATAATACCATTAGGCTAAAAAGAACACACAAAAGAATCCTATATAATAAAAACGTAATATGCTAAGTGTTCGACCGATGGGTCGACCATTCGGTTGACAGCTCGACCAGTTGATATGACAAGCACTGACCACCAGGAGGCAGACACTCTGACCCGTAGGTTAGTTTGTTTCTGGGGTCTAGCCTATCGGGACTGGGTGAGAGGGCCGGACATGCCCTGGAGCCCTCCTGCGGTCCCTCCCCGGCCGGCCTCCATGAGCTCTAATCAGGACTGGGCGAGATGGCCCCGATCAGCTCTGATCACCGGCCAGGCCAAGGAACCCCACCCATGCACGAATTCACACACTGGGCCTCTAGTACTCAATAATAATCAATTGTTGGCAAACTACAACTAAAATCTGATCCACCACCTGTTTTTGTATGGCCTATAAGCTAAGAGTGGTTTTTACATTTTTAAATGCGTGGGAAACATTTTTAAATGAGTGATATTTAATGACACATGAAAATGATATGAAACTCACATTTCTGTGTCTGTAAATAAAATTTTATTGCAACACAGACAAGCCCATTCTTCTACAGGCTATCTGTGAGCTGCTTTTTTTTTTTTTCTTTTTTTTTTTACAGGGGCATAAGTGAGCTGAGTTAGCCATAGAGACTGCGAAGCTTAAGACATTTATTACCAATTCTTTGCAGAAAAACTTGCAGACCTTTGTTCTATATTGTTCATGGACATTATTTTGTAAATGGCAAGAAGTATACACATCTAATTCATGATGGTGGCTATGACTAGAGGAGGAAAAGAGATGATTCAAACTGAGGATAGATGTCAAGGGGTTCTGTACTGTTTATAAATGTGAAAAAACTTAAAAATTGTCAATTCATGTTTGTCATATTAAATCCTTGTACTTTTTCATACTTAAAATTTTTTAATTGAATGTATTGGGGTGACATTGATTAATAAAATTATACATATTTCAGGAATACAATTCTACAATACATCATCTGTATATTGTATTGTGTATTTACTACCCCAAGTGTCCTTCCATCACCTTTTAACTCCCCTTTACCTCCTTCTCCCTCCCCCCACACCCAATTCCCTCTGGCAATCACCATACTATTGTTTGTGTCCATGGATCTTTCTTTTCTTTGCTTAATCCCTTCACCTTTCTCACCCAGCCCAAGCCCCTCTCCCCACCAGAGCTGTCAGTCTGTTCTCTGTATCCATGAGTCTGTTTCCACTTTGTTAGTGTATTTTGTTCATTAGATTCTACATACAACTGAAATCATATGGTACTTGTCTTTCTCTGATTGGCTTATTTCACTTAGCATAATACTCTCCAGGTTCATGCATGCTGTCACAAAAGGTAAGATTTCCTTCTTTTATGTGGCCAAGTCATATTCCACTGTGTAAATGTACCATTGCTTTTTTTATCCACTCATCTACTGATGGGCACTTGAGCTGCTTCCAAATCTCGGCTATTGTAAATAATGCTGAAATGAAGATAGGGGTGCATATATTCTTTCAAATTAGTGTTTCAGGTTTCTTTAGATATATTCCCAGAAATGAAATTGCTGGATCATAAGGCAGTTCCATTTTTAATTTTTTGAAGAAATTCCATACTGTTTTCCGCAGTGGCTACACCAGTCTGCATTCCCACCAGCAGTGCACGAGGGTTCCCTTTTCTCCACATCCTCGCTAACATTTGTTGTTTGTTTGTTTAATTATTTATTTATCTATTTATTTATTTATTTATATGACAGTCATTCTGATATCTTATTGTGGTTTTAGTTGGCACTTCTCTGATGATTAGGGATGTTGAGCATCTTTCCATATGTCTATTGGCCATCTATATGTAATATTTGAAGAAGTATCTATTCAGGTCTTTTGCCCATTTCTTAATTGGATTGTTTATTTGTTTTAGGGTGTTGAGTTTTATAAATCCCTTATAAATTTATGATACTAAACCCTTATCAGATGTATGGACTAATATGTCCTCCCTTGCATTAAGTTATCTTTTCATTTTTTAAAAAATATATTTTATTGATATTTTACAGAGAGGAAGGGAGAGGGCTAGAAAGTTAGAAACATCGATGAGAGAGAAACATCGATCAGCTGCCTCCTGCACACTCCCTGCTAGGGATGTGCCCACAACCCAGGTACATGCCCTTGACCGGAATCGAACCTGGGACCCTTCAGTCCGCAGGCTGATGCTCTATCCACTGAGCCAAACCGGTTAGGGCTCTTTTCATTTTGTTGATGGTTTCCTTTGCTGTGCAAAAACTTTTTAGTTTGAAGTAGTCCCATTTGTTTATTTTTTCTTTTGTTTCCTTTACCCGAGGTGATATATCAGAAAAAAATATTGCTGCGAGAAATGTCTGAGACTTTACTGCCTATGTTTTCTTCTAGGATATTTATGGACATGAGTCTAACATTTAAGTGTTTTATTTTGAGTTCATTCATGTGTATGGTGTGAGAAGGTGGTCTAGTTTCATTTTTTTCCACTTATCTTTCCAATATTTCCAACACCATTTATTGAATAGACTATCTTTACTGCATTGTATGTTTTTGCCTTCTTTGTCAAATATTAATTGACTATGAAATTGTGGGTGTAGTTTTTGGCTCTTTAATCTGTTCCATTGATCTATATGTCTGTTTTTATGCCAGTACCATGCTTTTGATTACTCAGGCCTTATAGTATAGTTTGATACCAGGTAGCATAATTATTGGTATACAAAAATGCAACTGATTTCTGGATATTTATTTTGTATCCTAATACTTTGCCGAATTCATTTATAAGTTGTAGTAGTTTCTTGGTGGAATCTTTAGTGTTCTCTATATGCAGTATCATGTCATTGGCTAGTAATGACATTTTTACTTCCTCCTTTTCAATTTGAATGCCTTTTGTTTCTTCTTCTTGCTTGATTGCTTGTGGCTATGACTTCCATCTCTATATTGAATAAAAGTGGTGAAAGCAGACATCCTGTCTTGTTCCCAATCTTAAGGGAGGCGCTTGTAGTTTTTGACCACTGAGTATGATGTTGGTTGTGGGTTTGTCCTATATGGTCTTTATTACGTTGAGGTATGGTCTCTCTATTCTCACTTTGCTGAGAGTTTAATCATGAATGGGTGCTGGATTTTATGAAATTCTTTTTCTGATTATGTGGTTTTTATCCTTCATTTTGTTTATTTGGTGTATCACATTTATTGATTTGTGAATATTGTACCAATCTTGCACCCCCAGAATAAATCCCATGGTATGTGATGCTTTTTATTTATTGCTGGACCCAGTTTGCTAATATATTGTTGAGGATTTTAGCATCTATGTTCATCAGTGATATTGGCCTCTAATTTTCTTTCTTTGTAGTGTCTATATCTGGTTTTGGAATTAGGGTAATGCTGGCCTTGTAAAAAGAGGTTGAGAGTCTTATAGTTTGAGAAGGATAGGTGCTAGTTAGAATGGAATGTTTGGGAAAACTCACCTGTGATGCCATTTGGTCCAGAGCTTTTAACTGTTGGAAGTTTTTTTTCCCCCCGGTTTCAGTTTCACTAGTTGTAATCTGTCTATTCAGATTCTCTGATTCTTCTGATTCAGTTTAGGAAGATCGTATGTTTCTAGGGATTTATTCATTTCTTCCAGATTGTCCAACTTGTAGGCATATAGTTGTTTGTACTGTTTTCTTAGAATCCTTTGTATTTCTTTGGTGTCAGTTGTTACTTCTTCTCTTTCATTTCTGATTTTATGTATTTGGGTCATTTATTTATTTGAGTTCTGTAATGTTTGTAAATGTGAATGAATTTAAAAATTGTCCATTCTGCTTGGTGGGAATACCAATGTTTGTTATATTAAGTCCTTGTATTTTTTTGTGCTTTTCTAAAGACTTAGAAAAGTTAAAAGGAAAGTATATTTTGTAGACATTTTCCTGTTTCAATGGGTACAAATTATTGTATACGTTCTGACAGTGGGTAGTAGTCTATTTTAGAGATAACAGAAATTTTTTGACTATCCTATTTATGAACATGTAAGTTGTTTCATGTTTTGCTATCATGAATAGTGCAGCAAATATTTTCATATTGCCCCTTAATACATTTGTGTAATTATTTTCATTGAACAAAATCCTAGAAGTCAAATTCCTTGGTCAAATAAAAAAAAGTCTACATTTACATTATTTAAAAAAATCTTTACTATTGCAAGTATTACATATGTCCCCTTTTCCCCCATGGACCTATCTCACCCCACCCTTACGCCCCACCCCAGGCCTTCACCACCCTATTGATTATGTCCATGGGTTATGCATATATCCATATGAGTTCATTGCTTGATCTCTTCCTTGCCCCCAACCCGCTCCTGCCTTCCCTCTGAGGTTTGGCAGTCTGTCTGATGTTTCTATGTCTCTGACTCTATTTTTGTTCATCAGTTTATGTTGTTCATTAGATTCCACATATCAGTGAAGTCAGGTGATATTTATCTTTCTCCGACTGGCTTATTTTACTTAGCATAATTTTCTCCAGGTCCATCCATGCTGTTGCATATAATAAGAGTTCTCTCTCTTTTTTTTTTTTTTTTTTTTACAGCTGTGTACTATTCCATGGTGTAGATGTACCATAGTTTTTTAATCTATTCACCTGCTGATGGGCACTTAGGCTGTTTCCAAATCTTAGCTATTATAAATTGTACTTCTATGAACATAGGGGTGCATATATTCTTTCTGATTGGTGTTTCGGGTTTCTTAGTATATATTCCCAGAACTGGGTCAAATGGCAGTTCCATTTTTAATTTTTTGAGGAAACTCCATGCTGTTTTCCATAGAGTATGCAACAGTCTACATTTCTACCAGCAGTGCACGAGGGTTCCCTTTTCTCCACATCCTCGCCAGCACTTGTCGTTTGTTGATTTGTTGATGGTAGCCATTCTGACAGGTGTGAGGTGGCACCTCATTATCATTTTGATTTGCATCTCTCAGATGATTAGAGACATTGAGATTTTTTTCATATGCCTCCTGGCCATTTGTACGTCCACTTTGGACAAGTCTCTATTTAGGTCTTTTGCCCATTTTTAAGTTGGATTGTTTATTTTCCTTTTGTTAAGTTGTATGTATTCCCTATAAAATTTGAAGATTAACCCCTTATTGGATGTATTTGGAGAATATATTCTCCCATGCAATGGGCTCTCTTATTATTTTTGTTTCTTTTGCTGTGCAGAAGCTATTTATTTTGATGTTGTCCCATTTGTTTATTTTCTCCTTAGTTTCATTTGTCCTAGGAGCTGTATCAGTAAACATATTGCTAAAAGAGATGTCTGAGATTTTGCTGCCTATGGCTTCTAAGATTTTTATGGTTTTCCATCTTACATTTAAGTACTTTATCCATTTTGAGTTCATTCTTGTGTATAGTGTAAATTGGTGGTCTAGTTTCATTATTTTGCATGTATCTATCCAATTATCCCAGCACCATTTATTGAAGAGACTATTTTGACTCCATTGTATGTTCTTGCCTCCTTTGTCACATATTAATTGAGCATAATGGTTTAAGTCTATTTCTGGGTTCTCTGTTCTGTTCTATTGATCTATATGCCTATTCTTGTGCCAGGACCAGGTTGTTTTGTAGCATAATTTGATATCCGCTATTTTGATCCTTCCAACTTTGTTCTTCTTTCTCAAAATTGCTGCAGCTATTCGGGATCTTTGTTTTTTATTCCATATGAATTTTTTGAGTTTGTCTATGTTTGTGAAATATGCCATTGGTATTTTAATGGGAATTGCATTGAACCTATAGATTGATTTGGATAGTATGGACATTTTTAATGATGTTGATTCTACCAATCCATGAACACGGTATATTCTTTCATTTGTTTATGTCTTCTTCTATTTCTTTTTTCAATGTCCTGTAGTTTTCTGAGTACAGGTCTTTTACCTCCTAGTTAA
This sequence comes from Myotis yumanensis, assembly GCF_028538775.1. Taxonomy (NCBI): domain Eukaryota; kingdom Metazoa; phylum Chordata; class Mammalia; order Chiroptera; family Vespertilionidae; genus Myotis; species Myotis yumanensis. The sequence continues at coordinate 100,305,000 of NW_027223752.1, forward strand.
GTTTATTCCTAGGTATCTTAATTTTTTTTGTAATTATAAATGGGGTTTTTAAAAAGTTTCTCTTTTGATAAGTTCATTATTGGTGTATAAAAAAGCCATAGATTTCTGGGTGTTAATTTTGTATCCTGCTACATTGCCAAATTCCTTTATTATGTCTAGTACTTATTTGATGGAGTCTTTAGGGTTTACTATGTACAATATCATGTCATCTCTGAATAATGACAGTTTTACTACTTCTTTTCCAATTTGGATGCCTTTTATTTTTTCTTCTTGTCTGATCACTATGGCTAGCACTTCCAGTATTATGTCTAACAGGAGTGGTGAAAATGGGCATCCCTGTCTTGTTACTGTTCTTAGGGAAAATGATTTTAGTTTTTGCCCATTGTGTATGATATTGGCTGTAGGTTTGTCATTTAAGGCTTTTAATATGTTGAGGTATGATCCCTCTATTCCCACTTTGTTGAGAGTTTTTATCAAAAAAGGGTGTTGGATTTTGTCAAATGCTTTTTCTGAATCAATTGATATGATTATGTGATTTTTGTCTCTCAGTTTGTTTATGTGATGTATCACATTTATTGATTTGCAGATACTGTTTCAGGCTTTCCTCCCCGGAATAAATCCCACTTGGTTATGGTTATGATCTTTCTAATGTAATTCTGGATCCAATTTCCTAGAATTTTGTTAAGGATTTTAGCATCTATGTTCATCAGGGATATTGGCCTGTAATTCTCTCTCTTTGTAGTGTCTTTATCTGGTTTTGGGATTAGGTAATGCTGGCTTCATAGAAAGAGTTTGGAAGTATGCCTTCCTCTTGAATTTTGTTGAATAGGCTGAGGAGGATAGGTTTTAATTCTTTTAATGTCTGGTAAAACTCCCCTATGAAGCCATCTGGACCAGGGTTTTTGTTTGCTGGAAGTTTTTGATTACTGTTTCAATTTCATCGGTAGTTATTGGCCTATTCAGTTGTTTTTTTAAAAAAATTTTTCCTGATTGAGTTTTGGAAGATTGTAGTTTTCTAGGAATATGCCCATTTCATTAAGGTGGTCCAGTTTGTTAGAGATGAGTTGTTTGTAGTATTTTTGACAATCCTTTGTATCTCTGGGGTCAGTTGTTACTTCACCTCTTTCATTTCTGATTTTGTTTATTTGCGTCCTTTCTCTTCTCTTTGTTTCTTGGTGAGCCTGGCTAGAGGGTCATCAATCTTGTTTATCCTTTCAAAGAAAGAGCTCTTGGTTTTATTGATCTTTTTTTATATATATTTTTGGTCTCTATGTCATTTTTTTCCACTTTGATCTTTATTATTTCCTTTCTTCCGCTTACTTTGGGCTTTTATTGTTGCTCTCTTTCTAATTCTTTAAGTTGTAGGGTTAGATGGTTTATTACCAGTTTTTCTTTATTTCTTTTCTTTTCTTTCTTTTTTTTTTTGAGGTAAGCCTGTAGAGCAATGAATTTCCCTCTCAGGACTGCTTTCACTGTGTCCCATAGATTTTGGATGGTTGTGTTTTCATTGTCATTGTTTCCAGGATGTCTTTTTATTTCTTCTTTGATCTCTTTGGTAGCCCAATCATTGTTTAATAGCATGCTATTGAGCCTCCATGTGTTTGATTTTTTTCATTGTTTTTATTGTAGTTGATTTCTAATTTTATGCCATTTTGATCTGAGAAGATGCTTGATATAATTTTTATCTTCTTGAATTTGAAGATATGTTGTCTGTGTCCCAATATGTGATCTGTCTTTGAAAATGTCCCATGTGCATTTGAGAAGAATATATATTCTATAGCTTTGGGGTGAAATGTTCTGATGGTGTCAATTCCATCTGATCTAGTGAGTCATTTAGGATTGCTATTTCTTATTTAGAGCATTTATCCAGTGGTGTCAATGGGGTATTAAAGTCCCCTACTATGATTGTGTTGCTGTCAATCACTCCTTTGATATCTTCCAAAAGTTTTTTTTTTAATGTATTTGGGTGCTCCTGTATTGGGTGCATATTTGTTTACCAGTTATATCCTTTTGTTGAATTGCTCCCTTTAGTATTATGAAGTGGTCCTCCTTTCTTGTTATGGCCTTCACTTTGAGGTTTATTTTGTCAGATATAAGTATTGCTACCCAAGTTTTTTATTTTCCATTTCCATTTGTCTGAAAATTTTTTTCTATCCCTTCACTATTAGTCTGTATGAGTCCTTTGTTCTGAAGTGGGCCTATTGTCTACAGCATATATATATATATATATATATATATATATATATATATATATGCTGGGTTATCCTTTCTTATCCATTCAGCTACCTATGTCTTTTGATTGGAGTATTTAATCCATTTACATTTAAGGTTATTATTGATAGGTACTTGTTTGTTGCCATTTTTATTCTTTATGTCCATATTCCTTCCTTGTTTTCTATTTCTTCTTTCTACAACAGTCCCTTCAGCATTTCTTGCATTGCTGGTTTGGTGATAATAAACTTCCTTAGCCTTTTTTTGTCTATGAACTCCTGATTTTACCTTCAATTTTGAATGATAGCTTTGCTGGATAGAGTATTCTTGGATTTAGTTTCTTGCTTTTCATCACCTTGTATACTTCACTCTCTTTCTTGTGCCCTGATGTTTTTTTTATTGAGAAATCGTTTGATAGTCTAATGCAGGGGTCCTCAAACTTTTTAAACAGGGGGCCAGTTCACTGTCCCTCAGACCGTTGGAGGGCTGGACTATAGTTTTTTAAAAAAAACTATGAACAAATTCCTATGCACACTGCACATATCTTATTTTGAAGTAAAAAAACAAAATGGGAACAAATACAATATTTGTATTTGCATGTGGCCCGCAGGCCGTAGTTTGAGGACCCCTGGTCTAATGGAAGATCCCTTGTAGGTTACTTTCTGTCTCTCTCTCTTTTTTTAAATTTTTTTTTATTTTTTTATTTTTTTTATTTTTCGCTAAAAGTATTACAAAGGGTATTACATAAGTGTCCTTTTTCCCCCCCGCCCTTGACAAGCCCCTGCCCTCCCTTACCCCCCAGTGTCTTATGTCCATTAGTTATGGTTATATGGATGCATACAAGTCCTTCGGTTGATCTCTTACTCCCCTCCCTCCTGTCCCCCAACCCTCCCTGGCCTTCCCACTGCAGTTTGACAATCAGTTTGAGGCAGCTCTGCCTCTGTATCTATTATTGTTCAAAAGTTTGTAATGGTCTTAATTATCCATGAATGAGTGAGATCATGTGGTATTTTTCCTTCATTGACTGGCTTGTTTCACTTAGCATAATGCTCTCCAGTTCCATCCATGCTGTTGCAAATGGTAAGAGTTCCTTCTTTTTAACAGCAGCATAGTATTCCATCGTGTAGATGTACCACAGTTTTCTAATCCATTCATCTACTGATGGGCACTTAGGCTGTTTCCAGATCTTAGCTATGGTGAATTGTGCTGCTATGAACATCGGGGTGCATATATCCTTTCTGATTGGTGTTTCTGGTTTCTTGGGATATATTTCTAGAAGTGGGATCACAGGGTCAAATGGGAGTTCCATTTCCAATTTTTTGAGGAACCTCCATACTGCCTTCCATAGTGGCTGCACCAGTCTGCATTCCCACCAGCAGTGCACAAGTGTTCCTTTTTCTCCACATCCTCTCCAGCACTTGTCTTTTGTTGATTTGTTGATGATGGCCATTCTGACAGGTGTGAGATGGTACCTCATTGTTGTTTTGATTTGCATCTCTCGGATGATTAGTGTTTCTGTCTCTCTCTTGCGGCTTTTAAGATTCTTTCTTTGTATTTTATGTTTGACAATTTAATTATGATGTGTCTTGGTGTAGCTCTTTTTGGGTTCATCTTGATTGGGACTCTGTGCTTCTTGGACTTGTGTGACTTTTTTCTTCCCCAAATCAGGGAAGTTTTCTGTCATTATTTCTTTAATCAGGTTTTCTATCCTTCCTCTCCTTCTGGCACCCCTATTATGTGAATATTGTTTCACTTCATGTTGTCTCAAAGCTCCTCTAGACTCTCCTCCTGCTTTTTAATTCTTTTTCCAGTTGCTGCTCTACTTGGGGTTTTTCTACCTTGTCTTGTAACCCACTGATTCAGTCCTCAGCTTCTTCTAGTCTACTGTTGAAGCCTTCCATTGTTTTCTCTATTGCAGCTGTGTCATTCTTCATTTCCTCTTAATTCTTACTCATGTTGATATATTTCTCAGCTCCTCATAATTCTCATTTAATTGTGAGTAATTCTCATTCAGAGATTTGAGCATCCTTGTACCTATTACTCTGAATTCTTTCTTTTACAAATTACTTGCCTCAATTTCATTTAGTTCCTTTTCTGGTGATTCCTCTTCATTCCTTTGGGGCTATTTCTTTGTATCCCAATTTTTGCTGTCCCTTTGTATTTGTTTCTTGGTCTTAGATCAAACTGCTATGCCACCAGAATTTTTTGGGGTGGTCCTATGTCGTAGGTGTTTTGTGGGACCCAATGGTGCAGTCTCTCAGATTTCCTGAGCTGGGTGTTTTAGGAAAGCCCCATACTTAAGTTATTTAGGTTTTCCTGATGTATTTGGGTTTTTAATGTTATTGTCCCCTTTGTAGATGGGGTCTCCTCACAGGTTGTCTGACTATGTGGCTCACCCCCGACCTTATTGTGTAAGCTGTTGTGGATGTGCTCAGGGTCCTGGCTCCCATGGTAAGGGTTGCCTGCAAGGTCCCACTGGCATGTGAGTCATGCGGGGTCTCAGATCTCATGGCTGGGGTGGTGTGACTTACTGATGGGTCCCAGAGCCCACAGCAGGGTGGCGTGCAACTCTGTGCCTCACTGCAGGGTCCTGAAGCCCTTGGCCAGGGTGATGTGCATTCTGTCTCTCTCTGTGGGGGTCCAGGAGCCCTCTTCCGGGGTGGTGTGCACTCTGGGATTCATTAAGAGGGTCCAGGAGTCTACAACCTGGTTGGCCTGGGTCCCAGAGCCTATAGCCTGGGTAGCGCAACTCTGGCTGGGTGGCATGCACTCTGTGACTTACTGTGGGGGTCCCGGAGCATGCGGCTACATCTAAGTTTTTGATGTGTGTTGCCAAATGGTCCTTCCACAGTGCTGCATCAAGTTATTATCTTGAAAACAGTGAATATTATTTGCCAACTCGTAGGTGATAAGTGTCAATTGTCTTACTTTGAGGATGAAAATTTCTTCATGAAATAACAGGCTGTTTGATTTCTGCTTCCCTGCAATGCCTGTTCAGGGCCATAGGTCCAGAAGAAATTTGTTGCTGAAAAATAACCCCCAATTTATAGTTTGAATCAAGTTATACAGTTTAACCTTATAATAGCAGAAAAGATGCCTCAGAAACTCCTAAGGGATTTCTTTCTCTAGCAAAATGAGGCCTGATTTGGAACTGGAAGAAAATGTAATCTATCTTCCTCCCAGCCTCTTACTTTTCTTAAATCCTTTTGGGATCTCCTGTAAGTATATTTGAATTTTTGAGGTTCTGGTCTTCTTTTCCTTTCTTTTTAGTAGTTTCAAAATCTCAAAGCCCCTGGTAGCACGTTTGCCCTGGGCTTAGTCTAAACCACATTGACTATCTTCTGAGGTGTCACTAATTTTATTGTTAAGAACCACCAATCACTAATAATAACACATTATACTTGTATGTCTGTGAGGTCCTTTCCAATTTTTTGACTTAGATTGAGTTTCAAGGTTTCTAATTATATGACTTTTCAGCTTGTATAGCACTTTCGTGTTCCTTTATCTCATGTGATCTTTATGACTCTGTGATCACTTGTAAAAGAGGAAAGGGGAAAGGTATTCTCAGCCTCATTTTATAGCAGAAATAAAAACTCCAAAAGATTAAATGAATTGCTCAGGATCATCCAGTTAATGGTGACAAGACCCGTTGACTCTGAGTTTTACAATCTTTTAAGGTTCCTAGATGGAAATAGAAATGTTTATAGTTTTAATTTTATGCTGTAATCTGTAAGATCCTCTAATTCTTTGCCAATTGTGTGCATTTTGGGTAAGTATTTCCAGAACTTGCATACCATTTTAAAGAAGGAAATTCATGATTTTCTACTAACATGTCAAAATGTAAAATTCAGGTTAAAATTGAGTTTACATGATTTATTCTTTTTTTTAAAGCCTGTAATTATATGTAAACTCAATAGAATGTTAATTGTGTGTATATTTTGGCCTCATTTGATAGGAATTTAAAATTCATTTTGTAATGCATTTATTATAAAGTCAAGGAAGAAAAGCATACATAAGGAAACACATACCAATAAGGCACCCTAGTACAGATGTCTTTCGAAATTCATTAGCTATTACTGATGATGCTCCAGTTAGAACCATGCAGTTAGAACCACGTGGGAAATATGTTAGCAGGGAATCAAGAGTGGAAAAAAATATATCTGCTTTTTATTAAGACTTGAAGTGTGTTATAATTAGGTTGAGTTTCTACCCAGGCAGCCCCCTTCATGCTGACATCTGCAAAGGGTATATAAAACTGTGTTGAGGTGTTATTTTCTGTGGCTACGTGGACACATGTTAATCAGTTAAAAACCAAGTTTTTGGGAGTCTTTCATGTTGATTCCTGCTAACTCATGCTGAGAAAGCTTGTGCTTCCCCCATTAGGGGCATTCCCATGTGTTTTACTATTGGAAAAGAATAGAAATTCTTTAGAGCAGTTATAAATGTTTGGTCTTTGATCTGATACAAATCAATGACAATAGTATAGATTTGAGAATGTCAGAATCCACATCAGATTTATAGTTGTGTGAAAATATAAGTAGTAAAATGCTCCTTTTAAGTTAAGTGATGAAATGTCATGTTCAAATACATCTTCTTATTTGATTGGTAATGTTCTAAATGGAAAGTCAAGCTTAGGCTTAGTCAAAGAGAAATGCTCCCACCTATAAAAACTGTTTTTCAAGTATTTTTAATGGATGAATTTATTATTACATACTTTAATTGGCTGCCATATTTTACAAGTTATTAACAATTGATGTACTCCTTGTCAGACAACAGAAAGATCAGAGTTAATGGAACCAAGGAACCCATAGAGTTTAAATCGAATCAATGGTTTGGAGCAGCAGTAAGAGCTCACAGAGGGAAAGTGGTGGTGAGTATGAATTGTGGGCTGTGGGGTGGCTCTGGAATTAAGTGTACACGGAAATGCTTTAAAAAATCATATTTACAAAAACCCTTTCATGCAAGAACATGTCAGACTTTCAATGGTAAGCTTATCAACATTTTAAAACAGAAATTGAATACTTAAAATAATCTATTTTGCATTTTTAAACCATATGAAATAAAGCTTTTTTTTCCAGAAGATCAATGAGATATTTTCAAATATTTCAAAAACAACTAAGGAAGATAGGAAAATAATAGCTCTACCTTACAGAGGTAATTTAAGAGCTGATTAAAAATAGACCAGAAAAATAGGACTACTATTATTAGGATTCATTAAAAGTTAATCTACGGTGGTGTCATTGATCCTTTTTAGGACTAAAGGAAAGTTTTATTTAAAAATATAACTACTACTTACATGGTTCTCTGAGTACATTAAATGCACAGGAAATACTTTTTAAAATAAAATAAAAATCTCACTGCCAAATAGCTTTCAACTTTAAAATGCTATGACTTCATGATTCTATTCTCTTATTATTCTGAGCAATAATATATGTCTAAATTATTGAGAAATAAATGACTGCATTAAGCTAACCGTAATTTTTTTTTTGTTTTGTCGGGGGACTTTTTAAAACTGTTGGCTTTAATTTCCTTACAATAATAAAGCAGTAACTTTGGCCTTTAGGATTTTTTAAAAAAGCTGTTTACATTATGATTTAATAAAGAAAATGCCTTGCTTTATTTGGTGTGTGATTAACCCCCCAAAAGATTTTGACATAAAACAGGTAATATATAAAATATACATAGCCCTTTCTAGTTACAAACCTAGCTTTTACAATATGCTCTCGTATTGTATTTGCACTGATATAATTCTCACATTCCAGAATTGGTAAAAAATTTTTTATACTTTATCAGTGTATGACTTATGTGGATTACTATTGAAGAGCTAGTTCTATCTAATAAACTATTTGAGGTTAAATTTTTTGTGGTGTTTTGTATTGATTCTTTAAGTCTTAAAAATATCTGTAACATAATTGTTGTGTTTTTATTCAATAATTGTAGATGCCTTCAGAATCATGAAAAGAAAATCATATGCCACGTTTATAATAAAAGTGATTAGTTATGAGGCATGCTTACATTTTCAAGGAAAATGCACAGGAAATAGGATAATATAGAATATATCCAAGTTAATATTTTTATTTGAGCACTGAAACTTAGCAGAATCAAGAATTAAATTCTACTCTACATGACATTATTAGAACTTCAAATTTTTGCAAACAGAAGTATCATTTTGAAGATTCTAGGTATCAAGTTGTACATATTAAGTTTGGGTCAAAGCTTAAATATATCACATCAGTTTATTTAACACTAGAGGCCCGGTGCACAAAAATTGTGCACTGGGACAGGGGATCCCCTCAGCCCAGCCTGTGCCCTCTCGCAGTCTGGGACCCCTCGGGGGATGTCCACCTGCTGGCTTAGGCCTGCTTCCCCCAGGGATTGGGCCTAAGCCAGCAGTCAGACATCCCTCTCATAGTCCGGTGCTCTCATAGTCTGGGATCCCTCACTCCTTACTGCCACCGCCGCTGCACTAGCCAGCTGTGAGCCCGGCTTCTGGCTGAGCAGCGCTACCCCTGTGGGAATGCCGTGACCACCAGGGGGCAGCTCCTGTGTTGAGCATCTGCCCCTTGGTAGTCAGTGCACATCATAGCGACTGGTTATTCCGCCGTTTGGTCGATTTGCATATTAGGCTTTTATTATATAGGATCAGTGTGAAACTGAGCAGATATAAAAAGAATAACATTTTAGAGCTGACAGCGAGCAAACACTGGAAAGAATTGTCAAGACATTTAAATACCCTATGGTGACAGGGAAGGTGAGGCCAGCTGGCACAGTATGGAATCACATAGGTGAATGCTTGCACTGCTCAAACCTCACCATTTGCACCTTATGTTAAATGTATTAACCACAGACTGTATCAGTTCACTAAGAGGGCCCTAAGACAAGGGATCTTAAGAGGATTTCATATATCTTCTTTCACATTTGATATCCTTTCAAATACCATGCTTGTTAGAACCTAAGCTTCTGAAGAAGCAACCAGAATGTTCCACACATGAATCATGTTTTCCTTATTGTTGTTTAAATTAATTGTTGGTTTGCCATGAATAAAAGCCAGTAAATGAAAAATAAAGCCAAGAACACTGTGATAAAAGCTTAGTGTATCCAAAAGAAAGTCATCGTTTTTAAAAGTCTTTAGATATCCCTTCAATGATAAACTAGGAGAATCCACAAAACAGAGGTTTACAAACTTGTCTGCATCCTTTGATCTGAGAGTAATTTCATTTAATGCAACAAAAAACAGAACTTGTTCTCATTTTAAGATGTCACACTGATTAATTCACTGTTTAAATAACCATTTGCTTTTATGTAGACCCAATTTTTAAAAAGTGTGAGTTCTTTGCTTTAATGAAATATTTACTTTTCCCAGGTTACTTTTATATAACTTAAAATCATCTGGGAAAACTGCATTTCTTTGTATATGTTTAATTTGCTCCAATTCTATGGTGCATTAATGTTAACAAATTGGCTTTGTAAGTTTAATAAACTGTGACTACTGAAGTACTCATTAGCATGCTGGAGGCCAATTAATTCACCTGATAATTAACATAGTTTGTCACAGATTTAGGCATATTACTCAACAAGTCAAATCAAATCATAGTATGGGGAACCTACATCAAAAAACATTGCTTTCCTTTGATGTTTCCCAGGCTTGTGCTCCCTTATATCACTGGAGAACTCTGAAATCCACACCAGAAAAGGACCCAGTTGGCACTTGCTATGTAGCAATTCAGAATTTCAGTGCATATGCTGAGTACTCTCCTTGTCGGAACAGTAAGTTATTTTTATTCCTTGAAACTGAAATTTAGCTCAAGAGCTTTTCTGTGGTAGACAGTGCAGGTAATGTCAAAATGCCGATGGGAAAGAAAATGAGACGGGGGTAAAGATCACTTCAGTCTTACAAGATGCCTTGGTGTAACATGAGGGCCAAGTCATGGGATTCTGCTGATCCTCTTCTGTGTTTTAGAAAATTTCTGTATTTTAGATATTTTGCGGTAGAATTGATTGGATCCTTATCTTAGGCCTTAAACTCTCACTTGGTATTCAAAATTCACACAACAATCTAAGGAATGCTGACTGCTCACTTCTTAACCACAAGAATGGTGTTAGTGAATAATAATAATTATATACATATATATATATATACACACACACACACACACACACATACACACATATAAAAATATAAACGGAGCCACTTTAAAATGGAGCCAGAGCTGCCATCCCAGAGGAACTGCCTCACACTTCTATGCCTCAACCATTTGGAATGTTAAAATGGAAAAATACCCTGTACACTGGGCCTAAAGCAACATTGTGTCCCAAAGAACTGTTTGCAAAGATAACAAGAAAGCAGATATTATGACTACTTGACTGATGGCTACTGGATTGAAAATTAAAAACATTGTTTAGAATTAGCGTCACTCTGTTAGCTTTGCTGTGCCATTTATGCTTTCCTGCTATTTATGCAATTGCTCCCCTTCCCTTTCTCATAAATACCCCTTGCCTTTGTTTCCTAATCAGAACAATATTTGGGAACCAGTAATTCCCAAATAGCTATTGCTTTTTACCCAAGTAAATGCTTGTTGCCTCTCACTGTGTAAGGCTTTGTATTTTTCGGTGAACATTCATGCTTGGACCTGGGACACATTGCATGCCAGTGGCTGTCCAGCCTGTGCTCTCAATGGCTGCTGCTTTCTTTGGCAGCTGTGTACTCAGGTTATCTGCACTATACAACTTTCTCCTCTAGGTATCTAATCCTCGCTTTTTCAAAAAGACTCTCTGCACGAAGGGTCCTCATCTCATTTGGTAGTTCTAGGAATCTTCCTGTGCCATCTTTGGGGCACTACTGTTTAATCACTTCATCTTGGTGGCATACCCAAGGATATTGGGACATTATTAGTGATTGTTTCATACACTCAGAGTCCTCATGCACTCTTCCATTTTTCTGTGTATCCCATAGGTCATTGGAATTTATCAAGAAGCAACCAAAGGATTTTTATCCTTTTTCTTGATAATTCGCAAGACCACATTGAGGAAAATGGCATTAGAAAAGATATTTCTAGTGGATGATTTCAGGGTATTGATTTTTTAAAACTCAATCCTAAATTAGATTCCCAAAACTATAAGTACAATTTCCCTATTTCAGTTACTATTTTTAAAATTCAAGATTTCTTTAGACAAGATAATGAGCAAGTATCAGAAGTAAATCCGTGAAGATAAAGAATGGACAGTGACAAAAGAAGGTTAATGAAGGGACTGCTGAGAGTTAGAGATTTAAATGATTGGGAGTGGAACAGCTAACTTTGATGGTTTTGGGTGAGGATTTTGGCACAAAAAAGATTATGACTTCATGTTTTAAAATACCAAAATAAATTATCCACTTTCTTATATCACGACAAATGTCAGCTGAATGAATATCAGTGAAATTAGGATTTCACTGCCCTGGCAGGCATGGCTCAGGGGTTACGAATGCCGGCCTTCAGATGAAGGGGTTGAGGGTGAGGTTCCAATCAATGGCACATACTGGGTTCATTCTCTGGGGTGAGGGGCGAGTCCAGGAGGCAACCAATCAATATGTCTCTCTCACATTGATGTTTCTTTCACTCTCTCCCCCCCCTCCTTCCCTTTCACTGTCTCTAAAAAAATCAATGGAAAAAAGTGTCCTCAGGTGAGGATTAACAAAAAAAAAATTAGGATTTCACTTTAAATGATTTTAAAAGAGGGATTTCTTATAGATAATAAAAATTAATTATATAATCATTCAACACATGTTTACTGAGCCCATTGAGCACTAATTATTTTATGTTTAGTGATTAAGGCATAGAAAAAGAGAAAACAAACCCCTGTCTTAAAGAATCTTACATTGAGGGGCGGGAGGGGATTTTTTGTCTGTCACAAAAAATATGCAAATAAATAAGTTCAGATCTCACAATTCTACTTCTGAGTATTTATCTGAAGGAAATTAAATCACAATATTGAAAAGACATCTGCATCCCAATGTTCACTACAGCATTATTTATATTATCCAAGACATAGAAATAAACTTAGTGGTAATCGACAGATGAATGGATAAAGAAAATATGGTATACATACACAATGGAATATTACTCAGCCACAAAAAGAAGAAAATCCTGCCATTTGTGACAATATGGATGGACCTTGAAGCCATTATGTTAAGTGAAATAAGCCAGACAGAGAAAGACAATACTGTATGGTCTCATTTATATGCAAAATCTTAAAAAATAAAACCAGACTCACAGATACAGAGAGCAGATTGGTGGTTGGCAATGGTGGTGGTGATGGAGGGAGCTAAATGGGTGAAGGTCGTGAAAAGGTTCTAACTTCCAGTTATAAGATAAATCCTAAGGATGCAATGTACAACATAATTTGTAACTATAGTTAACAATACTATATCATATGTTTGAAAGTTGCTAAGACAATATATCTTACAAACTCTCATCACAAGAAAAACGAAAAACCATACTATGTGTGGGGATGCTATTAACTAAACTTATTGTGGTGATCATTTCACAGTATATGTATATATCAAATTATGTTGTACACCTTGGACTAGTACAGTGTTATACATCAAGTTTATCTCAATAAAAAATTTTAAAGAGTAAATAAGTTTCTAATATAATGTCAGGTAGTGAAGAGTGCTACCAAGAAAAATATAGCAAGTCAAGAGAGGGGAGTGACATGGCCTGGGTGGAGAGAGGAACTTTTAACAGGACCATGGGAAGGGCTCTCTTCGCAAATGCCTGTGGAAGTAGGGAAATGGGGCGCTTTCCAGGCACAGGCTACAGCAAGAAGAGGTGTATTTTGTGCCATGTTCCACTGAAGGTACTGTGCTCCTGCGTTCAGTAAGAAGTTGTTGTTATTAGCTATAAAAGTCAGGTAGAAAGATAAATCCCTAACCTACCCAGAAAATAAATGGTAGAGCTGAGATTCAATACTGAACTTGTTTCATCAATTTTTACACCTCTCCACATCATACTTCTCATGATTTACTAAAGATACTGTCAGCAGCCACGGGAACGCCACCAGGTGTTAAACTGATGGGATCAGACCAGACTTGGTTCAGCAATTTCAGTACTTGAGTTCTGGCTAGGAAAGAATTCAGAGCCAAGACTCAAACTATAAGAGAACATTTACTTAGAAAGTCACAGAGGTAGAAGAAATGAGTGGTAGAAGAAATGGCTCAGGAAACAAGTTACAGAGGCAAAAGAAGGGCCCTTGGAGTTTGGAGTTCAGGAGTGAGGAAGGTAAAGGTGACTCCCTGTGGGGAAGGAGAGAGAAAGGCGGAGGGGGCAGGCACTGTTGGGCTTCCGGGAATGAGAGCGCCTGGGTCCTCTGTCCCAAGGGTGGAGATTTTAGGGCAGGTCCCAGGGGAAGGATTCAATAGAATATTCAGCAGTTTTCCAGGCGTGTCCTTTCAGGGCAAGGGGTCCTTATTCAATGCAGCTGGTCCTGAGGTCAGCCTCTTTGCTTGTCTGGTTTTGCTTCTTTTCTGGGTCTGGGGTTGAAATACAACTGAGGCCTAGATGTTATGTCTATGGAGGAAAGGTCAGGGGGTCTAAACTGCCTCCAGTGTTATGCTAGGGAAGGAAAGGTTACCCTGGGGTTGAGGTCCAAACCTCCAATTGTCCGGTGCTAGGCACCGGGGGCTTTCTGCCCTGGTGACCTCCTGTACCTGGCCATGCTCTGCTCATGTCTGTCCAACTACAACACTTCCCCATACGAGTAAACTATCCTCGCTAAAATACTGAGTCCATCCTTCACAGGTGTCTTGCCTTGATGACATATTCTTCTAACTAATGTACAGGATAATCATTTGTAAAATTGGTCACTGCCTTTTGTTCTGCCATTTCCCCCCTCACCTTATAATATGTTTATTGATTTTGGAGAGAAGGAAAGGGAGGGAAGGAGAAAGAGAAAGAGAGACATCGATCCGTTGCCTATTGTAGGCACCCCAACAGGGACTGGACTGCAACCCAGGCATATGTCCAGACTGGGAATTGAGCCCTTGACCTTTCAGTATACAGGACGACACTCCGACCAAATGAGCCATACCAGCCAGGGCCATTCTGCTTTTTTATCTGGCTGCTTGTATGATGGGAGAGCTCAGATTAAAATACAGCATGTGGCATCTAGATGTGTGGGGAATTCTTTCAACGCTCATATACATTCATATGGTTTCACATCCTCCTACTAGTCTTTCTCCAACCATGAGTATTTCTTCTCCCACCAATGCACCTAAGGAGCAGACTTCCTGTCCTCAGGAGTTCACAGTTTATTAACACAAAGCCAGCTTGTTCATGAGCATATGGTCAATCTCGCAGAACAGGAACATCAGCAATATTATTTTCACAAAACAGAATTTAAAGAGTGCTCTCATGTTCATTCTACACCACAAACCCCCTCCACTGTTACTGTGAGCAATGTGGGTGCTAATAAGCTCATTCATATTAATGGCAGGCTGATAGCTCCTACTTTAGTCATTCATAAATCAGGTGGTTAACACACATCCTTCATTCTACTTTGAAAGCCAACAAAGAATAGTGAACAGTCAGCATGATTCCCTTGACCTGAGTTCACTCTGCAACATAACTGTAAATTTACAGATGCTCTGACGTTCCAGGAGGAAAGATTCCTTCAGCCATCCTGAACTATAATTCTAAGAGAGAAACTTACTTTATAAAAGAAGGAACCCACATTCTATTATAATCATCACTTAAACATTTGAAGTTGGCTATTTGCTCAATAAATTTTAAGAAAAATTACTATTTTCTCTTATTTTTTCAATTTCCTGTTTGAAGCATGGTCATATATTTCCTCTTTTGAATAATTTACACCGTTAAAAATAAAAACATCAGAGTTGATTTAAAAAAAGATTTTTAGAAAGGTTTATGCATTAAAAAATACATCTCTGAAATATACTCAAGATTGCAGATATATGTTTACATAATTATATACCATTTATTCACATATATTACTGGATGCATACAAGTATTTATACACATGAATTTCTGATGAGACATAGATATTTGATGTTTTAAAGATGAGCATTTAGGGAGCTTTATAGCATTTATTACTAAAAAGCACAAAATATAGTTATAAAGAACATATTTTGTCACCCTGGCTGGTGTGGTTCAGTTGGTTAGAGTGTTATCTCATACACTGAAAAGTTTGGATTCCATTCCTAGTCAGGGCACATAACTAGGTTGCAGGTTCAATCCCCAGTTGCACATACAGGAAGGCAACTGATCAGTATTTCTCTCTCACATCGATGTTTCTCTCTCTCTCCCTTGCCATTTAACTAAAAAAAAAATAAAAATAAAAATCAATGAATGTTTCCTAGGTAAGGATTTAAAACAAAGAACAACAAAAAAGAACAGCCTGGATTGTATAGCTCAGTAGTTGAGCATTGACCTATGAACCAGGAGATCATGGGTTGATTTTTGGTCAGGGCAGGTGCCCGGGTTTCAGGCTTAATCCCCAATGAGGAGCATGCAGGAGGAAGCTGATCGATGATTCTCTCTCATCACTGGTGTTTCTATCTCTCCCTCTCCCTTTCTCTCTGAAATAAATAAAAACTATATTTTAAAAAAGAACAAATTTTGTTCTTTGTTGGTAAGAAAGGTGGCATTGTAAGGTGACATGCACTTAAAAATTTGTTAAGAGCTCTGGCTGTTGTGGCTTAGTTGGTTGGACATTGTCCCATGTACCAAAAGATTGCCAGTTTGATTCCTAGTCGAGGCACATGTCCAAGTTGTGGGCTTGATTTCTGGTGGAGGGCATGTGGGAAATAGCTGATCAATGTTTCACTCTCACATCAATGTTTATCTCTCTCCCTTCCCATCCCCCTCTCTAAAAATTAATACAAAATCTTTAAAAAAAAATTGTTAAGCCCTAAGGGGTTTGGCTCAGTGGATAGAGCATCGACCTGCTGACTGAATGGTCCCAGGTTCGGTTCCGGTCAAGGGCATGTACCTTGGTTGTGGGCACATCCCCAGTAGGGGTGTACAGGAAGCAGCCGATCGATGTTTCTCTCTCATCAATGTTTCTAACTCTCTATCCCTCTTCCTTCCTCTCTGTAAAAAAAATCAATAAAATATATTTAAAAAATTGTTAAGAGGGTAGGGTCAAGATGGCAGAGTAAGTAAATGCAGTACTCACATCCTCCCAAAACAACATCAAAATTAAAACTAAACTACAGAACAACCATCATTCAGAACTGCCTGAAATCTAGCTGAATAGTAGGAAGGGCAAAGATTTGAGGTGGTCCCAGCCCCTCACCAGTCTTCCAAGGCCAGGGTTCCAGTTCCAGGAAGAGAAGTTTCTATAACTTCTAGCTGTGAAAATCAGCAGGAATTGTTGCTGAGAAGGAGGGCTGCTAGAGGCCCAGGCAGTTCCTCTTAGTGGGTCTGTACACAGACTCATTTCCTCTGAGCTCCAGTGCTTGGACAGCAGCTTGAAAGGCACCAGGGAAATATGGGGAGGATCGGGAGGGGCAGCTTTCTCTTAGACAGAAGTGCTGGCAGAGGCCATTGTTCCTTCTCTGAACCCTTCCTCCATAGAGTCAGCAGCTGGGCACCATATCTTAGTCTCCATCAACTAGGCTACCACTGCCCCCACCTGTGATTCCCTGAGACCCCCCCCCCCCACACTTCCAAGAATTTGTGGGCCCACCCAAGGCTGTTTCCAGTGGCTTTTCCATATGAATGGCCTTTCTTGGCTCATGCTTTAGACCAGTGGTCACCAACTGGTGGTCCGCGGACCACTGGTGGTCCATGAAGTCTGAAAGGTTGATGCTGCTGCCTTAGACTTTTCTAAAATCTCTCAAACAAGCAGCACCAGGCTTTAGCATGCCCCATACCTCTCACTAAGTGGCCTCAAGCCTGGCACTAGAGGCAGACATGGTTCACAGGTTGGCCCCTGTTAGGCACCTCAAAGGCCAGTACAAGTAGCAGCCATCTGCAGGTGGCTTTATAGTTTATGCTGGGTGGCCTGAGGGAGTGGGTGATCATGGCCTGTATCTCCCTGGAGTCCCTAGAGGCAGAACACCCAGTGGACAGCTTTAGACCATGTTGAAGCAGCACCCAACCACCTCCACAAGCAACAGATTCAAGAGGTGGACTCAGTGGGACCAGAGCCCTGCTGAAGTAAGTCTTGCCTGTGGAGTGGGCCCCTGCACAGCTGATCCTCTGTGTTGATCACAGTCAGTCCTTGCAGCTGACTGGCCTGGTGATAAATCCCTCCCACTGACATACCATCAGCAATGAAGGCTCAACTACAGCAGGAGAATGTACATAGCCCACATAGAGGAAGGGAGGGACATACCTGAGTGCCCAGCTTGGGTGAATGGTGAGGCTGTGCCACTGGATCCTACAGGACACCTCCTATATTAGGCAACTCTACCAAGCCCAAATGATGTAGCAGCTCTACCTAATGCATAATTACACAGGGAGGCTGCCAAAATGAGAAGACAAAGAAACATGGCCCAAATAAAATAATAGAACAACAATTCAGAAGAAGAACTAAACAAAATGGAGACAAGCAATCTACTAGATGCAGAGTTCAAAACACTGGTTACAAGAATGCAAAACACTGGTTATAAGAATGCTCAGTGAACTTAGGGGAAGAATAGATGTATTTAGTAAAAACTTAAACAGCATATAAATGGGCATGGAAATCATAAAAAAGAACTAGTCATAAATGAAGGATGAACTAACTGAAATAAAGAATAATTTACAGGGAATCAGCAGTAAAGAATAAAAAAAATGAGGATACCATTTAGAGCCTCTGGGACAACTTCAGATGTACAAACATTTGTTTCATGGGGGGTACCAGAAGAAAAAGAGAAAGAGCAAGGAATTGAAAACCTATTTGAAGAAATAATGACAGAAAGCTTCCCTAACTTGTTGAAAGAAATAGACATATAAGTGCAGGAAGTACAGAGAGTCCCAAACAAGATAAACCCAAAGAGGCCCATACTAACACACATCATGATTAAGATGCAAAAGGTTAAAGACAAAGAGAGAATCTTAAAAGCCGCAAGAGAAAAGCAGTTAGTTACCTACAAGGAAGCTCACGTAAGAATGTCAGCTGATTTCTCAACAGAAACTTTCCAGGACAGAGGGATTGGCAAGAAATATTCAAAGTGATGAAAGCAAGGACCTACATCCAAGATTACTCTACCTAGCAAAGCTATCATCTAGGATTGAAGGACATATGAAGAGCTTCCCAGATAAGAAAAAGTTAAAGGAGTTTATCACCACCAAAACAGTATTACATGAAGTGTTGAAGGTCTTCTTTAAGAAGAAGAAGAAGAAGAAAAAAGAATAAAAATATGAATAATAAAATGACAATAAATACATGTCTATCAACAATTGAATCTGAAAAACAAAATAAAGGAACAAGCAGTACAGAAACAGATCATAGATACAGAAAATATTTTGATGGTTGGAAGGATTTGGGAGGGATGGGTGAAAAAGATGAAGGGATTAAGAAGTACTAATTTGTTGTTGCTGAATATTCATGGACATGTAAAGTACAGCATGGGGAACATAGTCAATATTCTAAGAACTATGTATGGTGTCAGACAGGTATGAGATTTATTGGGATGGTCACATAGCAAGTTATGTAATGTCTAACCACTGGGGTGTACTAACTGAATGTCCTAATGTACTAATGTACTAATCTGAAGCTAATAAAATATTGCATGTCAACTGTAATTGAAACATAAAAAATATTTAAAAAAGAAAATGTAAAAATTTGTTAAGAGGGTAAACTCATGTCAACTGTTTTTAACACACACACAAAAATAACAACAAAAAGCAAGGGACACAATTTAGAAGGTGACTTTGCTGGTGGTATCATGGATGTATGCATATGTCCAAACTCACAAAGCTGTATACATTAAAATGTATAATTTTTTTTGTATATTGAGTATACCTTAATAAAGCTGAAATAAGACCTTAGCTTAAATACACAAAGCATTAATTGACATTTGAATTAAAAACAGATCTCATAAAAAATCTACAGTGTATGAGGTAGAAAACTATTTTAAAATATAAAAGCAGCATCTGGAAAGAATGGATGATGACAATGCTAAAATTAACTAAGTAATGACAAAGGAAACCCAAAACAAAACCAAAAACATTCTAGGAAGAGCTGGAAAGACCAGATCCATTTTTAAAAGTTTCTGGAAGATGCACATACCCAGCCTATACATTTTTCCTGTGATGGTGTGCATTTCCTTTCCCGCCTGCTTATTTTAGTTTCCACTCAGGAATATCCTTGATAAGAGAGAAGTAATATTATTTACATATTCCTATCCAACCATATAATGATTAAGATCATCCCTACTGAACTACATTTTGGTTTTAATTTCAGCACTTTAGAAGTTGTAGGGAACTTCTTTAAAGTATAAGTGACAAGTAGTAAATTCCTGATCCAAATGTCCTAGAGACTTTTTATAACAATATCTAGGGAATCCATGTGTTGGCCACTCTATAAGATCCTATTGGACATTCAGTTAGTGAATTATATTGGATAGAGTACAAAATAAGCCATTACTAGAGAGTTTTCTCTTTGTGAACACTAGCATTGCAGTGTTCATGTGAGATTCATTGTAACCAGAAATACAATTTCCAAATTGACTTTACTAATGACAATAGAATATGTTAAAGTTAAATTCCTGTAGAGAGGATCAAAATTGAAATCCTATTGGTGACCCCAGAACAGAAAGCATCCACCCAGGTGACCACATTCAGCTTCCCTTTCTCAATAGGATATTGCCTTTAAGAATGACATGTCCGGCGTCATTAGGAACATGTGGGCAACACAGAAACACATTGCTGCCACTTGGAAAATAGTTGAGAGATGGAGATTTTATTTCCTCAAACAAACAGGAGTTCTAAAACCCAATATAATAATTCCAAGGGACATTATTCCCATGGATATTAGTCTAGAATCACAACGTTATTTAGGACAGGAAAATAGACCGAAATATGTTTAATAAATTACTTGGAATGAATTTAGAAATAAATATAAACCACATATGGACAATTTTGCATTTAGAATTCTATAGAGAAAACAACAGAGTATCCTGAATTGATTATTAACATGTATTTTGATTATTCTAGGTAATGCTGATCCTGAAGGCCAGGGTTACTGCCAAGCAGGATTTAGTCTGGATTTTTATAAGGTGAATTCCTTTGGTCTTGTAGCTTCTAATGTTATCTTATCTGTTTGATTTTTGTTTTACCTCTCCCTCCCACTCCCACTCCCACCCCCAACCCCCAGTAACCATCACCACCATAATAAACTGTAGGTCTGTATCTAGCTTCTTTTGACAACTTTAATTTTTATTGTTTACTTTTTATTTCTATTAAAGTAATCTGTGCACATGACAACCTATTGAAATTGTACAAAAATACATATGATGAAAAACAACAGTTTTTTCTTCCTACCCCTTGAGGTTATCTTTTTTTTTAATGAAAAAGAAATCTCAAAAACTCAATAGAGAAATGTGCTTCTGAAAAGTTAACAAGAATCTATAAATTGTTTTATTTCTTTCCTGTAATTGACTGGCTTAACATGTGTTAAAATTCATATATCCTTTCACAAAATTAAAAACAGAGTTGTCTAGTGAGAATATAGGAGGCAAATATTCCATGGTTTTAAAAATAGTATAAATTTCATCAACATTGTTGTCTTTTTTTCTTTCCCCACTGAAAGTTAAGGATGCAGAGGATAGAAGGTGGGGTTGTAAATAAGAAAAAAAATTTGTATTTGCTAGTTTTTGTTCTCTCTCTTGGGATAGATGGATTTGCAAGTGTATGGAAAAAATAGGCATTACTGTGGCCTTGAGATAAATAGAAACTGAATTTTCATTTTATTGCCAAGGCTCAAAAGGCCATGTCTGCTAATTGTACATAAATATGTAGATAATTTGCTTACCTGAGGCAGTGCCAAATAACTGAAATTATATATCCTCAAGGGAGAGAATTCAACTCACTTAGTTAAGTCAAATTAAAAGTATATAATATAGCACACTAAATAATTGAAAGCAAAAAAGGAAAATAAAATGGCCTGCATGACTCAGATATAAAGGCCTCTTTTAAAAGTTGTTTTTTTATGTCCAAGAAATTATTAGAACAAAGCTTATTAACTGTGATTTATCACCCTTAAAAAAACCTGTTTTTCTTTTCCAATTATTGCTATTTCTGTTTTGTAGAATGGAGACCTTATAGTAGGAGGACCTGGGAGTTTTTATTGGCAAGGTATGTCCTGTCAGCAGAGAAGACGTGCCTGTTTGTTGTTACTAACAAGCGGATGAAACCCAGGAACATCAAACATTGACTTTTTATTATGCTAATTTCATATCTATGTTCATAGTTTCTCAACTCAGTGAAATATTTCAGTTTGTACTTCATTATACTGTTGCAGCTTAATTCATTTATTCACCAACTATTTACTGAGGCTATGCCAGGCTTTGGGACAAAATAATGAGTAAAATCAGACATTGTTCCTGCCCTCACAGAGGCTACGACCTGGGGAAGACACAGGCATTAAAGCAGTGGTTCTCAACCTTCCGGCCCTTTAAATACAGTTCCTCATGTTGTGACCCAACCATAAAATTATTTTCGTTGCTACTTCATAACTGTAGTGTTGCTACTCTTATGAATCGTAATGTAAATATCTGATATGCAGGATGGTCTTAGGCGACTCCTGTGAAAGGGTCGTTCGACCGCCAAAGGGGTCGCAACCCACAGGTTGAGAACCGCTGCATTAAAGGAATATTCATACAAATATTAAGAAACCCCAGGCATGATACTCACTATGAAGGAAGGGTATGTCAAGATGGTGCCATGAGAGTTTGGAAGCTTCTCCAGGATGGTTGTATATAGGTGTGTTATATCCTCTGAACACTGGCTGACAGGGAGCTGGACTACAACCTGTGTTCTGCTTAGTAGGAAAACCTGAATTCAGGGGCAGGATAGCATCTGCCAGAGGGGATGAGTTACTCTGATTCTTATGGTTTTTAAATTTATTGATTGAGGGGAGAGAGAGAGAGAGAGAGAGAGAGAGAGACCCTATGGGGCGGGGGGAGGGTCAAGCCGGCAACTCTTTCATGTGCCCTGACCATGCACTGACCGGGAATCGAACCAGCGACCTCTTGGGACTACATAGGCCAAGCCTGGTTGATTCTTAATAAGTGTTCCAACTGGGGATCGAATCTGCAACCTTGGCATATCGGAATGCTCTAACCCACTGAGCTACCAGGCTAAGGCCCTCTGATTCACAGATTAACTAATTTGGAAGCAATCCTGAACTGAGATCTGAACCCTGAGTAGGAAGTAACTAGATGAAGAGAGGAGGGACTGTGTGAAATGATCTTGCACACAGATCCATGAAGACATTTGGTCCACACCAACCTATTTAGCCAACCTCATGTGGCTGAATAAACAACAAACTTATATAATGTGATAACTGAAGCCATGGCTGTGGACAGGATGCCTAATGACAGATTATAGAGAATGTACACTGAATTTTGGCTGTAGAGTTTAATATAAAGATAGAGTAAAATCTGAGAAAGATGAATAATTGACTGAGGGTGTTTTTTTTTTTTTAATTGCAAAAGACCTGATTATGTTTAAAAAGCAATGGGAAAGATACAGGAGAGATGAATTTATGATAAAAGTTTATATGAAGTTACTGTTAAGCTTAATTCACATATATACAACTATGAACATCAAATAATTAACATTTCAGCCTTTAAAAATTATTTTGCAAATGCAAAACTATAATTTATGCAGTGGATGGATAGAAAATTAAGATTGTATTTAAAAAGATTGCCTTGTAATCACTTGATTAATTTAATTTTTTCTTTCCTTAAATTGGAAAATGCCTAATACAGATGATTTGCCAAAAATTAGCCATATCAAGGAAGCATTTCTCTGAGACAGATAATTTAAGATTTTATTCAGTCTTAAGATTGTAATGTTTATAGAAGCAGCTAGAGGAAACAAGAAAAGGCAGAAGTGGGTATTTAGCTTTAACCTAGAGAAAATTGGCAAATTCGACAGACATTGTTCAGAAATCCATGTGTAAATACCATTGTCTTAATATAAGAACAGTCATTTCAGGCACAGTCATTTGGATATATTTATGGCCTACTTTGACAGTTTTATTCCTTTTGGACTTTAAGCAAGACTGTGGGAATTATGTGTGAGTTCCCAAAGAATAACTTGGCTTTAAAATTAATATTAAATGTTAGTTTCTTGAAAGCATTCCTCTATTTTCCTCCCAAAGAGCATGAGATCACACTTTTTCCTTAGATGTCCGTAATAGATATCGGAAGGCATGAAAATTGTAGTAGGAAATTGCTGGCCATCTTTTTTACTTCTGTTCATCCCAATATAAACCTATTTCAAGACTTCTGATAGTGGCTTTATATGGGAGAGTTTAACCAAAGTTCTGGTCATATCAATGTTGGTGACCATGGATTCCTTTTTTTTTTTTTTTTTGCTAAAATTCTGGATCTCACTATACCTAGCTGTTTCCCACTTTCATAATATTATACTCCATGTGTACATTTTAGTGTAAAAAGTAAAAGGCTCAAAGATTTTGTAATTTTTCCCTTTAACAAAGCTATGTTTCACAATTTTTAATCAAACGCTTTAGATTTAAACCATCTGTATTATCTGAGAACACAAAAAGTCTAATTAGAACGAATGCCAAAGGAGACCTTCGTTGTAATGCCAAATACCTAAGAGCAAAACCACCACGTGACCTTAAAGAATGCACGCACTTAAGCTCTTTAGGTCTCAGTTTCCCCACGAGTAAGAAGTTATAACTTGGCTAGATGGTATCAAAGCTGGATGATGTTTGTTCTAGCTAGAACATCCTGGAATAAAAATTTAATCACATAAATTTTGCCTACAGATGTCTTCACTCTTAGGTATGCTTGTCATTGGAAGGTCGAGGGCTGTGTATGGTGAAGGGAGACAGATAAATTATATAGTTCATCCTTGGTTCTTCCATCAGAATGGAAAGCTCTCCCAGCTGTAACCAACTTCAACTTGCAGTTTTGGTGGCAGGAAGAAAATCCATCTTTGAAAATGCAAGCAATTCCATAATCACTTTTGAAGGAGTGTGTGTTGTTCAGAGGTTCAGACATGCAGTTAATGTAATAATTTGTTTGAACGCAGGTCAGGTGATCACAGCCAGTATTGCAGACATCATTGACAATTACTCATTCAAGGATATTCAAAGGAAACTGGCTCGAGAAAAGCAGACGCAAGTGGCCCCAACTTCCAACGATGATAGTTACCTCGGTGAGATAACTCAAGATACTTTTGTTTCCTTAAAAGACAAACATATTGAATGTGTGGACATAGTTTATTCCTCAGTTACCTGATATTATTTTGGCATCTTATAAATGTTTTCTTTTATTAGCTTAGATGGACTCTTAACTTTCCTTTCTTTTGATTCAGTCATGATGTATGATCTACATGATTTGACAGCTATTTTATAGGCTTCGTAATAGCCTCTGACACATAAAATATTTTCCCAGTGATAGATACTGTGTATTGGTGGGGCTGCCCAGGACTACAATGCAGGCAACATGATAATTGCTGTTCCAGTTTCTACAACAGCAAGAGACTTTCCAGTTGCTAGAATGTTTGAGAATTCATCATGTGCAAACCACACAATGCTACTTCACCACTATTGTTTCCCACCTGTGGTATTCTAATAGGCATTTTGATCAATGCATTTAAAAAATAGTTATGTTTTGTGATATCACCTCACTTTAGAGCTAAGTGAAATTTGTGGAAAACCATCATTAAATAAATTAGGAAATAGGCCTTGGTGGTGATCAGAAGTAGCAAAACCTGAGCACAAGCGATACCTTTCTGAATGGCATGTCTGATCATGTTGAATCAGTGACTAAAATGCACTGGTCGCCATTTATACTTCAAGGTGGGTTATGAAGCAGTCCTGCTTTAAAAAGCGATCTCAGGCTCTGTTGCCACAGTCAGAAATATTATGCTTCCAGGATTTAGAACAAAAGTGTTCATATTGGTGTGATTAATTTTTCTCTTTATAGAACCTTAATCTTTTATGCTACAATATTTATTGAGATTTCTGTACAAAGCAGCACTATGGTAGATCTTTAATTTTTCTAGAGATATAGCTCATTTATTTATAAAGCTTCGAACATATAATTATTTTGTCTTTATTTTTGTTTTCTTTAAAACAGGATATTCAGTTGCTGCTGGGGAATTTACAGGAGATGCTCAGCAAGGTGAGAGACATTGTGGCCTGTAAGTTATTTATGAAACATGGGAGAAAGGTAAAAATGACCCGAAAATACCTTTTACAAATGTAATTTTCTTTCTTACACAACATGTATATTAATGGAATCCCAGAATGTATGTGAAATTTTGTACAAAAACAAACAAATAAAAATACACTTTGGCATAGATTTTTAAGTCTTGAAGAATTGCATACAAATGAATGTCAATCCTTATGCAATCTAGTTAAGCAATAAAATATTAGTCCAGTAGTCCCGTACTATGATTAAAAATATAGATGATTAAATGACTTTGACAAAAGCCATGCTGTTGGTGACTGTCAGGAGCATTTGACAGAGTTAATCTCTCCCTCCTCATTTCTTTCCTTGGCTTCTCAGACAGTGGCAGCTCCTTCTCCATCTCTCCCTGATTGCTCTTTAATTTCCCCACCTCATCTACATGACCTAGGTTTAAATACTGCAACTCTTCTTTATTCATTGAATTCTCTCTAGTAATCTCATCCAGTATCAATTCTCCAGCTTACACTGAATTCCAAGTTCATGTGTCCAACACTCAACATCTCTCTACACAGCTATCCTAAACTTAAGGTGCTCAACACGGAACTCCTGACCTTCCCCACTGACATGCTCTCCCCTCCATCATCTCCATTTCAGTAAGTGGCAATGCCAACCTCCCAGCTGCTCAAACCAAATACTTTGAAGTCAGCCTTGAACTGTGTTCCTTCTCTCACACCACTTATCCTTGACCAAATCCTGCTAACTAAACTCTCAAATTAAGACCAGAATCTGACCACTTCTCACCTCCTTCTCAGCGTCTACTCTGATCCACTGACATAATGAAAAAAACCCCTCTATTTTTAAAATTGATGGCTTCTTCCAACTAAGTATCAGCAATAGCTTCCTAGCTGGCCCCCCTGCATTCACCTTGCCCTCCTGGAGTCTATCCTGAACCCAGAAGCCAAAGTGGCCCTGGAGAAACAGAAATCAGATTGTGAAACTTCTTTGCTTACAATGATGTTCTGACTAATTCGGGATAAAATCCAAATCTTCACAATGACCTAAAAAACTCTAATTATGAGACCACTAATTGCTTTGATTTCATCTCCTACCTCTTTACCCTTTTCTCCTTCTACTCCAGCCACCATGGCCTCCTTGCTTTCCTCTGAATTTTCCAGACACATTTGTACCTCAGGACCTTTGCACTTCTTCCCTCTGACTAGAACATAGTTCTGGCAGACTTCCATCTTTATTTATCCACTTTCTTTAGCCTTTGCTCAAGTGTCACCTTTTCTTTAAGTCATTCCCTGACTAACCTAATACATCACAAGTCCTTCCTCATCCCAACACTGCACTTCCTGTACCATTGCACTGTTTGGTTTTCTCTGCTATGCTCATCTGCTTCTAACATACCATTTAATTAGCTCTGTTTTTTAAATTGATGGCCTCTTCCAACTAGGTTATTAGCTCCATAAGAGCAGGGGGTTTTGTGTTTTGTTCACTGTGTATTCTCTGTGTGCCTATAAATATTTGTTGATTAAATGAGTTAATATACTACCGAAAAGTCCAACCTCTAGCCCCAAATGAATCTCCTCTATTAATGCTAACAGCATGACCCCCCAGCTTTGCTAATGTTCAGCACACCAGATAGAGTTAATGCTGGAATTTGAGCTCTACCTTTAGGAGCAGGAATGGGGGAAGGGAAATTTGAATGGAAAGGAACTGTTTCCAGGGCCTTCTTCTTTAAATTAAACTAAAATTTTAACCCCAGTTAATCAAATAATAGTTGGATTTATAGAAATGAGAGCTGGAAAGATCTTTGATAATCAGAGACTCCAACTTCCCCCTATTGCAAGGGACTGGGAAAAAAAGTTTCAATGACTAATCCCAGGTATATGAGAGTGCAAAGAACCAAAACCATTTCCTTCTGAATCGACAGCCAGATCCGTATGCCTTGGCATGCCTGCCCGCTTCCGGCTGGAGTTGTTTTCCTGTATCTCTATCATTGAATCTTTCTTTCTTGGCTGCCAGGTTGCCCCCTAATTCTTCTGCCAACAAACATCTCCAGGGGACAGACTCATATCATGTTCAAAAACCAAAATTATTTTAACATTTTAGTGTGACAGGAACTGTTAACTTTTTAAACTATTATAAAGTTGTCACTGCTGTGAAAGCTAGAAAAATCAGGGTAAGAGGTTTAACCCAGAAATCACACGCAGACCTGAGAGAAGCCAGGCTTATGGTCTGGAGGCAGAAACATGGAGACTGGTGACAGAGACGGCTAAATCTCAAAGTACAGCTTTGGACTTCTGTTTTCTATTGTCTGCAGCAGAAACAAAATCCAATGCATGCAAGACCATGACTTCAAACTTCCAGCTCTCTACATAATGTCCTCATTTAAAAACTATCTTTAACTGATTTGTTGTGTAGCTGTAAAGTAGGTATAGGTAACTTACCTTCTAAATGACCGTTTTTATCACCAGAATTGGTTGCTGGAGTTCCAAGAGGAGCACAGAATTTTGGATATGTGAGTACTAAGTTTTCACTACAGGATATTTTCTTATGCATGCACAGAAATGTTTTGTTTCATACAACTTTTAACTCCTTTAAAATGCCCTTTATACAGCAAGCCCCTACTAAGTTGTACTTGTTTGCTTATTAAAAGGGAGGCTAGTTCTTTTTTCCTGATCTGTGTGCAGGACCAGCCACATAAATGGTGGGACCCAGTGCAAGAAAATGCAGGGTCCCTGTTCAAAAGTGTTAAGACTTTCAGGACAGTGACAGTGGGCATTAACGCAAGGGTGGGCCCGGTGTGACTGCACAGATCACTCACCTATGAAGGCAGCCAGATTCTGTGCATAATCTAGGAATAATATCAGAGGACCCCACTGTTGATCTGACCAACATTTTAGTATGTCTCCTAAGGTGCAAATAGTAAAATCAATTGTTATCTCACAGCTTTCTTCCATCTGCATTTGTGCGTATCCAGTCCTTTTCCTATAAGTACTGCAGGCATTAGATATAGGGCCTACCCTAAATCCAGGATAATTTTATCTCAAGATCCTTAGCTTATTTCATCTATAAAGACCCTACTTCCCAATAGCAGCATGGATTTTGGAGAGATACTATTCAAATCCATTATAACTAGTTGATCCCAAAATAGGAAAAGGAAATAAATAAACCTTATAAAAAACTTTTAAAATAAAAATATTTTAAGTAATGTTTAAGTTTTAGAAGTCTAGTATACTTTTAATATTTCCAGATTTGGGGTTAGCTAAATAGAATTAAAAGGAATAATTTTGCTTCATGAATAGTATCTTTTCTCATAATAACATGAATCTATACGAAATGAAGCTATACAAAAAATGGATCTATACAAAAATCCTGGTTAGATCAGTTAACTGACCATGAAATTTATTTTTCTCAGCATTCTTGAATTCAAATTTTATTTCTCCACTTTAGAGTAATAAGCATGCATTTTGTCTGAAAGGATCCCCAGACTTAACCACAAAAAAAAGTTCCATAGGATTTTTAAAAGATCACTCTTCTTATGAGCTTACATTTTAATTTTACATATAGCTAACCATTTATCACTCTTTTCCAAAAATGATTTAAGTTATAATTAAATTTTTCTCTAATTCTATATCAAATGATGTAACCTATCTAATTTCTATGCTTTCAGGTTTCAATCATTAACTCTACAGATATGACTTTTATTCAGAATTTCACTGGTGAACAGGTAAAGACATTTTAATATCACATAATGTCACTTGGTCCTAATAGCATATAGTAATATTTATATAATTTATTCTTTTATAAAATATTTTCTGAGTACCCACTATGTTCTGGAAGCTGTTCTAGGCACTGTGAATATAACCATGCATCTGGCAGGAAAGAATCCAGCTCTCAGGCAGCAGTATCAGGGTGGCAGTTGAGGAGGACAACAATTAGTTAACAAATAAATAAATGCTCATTATCATTTCAGACAGTGATAAGTTATATAAAAACAGATTATGACCCTCAAAAGCCAAAATGCCAGTAACTGCTGGGATTTGAGAGCAATCCTGTTATATTGCTGCCCTGGATGTATGTGCCTGGTGGTGAGTTCTGGGTTCCCATATTCCATCTGAGGAGACCGAGGCTTCTCATACATCCCACTGTATTGGCCAGAGTCAGTGATCCTGAATTTTTCAATGAACACAGAACATTTTTGTCATCTCCCCCCACAAATTGTGGCTATAGTCTATCCATTACTCTGCAATTTTCAACAAAGCATTTAACAATGGCTCTCGTGATACTCCTATGGTGAATATGGAGAAATAAGGCTGAGATGATAGTGAAGTTGGCTGGATTTATGAATTTCAAACAACTATTCCCAAGTGGTGAAAATCTGGCAAGTCTTCTCCTTTGCCCAGATTTGTTTTACATTTTATACTTGTTTTACATTAAAAGCTCCTTAAACATTATTAAATTTGGCCTTTCTATAACTTCTCATCCTCAATACCACCTACTTCTGCAATCTTGAACCTGGGAACCTAATACATAGGTGATGAAATTCCTCTGGCCAAAGGCCACACAATGCCATACCAGGAATAAGAATGTGACTGTACATGCTTGGAATAGAGAAAGGAGGTGGGAGGATTGAATTGCTGTGACACTTGTTCACTCCTGAATGCATTCTCTTTGCGAAGAGTGTCTTCCACCTGGCACCTACTTTGAGTCAGATAAATCCTGGTCAGGCAGTGAGGACAGAAGAGTGAACAAACCAGACCAATATCTTCACCTTCTGTGGAGCACAATTTTAGTGGGGAGGCTAATTCAGCTAAAGCACTGGATGGCAGAATATGGAAACAAAAAAAATGCTGGAAAGCTGAAACAAAGGGCCAAATCTGAAAAGGTTATAAATCTTGAAAGCATAGGTTGAAAAACAAAAACTTAAGAGCTAGAACATGTGGAGATTGTGGCACACTGGTTACATTCATAAAAGACGTAGGAACCTTACTTGACAATAAACTCAATATGAATTGATGCTGAAATGCAGTTTCCTCCAAATTAAAATCCTTTTTATTCTTCAATGATATAAAGGGGCCAAAGCAGAGTGTAAATCCTACTTAAAATGATTGTCAGTGTGCTCTTGGGTTATCAACTTCTCTTTGGTATCACATGTAGTATGTTTAAGAAGAAGGGGCCAGGATGGTATTCCAGCTAAAAATATTTCCCTATGAGATTTCTTATGGAAGTGGAATTATATTTATTCTGTGAGGCTCAAAGCTGTAGAACTAGGTAGGTTTATGGACTAGAAGTTACAGAATGGCCAATTTTAGTAAAGAACATTCTAGTAACTGAGTCCACAAATTGAATGGGCTGATTGTTGAACACCTTCCAAGGGTGTCCAAGTGGATGTCAGGGGACTAGAGGGGGAAATTATGCATTGGGTCAGGGGTTAGGTTAAATGACTCCAAGACTCTGTCCATATCCAAGAGTCTATGAATTTAAATGCAAAAATGTGCTGCAATGAGATTAATATTTCAGGGAAAATTGAGACATGACTTTAAAAATGACTTTGAAAATGACAAAATATGTCATCTTATGTTTTGTCACTTGCAGATGGCATCTTATTTTGGATATACAGTTGCAGTATCAGATATTAACAATGATGGGTAAGTTAATAAGAATCACCTCACTCACCATGTATTATACTTATCCATAAAAATGTTATATTTTTCCCCTTAATGAAATACATCCTTCCATATCTCCTAAATAAGATTGAGACTCTCTTGTTTTAACTTTTTTGGGGGGATCAGGGCAAGAGGATATATTTCCTAAAGAATTCTTTGTAATCCTAGTTTATGTCTTTACTGAGATTCCCACATCTGCTATTTCTAGAAAAGGACTCCTTTACTTAGTTTTATCTTTAATTTTATTAATTGAATAGTCATTGATGATTCAAATTCCATGGCCATTGAAGAATTTGCTAATGTGTCTCTTTTCACGCTTTAGCAAGTGATACATTCATAAAACATTTGCACATAAATATTTTTCTCTCTTTTTAAAAATATTTTTTCTCTTCATATTGCTTTTTAAAAAAATATATTTATTGTTGAGAGTATTATAGATGTCCCCCACTCCTCCACTCCTCCCTCCCCCCGCCACATTGCCCTTCTCCACCCAGATCCTGCCCCACCCCAGGCCTTCACCACCCTATTGGCTGTGTCCATGGGTAATGCATATCTAGACTAATAAAAGAGAAACATGGTAATTAGCGTACGACCGCTACCCTTCCCATTGGCTAATCAGCATATCCTTATGCAATTTAACTGTCAGCCAAGATGGCGGCCAGCAGCCATGCACTGAAGCGAACAGGGAGGCTTGCTTGCTCCAGTGATGGCAGACTCCAACGTTCCCTGCCTGACTTGCCGGCCTCTCAGCTGCAACTCTAAGCAACTATGTTGCAAATATAGAAGCTAAACAAAACCCTAGAAACTGGCTTTCAGTCAGCCGGGCTTCAGCCAGCCTGACCGCAACATTGTATCAAATACAGAAGGTAAAGGCCAGAAACCTGCTTTCAGCAGCGAGGCCTCAGAGCTAAAGCTGGCCCAGAATAAAAAAGAAAAAAAGAAAAAAAGGAGTAGTTGGGAGCTTCAGTCACCCGCCAGCCTGAAAACGGCCCTCAGCCCCTCACCCAGACTGGCCAGGCACCCCAGTGGAGACCCCCACCCTGATCCAGGACACCCTTCAGGGCAAACCAGCCGGCCCCCACCCATGCACCAGGCCTCTATCCTATATAGTAAAAGGGTAATATGCCTCCCGGCACCGGGAGCAGCGTGACAGGGGGCAGTGCCCAAACCCCCTGATCGCCCTGCGGCTCTGTGAGTGACAGGGGGCGGGGCCACAACCTCCCTATCTGCCCTGCTCTGTTCGTGACAGGGGAAGGCGCCCCAAACCCCCAATCGGCCCTACCCTGAGCGTGACTGAGGGTGGCATCGCAACTGCCCGATCCGCCCTACTCTGTGCATGACAGGGGGCGGCGCCCCAACTCCCCAATCGGCCCTGCTCTGAGCCTGACCAGGGGCTGCACCTAGGGATTGGGCGTGCCCTCTGCCACCCGGGAGCAGGCCTAAGCCAGCAGGTCATTATATCCCGAGGGGTCCCAGACTGCGAGAGGGCACAGGCCGGGCTGGGGGACCCCCTCCCCCCCCCCGAGTGCACAAATTTTTGTGCACCGGGCCTCTAGTATGCATATAAGATCTTTGGTTAATCTCTTCCCTGTCCCCCCCCCCCCCTTTCCCTCTGAGATTTGTCAGTTTGTTCCATGTTTCCATGCCTCTGGTTCTATTTTATTCGTCAGTTTATTTTGTTCATTAGATTCTTTGTTTTTATTTTTAGATTCAATTATTGATAGATATGTATTTATTGTCATTTTATTGTTCATACTAGAGGCCCAGTGCACAAAAATTTGTGCACTCGAGGGGGTAGGAGGGGGGTCCCCCAGCCCAGCCTGTGCCCTCTCGCAGTCTGGGACCCCTCGGGAGATAACGACCTGCTGGCTTAGGCCTGCTCCCAGGTGGCAGAGGGCATGCCCAATCCCTAGGTGCAGCCCCTGGTCAGGCTCAGAGCAGGGCCGATTGGGGAGTTGGGGCGCCGCTCCCTGTCATGCACAGAGCAGGGCGGATCGGAAGGTTGTGATGCCACCCTCAGTCACGCTCAGGGTAGGGCCGATTGGGCGGATGGGGCACCGCCCCCTGTCACACTCAAGGCAGGGTTGATGGGGAGGTTGCGGCACCATCCCCTGTCACGCACAGAGCAGGGCCAATCAGGGGGTTGGGACGCTGCCCCCTGTCACTCACAGAGCAGGGCCGATCAGGTGGTTGGGGCGCTGCCCCCTGTCACTCACAGAGCAGGGCCGATCAGGGGGTTGGGGAGCTCCCCCCTGTCAGTCACAGAGTAGGGCCGATAGGGGAGTTGGGGCACCGCCTGCTGTCACACACAGAGCAGGGCGGATTAGGGGGTTGGGGTGCTGTACCCTGTCACACTCAGGGCAGGGCCAGTGGGGAGGTTATGGCTCTACCCTGTCACACACAGAGCAAGGCCCATGGAGGGGGGTTGGGGAGCCACCCTCTATCACGCACAGAGCAGGGCCGATCAGGGGGTTGGGACGCCGCCACTGTCACACTCAGGGCAGGGCTGATGGAGAGGTTATGGCTCTACCCTGTCACACACAGAGCAGGGCCCGTGGGGGGGGGGGGGTTGTGGCCCCGCACCCTGTCACACACAGAGCAGGGCTGATCAGGGGGTTGGTGCACCGCACCCTGTCACACACAGAGACGCAGGGCGATCAGGGGACTGGGGAGCTCCCCTCTATCAGGCACAGAGCAGGGCTGATCAGGGGGTTGGGGCACCTTCCCCTGTCACACAGAGAGCCACAGGGTGATCAGGGGGTTTGGGTGCTGCCCCCTGTCATGCTGATCCCGGTGCCGGGAGCCTCGCTGCTCCGCTGATCCCGGTGCCAGGAGGCATATTACCCTTTTACTATATAGAATAGAGGCCTGGTGCACGGGTGGGGGCTGGCTGGTTTGCCCTGAAGGGTGTCCTGGATCAGGGTGGGGGTCCCCACTGGGGTGCCTGGCCAGGCTGGCTGAGGGGCTGAGGGCTGTTTTCCCACTGGCAGTTGACTAAAAGCTCCCAACCACTCCTTGTTTTCTTTTTTTTTTTTTTATTCTGGGCCAGCTTTAGCTCTGAGGCCTCGCTGCTGAAAACATGGATACAATGTTGCGGTCCGGGGCTGACTGAAAGCCAGTTTTGTTTAGCTTCTTATTTGCAACATAGTAATAGTTGCTTAGAGTTGCAGTTGAGAGTCCGGCAAGTGAGGCGGGGAACGTTGGAGTCTGCAGTTCCTGGAGGAAGCAAGCTTCCCTGCTCACTTGAGTGCATGGCTGCCGGCCGCCATCTTGGCTGACAGTTAATTTGCAGTCTGGGTGAGGGGCTGAGGGCCGTTTTCAGGCTGGCGGGTGACTGAAGCTCCCAACTGCTCCTTTTTTTCTTTTTTTCTTTTTTATTCTGGGCCAGCTTTAGCTCTGAGGCCTCGCTGCTGAAAGCAGGTTTCTGGCCTTTACCTTCTGTATTTGATACAATGTTGCGGTCAGGCTGGCTGAAGCCCGGCTGACTGAAAGCCAGTTTCTAGGGTTTTGTTTAGCTTCTATATTTGCAACATAGTTGCTTAGAGTTGCAGCTGAGAGGCCGGCAAGTCAGGCAGGGAACGTTGGAGTCTGCCATCACTGGAGCAAGCAAGCCTCCCTGTTCGCTTCAGTGCATGGCTGCTGGCCGCCATCTTGGCTGACAGTTAAATTGCATAAGGATATGCTGATTAGCCAATGGGAAGGGTAGTGGTCGTACGCTAATTACCATGTTTCTCTTTTATTAGTGTAGATGTTTGGTCTTTTCCCCCCTTCTTCTTCTTAAAGAAGACCCTTCAACATTTCATGTAATACTGGTTTGGTGGTGATGAACTCCTTTACTTTGTTTATAATCTGTGAAGCTCTTTATCTGACCTTCAATTCTAAATGATAGCTTTGCTGGGTAGAGTAATCTTGGATGTAGGTCCTTGCTATTTATCACTTTGAATATTTCTTGTTACTCCCTTCTGGCCTGCATAGTTTCTGTTGAGAAATCAGCTGACAGTCGTATTGGTGCTCCCTTGTAGGTAACTAACTGCTTTTCCCTTGCTGCTTTTAAGATTCTCTCTTTGTCTTTAACCTTTGGCATTTTAATTATGCTGTGTGTTGGTGTGGGCCTCTTTGGGTTCCTCTTGTTTGGGACTGTGCTTCCTGGCCTTGTAAGTCTATTTCTTTCACCAGGTAGCGAAAGTTTTCTGTCATTATTTTTTCAAATAGATTTTCAATTTCTTGCTCCTTCTCTTTTCCTTCTGGCACCCCCATGATGTGAATGTTGGTATCCTGGAAGTTGTCCCAGAGGTTCCTTACACTCTCTTCATATTTTTGGATTCTTTTTTCTTTTTACTCTTTTGGATGGGTGTTTTCTTGCTTTCTCATATTCCAAACCACTAATTTGATTCTCAGCATCCTCTACTCTATTGTTGAATCCCTGTAAATTATTCTTTGTTTTAGTTAGTGTATCCTTCATTTCTAACTGGTCCTTTTTTATGTCTTTGATTTTCTCACTAATTTCCTTGAAATTCTTACTAAGTTTTTTGAAGCTCCCATTAAGTTCTTTGAGCATCCTTATAACCATTGTTTTGAATTCTATATCTAGTAGTTCGCTTGCTTCTGTTTCACTTAGTTCTTTTTCTGGAGATTTTTTCTGTTCTTTTATTTGTGACATGTTTCTTTGTCTCTGCACTTTGGCTACTTACCTGTGATTGTTTCTATGTATTAGGTAAAGCTTCTATGTCTCCTGGAATTGCTAGAGTGGCCTTGTGAAGTAGATGTCCTGTAGGGTCCAGTGGCTCAGCCTCCCCACTCATCTGAGATGGGCACTCTAGGTACATCCCTGTTTAGGCTGTGTGCACTGTCCTCTTGTGGTTGAGCTTTGATTACTGTTGGTGTCACTGGGAGGAATCAACCTCCAGGTCAGTTGGCTGTGAGGACCAACTGTGACTACAGCAAAAGAGGTGCTGTGCAGGAGACACCCCTATGGAGCAGGACTTGCCTCAGAGGGGCTTTGGTATTCACTTTTCCCTTTGAGTGTGTTACTCGTGTATATGGTAGCCTTGTAAACTGACATGGTATGAAACTGTCCACTGGGTGCACTGGCTCTAGGGCCTCCCAGGAGGTACAAAGTTAGCCAGTGCCTCAGTTCTGCCTGGGGCAGCCTGTCAGGAGCTACAGAGTAATCTGCAGATGACTGATACTTGTGTTGGGCTTATAGGTGCCCAGAAGAGGCCAAGTTGTGAACCTTGTCAAGCTGCTACTAGTATCAGGCTTAGGGCCACTTATTGAGAGTTATGGGCACACTGAGTCCAGCTGCTGCTTGTTTGAGGGATTTTAGGAAAGTCTAAAACCTGAGCCAGAACAGGCCATTCATCTGGGAAAGGACACTGAAAACAATTTGGGTGTGACTACAAATTAGGTGGGGTGCAATATCAGGGAATCATCAGGGTGGGGTGAACAGTGTGGGCCAGGTTGATGGAGACTCAGATATGGCACCTGTCAGTCAGCTCTGTTGAGGGAAGTCTCAGCACTTTTGTCTGGGAGAAAGCTGCCCTGAGTTCTTTCCCTGATGCCAGACAATTTAGTTCCTCTCATATGTCCCTGAATCCTTTCAAGCTGCTGCCCCAGTGCTAGAACTCAGAGGGAGTGAGTCCAGGTAAATCAATGCGCTAGCCCTTTAAGAGGAACTGCCAGGGACTCCTGCAGCCTCTGTGTCACTCACCCACAATCCCTGCTAGTTGCTACAGCCAGAAGTTATGGGAATTTCTCTTCCCAGCACTTGAAGCCCGGGCTGAGGGGTCTGGTGTGGGGTTGGGACCCTTTGCTCCTCACAGGGTACCTCTGAAGCCAAGATATCTCTGCCAATTTAAAAAAACACCACATGTGGGTGTCAGACCAGCTTGTTCTGGCCTCTGCCCCTCCTACCAGTCTCAGTGTGCTTTCTTCTTTACTTCTCTAGTTGTTGAACTTCTGTTCAGCCAGATTACAGGTGGTTCTGAATGATGGCTGTTCTGCATTTTAGTTGTAATTTTGATGTGGTTGTGGGAGGATGAGAGTATCGAGTGTACTTACACTGCCATCTTGGTTCCCTCTTCACATTGGTTTAACTGACCTACTAGTAATGCCATGCAGGAGATAAAATAATAATTTTTTTTCAGATTATGGCAGTAAATTAAATTTGAGCTTGGACCAAACAACATGATAAATTATGTTCATGTTTAAGTCATTACTTCAAAAATAATATTTAACATCTTTTGTATTCACTAAAAGTACCTGACAATTAAAACAAATGATCAAATAATAAAACCAATAAAATGAGACAAACATCACAGTATCCATCCAATTAATATTGTTGGAGCACCTACTATGTGCCAGGCATTGTTCTCAGTGCCCAGAATAAGTTTCTGTGCCCAAGAGCTCACATTTTTGTAGAAAGAAAATAGCTGAAGAATCCTGACTGTGTTTCAGGATCTGGGCTAAGCACTTTACATTCATTATTGATGGACATTAGTTGCGACCTTTGTACAGCTAAAACGTACTTTATACATTATGTGGTGGCATATGACTGGAGGTACATTTAGTAACTTTTGTACCTTTTGGAAAATATCTCTGTATTTTCT
Organism: Myotis yumanensis; assembly: GCF_028538775.1. NCBI lineage: Eukaryota > Metazoa > Chordata > Mammalia > Chiroptera > Vespertilionidae > Myotis > Myotis yumanensis. Next base: position 100,342,814 of record NW_027223752.1, read on the forward strand.
TTCATTGAACATATATTTCTTGAGCATCTACTATATCTTCGCACTGTTCTGCATGCTGGGTTATAGCAGAGAACAGAATGGAAACCCCTGTCCTCACCAAGGTTATATGAGAGTTGGGGGTTGTGTAGAAGCTACAGACAAAAATAAACAAGTCAAGTAAAGAGTATGTTAGCTCATGATGAGCGCTATGTAGGAAATAAATAGAAGGACTGAAAGCAACCAAAATGTCCTTCAGTAGGTAAATGTATAAATAAACTGTATTACATCCAGACAATGGAATATTATTCAGTGCTAAAAAGAAATGAGCTATCAAGCCATGAAAAAACATAGAGGAAACTTAAATACACATTATTAAGTAAAAGAGGACCATCTGAAAGGCTACATAGTGTATGATTCCAACTATATGCAATTCTGGAAAAGACAAAATTATCCTCTATAATATAGAGGTAATATGCAAATTAACCCACACACCCTCACAAGATGGCTGCCTATGACTAGGCCAGCAGGGGGGTTAGTGAGGGATGACCAAACAAGCAGGCTGAGTTGGGTGACCAGGATGGCAGGGGGGTTAGTGAGGGACAATCAAACAAGCAAGCTACATGGGGCGACCAGGCCAGCAGGGGGGTTAGTGAGGCACGACCAAACAACTGAACAGCAGGCTGCATGGGGTGACCAGGCTGGGGGGGGAGGGGTGGCTGCGAGAGGTGACCAGGCCAGCAGGAGGGGCAGTTGGGGGCGACCAGGCCAGCAGAGGGGGGCAGTTGGGGGCGACCAGGCTGGCAGGGGGGGCAGTTGGGGGCAGTTGGGATCCCCATTCACAAGTTCCCACCTGGATGAACTGCATTTGTTATTAGAGCCTTTTAGTAATTTAGAAAAAAAATGGCCGAAGAAGAACTTGAGTCTAAAACATGGCATGTTGTCCAGATTTAGGAAGCCCATTCTTTAAGGAAAACAAACAAACAAACAAAAACCCAGTGGCCTGTGGGATATGTGTAAATGCATTTCTCTCAACAGATGGTGACACAGCAAGGCAAGGGCTTCTCCCTGGGAGCCTTGCAGCATTTGATAGGACACAGATGAGCTCCATATGGACTCTTTACACTGCATTTAAAAATACACTTATCTTAATATTGCTATTTTAAAAAATAAAGTGCCCTAGATTCTCAGTTTGTATGTGATTTGCTGTTTTTAATTATTTAGATGCTATGTAAATTCGAGGTCCTGTTAAAAAGGAGTATGCCATAGAAGCCACTGAGAACCTCTCATCTCAAATAGAGATAGCTAATGCATGCGAAGTCTGAGTTCATACTAATGAAGGTGTAATTTGCTATCCCCTCTGCAGCGCCTGCTTTTCTAAAGTAATCATTTGTGTTATTGGCTGTCAAATAGACACAGATAAGAAAAGTATGGCATCTTGTATGTCTGGGATTATACTTGATCCCAGAATGGGGGTCTGAAAACCACTAGTAACAGTGACAGCCAGTGTCCCCACCTCCCTGGATGTACTCATCCGCAGGGAAGGTACAGAATAACCCATCTGGACAGAGACATGGACTTGCAGTCCCTCAAAGACCTCAGTGGAACAAGAAAAGAACAGCAGAAAACCATGTGTGGCAGTGACTTTTCCTAAGTCCCGTGATGGCTCCAGGTCAGACACATGTGGCCACGCTTTGAGAAAGCGTGCTTTTGTCTTTCTCAATTTCTGACCAGATTTCTGGCAGAGATCCTAAGGCTGCATGAGATTTACAGCAAACAAATCCTTATCACAATTTTCCTGGATATTATATATTTTGTCTCCCCAGTTTTCCAGTTTCAAATGCAGCAAACTCATTCTTCACAGAAACTACGGTAGACCCTAATACTACTATTAAGCAATAACATTTTTATGATTAGCAAACAATTTTTCCTTCTCAACGTGCCTTCATGTGTAACATATCTAAAACCATACAACCACTCAGTACTGCAATCCAGTGAAACAACCTAAAATTCACTCATGAGGAAACTGAGGCACAGAATAAGTGAATTGCCCAAGATCACACACATCTTGACTAGTTCCTGAACCTTCTGCTATTTTTTCCAACAAGTTTTTTTTTTACTGTATACAGAGAACACTTTATTAAGCTCCACAAAAGATATAATTTCATTCTTCAAGGTTTTATAATCTGTATTAGGAATTTTTTTCTTCTTTAAAAATATGTTTTTATTGATTTTAGAAAAAGAGGCATGGAGAGGGGGTTAAAGAGAGAGATGTGAGAGAGAAGCATTGATCAGCTGCCTCCTGTACTCCCCACACTGGGGATCGAGCCTGAAACCCAGGCATGTGCCCTGACTGAGAATTGAACCAGTGACCCTTTGGTGCAACTGAGCCACACTGCCTAGGGCTGTATTAGGAATTTTCAATCAGATAAGTGAGTAAAATAATGGCATACTCTCATTTTTAAAAGCTGGGAAATGGGAAAAATTAGTATATTTGTCACTAAAGAAATCCAATAACCTCTTTTATATTTTAAAATAAAAATTATATATTAAAGGTGTAAAACATGGTGTTTTGATATAAATATACATAGAAAAATGATCACTGTGTTCAAGCCAATTATCATTTAGCTAATAACCAACTGTGTGATCCATGTGTGGGGTGTCAGGGAGGTGAGAGCACCTGAGATCTACTCTCAGCAAATTTCCACGATACAATACAGTAACAGTAACTATAGTCCTCATGCTGCTCTCGACTTATTCACTCTACATAACTGCAACTTAGTACCCCTTGGCCAACATCTCATTTCCTTTACCTCCTCACCCCTGGGAACCACCATTCTACTTTCTATGAAATTATATATGTGTGTGTGTGTGTGTGTGTGTGTGTGTGTGTGTGTGTACATATATTTAAAGACATGTAGAAATAGTCTATATAGATTCCAGTAACCTTAAATAAAAGTTATGGTAGAAGAATAAAATATATCTATGTTTTAAATGTTTTACTCTATTTTGGCTGTTGATAAAAAAACTACACTTCTATTTATTAAGTATGCATTTGAATAATTTACATTATTTTTATAAGTATGGTTTTTACATTGTAAAAATATAAAATCATGATTTCAAAGTTATTTCACCCAAAGAACTTTAAGATTTTCTTTAATTATGCTAAAAATAATTGGTGACTTTTGCTGTTGATAATCCTCATCCTAGCATATTTTTCCCATTGATTTTTAGAGAGAGAATGGGAGGGAAGAGGGAAGGAGAGAGAGAGAGAGAGAGAGAGAGAGACAGAAAGAAACATTGATGTGAGAGAGACACATCAATTGGCTGTTTCCTACATGCACCTTTACTGGGCCAGGGATTGAACCTGTATCCCAGGTACATGCTCTTGACTGGGAATAGAATTTGAGACCCTTCAGTGCATGGGCCAACGCTATAAGCACTGAGCCAAACCAGCCAGGGCCTGACTGATGATTTTTAAAGATTCAGTTGTAAATGGTTTTTAAGTTCATGGCATATAAGAAAATCAGTTTGTTTGATTATATGAAAAATAGTCACAGCTACATTTTACTGAGTCATGGGTTATTATTCATAGATAGTTTTACAGAGTCTATGGCTTCTACAATTTTTTTTTTAAATTTACAAATCCTTTTCTAGCTTTCCCAGCATTTATTAGTTATTAAAGAAGTATTAGTGAGCATTCATCACCCAGCAGAGTTCAGTACTAGATTTGAGATCTAATTTTTTTTTTTTTTTTTTAAATATATTTTTTATTGATTTTTTACAGAGAGAAAGGGAGAGAGATAGAGAGCTAGAAACATCGATGAGAGAGAAACATCGATCAGCCGCCTCCTGCACATCTCCCAATGGGGATGTGCCTGCAACCCAGGTACATGCCCTTGACCGGAATCGAACCTGGGACCTTTCAGTCCGCAGGCCGACGCTCTATCCACTGAGCCAAACCGGTTTTGGCGAGATCTAATTTTTTATTTTGCCCAAATTCATATCATATGTATAGGGTGGGGCAGAAGTATGTTCACAGTTGTTTGTATGGAAAATAATACATTAATTAATAAATAACACAACAATAAATTCTGTTTCATGTACTCACAACTGTACTGGTAAACCCGCTTTCCCCCCACTCTGTGTCTTTTCTGGTAAACCCAGTGGATGGTGTGCAGTGACTCAGAATAGGATTAAGCACATCACTCAGTTGGTTGGTTGTTCAGTGCTCAGAAGCCAGGACTCGCCACGTTTTGTGGATTGAACCAAACTTTCTCCAGCCAAGAGATAATGAAGAACTATTGTGAGTGAGGTTAGCTAGTGAACATTCTTTTCTATCCATTATACAACAAAAGCAAGGTTCCTACAAATGCTCCAAAATCTCAACATCAGGAAGAAAAAAACAAAAAATGAAAAGTCATTAAGTCATGTGATCAAATAAGGAAATTTTTGAGAATTTCTCCCCCTCCTCAATTTTTTATTTAAAAGAATCTCCAGATATTATGGTTGGACTTCAGAAGTTTAGAGCAAACAGTTGTGTGCATGCTGGTTGGTGGCTGATATTGTCAAGCCTCTGATTATTTTGAAAATGTAAACAAAGCTGGTGAAATTAACTTTAGTTTAGTTATCTTAAAATAGCCAGAGCTACAAACCCAGTCAATGTAAACTCTGTTTGGAATTTCTGGACAAACTTAGCAACAAATGGAGATGATATTTTTCATCTTGAGCCCAAGCAAGCAAATCTTTTTTTTCTTCTAATGGCTTTTGAAACTTGCAGTATTTATACTATTTCAAAAATTCACAGAATTACAATTTTAACCATTGTATTGTTTCTAGCCTCTGAAGGGCCAAAAGAAAATAAGTTTAAAAAGATTCCTAGCAATTAGTCAACTTGAGAGCATTTTAGAAAATACTTATTTGAAAGGAAGCAGCTTTGGGAAACTATGTTTTGGTGCTAGATTTAGTTTAAGTATGTTCTCTCACACAAGAGAGATAATTATGATAGAAATAAGTAGATAATCTAGAAAACTAAAACATAAAGAGATTATAAATTAAATTGATCTGTAATATAATTGATAAGCTATTTTAGTTCTTGCCTATCATAAAAGAATTAAGGTCGATTAGTTATACTGTCTTCTAATCTGCGTTCTTTTATAAATAACTACATTTTAAAAATGAGTCAGGAGCATTAGCATGTAATATATATTACTGGGGGAAAAATGAAACAGAAATGTATATATTAAATTAACACATTAACACCATTTGGCTGCAGAAAACTTGAATCCAGGTTTTTCATATTGAATATTCTCATTGGGGGTTCTCTCACCGTCTCTTTTTCATTGTATTTATGCTCTGCTTTTCAGGAATATGTTTATATTGTTTCTATATCAAACATCATATAAAGGATGATAAATTGAGCTTTGCCTGGATGTATACATAAAAAAGAGACATAAATAAAACCTGTGTGAAAGATACACAGAGATTTAAAGAAATCTGCTTAAACATTAGACATTTCAGATAAAATGAAATTTAACACATATATCCTACTTTTATAAAATGCCTTTACATAATATCTTAGATCTCATCCAAAGCACCAACATGACCCAACAGACAGAAGATAGCTTTTAATGAAAATCTGATCACTATTATTTCTTTTTTTAAAAATATATTTTATTGATATCCTACAGAGAGGAGGGGAGAGGGATAGAGAGTTAGAAGCATCAATGAGAGAAACATCGATCAGCTGCCTCCTGCACACCCCCTCCTGGGGATGTGCCCTCAGCCAAGGTACATGCCCTTGACTAGAATCGAACCCAGGACCTTTCAGTCCGTAGGCCGACGCTCTATCCACTGAGCCAAACCGGTCAGGGCCACTATTATTTCTTCATCATTGTTTTATATATACATATATATGTATGTAAATGTATATATTTATATATGTACTACAGGCCCGGTGCACAAAATTCATGCATGAGGGAGGGGGGGAGGGTCCTGTACCCTTTTGCAATCCAGAACCCCTTGGGGGATGTCTGACTGCCAGTTTAGGCCCGATCCCACAGGGATACCTGTGGGATCGGGCCTAAACTGGCAGTCGGACATCCCTCTCGCAATCCAGGACCACTGGCTCCTAATTACTTGCCTGTCTGCCTGCCTGATTGCCCCTAAACACTTGCTTGCCTGCCTGATCACCCCTAACCCCTCTGTCTGCCTGCCTGATTGCCCCTAACCACCCTGCATGCTTCCCATTGCACCTAATCACTCTGTCTGCCTGCCTGATCGCCCCTAACCACTAGCCTGCCTGCCTCATCACCCCTAATCACTTTGCCTGCCTGCCTCATCACCCCTAACCGCTTGCCTGCCTGCCTGATCATCCCTAACTGCTCACCTGCCTGTCTGATCACCCCTAACCACTCGCCTGCCTGCCTGATTGTCCCCAACTGCTCGCCTGCCTGCCTGATCGCCCCTTACTGCCTCTTCCTCGGCCCCCATCACCATGGCTTTGTCCCGAAGGACATCCGGAATGATGTCCAGAATTCGTTTGCTGTCCAGTCTAATTAGCATATTACTTTTTTATTATTATAGATAAATATCATATTTATACAAGGTGTCCCCCCCAAAATATATACACACTTTTTTCTGATAGATTATTTGATGTTTCTTTCTTTTCATATTTAACCCATTGGATTTAATAATCATTCAAATGTAGATTTAATAATTATAAATTTTTTAGGATACACTAAAATTTTTTAGGATCATCCAGACTGTTACTATATATATTAAGATTGAACACAGCCTATTATATAACTACTTTATCAGAAGGTCAATGGAAAACATCTTTACCAATAAATATTTTAAATCTTTAAACTTGAATTGGATATATTAAAAAATATATATATATTTGAGTCCTAACCAGTTTGGCTCAGTGGATAGAGCGTCGGTCTGCAGACTGAAAGGTCCCAGTTTTGATTCTGGTCAAGGACATGTACCTTGGTTTTGGGTACATCCCTAGTAGGAGGTGTGCAGGAGGCAGCTGATCGATGTTTCTCTCTCATTGATGTTTCTAACTCTCTATCCCTCTCTCTTCCTTCCTGTAAAAAATCAATAAAATATATTAAAATTTTTGATTGCCTGCTTGATCCCCAGTAGAAGGCATGCAGGATGCATCTGATCAATGTTTCGCTTTCATATTGATGTTTCTCTCTCTCCCCTTCTCTTCATCTTTCTCTAATATATATATATATATATATATATATATATATATATATATATATAATATTTTTAAAAAAAGATTTCACAAATAAATTTTGAAATAACCTAATAACTCACATAGCATACCACAGTGGTTTTCAATTATTTTTTTTGCCTTGTGGCCCATAGAAGGAAATGCATTTGACATTGAAACCCGTTACACACATGTACAACTGAAACAAAAGCTTCATGGAACAATATTTACCCTTATTATGTATAATTCATTCACTCCAATATTTTCTATTATATTTCTTTCATTTAAAAAATTGCTTGTCAAGACCAATTAAATTGATTTCACAATCCACTAATGAACTGCAAATTGAGATTTAACAACACCAGCCTAAACAGTAATATATGCTGTGACTCTTAAGTGGTATTGCTAATAGAAAAAATATTGACACTAAGTACAAAATATTCCACAAGGCACATTGTACCAATTGAATCCAAGACAGTTATTGTCTCTCAACCTTATGAGAACACAATTATAAATTAAGAACAAATGTCTTCCCCTTTTTTTTGGCATTTAGAACATTTTAGAAGACTTACCCTTATATATCTAGGAAAATGTATTCCCAAGAAAATAAATCAGTGCTTTTATAATTATATTCCAAGAATCCAAAGATTCCTTGGATTTGTTGGTCTTTCACAATGATAAGTCAAATAATTTCTCATTTCTAGAACTCAGTGTTGGCAGTGATAAATAGAGTGAGCCAATTGTGTCAGTGCTATGTCATGTTCATACCCTCAGGGACCAATTATTATTTTTTCCCTTCTTTACAGAATGAGAAAATGGCCCCACTCAGCCTCTATAATAGGGAACTGATGATTTTTGATGTCTTTGAACTACAAGGCAGCAACACACACTGTTAGGTGTTTAACAAATTCTTCTTCATACCAGCAATGAAAATCAAACAACAACAACAAAAACACAGAAAGAGAGGCAGCCAGGTTCCTGCAAGGGAATGCCAGAGGCTGGAATGGCCCAATTTCTGCTCTCCTCTCTGCCTGGAGCAAAACAGGATTGTAAGCAATGGCAATTTTTTGGAAGTAAATGTATCTGGACCATTAAAAAAAGTTTTATCTAAGTATAGCAATCCAACTTATTTTTTGGAATCTGACACCAAAATAATAGCCATTCCATAAGCCTGTCTTTCACAGCCTCCCACAAGTCCCTTCCTTCTTACAGGTCTGTGAAGTCACCGTTCAAGGTGCTTTTCCATCCATGTGTTATTTCCCCTGCTGTGGATAGAAAATGAAAGCCTATTCTAGATGTCCCTGAAGCCCCAGACCCCAAAGCTATGTTTCACTTCTTTCTGGTTCCTTCAAGATAGGAGATGGAAAAGGAGAATGCATTTTGCATTTTATAAATTGATTTGAGAGAGAAAGGGAGAGAGATAAAGAAACATCAATAGAGGTTGCCTCTTTATGTGCCCCAAACTTGGATCAACCCCAAAACCTGGGTATGTTCCCTGACTGTGAATCGAACCCACCACCTACTGGCGTACAGGATGATGTTCCAACTATCTGAGCCACACAGGTCAGGGCACATTTTGCATTTTTAACAGAAACCCTTTCTATGTGTATTGTTATAATGTAAAATACTCTGTGTTCCCATCAATGGCTAGCCCAATGCCTTCATAATACCTATCATGTATTAAAAACTATTGTATAATCAGTGTGTATGTGCACACATTGGAGAGAGAGACAGACAGACAGACAGACAGAGATCTTAAGTGATGTATCTAATAAAGTACCCTATTCCTATCTTATCTACATTTTAGAGATAATGTGACTTGTTCAGTATGAGACAGCTAGTTACTAAAACCAGATTTTAAATCTAGATCAGTGTGATGTCAAAACTCATGCTATTCTCGGGATTAAAAATGGTGGCAGATTAAGTGAAGCTATACTGGCACTCTCCCAGAACCAAATTGGAAATACAACTAAAATATAGAAAAAACAACTTGAAAAATCAACTGAAGACTAGCTAGAGAGAACCCTGGTAATCAAGGAGTGGAGACCACATAGAGACTGGCAGGAAGTGCAGAGCACAGACGGCAGCTGAAGTTCTGGAGGGATATTCCAGCTGTGGGGGTTCCCACTGAGAACTCTGGGGTCTAAACCCCAAGCTGGGTGCCCCAGCCCAGAAAACCAGAACTGGGAAAGGTGCTCACATAACACCTGGCTGTGTAAAGAAGCAAGGTTGCTGTCTGCCAGCGAGAGATGGCTGGAAATGTAGGCACCCTCTTAAAGGGCCAATGCACAAATTTTGTGTGCAGCCACCCACCTTGGGATCCAGCATAGGGAGGGAAGAGTGGACTAGAGGTGTGTGATGGGAGTCCAAGATTAGGGATTGGAGCTTGAAGGGCAGTCACCCTGGTTTCCTGTGCTGAGACATTCCCTCCCCTGGCTTTGGATGACATCTTTCTCTGATGGAACTTTGCTATCCAGGAGGTTTTTGCCTGGGAGGAAAGCAGTTGCCACACCCTGTTGTAAAACCTCTCACTCCACCCTGTGGTCAATAGTCTGAGGACAATCAAGGCTGATAACAACCAGACTTCAGGCAGAGAAAGATGTATGAAGGCTTTCAGCCTTTGCCTGAACTCCTTCGGGGCTCAGGGCTAGGAAAATAAGAGCCTGGTGCCCATATTTGTTCTTTCCAAAGGCATACAGCCCCAGTAGAGGGATCCACAAGCTGTGGATTGCTGACAGCCCCAAACAGGGTACTCAGGGACAGTCAGAAATAGCATCTGACACTGTCCTGCACTAGAGATTGGGAGTTGTAGCAGATCTACCCAGTACAAAGATACAAACCCACTCAGCCTAAATGGGGAGACAAAAAACAACCCCCAAATGAAAGAACAAGAGAATTCTCCAGAAGAGGAGCTGAACAAAATGGAGATAAGAAATTTATCAGACATAGAGTTCAGAATAACGAAGGCAAAGATGCTCAACAGCATGAGAAAAGATATAGTAATATGAAAAAAGAGCAGTTGGAAATAAAGAATGACATATCACTAATATAGAACACATTGGAAGGAATACACAGCTGATTAGGGAATGCTGAGGATTAGATCAGTGAATTAAAAGACAGGATGGGGGGAAAAATAACTCAATCAGAGAACCAAAAAGTAAAAAAAAAAAAAAAAAAAAAAAAAAAACAATTAAAAAAACAGGAGGACGGCTTAAAGGAGCTATGGGACAAAATGAAACATAACAATATTCACATAATAGGTATGCCAGAAGGGGAAGAAAGTGAGCAAGGGATAGAGAATGTATTTGAAGAAATAATGGCAGAAAACTTCCCTAACCTGGTGAAGGAAAAAGGCACACAAGTCCAGGAGACACAGAGAAGAACCCAAACTGGCCCATACCCAAACACATAATTATTAAAATGCCAAAAATTAAAGACAAAGAGAGAATCTTAAAGGCAGCAAGAGAAAACTGTTACCAACAAAGAGGCTCCCATAAGACTGTCAGCTGGTTTCTCATCAGACACTCTACATTCCAGAAGGAAATGACATGAAGTACTCAAGGTAATGGATAGCAAGGATTTGAAATCAAGACTACCCATCAGGGCTATCATTCAAAATAGATGTTGAAATAAAGAGCTTCCCAGACCAAAAAAAAAAAAAAAAAAAAAAAAAAAAGCTAAAGGAGTTTATCACCACCAAACCAGCACAGCAAGAAATGCTAAAGGGAATCTACACTAATAAAAGTAATTAGTGTACGACCGCTACCCTTCCCATTGGCTAATCAGCATATCCTTATGCAAATTAACTGTCAGCCAAGATGGCGGCCAGAAGCCAGGCAGCTGGAAGCGAACATGAGGCTTGCTTGCTCCAGGAACTGCAGACTGCAACATTTCCCGCCTGACTTGCCGGCCTCTGAACTACAACTCTAAGAAACTATGTTGCAAATATAGAAGCTAAACAAAACCCCAGAAATCAGCTTTCAGCCAGCCGGGATCTCAGAGCTAGAGTTATACATTGTTTCGATTATAGCAGCGGAAGCCTCAGAGCTAGAGCCAGAGCTAAAGCTGGCCCAGAATAAAAAAAAAAGAAAAAGAAAACAAGGAGCGGTTGGGAGCTTCAGTCAATTGCCAGCCTGAAAGCAGCCTTCAGCCCCTCACCCAGACTGGCCAGGCACCCCAGTGGGGACCCCCACCCTGATCCAGGACACCCTTCAGGGCAAACCAGCCGGTCCCCAGGCCTCTATCCTATATAGTAAAAGGGTAATATGCCTCCCAGCACCGGGATCAACGGAGCCGCGAGGCCTCCTGGCACCAGATCAGTGTGACAGGGGGCAGCGCCCAAACCCCCTGATCGCCCTGCGGCTCTGTGTGTGACTGGGTGTGGCGCCCCAACCTCCGCCCCCCCCCCCCCCCCACAGGCCCTGCTCTGTGTGTGACAGGGTAGAGCCATAACCTCCCCATCGGCCCTGCCCTGAGTGTGACAGTGGCGGCTCCCCAACCCCCTGATCCGCCCTGCTGTGTGTGTGACAGGGGGCCGTGTCCTAACTCCCCTATCGGCCCTACTCTGTGAGTGACAGGGGGGAGCTCCTCAACCCCCTGATGGGCCCTGCTCTGTGCGTGACAAGGTACAGAGCCCCAACCCCCCTGATGGACCCTGCTCTGTGTGTGACAGGGGGCAGTGCCCCAACCCCCTGATTGGCCCTGCTCTGTGTGTCACAGGGGGTGGCCCCGCAACCTCCCCATTGACCCTGTCTTGAGTGTGACAGGGGGCGGTGCCCCACCCCCCCAATCAGCCCTACCCTGAGAGTTACTGAGGGTGGCATCGAAACCTCCCAATCCGCCCTGCTCTGTGCATGACAGGGGGCGGCTCCCCAACTCCCCAATCAGCCCTGCTCTGAGCCCGACCAGGGGCTGCACCTAGGGATTGGGCCTGCCCTCTGCCACCCAGGAGCAGGCCTAAGCCAGCAGGTTGTCATCTCCCAAGGGGTCCCAGACTGCGAGAGGGCACAGGCCGGGCTGATGGACCCCCCCTCCCCCCCGAGTGCACAAATTTTTGTGCACTGGGCCTCTAGTCCTATATAATAAAGAGGTAACATGCAAATTGACCATCACTCCAACACACAAGATAGCTGCCCCCATGTGGACACAAGATGGCCACCTCAATATGGCCGGCAGGGGAGGGCAGTTGTAAGGGACCAGGCCTGCAAGGGAGGGCAGTTGGGGGTGACTGGGCTGGCAGAGGAGGGCAGTTAGGGGCAACCAGGCCTGTAGGGGAGGGCAGTTGGGAGTGATCAGGCCTTCAGGGGAGGGCAGGTGAGGGGGACCAGGCGTGTAGGGGAGGGCAGTTAGGGGTGACCAGGCTGCATGGGAGTGCAGTTCTGGGTGACCGGGCCTGTAGGGGAGGCAGTTGGGAGGGGGACCAGTCCTGCAGGGGAGGGCAGTTAGGGGTGACCAGGCCTACAGAGAAGGGCAGTTAGGGGTGACCAGGCTTGCAGGGGAGGGCAGTTGGAGGCGACTGGGCCTACAGGGGAGGGCAGTTAGAGGCAATCGGGCCACTAGGGGAGCCGTTAGGCGTCAATCATGCTGGCAGGGGAGTGGTTATGGGGTGATTAGGCTGTCAGGGAGAAGCAGTTAGAGGCAATCAGGCAGGCAAGCAGGCGAGCGGTTGGGAGCCAGCAGTCCTGGATTGTGAGAGGAATGTTCGACTGCCTGTTTAGGCCCGATCCCACCAGGATCGGGCCTAAACGGGCAGTCAGACATTTCTCCAGGGGTCCCAGATTGGAGAGGGTGCTGACTGGGCTGAGGGAGACACACACACACACACACACACACATACACACACACACACATGCCATGCACGAATTTAGTGCACCAGGCCTCTAGTGCTGTAATAAAAATAAATAGAAAGAGAAACATAGGCATACAGAATTAAAATATTAAGTAACTATCAATAATCACCTTAAATGTAAATGGATTAAATGCTTAAATCAAATACATTGGGTATCTGAATGGATTAAAAAAATGACCCAATTATATGCTGTTTACAAGAGAACCACCTCAGAACAAAACTCATACAGGATGAGAGGGAAGAGATAGAAAAAATTTTCCATGCAAATGGAAACAACAACAAAAAAGCTGGGGTAGCAATACTCATATCTGACAAAATAGACTTCAAAATGAAGGCCATCACAAGAGACAACAAAAGTCACTATGTAATACTAAAGGGATTGATCCAGCAAGAGGATATAACCCTGGTAAACTTATATGCATCCAGTATAGGAGCACCTAAATATATAAAAAATATTTCTAGAGGGCTTTAAAGCAGATATGATACAGTCATATGATATGATACAGTCATAGTTGGGGAAATAAACACCCCACTGACTTCACTGGATAGATCTTCCAGACAAAAAATTAACAAGGAAACAGTTACTCTCAAAGACATACTGGATCAGATGGATTTAATTGACATTTATAGAACATTTCACCCCAAATCTATAGAATATACATTCTTCTCAAGTGTACATGAGATATTCTCAAAGATAGACCACATGTTAGGACACAAAACAGTCTCTACAAGTTCAAGAAGATTGAAATCATAACAAACATCTCAGACTACAGTGGAATGAAATTAGATATCAACTACAGTAAAAACACTCAAAAACATTCAAACACATGGAGGCTAAATAGCATGTTTTTAAACAATGAATGGGTTACCATGAGATCAAGAAAGCAACAAAAAAAACTTTCTGGAAACAAATGGAAATGAACACACAACTCAAAATCTGTGGGACACATCAAAAGCAGTCCTGAGAGGGAAGTTCATAGCATTACAGGCATACCTCAAAAAACAAGAAAAATTATTAAACTTAAAGAATTAGAGAACAACAAGAAGAGCCCAGAGTAAGTAGAAGGAAATAATAAAGATTTTAATTTTTAATGACATAAAAATTAAAAAATATACAAAAGATCAATAAAACAAAGAGCTGGTTCTTTGAAAAGATAAACAAGATTGATGAACCTTTAGCCAGACTCATCAAGAAACAAAGAGGAGCCAAATAAATAAAATCAGAAATGAAAGTGGAGCAGTAACAACTGACACTATAGAAATACAAAGGATTATAAGAAAATACTATGAACCACTAACTATATTCCAACACCCTGGGCTTTGTGGATGAAATGGATAAATTCCTAGAAAAATACAGTCTACTGAAACTGAGTCAGGAAGAATCAGAAAACCTGAATAAGCCAATAACAAATGATGAAATTGAAGCAGTAATAAAAAAAAACTCCCAGCAAACAAGAGCTCTGGTCTGGATGGCTTCATTGGGAGTTTTACCAAACATTAAAAGGAGAACTAACACCTATACTCCTCAAACTGTACCAAAATATCTAAGAGGAAGGAACACTTCCAACCTCTTTCTCTGAGGCCAACATTATCCTAATTCCAAAACCAGATAAAGACACTACAAAGAAAGAGAACTACAGTCTAATATCCCTGATGAACATAGATGCTAAAATCCTCAACAAAATTTTAGCAAATCAGATCCAGCAATATATTAAAAAGATCATACACTATAACCAAGTGGGATTTATTCCAGGGATGCAAGGCCAATACAATATTCCCAAATCAATAAATGTGATACACCACATAGACAGATTGAAAGACAAAAATCACATGATCATATCAATAGATGCAGAAAAAGCATTCAACAAAATCCAACACCATTTTTGATAAAAACTCTCAGCAAAGTGGGAATAGAGGAATCATTTCTCAACATAATAAAGGCCAAATATGACGAACATCCTACAGCCAGCATCATATTCAGTGAGCAAAACCAAAACCATTTCCCCTAACAACACAAACAAGACAGAGATGTCCACTTTCACCACTCTTATTTAACATAGTACTGGAAGTCCTAACTACAGCAATCAGACAAGAAGAAGAAATAAAAGACATCCAAATTAGAAAGTAGAAATAAAACTGTCATTATTCACAGATGACATGATATTGAACTTAAAAAACCCTAAAGACTCCACCAAAAAACTTCTAGATTTAAGAAATGAATTTGTCAAGGTAGCAGGATACAAAATTAACACCCAGAAATCAATGGCATTTTTAAAAAATATATTTTATTGATTTTCTACAGAGAGGAAGGGAGAGAGCTAGAGAGTTAGAAACATCGATCAGCTGCCTCCTGCACACCCCCCACTGGGGATGTGCCCGCAACCAAGGCACATGCCCTTGACCGGAATCAAACCTGGGACCCTTGAGTCTGCAGGCCAACGCTCCATCCACTGAGCCAAACTGGTCAGGGATCAATGGCATTTTTATACACCAATAATGAAATCTCAGAAAGAGAAACTAAACAAATAATCCCATTTACTATTGCATCAAAAAAATTAAGATACTTAGGAATAAACTTAACCAAGGAGGTAAAAGACTTGTACTTAGAAAACTACAGGATGTTGAAAAAAGAGACAGAGGAAGATATGCACAGGTGGAAGAATATACCATGTTCATGGATTGGTAGAATTAACATCATTAAAATTTCCATAGCACCCAAAGCAATTTACAGATTCAGTGCAATCCCTATTAAAACACCAACAGCATACTTCACAGATCTAGAACAAATACTCAAAAAATATATATGGAACCAAAAAAGACCCTGAATAGCTGCAACAATCTTGAGAAAGAAGAACAAAGTTGGAGGGATCACAATACCGGATATCAAGTTATACTACAAAACCACTGTAATCAAAACAGTCTGGTACTGGCATATAGGACAATTGAACAAAACAGATTTTCCAGAGATCGACCCATGCCATTATACTCAATTAATATTTGACAAAGGAGGCAAGAATATACAATAGAGTCAAGACAGTCTCTCCAATAAATGATGTTGGGAAAATTGGATGGATACATGCAAAACTAAACCACCAACTTACACCATACACAAGAATAAACTCAAAATGTATAAAAGACTTAAATATAATTCGTGAAACCATAAAAATTCTAGAAGAAACCACAGGCAGCAAAATCTCAGACATCTCTCATAGCAATATGTTTATGGATACATCTCTTGGGGCAAAGGAAACTAAAGAGAAAATAAACAAATGGGACTGCATCAAAATAAAAACTTTTGCACAGCAAAAGAAACCATCAACACAATGAAAAGGGAGCCACTATTTGGGAGAACATATTTGGTAATGATACATCTAATAAAGGATTAATATCCAAAATACATAAGGAACTCATATAACTTAACAAAAGGAAGAGAAACAGTCCAATTAAAAAATGGGCAAATGACATAAAAAGACACTTCTCCAAAGAGGACATAACTAGTATAGATGGCCAAGAAACATGAAAAATTGCTCAAAGTCACTGATCATCAGAGAGATGCAAATTAAAACAACAGTGAGGTATCACCTCACTCCTGCCTGAATAGCTACCATCAGCAAATCAACAAATGACAGTGCTGATGAGGATGTGGAGAAAAGGGAACCCTCATACACTGCTGGTGGGAATGCAGATTTGTGAAGCCATTATAAAAAACAGTATGGGATTTCCTCAAAAAATTAAATATGGAACTGCCATTTGACCCAGGAATCCCATCTCTAGGAATGTATCCTAAGAAACCCAAAACACCAGTCAGAAAGAATGTATGTACCCCTATATTCATAGCAGCACAATTTACAATATCTAAGATCTGGAAACAGCCCAAGTGCCCATCAGTAGATGAGTGGGTAAAAAAGTTGTGGTACATTTATACCATGGAATACAGCAGTACAAAAGAAGGATCTCTTACCCTTTGAGATAGCATGGGGACCTGGAGAGCAAAATAAGTGTTTAGGTGAAATAAGCCAGTCAGAAAAAGACAAGTATCACATGATCTCACTCATATGTGGAATCTAGTGGACAAAATAAACTGATGAACAAAATAGATCCAGAGACATAGAAGCATAGAACAGACTGTGGAATCTCGGAAGATGGAGGAGGGTGGGGAGTGATCAACCAAAGAACTTGTATGAATATGTATAACCCATGGACACAGACAGTAGGGTGGTAAAGGCCTGGGGTGGAGGGTCTGGGCTGCCTAGAAGGAGTCAATGGGGGAAAAAAGAGGAATATGTAACATTTTCAACAATAAAGATTTAATTTAAAAAACTCATGCTATTCTCAAGTTATCTGTGCTCAACTTTAGCAATTATCATTTTTGTTCAATTAATAAACTAATATCATATATCAACATATAGTATCATATGGAATAGTTTCATTGTCCCAAACATGTCCTGTGCTTCACCTATTCATCCTTTTGCTCACCCATCCCTGCCAACTACTGATCTTTTTACTGTCTCTATAGTTTTGCCTTTTCCAAAATGTCATAGAATTGGAATCACACAGTAGTAGCCTTTACAGACTGACTTCTTTCACTTAGCAATACACATTTAAAGTTCCTGCACATTGTTTTGTGGTTTGATAGCTCATTTTCTTTTATTGCTAAAGATTTTTCCATTGTATTATGTACCAGTGTCTGCTTATCCATTCAGCTATTGAAAGATAACTTGACTGCTTCCAATTTTGGGCAAATGTAGGTTTTTGTGTGGACATAAATTTTCAACTTCTTTGGGTAACTATATAAGAACATGATTGTGGGATTACATGGTAAACCTATGTTTAGCTTGGTAAGAAACTTTCAGAATGTCTTCCAAAGTGACTGTACCATTTTGAATTTCAACCAGCAATGAATGTAAGTTCCCATTGCTCCACATCCTCATCAGCATTTGCTGTTGTCAGCACCGCAATTTGTTTATCCATTGACCTATTGAAAAATCCTTTGGGTGCTTCCAAGTTATCACAATTATGAATAAAACTACTATTAACATCCATGCGCAGGTTTCTGTGTAGGCATAAGTTTTCAACTCATTTTGGTAAATGTTAAGAAGTACGTTTGCTGGATCATGTGGTATGAGTGTTTTATTTTGTCAGAAACTGCCAAATGGTCTTCCAGAATGGCTGGCTGTACCATTTTGTATTCCCACCAGTAATGAATGAGAGTTTCTGTTACTCCACAGCCATTTCAGCATTTGGTGTTTTCAGTGTTTGGGATTTTGGCCAGTCTAATAGGTGTGTAGTGGTATCTCATTATTGTTTTAATTTCCAGTTCTCTAGTGATATGTGATATTGAGCATCTTTTCAAATGCTTATTTGCCATCTGTATGTTGTCTTTGATGAGGTGTCTATTCAGATCTTTTGCCCAACTTTTAATAGGTTGCTTTCTTATTGCTTATCCTATCTAATAAAAGACAAAAAGGGTAATTGACCGTACCTTCGCTATGCCTCCCATGGGCTAATCAGCATGATATGCAAATTAACCACCAACAAAGATGGCGGTTAATTTGCATATACCGGCTGGGAGCGAAGACTGAAGACAACATGGAAGCGAAGCGCTACAGAAGGGAGCTAAGTAGAGGCGGCTGGGAGGCAGGAGGGGAAACCCAGCAGCAGGAGGGGAAACCCAGCTGGAGCGGCTGGGGGTGGGAGGGGAAACCCAGCGGGAAGGGAAACCCAGCTGGAGAGGCTGGGAGGCAGGAGCGAAGCCCGCCTCAGCGGGTTTCGCTCCCTTCTCTGCTTTGCTCCAGCAGCAGGAAGCTCTATTCTTGCAGGAATCCTCCTGCAACTGGCCTCTAGTATTATCTATAATAATAAAAGGGTAATATGCTAATTAGGCCAGACGTCCTTCCTGCTGAAGCTGGGGCCAGAAGGAAGCCAGCCCCAGTCCCGGGTGCCTGCGGTGGCCAGAGGAGGGAGGCAGCCTGGGTCTCAGGTGCCGGAGGGAAGCGGTGCCAGCAGCCCAGATCCCGGTGCTGGAGGGAAGCCGGGGCCAGCAGCCGGGGGAATGAAGGCCTACTCTTGCACGAATTTTCATGCATCAGGCCTCTAGTATTAATATAATATTGATTTTATATAAAATAATATATAGACATCCTTCTAGCATGGAACTTTCTCGGACCACTCAGTGTTCCCTAACTTCACTTAGGGACACTTGCCTTGGCTCACGGCACCATCACCTGGAAAGCCTGCCTGTAGATCTATCTACCTGTCAGAATCCCACCCAGGTTCAATGCTATCTCCCATCCGGAACCCCCAGCATTTAGTTTGAATCACTTATACTTTTTTCTTTTCTTTTTTAAATATTTGTATTGATTTCAGAGATGAAGGGAGAGGGAGAGTTAGAAATATCAATAATGAGAGAGAATCATTGATTGGTTGCCTCCTGTGTGCCCCATACTGGGGATTGAGCCCACAACCCGGGTATGTGTCCTGACCAGTAATCGAACCAGTGACCTCTTGGGTCATGGATCGATGTTCAACCACTGAGCAACACTAGCTGGACACTCATACTTTTCTTACTATGCCTTGTTTATAGTTATATGAGTAGCAGTTTGACCTCACTTGTAAGTTAATTAGGAACAGGGTTGATCTAACAGTCATTGTATTCGTTAAATCACTTATCACAGTATCTTAAACACAGTCAGTACACAGGCTGTCTGTTGAATGATACTGAGAAACAGACAGTGGATGAACACCACACAGAAGGCAAGAAGTTGGAGAGAGGGGTGAGTGAGAGTGATGTTGATAGTCTTGCAGATTGCTTTAAAAGAGGTGTCTTGCCTTTTAGATCAATGCTAATATTTTAGTAGTTAGTTTACTTGACACACTTCTATACATCATCTAATCTACATAGACATAAAAGTCAAATGCAGATTTGTATTTCTGTCTGAAGTCATTTTCACATTATTGCACTTCCTAGGACGGGGTGTCTGCAGACAAATTTCAGTGGAGGTCATTAGTACAGATAAAATTACAAATTTTGGTTGATGTTACTTTTCTTTAAAATTTTTAAATAAAAATAATACATGTTTATGGTTTTAAAACCCTAAATAGCTTAGAAGACTCTGTTTATTTTTGTTGTTTATCCTCACCTGAGAACATTTTTTCACTGATTTTTAGAGAAAGTGCAAGGGATGGGGAGAGACACAGAGAGAGAAACATTGATGTGAGAGAGACACATCTATTGGTTGCCTTCCGGCACGCACCCAGACTAGGGCCAGGGATCCAGCCTGAAACTGAGGTATGTGCCCTTGATGGGAATTGAACCCGAAACCCTTCAGTCTGTGGGCTGATCTCTATCCACTGAGCCAAACTGGCTAGGGCAAAAGGCTCTGTTTTATTCTCTCGTTTGCTATCTGACTCTGTGAAGGAAATACCTTTAACCATTTTTGTTTTTTATTCTTGGTGGTTATGTCTTTGTCTCTAAATAATTTGGTTAGGTGTCTGTTTCTTGAATTTTTTTCACCCTTGAGAATTATCTATTAGTTTCTTGTTATATCTTCACTTAAA
Source organism: Myotis yumanensis (assembly GCF_028538775.1). Taxonomy (NCBI): domain Eukaryota; kingdom Metazoa; phylum Chordata; class Mammalia; order Chiroptera; family Vespertilionidae; genus Myotis; species Myotis yumanensis. Next base: position 100,363,420 of record NW_027223752.1, read on the forward strand.
AAAATAATTGTAAATTCTCTTTTGGGATGAAATTTTATCTTTCTAGCCAGTATTATCACGCTCTCTGGTCTGTGTTTTATTTAAATGAAGGTAACAATAGGAAATAGGAGGAGAAATTTCTTTTTAACACATTGGATGCGGGAAACGTATTTATACGTTTTACGTTGGCTGGTAAACACAATTTTCCAGTATTTGTCAGTTTAAAATTTAAGAAAAATGATTCAGTATACATTTTATAGTAAATCACAAAAAGTTTCATTGAAAAAAAATATGTAAAACTAAAGTTATCGTAATTTTACTGAATGTTGCCATTTGCGCAAAAAATTAAGCAAAAACGGTCCACATACAATGTGTTTAAGCCTTATTACTGTCAAGAAAACTTCATAATTCTGGAAACCTGTAATCCACTTTTAGATAAACCTATTTAGGTCCTTCTGATATGTTTTACTTGTATATCTATAGTTTCTGGAAATGCACTCAAAGTGAAAAAGGTGAAATATCTGTGGTTTTCTTTTTTTTTTTTTTTTTTTAAATATATTTTATTGATTTTTTACAGCGAGGAAGGGAGAGAGATAGAGAGTTAGAAACATCGATGAGAGAGAAACATCGACCAGCTGCCTCCTGCACATCTCCCACTGGGGATGTGCCCGCAACCCAGGTACATGCCCTTGACCAGAATCGAACCTGGGACCTTTCAGTCCGTAGGCCGACGCTCTATCCACTGAGCCAAACCGGTTTCGGCATCTGTGGTTTTCTTAAAGCAACCACTTTTAACATCATTAAAGAGTTCGGTGGGATCATTTAGTAACCTTATTTTCTTGCAGCATTCTACTGCATAGACATAACAAGTCAATGAAAGGTGATGATTGTAAAATGTCCCTTGCTAAAGGAAAAATACCAATGGAAATGTACTAATCCAGTTGATTTAAAGTATACCAAAAAGAATCTCATCTCTGCCAGAGTGCTGACCTCTCTCTTTGTTCCCTACAGGATGGATGACATACTGATTGGGGCCCCTCTCTTTATGGAACGTGAATTTGAGAGTAACCCCAGGGAAGTGGGTCAAGTTTACCTGTATATGCAAGTGAGCGCTCTCGTCTTTGAAGACCCGCAGGTGCTCGCAGGCACGGAGATTTTCGGGAGATTTGGTAGTGCGGTGGCCCACTTAGGAGACGTGAATCAAGATGGATACAATGGTAATTTACACCAATGTGTGGAAATTGTTGATGTGTCATAATTCAATGTTACTGTGGCATGGACATTTTGAAGTATTGACAGTGGTGTGTATGATGCAGTTGATGTTTAATATGCTATCAAAAATCTCAAGGCAACTTAAAATTTATATATTTTGATTAATATAGGTGTTACATGGAAATTTTCTCATGTTTATTTTGTATGTCATATAACAGGTCTAAATAAAGGCAGCGATAATTTTTAAAGAGACTAGCCAAAGAACATATATGCATAATCTATAGACACAGATGAGAGTGAGGTGTTGGCCAGAGGGAAAAAGGGTGGCTGCTGGGTGGAGGTGGGCAAAAGGGGAAATTGGGGACATCTGTGATAGTGTCAACAATAAAAATAAAGTTAAAAAATTGATATTTGGATTTAGTGACTTGAAGAGAACTAGAGAATCTTTGATATGTACCGAGTCAAAACAAATAAGTATATGTCCGTATGTTAGTAAGTATATGGCCTTCTGATTAACCTAGATGGCTTATGTATAGGTGATGCTGAATTAAAAAAATTTTTTTTATTAAAAACTTTCCATGTTTACATTATTGCAGGTGTTTGGTCTGTAAGTTCAGCTGAAAGGCAGCTTCAATGTTTGTAATAAAGTAGGGTTAAATTATTAGCTTAGGATTGTGGTTAAGTTAGAAATTCATAAATGTCTTGTAAGTACCCTGTCCTCAGAAAAACATGCATGCTCACATAAAATCTTGCATACTTTTCAGGCCTTTAAGTTAAGAACCAACAAATAGTGGGTTTCTTGATTGAAGTTTGTGGAATGAATAGGAATTTTCTCTAACAAAATAGCCTCAGCTATTGCATCAGCTCAGTATTCCTTAGTACTTTTCGAAGGTATTGGTATTAAGTATCTGGTACAGTAAACCCTCGATTTTTCGGACTTCAATTTAACAGACTTCAGATTTAATGGACAAATTTCTGGTCCATATATTATATGTGAAAATTAACATCCTATTAATTTTAAAATGCCTCTAAGATTTGCTTATAATTAAGTCAACAGGTTACTTTTGTTATTAATTCACTGTTATTTTTAACAAATTTTATCGAATAAGCCATATGTTGAAAAAACACTATAGTAATTTCATGATATAAATAAATATTACATATTTACAGCTATAGTCTACAGACTTAAATCCAAGTGTCTCTGCTCAAAAACAGTGTTCAGTGAATGATTAGCATGTGATTACACCACAGCAAGAGTGGTGATTGGTTCTGTTGTCACATGACTTTCTGCAGCAGTTTGAAAGTGTGCTGGCAGATGTTTGGAGTTGTGCTAAGCCACGCCCCAGCTGTGTGCATTTGTTTACTCGTGGTGACTGCTGCATACAAGCATTTACTAGACCTATTCAGTAGAAATTTAAAATTACTGTAATACATATAGAAAACTTTTCTATGAAATTAAACTTTTTATACATACTTAATTTTAATTACATAAACGTGTCTATGTAAGTAAAAACAGGTAAAGTAACTAGTTTGTCAATTTTTTAACATACATGTTAGGAAAATCTTTATTATATAACTAGAGGCCCGGTGCATGGATTCATGCACATTGAAAGGAAATTAATTAGAAGGTGACTGGCAGGGCGGGACTGGGTGAGATGGCCTGGACACACCCTGGAGCCAACCTCCCGCAGTCCCTCCTCAGCCGGCTGCACCTGGGGCAGCACTGGGGCTCAAAGGGCATCTGCGGAGTGAGCAGGGTCCCTCTGTCAGGTGGGGTCCCTCAGCCTGGCCTGCGGGGATGGGGCTGAAACCGGCTCTCTGACATCCCCCAAGGGGTCCCAGAGTGTGAGAGGGCACTCTGCAAAGTTGCTGTCACTCTGCAGCTCCTATGTTGAGCGTCTGCCCCCTGGTGGTCATTGTGCATTGGCCGGTCACTTAGGCTTTTATATATATAGATGGACTTTTGGGTTTAATGGACACCCCCTTGCTTGAATTAGTCCGTTATATTGAGGTTTTATTGTATTGTACCTTTTATGTTGAATGGAGAAAAGACAACAAATAACTTACTCTTGCTGCGCTACAACAAATTTCATGGGAAACAATTAGCCCTTTAGACTGTATGGCACTGCTCTTTGATTGCACTTAATTCTATTTCAAAACATTCTTCTTTATTTAAAAATACGCTCATGTGTCTCTCTAGATGTTGCCATCGGTGCGCCCTTTGCAGGCCAGGATCAAAGAGGCAAAGTGTTCATTTACAACGGGAACAAACATGGCTTGAACACCAAGGCTTCCCAAATTTTGCAAGGAGTGTGGGCATCACAGGCTATCCCTTCTGGCTTTGGCTACACTTTAAGAGGAGACTCAGACATAGACAAGAATGATTACCCAGGTAAGGTTTTCTTTCTTTTCCCTCCGTAGAGTTCACCTCCTAGAAAGAGCCCATTCTCTGGGAAAGGCCTCCTGCGTAAGCAGCTCTCTCAGACAGCGGAGGCCAAGCTTACCCACTGCACAGGTTCTTGGTGTAGGATTCCAGAGTGACTTTCATGAGAATTTGAAGGCAGACAAAACAAACACTCCCTTTCCTGTCAAGAAAAGCAAGATGGCTTTTAAAAAACTGCATTGGACATAAAACTTGCTGACATTGCAACAGCAGTTTTTCTTTGAAATCCCTCAGTAATGTGGTCTCCATTGACAAAGACAGATACCTTTCTAGAGCAATTTATTTGAATCCCATTTTTCCTTTCTGATCTCATATTAATTAACTTATGAACCTCAATGTTTCTGTCATAAAGCTCACGTTTTTAGAGCATAAGTATTTTCCAGCTATATTTTGGACTTTTCAAAGATAGATTGAATATTTCAAAGTGAAGCAAAATTAACTGGTTTGCAATAGAAACAATAAACTATCTTTTTTTCAATTAGAATTGACATACATTATTATTTTATTAACCAGCTTTGATTACCTAATTTATACTGAGGACTCATAGAAATCCATAAAGCAGAGAGCTATCATTCATGTTTGGGCATGCCATATGAAATTATGGATTGGTCTTAAGAATTGTTTCAGTAATCAGGATTTTTAGCAGAGAACATTAGACTTCTTGGTTTTATGGTTCAGTTTTCGCTTTTATGTTGGTTATGTTAAGATGGTCTCAATAAATACTTATAAGTCATTAATAGTTAACTGACAGCTTCAACTATTTATTAAAGCCTTGTCTCTTTCCATTGCCCCTCCCCTAATTGAGTATTTTCCATATGTAGTAGAGCTTTTTCTGATTTGGGGCAGCGTTCCAATCACTGACTCGGCTTTCTCTTCCCCTCTGGGATCAGGCAAAAAAGATCCTGCAACATGTTCTTATAAACTTGCCAGAAATATTTCATGGCACTAGCATAGACATTATAGTGGGCTCAACATGGATTAGTATTACATTTTATACAAATTTGTATATGAATACATCCTTCCTACAGCAATTTTAAGAACATCTTGTTAGATTTATTGTTGTAGATCATACTATACTAGTCTAATCAATGATGGTTTTTGTTATTTGGGGGGAGGGTCTGACATGTAATATATTCTATTTTAAATGATCCAAAATTTAGATCCTCTATGTAATTTCTTCCCAAAATATGTCAGAGTGATTAATGAAATTCAACTCCTGGGTTGCAATTTTAGACAAACAGTGATTTTAGAAAGTTATTGCTATTCATTAAGCAGTGCCTTACACCAAGTAAAGGAAATAAAAGCAGTGTCCATTAAAGAGCCAGTTCACAGACCTCCTTCGAAGTCTTCTTAAAAAGGTGCTGGGGAGGAGAGAAATAGGAAACAACTTTTCTCTGAAGGAGTATTTCCTGCAGTGAAGTGGGGAGAGAAAGGAGTAGTACAGGGAACAGAGAAGCTATTTATTAATTATGTCCTTTTCATCCCATTTTAACAATTACAAAAAGGTCATTTGGGGCCATTTGCTAGATAACACCTTTATCTACTGAGGCTGATTCAATTTATAGTGACTGATGATGTAAATGCTGTGTATAGCCATCTGTCTGTCAAGTAAATGTTCTTCACTAAGGCAGGGCCAAAGGCCACGAAGTTGAATTTTTATCCCTCAAGATAGTCTTGAGGTTTTCAGAGTTCCTCTTAATTAGTAGACTGGTTCTGGTCCCGATTCTGCCTCCTAAAGGGGAATATAGGTGTCTTATGATTTATGATCCTATACCATTTTCCCTGCTACTCATCTTCTCACAAACAGAATGTCACTCAAAAAAAGCCTTTTTATGTTGACACCAAGTCCCCGGGGCCCTATCAAGAAGAAAACTGGCTAATAGGCAGGCAACTAGATTCTGTTAGCTAGCAGAGCAGATTTGAATTTTGCAGGCATAACTCAGGAATCAGACATGTCACTTCCCTCATTTTTGTATCAATGAATTCCATTTAGCTCTCAAGCCTCCATTTCCACAAAGGCGGAAAACCTTAATCTTGCAGTCACGTCTAGATTCGGACTTAATCTCATGTAGCAAGGGAAGGGATGTCAGACTGCCTGGATCCGGCTCCCTAGTCCTCACTGATGAGCTGTGGCAGTGGACAAGTTATTTGATTTCTTGGAGCTTTTGTTTTCTTTTCTGGTTTTATGGGGCCAATAATACCTACTTCACTGGGTTGTGTGCTTGCACTTTCTAGGTATAGAAGGTTTTTTATAAAATGTTGTGAAATGGCTTACAATAAGAAAGAGTATCAATCTGATGAACATGAACAGAATCAAAGCTGCTTAACTTTACAGGCATGTTAGGCTGCCTAAGATTTTGAAAACATGCATTCTAGGATGCTGGAGATGGACGACATAGATTTAAAACTTAACTCCACTGTTTTCCAGCTGTGTACGAGTGAGACAATTTCTTAACCTCTCTGAAATTCAATTTCTTAGTCTGTAAAATAAGCTAATAATATGTTGGTATAAAGAGGAAATTTAATTTTTATATAATGAAATGATGTCAGTATGTTAAAATGAGATTATATAGAACATCTATATATATAAAACCCTAATATGCAAATAGACTGAACAGGGAACAACTGGTCACTATGACTTGAGCTGACCACCAGGGGGTGTGTGTGGAACATGTTGGGTGTTGGCCTCAGTGGGATGGTGGAGCAGGTGAGCAGGGGCACCAGACCATGGCGGGGTGCTGGTCGCTGTCATTGGGGCAAGCCTCTGGTGGTTATTGGAAATTCTTTGCTCCTGCACTCTGTAGTCCCGCCAGGTGCTCGCCCAGCTTGCATCCACTGCTGGCACCCAGCACCGGCCCGATCGCTCGGTGCCTTCAGCGGGTGCAAGCAGTGGCTGCTGGCCCCAATCACCCCTCAGGGCTTCTCCACCTCCCCCTGCTCCTGAGGGGCAATTGGGGCTGGCAGCTGCCGCTCGCACCAGCTGCTGGCAAAGGCCCCGCCCACACCCGCTGCTGGCGCCCAGTCCCGATTGCTTGGCGCTGTCAGTGGGTGTGAGCTGTGGCTGCCTGCCCCGATCGACCCTCAGGGCTTTTCCACCTCCCCCTGATTCTGAGGGGTTGAATGGGGCAGCAGCCGCTGCTGGCACCTTTGATGGTGCTGGCCCCGCTTGCACCCGCTGCTGGCACCAGTGCCAATCGCTCCACACCATTAGCATGTGGGAACGGCAGCAGCGGGAGCAGGGCTGGTGGCAGACAGGGGACTGGGGGCCACGGTGGGAGGGGCCAGGCAGGGGCATGGAGGATGGGCCAAGACCCACCCCTGTGCCCACTGCAACCTCGTGGCACACAGTTCCTTTCAAGGTGCACAAATTCATGCACTGGGCCTCTAATAGTTTAATAAATGGTGACTCTTCAAACAAATTTTAAAACACTATATTTTGGAGGTATTCTTTTTCTTAAGCACACTCATTTATATGATTTTATTTTGCTTATTCAATTTTCATAGTCCCCAAGCTTACTTTATAGTATGATATTTACTTTTCCTGCCCCAGACGCATAAGACTATGAGAGTAAGAACATAGCTATAGAGACCCTACTGGCTGAAAACCACTCATAATATTCCTGTGGCTGGAACCTCACTAGAGGATTCCCCTAATATCATGAGGTTGCTGCCCAGCTATGATATGATTTCACCACTCACCCATTCTAAGTGGGAGATGAAGCATAAGGGACTTCTCCCATATCTCACTACTGTGATTTACTGGTAACCAGGAATGAAAAATGCTCTTTCCTCTCCCTTAGTCATTTAGGGGTATTTAAAAATATATATATATTTTATTGATTTTTTTACAGAGAGGAAGGGAGAGGGATAGAGAGTTAGAAACATCAATGGGAGAGAAACATTGATTAGCTGCCTCATGCACACTCCCTACTGGGGATGTGCCCTCAACCAAGGTACATGCCCTTGACCGGAATCGAACCTAGGACCCTTGAGTCTGCAGGCTGATGCTCTATCCACTGAGCCAAACTGGTTAGGGCAAGGGGTATTTTAATTTCTTATAAATTAGGCCCAAATTAAGAAGATAACAATGGCAATTGAAAGGAAGGAACTGACAAAATAGTGTAAGTGGAAAATAGACAAGACTTGGTAATGATTGGCTGGGACGGAAAATAGAGGAGGTGGGGTGGGAAGAAGAGGGGATGTTAAAGATGACTCTGGAATTTTGATCTGGTGTCCTGAGAAGAGTATAGTATAATGGAAAGACATGAGAGATTTAGTTTTAGAAATATAGAGATTCTATTGTAGAAATAATATTTGGAATAATTTTGCTTAACCACTCAGTTTTTTTTTTAGACTTCTAAACAATAAATATTGTCATCAATATGCATACATAAATAAGAATCATAAATATTTTCATTTCTGGTACCAAAATTATTTTTCCTACAAAAAAAAATAGATGTGTTCAGGTTTCTACACTGGTGCTCATTGGAAAACTACGGTTGACCAGAGGAGTATCTTGTACACATTAATTGAGTGAAAGCATTTCAGAGAAGAAACAGCTGTGATAGTCAGGAATCCCTAAAATGCAATGATCCAGTCTAATCCTGTTAAACATGATTGTATAACAAGGTCATCTGCTAAATGCACAGTCCAGACATTGGTGGGGTGGGGCGGGGGGGGAGGGGGGGGCGTGGAGGAAGGAATTGCTGGTTTTGTTGAGGAACAGAAATCATACAGGCAATAAAAAGCGGAGGAAAACATGGGCTGAATGCCAAGATTATCATTGTCTTATTCAAGCCTCTAATAGATCATGGTGATATCATGAAGCCATCTCAGACAATTATACCAAATGTAATAAAATGATCCATTTTATGTTTTAATGAGGGGTGTGTGTGTGTGTGTGTGTGTGTGTGTGTGTATGCAAACAGTCCAGCTAGAGAGAAGCTGCACATGAGAAGAAATAAAAGGGTGGCTTTAACCAAGAAAACAATACATTTTAATCAAACTTTGAGTTCATTGAATTGATGTGAAGTTTAGTTGAACTAAGTTTAAAACTTATAGTCAAGTTTATTTTAGCTTCTCAAACTGCTACCAAATTTTTTATGAAAAGCAAAACATGTTCCTTTTGAGCAAGATTTTCATAATTTCATTATAAACACATTAGAAATTAGAACATACATTTCTTGTAAAAAGACTTTATAAGTTTAGATTAAATTGAATAAATTAAGTCAACTGAAGGAGTTTTTGGACTTGAGTCCAGCAGTGTCATAAAGAGAAGTAAAAATGAATAGAGAGATGAAAATCAAGTTCTAGATCCAGTTTACCCAAGACAATCTCTCCGGCCTTACTTTTTCCACCTGAGAGTGACGTGGATGTAGGGGACACTTCTCCAAGGGTTTTTTAAAACTCAAACCAGGATTCTCTAAACCAAGATCGAAACTTACTGTCTCCTCAGATGTCTCTGTAATATTGCATAAATTATTAAGGCTCTATCTTGGGGGGGGATTTAATAAAACATATAAGGCCTTTTTTTCTTAACTTTTTCTAGAAAATAATTTTAGACTGACAGAAAAGTTGCAAAAATAGTAGAGTCCCATAAACCCTCCTGCCAGCTTCCCCTAATATTAACATATTATACTAGAGGCCCGGTGCATGAAATTTGTGCACTCGGGGGTGGGGAGGAGGGTTTCCCTCAGCCCGGCCTGTGCCCTCTTGCAGTCCAGGAGCCCTTGGGGGATGTCCGACTGACAGTCAGTCGGACATTGCAGTGTTGTCTCAGAGGCGGGAGAGGCTTCCGCCACTGCTGCTGTGCTCACCAGCTATGAGCTTGGCTTCTGCACTGACCAGGGGGCAGCTCCTGCATTGAGCGTCTTCCCCCTGGTGATCAGTGCATATCATAGAGATTGGTCGTTCCGCTGTTCAGTCAATTTGCATATTAGCCTTTTATTATATAGGACTAGAGGCCCGGTGCACAAAAATTTGTGCACTCGGGGGGGGGGGGGGTCCCTCAGCCCGGCCTGTGCCCTCTTGCATCCTCAGAGGATGTCCAACTGCTGGCTTAGGCCTGCTCCCTGGGGGATCGGGCCCAAGCTGGCAGTCAGACATCCCTCTGGCAGCCTGGCAGCCCTCGGGGGATGTCCACTTGCCAGTGGGGAGCAGGCCTAAGCTGCAGTCGGACATCCTTAGCGCTGCTGAGGAGGCGGGAGAGGCTCCCACCACCACCACTGTACTGGCAGCCATCAGCCTGGCTTGTGGCTGAGCAGACCTCCCCCTGTGGGAGCGCACTGACCACCAGGGGGCAGCTCCTGCATTGAGCGTCTGCCCCCTGGTGGTCAGTGTGTGTCATAGTGACCAGTCATTCCCAGTCTTTCTGCTGTAGGGTCAGTTTGCACATTACCCTTTTATTATATAGGATAGAGGCCTGGTGCATGGGTGGGGGCCGGCTGGTTTGCCCTGAAGGGTGTCCCGGATCAGGGTGGGAGTCCTGCTGGGGTGCCTGGCCAGCCTGGGTGAGGGGCTCATGGGTGTTTGCAGGCTGGTCACACCCCCTTCAGGGTGGGGGTCCCCACTGGGGTGCCTGGTCATCCTGGGTGAGGGGCTGATGGCTGTTTGCAGGCTGGTCACACCCCCTTCAGGGTTGGGGGACTCCACTGGGGTGCCTGGCCAACCTGGATGAGGGGCTGATGGCTGTTTGCAGGCTGGTCAAGCCCCCCCAGTGGGGACCCTCACTCCATGGAGGTTTGACCAGCCTGGGTGAGGGGCTGATGGCTGTTTACAGGCTGGCCACACCCCCTTTAGGATGGGGGGTCCCCACTGGGGAGCCTGGCCAGTCTGGGTGAGGGGCTGAGGGCCGTTTTCAAGCTGGCCAAGCCCCCCCGGCAATGGAAGCTCCCAGCCTCTCCTTTTTTTTTTTTAATTCTGGGATTTATTTACCTTCTATAATTGAAACTTTGTAGCCTTGATAGAAGCTCAGAGCCGGCAAGGGCAGGCAGGAGGGAAGCCTCCTGTTGGCTCCAGCTCCGTGGCCACCGCCGGCTGAAAGCAGGTATCTGGGGTTTATTTATCTTTTATAATTGAAACTTTGTTGCTTTGAGTGGAGCTCAGAGCCAGGAAGCTTGACTTCCTCCATCATTGGGGCAACCAAGCCTCCTGCTTGCTCCAGCTCCGTGGCTGCCAGTCGCCATCTTGGTTGGGTTAATTTGCATATAGTCGCTCTGATTGGCTGATGGGTGTGGTTTAAGGCATAGCAAAGGTATAGTCAATTTGCATGTTTGTCTTTTATTAGTGTAGATAACCAGAGTATATTAGTTATTAGCTATTGTACAAAACCTATTAGAAATGCTAAGCCCTAACTGATTTGGCTCAGTGGAGAGAGTGTCGGCCTGTGGACTGAGGGGTCCCAGGTTCGATTCCAGTCAAGGGCATGTACCTTGGTTGCAGGCACATCCCCAGTAGGGGGTGTATGGGAGGCAGCTGATCGAAGTTTCTTTCTCATTGATGTTTCTAATTCTCTATCCCTCTCCCTTCCTCTCTGTAAAAAATCAATAAAATATATTTAAAAAGAAAAGAAATGCTAATAGAATTTCACCATCTCTCCCACTTGTGTTCTTTTTCTAGCCCAGAATCCAGTCCAGGATCTCACACTGCATTTGGTTGTCATGTGCTCTTAGTCTCCTCCAATCTGTGACAGTCCCTTGATCTTTCCTTGCTGTCATGACTTTGAAGCTTTTGAAAAGTATGGCTAGACATTTGAAGCATGGCCCTGAATTTAGATTTGTGTGATATTTGTTCATGATTATATTGGGGTTATGTATTTTTGGCAAGAAAACACACAACTGATGCTATGCCCTTCTCAGTGCATCAATAGCTGGAAGTACATGATGTCTACTGTCCTTTTGCACTTTGATATCATCCAGGTTTCCTACTGTTACATTACTATTGTCCCCTTTGTAATAAGTATCTTTAGAAAGATACTATGAGACTATGCAAACTTCCTATTTTTTCTCATTATACCTTTGCACACCAATCTTAGCATCCACTGATGATTCTTCCCTGCAACAATTATTACTGCCTAATTGCCATAGTCTATTTCCATTATTCCTTCTACATTTATTAATTGCATTTGTAATGTAAGAAAAAGATGTCTCTCCTGTCCATCTATTTATTTATTCAATTTATTATATCTTTATGGAGCTATGGATATTTATTTTATGAGCTATATATAATCCATTGCTATATTCGTTGTTGTTGCATAAATTGTCCTATATCTGGCCAGTGGGAATTCCTTCCATTTGGTTTCTATGTTCTTTTAGCATTTCCATCCTCTTATGAGCATTTCCTTACTTTCTTACATGACAGGATACTTTGGGCTCTTCTTGTATTTTCCCTGCCCAGTGTTGGAATCAACCATTCTTTAAAGACCTCTAGTTCCTTTTTTAAAAGAATGGCATCTAGAAATCAAGATCTGGATACTGGGAGTTTTCATGCCTGTTAGGGTGTGAAGATAAAACTTGTCATGCACTGAATTCTATAGATTACTGTGATTCCTTATATTATGGCTATATTTCAAGCCATCAATATTGCTATAAATCAATAAATTACATTTTAAATATTCAATATATATTTTGTAAGTCATTAATTTTACATTTTTGTTGTCAGTAACAAGTATTAAGTCAACTTTAATACTATTTAGCTAATGTTGAGAACTGCGACTAACATTCTTCATTTTTAAAGATGATGATGATAGTAGAATATTTACTGATTATATAATGTTGAACAGATTGTGTGTTAGAAACACAATTTACTAACTTATTCAAATGCCTCTATGTGCCTGGCACTTTTCTAAGTTTTGAAGATATAGCACTGAATTAAACAAAGATTCTGCCTCCTGTGCCTGAGTTCAAGTTCTAGCTGTGACAATGGCTGACTATGTAACCTCACTCAGCCTCCTTAGGCCTCAGTCCTCTGGCGAAATTGGTATATAGTGCCTAATAATATCCTCTCTTTTCAAGGGGTGTTGTGGATGTTTGATATGTGCAAAGCATGGCTGGCCAGTGTGACTCAGTGACTGAGCGTCAACCCACAAGGTCACAGTTTGTTTCCCAGTCAGGCCATATGCCCTGGTTGCGTGCTCAATCCCCAATGTGGGGTGTGCTGGAGGCAGCCTATCAATGATTTTCTCTCATCATTGATGTTTCTACCTTTCCCTTCCTCTCCCTTCTTCTCTGAAATCAATAAAAATATTTTAAAAATATGTGCAAAGCAGTTGCACCATGAATAACAACTAGTAACAATCATTAAATATTAGTTATAAATGACATATTGATGCAATTTAACATAATTCATGCCTTTAAGAAACAGTGCAATCATGGAGATAAAGCATCCAATAGTTAGCTGTAATACAAGACCGTGTAGGAGAAGAGTTTTTGAAAATTTATCTTTATTGTTAAAAGTTTTACATTCTGACAGGTGTGAGATGACACCTTATTGTCATTTTGATTTGCATCTCTCAGATGATTAGTGACTTTTAGCTTTTTTTTCATATGCCTTTTGGACTTCTGTATGTCCACTTTGGAGAAATGTCTATTTAGGTGCTTTGGCCATTTTTCAATTGGATTTTTAATCTTCCTTTTGTTAAGTTGTATGAGTTCCCTATAAATTTTGGAGATTAACCCCTTATCGGATGTATCATTGGCAAATATGTTCTCCCATGTAGTAGGCTCTCCTGTTATTTTGTTGATGGTTTCTTTGGCTGTGCAGAAGCTTTTTATTTTGTTTATTTTCTCCTTAGTTTCCATTGTGCTAGGAGAAGTATCACTAAAAATATTGTTAAGAGAGATGTCTGAGATTTTGCTGCCTATGGTTTCTTCTAAGAGTTTTATGGTTTCACATCTTACATTTAAGTTTATTTTGAGTTTATTTTTGTGTATGGTGTAAGTTAGTGGTCTAGTTTCATTTTTTTTGCATGTATCTGCCCAACTTACCCAACACCACTTATTGAAGAGACTGTTTTGACTCCATGTATGCTCTTGCCTCCTTTGTCAAATATTAATTGTGCATAATGGCTTGGGTCGATTTCTGGGTTATCTGTGCTGTTCCATTGTTTTATATGCCTATTCTTGTGCCAGTATCAGGCTGTTATGATTAAAAGTGGCTTTGTAGTATAACTTGATATCTTGTATTGTGATTGCTCCAACTTTATTCTTATTTCTCAAGATTGCTGCAGCTATTTAGGGTCTTTTTTGGTTCTGTATAAATTTTTGGAGTATTGTTCTAGATCTGTTAAATATGCCATTGGTATCTTAATAGGGATTGCATCAAATCTATAGATTACTTTGGGTAGTATGGACTTTTCAATAATGTTGATTCTACCAGTACATGAACACGGTATATTCTTCTACTTGTGAATATCTTCCTTTACCTCTTCTCTCAATGTTCTGTAGTTTTCCAAGTACAGGTCTTTTACCTCCTTGGTTAAATTTGTTCCTAAGTACTTTAATGTTCTTGTTGCAATGGTAAATGGGATTGTTTCTTAGGTTCCTCTCCCTGAGAGTTCATTATTGGTGTATAAAAATGGCATAGATTTCTGGGTATTAATTTTGTATCCTGCTACATTGCTGAATTCATTTATTAAATCTAGTAGTTTTTTTAATGGAGTCTTTAGGGTTTTCTATGTAAAATATCATGTTGTCTGTGAATAATGACAGTTTCACTTCCTCCTTTCCAGTTTGGATGCCTTTTATTTCTTCTTGTGTGATTGCTATGGCTAGCACTTCCAGTACTATGTCATACAGGTGTGGTGAAAGTGGGCATCCCTGTCATGTTCCTGTTCTTGGAAATTGTTTTAGTTTTTGCCCATTTAGTATGATGTTGGCTATAGATTTGTCATATAAGGCTTTTATTATGTTGAGTTATGACCCCTCTGTTCCCACTTTGCTGAGAGTTTTTATCAAAAATGGTGTTGGATTTTGTTGAATGCTTTTTCTGCATCAGTTGATATGATTGTGTTATTTTTGTCTTGCAATCTGTTAATGTGCTGTATCACATTTACTGGTTTTTGGATATTTACCAGCCTTGCATCCCTAGAATAAATTTCACTTCGTCGTGGTGTATGATCTTTTTAATGTATTGCTGGATCCAATAAGTGTTGGTGAGGATATAGAGAAAAGGGAACCCTTGTACACTGCTGGTGGGAATGCAAACTGGTTCAGCCTCTGTGGAAAACACTATGGAGTTTCTTCAAAAAAAAAAAAGAACGGAACTCCCATTTGACCCAGTTATTCCATTTCTAGGAATATGTCCTAAGTGGGTGGGTGGGTGGAAAGAGATCAACCAATGAACTTGTATGCATATATGCATAATTCATGGACACAGACAATAGGATGGTAAAGGCCTGAGGTGGGCTGCAGGGGCGGGCTGCGAGAGGTCAATGGAGGAGAGAGGGGACATATGTAATACTTTCAACAATAAAGATTTTTAAAAAAAAGTATTACAGATGTCTCCGTTTCCCCACATTGACCTCCTTCCTCCCCACTCCCATACCCAGGCCTTCACCCTACTATTGTCTGTGTCCGTGGGTTTTGCATATAACTTCTTTGGTTTATATTTTCCCTCCCCCTGCCCCTCTTTCTTAAGGTTAAAAAGTAAGGAATGACTGAGAAAGAAAAACATCCTTTCAGCTAAAATGTTCAAAGAAAGTTTTAGTGGTGATATGGAGAAGGCGTTCCAAAAGAAGATAACAGCATGAGCAAAGACTCAGAGATAAGAAAAGGCAACTTTGGAAGTGATTTGGCCCAAATTGATGGGAGCACAAATGAAGAGAGTTAATGAAAGTTAGATTTGGGACAGGTAATAAAGGACGTTGAATAGCGGGTGAAATAATTATTACTTTGTTAGAAAAATCACGGAAAAGAAAATACGTTTTTATATTTCAAAATGACACATAAAGAACTTCTGTCTTTAGCAATGAGCATAATGAGTTGTATGAAAAAGAAACTTTGAGATTAGAAGCCACTATAGTACCACAGGTGAGAATAGTGCACTGAACCAGGTGAGTGCAACAGTAATGCCAGTGCATGGTGAAGGTGTTTGGGGATAAACAGCCTCAGGGCCACCTTCAACTCCTGCTGAGGATGAGCTCTGGTGGATAACTAACCAGCCTCCCATCCTTCAGGGAGACAGTTGGGGGCCATTCTGCATACTTCTCAAAAGACCTCACTTTCAATGCCTTCAAACTTGAAACATACCTTTATATTCAGAGGTGTGTTGGTAAATGGTAGATCTGCAGGTTACTTAGTAATATGCATTTAAAGTTCCTCCATTTTTTTTTTCATGGCCTGATAGCTCACTTGTTTTTAGTGCTGAATAACATTCCATTGTCTGGATGTACCACAGTTTATTGATCCATTCACCTACTGAAGGACATCATGATTGTTTTCAAGTTTTGGCCATTTTGAATAAAGCTGGTGTGAACATACATTTTCAACTCCTTTGGGTTATTACTAAGGAGTGAGATTTCTGGGTTGTATGGAAAGATCACATTTCCTTTGTAAGAAAACATCAAACTGTCTTCCAAAGTAACTGTACCACTTGCATTCCCACAAGCAGTGAATGAGAGTTCTGTTGCTTCGTATGCTCACCAGCATTTGGTGTGGTAAGTGTATTGGATTTGGGGCCACCCTAATAGGGCTGAGGTGTCATCTCATTGTTTTAAATTGCATTTCCCTGATGACTTATAATGTGGAGCTTCTTTCCATGTGCTTATTTAACATCTGTAGATATTCTTTGCTGATGTGTCTGTTAAGATCTATGGCCCATTTTTAATGGGGTTGTTTTCTCATTCTTGAACTTTAAGAGTTCTTTGTATATTTTGGATAACATCCTTTGTTAGATGTATTTTTTTGCAAATACTTTCTCCTGGTCTGTGGCTTGTCTTCTCATTCTCTTGACACTGTCTTTCTCCTCTCTCTTTACCTGGCCACCATCTTTCAACTCTATAAACCTAGAAAAGAAATTTTATATTTTAATGTAGTCCACCTTATCAATTATTTTTTTCATGGCACATGCCTTGGTGTTGTATCTAAAAAAGTCATTGCCATATCCAAGGTCATCCAGGGTATGACTTTTTCTCCTATGTTATCTTCTAGGAATTTTATGGTTCTGTGTTTTACATTTACATCAATAAGCCAATTATTTTTGTAAAGATTGTAAGGTCTGTGTCTAGGTTTATTTATGTGTAGGTCTTATAATTTTTATTTTTGATAGCAAGGCGTGATGTACTAGGACCTAGTCACTGGTAACTAGGTGAAAGGAACTGCTGTAAATAGGCTTGGGTGATGTGGTTGTAGGTTTTGGGGGAGGGGAAGTGTTTTAGAGCCCTCGGTTAGGTCTCAGTCTTCAGTGAACCTGTCCTCCAGACTGTGAACTTCACATGTGCTTCTCAGTAACTCGGCCCAAACCCTGAATGGGACAGGATGGCTAGAATGGGCTGGAGTTGGGTATTTCCCTTCTCTAGGTCAGTTAAGGTCTGTTTGAATAGTTTCTCCTGAGGGCAGACCTTGTTAAAAAGAACACACTGCTCTGGAATATTTCAAAATAGTTCCTTTTCTGCTCCACCTGCCAGGGAATTTTTCTGATATTCACTGTGAGAACCTCGTAGATATCTAGGAGATAAACTCACGGAAGTACGTCCCCCACCCCTGGTGACTTAATCCCCCTGGAGTTTTTAGCTCAAAGTTGTCCACATTGAGCCTGTAGCAATATTCGCCAATTACAGTCCAGATCCCCACCAGCACTGGTTCCCATGGAGATTGCTGCTTTGCTAAGTGTGGCTGTCTGTATTTGCCTGTCAGTGTCTTCAATGTAGGGAGCAGCAGTTAGCCTTGTGACCTCACTTCTCTTATGGATCTAAGAGTTGTTGACTTCACAGTTTGTTCAACTTTTTACTTGTTAGGACAGAGTGACAATTTCCAAGCTTCATACATGCTGGACCAGAAACTGGAAGTCAGTCAGTTTAAGTTTGAACTCACTACCTTCCAAACACTCACTCCTAGAAGCTGGCTCCTTTCTGAAACTCAAGGTGCCAGTAAATATGGGGGGATATCATTTATACTTGATCCTGCTTGTAAAGATCTAGTTAATAAAAACGGGTTGCCTTGCCTCGGGGGAGGGGAGGATATGAAGGAGTTGGCGTAATTTCTCCTGTTTTGAAGCCTCCACATTATTTCTGACTTCCACTGCATGTTCTTTCTATAAGTCATTTTAATTTATTAATACACCATTTAAAAGCCATATTTTAGTGTAATTCACTTGAAGCTTCCCTTCCGTTTTTGCACAACCTGGATGTTTTCCCAGAGTTCACTTCCCACTTAGGAACTCAGGTCAAATGTCGTTTCCTCCGGAAGCTTTCCCTGACTGTTGTCCTTCCTCTAAAATCTCAGATTGAAATGATACATTTGATAAATGTCTGTTTTCCCCCATTAAACCGGACATTTTATTAGTGGATGGCAAGCACTGCCTTTGGTTTTGCTCACTGTGAGATCCCTAGTGCCCAAAGCAGTGGCCGACACTGAAGCACCTACTAAATATTTGTTGAATGAGTAAGAGTAAATGAATGAATGAATTAATTAATTAATCAGTTTTTTCACAGCCACATACCTTACCTTATAAACTGTTGCTCTCCTCTCTCTTTACCTGGCCACCATCTTTCAACTCTATAAACCTAGTAAACTATTGTATTTGTGTGCAGACTAAGATTGCAAATGTAAGTAGAGATGATACCCTTTAAAATAAACTTGGACATCCTCTCCTGGGATCATGGGAGGCACCACTCAAGGTGGTGCACTCATTCATGACAAGCAGAACCTTGACCCTAGCTCTGTATTCACTGGACAATTAAATGCCAATTGCTATTCAAACTGCTAGACCAGGAGAACCAGTAGCCAGCATGATAGAAACAGCACCCAACTGGGAGTCAGGGGGTCCATATTCTCATTTATTCACCCATCATTTATCAGCCCTGTAGCCTTGGTCATACTACTCACATCTCTGAAGCTTAGCTTCTCCAGCCATAAAAAGAAGGTCATCAGACCATCCTCCACCCTCAGGATCGCTGGGAAGGTGATGTGCAAACTCTAAGTCACTCTGTACAGTCCAATGTTGTTATTTCTTAATACAGCCCACCAAATGGGTGTGGGAGAGACTGGAGACAATTTCTAATGCTGTAGTCCAGGCTTTTTGCACCACAGCTAGGTCTGTGCCTTAAGGCAATGACTTGAGTAGTTTATGCCTAAATCTTCCTAGGACATGAGGAAGGAGAGATTTTCAAAATAACTGACAGCAGCAGAATTCTCTTCAGTCCTTCCTATTTGCAAACATTGTTCACGTGTGCTCTTCTTTCTATGTAACCATAATTTCTTATTTTCTTACTGTCATTTTCCTGTGAAACATTATTAATAGCTGCTTTCCTAAAAACTACCAACCCTACCAACAGAGCAGCCCTCAGTCTAGACTGTGGCGTAGGTGAAGCTCAGCCCCTCTCATCCCTGGCTTCCGCTTCGTTCTGTCCCAGGGGACCCTCCACACCAGCTACAGAAGCTTACACTGTTTATTTCCTTTTCTTGAATGTGCAGTGAGGAAGGATCTAATATTCTTATTCTCATCAGGATAGAAGTGACCCGGGGAAGTGGGTGGTACCCACTGGGAATTAGCAGACTCAGTGGGTGTTGGCCTGGGAGAGTTGACTGATAGCCTAAGTGCCTGGAGGGCAGGGATGTGTCTGTTCACTGCAGCTAGGAGAGGACTTGGCTCATGGTGGGTATTCAAGGAGCTGCTGAATGAGGGTGCCCAGTGTAGGGAACCACTGCACAAATGTCTTCCCTTCCTGTCCTACCTCCCTTGAAACTCTCTAAATTTGTTCAGTATCCTTACGTAATGTCTTCAGTAAGTTCTTGGAACTGCAGTGAACGGTAGCAGAACCAGTTTTACCACAGGCTACTGACACAGACAAGAGTCAAGTTCTTATGGCATCTCATCAACGCTATAATGAAATGACCTTGAACAAAATGACATTATTTGAGGATCTCCTTTACCTTAGTGTATCCGTTTACTGAGGCTGCCATAATTAAGCACCGCACACTGGCTGGCTCAAATAACAGAAACTTATTTCCTCACAGTTCTAGAGGCTACAAATCCAAGATCAAGGTGTGGGCTGGGTTGGTTTCTTCTGAGGCCTCTCTCCTTGGCTTGTAAATAACTGTTTTCTCCCTCTGTCTTCCCATGGTCTTCCCTCTGTGTGTGTCTGTGTCCTAATCTCCTCTTTTCATGAAGATACCAGTCAGATTAGATCAGAGCCCACCCTAGTTTTAACTGAATTACCTTTTAAAGTCCTTATCCAAATAGTCACATTATGAGGTACTGGGAGGTTAGGGCTTCAGTGTACAAAGTTTTGGGGTAGACAATTCAGTCCAAACACTTAGCAAACTCATAAAGTCCCACGAGGTTTTAACCATAGGATTTTATCTGTCAGCCTGGATGTGGGTAGAGTGTCTTGTGAGATCTCAGGCTTTTCTGGTATCATCTGTGCAACCATCCCCAGTAGACAGCCACTTTCAAATGGGACTGGTCTTAAAGAAACACATTTTTTTCCAGGACTTTGAGCAAATTATTGGACAGCACACATACTGTAATTATGGCCACGACAAGGGCAAAGTGAAATGCCTTAGAGCAGCAGTTCTTAACCTGTGGGTCACGACCCCTTTGGCGGTTGAATGACCCTTTCACAGGGTTGCCTAAGACCATCCTGTATATCAGATATTTACATTATGATTCATAACAGTAGCAACATTATAGTTATGAAGTAGCAACGAAAATTATTTTGTGGTTGGGTCACAGCATGAGGAACTGTACTTAAAGGGCCAGAAGGTTGAGAACCACTGCCTTAGAGTGGTAAGGACTGCAACAAGTGAGCATCAGGCTGTAGGACAGGGAAAAGTGACTGTTGCAGCCACAGGATGCTAATAATCTATAAAAAACTCTTTTCTTAAGGCAGAATTATTGTTTGATATTTCACTCTTATTTTTTTAAAGAAAAATAAACCCTGAGTAAGTTAGAATGTTGCAACCTAATACCATGTTACAACGCATAAATGTTTTTCTTCAGAGTTCATTTGGAAGCATTTCAGACAGATTGTTAGGATTATTACTTTTTGGGATAAAATCATGCATTTTTTTTCAAACATTTCTTCCTCAACTCATAACCTTCCTCTCAGTAATATTTTGCATGTTGCAATAAAAACGCAAGGAAGACAGGCTGCCTCTGTCTATTTTTAGATGAACACATTTGCCAAACTCTGGAGATTTGTCAAAAAGACTTGTCTAAATGCCTGCTTCCCACGGACATGAACTCTTTTTCCAGTGCCAAACACTTAAGTCAACTTCATAACCCACTTGCAGGTCAACATTGCCATATTTACACACTATCTTTAACCCCATCATTTTACATATTATCTTTAATCCCATTATTTCTCTTATCATCCTGTACGTAAGTGAGCAGACCCTGGGTGGGTCCAGGTAAACAACTATATTTGACAATCCTCATTCATGCAAGAAGGGGCTTAGCAGAGATGGAGCCTGGATGCGAAGTGCCTAGAAGAAATGCTATGAGCTGTGAGCATCAACAGTGCCAAGACAGGAGCCAGAAATCTGCTGGCCACGAGCTCAGGCAGCTGAGTCATGGAGGTGAGCAGGCCGATGTCCAGGTCTGGTTAAGCCAGAGATAGAGTCAGAAAGTGGCTATCCCATCATGAAGACAAGAGAAGAGCCAAACTCTGCAGGAGCAAAGCTGGCTCAAGAGGCAAAGGAGAGGCCTGGATTGTGAATAAGAGCAGAGAAAGTGCAGTCGTGGGACCCCATCCAATTTTACTGGACTCTTGGCTCTCTCATCTGGAGAACCCTGAGGACTTCACCAGAGATTTGACAATGAATGGCCACTTGTCCAGAATCATTAGGAAGCCAGTGGCAAAGTGAACTGAAATTTAGAATTCCTAATTTTCTGCCCTCTATTCAGTAATTTTCCACTTGAAATAAAAACATTTCATTGAAGAGAGGGCTTCAAAGATGTTAGAGAGATTCAACAAAAGACAATTTACATATCAAAATCACAAAAACCTGTAAACAAATGTTTATAGTGACTTTCCAAAAATTGGAAACAACTTCTGTCCCTTAGCCAGATAAACAGACTGTGGGCCAGACTGTGAATACTATCTTATCTAATAAAGAGGGAATATGTATGCAAATTGACCGCCACACCATAATGGTCAAGATGGCTGCACCCACAGTGGAGGCCAAGTTCCCATAACAAGCCTTAATGAGCAATCAGCAGGGACCTGAGACTGCATGGTGCTGGGCCAGGGCAGAGGACCTGAGGCTGTGCCCCCCACCTGGTAGGGCTTGACAGGGGACCTCAAGGCATGCCCCCTGCCCTGGCTCGGACCATGCACCCCACCTCGGTGCCAGGCTGGGGGACCTGAGGCTGCACATCCCCACCTGGCGGGGCTTGATGCGGGATCTCAGGCAGTGCCCCCTGGCCTGGGCCAGGGGACCTCAAGGTGCAACCCCAGTCTGGGCCGGGGGACCTCAGACTGTGCCCCTGCCCTGGCACTGGGCCAGGGGACCTGAGGCTGTGCCCCCCCACCCCCCGCTTCCCCCTTCCCAGCCTGGCAGGGCTTGACAAGGGTGGGGCCGACCAGGTCTGGATCTAGCCCAATGGGGGTAAGGCTGGCTGGGTCTGGGTCTCACACGATTTTGAGGCACCATGGGTGGGCGGGGACTTGACTCTGGATCCCACAGCATGCCTAGACTCTGACAGGAGGAAGATTTTCATATACATTTTACTAATTTTCTTTCATCTCTAACACTTCTATGATAGAGAAAGGGCAAACAGCAATATTAAAATATTTCCTCTAATTAATCCCCTTTTAATGTGCACAAATTTTGTGCACCGGGCCATTAGTTAAACAATAAAAAAGAATGAACTTCTGACACATACACATGCATCACAGATGCAGCACAAATGCATTAAGCTGAGTGAAAGAAGCCATAACTAAAGGCTGTATACTGTATGCCTCCATTTACATGACATTCTCCAGATTAGTCGATGTAGAGGCTGGGTGCAGGGCTGGGCTTCACTAAAAGTTGCATGGGGGCATGGGGAACATTGTTGGATGATGGGACTGTTCTATTCTGTTGATAAGGTGTGTTTATTTATTTATCTATTTATTTATTTTATTAAATTTATTGGGATGTATATCTATGTTACAAGACTTGTATATTGCACTGTGTGCCCACCACCCAAAGTCAAATCGTCTTCTGTCACCATATGTTAGTTCTCCTTCATCTCCCACCCACCCACCCCCTTCTCTCTGGCAACCATCATATCGCTGTTTGTGTCCAGAAATTTCAGTTTATATCCCACATATGAGTGAAATCATATGCTGGTTAGCTTTTTCTGCCTGATTTATTTCACTTAGTATAATATTCTCAAGATCCATCCATGTTGTCGTAAATGGCAGTAGTTCATCCTTTCTTATGGCTGAGTAGTATTTCATTGTGTGTATGTATCACATCTTCTTTATCCGATCTTCTATCAAAGGACACCTTGATTGTCTCCAGGTCTTGGCAACTGTGTATAATGCTGCAATGAATATAGGGGTGCATATATCTTTGCCAATACATATCTTCAAGTTTTTCAGGTGTATAACCAGAAGAGGGATTGCTGAGTCAATTTTTTGAGGAATTGCTAGACTGTTTTCCATAGTGGCTGTACCAGTCTACATTCAGCAGTGAATGAGGGTTACGTTTTCTCCACAACCTCTTTAACATGTGTTATTACTTGTCTTGTTGATAATAGCCATTCTAACAGGCGTGAGGTAGTATCTCATTGTAGTTTTGAATTGCATTTCCCTCATTGCTAGTGAGGTTGAACATCTTTTTATAGACTTGTTGTCTATTTGTATGTCTTCCTGGGAGAGGTGTCTGTTCAGGCCCTTTGTCAATTTTTTAATTGGGTTGTTTGTTTGGTGTTGAGTTTTATGAGTTCTTTATGTATTTATGTATTTAAACAATTATCAGAGCTATTGTTTGTAAATATCATCTCCCATTCAGTCAGATGCTTCTTTGTTTTGTTGTTGGTTTCTTTGGCTGTGCAGAAGCTTTTTAGTTTGATAGTAGAGGCCCAATGCACAAAATTCGTGCAAGGCTAGGTCCTCGCAGCCCCGGCTGCCTTGTGGCCACACAGCCCCACCCCCCGCCCACTGGTTCCACCTTCCGGTTTAACTAGCATATTAGTTCTTTATTACATAGGATAGTCTCATTTATTTATTTTTACCTTTACTTCCCTTGCCTTTGGAGTCATGTTCATAAAATGGTCTCTACAACCAAGGTCCATAAGGTTAGTACCTATGCTTTCTTCTATGTAACTTATTGTTTCAGATCTTATATTTAGGTCTTTGAACTGTTTTTTAATTAATTTTTGTACATGGAGACAAATTGTGCTGGAAGCCAGTCCATTATTGCTGCTTGACACAGTCGCTGCAGGGAAGAAACATCTGCACAGCATATGTTTCAAGGGACCTGGCATATATGGCATACTGTTCTTAATATGTTTGCTCCCCTTCTTGGCGCTATGTGTTTTAACCAAGGTCACCTCTCGGAGAAAGGTTGTTTCCCCAGGTAGGGATTTTTCCCTGAAGTTAGGGAGGGAATAAAACCCCTTAACTAAGTGCCAGGCAGGTAGTTAATCACTTTAACTATGAACAATCATGCTTAAGCTACATAATCTTTACTCCATGGAATGGAGATAAGAAACGCCCTAACCTTTGGAATAGAAATTGATAGGATTAAAATCAACTGGTATAAATACAGATGTAACAAGACAATAAAACACAGATCCTGGCTGGAGATCCTGGCTGGAACCTGGCTAGAGAAACCTGGCTAGGCTGCTGATCAACTGAACACTGTCTTCGTGTCATTCCTTCTTCGCTGACTCCGTTCACACCTTTGGGAACCTCTGGACCTGCTGGGGTTGGACCCCAACAAAATTGTAATCCAGTTTCATTTGTTTGCATGTTGCTTTCTAGTTTTCCTAGCACCATTTATTGAAGAGGCTTTCTTTTTTTTTTTTTAAACCCAAATTTATTTCTATTTAAAAATGCTCAAGAAACTTTAAAAACGCACAAAGGCCCAAAAGCCCAAAGGCGTCCAGGTTTAATTTCAGATCATCCTGACTTGGCATACTTCCGTTTCTCCTTTTGTGAGGCATCGATTTGATCCTTGTTAATGAGACACCTCGGCAATTCTAGTTGGATCGTGGTGACATCTTGTGACTCCCGGTATCTGTCATAAGTGGTCATCAAGTTATGAACGATGAGAAACGTAAGACCAGAAATAATTACGAGATGTCTGCAGATTTTACTTGAATATCCTTTCTGAATTATTCTTTGCAACCAGGCCCAGTGATCAATTTGAGTAGGGGAGATCATGATGAGTGTCACCTGCAAAGACTGGTATTAAACGCAGCTCTTTCAGAAAGAAACCAGCAAACACCCTTCAAGATGAAACAGCTGAAGAGGCTTTCTTTACTCCATTGTATGTTTCTGGCTTCTTTGTTGAAAATTACCTGCCCATACACATGTGGTTTTATAGCTGGGATCTCAATTCTGTTCCATTGATCTATGTGTCTGTTTTTATGCTAATACCATGCTGTTTTGATTATCATAGCTCTGTAGTATAATTTGAAGTCAGGTAGCATAATACCTCCAGCTTTGTTCCTTTTTCTCATGATTGCTTTGGCTATTCAGGGGTTTTTTGTGGTTCCATACAAATCTGATGATTTTTTTGTTCTATTTCTTTAAAGAATTACATTGGGATTTGGATGGGGATTGCTTTAAATCTGTATATTTCTTTGGGTAACATGGCCATTTTAACTATATTGGTTCTTCCAATCCATGAATACCCCCGAATTGTTATATCTTTTTCAATCTCTTTTAATAAAGTTTTGTAGTTTTTAAGGTCTTTCATGTTCTTTGTTAAGTTTATTCCTAGGTTATTTTATTCTTTTGGTTGCAATTGTAAAAGGAATTGCTTTTTTCAAGTTCTGTTATTAGTATACAGGAAGGCAGTGGATTTTTGTACATTGATTTTATATCCTGCGACTTCACGTATTTGTTTACTGTTTTTTGGTAGTCATTAGGGTTTTCTATGTACAGAATCATGTTGTCTGCAAAAAGTGACACTTTTACTTCTTCCTTCCCAGTTTCGAAGCCTTTTATTTCTTTCTTGTGCTTTGTTGCTCTGGCTAGGACAGCCAGAACTACGTTGAATAAGAGTGGTGAGAGTGG
Source organism: Myotis yumanensis (assembly GCF_028538775.1). Lineage (NCBI taxonomy): Eukaryota > Metazoa > Chordata > Mammalia > Chiroptera > Vespertilionidae > Myotis > Myotis yumanensis. The sequence continues at coordinate 100,389,447 of NW_027223752.1, forward strand.
GTATCCTTGTCTTGTTCCCAATTTTAGAGGAAAAGCTTTCAGTTTTTCACCATTGAGTATAATATTAACTGAGGGTTTATCATATATGGCCTTTATTATGTTGAGGTTTTTTCCTTCTATTTTACTTAGTATTTTAATCATAAATGGATGTTGTTTCTTCTCAACTGCTTTTTCTGCACCTATTGATAAGATTATAAGATTTTTATCCTTTCTTTTATTGATGTGGTGTATCACATTGATTTGTGTAATTTGAACCATAGTTGTGCCCCTGGAATGAACAAGTGATCTTGATGCATTCTTTTTTTGATGGTTGTATTTGATTTGCTAGTATTTTATTTAGGACTTTTGCATCTATATTCATCAGAGATATGGCTCTGTAGTTTCCTTTTTTTGTGTTATCCTTGCCAGGTTTTGTTAGCAGCATTATGTTAGCCTCATAAAATTTTTTGGAAGAGTTCGAGAAGGATAGGTTTTAAATCTTCTTTGAATGTTTGGTAGAATTCACTGGTGAAGCATCTGGTCTTGGACTTTTACTTATTGGGGAGGTTTTTGATGGTTGTTTCAATTTCCTGACAGCTGATTGATCTACTTAGATTTTCCAGTTCTTCATGATTTAGTCTAGGAAAGTTATATATTTCTAGGAACTTATCCATTTCTTCTAGGTTATTGAAGTTGGTGGCATAAAGTCTTTCATAATATTCTAGTATGATCCTTTGTATATCTGTGATGTTTGTGGTGACTTCTCTTTCATTTTTGGTTTTGTTTATATGGGTCTTTTCTCTTTTTCTCTTAGTGAGTCTAGCCAGAACTTGTCAGTTTTATTAATCTTTTCAAAGGACCAGCTTTTTGTTGTATTAATTTTTATATAGTCTTTTTGTTCTCTATTTCATTCAATTCTGCTCTAATTTTATTATTTCCTTTCTTCTGCTGACTTTGGGGTGCTTTTGTTCTTCTTTTTCTAGTTCTTTAAGATGTGATATTAGGTTGTTTACTTGTGATTTCTCTTGTTTCTTGAGATAGAACTGTAATGATATAAACTTCCTTGTTACTACTGCTTTTACTGGTACTGTATTCCAGAAGTTTTGATATATTGTATTGTCATTCTTATTTGTCTCTATATCTTTTGATCTCACTTTTTTATTTTATCTTTGACCCAGTCATTTTTTAGTAGTATATTGTTTAGTCTTCACATATTTTTGGGTTACTTTACTTCCTTTTGCAGTTGATGGAACTGTGCTATTCTGGATTATGGTGATAATCCAGATGCATTTATCAAAGCTCTGTGAACAGGACACTAAAAAGGATTAAATTTATTGTATGTAAAATATACCTTAATTGTAAATTATTTTAAAGAGAGAAAAATAGCCTGTAGATAGGATCTGTGAGGCCTGTGTTTAAAGCTTGGCCTCCACATCATGGATCATTGTAAAAAAGGAATTAGTATATTTAACACATTTAAAAAGCTAGCTTTTGCTTGATATATCTTTGTACATTGTCCAATATAGCCTCAGGTTAAATACCTAGGAGTGAAAAGGTTTGCATTGTCATACATAGCATCAAACTACCTTATAAGAAAGAAGATATGCATATGGCCAACAGACATGAAAAGATACTCAAGCTCAGTAGCTATAATGGAAATGCAAATCAAAACTACAATAAGATACCACCTTATACTTATCAGAATGACTATCTATCTATATATATAAAAGCCTAATATGCAAATTGTCCCCTTGGGAGTTTGACTGGGAGACCAGGAGTTTGATAGCTAGCTATGATGTGTGCTGACCACCAGGGGCAGCGTGGAACAAAGGAAGGCGCCAGCTGGCAGCCAGAAGCTGGGGAGGGGAGGCCCCAGCCAGCAGCCGGAAGGCCCTTATTGGCCCTGATCGCCAGCCAGGTCTAAGGACCCTACCTGTGCAAGAATTTCATGCACCGGCCCTCTAGTTATCAATAAAAAAGAAATAACAAATGTTGGAAAGAATGTGGAGAAAAGGGAACCCTCATATACTGCTGGTGGGAATGTAAATTGGTATAGGCTTTATGCAAAACAGTATGAAGTTTCCTCAAAAAAAAATAAGAATAGAGCTACTATGTGATCCAGCAATTCCTCTTCTAAAAATTTGAAAACACTTATTCAAGGAGATATATATACCCTATGTTCATTTCAGTATTAATCACAATAGCCAAGACATAGAAACAACCTAAGTGTCCTTCTATAGATGATTAGATAAAGATGTGGTACAGGTATACAATGGAATACTACTCAAAAAATGATGAAATATTGCTATGTGTGATAACATGGGTGGATCTTGAGAGTAACAGGCTAAGTGAGATAAGTCAGAAGGAAAAGGATAAGAACCATATGATATCACTCATATGGGGAATATAAAACAGAAAGCAACAAACAAATAAAACAAACTCATTGACACAGATAACAGTATGGTAGATACCAGAAGGGAAAGGAGGGAGGTTGAAGAGGGTGAAGGGTATCAAATACATCAAATACATGATGATGGAAGGGGACTGGACTTTAGGTAGTGAGCGCACAACACAATATACAGATGATGTATTATAGAATTTTACACTTGAAACTTATATAATGTTATTAACCAATGTTGTCCCAATAAAGTTAATTACGTTTTTAAAAAATTGTTCAAATTCATACTCATACAGGCAGAGCACATGAATTCTTGGTCCTTGGTTCTCTATCCAACAGTGCCTAGTACTAATATTTGTATCTTTTCCAATTTGAAAGGTCAAAAGTGATAGCCACATGTTCCTTTTATTTGTATTTCTTATGACTAATGAGGTTGAAGATCTTTTGATATATTTATTGATCATAGCTATTTATTTTATGTGAATTGACTATTTGTAATCTTTGCATTAGAATGCTTATCATTTTATTATTAATTTATGAGATTTTATTATGAACTAGAGGCCCAATGCATGAAATTCATGCAAGAGTAGGCCTTCCTCCCCCTGGCTGCCGGCAGGCACCCAGGACCCAGGCTTCTCTTGCAGCCCTGGCTTTGTCCAGAAGGTCTTTGGTCTAATTAGCATATTATGCTTTTATTATTATAAATTAGGGTTGATAATAATAATTAATGTTTATTTTTTACTAGATGCCAGACATTCTTATAAACATCCTATATAATAAAGAGGTAATATGCAAATTGACCATCACTCCAACACATAAGATGGCCGCCCCCATGTGGTCATAAGATGGCTGCCACAAGATGGCCAGCAGGGGGAGGGCAGTTGTGGGCAATCAGGCCTGCAGGGGAGGGCAGTTGGGAGTGACCAGGTCTGCAAGGGAGGGCAATTGGGGGTGATCAGGCCTGCAGGGGAGGGCAGTTGGGGGGGACCCAGGCCTTCAAGGGAGGGCAGTTGGGGTGACCAGGCCTGCAGGGGAGGGCAGTTGGGGGCAAACAGGCCAGCAGGGGAGCAGTTAGGCATCGATCAGGCTGGCAGGGGAGTGGTTAGGGGGTGATCAGGCTGTCAGGCAGAAGCAGTTAGGGGCAATCAAGCTGGCAGGCAGGCGAGTGGTTGGGAGCCAGCAGTCCTGGTTTGTGAGAAGGGTCCCAGATTGGAGAGGGTGCAGGCTGGACTGAGGGACACCCCCTACCCTTCAAGAATTTCATGCACCAGGCCTCTAGTCCTATATAATAAAAGACTAATATGCAAATCGACCGATCGGCAGAATGACCGGTCACTATGATGTGCACTGACCACCAGGGGGTAGATGCTCAATGCAGGAGTTGCCCTCTGGTGGTCAGTGCACTCCCGCAGGCATCAGTTGGACATCCCCCAAGGGATCCCAGACTGGGAGAGAGTGCAGGCCAAGGTGAGGGATCCATCCCCCCCCCCCCCCCAACTGCATGAATTTCGTTCACCTGGCCTCTAGTTGAAAAACATTCACATTTGATAAGGCATATACATTATACACATCTTTCACAATTCCTTTATTGCTCATTTGACCTTTCTTGGATTTTTTGCTAAAGTTTAAACTTTAAAATTTCTTTGTGACCTCTACATTTTTTGGTCATGTTTAAAGAAGCCTTCCTTTTTGATTAATCATAATCTTTTCATACAATTATTAAATTTATATTCCCATGTTTCTCATATATTTGGAGGTTCTTATGGCAATTCTCATTGTCCAGAATTATTTTAAAGTATTAGTTTTTAAAATTCCAAAATAAAAATGGTGGCGCCTAATAGCATTTTCAGCAACAGACTATAGCATTAATATATAGGAATTGGCAAAAGTAGGTTTACAGTTGTTTGTATAGAAAACAATACAATCATCTATATCAGGGGTCCTCAAACTATGGCCCACGGGCCACATGCAGCCCGCCGAAAACATTTATCTGGCCCTCCGGGTGTTTTTGCTATCGCTGTGTGCATAGAAATTTGTTCATAGTTTTTTTTTAAACTATAGTCCGGCCCTCCAACGGTCTGAGGGACAGTGAACTGGCCCCCTGTTTAAAAAGTTTGAGGACCCCTGATCTATATAATAAAAGCCTAAGCTATCGTTACAGCAGAATGACCAGAATGACTGGTTGCTATGATGTGCACTGACCACCAGGGAGCAGATGCTCCAAGCAGGAGCTGCCCCTTGGTCATCAGTGCGCTCCCACAGGGGGAGCACCAGTCAGCCAGAAGCCGGGTTCACGGCTGGCGAGCAGAGCGGCGGTGGCAGAAGCCTCTCCCACCTCCACAGCAGCACTAAGGAATGGCAAGCCGAGTGTTAAGGAGCAGCAAACAGGTGGGTGGTAAGGAGCAAGGGGTCCCGGACTGCAAGAGGACACAGGCGGGGCTGAGGGACCCACCCCCAGTGCAAGAATTTTGTGCACCAGGCCCCTTAGTTAATAAATAATAATGCAAGAATAAACTGTTCACATGCTTGCAACTGTAAGCCTACTTTTTCCCACCCCTGTATTTCTCAACAAGATGAGAGAGTACAAAGGCCCATGACTGAAATGTAGGCACTCGGGGGACATGGTGATTTCCAGGAAACAACACTGGGTGATTCTTTAATACTGTCACTGCTCCACATGCTAGCTTCCCCTCCATCTGCTCCCCTTCTCCTAGGAAGTTTTTATTCTCTCTTCCCTGTACCCTGCCCACAACCCAAACATCAGATTTACACTCAAAACAAGGCTGATGTTTTCAAATAGAACTTAAATTTTTCTTCATAGTTTAATGAAATCTGACTCTATACTCCAACTACCACTTTAAAAGCTCAGCTCTTTTCTTCTTCCTCATTTAAAAATAACAATTTTGTAGAAATTAAATACAAAATGGAGGTATACATATCTTATGACCTCGCATTTATAGGGTTATTATTTTTGCCAGATGATCCCGCATTCATGCTAATGTCCTCTTTTTGTGTCCTTAAAAGTACTCAGTTGTTCCATCAAAAGCCAAAAGGAAAATAAACTGTGTTTCTCAGGCTATGTGAGATACTAAAAAAGGACTTCAGTATTCCGAGAACAGTTTTGATTAAGGGGGAAGAACCAATTTTAGTTGCCAGTTTTTCCTTCAAGAAAAAAAAAATGGATATCTTTGTTTAAAGAAAGGCACCATTTTGAATGTGTTTGTTTTCAGAATCTGCCTTCAAGAACTTTCTATAAGAAAGTAAACATTAGGTAATGGTATAAGGCCTGTTGTCTCAAAGTGAAGGAGAGAGTTTGCAGAGTTATGAATCTGCATATCAGCACCAACATTTCTTTGTTTTCTGACTGCCATTAAATTCCTGACCATGACAGAATTCTGCAAGATTAAAAGTAAATTGTGTGTAGGTGTTTGTGTGTATATGTCTATATGTCTTTATGCTTAAAGTCAAATAGTTGATCATAAGAGTTGTATTACTTCATACTGAATTAAATTGGAGGGAAAGTATGTTTAATGTCTACTATTCAGAAACAAGAAAATAAGAAAAGTTTGATATGAAAAGAAATTCCTTTCCCTTCCTCAATGTACATAGTTCAAATATTTCTTTTTTTATTAATTTCTTTTTTATTGTTCATAGTTCAAATATTTCTTTATTACATTAAAACTACATCCATGTAGCACAGTGAGTGTGTTTTGGACCCCTCTGCTGGTGTTAAAGATGGAAATAAAACAATTCATTTGAACCAAAAAAATGTGTGTTTATGCATGTATGTACACATATATGGGTGTATACATACAAGGTGGAGCAAAAGTAGGCTTATAGTTGTGAGTACAGGAAACACAGTTTATTCTTGTATTATTACTTATTAATTATTGTATTGTTTTCCATACAAACAACTATAAGCCTACTTTTTCCCCACCCTGTGTATATACAGAAATATAAATATACTAGAAGCCCGGTACACAAAAATTTGTGCACTCGGGGTGGTCTCTCAGCCCGGCCTATGCCCTCATGCAGTCTGGGACCCCTCGGAGGATGTCCACCTGCTGGCTTAGGCCCGCTCCCTGGGGGATCGGGCCCAAGCTGGCAGTCAGACATCCCTCTGGCAGCCTGGCAGCCCTCAGGGGATGTCCACTTGCCAGCGGGGAGCAGGCCTAAGCTGCAGTCGGACATCCTTAGCTCTGCTGAGGAGGCGGGAGAGGCTCCCACCACCACTGCTGTACTTGGCAGCCATCAGCCTGGCTTGTGGCTGAGCAGACCTCCGCCTGTGGGAGTGCACTGACCACCAGGGGGCAGTTCCTGCATTGAGCGTCTGCCCCCTGGTGGTCAGTGTGTGTCATAGTGACCAGTCATTCCCAGTCTTTCTGCTGTTAGGGTCAGTTTGCATATTATCCTTTTATTATATAGGATAGAGGCCTGGTGCATAGGTGGGGGCCGGCTGATTTGCCCTGAAGGGTGTCCTGGATCAGGGTGGGGGTCCCGCTGGGGTGCCTGGCCAGCCTGGGTGAGGGGCTGAGGGCCATCTTCAAGCTGGCCAAACCTCCCCCCCCTCTCCGAGGACGGAAGCTCCCAGCCTCTCTTATTTTTCTTTTTCTTTTTTAATTCTGGGATTTATTTACCTTCTATAATTGAAATTTTATAGCCTTGATAAGAGCTCAGAGCTGGCCAGGGCGGGCGGGAGGGAAGCCTCCTGCTCGCTCCAGCTCCGTGTCTACAGCTGGCTGAAAGCAGGTAGCTGGGGTTTATTTACTTTCTATAATTGAAACTTTGTTGCTTCGAGTGGAGCTCAGAGCCCACCGTGGAGCTGGGAAGCTTGGCTTCCTCCATCATTGGGGCAACCAAGCCTCCTGCTTACTCCAGCTTTGTGGTTGCCAGCTGCCATCTTGCTTGGGTTAATTTGCATATAGTCACTCTGATTGGCTGGTGGGCATGGCTTGAGGTGTAGCAAAGGTACAGTCAATTTGCATGTTTGTCTTTTATTAGTGTAAATGTATATGGAACATACATATAGCACATTAAATACATATACTAGTATATAGAAACTACATAATACTTATCAAAACAAATCACATATTTTGGAAGGACAAACTAGTTATGAACACAGATCAGCAGATCAATCCTGCTCGCCTAGGGAGACCTAGGAACTTTGAGGTTCTGAGCATAAATGCTTCCAGCCTTTTCCAGCAGGCACAATACCAAGGTGGTGTCTCAAAAGACAAACATACTCTTGTGGTAGATAATTGTTTTCTTGGCCTGGGAATAACTGTGGCCACATTCTCATGAAGAAAATTGTGGCCTATTTTGCCAGTTATTTTATTTTTCCAGAGTAGGAAAATTCCCACCCTTAGGCACTGGAACTAACATTCCTAAAGAAAAAGCCCTCTTGCTCATGACCATTAGGAGGGTGTTTGTCAACTTCTCTATAATGACAATTTCATCATGATGCAGCCACTGTATTACTTTCTAGAATTTTCTAGAATCTGGAGTGTGAGTGTGTGTGTGTGTGTGTGTGTGTGTGTGTGTGTGTGTTTCCTGATACCTACAAGTGCACATGCAAAAATCCAACAGAATTTAGCTATGATTTACATTAGCCTGTCTTAATAACTGTCTTATTCCTTCATCTTTCTCATCTTTAGGATATTGTCTCATTACTACTTATCCTGGTATTTTATGGAAATTTATAAACCCTTGCTCTGAATTTGGCTCTGTAACTGGTACTATGGATGCAAAGATTATTTTATTTCAACCCATACCATTCTATAAAGTATTTGTGATATGAAAGCCCGAAGAAATATTCCTGCCCTGGATGAGCTTGCAGTCCTGATTTCTTTGCCATTTCCAAAGAGTCCGTTCTTATAATTCATGCTATTTATAAAACGTGTAATCTTGGTATATAATTATTTGGAACAAAAAGTAAAGCACATAATTCCTCTTGATGAGTTTTCATAATGGAACTCTCCTGTCTGGTGTCATGTCAACAGATATGTATCCGGCCAAAGGCCACCTGTGTTGCACTTGTCTAAACATTGGAGCCCATGATCACACAGGAAGAACAGTTCAGGTTTCTTCAAGTCAGTAGCTCTTTTTTCTCTGACATAGTAAAAAGGAACTGATACACTGGAAGAAATAGATATAACAGAAATTTTTGGAAATGGTGCAATTCTGATATGATTTTTAAAAATTGTAGACTTAGAAACTTTGGCTCTGGCTTCAAAGATTTGAACCCTTGGAAAAGAATATTTTATTCCATGAACTATAGTTGGGCAAGTTGTAGCCCTTTTCTTATAAGTACCGCGCGCTAACCGATTGCGCCACTGGAGCCCCTGTAGCCCTTTTCTTAATGTGTTCTTTATTCTCACAGATACAGAGATCCTTAGGTCACCTTAATTTGATGTATTTGAACATTAGCGCTCACATCTCTTAAAATATGGAGCTTTGGAATCCAGTCCTGGGCTCTTACCTGAATCGGATTCTGTATTCATAAAACAAGAGACATTCTGACCATGGTTCTAACCCTGAAGATGTTCAAGTCCATTTAAACACACACACACACACACACACACACACACACACACACACACACACAAACATTTTAAACAAGAATTATTGTCTTAGGTTGGCTTCTTCCAGAGTAGACCTTAAGACAAGGATTAGAAAAGAAGCAATTTGAGAAATAATCAAAAGAAAACATTGCTAAGGGAGTAGGGAAGAGAGATGTGGAAAGGAAGGCTGTAATAAAAGATTATTATAAAAAGGTTGACACTGTAGGCAAGTAGGGCTCTATCTAGCTGGGGAAATCTGGGAGACATGCTCAGAGTCATCCCTCGTGAGGGGTAAAGAAGTAATGTCCCACTTCACTGGTGATACTATTTACCTCATAGCGTTGAGCCATTAGTTTCTAGTTACTTTCCAATTTCTATCCATCTTGGCACAGCCAAGAGAAGCATCCAGAAGAGAATCATAGTTGCTTGAGTCTGACACCATTCTATGTCCCAGAAAAGTGAGTGTCGAGGGAATATGATCACAAATCATTTTCCTGTGCAAACTCCATCAATCCAATTTAATTCCTTGATTGCCTTTCCATATGCAGTGGTCAAATATAGTACCCCTTCTTTTTTTTTTCATTTTTACTTCTGTTCTAGAATAACCAATTATAGTTTCGACTATTGTAAGTTTTCTTCTGCGGCCACTATTTCTACCACATCCAGCATTCTCACCTCTACATTTAAACTTTATTCTGCATGTTTAGCCATTCTCATTTTTATTTTTGTTTGACTACATCCACCAAGAATAACCATTATAAATTAGAATAAGAAAAACAGAGTTATGCCTGTATATTAGCCAATCGCTGAGATCACTGTGAGCATTGTCCCTCAAATAGTCTAGGACTGCTATACCCCAGCTCTACCTCTTCCAGAGTTGTGTGAGCTTATAGGTGAGCCTCCTTAAGCTCCAATGTACTCATCAGCAAAGTTGTGCTAATAATAGAGACTTCCTAACTTCTTGCTCGGAATCAGTTAAGGTAAATATTTTGGAAAAATTTCTAGCCTATAGTAGGTGTTCAATATGTGTTATTATCATTGTTGTCATTATTTGAGATCATTATAATGCTATGCTAATTATTTTATATACTACTGATCACTTTGCCAAAAGTATATATTTGTAAAGAGCAAATGGTTGTGTCAAGATGACAGTCAAAATGTCCTACTTCATTGGTAATACTACTTGCCTCATAGAGTTGTTGCTGGTAGGGGAATAATAAAACAATATACCAGGTGTCCCCCAAAATGTAACAGCTGATAGCTAAATTTTTAAAATGAAATGTACTTTAATAAGCACTGCCTTTATAGTTATTCAAAGTGTGTGTATACACTTTTTAGGAACACCCTACTTAAGAGCCTGGTACGCAGTAGGCACTATACCAGGGGTGGGCAAACTTTTTGAATCGAGGGCCACAATGGGTTCTTAAACTGGACCGGAGGGCCGGAACAAAAGCATGGATGGAATGTTTGTGTGAACTAATATAAATTCAAAGTAAACATCATTACATAAAAGGGTACGGTCTTTTTTTTTTTTTAGTTTTATTCATTTCAAACGGGCGGGATCCAGCCCGCTGGCCATAGTTTGCCCACGGCTGCACTATACACATGCTTTCCCCTTTTGCTTTCCTTAAGGATATGTGCCTTAAGTCTGGAGGATGGGAGAGGTAGTGTTATGATAAGTTTCTTAAGCATTTTTAGAAAGCTGGCCTTCTTGAGTTCAGAAGGATTTGAAATCTACTGGCTCATGTGTCATATTGAATAGTTACAGTGAATTTCCAATATCCTTTCTAAAATGTGATGAGGAAGGCCAGCTTTCTAGAATTTGCTGTGCTTATTTCTATGACTCTCATCTTACAATCGGCATTTCAGGATGCTCTGCATGCTACTTATGATGATAAGCTTAGATTAATTGTTTCTATAAAATTTGTGCATGTGTTTTTGTCTTTTTTAGATTTAATTGTGGGTGCATTCGGAACAGGAAAAGTAGCTGTTTATAGGTATGTGGTTGGCGGTATGCAAATGTTTTTTTAAATTGAGATATAATTGACATGTAACATTATCTTAGTTTCAGGTGTACATAATGATTTAATATTTGTATATATTGTGAGATGATCACCATAATAAGTCTAGTTACCATTTATCACCACACATAGTAACAAATTTCTTTTGCTTGTGATGAGATTTGCTAAGTTCTACCCTCTTAGCAACTTTCAAATATACATACAGTATTATTAACTATAGTCACTGTACATTGCAAGTCTTATTTAATCTTATAACTGGAAGTCTGTGCTTTTAACCACCTTTACCCATTTTGCCCGTGCCCCACACAGCCCCTGCTACCTCTGGCAGCCATCTATCTGTTCTCTATCTATGTTCGTTTTCTTTTTTTATGTTTTTATGGATTCCACATATAAATGAGGTCATATGGTATTTTTCTCTGAATTTTTTTCACTTACCATAATGCATTCAAGGTCCTTCCATGTTGTTGCAATGGCTGAACAATATTTTGTTGGGTATATACTCCACATTTTCTTTTTCCATCCATTAATGGATGTGCTTTTCTAATTGTTTCAAATGCACTTCCTTTTTGTTATTGGTTTTGTCTTAAAGAGTATTTCCCAACTATTCATTTTGGAGAACATTTAGATGCTCTATTTAAAATTTGGAGACATTTTTGCTCTCATTTTTTCCCTTCATTTATCCCTCTATCTTTTTATTCTCATACCTCATGACCAGGCTTCCAGCCCCTACTAACATAATGTTAGTATATGAGTCCTGGCTGGTATTGCTCAGTTGGTTGGAGCATTGCACCATATGTCAAAAGATGGCAGGTTTGATTCCTTGTCAGGGCACATGCCTGGGTTGTGGGTTCAATCACCCATCGGAGTGCACAGGGGAGGCAACCAATCGATGTTTCTGTCTCACATTGATGTTTGATGTTTCTTCTTCTTCTCTCTCTCTCTCAAATCAGTGGAAACCTATCCTCAGATGAGGATTTAAAAAAAATAAAAAGAAGATATGAATCTTAGAACTTATAAAGTGAAACATTTTTGTTGTTGTTAGTGTATTTACATGCCTCCCTTGGCTTTATAAATGCATTAAAATGTGCTGATAGAGAAGGAATGTGTGGTGGGAGAATGTAACCATGTCCTCCATAGAAAAGCGAGGACACTAAATTAGGGAATAGAAAATATCAGGAATTCATAGCCTCCAATAGCAAGCATTGAACATCAGTTCAAATGTGACACACCAAAGGGCCATGGGTTCAATTCCCAGTCAAGGGCACATATCTGGGTTTCAGGTTCACTCCCTGACCTCTGGTTGGAGTGTGTGTGGGAGGCAACCAGGCAATGTGAATCTCTTACATTGATGTTTCTCTCTCTCCCCCTCCATTCCTCTCTTGCTTCCACTCTCTCTGAAAAGCAATGGGAAAAAAATATCCTCATGTGAAGATTAACAAAAAACAAAACAAACAAACAAACGAAAAGACCAAAAAATATATTGAAAGCACAATTATATAACAGACTACAGATAAATAAGGTAACAGAGTTTAGGAAAATTCCCAGTGGACCCATCGTTGTAATCCTGAAATTGTTTAAAGTAGTGTCCTAAACAATACTCTGCCCAAGGCACAGCCTCCGACCTGTCAGAGAAAAACCCATGCGATGCAGCAGCATTTCATGTTGTCATCTGAAGACTTGGAACAAAGGTTTAAAAATTGTCCTGTCCCCTTTCCCTGTGATTTACATTCTCATCTGGTTATGACTTTAATTGAGTTTATATTAGTCCCTCTCCTCAAACTTGGCTGCACAGTAGGATCACCTGGAAGGTTTTTTAACCTTCTAGTGCCTGATCCTGACCCAGTGACCCTAGTGATTTGCCTGTGTGTGTGTGAGTGTGAGTGTGTGTGTGTGTGTGTTTGTGTTTGTGTGTAGAGAGGGGGGAGGATATTACCTGTTTTAAAGCTCCTGGATGCTTATATTATATAATCAGGAGAACCACTGCTGTATATGAAGTTAAATCTGTAAAGCATGGCTAGAAAATTTGATGAAACTAAAAAATAATCAAGCAGTAAGGTGGATATAGATAGAGTGGCAGATCCCAGAGCAGTATTCCATAACAACCTTGCCAGAATGCTAGGCACCCACTCCATAAACAAAGCAGGTGTGGAAGGCGGTTTTCCTTGCCAGGGCAGGACATCCTTTATTTGTGTCCGCCAGCTCCCAGATGTCATTGTTGAGTCTGGTGCCCACCTGCTGAAGCAGTGAGGCAAATTCTTGACACAAAGGCGGGGATGTTGGCGGTGGCCTCTAGAAGTGGGGTGGGCTTCTGCCGATGGCTCCCGGGGCTCATTTGCATCCTGTGTTTTCTCTCTGCAGAGCGAGACCAGTGGTGACGGTGGATGCCCAGCTTCTGCTGCAGCCGGTGATAATCAACCTGGAAAATAAAACTTGCCAGATTCCAGAGTTTATGACTTCTGTGGCCTGGTGAGTTAGTCCATTCAAGTCACGCAGGGATTTTGTGAAGGAATTAAATTGGATAGATGGATTCTGTGGAGGTGCCGCTTCTGGGTCCGTCCATCTGGGCAGGCCTGAGACTCTGCATTTCTTTAACACAAAACTACAAGAGGTGCTGATGCTGCAGGTCTGTGCACCAAATAGGAGTAGCGAGCATAAGTCTTTAAAACAAAAGTCAAGATCTATGACATGATCCTTATCCTTTGCTGTCAATTTATCACCTGAAGGTGACTTCTCCAGCCTACAAGGCTCCAGGTGAGATGAGAAGTACAGGTTTGAACTGTGCAGGTCCACTTATATGGAGACTTGTTTTAAATAAATACAGTTGGCCTTTTATAACTGCAGGTTTAACATCTTCAGATTCAACTAACCATGGATGATGCACCCCCAACCACAGATTCCCAACTACGGATCTAAAACAGTTTCCATAAGCATTTGGTTGAATCGGCAGATGTGAAGGGCCAACTATAGAGTCAAAAGTTATACTGCATGGGGGTGAGCAACCCTAATCCCCACCTTATTCCAAGGCCAACAGTAGAAAAACATTTGGGAATGATCCTAATGAAACAAATCTTGGAGAACTCTTTCAGATTCTTGGCATTTTAAAAGAAACATTAACCAAACTGAAAAGATAATGAAATACCTTGACTTTTACATTTGCGTATGGTATGGATACCACTTTTCAGACATATATAACATCCTTTTTTTTCTTCAAAAGCCAAGCGTGGGTTAAATTACTTGGTTTCCTGTGCTCAAAACAGATGTCAGTTTTCTAATTTAGCATGTACCGTTAGACAGAAGGTAAACATAAAAATAGTGATTTTTGTGTCCTAAACTATATTTTTTTGTGGCCAAGATCTCATCTTTAGGAATAGCAAGAAAATTGTGGTTCCTTTGCCTGGGCCATATAGAGTATGGCTTATCCAAGTTCTTAAAGTGCTGTTTTTGAATCTTGTCAGTTATCCAGTTATCCAAAGGGATTACAGAATGGAACTTGATGGTCACACAGCCGGAGAAAATGCCACTTTGTTTTTAATATGCAGGTCCTCGAGGGTCAAGGTCTGTCCTACTGGGCAATGCCAGCAAGGTACATCCTCTGAAAAATCAACCAACACTTGGTGTGTTTGAGATTTGCCCTCATTTTCCAGAGATGTGGTCTAACTCGGTATGTTAGGTTCCTGAGAATGTCAGAATGTAGTCTTGACCCAAAGAAGTTATAGTATTTCCAGCCAATTTCAGCATGCTGGTGATGGCCTTTGGGTAGGAATTCATTCTGAAGTCAAAGCCTTTGAGGGTGGAGGGTGGGGGTGAGGAAGAGCCTGAGGAATTCTTTGTAAAACATCCTTTGCTAGGAGCTCCCCATTCTTGGAGGCCTGTCCTCTCCTTAACCAGCTTTAGAAAGTAGCTGGGAAATGCCCAGAGCACATTTTAAAAGGGTTTCAAACCATAAAACATAATGAAAACCTGATCTGAGACAATATGTGCAGGAACTTGGACAAGCTATGCTCTATATGGCCCAGGCACAGGAACCATAATTCTCCTGCTAGTCCTTACCCTGGAATGATTAAATGAGCATGAAATGAGCTGTGCCAGCTACACAGGCATGAGTATTAGAAATTCAGTATTTCCCCCAATAGTCCTGTGTGTTCACATTCACAGCTGAATGGACTGTATAGGCTGAATTTTTAAGCATATGTGTGTGGCACACTCTGATATAAAGCATTGTTTCAAATGAGATAATTTTTCTAAGGGTTTTTAATATTTTTATAAAATGTAAGTAGTTTTAACAGATGAGATCTGTTTGGTTTTATGAAAGAGTATTACTTTGTAACAAGAAAATGTCTTTTCATGAACCATTTTCCTGGTTGCATTAAATTATTATTAAGATAAAATGCAATTTGTTATGTGGGCAAATATAAAATATATGCCTTTATAATTATTTATTTTATTCTATTGTATATGTTTTCTGAAAGATGTTTCATTTTCATATTTAAAACATTGAATGGTGGCTCAGAGCATGAAAATTTGAAAAGTTAATAACTGGTTCAGTCTACAATGTGTTTCTCTGATACCTTTTAAATTTGTTCTAAGAATTTAGCTCAGTCTTTCTAAAATTGTTGAAAAACATTTGTTGATTTTCTTTTCTGTAATTTTGGTCTGTATTTAATATAACCTTGTATCACACATTTGAAACTATTAAGTAAACTTAAATTCAGAAATAGTTCTTCACTTCCATTGATGTGAATTTCTGTGTCTTTCAAACAGCTATGTAGTTTTATAAAGTACCTGCTGCTACTAGAATTTCTAAATTATAAATAAAATCATAAAATCAGCTCAATCAATCTTAATTGTTAACAAATCAGAAAAATTAAAACAATTTAGTAAAAATGTTACATATTATAAATTTAAAAGTTTATAACTATCCACTTTTCAAATCTGAAAAGAACTTTAAATATGCCTAACTTTATGTAAAATCTTATGTTTTCTATCAATGAAATAGGATTGAATTGGTTAAACTGAAAAATGAATTGCTACTTAAATCCTGTTCCACATTTATCTCATTCTTCCTCCATCATCCATGGCTATCGGCACTGCTGTATCACAGAAGCATTATTCCAACCATTACTGCATTGGGTTAAGACTAGTGTTAGAGGATTTGTAGTGGATCGTCCTACCTCTGATATATCAGAAGCACTATAGACAGTTTCATTTTGAATTTATGTGATGAGAATGCTAAGTTGATTTGTTTTTTTTTGTTCCCATCAGACCTATTCAAGCTATAATGTACCATGTTGACTATGACCATAAATCCTAGTTTGAAATTTTAACTCATTTAATAATCCTATATAATAAAAGGCTAATATGCAAATTGACTGAACAGTGGAACGACTGGTCACTATGATGCACACTGACCACCAGGGGGCAGATGCTCAATACAGGAGCTGCCCCCTGGTGGTCACTGCCTTCCCACAGGGGGAGTACTGCTCAGCCAGAAGCCAGGCTCACCACTGGCAAGTGCAGGGCGGTGGTGGGAGCCTCTCCCACCTCCACAGCAGTGCTAAGGATGTGCATTAGGGAGCTGGCCTAAGCCAGCAGTTGGACATCCCCCAAGGGCTCTAGCAGGGCTCCGGACTGCTAGAGGGCATAGATCAGGCTGAGGGACACCTCCCGAGTGCACAAATTTTGTGCATCGGGTCTCTAGTTAATAATAGTTTGCAGCTTTCTTTGATAACCAAGGACTTCCAAAAAAGTTGGACACAGAAAGAAGTTCCAATTTTGAAAGGCAGAGCTACTAAGAAATTCAACGATGCAATTAACTATTCCTCTTCCCTGAATATATCTAATTGAAGTAGAAGTGGGCTGGAATTTGTGATTTCTCTGGGAAAGTGGTAAAAATGCTATAATAATGGAGAAATCTCAGGAAACTCTTGGCTTAATGGCATATGGCAAATTATTTACCCTGAAGGGAAACATTGACTGAGGTCACGGGAGATAGATGAATCCCAGATGTGACACATTTTCATTAGGTTTGACACAGGAAGCTGACACATAATTAAAGTATGATTAGGGATTATTTATTCCTTTTGGGTTCTGCAGAAATATTCTAATTATACTATGTATTTTACTAGCAAAAATGTTATAACTGTCATTAAATCATATTTAAGTATTTTCTTATATTTTCACTTTCTTAGAAATGTGAAAAAGCCCCATCTCAAAGGCTGGCTGTCAGGGCTTGACATTTGTCAGGTGGGAGGTGAGCACATTCAGCCAAGGCAGGCAGAGTCAACTGGCTGTTTCCTATTCCTTCCATGGCCGCAGAACAGGCCCAAGTGCAGGTCATCCTACAAACCGTGGCAGACGCCTCTCTGGATTATGTTCAGGAAAAACTATAAAGTGTCTCTTTTGCACATATACCCTCTTTTTAGCATCTTTGTATGCCGATATTGTGCCTACCAGGCTTGAAACAGCCACTCTATGCTCCTTATGTTCTTTCTCTTGCCATTCCCTCTCCCAGTGTATCTGCCTCAACTTGTACCCCACCCCTAGCAAGTTACCACCGAGTTTCTCTCTTCTTCCCAGCAGAGTGGGGATGAAGGTTAATCTCCCCATGGTGCTCCATGCCTTTTAGGACCAAATCCAAGTTCTTTAACATGACTTTCAGGGCCTTGTTCCTTCCCAATCTTTAACATCTTGCTCTAATGCACCAACCACACCAAATTTCTTCAGGTTCTTCAAATGGGGTCAAGTTCTTGCTCATCTCCAGGCTCTACCACTAGCTGTTCCCCTGATGTCCTGCTCAATTCTTCACCCTCTGGCACATGGAGATAATCATTTATTGAATACAGGCAGCAAGCAATTGATTAAACAACCCATTGATTAAATCAGATAACCTCACCAGTCTTAATTATATTAGTGCTAAGGCCAACTGGTAGGATATGTGTATATTTTATATGTATATTTACTTTTTAGTTGTATGTGTATAATAAGTGAAGTATAGAGGAAAACGGTGTATTTATCTATCTAGGGTGAGTTAAGGGAAGAGTTGTACTTCAGATTCAAAACTTTATTAACCAACAAATTATTGACTATTATTTTCCATAGCTTTTCCTTAAGAGTATGTGCATCTGTAGAAGGCCAGAGCATTCCAAACACAATAGGTGAGAGTGTTTTCTTTTTTATACTCCTATAGTATACTAAGAAAAGTCAACCGTAAGCATTTCTCTGTGCAGACCTCATAGAACTTTTAATGAGCCCTTTGGTAATACCAAGGTTCCTAGTGTATATATGGAGCCCTCTTTATAAACATTACTCAAATAATTGGTATTAATATTATCTAGAAAAGCAGAAATAATTGTGTGAGGGTGTTTCCTGGGCTCAGGGCTGGTGCTACTCACCCACCTCCTCACCTTGTGGAAGTTCTATTTCTTTTTCTGAAGGAACTTCAAATGCGCTAAAGATGTTTTGAAATTCATGCAAGTGGGGGCTTAAAGAGATGATAAGAGAGGAAGAGAATCAAGATGTTTTCTTCGTATGAGCCCAAGGGAACTCATAGATTCTGCCAACCTCATGAAAAAAACATGATTTGTGTAAAAAACAAGTTTTTTTTAGCATGGGGAGTATTTCCTAAAATTTTTCTCAGCTCCTCTATTGTTTTTGATCCCAACTATGAAAAAAAAAGTTTTCTACATAAGCAAATTGAACTAGGAACTCATACCTCTGCTAAAGCACTGAATTCACCAAATACTTTTCCTCTCCTGATTATATTTACTTTATTTCTGTCCTTTAGGCCTGACCGCCGAGGTGCAGTTAGATTCCCTGAAACAAAAAGGTGCCATTAAACGCACACTCTTCCTTGACAACCATCAGTCACATTTCATCTTCCCTCTCGTGATAAAGCAGCAGAAATCCCACCAGTGCCAGGACTTTATGGTTTACCTGCGAGTAAGTGTTCCAGAATCACCTTTCTGGCCTCTCACATTCAGAACCACATTCCAACCACTTTTTTTTTTTCATTTAACCATCAACCTTGTCCACATCATTTTCATTTTATTGGAGGAAACTTTATTTTAAGGCTGCACTCCGGTCTTGAGCCTCACTTCCTTCCACTAACCCAACGATATGTTGCTATTAATTCTCATGGTTTCTTTTTGTTTTGTTCACAATCTTGATAATAGCACTAACTCAGGTGGTTTTCATTTGTAACTGCCTCCCCTGAAAAATAACATAATTTATTTGAATTTTTCTCCTACATGAGTATGTTTAGCCAGATTTTATCAATGTGCATTTAAGAGCCAACTCAGGAAAACATTTAAGGATTCAAAGCCTTTATTAAGAGTCATTTATAATTATATATTTAAAGCAGTGGATTTTTACCAATAACTCCAAACCTACCGTGAAATTTAAAAAGCCAAAATATTTATCATACAATTATTTCATCTTCTCATAAGTTGTGAGGTTATTATTCTTTCTTATTTCATCTCCTCCTTTAATGGACTTAGTGAGGGGAAATCTGGTGAAGGCAAAGTTTACAAACAGGTCTGGAAAGCTGGGCGCATGACCCTGGGGTCTCATTATGACCTTGACTGGCACATAATTGAAGGGTGGCATGTTCACCACAGGGAGTAAGGTGTTCCGTGTGCTCAGGGCTTGCTGCTGATGCTACTCACTCACCTCCTCAGGGAGTTCTATTTCTTTTTCTGAAGGAACTTCAAATGTTCTGAAAGTGTTTTGAAGTTCATGCAAGTGGAGGCTTAAAGAGATGATAAGAAAGGAAGAGAATCATGATATTTTCTTCCTGTGAGCCCAACAGAACTCATAGATTGTGCCAACCTCATGGAAATATAAATCCCAATTTGCAAAACTTTAAATATTTATTACATATATAAGTATGATCTTTTTAACTTTGCAATATGGCCAACCTATGTGAGTTTTGAAGATCTGGAGACCCTGAAGATTACCTCTAGAAGCATGTATTTCAATGAAGCCACTGCTCTAAATGAATCATCTCTGAACACATATTAATCAAGCTATATTAATAGTCAGTGAGTACTTAAGCTCATGATGGTGATGATTACTTCATCATTCACTTTCGCTGACTGAAGTCCAGTGCCTTTCACAGACTATCCTGCAGCTGATTCACAGAGCCTTCCTTGACTCTGTCATTATTTTTCCCAGGATGAAACTGAATTCCGAGATAAATTATCTCCAATCAACATTAGTTTGAATTACAGTTTGGATGAATCCACCTTTAAAGAAGGCCTGGAAGTGAAACCAATATTGAACCACTACAGGGAAAATGTTGTTACTGAACAGGTAGGTCCTTGACGGTCTTCATATTCTCAGTCAGGCCCTGGGCATAGCTTCTATGACCTTAAGATGAAACGTAGTCCCTTTTGTCTCATTCCTGCGCACAAAGATATAACATTTGGGTGATTTTTCTAACAGGTTTCCTGAAACACTGCATCATTGTGTTTTCAGAAGCCCATCCCCTTGTGCAACCAAGATTTAATATGTTCAAAATGTGGCTGTAATGGAAGCAATACAGTCTGTAATTCTCAAAACATTGCCAGACTCACATTCTTTACAGACATTTCAGAATGAATTGGAATCGGGCTATTATGTAAACTGGCCTCTATTGGGAGGTCACTGCTGAACACGGGCTTCTAGCTGGGTAGAATCGTGCCTAGTGAAACGAAGCTTTGCTTTAATTTGTGGAATTGTTCATAGTTTTCAAGAAAAAGGATGTGATTCCGGTTTTCCCAGATTATTTCTGATATGTTTTTGCACAACACAGGCTCATATCCTGGTGGACTGTGGAGAAGACAACATGTGCATTCCTGACTTGAAGCTGTCAGCCAGACCGTAAGTTTAAATAAATAAACTTGTACATTTATCTAATGGAATACAGGTGTTTATTTAAAGCTTTTCTGGTGAAAGTATACACTTTCAACTACTATAAAAAATACACTGCGTGAAAGTCTCGAGCTTGGCTACACTTTGCGTTAGCCTGTGGTTTGGGTCAGTTCTTTGTCATTGGTTTTGCCCGAGCTGTTTCATCTTTCAGCAGAAGTGAAAAAAAAGTTTTTGTTCAAAGTAAATTCATCTATGGGGTGGCTCAGGTTGTATTTACTTGTCTCAGTTCTGTGGGCAAAGAATTCAGAGACAGGCTGGTTCCATCAACACCTTAGCCAAAACTTTTTATACAGCACCCCACGAATCAAAGGCATCCTCAAAATTGTCAACACAAAACCAACTTTAATTTGCTGGGGGAAATGGAGGGGCACTCTATGGAGTAAAGCAGAAGGTGTCACAAAGTCAAATAAGAATCAGAGGGCTGTCCTAACCAATTTGGCTCAGTGGATAGAGCACCGGCCTTCGGACTCAAGGGTCCCAGGTTCGATTCTGGTCAAGGGCATGTACCTTGGTTGCGGGCACATCCCCAGTGGGGAGTGTGCAGGAGGCAGCTGATCGACATTTCTCTCTCTCTCATCGATGTTTCTAACTCTCTATCCCTCTCCCTCCCTCTCTGTGAAAAACCAATAAAATATATATTAAAAAAAAAAAAGAATCAGAGGGCTTCCCAGTTGCCTGTAGTGGCGAGTCACCATCCCAGCACTGGTAATTGTGTTGCATTATGATATGTAAAGGAATGAAATTAAGATGTGAGCTATCTATGATGGGACAAAACAGATTCATGCTCCTTCACCCCACCCCCCACCCCCAGGACCTGTCTCACTGCCAATGTTTGGAATCCGTTTGATAGCTCTCAAGGAGACTTTCTCCAAACTTCACAAGTTAGCCAGTGTCCGAAGCAATAGCTTTGATTAAGGGTCAAAAGTGAAATAGGCATTTCCAGATGTTGGTTCAATTTGAAGTTTGGAGTGAATTAAATTTCTTCAAAATACTTCACAATCCTCAATCAGCTATTTGTGATCTTCTTTTATCTGCTACTTTCTTCCCTCTCATTGTCCATTTCGCATCACACATCTCCCACTCAGAGTTTTTAAACCCTGTCTCTCTCTTTTTCCCCCATGGCTCATCTTACTTCCTGCTGGGTGTTTTCAGGGATGTGCTGAAGCTACTCATTCTGGTTTGTGAGCCAATTGTTAAATTTTCTAGAATTTTTTTCTGGCAGATTATTAAGTATGTCAGTAGCTTGACATTGACCCTAGTGGGAGGATTCATACCACTGGAATCAGCAAATGTTGCAAATGGTGTGGGGTGTGTTTTTTGAGACCTCGTTGTTAAACATTGACCAGCACATCATTGGGTGTTTTCCTGTCCTTCCCAGCAAGACCTGGTTCTCTTGATTCTTCTCAATGCGCCTTCTTGGCCATCCATCTTCTTTTTGCCTCAGTCTTGCATTTCCATGTCTTTCGTCCTTTCCTCTCAGGTAAGTCCTTAACTACAATACCCACGAATCCAGCGAGTATCTAATGACCCTGTTAAATTGCATTTCTAGAGATAAGCATCAGGTTATCGTTGGAGATGAAAATCACCTTATGCTCATAATCAATGCAAGAAATGAAGGTGAAGGAGCCTATGAAGCGGAACTCTTGGTGATGATCCCAGAAGAGGCAGATTATGTCGGGATTGAACGCAGCAACAAGGTAATGCCTACAAATTATTCGAAGTAGTAAAGTGCTAGGTATATTTTGGAAGTCAAATAAATGTTAAGTAGAGCCATCTCAGCTGAGAGTTTCTTTCTAAAAAAAAAGAAAACAAAATAGCACTTTACTTGTTCATCATAATTGCAGTCAGCCAGGAAGGGGGATGGTCTTTCTTGGCCATACATGCAAAGATACATTGGCTGAAGTTTGAGAGCCATAGCAAGGAAGAGAATACAATTGCTGAAAGAAGTAGCTTACCAACTGATGGATTTCTCAGCTACATTCACAAGCTCACTCTTACCCTCACTGCCTGTTTTCAGGTCTTTGTTTTGAGTTCCTTTAAGTTTCAAGCAGGTCCCAGGAGGTCTGGTTCTCATTATAGCTTATGGAGGAAGGTCCAGCCAATCCCAACTGAGCACTGATAACAACCTAGACAGGCACTGGAAAGGAAACACGGTCATTTTTCTTTCTTCATGGTCCACCTTTTCGGGACTGGGTCCAAGAAAAGCCAGATCTTCGTCATTTGCCAGTCCCGCAATGCCACTATTTATTAAACTGACGTGGATGCTTTTTATAGTCTTTCCTTCCTTGTCAGAACAGGAATCTTCCCACTCAGAGTATCCAAAGGTTCAGTTGTGTTTATGATCACTTGGTCTAAAATACATTTTAGAATAATGGAGAGAGTCCCTCATTTTTAGAAATATGTGGACTCACAATTAAGGGCAGAGACCAAGGTAAATATTCTTTCTTAGCCACCCCTCATTCAGAGCTAGGCACAGTGGGTGCTCCTTAGCAACTTGCTGGTGGATTTGTTCTTTAAAACTATAATTTATTAAATTCACGTGAGTTTCCAAATGCTGCATATTCTGAGGAGTTTGAAGATGCTAATACTTAAATAATTTAATGAAAAATAATTCCTCTAAAGAGATGTTAACAAACTGTTGTGATATTGGTATTTTATAGGCATTGAAAAACATTGAGAATATAAAATTCTCTATTCACACCTCTAGTCTCATGTTTTATATTTTCGTTAAATTATCTTGCTAGTAAAAAATAAATCCAGGAGGGTAATAATCATGTATCTTTAACAGTCATTATAAGTTTATGAGAAGACATTCATAGAAAAATATCACCTATAAATACTTCCATGGAGATAATACATAAACAAACCAAAAAATGAGCTCAAGTATGTCATTTTTCAATGTTCCAGGGCTCCACTCATTTTTATTACAATTCCTTTCTTGCCATTCCTCCTCTGACTTTGTCAAACAGAGCATCTATTCTAAAATGTTTTCCTTTTAGAAAAACATCCAGTTTACTGTTCACTTTTTTGCGAGGAAAGCTTGGATAGCATTCATTTATCGTTTCTGTCTTTGCCTGTAAACATTACAAAAGACATTATCCATAATCTCAAATGAGTCCTTAACTGTTCTTCTTCCAGTGTTCCTGGGACAGAGACTTAGCTCCGTCTTTGAATTTTACATTACTAAGCCACATTCTAATTTCTTCTTTGTTTTTAAGCAGTTTGAGATTTGTGTATTTTTTTAAATTTAAACTAAGTTCAAGTATTTTTAAAACAATTTTTTCTCATTAGGAAAAGTATTGGGATTATCTGATTGTAAGTTTTGTTATCTTTTGTTGAAAACATTGATCTTTTAAAAAAATGTAGACAGTGGCTCGGCTGGTGTGGCTCAGTGGTTGAGCATCAACCCACGAAGTCAAGGTTTGATTCCAGTCAGGGTACATGCCTAGGTTGCAGGCGTGATCCCCAGTAGGGGGAGTGCAGGAGGCAGCCAATCAATGATTCTTTCTCATCATTGATGTTTCTATCTCTTTCTCCCCCTCTCCCTTCCTCTCTTAAATAAATAAAAACATATTTTTAAAAATGTAGATGGTGATCATCTCTTTCTCTGGACACCTTAACTGAGCCAACCTTTATCCTTCCTTTCGGTGACCTTCCTTCTAAATTTTTCTAGAAATAAAGACCTATGTCAGTAGTTCCCAATGTGGAGCACACACCCCACAGGGGGCAATTTGATTTTTAAGGGGGGAAATTTGAGAATGAGTTATTAAAAGTGGATTTTTTGCATTTCTTATGGTTCTAGGGGCCTCATATACAGTATATAAATATATATTGTGACATATTTATGCATTTCAGTTCTTTGTTATATGTTTTGAAACTTTATTTGCTATTTCTTCATATCACTCATATTATTTTTAAACAATTTCTTAGTGATTTCTTACTCAGTACTTCAACTGTCCTTTCATTCTTTTATTTTTCTCTTTCATGGATGCCATGTTCTTTGGAAGTTTGTTTAGACCAAGATAATGGCCTTTTGGGTTTTCTCCATATGAATAGTTCACTTTTCAAATAATAAGAATTATATGTCATGGGAGGGCGGTATCAGGATTTTAGAGATGCTTAGGTGGGGCATGGCCAAAAAAAGGTTGGGAACCACTTATATGCTTTATCTTTTATTATTATTGCATTAGTAAATCTATGTTACATACAATTTATCATTTGTAACTGTACAGTTCAGTGACATAAAGTGCATTTACACTATTGTACAACCATCACTACTATCCATCCATAGAACTCCTCTCATTTTGCAAAGCTGAAACTCTGTACCCATCAAACACTAACTTCGAATTCCCCCTCTTTCCAGGCCCTGTAACCACATTTCAACTTTCTATCTCTAGGAATTTGGCGATTCTAGGTTCCTCATGTGCTCCACTTCACTCCTCTGTCTCACACCTGCCCCACAGTCAGCGTGTCCAGAACTAGACTTTCCATCTTCCACACTCATATCCCTCCTCTTCCCCTCCATTTCCCATCTCAGAGAATGGCACCAGAATGCACCTAATTTCTGAAGCCTGAGTTGGTCTGAAATCTCTCCGGCCCACAGCCTCTATCTAACTGCCACTGTCACCGTCTTTGTGCAGACTGGAGTGATTTTTCCCTGAGCGTACTGTCACAGTCTCCTCATTCATGTCCCCACCTTCCTGCCTCCTAAAAGGAAGCCCTCTTTCTATGATGCAAATCTGACCACGTCATTCTCTTGCTTAAAACCCTCACTAGCTCCCCATTGCTTTAAGATAAAGTCCAGATCCTTGAGGTGACTAACAACGCCCTTAATTATATCACCTCTAAATTATATACCCCTTCAGCCACATCTTCCCTTTACCTCACACCCTCAATTCCGGCAGGACAGAATTTCTTTTCCGTTCCTGTGATAGCCCTGCATGCTCTCACCAGAAAGCTTGCCCCTGCAGTTCCTTCTCTCTGACACACTGACTACTTCCTCCTCCCCTTTATCCGGCTTACTTCTTTCCAGTCATTCTTTAGGCCTCAGTTTACTAACGACTGCAACTGCTAAAATTTATTTTGCAATTGCTATGGGCTGGGCGCTGCTCTAAGCTCTGCATATTTTCTTTCTCTCTTTTTTATAATGCTTTAAGTCATAGCATGATTTTTCCCTGGTTCTAGAACCACCTTTAATATTTTTAGTTAAGTATTTACCAACCTATGTGGGTTATAATCAAATTATTATGATGATTATGAATATCCAAATTTTCATTAGTGAAAATTTGTTCATATATATTCATCTAGATTTCTCCAATGTGCAACAATTCTTAGTTAAAAGGCCAAATTTATTGTAGTTTTAATAAATCCCACATTATTACAATTCAAATGGGCTTAACATTATCAATTATAACCTTAATGAGGAGTAAAAAGTTAAAAATTATAAATGTGTGGCTTTTGAAATGAATATGGTATGCTATTGGTCTGGTGTGGAAATGGATCAAAATACATTTACTTAATCCTCATGACAGCTTTATAGAGACATGGCAAGGCTATCATCACCTCCATTGTACAGATAAGGAGAAATTGGGTAACACGCAGAAAGTTACATAGCTATTCTGTAGCAGAGCCAAGATTGAAACCTCTGCTGTTAAGTCCAGGCCTCATGCTTAATCACTGCTCCCTTTTCTGGTTGCTTAAATCTATGTGCATGTCCTCCTCTATCACTACCAATTTCTCCTACCATAAACTTAGCAAACTGTATTGTGTTTCCATTGCTTGTTGCAATTGCTTGTGATCACTTACTGCATTTGTAATAACTGGAAATTCAGTGAGGGCAACTGTCTAGTAAATAACAGTAAATATTTTCAGTGAATGAATAAATGCATGAATGATACCCTTAGAGCTATAAATGGATTAGAACAAGAGTGTTCCTGGAACAGCGGAGGAAAATAATCTAGAAATATCTAGAAAAACAATTATTGTTTCTCTCACTCAGAGAGGAAATAAAGGTTTAAAAAAAAAGGGTGATGGTCTGTGGAGTAGAAATAACTTTGATTGATGTGGAAAAGCTATTTCTAGAAAGCTGGAAAAATGTATATATAACTTTTAACCTTTAGATAAGATAAAAATATTTACTATAGGAACTGAATCCTTGAATTATATTCAGGGGCTACATGGGCATTTTTTTAAAGCTTTTGCTGTGTTTCTTTCTTGTTTTCAGGACTGAGTTAATAGTCTCAACACAAAACATCTCTGTATGACTTGAGTTGGTTAGGAATTCTTAAGGTTGAATAGATGCTAAAGGTACTTTTAGGATAGAGAATATTACCAGCTTTTAAAAAATATGTTTCAATGAAGGGATTAAGAAAAAGTCCTCACAAATGACAGTATGGTGATTACCCGAGGGAAAGTGGGGTGGGGGAAGGAGGAGAGGGTAAAGGGAGGATAAATGGTGATGAAAGGAGACTTGACTTGGGGTGTTGAACACACAGTACAATTTACAGATGATGATTATAGAATTGTACCCCTCAAACCTGTATAATTTTATTACCCAATGTCACTCCAATAAATTCAATTAAAAAAAGAAAATATGTTTCTTACCCCCATCAGAAACTGACATGTCATTCATTTATATTTAGAAAGAGCACATATTAAAAGAGCCTCCAAATATGAGTGATTCACTCCTTTCTCATTACTTGGGACAGACTTTCAATGGATGCTATAGGAAGAGAATTACCAGGGTGATTAAGGAGAAGTACTTTATAGTTAGTTGTGTGTTTGTCTATTTCATTGAAGGCTTCTCCTTAGCAGAGTGTGAGCTACTTTCACTTTTATCTCCCAACACCATCTCCTTTTCGCCAAACACTGATCTAGGCACCCGGAATAGGACAGATACAAAGCCCCCTTCCTCCTGATGCTTATTTTCTCAAAGCATATGATCTGCCTACAGAATTCTTTATCTAGATAGCTGGGGTTTGTTTGACTTTTCTTTGTTTTGGTTTTAAATCTTGTTTTTTCTCAATAAAGTGGAAAAGATGGAATGGAGGATGGTTTCTGAAACTTTTACTTGAAAATTCACATTACTTCTTTACATGAAATTTCAATACAGCTAAAAGAGGGATAAATGGTCCTCATATTCAGAATGCTCTTCCATTAACTTCTCATGGGGCACAAATCCCCAAAAGGTTGCTCCTTTGTAACTGTCCTCATCTTGTAAGCTTATCTTTAGGAATGAAGATTACAGCTTTTTGTGAGTTCTTTCAGAAGTTTAATTTTTATTTTCCAATTACAGTTCACTTTCAATATTATTTTGTATTGGTTTCAGGTGTACAGTATCGTGGTTAGGTAATCATATACTTTTCATAGTGTTCCCCTTCGATATTTCCAGTACCAAACTGGCACCATACTTAGTTATGAAATATTATTGACTGTATTACCTATGCTTTATTTTACATCCCCTTGACTATTTTGTAACTATCAATTTGTACTTCTTAATCCCTTCACCTCTTTCTCACAGGTGATATATTAGTAGCACTTACCAAGTTTGATGGAATAATGGGTGAACACGTTGGTCACTATCACCATTGGCAGAGCAGGGCCATAGGGACATTGGGTTTTGAAATATGGTAAGGGCTCAGTGTAGAGAATAAGGTGTGGATTTCTAGGCAGCTGGGAGTAACATGAGGACACAGGTGGAGCTGTTAGCAGACAGCATGAGTTCTTTTCTTTCCCTTCTTCCCTGGTGTAACCTTGAGACCTTCTCCAACATAGTTCTAAGCATCTCTTCAAACCTGAGTTTTTGTACATTCTAATCAGAATAGGATGAACGGGGAAGAAGGGAGACAGGAAGCACTGGGTCAACATAAAGGTGTTCTCTTTCCATCATAAGTTTTTAGGATTGAACTACGATTGATTGTGTAATCTCAAAATGGGACCATGATGTGTAGAAATTTGTGTTCAAAGCAGTTCTCCTGCAAATGGTCATTGAGTCATATGATCATGTATACAAATAATTGCCATTTCATTTTTGTAAGAATAAATTAGCTGTGTTGAATTATCTGTGATCTTCATGGCCCTAATTTAATGGTAACAGTGAAAATAATTTCTAGAATATTTGTATAAATACTATAGGAAGCTTTTTTGGGGGAAGTGGGGCCAAGGAAACACAACAGTTGGGTTTACCAATCTAAAAACTTTCTTTCTAAAATTAAACTTCAATCTTTTTTCTCAAGTTTTTCTTCTGAGTTGGTCACAAATTAATTCTTGGGCACAGCTGCCCCTACAGGTGTTTGAAATCAAGAGGAGCTTCCCACCCCCAGAGTTGCTTTTGTGACAGGATGTAATTTATATGCCCCTGAACTCCACCTCGGTGTTCTTTCCTGTTGTAGGGATTCCGACCACTGAGCTGTGAGTACAAGATGGAAAATGTAACCAGAATGGTGGTGTGTGACCTTGGGAACCCGATGGTGGCTGGAACAAACGTAAGAGAAAACCAGAAGCACTTACTGATTTATGTCTAATTGAATTTTAAAAGAAACTAATGGAAAGCTCCCCAATTTGCACTCAGCAATTTAGTACATAGCAATTAAAACAAATTAGGCAGGAAATTACCAGACCAGGGTAGTGGGATTTAGCATTATAACCAACAGAGTGGATAATCTAAGGTTAAAAACAAAGATGAATACTTTTGTATGCTTTCTCTTTGAACATCACTCTTACACATCTTTTAGTCACAACAAGTCTATAAACATTTTTTTTTTTTACTACAGATTTTTTGTTGACTGTTTTTCTTTGGATTTACTACAACTTTTTCTTGAATTAAAAAATAAATACAATATAAGTATTTAAGAATAACAATTAAAAATTTTAGCAAAGATGATTAAATTTTTATTTCTAATATACCTCCCATATGAATATCATTCACAGTACTTTCATATTAAAATATTATAATAATTCAGCTTTTAAATCAGCTTTACCAGGTATTACTTGAAGAACTGGTATCTTACTTAAAGAATAATATATTTTACCTGAAGAAGAATACAGAAAAATGTAGCAAGAAAAAGAAAGGGTTAATAATGATCTGTAACATGCTCATGAAATAATGAGTTGGTTTATTTCCTCTTTTCTTCCTCCTCCCCTAGCCCTCACCACTCCTCCTCCTCTTTTTCTTTCTTCTCTTCCTTCACCAGCTTCTCCTCCTCCTCCTTTTTCCCCCTTTGTTTCCAGATTTAGGAATTTCCCATTCAATATTACTTGTGGACAAAACATTTATTTTATGCAATTGCTGTTTACATGTTTACATAAGAACTTCTTGTAATAAATATCATAGTAGAAATAATTATTTTTTGAAGTCATAAATCAGAAACATATTCTGAAATCTGCAAATACTACATAATTAAATATTACATAAACTAAACATATACATTCCCCTATTTTAAATTAGATGTTTATGATGATCAATGGAATAGTTTGTTTGAAAAAAATTTTATAATTACATAGGTTTGTATTAGAACAACTTCCAAAATTATATTCCAAAGAGACCTTATCCCTTGAGATAGCCTTTAAAGAAGGGTTCTGTGGTCATTGCTGAATGTCATGTCCTCTGGGACACTCAGGTGCACGTAGCATTTTAAAGCTACTGAGAAGTGCTGCAGTAAATAAACCTCTCAGCCAGAGTTTCACACATGTGTTTGAGCCTTTGAAAGTTTCTATCAAGAAATACCTATTCCCACCCTGGCTGGTGTGGCTCAGTTATTTGGAGAGTCGTCCTGTACACCAAAGGGTCGCAGACTTGATTCCTGGGCAGGGCACACACCCAGGTCATGGTTTGTAAGGGAGGCAACCGATTGATGTTTCTCTTTCACATCGCTGTTTCTCTCTCTCCCTCTCCCTTCCTCTCTCTCTAAAATCAATTAGAAAAACATATCCTTGGGTGAGGATTTAAAAAAAAAATTTAAGAAAAAAACCCCACAAATACCTATTCCCAATTTATACTTTAGGATATTGTGCTAGAAAAATATTTTTGCTTTTTTACAGTATAATAAACACTGTACCATTGATACTGGGTAATTTTTAAAAAGGTACTAAGCTATACAGACTAGTAAGCTCACTTCTTGGTTAAAAAAAAGTAAATATTTAAATGAAAGATCAACTTTTATAAGCTAACATGTATTGATGATCCTCTGTGTTATAAACCCATTACTGGGTGGTTTTTCAATATTGTCTCATTTAATTTTCACAACAACCAACTACTTTAAGGGTCAGGTATTTCTCCTATGTTATGGATGAGAAAACTGAGACTCAAGAGAAGTCAAATGAATTGCCCAAAGTCACACAGGTAATGAAGGACAGACCCAAGATTTGAACCAGGCCTGTCTGCAAAATTGTGATGAGCACTTGGGTGAAAACTAATGGGTAACAGATGAGATACTTAAACGAGGCCATGAAAGACAGAATGGAAATTTAAGCTGAGATATTAGAACATTTTTCTTTAGAATCCTTTTCTCTAGAAGCTAATAAATCCTTTTACTAATTTTCAACCACAGTCCAACCACCTAATTTGATACGAAGAGTTCTCCTTAAGGCCAAAGAGAAATGAATTGACGTGGTGGCAATGGTGTTAACATCTATAGGTGACTGGGCACTAATTCCTTTTTATCAGTATTAAAAGTATTAAATCTAGACCAGAAGTCATTTAAACTCATCAATAACTAAGAATAATCATGGAACAGGAACTGGCCACCAGTGACATTCAAAGTGGAGGGTAAAATGACAGTGTGGTCTTAACCACAAGTGTGTTTATGTGAAACCATGTCAATCCGTTTTATCAGCAAGTAATCTTTAGAAGTCAAGGAAGTAAATTGTTTCTATTCATTTATCTCTGAGGTCTATAGTGGAAGAAACCTAATAGCTTTCTTATCTCACTTTTTAATGCCCTTAAGCACATTCGATTTTATTGCATTCTGTTTTGTTATAAAGCACTTTGATTTATTTACTACATTTTGTACTTTAAAAAGAATACTCTCGTTAATGGTATTTTATTCATCTTAATTCTTGGCTTTAGCAATTGTATTTCCTCAGCATTTGAGGAAGATGTCTGAAGGGCATACAGGAAGTCTCTACCTTTGCAAATCTTCTGTAAATCTGAAATTATTTCAAAACATAAAGTTAAAACAATTAAAACTTAAAATACAAAATAACATTATCTTAAATTTGTCTCCAAGTGTATAACTATAAAAGCTTGTAGTCTTTATTTTTTTAAATAATCTTCATAACAACCCTATGATGTAGGGAGGGAGGATTTCAGTTTTATGCATGAGACTCTTCTGGCATAAAGGAGGTAAAAGAGTTGCCTCTCACTGATGAAAAATTGCTCTGTTAGGTCTTAAACTCAGGCCTCAGGATTGCCAATTTAGTGTTGTTTTTTTTTACTTTTATCAGGAACTTTGCTGTTTTTCTCTTGCTTCTATCCAATTAACTACCAAATAAAGACAAAATTCCTTCATAAAAAAAAAAAGACTCTCGAGGGCTGTAGTAAAATTCCAAAGGTAAAAGCAGTCCTAAATATTAAAAAACATTATAATAGTTTTCAAGCAACTTTATGTTTTAATTTAACAAAATATTCAAGGCAGTATTCAGAAGTGTTACTTCTGATTTGTAAGTAGTAATGTCATTTTCATAGAATAGCTACAGTAATATAAAATATTTACATACCAATGAGATTCATAAAAATTTGCAAAATCTTTTAAACAGGAAAACAAGAAAATAGTGGTTCAAC
This sequence comes from Myotis yumanensis, assembly GCF_028538775.1. Classification (NCBI taxonomy): domain Eukaryota; kingdom Metazoa; phylum Chordata; class Mammalia; order Chiroptera; family Vespertilionidae; genus Myotis; species Myotis yumanensis. The sequence goes on from NW_027223752.1 coordinate 100,422,093, forward strand.
AATGACTCCTTAGAATCAATGCCCAGAGATCTGGTTTTAGATTCCACTTAAGAACATGTGTATCTTTTACTAGTATGAATTTGTCACACCTTTTATCTTCACCCCACACTGAATTGTTCTATAATGAAGATCAATATTAGGTAGACTTCATCACAGTATAGTAAGATCCCCATCACTGGAAGTGTACAAACAATGGCACACTCTTGTGTAAGGACTGGCCTTGTCTGGGCCCTGCTGTCTCAACTGCATGACTTTCAGCTCTCAGTCGTCCAGGATAAGAGCAGAAAAAGGAACAGCAATCCAGAGTGGTGTTTTGCAGGATAACGTTAAAATATTTTATGTTGTGTATAAGGTTCCTCCCATGTAATAACGTAGTGTGTTGTATTTGTGTGTGTGTGTTTGTGTGTGTTTTTTTAATTTAGTATTCTCTGGGCCTCCGATTTGCAGTTCTACGTCTTGAGAAAACAAACGTGAGCATCAACTTCGATCTTCAAATCAGAAGGTTAGACCTTTAAATGCCTAACACTCGATATTAAAACGATACGTAGTGAAATGAATGCTCCTTTATCTTAAAAGTTCATCTGAAATTTGAACCCAGACTTTCACAGCCCATTTTTCTTTTGTTTATCTCAGTTATTTCAGTTCTTTCAATGTTTTTGGTTCTGAAAAATAGATTGCATTCTGTAGGCCAAGTTATGAGAGTAAAATTTTGTCCTGGGCACCCCCGCCTCCCTTCACCTCCAGTTTTCCTCATTCTGATGCACATGCCTTCTACCACTTCCACTCCCTCCACATCCCTACCATGCTCTCAGGTGGGGGTTAACTAATCCCTAAGAACAAAATTTCTGCAAAAAAAGCATAGATTTTGCATTAGAAATCTTGAAATCTTCTAACTTTTCAAGAATGAATGAGTCTCTCTCTGATGGTTCAATGTGAGCACCAAAGCAAGATGCAGATAAGATCATACATGGGGTGGGGCAAAAATAGGTTTACAGTTGTGAGTACACGAAACACAGAGTTTTTCTTGAATTATTATTTATGAATTCTTGTGCTGTATTATTTTCCATACAAACAATTATAAACCTACCCTTGCCCCACACTGTATTCAAAGGGCATAGCCTTCTCTGGCAACAATGAGCTGAGTCATACATAGCTTCCCCCTTTCTCTAAGACTAATTCTGCTCAGGAATTCAAGTGTGACTTTAACCTTTCACCATCTATTCTGTTTGCTTCTTCTGGCCAAAAATATTTCATGAGTAGGAAGACCCATAGAGAGCAGTGTTTATGAGGGCCAGGAGTCCCAACTGTGGACTGCAACCCATTATCCAATAATGGAATCCATTTATTGACTATAGACTCATATTAAATTGATGAAATATAATACATCAATTGATGAAATGTAATACATCAGAGGCCTATTCATGAAACATCCCTTTCAGATAAATATAAATATATAGTAAGATATCCTGGGAGATGTATATATATATATTATGTTATGGCCTGCAATTTTAAAAGCTTAAAAGACACTGATGTGGACAGCACATACAGGCCTTTCATAGTTATTTGTAACTTGCCCAGCACGTTCTAATATGAACATCAGTATCTACAATTTCATTCTCAAATATTAATGTGCATCATGGCTAATCTCTAAATGTACCTTCTGTCCTGCAAGAGGGTGTCATTGAAGTGTGAGGATTTTTAGAAAAATTATTTTGCACAATGGATTATTTTAATAGCTACTTAATTAGAAGTTTAAGATTAAAGAAAAACCTATAAACTTTATAAGAATATAGGCAATTTCAAAAAATCTACAACCTATGTCACAGACCATATTTCCCACATTTTGTGCTATATTTCCAGGGAGAAGGGTTTTTGATATTCTTTTCTGACCTTACTTGGGTCTTTTAAATTTTAACTTAAATATATTTTGCTGAATCTTAAATACTTTAAATTTTTTAATCCAAATTAGTGATGGGATATAGATAGAAGGAATTATTCTTCATTGTACCCTTTATTGTACCAAAAGCTTACTGAATCACTTTTTTTTTAAAAAAAAAACTACATAAATGTATATTTCCCAAGGAACTTAGTTATTCATAAATATTTTCTCTTGGGTAATCAGTTAATATTTGTAAGTTTTCAGAGAAAAAACAACAACAACAAAGAAAGAGTGCTCCAAAGTGGAGGACCACCATCACTCCAGGCAGCAGGCCAGTTTCCAATTCTCACCGTCATTGCCTGTGACATTGATCCTGTGGTGGCATGTAGCTTTGTGTCACTCGGGGGAAAGATACACCTTTCATAAAATATGCAGCCTTTATTTTTTTAAAGAGTCTGTTACAAAGGTGCAAAGCAAATTCCTTAACCTTTCCCATTACCTTTGACTGCAGTTATGGATAATAGAATAGATGCAATTTGCAGTTCACTCGGGGAGCAGAGGGCACCAATAATGTTCTCTACCTTCTCCAGTTCCACCCTGTAGATCAGGGGTGGGGAACCTTTTTTCTGCCAAGGGCCATTTGGATATTGATAACATCATTCACGGGCTACACAAAATTATCAACTTAAAAATTAGCCTGCTATAGTTGGTCAAACATTTAATTAACTCACCCCTGATGCCTTGGCAGGGCCAAACCGAATGATATCACAGGCCTTATATGGCCTGCAGGCCAACGTTCTCACCCCTGCGTAGATCATCATTGAAATACTGAATTAGATGATAAAGTGCTGAATTTGATGGAAAGTAGAAATAATCACATTCTTAACATCCCCCTTCATCTAACATCATGACTATTCCATCCCGTATATGCTATAAAACTTATGACTATTTTAACATTATTTTGAAAAATATAAAAATGTGAAAATGCAGAAAGAACTGGGGGGGCCTACATAAAGCATCAATTCCAAAAACATACATTATAGTGATAAAAGCATTTGAGAATACTTTTAGTTCTCAAATACGAAAGCATTTGAGAAGTGAGCATTTATCTGCATGCTTTTCTGGCAGACTCCAAAGATGTAAATAAGTATTAAATGGATGGTTTGTGTCCAGTTTAAATGTGTTTAAACCAAAACTAAACTAAACCAAATGCTCTGAACTCTAAAGCTTTTGTCCATATTGACCACCGTTACCCACATTTAATGCTCTTTTTCACAAATAGAACCCAAAAGAAAACTGGACTTTACAAATTAATAAACTTAAAATATTTTGTGTTACCAAATGTTTGCATTAAATGGTGTCTCCATGCCCTGGCACTGTGTGACATGTAAACATTTTCCTCTTTGTGTAGAGTGGGTCTCAGAGAGCAATTCCCATGCACGAACACATCTTTGTGATCATCGTTGCTGTTGCTCCATCAGTAATGGTGAAATGAACATTATACTAGTATTGCCTTTGCTGATATTCCAAAGACCACAGAAAGCATAGAGGGATTGCTAGAAAATAAAAAAATAGGCCACAGTAAAGAAAAAGAAAATTGCATTGGAGTAAAAGGTAAAAGACATCTTTATCCTTGATGCATGACGGAGGGTGTAGTCACGGAGAGGAAATTCAGCATTCCTTGCGTAGAACTAGCACTGATAGTTTAAGTAGCTCAGCATCCAGGGCAGTGGCAAATTGCTTGTTTGAATATAGCAGTGATATTAGTGAGGGAGGTTTCCTTTCAGGAAAGAGGTCAAAGAAGTATCTAAGTTATATATCAAGTCTGGTATCTTTCTCACCGGGAGTTTTGTTGACATCACTGGTTGTAGTACCAACTGTCATGTCAAGCTTGTGTGGCAGGATGAATCTGATTAGCCAACCAGGTCTAGCCTCTGAGACTGCTTTTGTTAAATTTCAAAACTGACTCTGTAAGTCTCATATTGGACTCCTGTCCCTAGATGATTTTAGTGCTTAACATATATTTTCAGTGTGTTGTGAATAATGAAAATCGTGTTATTTGAACCTCTTAGAAAGAAAATACAATAGAATTATGGAATAACTTAAGTGACACTTCCCCCCCATCATTCTAATTTACACTTCCACAAAATGGTAATGAACTAGAAAATAGAACAAAGTCTAGTTAATCTGTGGAACAAGTAGACTTAAATTTCCAAACTAAAGCTTCCCATAATGGGTTTGGAACCACAAAGTCTGCAATAAGTGGAGTTTACATAATGACTTCTTATTGGTTAGTAATTCAGAATCCTGCCTTTAAAAAAAGAAAAAAATGTTTTAGTTGACTGATCCTCCCCAGATGTGATAATAATAAAAGGGCCTGGAAACTGGTGTTCAAACTTTGGTGAACAAGTCCCCCTAGGCTCATCACAAGCTTAGCAGTGATTCCCATTACCGGAAATGAGCCTGACATTTGCCTGTTTATGTCTTTTATATGTGTTTGCAGTTTAAGTTGCCTTATCAGTATATACAATTGAACAGGACTTTTACAAAGCAACGTGGGAACAATTCTATCTTCTCCTTTGAAAGCAGACTTTTATCCTGTCTTTTCTAGCTCCCACATTTAGAAAGCGTCAAAAGCTAAACAGAACATACCCGTTACCATCATTGCAGTGTTAGAGCCTGTCCATTGAATCTGTGAGATTCCGTGGGAAGAAGAGGTGCTTACTCTTCCTAATGAGACCTAAATATAATCATGGCCTGTTAGTGATGGTGTGGCCACATCTCAGTTTGCTACAAGCTGCATAGTCCTTTGGGATATGAGGGTGACTTCGATGAAAGCACAGAAGGACAATAAATGCAAGTGAGATTTGCATCCAAAGCTCAGCTACTGGGTCAAGCCTCTTGAGACACAGTTCATCTTCCTTACAGTACTGGCTGCTTAACACAAGTTTTTTGAGAGGAAACACTCTCTTTGCCAGTAATTATTTTGGCATAGTTAAATTTTATGTCTACTTATATTTGCTTGAGAGAAACAGCAAACTTAAAAATCATTTTGCCACTGTGCAAAGAAATATTATTAAACATGTACCTTCCATCTTGAGATTCTTTTTTTTAAAAAAAATTATTGATTGACTTTAAAGAGAGAGAGAAACATACATTTGTTGTTCTACTTAGCTATGCATTCATTGATTGATTCTTGTATGTGTCCTGACCTGGGATCAAACCCGCAACCTTGGTATATCAGGACAATGCTCTAACCAACTGAGCTACCTGGCCAGGGTCCCAGCTTGAGATTCCTGATGCACGTGACAAACATCCATGTCATCTGCTCATTGCCTCTGCACGAACTGCCCAACTTTCTCTGATCTCCCTTCTTCACGATACTGGCCAAGCCTCTGCTCACCCCCACCCCCACCCTAGTCAGTCAGTGAGCAGGCAGTGAATGCACACTTATTTTAATATTACTTGAGAAAAAACCATAAGGAAGATAAATTTGCTGCCCAAACAATGTATGGTATGATGCATTCCAGAGCCAAATGCAAATGCTTTTTCCATTATGTGCAGCTTTTGGATTATTCTTGCCAGTCCTCCTTTTTATGAGCATGGAAAATCAGAAGTTGACTATGCTGTCCTTTTTCATTTGATGGGCAAGGAATATGATTCTCGGAGAAGTTAAGGAATGTGTCCAAGATAGATGCTGGAAAGTGAACTCAGCTCACTGCCTTTTGGGTTTAGCCATTGAAGCAGAAAAAGGATTAGCTTCTCTAGGTATCAACTGTGCTTTCTGATAAGATGTCTCCTCATAGAAAGTTATATTTATTACTTTTGTTCATAATGGATCTTAGCATTTCCATATATAAATGGTTATGATTTTGTAGAATGGATATGCCATTGTTTTCTGAATGATCATGTTGGAAATGTGTGTTGCTTAAATGATATACAGAATGTATTTTATGATCATATATTATAGTAACATGTCTGAGAAAGTATATTTAAATTATATGTCATTGTGTTTTAGTTCCAACAAGGACAATCCAGACAGCAATTTTGTGAGCCTGCAAATCAACATCACTGCTGTAGCTCAAGTAGAAATAAGAGGGTAAGTAATAAACAAAGCATTGTAGTAGTTATACTACATATAATAATAGCTTTCTGTATATGAGAGTGATGATAAAATACCAGTAAAAACTATATGGAATTTTCCTAATGCATTCAAGATCACAGTTCACTTTGGTATAAATTTTCATTCTTTTCTACCCATTATTAGCCTTCCATTGCAAAGTAGAGTAAACCCTGTATGGTAATTAAGTCTAAGGATATCAAAACAAGGGCTCACTTTATTCCTCAAACTGACAGTTCAATAATCAAACTATAAAAGCTGGTGGTAAGAAAACAGATAAAATGGACAACCGTGTGACTGCCTGAAAGTCTCACTTCTCCAGTAATTATTTTGGCATAGTGAAAATTCAGCCTCACCATACCACATCTTGAGTTTAAGAAATGGCTAACTCTGAGATGTGAGGGTTGATGGAATCTACATTTTATAGCTTTTTCATTCTGTCCTATTCTTTGAAGAAGGTGCCAATAAGCCATCAATCGGGAGACAGGAGGAAAGTGGTCAAGTAAAAGGCTTGAAATAACTACCATCTGGGAAATTCATCCTGTGGGGAAAAAAGAAATCAGTAATGGACTGCATGTAGTTCTTATCTTGTGCAAGCGTGGACGTCATTACTTTTACATTAATTCTTGTTTCTTCAGAACAACCAGTCGGCTAAAAAATATCAACTGGTTTGGGGCTGAATTGTCACTGGGACTCCAGCAATCCCAGTTCCCTTTTGCTTTCCATAGGGCTGAGTGTTCACATGCCTCCGCCATGGCAACTACAGGTTTCTGCACTCAGAGCCATTGTCACCTGGCATTTTCTTACTCTGCCCCCTGCTGCTCTCAAGGAAGGGGGTGTCTACCTCTATCCTGGCACCTCTGAGGCTCCACCTCATGGGTTAGAGAATAATAATAATGCCTAACGTTTATTGATACTTCCAGGTGTTACCCCACCGTGTTAGGACATCTGAGTGCGAACTAGTGTCCTTGCTGTAGAACTGAGGGAGTTTGGGCTCAGGAGTTAAAGGCTACACAGCTAGGAATTGGGGGCTGGAATGGAAGTACAGGCAGCCTGTCCTAAGTGCATGCTTATAAATGTCAGCTAGGCAACCTATGAGATGGAGTTCCTTGAACATTATCTACACAAAATCTCATTTTATGTATGCTTTTGTGTGTTTTTTCCATTCAAATGATGTTTTTGACATTCACCCACTTTAGTCCATGTGCCTATAGTTCATTCATTTTGACTGCAGAAGAGAATAACGTAAAACTATACCATAACTTATTTATCCATTCTACTCTTGATGAATATTTGGGGGTTTTCTTGTTTTTATCTACTTTTTTTTTAATAAACTTTCTTGTATATATTTTCTGACTATCAGAATAGTTTATGCTCAGATGTGGAATTTTAGGATCAGAGAATATACAATGTTTCCATTGCTCCACATAATTACTACTATTATTATTTTCCTCATCCTTTGATCTGTTTATTGATTTTTAGAGAGAGGGAAAAGGGGAGAGAGAGAGAGAAAAATATTGAGGTGAGAGAAACACTGATCAGCTGTCTCCCGTAGGCACCCAGGCTGGGGATCAAACCTGCAACCGAGGTATGTGCCCCTGACCTGAAATTGAACTTGAGATCCTTTGGTCCTTGGGCTGATGCTCTAACCACCGAGAAAAGCCAGCCAGGCGCAGTCTATTTACATTTAAAGTAATTGTTGATAGATTTGTACTTATTGCCATTTTATTCATTGCTTTCTGGTTGTTTTTCATAGTTCTTTTCTGTTCCTTTCTTCTTCTCTTGCTCTCCTCTCCTATGCATTGAGGACTTTCTGTAGTGTGAGGTGTTTGGATTCCTTTCTCTTTATTTTTTGTCTATCCATTATAGGTTTTTGGTTTCTGGTTACCACGAGATTCATATATAACAAGCGATGTTTGTAGCAATCTATTATAAGTTGATAGCTCTTTAAGTTCAAACACATTCTAAAACTACTATAGTTTTTACTCCTCCACATTTATGTGTTTTTTTAAAAATTTATCTTTATTGTTGAAAGTATTACAAATGTCCCCTTTGTTCCCTATTGACCCCATCCATCCTGCCCCCAACTACCACCTGGGCCTTTACATATGCATAACACATTAATGTTTCTAACATCATATTTTACAGTGTGAGTGGTGTGTGTGTGTGTGTGTGTGTGTGTGTGTGTGTGTGTTGAATTTTAAAACCAAACTTTCTGGGGAAGAAGCACACTTAGTCATGATTATTGTTCTCTTTATATATTATAGGACTCAACTTAAAATTTTGTTAATGACTTTGACATATATGTTCATGAGAAATATAGATCTGTAGTTTTCTTTTCTTACAATATCTTTTTCTGATTTCGGTATCAGTGGGGTGCCAGTTTTGTAAAATGAGTTGGAATTATTTCTCCATCTGCTCTATTTTCTGAAAGAGTTGTGTAGAACTTGTATTATTTTTTTTCTTAAATATTTGGTAAAAACCACCAGGGAAGCCATGTGAGTCTGGAGTATTTTGTTTTTAGTTTGTTTGGCTTTTTGTTTTTGCAGGAAGGTTTTAATAATTCAATTGCATTCTTTGATATAAAACTATTTATATTCTCTGTTTCTACTTGGGTGAGCTTTGGTAGTCTTTCAAGGAATTTGTCTATTTCATCTAAGTTGTTACATTTTTTCACATGAAGTTGTTCATAATCTCTCATTTTCCTTTTACTATCTGTAGGAAGGACTTCTAATGATGTTCCCTCATCATTCCCAAGATTGGCGATTTGTATCTTCTACCTTTTTCCCCAGATCAGTCTGGCTAGAGTTTAGTAATCTTTTCAAAGCACCATTTTTTTTGGTTCATTGATTTAAAATTTTTTTGTTTTCTATTCCATTGGTTTCTGCTTTTATTGTTATTATTTCCTTCCTTCTGCTCACTTTGCGTTGGGGTTTCTCTCTTTTTTTTCTTTCTCCTTCCTCTATGTAGAAATAGGTCATTGATGGGAGACCTGTCTTCTTTTCTTGCATAAGCGTTTTGTGCTATAAATTTCCCTGCGTTAGTAGCATACGTAAGTGTTGATATGTTGGGTTTTCACTGTAAATTCACTTCAAAGTACTTTCTAATTTCCTTTTTGATTTCCTCTAACTCATAGGAAGTGTCCTGTTTCATTTACAGATATTTGGAGCTAATCTATTTTATTTTTGTGAATTTCTGGTTTAATTCCCCATCCCTCTCTTGATAAGAAAAACACTATTTTTTTAAATCAGAAAAGAAAACAGAAACATTATTATCTATTATCTTTTTAAAAAAATCATAACTAGTATATATATAAATTTTTTCTCCTTCTGTAAATTTAGCTTATCTTTGTTTTGCTAACCAAAAATAATTGAAACTGTTTTATTCCAAAATAAATTTTAAGTTGGGAACTGCTTTTATTTCATAAGTCCAAGGAAGCTAAGGGATTAATGTAGCTATTTTCACATATTCATTTTGCAAGATTAATATTTTTAAATGTATTTCTGTCATCACTTATTGCACTAATGTTTCTAAGTAAAAAAGGTAGAAATGTTTCTATTCATTATACCAATAATCAAAACAGATAATTAAAATTGGGTTTTCTCATATGGGTACCAATTATTTTAATTGCTTAATGTTCAACAATTGACCATTTTTTCTCTAAGTTAGTGTTAAAGTTCTTTTTTAGTCATTTTACAAAATGAAACTCTTTCCTCCAAATACTCAGCAAAAAACATTAGTTCTAATGTTTAATTCTTAAAAATAGTCACTGTGTTGAAAATCTTCTATGTTTAGTCCTCAGGAAAATCTAATCTTCTTTTTGGCCAATGATCTTTATTCCAATGTATGATATCATGCACTGTCTCGAAAAGTTCTTTTCAGAAATTTAGCATCGTTTTGTAATTTAAAATAAACTCACATGGGTTTATTTTGGGGGATGGGAAAACTATTAAGACTTGTTTCATTTGTTCCCAAGTTAGGTAATGTCAGCACTGTCCTTAAACAGGTGTACCTGTCACCTGTTGGCACAGAGGATTAATTTAGCATAGTTATGTAAGAAGTAAACTTGATCACACAAGAAGCAGCACCACATATATTGAGATCTCAAAAAATAAGAAAATTTTACCTTGTATAAAATAGTCAGGACTGAATGGGTTTGTATTAAGAGAGCCTACAATCATGAATAACCATTTTCTGCATAGCTATTGTCTACAGCAGGTAGAGCCAACATTGTTCCATAAATGATAGTCTTTGCTATTTTGGACTAATACTGCTGAAAACAGGGATATGAAACTTGGGTCATGACATACCACTGCATTATCAGATTTTAACTTCCCGATAGCATATAGATTTTAAATGATCAAAAATCTAATTCATTGCTTTCCCACAAAGCTCTTCCCAATATCCAGTGTTACCACTGAGTACCCTAATTTCCTTATTGCTTGAGGGTCTCTGTGAGTAATGCTCTATCCTGCATCTTAGAATGTGAGGCTATTACGTAAGAGTTGTTGGATTACTGCACTGGCTGTTCTCCTAGGCTAATTAGTTAATTATATTCTTTCTCCCTTCCTTCTAAAAAAATAATAACTTTGAAAACATTGAGCAATGCTTCCTTATTTAGTTGGGATCTTCTTTGCCATGGTTTCCCTAGGTTTGGTAAGGTTTTCAGAGGATAGATATGTGAATTCTGTGAGTCATACTTTTTAAATGATTTTGCCACACCCTGTGATAGGTTTCTTTATAGATTTTTTATCTGATTTTGTTATAGAAATGGGCTGGAAACTTTCCTTTTAAGTTGTGTTTACTAAAATCGCTGCAGCCCAGTGGCTCATGTGGTGCACTCTATATTGGAAACAGAGTGGATGGTGCTGAGCAAACCTGAGCTCTGATCTTCACCTGCAATTAAGTCCCTACTTCTCTGGCCTTCAGTTTTTATTTCATTTATACAGTGAGGGATTTTAGTCACAATGTCTCCGTAATACTGGCCCCAGATCGAACTGTATGATTCTGTGGTCCCAGAGAATTCATGACCAGTCCTTTAGGACTAATGATCATAAGAACAAAACAAAACAAAAGTTTTCCTAGAGCCTCACCATGGATGTAGGCATGATGAAATCAACTCTATTGTTGCCAAGCTGAGAAGCCTAAGAGTGAAATAAAGCTTTGGGTGCTGAGGTCATCAAGACCATGTGGGAATGGAAGCCCAAGCGCTCTGGACTTCCCTCTAATGAAAGAAACCTGTCATCTTCCAGACCAGCGGTTCTCAACCTGTGGGTCGCAACCCCTTTGGGAGTCGAACGACCCTTTCACAGGGGTCGCCTAAGACCATCGGAAAACACATATATAATTACATATTGTTTTTGTGATTAATCACTATGCTTTAATTATGTTCAATTTGTAACAATGAAATTGGGGGTCACTACAACATGGGGAACTGTATTAAAGGGTCGCGGCATTAAGAAGGTTGAGAACCACTGGTCTAGACTCTTCTTTACCAAGTTCCCTATGTTTGGTCTAAACAGGATTTAATCAAATTAAGTAGGTAAAGGACGCATGACATAAAAGCAAACCACTCTAAGAGTGGAGGATGTTGAGGTATCCCCCAGCAAGGCTGTGCCCTGCACTTTTTATTTAATAATTACACAGTAAGAATGGATGCAAAATACTTTACAATTTAGTGCATTTCTGTGGTTTTCAGTTTTAAAAACATATTTATAGCCACCCCTGAAAGACAATGCCCCCAAATTAACTTTGACCAAAAGCATTTGAGATGTTTTCCAATTATTTGTGGTTTGCAAGCCAAAAAGTTTATCTTCACAATTTTCCAGATGAGGAAATAGAGACGCACAGAATTTAACCCAATAAAGTGTACTTTCTGCTTTAGAAAGAGGGTGCCAGGGGGAGGAAAAAAGATAAAGTTCGAAGTTGCTAGAGGCTGTGTTAATTACCAGATACCCTTAAAAAGGGCATTTAAGACATCAGATTGCCAAAAGACACGATGAAGTTACTTTTAGCTGAAAGTCTAAAAGTCTTTTAAATATATCTTTAGCTGAAAATTACTAGAAAGCATTTTGGGTTTTCTAAGAATTATCTTTTTTTGAGATTGTGTGAAAATAATCATTTGGTTTATAATCAGCTTTTAATATGGAATAGCGCCATGTACTACATTTCATTCATCCAGTGCTCACTCTCAAGGTGTAAGTTGGAGGCAAAAATGCCTAGCTGTTGAGTTAATATCCTACTTACATGATTACACCATTTAAGTTACCCTTGAGTTATCTATAAAATGACTTTAGAATTATGAACAGGCTTTATTTTGTTTTGGTTCCAGGCCTGACCTTTTGAGAGGTATGACTGAATTAATAGGAAGCCAAAGAAATCTAAGAAAGAGGAATATACAAGCAGTTATTTTTCTACTATGAAGTATTTCACTGGACATTTAACACCCCACACAAAATTCTAGATTTTTAAAAAAATATATTTTATTGATTTTTTTACAGAGAGGAAGGGAGAAGGATAGAGAGTTAGAAACATCGATGAGAGAGAAACATCGATCAGCTGCCTCCTGCACACTCCCCACTGGGGATGTGCCCGCAACCAAGGCACATGCCCTTGACCAGAATCGAACCCGGGACCCTCCAGTTCGCAGGCCGATGCTCCATCCACTGACCCAAACCGGTCAGGGCAAAATTCTAGATTTTTATTCACACAAAAAAGTCCTATTTCTTGATATGGCTGAAAGTAGGAATTATATATCACACACACACACACACACACACACACACACACAGGCATGCACACACTCACACTTACACCGGATCTAATAAATATATATATATATATTTATGTATGTATGTATATGCTAAATTATCCATCTCAAGAGATGAGATAAGCTGCTGTAAAATAGCCAATCTCTGAGCTAGAGACTGGTACTTTAGAGCCTATGGTGGATCTTTCAGACCCTTCACCATTCCGATAGTTATTTTGCTGAACATCACTTTCGATACTGTTTTCCTTATAGGCAATATCCAAATAAATTGAGAGCCACTTTCTCCTGGCACTGTGGTACTGACACTAGTGAAGCATTCTTTACATGTGCCATCAGCAGCAGTTAACATAACTTTCCATGTTTCAGAGTCTCCCACCCGCCGCAGATTGTTCTGCCCATTCATAACTGGGAACCAGAAGAGGAACCCCGCAAAGAGGAAGGAGTTGGACCATTGGTGGAACATATTTATGAGGTAGCTGTTGTCTGGTGAAGCTGTGTTAGCGGTTTATTCATATGCTCTTGACTAATAAATGCTTCATAGCTTTTTAAAAGACAACAAATCTGAGCTTCATACACTGCCCAGATTTGTGCTATTCTGCTATCATATTGCAATGGAGGAGGTGGGGGGGTGTCTTAACAAGACACTTGTTTTTAGTGGTGAGAGCCATTATATAGGGGAAAGCATCTTATCTTGTTACTGCTCTTCTTTGTTAAATGGTCTTTATTTCCTCTCTTTTTAATGTTTAGACAGCCTAAGCATAAAACTAACGAGCTCCCTAGACTTTATTTCACTTATTCTTACATTTTCAGATATCCTTAAAACCCACCCACATCCTAAACTGAAGGTCACCAACCAAAGGTACCAGAGGAACTTTTATGCATTACCCACTATTATACAAAAAAATGTGTATATAATATATATGATGGGTGGATGATGGATAAATAAGAATAATTTTACTGTTCATTCATAAGCCCAATTAAACACAAATAACTTATTCTGAGAGTTGAAGTAGTCTGCTGATTAGTAAAATGTTTTCCAGAAGCGAGCCCGTGGCTCATGAGTAAACCTGGTCATCTTTTCTCACTTCAAATGTCAAATAGTGAATAGGGAGGAGCTTTGCTGATATAGCATCTGAAACATTTAAATGTTTTACAGTTAGAAGCCAAGATATAGTAAACGATTAGTGTAGTAGTTCATTTTTTTATTTTTTAAAATAAAGTTAATGCTCTCAGTGGAGAGTAGTTATTCCTGTTCATTTTCAAGAGAACAGAAGTGGAATTTTGGTAAAAATGATATTCTAAGCCATTATCCATTTGAGGTTTCTTCTTTTTTTAAAAATATATTTATTTTTATTGATTTCAGAGAGGAAAGAACAGGGAGAGAGAGATAGAAACATCAATGATGGGAGAGAATCACTGATCGGCTGCCTCCTGCAAGCCCCCAACTGGGGACCAAGCCCGCAACCCGGGCATGTGCCCTGACCTGGAATCGAACTTCGACCGCCTGGTTCATAGGTTGGCGCTCAGAGATTTCTTCTTGATTAATGCCTTCTTTCCTATGTAACCCATGCCACTGATCTAATAATTCTGACTATGACTTTCATTTCAAACTCCACTCTCTGCACTTAACAATAAAGCCATTTCAAAATTGATGAGCGGTTTACATAGATGGGGAAGAGGCATCAACTCCTGTGCAGTGTGGACAGGAACGCCTCTGTCATCTGCCCAGCCTGCGGTTCAGAAGCAGAAGCCCTGTCCAAAGCTGTGCCTTAAGGTCTCTTGATAGCAAAATGATAACATGGTCCCCAAGGCCACTAGGATTAAGAACTTCACTGGGGGGGAGTGGGGGGAGGGGCAGGGAAAGTTGTCAAATAATTTATTAAACCTTCTGTGCACTACTTTCTGCTTAAGAGTGGTGAAACTATAAAGTTTGAACACATATTCAAATTCAATCATTCTCAGGATTCTCAGGGCAGGCCTGCTTCTAATCTTAGCATAAACGAATCATAAAATTTTGGGGTAATAATCAGAGGCGCCAAAAAAAAATCACTGAATGCTTCTTACATGTCTCAAAATATACTGCTATCAATGCATGCCACGTTGTTTTGATAACACGAATTAAATGGGCCACCTAATAAAGAAAACCAATTATAAATGGTTTTATTGACCACAGCAATTGTCAGAACTGTGGAAAACACACACACAGAGGTCCCTGCTAACTTTGAATTTTTTAAGACCACAATAAATGTGAATATACTTAGTGTTTTTGGTAAGCTGTTTTGTGTCCTGTGAGTACAGGATTCTTTTGCTTGAAATGTTCATCTCTTTCGTTCCCTGAGATTTGCTGATTAAAACAGAAGGAGCTCAGCTTTGAAATGCGCACTTGAAGTGAACTGTGGTGAGCCCGGGCCTTTGGCATTTGATGGATAGCCATGTTTCCAGAAGGTGAAAGAGAGTGCATCACATATGGTTGCAATTGGCAAGTCAGTAGTCAGGAAAGAAGCGATTTCAGTGCAAAGAAAGAATAACTGGGTTTTGAAAGCATATAATTCAAATTGCATTTCTAACACTGCAATTAAATTAATATAAATTTAAGGTAAGCATCACATTGATCAGACATGGTTAATGTGGTCTGTGCAAAGGAAATCTGCTCTGCGAGCCTCACAGATTGAAGAGTCTGCCCTAAGCTCCAGCACATCCTACTTCCAGAGCTCTTCTTGCTTTTAGAGACTCTACTTCCTATTTTTCACAGTCATAGTCCAGATGATGTAAAACCAAAAGTCATGCTTTCCAGAATGGGTGCAGACTGTGTGGAGTTTGAGCTCCTTTTCCTGCCTGCGTTGTCCCGTAACAGGATGTGTTCCTTGCTTGTAGTTGCACAATATCGGACCGAGTGCCATCAGTGACACCCTTCTGGAGGTGGGCTGGCCGTTCTCTGCCCGGGATGAGTTTCTTCTTTATATTTTTCATATTCAAACTTTGGGACCTCTACGATGTCAAACAAACCCAGATATCAACCCACAGGATATAAAGGTAGGAGCCTGGTCTAACCTACAGATTTGCTTACTTTTTTTGTTTGTTTGTTTATCCTCAGCTGAGGATATTTTCCCGGAGAGTGTTAGGGAGGGAGAGAGACAGAGAGAAACATCAATGTGAGACACATCGATTGGTTGCCTTTCGCACGTGTCCCGACCAGGGCCAGGGATTGAACCTGCAACTGAGGTAAGTGCCCTTGACCGGAATCGAACCCCAGACCCTTAATCTGCGGGCTGGCTCTCTATCCACTGAGCCAAACCAACTAGGGCAGATTTGTTTACTTTTTATGGTAAGGAATAAACCAAAACAGTGGCATGTATATATATATATACATATACATATACATATACATATACATATATACATATATATATGCAAAGTAATCATGTTTGGGTCTTGGGTGAGGTCTGAGACTCTGCCTCTCTGTAAACACTCCTCCTCCCTCTCTTCCCACCTCCCCCCCACCCCCCATAGCCACAGACCTGGTTTGCTGGTCACACTTCACCCAATGAGGACCTCAAGCATCCACGGAGCTGATCCCATCCAGATTAAGATTCAAATTTGGCTTTAGGTTCCTTCTGGAAAGGAAAGAAATTAATTAGCATATGCCCTTGAAAATGTCACATTTGAATGAAGGGAAAAAACCCACTTGTTAATCAGATGTCCTCACAAGAGAACTTCATTCAAGAACGACCATTCTCTGGGGGCTGCAGGGACACAGTGTCTCTGTGAGAAAGGGGCGGAGGGCAGGCTCATGAACACTCACTCGGCCTCCAGGACACAGGTCTCCCTCTACTCTCAGGGGCACTGGGACTTTGCCTGTGATGAAAAGCTTCTTTTTACAGCCCAACATGCCTTCTGTTCAAAGAGAGGAAGACTAAAAGAGAGTTCAGTATTAAAAGATTTATGGGACATCGAGCTTCCTTCTTTATGGGGAAGTAATAAAGAAGACTACTTGTATTCCTCAGAATTATTTAAAATACTTCCAGGAATTTTACTTTCCATTTTCTCTCTCCTTTTCATTGACATCTCAATGTCTTCAGAGACAGTAGCTTATATTACAAAATTAACACCTTCCAATGTTAATGTAGAACCTCCAAGTAATTAAAACGTTCACATATCCTGTTCTGCAATTCACATATTCTCTATTTCAGTCATCGATTCTTAGAGCACATGCAGAAGGTTTCTAACTCTCTTTGAGTGTAATGTTTAGTTTATATTTGACACTATTTATATATGTTTGTATATATTATGTAACTTGTTTAATGTGCACCATGTTGGTTGTGAGTTATTTTTTCTTCATTGCAATTAACAATCATTTACAGTGACTGGAGCAATACAAATAGATAATATTTTTTTGACAGATTCATGCAAACTGAGTGGTAGTATATTCTAAACACCTGTATTCGCTGCTACCCAATTAGTGTTTAACATATAGACTTTGACTTAAAATCTGTCCAAGGTTAGTAATTTTTTTAAAAAGCAACTTAATTATGTTTCTTTTATAAATTTTTCAATCTATGGAAAGTGAATATAAGAGGATTTGACTACAATAAGAAGTAATAGTTCCCTAAAATAACTAATTATTATAATTCATGAATTCTTGAAATTCTGAATTCATAGGACACTTGAAATGTTATTACTTTCAGGTTCTCAATGCTTTGACCTATACTCAATAAGCATAAAGGGCTTTTATCAATAATTACATTTTTAAAATTAATAACCAGTATATTTTATATAGTAACTATAAACAATTGAGTACTTGATTATTTTCCTCTTAAGATATTAAATAATTTATTGGTGAAGTCACTATTAATTTACTTGACAATTTATTTCTTCCTAGATAACTCAAAGCTAAAATCTGTTCTCTGTCTTAAAAATTAGTTGGAAATTAGTAAGGAACAAATTATTTATTATATCTTGTTATCTTCAAAAAATTGGTCTGGGAAATTTTAAAATTTAACATCAATTTCAGATTCTTACATCAAAGACAATTGCTGCTTTTTAAAAATTAGAACATAGATGGTTTTGATTTTTAACTACCTAAAGTTATTTTTTAAACTTGGTTCTTGAAGAAGTACAGAGAGGGTAGGTTTAGTAAAAGGAACAGGGGAACAGAAATATATTTGTATAGTCAAGAACTAAGTCCCAACATTAAATCTGGGTAGATGAAGGTAAAATTTTTTACTCTTTGGCTCAACAGTTTCTTTATAAGTTGAGTGATAAGTGGTAAGTGCCTTTAAAACATCTGCCTCTGTGAGCAATCCATGTTCTGTGAATCCTTTCTGAGCACGCCCTAGTTCCACTGGACTAGCCACCAAAATACTCCAACTGTGGGCCTGCCAAGGGGGAACTACCACTCCAACTTTCAAACACTTCCTCTGGAAGATTTGCGGAGTCCTCAACCATGTCTTCCTCTTCAACCATTGCATTAATTTCCTTTCAGCAAAATCCCTTTCTCTCGTGTTCACATACATTTTTTTAGTTAATGTCTCCCTCCTGTATATATTCTCATTTTTAACTACTGACCCCTGAAAGCAGCTACCTTCTCCACTGCCTCTTTCCAACTCTGATAAACTCCTAAGGAAATTTGTTTATGAAAAAGAAGCAGTTTCTGGGCCACACACTCTAAGGAACCATGGCCACCAACTCTAAACAGTTTGCAGGCTCTTCCCCTCCTCCCCCGTATCCCCCTCCCCTACAAAGCCTCTGCAGAATCTCCACGATTTCCTTTAATTAAGGGTATTAGCATTTAATATAGTGTATTTAACACAATGATTTGTTTCTGTTTCTTTTTTTTAATCCTCACTTGAGGATATTTTTCCATTGATTTTAGAGAGAATGGAAGAGAGAAGGAGAGACAGAGAGAAACATCGATGTGAGAGAAACACATCAATTGGTTGCCTCCTGCAGGAGCCCTGACCAGGGGCCCAGGCCGGGGAGGAGCCTGCAACCAAGGTACGTGCCCTTGACTAGAATCGAAACCGGGACCCTTTGGTCTGCAGGCTGATGCTCTATCCACTGAGCCAAACTGGCTAGGGCTGTTTCTGTTTTTTAAGTTACATAGCAACTGTCCCAGCTTTATTTTTTATTGCAGATGCATAGTTTTATGTACCAAAGCCATATTGTGCATAAAGTAGATTTGCTTGTGGGCTGGCCTGAGAACTGGACCACCATTTAAAACATCAGTTTTAAAGAGAAATGCATGCTGAGTGCCAGACATCTAGCTTCAAACTTTCTGAAATACAACCCATATATAAATTGAATATACAGTATATTGCAAATATGGTTTTGCTTACATAAACCTCAAAGTCCAAAAAGGCCTGAACAGGGCTCAGTTTTGATAACAGCAGCTGGTACAGTTTGGTTATCCCAGCTAAGAGGCCTAATATCCACAGGGTTTGAAGCACAAATACTGACAGCCTTTGAAAGCCACCACCATGATCATTCTGTAACCTGTGGCTGTTTTAGGAGACAGTAGGCAAAAGATCTCACCCACATACACCTTCCTTGTTGCCCAAATACAGAGCATCAGCAACTAAATTAAGGTTGTGTGTGTGTGTGGGGGGGGGGGGGGGGGGGGAGTCAGCAAGGACATAGTCAGATGTCACTAGAATTCCGTGAGTTTTTCATTTAAATATTTGCCTCATATCAAGCTTCATGGAGCTTCACTTAGCCTGCTTTGTTGACACTGTTGAAATATCTGAGTAGGAGGGTCAATGGAATCATGGGTAGATGGTGGGTTCAGGAAAAGCTAGGTGCACTGCACAGCCCAATAAATGTGAGGGTGTGGCAGTGCCTTGGGCACACTCACTGCTACTTTCACTTCTGCCTCCGTGAAAAGGTTCCAGTGTTGGTTGCCGGCTTCTCCATGATGGTTTCACTTCACCAAGTGTCTCTGTCTTCTATAGACGTAGGTGCATAAGCAGACGGCTTGCAGGTTCTGACTCCAGGCTTCACAGTCCAGAAGTGCAAGACTTTAATGTGGCACATTCTACCATCTAAAACAGCGGTTCTCAACCTGTGGGTCGCAACCCCTTTGGGGGTCGAACGACCCTTTCACAGGGGTCGCCTAAGACCATCGGAAAACACATATATAATTACATATTGTTTTTGTGATTAATCACTATGCTTTAATTATGTTCAATTTGTAACAATGAGAATACATCCTGCATATCAGATATTTACATTACTATTCATAACAGTAGCAAAATTACAGTTATGAAGTAGCAACGAAAATAATTTTATGGTTGGGGGTCACCACATGAGGAACTGTGTTAAAGGGTCGTGGCATTAGGAAGGTTGAGAACCACTGATCTAAAACATTTTGAAACATTCAACTCTCTGCGGCATTCAGACCAATCTATTAAATCTAAATTCATCTTAGATCCAATTTGGAATGAAATGTTAGAGTTGAGTAAATTATTCCTCAACTATTCTTAAGGCAGTCAAATAATGATTCCAAACTACCAATTTTCTTATTTTGGTGGAATCTTTTCTGAGGTTTGGAGAGTTCTGCAAACAGGCTATGATTTCTAGATAATATGAAGTTGAAAAAGTGAGCACTATTAAGGAACCAACATGGCATAAAGAACAATGAATTTTTTTAATTGGTAAGATTTCATAGTGAACTGCCAAGTATGAGATGCTAGGAGAAAGGGCTACGGGTTGCAAAACTGTACCCAGGAGAGGAAGACAAATAAGATGCTTCCATTGGACCTGCACTAAGGTCACAACACAACATTCTGGGCTTAAGTGCAAGAAAGGAGAATCCTGAGCTGGACAGCCCTCACAAGGCAGAACGCCAGTGCTGTATACAGAGCTGTCATTGGAGCAACGGAAAGCAGGAGGTCATGACTGAGGACGCGTCTCCTGAACAAGACCATTCCCAGAGGAAGCCCAAATTACAACCAGATAGCACAAACATGGAAAGCAGAGACACAGAAACTGTTTGTCAAAGATTATAGCCCTGCAAATAGCTTTTTATTTGGTAAATCAGTGAGCCCACAGACAGTGGCTTGGCTTGGCAAATTTGCATAATTTTGTTTTATCCTTAGAAGAATTTTTCTCTTTCATAACTGCCTCCGTTTACTTACTGCTTCTTATTAATTCAGAAAGCAGGGACATTTGTTACTTCCTAGAACAACAGCTTCCAACCAGTGCACACCTCTCACTCTCTCATTTAATTCCCCCTTTGCTTTTTAATAGTTCCTACAGGTCCAATTTTTAGCCACCAAAGAGAATATGCTCTCCAGGGTCAATTTCTCTTTACCTTAGCTACTTTGTAAGATTGTTTTCAGGTTCTCGTGTTTATTTTGAAATGTAAAACACATGTCCAACAACAAAGAAAAGCTTCAAAATCACCAATGCGATGAATTGATTCTTTTAGTTATGCTTTGCATGAACTTTTCAGGATGTTAAAAAAATGTGGGTTTCTTTCTTCCCAACAAATTCTTAACATTTATGTCTTAAAGAAAATTACATGGAAGTCTGACCCCCCTGGGCTTGTCTCTACTTCTCTTTAATTATAGCAAAGAATTACATGAGAGAAGTCTACCATCTCTTGCTTACTAGGAATACCTGAAGTCCAAAAGCAAATGACAAACAAGAAAAAGATAGTACACATTGCACTTATTTGGGTTCACAGAGCCCTTAATCTCATTTCATCCATCTCTTTTCTTCAAAGGCTGTTTTCCAACTGGATTGCAATATTCCAGCTACACAGTATTCCATAAATTTAATCCTATACCAGAGCGAAGAGTTTGGTGATGAGTAATGAAAATAGAAAACTCCAGTTGGGTTCAAAATCTGAGTGGCAGCTGGGGGAAGAGCCATATTTACTAACAATTGTTTCCTTATTGCAGAAAGGAGCAATTTTCATATTTGTTCTGAAGAAGATACTTTAGTGGTTACCACCAGCTTCTCTCAGCACTTAGCAAATGTTACTCGAAACTGAATGTCTGCCTAACATGAGTGCTGAGAGCCCAGCCTTCCTCACCTCTAAGGATTTCAGATTAAGGAAAAACATGACCTGTGGGTCACACTCTGTTGTGAAACAGACTCCGAAAGTTCATCTGGAAAATAGGCTTTCACTGTTGTTTACATTTCTTGGATAACTTCTTGTTTTTTTGTTTTGGGGTTTTGTTTTGTTTTCTGTATTTTGAAATAATTTCTGGAATGTCATTTGAGAAAACTGGTTTGCAAGCTATTTGAAGGCTTTCTGACTATGGTGTTTAAGAGTGGCATTCCCTCTATCTGTAAAGTAACATTGCCAAAAAGAGAAATGTGTTTTATCAACTTCCACTGTGTGATATATTCATTCTGTAGCTCAGAGTAAGTCCTATGTTTTACTAAAATACCACTTATAAATATTTGATAATGATATACTGGACCCACCCCAATAGGTTGTGTTCTTTGTACACAGGCTGCTGCATCCAATGAAACTGCACAGGAATTTGAAGAGTTTTCTTCTCTTTGGACTATTATTTTACTGCTAGAGGCCCAGTGCACAAAATTCATGCACTGGGTTGGGGGAGTCCCTCAGCCCAGCCTGCGCCCTCTTGCAGTCCAGAACCCCTCGGGGGATGTCTGCCTGCCGATTTAGGCCCGCTCCCCGTGGAGCGGGCCTAAGGATATAAAGGTTTAGGATATAAAGGGTTTTCTATCAAACTCTCCATCATTGGGTATCCTTGAGCCACTCATGCCTTACACTCCTCACTGTGCCAGACCCTGCTGTTATTCTGGAGTATTCCAGTGTCCCTGGGGCTGACCTTTGCCTCAGTTCTAAATCTCAGATACTTAATATAACATCCAAGCCTCAAATTCACTCTCCTGTCTTTATAATTTCCTGCTTCCTTGATATGAAAACTTTTTCCCAGTCAGTTAACCTGTCCTATTCAAGGCTGCCTGTGCTCCGTGATGAGCTGGGTGAAACACTCCTTCACAAACTCCCTCCTTCACCTCCCTTCCCCTCCATCCTTCCAAGTCCCTGCCCTGAGAGCCTTGGCCTACACAGTCCTTCATGTAGGCTTCTCTACCTCTTAATCTGAGGGCACCATTGCAGATGGATGGGAGGAAGTGCTCACTGGCAGCCAGCTCCCAACAAGTCCTCCCTGCCAATCTGATGATCTCTACCTCCCATTCTCTTTGTTGGCTTCTCCAAACCTTCACTGCTCGCCTCCTGTTCAGCTTCTCTAGCATAACTATTACAGGTGACCTTAGAACAAGAGAATCTCGAAGGATCCCTTTTCCCACTCCCTCCACCCCACCCATCCCCGAACACCTACACACACCTAATCATGTCTCCCTCATCTTCAGCTGTTTTTTACACACTTACAGGGAAAGTAGAATTTTTCCTTTACTTCCAAATTTAACCTTGCTACCTAAAGTATCCCCTCTGTGTCCTGCATCTTCGACCTCTTCCTCTCTACTAGTTTCTTCCTTGGGTCGGTCTTACAAACATAGTTAAATTTCCTCCATCTTCAAAATGAACAGTAAGCAAATAACTTGGCTCTGCATCCTCTTCCAAGAACTGGACCCTTTCCACATTCATTTAAAAATACTTTTATTGATTTTTAGAGTGAGAGACAAAGAGGAAGAGAGAGAGAGAGGAAGAGAGAGAGAGAGAGAGAGAGAGAGAGAGAGAGAGAGAGAAACATCGACTTTTTGTTCCGTTCCTTTATGCACTTGTTGTTTGATTCTTGTATGCACCCTGACAAGGGACAGAACCTCAGTGTTGGTATATCAGGACAACTGAGCTACGTTGCCAGGGCTTCCCTTCCATTTTTAGCCAAACTGTACTTGCTATTCCAATTTTCTTATTTCTTTTTTACTCTTAATACAAGTATAAAATTTTTTTGTTTTCATATTAAAAAATACTAAATGTCCATCATAAGAATGTCAGATAACATGTAAAAAATAAAGAAGAAAAATTTAAATTTCTACTAATGTCACTACCTAGCTACTGTTATATTTCCTATTTATTTATGCATTAATTTATCACTCCATTTCACTGCACATTGCCAAAATTAAGGATACTCTTTAAGAGTCCATAATATCATTATCATACCTAAAAAGAAATTAACAACACTTCCTTAATATCATCAAATCTCTATTACTGGCAATGCTTTTTAAAAAATTTTTTTGATTAAGTTATTACATATGTGTCCTTATCCCCACCTTACACTGGGAATACTTAGTTGACTATTCTTCTAGGTTATTTTTCTATTTCTAGATATACAAGGTATATTTATTAAAACATATAATCTTATTATATACTAGAGGCTCAGTGCGTGAAATCGCTCATGGTAGCCCGCTCCTGCTTGAAGCCCCACTCACCCACCCGCCACTGCTCACCGCGCTCCCTGCCCCATCTGCCTGCCGCCTGCCTTGCTGCGATCAGAGTCTGTGGGCTGCAGGGGAGGGACCGAGAGGTGCTCAATGCACCTCATGGTGACCGGTCATTTGGTTGTCCTGGTCGTCACAGACACTAGCTTTTTATATATAGAGATATTATCTTGTAATCTGCCTTTTCCCCTTACTAAGATTTTATAACTTTCTAAATTATATGAAGCTCTACATAGTTTTTAAAAACTATTTAGGAGTGTGGACTCTATCTTTGTCCAGTAGATTTTTCTAGGTTCTTAGGACATATTGGGCACTATAACTTCATCTTTTGTCGTGTATCCTACATCTGCATGTGAGGATGTCTTTTCTCATCCCACAGATATGAGCATACCATCACTGTTCCTGTGACTACAACAAAAACAACAAAAACAAACAAAAAAAAAAACCTGCATAAAAGAAGATGTGTTTGTCTGAAGGGAATGGGAGCAGAAAATTAGTGTTCTGTATTTGGTTAGTCTAAAATAAAGAATGTTAATGGGGCCCTGGCTAGTATGGCTCAGTTGGTTGAGTGTCATTTCGTTCCATGCACCAAAAGGTTGGGTTCAATTCCAGGTCAGGGCACATGCCTGGGTTTTGGGCTTGATCCCCAGTAGGGGGCGTGCAAGAGACAGCAGATTAATGTTTCTCTCTCAGATTGATGTTTCTCTCTCTCCTTTCCTCTCTCTTTAAAATCAATAAAAACATTTTTTAAAAATAATGTTAATGAGATATTATGTGTAATTTATTGGAACTCTCTAAATATGGATTGAGCCATCAGATGAGCCAGCCTGGAGCCTGAGATAAAGTCATAAATTCTAGAATACTTGCAAAACCAATTTGGAGCTGAAAACAAACTTTATTATGGCATAATGTCCATTGGACCTGATTAGGAAAAATTATTTTCATTAGAACCTGTTTTTTTCCTGAGGGAGCACTTCTTACAATAGGAGTTTGGGGCTCAGACATGCTGAAGTCGGGTCCTAAACCACATCAGCACCCCATGGTCAGCGCCTCACTTTTCTGCCACCTCAAAATCCATCTCTCCACATGGAAACTTAGTTTTATATATGTATGTATATATATGTATATATAAAACAGAGAGAGAGAGAGAGAGAGAGAGAGAGAGAGAGAGAGAGAAAGAGAGAGGAAAGTAAGGAGGGAATAATGACTCATGCCTGAAAAGTCACCCCACATTTTCTAACCTTATGGGGAAATCACTTCTGCTTCAAGTCTTATCTTCATAAGACAAACTTTCCAGGTGCATCCCCATGCCTCATGAATTCCTGTAACTGGGGAATGGAAAGTTGCTCCTTATGAACAGGGTTCATTTTGCTGCTGAAAATGCTGCTGGTAGAAGAAAGCATGTCTGAATTCTAATGTGAATCACATCCACTTGTGAAAAAAATTGCCAAGAGTTTGAGGCTAGGTAACAAGTGTTAATGTGATTGTATGTGATCTCTTGCTTTCTGTTTACAGCTTGCTGCTCCTCCAAAGGACACCCCTGAACTGAGCGCCTTTTTGAAAAACTCAACCATCCCTCATCTTGTCAGGAAAAGAGATGTGCCGGTGCCTGTGCCAGAGCTCCGCAGGCAGAGCCCGGCAAAAATCCTGGTGAGTACTGTCAGTGCACACACCGAGGGAAGATTGGACTGGACAGAATTCCCAACACAGAAGGCTGTAACTTCAAGTATTGGTTTTCATCCTCTAATGCTCAGATATGCCTAACATTTTTTGTCAGTATGTATTGTGAGAAATGAAAGTGACTATTCTGTGAGGACTAATGAGTATTTGCAGTGTAGCATTTTATTCTTCTAAACCTGCCATGGAGGCCACATTGGAGAAGTAATGATGAAAACATAAAATGTGACTGTTAATGTATTTCAAGAACATAAAGATTCGGTTGTTAGCCTGTTCCCAGACACTGCACTGGTGAGAGTTTGAAGTAAGCTCCTGCCCCTGAATCTCAGCTGAGAATGGTACATTCAGGTTTTCTGGGCCAAAAATTTGTATCTTAGCATTGAGGTCTGTGGTTGATCTAGTCTGAGCTGAGTCAGTACTTAATAAAATGTGGACAGCATTCCTGAATCAGCATTTTTTATTCAATTCTTGCCCTTGTTCCAATGTGAATGTTAATGCCACTGAAGTATACGTTTAAAAGGGGTTAAATGGGTGCTTTTTAAAATGTATGTCTTGAATATGCTCTGGCATTCATTTATTTCATCTTGTCAATGTAAAAAGTTTTAAACATGGAAATGGACTGAAAGTACAATGAGCAAGTCTAACTTTATCAGTTAAAGTTAAGTCTAGAGAAGAATCTTAATATATAAAAACCCAGGGTCCGTAACATCCAAAACAACCAAAGGCTCGACTGACTGGAAGTCAGTGCTGGGTTGCCACGGCGACACAGCACTGACTGCTGCCGCTGTGGGCACCCTGACGCAGCACTAACTGCTGAGGGGGCTGCGGATCAGGCCCGAAGAGAGGCCTGGGAAGAAAGACAGGGTCTGATCCGTAGCCTCCACGGCAGCTGTTGATCAGCACTTGCCTCTCTCTTTCGCTCCGGGCCTGGCCAGCAGCCATGCCCCTCTTTCTCTTGGGCCTCCACTGGGGCTGCTGATCAGCCCTGTCTCTCTGATCAGGCCCATTGATAGGCCCGGGGATGCTGACTGGCATAGAAACCAAACAATCAGAACCAAATCTGGGTGAAGTGTGAGGAGCCAATGGCTGCCTAGGAGACGGAGCTTTTGATGCTGACTGGCATAGAAACCGACCAATCAGAACCTAATCTGGGTGAACTGCAAAGGCAGAACCTAAGGTTGGGGCTAAGGAAGGGTTTTAAGGGCAACAGCTGTTTGGTGTAAGGTGTAAGAAAGCAGTTCAATTTTTTAATGACCGGTTTGGCAGTATAGTGCATATGGCTGGCTATCAGTCCAGATATAGGGATTATGTATTTTTGTCTGCCAAGAGCATCTCCTCCTGCTAAAAACGCCCCCCCCCCCTCCATTTAAGCAATCCTATCCTATATAATCTATCTATACTACTAAAAGGGTAACATGCTAATTAGACTGGGTCGATCGGCCATCTTCTAGACGACCGACTTCCTTCTGGACAAAGCCATGGTGGTGGGGGCTGAGGCAGAGGCTGTTAGGGGTGATCAGGCTGGCAGGAGAGGGCAGTTGGGGGCAACCAGGCCGGCAGGGGAGGGCAGTTTGGGGCGAGATCAGGCCAGCAGGGGAGGGCAGTTAGGGGCAATCAGGCAGGCAGGCAGAGGCAGTTAGGGGTGATCAGGCAGGCAGGCAGAGAGGTTAGGGGTGATTAAGCAGGCAGGCAGAGGGGTTAGGGGTAATCAGGCAGGCAGGCAGGTGAACGGTTAGAAGCCAGTGGTCCCAGATTGCGAGAGGGATGTCCCGATTCCTGTGGGATTGGGCCTAAACCGGCAGTCGACATCCCCCAAGGGGTCCCCGATTGGAGAGGGTGCAGGCGGGGCTGAGGGAACACCTCCCCCCCCCCCCCCCGCCCCCGTGCACGAATTTCATGCACTGGGCCACTAGTCTACACTAATAAAAGAGAAACATGGTAATTAGCGTATGACCACTACCCTTCCCATTGGCTAATCAGCATATCCTTATGCAAATTAACTGTCAGCCAAGATGACGGCCGGCAGCCATGCACTGAAGCGAACAGGGAGGCTTCCTTGCTCCAGTGACTGCAGACTCCAACGTTCCCCACCTGACTTGCCGGCGTCTGAGCTGCAACTCTAAGAACCTATGTACTATGTTGCAAATAAGAAGCTAAACAAAACCCCAGAGACCAGCTTTCAGCTGGCCGGGATCTCAGAGCTGGAGTTATACAGTGTTTCGATTATAGAACGCAAACAAACCAGATAGCTTCTTTCAGCAGCGGAAGCCTCAGAGCTAGAGCCAAAGCTAAAGCTGGCCCAGAATAAAAAAAAGAAAAAAGAAAAAAAGGAGCGGTTGGGAGCTTCAGTCAACTGCCAACCTGAAAGGAGCCCTCAGCTCCTCACCAAGACTGGCCAGGCACCCCAGTGGGGACCCCCACCCTGATCCAGGACACCCTTCAGGGCAAACCAGCCGGCCCCCAGGCCTCTATCCTATATAGTAAAAGGGTAATATGTCTCCCAGCACCGGGCTCAGCGGGGCCACAAGGCCTCCTGGCACCGGATCAGCGTGACAGGAGGCAGCGCCCAAACCCCCTGATCGCCCTGCGGCTCTGTGTGTGACAGGGTGCGGCGTCCCAACCCCCCCACCCCCACAGGCCCTGCTCTGTGTGTGACAGGGTAGGGCCATAACCTCCCCATCGGCCCTGCCCTGAGTGTGAGAGTGGTGGCGCCCCAACACCCTGATCGGCCCTGCTCTGTGGGTGATAGAGGGTGATGCCCCAACCCCCCACCCCCTACACGGGCCCTGCTCTGTGTGTGATGGGTAGAGCCATAACCTCCCCATTGGCCCTGCCCTGAGTGTGACAGTGGCAGTGCTCCAACCCCCTGATCGGCACTGCTCTGTGGGTGATAGAGGGTGGCGCCCCAACCCCCTGATCTGCCCTGCTCTGTGTGTGACAGGGGGCGGTGCCCTAACTCCCCTATCGGCCATACTCTGTGAGTGACAGGGGGGAGCTCCTCAACCCCCTGATGGGCCCTGCTCTGTGTGTGTCAGGGGGGAGCTCCCCAACCCCCTGATTGGCCCTGCTTTGTGCCTGACAGGGGGCAGCGCCCCAACCCCCTGATTGGCCCTGCTCTGTGTGTGACAGGGGGTGGCACCACAACCTCCCTATCGACCCTGCTTTGAATGTGACAGGGGGCGGTGCCCCAACTCCCCAATCAGCCCTGCTCTGAGCCCGACCAGGGGCTGCACCTAAGGATTGGGCCTGCCCTCTGCCACCTGGGAGCAGGCCTAAGCCAGCAGGTCATTATCTCCTGAGGGGTCCCAGACTGCGAGAGGGCACAGGCCGGGCAGAGGGACCCCCACTCCCCCCCCCCCGCGAGTGCACAAATTTTTGTGCACTGGGCCTCTAGTGTTTATTATAATAGAAGAACCTGAAATTGCATGGCAAAAGCTATATGGCAGTTAACAGATTATATGATTCGAGTCCCTGTACATTTTTATGACACTGTAATGTTTTGAAAAATGTAAGAGTAGGGAATTGATATGCTATTGAGTTTAAAATAATTTAATAAAATTCTAAATTGTATCATTTTTAAAAGGCTTCCAGAAGTAATAGAACACAAAGTAATGATTTAAGTCCTGAGAATGTAATTACAGCATGGTGACTATAGTTAATAATACCATATGGTATATTTGAAAGCTGTAAGCAAGTAAATCTTACAAGTTCTCATCACAAGAAAAAAAATGTGTAATTTTGTATGGAAACAGATGTTAACTAGACTTATTGTGGTGATTATTTTGCAATATATACAAATATCAAATCATTATGTTGTACATCTGAAGCTAATATGTTATATATCAGTTACACCTCATTAAAATTTTTTTAAATAAACAAAAAAGAAAATGATTGACATCTATAGAATTCTAATGTGCAGTCCCAAGGGAAAAGCCCTCCGGTGAACCAATGTTTAAATCTCTGAGGACCAAGAATTTGGAAAATCAAGATTCAACTATTTTTTTGAGTTTCCACTTCAGCATGTGTCTTATGAGTATATAAAGGCAGTGGAGATCAATAACTAATATTCTTTTGAAAAATTATATGCTCTTGTGCTATGGGGTCAGATTTTTTTTCTTCTTTCTCTTTAAAGATTTGTAATGCAAGATGATTTCTAAACTCTGAATATCATAGGAATGTGTTACTTGCAGATGAGGGCAAGGCAATCCTTGATTTCCACGTCTGATTTTTGTTAAACTATGTTTTATTCCCGTTCTTTCTTATTGATTCAAAAATTGCAAATCATATGCCTCCCCATGTCCTCAAGTCAAAATAATTCTGGATAGAAAGTGATTATGCAAAGTTTATTCTGAAATCAAAAGCTAAATAAGACCTCCTACAGTTTTTGTTTAGTTAAAAACAACTTACTGAATCACATTTCTGATTAGGAATTTGAAAGTGCAAAATGCCAACATCCTGTGTTGGGATCATAATTTCCAATTTGCATAGGAATATCTGTATCTGTAACCCTGAGATATAATTTCTCCTCTACTTAAGAATTGTCCTTGCCTTTCTCATCTCGGACTCCTGCTGCTTTTGCAGCTATCACCCCCATCTCCTCCTCCTCCTCCTTTAACTACTCAGTTTACAGAAACTTTATCTTTCTTAGTCCTGTTTAGCACTTGACACTCTTTTTTTTATAGATTTTTTAAAATTGATTTTTAGAGAGAGAGGGAGAGAAAGAAACATCAATGTGAGAGCAAAACATTGATTGGCTGCCTCCTGCATGCCCCCAACTGGGGATCGAGGCTGTGACCCAGGCATGTGCCTTGACAGGAATCGAACCGGCAACCTTTCAATGCATGGGACGATGCCTAACCAACTGAGCCACACAGGCCAGGGCAGCACTTGACACTCTTGACCACTTTCTAAAACCATTACCTCCCCTGGATTCTCTCAACCTGGCCAAGACCAAACACTGGTAGCACAAGAGCAGCCCAGTAACCTGTATTTGGAAACATTATGAAGAAATCTAACCTTATTGGAGTTTATGAGATACATGTTACTTATTGCTTGAGTTTTAGAGAATTCTGAGGGTCTTGAAAAAGGTTTTCATAGTAACATGTTCCTCAGGCTACTCTGTATTTTATTGATTCCATTAATGTGAAATGCCTTAGTCAACTACTTCACACATCCATAGGCTAGTGCCCAGTGCTTGAGACATAAAAAATAAATCATAGCTCACACAATAAATTCAAATCAGTGAGTATAATTCAAGAAGTATCATCCTCTACGTGGGAAAGTGGAAAATGGACGTGAGGTGTCCATTTATTTCCACAGTGGAATCCAATCAGAAAGCATGATTTGATAGGTAGAATGTTATCATAATGAATACTTTCCAGGAACTTGCATTTTACATATTAAAGTTTACCCATTAGAAGTTGAATGATCCTACAAACTAGTTTCAAAACAACTTAATGGATGAAACTCGCAGAATATCCTGCTTTATAACCAGGAAGTAATTTAGACAGAAAGAAGAATGTTATAGAACAAATGCTTGTCAATGGGCTAGTAACTTTGGGATTTTGAGGTAATATGGACTCAGGGACCTTCCTCAAAAGCCATTTCAGGACTTTGCTTAGTCCAGGCTCAGGTGCTGTGAACGTCTATAAGAAATACCTTCCTGCCCAACCAGCATGACTCAGTGGTTGAGCATCAACCTATGAACCATGGTCACGGTTCTATTCCCGGTCAGGGCACACATCCAGCTTGTGGCTTGTTCCCCAGTATGGGGCATGCAGGAGGCAGCTGACCAATGATTCTCCCTCATCATTGATGTTTCTCTCTCTCTCCTTCTCCTTTACTCTCTGAAATTAATAAAAATATATTTTTTAAAAAAGAAATGTCTCCCTGGGTTCTATTAAAATGAAGCAGAACAATTCAGTTGCTGCTATAAGTTTTAAGTCCTTTGAAAAGAACTTCAATTTTATGTTGTATTTATGTTTCATTTTATCTCTATGTTACGACTTAAGTTAATGCATCACTGCTACCAAACTGTTTTTTTCTTGGTTGTTTTAATGTATTTGTTCTTCATTTAAATTAATAATTTATGGATTAGATGATGACTTCTGAGGAAATAAGATGTGAACAAATTGACTTCAATGTTGACGCTCTACCACAATTTAAAGATGCTGATTTGCTAAAGTTGCTGTTGTTTTTTGCAGAATTGTACAAATATCGAGTGCTTACAGATCTCCTGTGCAGTGGGACGACTAGAAGGAGGAGAAAGCGCAGTCCTGAAAGTCAGATCACGGTTATGGGCGAAGACATTTCTCCAGGTAATAGAAAACAATGAAGCACATACACACCACTCACAGAGAACCTCTTCTCAAAAGCTCAGCACGAAGCTTATTTTTTTAAATGACTTTTAAATTCTTAAACATTTTCTATGTTTACAATTTTTAGATTTAACTTCAAAATATTTTATATTTTAAAATTGTTTTTCAATTTTTAATTTTTTTCATTTCAGCATTCTATTTATGTTACTTTTTGTTGAATTTTGTTGGGGTGACATTGGTTAATAAAATCATAGGTTTCAGGTGTACAGTTCTGTAATACATCATTTGTATATTGTATTGTATACTCACTATCCTTAGTCTATTCTCCTTCCATCACCATTTATCCCTCCTTTTACCCTCACTGCCTACCCCCTGTTCCCCTTCCCTCTGGTAATCACCATACTGTTGTCTATATCTATGAGATTTATTTTTTTGCTTAATCCCTTTACCTTTTTACCCAGCCCCACATCACCCTTCCCCTCTGACAGCTGTCAGTCTGTTCTCTGTCTCTGAGTCTGTTTCTGTTTCTATTTTGTTTATTTTTTCACTAGATTCCACATAAGAGTGAAATCATATGGTATTTGTCTTTCTCTGACTGGCTTATTTCACTTAGCGTAATACTCTCCAGGTCCATCTATGCTGTTGCAAATGGTATGTTGTTGTTGTTGTTGTTGTTGTTGTTGTTGTTGTTGTTCTTCTTCTTCTTCTTCTTCTTCTCCTCCTCCTCCTCCTCCTCCTCCTCCTCTTCCTCCTCCTCCTTCTCCTCCTCCTTCTTCTCCTTCTTCTCCTCCTTCTCCTTCTCCTCCTCCTCCTCCTCCTCCTCCTCCTCCTCCTCCTCCTTCTTCTCCTCCTTCTTCTCCTTCTCCTCCTCCTCCTCCTCCTCCTCCTCCTCCTTCTTCTTCTTCTTTTAAAATTTTTTAACAAAGTAGTATTCCATTGTATAAATGGAGATCTGTAAGCACTCATCTACTTACAGGCACTTGGGCTGCTTCCAGATCTTAGCTATTGTAAATAACACTGCAATGAACATAGGTGTGCATATGTTCTTTTGAATTAGTGTTTTGGGTTTCTTTGGATATATTCCCAGAAGTGGAATTGCTGGATCATAAAGCTGTTCCATTTTTAATTTTTCGAGGTAACTTCATATTGCTTTCCACAGTGGCTGCACCAGTCTGCATTCACTGATTCCCAAATTGTAAATATTGTTCCCCGTGGCTGATTTCAAGCTGCTAACATGACGTTGCTGAATATGGAGTTGGAAAGAGATGCACTGTAGCTCACCATCACAGAGTCTTTCCCCTTCAGATACAATAGACATAAATAATATGTAGATAATAGTAAAATGCAATAAAAGAATTAAAAGTACTGAGTTTTCAGTATTTATTACCTTTAAAAATACATAATTGACTGAAATTTATGTATATATAATTTATATTTTAGTAATGGTTCTATTTAACAACTGTTACTCACAATTCCTGAAACTTCAACAATTTCTCAAGAGCCATATGAGCCAGCTACGGGCCACCACTGGGTAAATCTAATCATTGTCTCAAGTTAAACGGAGTCAGACAGAAGCCTAAGTTCTCAGAATGTCTTTTTTTAACTTTACTCTTAAACATTTTCCTTTGACTTTAATCAACAGTTAATAATAAAACAAAAAGGTCTTTTGCTGAAAAGTTCTGTCAAAAACACTATATGGCTCTAGGTCTGTGGTTCTTAATTAGGGGGATTTTGAGGCTAAGGGGACACTGGCAATAATTAAATACATTTTTGGTTGTCACAACTAGGGGAAGGGGAGTGCTACTGGCCTCTAGTGGGTGGAGGCCAGGGATGCTGCTAAACATCCTGCATTGCATAGGACAGCCCCTCAGCCAGCCTAAAATCTTAATGGTGCCAGGACTGAGAGTCAGTGCTCTGGGTCTTCTGTATACTATTAGGACGAAATGTGATAAATTTCTTTATAACTTAGTACTAGTCTTTCCCCTAAAATATTTCCCTCTCTAACAATAATTTTTTAGACCACAATGTTTCCTCTTTGTTTTTCCCTCCCAGCAACTATGTAAATGATTGTGCTTACTCCTTTTTAGGATTCTGATTTCCTGTTTTTTATTTTAACTTTATTATACCAAGTCTTTTGTTAATAAGACAATTTAAAAAAGTAAGAAGAGGGTGAATGGTTGGATGGATGGACAGTTGGATGATGATGAATGGATGATGGATATATGATAGATGGATATTTGGATGGATGGATGGATGGATGGATGGATGGATGGATGTATGGATGTCTGCATGAATGATGGGTAGATGATGGATGGATGTTGGGTGAGTGATGGA
The DNA here is from genome assembly GCF_028538775.1 of Myotis yumanensis. Taxonomy (NCBI): domain Eukaryota; kingdom Metazoa; phylum Chordata; class Mammalia; order Chiroptera; family Vespertilionidae; genus Myotis; species Myotis yumanensis. The sequence continues at coordinate 100,456,571 of NW_027223752.1, forward strand.
TGAATGGATGGGGGAAAAGTAAAATAAAAGGAAGAAAGGGGGAGGAAATTTTGCTTTGGAAATGGAAAACAATTGGGTGGCTGCCAGTAAAAGCTTTATATGATTTATATTTAAATATTTTTAATTGCAGAGAAAGAATGATCCCTATTCTCTTGCATCCCTGGTGTCTTTTGAAGTTAAGAAGATGCCTTATAAAGACCAGCCAGCAAAACTCCCAGAGGGAAGCATAGCAGTAAGTATCTAAAAATATACAGGCACAAATAATTTCATTTAAACTTCGTTTTTTAAATCACTGTTCTGGCTTGTACTAGGTTTAAGGGCTTATTACATTGACTTGAGAAATGTTTTCCCTTCATTGTTTTCTTATTTCAGTCTGGAAATTACTTAGTGTCATTTGATCAAATTTTAACCTTTTAACATAACTTTCTACCACCCCCCCCCCCCCCCCCACACACACACACACAAAAATCACAGGGCAGGACTGATGTCATTTTCAATCAAGCCATTTTGTTTCTAAGAAGTCCAGACAGCAATGATCATTATAATGAAATTGTACTAATTGCTTAATTTTAACATGGAGTGGGAAGGGATGTCTCTTCCTTAGGGACAGTTGCCAAAGACCAGCTGCATGACATGTAAAGAACCGCAATTTTCACCTGGGGGTAAAGGTATATACTATGAGCTTCATTTGAACAAAATTTTACTTTTTTAAAATGAGGCTATTAAACATTACTGACCCCCAAATATCTGTCAGAGCACAATGGCTGACATCCTCAGCAACCTGGCAGGCTGTGCAGAGCAGAGGGGAGACGGGGTGAGAGGCTGAGCAGACACCGTCACCAAAGCTCTGCCTTCGCAGTGAGCGTGATCACGGCCAGGGCTGCAGGAAGCAGTGTTAAGATTTTAACCTTCATCTCTTGGTCATCCGCAGACATTCTCAACCCCCACTTGAACTCTGGTCCCCAGATCCTTCTTACTCAAAGAGCAGCTTACAAACCAACAACCCCAGCATCACCTAGGAAATAGTTAGAAATTCAGAAACAGGCCTCACTGCAGACCTGCATTTCACCAAAAGCATCAGGGTATCATCTTCACAGTAAAATTTGAGAAGCACTGCTTTGGATGATATATAAATTGATACTACCACAATTTGTTATCAGCATAGATCTTCAAAGGTCATTGCAATACTTAAACTTTCTAGCCTAACTACTTTTAGTAATTTAAATTAAATTAACCCATTGATTAGTGATTTTCAACCCTAAGTATTCAAAAGAATCATCACTCACACAACTTTAAATAAATATCTACGTGCTAAGTCTTTACCTCAAATGTCAGGATTACGTGTGTCTGAAGCGGGGCTTGGACACTGTGCTTTAAAAGATGTACAAGTGACAATTCTGTAGTGAAACGAGGATTGAGAACCTCCAGCACAGGCAGGCGGCACAGAGGAAAATGCATTTTCCTGGGCTTTCTCCTGGGTCCACACCCCCTCCCTCACTTAGTGGAGTAGGAAGTCACTCTACCTTGCTGAGGCTGTTTCCCATATTCAGAAAGAATTTTGAGACAATTAATAAAATTACGTATATAAAACTCCCGCGTAGTACCTGGAACAAGGTCAGTCTCAAGTCTCAATAATAGTAAACATTGCCCCCACACACAATATTGGAAATGTCAATAGATTTTCAGAGTCAAACTATTTCAGTAACGTTGGTGGCATTTTAAAACAAGCACTGCCACATCTTTCTTCATTTAGTTCACCTCTCTTTCATGAGATGTCTGTTATAGTCTGGATTTATGTTCAACTTAGAAAATAGAGGCTTTGGGTTTTTAATATAGAATGTTCACCCAGAGAGGTTCAAAGGCTTGTAGCTCTAAGGGAGATAAATCTGGGCCCTTTTGTTGTCTCTGAGCACATGTTCATTAACAGAAACATATGTTACAATCGATTCCATCAACAGTATTGAGTCTTTCTGTGCTGGCCACAGGTGACAGCCTGCTGTTCTCAACTCATCTCAGAAGATCCACAAAATGATCAGATACATGCTTCCTCCACCCCCACCACCCTTGTTATTGCATTTAAAAACCAGTCTTGTTATCCGATGTGGATGACTTACTACACCATTTAGGTAAAGGTGCCAGCAGGTCCTAGAATAACATCATTTTGATCAACAAAGTTTAGTTACGACATTGATGAGATGCCCTAGGAACTTAAGTTATGTCAATTAGCCTGTGGTAACATTGGTTTCATTATGTCAGTTTACTTAAAGGCACAGAATCTATCCATGATGTTAAGTGACAACTTAACTGTAATTGGAAAAACATTCAGACATATTTTATAGTGGGTTTCCGTCATTCTAATCTTGAAAAGAACCCGGAGGGAGAGCATTGCTTTAAGGTGGTAGAACTCATTGCAGTCAGTAGCTTGAAAATCATCAGAGCTCCGATCCCAGCTCTGCCACGGGGGAGTCTCTCGGTTCCTCCTTCCATCATGAGACTAGAGAATATTCGGCTGTTTTTCTAGGCCCTTGTGTGGGATGACTAGCTTGTTTATACTCCCTTTCAACATGGTCATAATTCAAACATTTCTTGAGGCCTCTATAAGCTTTACATATTGAAGAAATGGCAGTCCCCGTCTGCTGCATTGCATGGTGTTGGTAAAGATGAACTCCACATGTGACGTGACACTTGTCGTGTCCGGAGGGGAAGGAAAGGTTGCGTGAAGCAGAGGGATAGGACTGGGCGCTGGTTCATTACAGTGCGCAGGAAAAAAGTTCCTGCTATTTGAACACTTTTTTGTTTGTTTACCAATTAATTTTAATATTTGTGTTCCATGTGACTAAAGCCAAATTCCAAAGGTGGTTATTATGAAGTATGTTATGAAAATTCTTACTTAAAAACTCATCCGTGAACTGTGAATACATTGAATTTTCAGAATTGTTTGCAAAGCTTCAGCAGCTTAAAGTGGAATTCTTACGTTAAACAATTGTTTGGAGTTTGAACTCATGCTAGGGACTACTTGGCACAAGGGCTGTTTAAATGTTGTTAAAATATGTGTTCAGCTGGTCCACCTTATGTTAAAATGGTACCGTAGGTAGGGTGTCTTGGTACATTTATTTAAAACATCCTTGTGACCTCACTGAAGTATGTTTACACAAGATTTTGTGACACATAAATACAGATGTCAACATTAATTACAGTTGCATAATACAAGGGAGTCCTTTTCCTTCTACCTTGCTATTTTTGTCAAAATATACAAAAATACATCATAAATGTCAGTGAGAAAATGTAGGCATATTAAAGATTTATTTATGGTCTTTCAACCATAATAAAGAACAATAAGATTTACGACATGATGAAGGTAAGATTAGATGTTCCCTACTTAGCATCACTTTAAGAAAATCTAAACCACTTACAGTTTATGGATCCCACTTCCTAAAATTGCAAATAATTATAATGAGTCAATTGTTAAAACTTTATACTGTTTCCTTAAATAGCTACAGGTTCTTGGTACATAAATATGAATTAAAATGGTTTGTTGATTAGCTGGCATGCAATGCAATTTTCCTCCCTAAATTTTAAGTACTTCAGTTACTCAATATTACCTTCTTTCTTAAAACACTTAAAATAAGTAATCACAAGCCCACGTTCTTAAGGGAAACCTTTGGTCCTAAGTTCATCCCATCTCCTGCCTTGGGAGCACCTTCCCGGTGAAAGCACCTTAGGCGTGGGTACAGTGAATCCCAGCTTGTGTGAGACTGTGCGGGACGTTCCCCAGCTGTGCAGTCTGTATGGTCGCTATGAGCCACACGTGGGTACTGAGTACCTGAAACGTGGCTAGTGTGACTGAGGACCTGAATTCATAGTTTTATTTCTTTTTAACTCATTTAAATGTAAATTTAAAATTGCAGTTGTATAAAATATTTTTTCCATTAAACACAGCTTTATTGTTTGGGTAAGACTGTATTTCACTTTAACTATTGAAAATCGTTATATGCTACAACTATTTAATACACACTGGATTTTGCAGTTAGTAAAAACAAAAAAGAATATAAAATATCTCATGAATATTTTTACATTAACTACATGTTGAAATAATAGTTTTGATTTTTAGGGTTAAATAAAGCACATATTAAAATTAATGCCCCATTATTCTTTTTAAATATTTTTATTGTTTTGTAGGGAGAGGGGGAAAGAGAGAGAGAAACATTCATGTGAGAGAGAAACACCGATCAGTTGCCTCCTTGCATACACCCAGACCGGGGATCAAACCTGCAACCTGGTTATGTGCCCTAACCAAGAATCCGACTGCTGATCTATCAGTGTGTGGGATAATAATGTGTGGGACGACATCCAACCAACTGAGCCACATTGGCCAGGGCTCTTTTCCCTTGTTTTGGTTTTTTTTTTAATGTGGCTACTAGAAAATTTTTAATTTAAAAATTTTAAATTAGACTTGCATTATTTTTCTATTGGACAGCAGTGTAGAGCAGGGTTATAGAAGGTTCCAGCTCGGGCTGATGAGAAGACCCACGGAGCTTCAGAGAACATGCGGTGTTCAATAAATCTAATTTGAAATGAATGAAAAATTCTTACTATAAATCAGTGATTAGTCATTAGAAACTCTAAGAATTAAGACCTATTTTTCTCATTCTTTATTATCCAATGGACAATGTAAGCTTCTGGTGGGCTTGTCAAAAGGAGCTCAAGAAAAACATCAATATTAGAACTAACAAATTTGTGGTATTTTGTTTCAGGCAAAGCTTTGCTTTACCTGTTTCCACCTGCAGATGAAATGCCCCTTTGCCATTTGCAGATGTGACATGTCACATGAGCCCCGAATCAACGTGTTCTCCGAAGGACCTCTCCTTTCGAGACACGTGACTCTCCCAGTGGTGTGTCATTTGTGACTCTCATCCACCTCTTTCCAGCAGCAGTTGTCTGCTCCTCTGCACTGGAAATCTGAAGAAACGCTCTGGGCACTATTGCTGGCTTTCTGTTTTTCACTCCCCATGGTGTAGTGACGTCTTGACTATGCAAGTGAAAAGCCTGGATAAGTTTAGGAAAACAGCTGGGGCCAAGGAAGGTCCCTGAAGCTGCACCCATTTATTTATTTGTTTATTAAATATGTTTCTATTGATTTTTAGAGGGAGAGAAAGGCAGATAGATAGAGAGATAGAAACATCGATGAGAATCATTGATTGACTGCCCCCTGCATACCCCCTGCTGGGGATGGAGCCTGCTACGCAGGCATGTGCCCCGACCAGGAATCGAACCTTGATCTCCTGGTTTATAGGTTGATGCTCAGCCTTGAGCCACACCGGCGGCGCTGAAGCTGCACCCATTTAGATGGAGAAGTTTGGGCAGCCTCAGTGCCACATGGATGTCATGAAGGCAGCCTGCAAGGGAGCAGGATGCAAGTGCAGGAGGGCAGTCACTCCAGTTCACCTGGTTTAAAAATTCTTTATGTCCTTTCCTTGTAGTCAGTGACATATGATGACATATAGGAAATATATACAATTTGTGTAAACCTAACATTTAAAGTGTTCAGAGAAAGACTATGACTCGGTATTTGTTTAAAGGAACAGAATGTTACTGGCAGCAGACACAACAGTGTGGTGCTGAGAATTTCAGAATGTTGGAACTGAAAGGGACACGAGTGATCCTCTCCGTGGACTTTTTAAAGATGCTGCTGTCAGAATCTTAAGAAGTGAATGCAAACAAAGAGCCAGTAGATTTTGTAATGACCCCTGTAAAGCTGTTTTCTGCTTCAAGAGCTTCTACGAGGCATATCCTGTTCAATTTAATGTTTTATTCCTACTTTTCAAACACTTCTAAAAAAAAACAAACCTTCAGATATCATTATTAGTTCTTTGTAAGTAACCTCCCTGCTCCTTTCTGCATGCAGACCAAATTTAAAGATAATACATCCCAACCTGCAATAATCAACTGGCCAAAAACCCAGCAAAGTAGTTGGTGGCCATTCTTTCATTCCATTCCATTTGTTGTAATTAAACTAAAAATTTGAACAGTCTATAGCCTTTATTTCAATTCCTTTAGCTTTTTTCTTTCTTTTTTTTTATTTACAAAACTAGGACTTGTTCCCTATGTTTAACATGAAACAGTGGGAGGTGACTTAAGAAATTAGGTAAATCAGGATGGAAAATTGAGAAGCATTGTTGCTTATCTTAATGTAAATTCAATTATTTACGCAATCTCTAACACACGCACAGAGTATAGACTGAAACTGTATTTCCTCCATGGCCTTAGAGCTTATAGAGAAAAAGAACCTAAGAAACCTCAGAATTTACGTGGCTCCAGATTTTCTCTCTCCCGGGGCAATGTAACCGGCTGGTGAGCTCACAATCACTACCATCCTTTTCAGTTCCAAAATTCTGAAATTCTCATCACCAAAACAGAGTCAGTCTGCTCCCAGTGGCATTGGGATCATTTTAAAATGCGACTGCATGCCCTTTCTCTGAGCACCACACATGTTAGGACTGTATGCTGATTTCATATATGTTGTCAGATGGAATTCATAAGGGAGCAGGATATAAAAAGAATTGAGAAGTGATCTAGTCCCTGACTTGCTCATGCAGGACACATGAAAGGATAGTTTTTAAATAAATTACTTAGGCTACAGAAACCAGGGACACGGTGACTGCTTTGAGCCTTTGTCATGCATTTCTTCAGTACCATGTGCCCTGTCCTTAAACTGTGGCAAGCAGGGGAAGGGTAATGCCATTGGATCACGGAATGTTGCACTTCCTACTGATGTGCTCGATGAAATCGGGACAACACTGGCAAGGACAGCTAACAGTCCAAGGAAGAAAGGACATGAGTAATCGTGAGTAGGTCACGGCCAGCCTTTTTCTCTGAGAGTCGTCTCTGGTCCTTGGCACTATCGTCCATATGGAATGACTAGCAGTTTCACTCCAATTGACTCTGTTGTTTGCTCTAAATATAAATGATATTTGGGTCCCGAGAACTCAGTGAATTAAGTCATCAGTATGTCTGATGCATAGAGGAAGTGAGCCAAGATGAAAGGAGCAATAAAACCCTGACAAGCTGAGAAGAGCATAGACAGGATGCTCAGACCTAGTTAAGAGGCAGAAGCAAAGCAGTAAGCAGAGTCAGGGCCCAATACCCGAGTGCAGGCTACAAAGATATCCATATGTTTCCAGGCAGGGAAAGTTTGAGAGCCCAGCGACCTTCATCATGAATTCATCCTCTCCTGACCGGTGGATCAGAGAATTGTGGCCTGGAGTTCTTGAGCGTGTGTCAGGACTGGACTCATGAGCCTTCCAACCAACTTGACAACAAGTTGTCAGGGATCACTTCAAACAGTTTAGCTGAGGCACTGCTTACTTCGATCTGTAGCCAGCTAGGCCTCCTTGGTGAAGAACGTTTTGGATCCAAGAATATGTTTATTCTCTTTTCCTTGACGAAAGGTGTTAGCAGCATGGTGGTTTTGTTTGGGGGTCTGCTGCTGCTTCTGCCCATGTTGGGAGGCAGGGGTCATTCACAGACACTGAGCGTGCAGGCCTGCTGAGAAGGCCTCGTGTAACTCCAGGTTCCCTTGCAAACTGGGAATGAATTGAATCCTAACAGTATCTGAAAATTGGAGTTAGGATTGAAGGCAGCTCCACAGCATCACCGTTCACTCTGCTTACTGTAGTTACTTCCATCAAATGCAAGATGGCTAGCCTCACACTCTGGGCTGCACAGAACCTAGAGATAAAGAGGCACTGACACTGATTAGCTCTAGGAATCAGCCCTGCGGGACTCATTTTTTCTCTTTTGTAAAATGAGGGGTTGGGTGAGATGATTTCTAACTTTCCTGCACATCCAACAGTCTGCGGTTGTGCGCAAGCTCACCTCTCAGTGAGGTTAGCTCAGTTTGGTGGAGAAGTGTAAGTGGACAGACTTGGTCTTTTGTAGGGTCTACTTTTAGCCACTGTTTTTATAAAAGGTCCAGCCCAATTTAAGGTCATTCCTTTCCACCTTGTTGGTTCCTGGCCCACCTCACTTCCATTTTAGGGTTTCTGTGCGGTTATAAGCCAAACATCCACGACATATCTGTGACTGGCTTTTCACCCAACCTGAGAGACATGAGAATGTATGAGTTTTTAAGATCCATGTTCAAGTGCAATAACCCCTTCAGCCTCTCCTAGGATGACTTCAATTATTATATGGATCCTTTCAGAACTACTCCTAATATTATATTGGTAACTACTGCTTTATTTCACCAAAAGAGTTTTCAAAGTAGAGCTCATTTGCTTTATTTTCCACTTCAGATTAAGACATCAGTTATTTGGGCAACACCAAATGTTTCCTTCTCAATCCCGTTGTGGGTGATAATACTAGCGATACTTCTTGGATTATTGGTTCTGGCCATTTTGACTTTGGCTTTATGGAAGGTAAGTTTCTTTATTTTCTTTTCCTTTTTGAGTAGAAAGGCCACTGAAGGGATTTAGAAGGTTGATCTAGGGATTTAAAAAGATGATGCTAGAGGTGTGATTTGGGGGTTTCTAACAGTCTAAAAAGCATAAAAGAAACCTTGTATCTTGTTTGCTTTAGCAAACAGTACCCTTGTGTAACTGACATTTAAGAAGACTGGGGGTGTTTAATGTTGCTTTTATCTTGAGACTTCTTATAAATAAATAGAGAGAGAATTATACTTTATTAACTAAGACCTGTGACCTTTTTTCCAATATGCTTGGAGTGAAAATGTTATTATGAAGACTTCTTTTTCTTGTTTAATTAACCAAGATTTTAAGCTTTTTATTTAAATGGTCCTATTAACAATCCTTTGAGATTTTTCTTTATAAACACTACACAGATGTAATTAATATAGTAATTAATTGGTACTTGGACTGTCAAGTAGGGCAAATAGATCATGCATGTTATAATATTCTTGGACTTGTTGTGTTTTTTTTTAATCTTGCCGATTGGTTTGTCTCCATTAGGAAGCCTTAACTTACTCTTTCATGTGTTATACTAAAGTTTGTTCTAAAAATCTACAATAGAAATTAATTTCTGGCCCCAAAACAAACATGATTACCAAGTTTCACAGAGCTTTCCATTTCAAAAGAGAAACAATGTCAGGATTATATGACTGTCAGAATAATCAATCCAATCACATTTTACTTAACCACTATTGTTGTGTTTCTACAAAAATCATAGTGTGTTTTTATTTAAAAACAATATGCAGCATGCTTAAGAGACCTTTAAACTAGGAAAACTTTGCCTTTTAAGTTAAAAATTGGCGTTTCTGATCCGTATCAGTTGTTTTGTGCCATCCTGAGCCCATATAGTCTTGCACACCTTTACAAATAGACTTTTGTGTTCTGTTATTTATAGTAACTGTATTTCCATAATGTTATAGTTATATGTGCCAATTGACAGAACATTGTGCTAGTCTTGATATTATAAGATATCAACTTGATATTATAAGCCAAACCCAGTGGGTTGGGTTTCTAATGAAGAAACAATAAACACAAACTGAGGGTCCAGGTTTGTAGGAGGTTTCGCCTAGACCAGTGGTCAGCAAACTCATTAGTCAACAGAGCCAAGTATCAACAGTACAAGGACTGAAATTTCTTTTGAGAGCCAAATTTTTTAAACTTAAACTATGTAGGTGGGTACATTTTTATTAACTTAATTAGGGTACTCCTAAGGCTTAGGAAGAGCCACATTCAAGGGGCCAAAGAGCCGCATGTGGCTCGTGAGCCGCAGTTTGCCAACCACGGGCCTAGACCAAATAAGTAATTTGAAATTCAGGAGGATGAACATTCTGAATCACCTCTTCCCAGAGTTCCTGGTTAATCTTTGTAAAGGTCCTAAAATGTTCTTGGATTAAAATAAACTTCCCTCTATATACTATATGCCCCACCAAGTGCAGAGGGGTGCCCAAAGATCCCCTCACTTCCTCCTGTGATCCATCCTGAGGAAGCTATATTTCAGGAGCGACTCTCCCTTCCCTGGTCAGCAGTCAGTGCTGCTGCTGACTCCAGAAAACATGCAGGAAAGCAGAGGGGACATGCCTGGGCCAGGGCCTGTAACCCCAGGGAAAGATGCAAGGCCCATACCTGGTTTGTATAAAACAGGGACATTCTCCCACTATCAGGGCAACAGCAGGAAGGCACGAAGACTGCCCGATGCAGTACTTTCCTCTGCAGGTTAAGAATACTCTTTTTTCACCCCCTCATTGGAGACTCAGGAAGATGACCTCCAAAGAGCTCTAAGTTCTTAGCAAATACATAAAGTGAACATTATTGGCACGAGGGGTTTCACAAATTCCTAGAACGACTTGCTTTTATAGCCCATTTTTCTTTTCTGTAGTGTGGATTCTTTGACAGATCAAGACCCCCCCAAGACGATATGAATGACAGGGAACAGCTGACAAATGAGAAAACCCCTGGTGCTTGAAAAGGAAAAACCAAAGACCAAAAACTCCGACACGGTCCTGTTCAAAGAAAAGAAGGAACATGAGGGTTAAACAAAGGTTTTCCTGACCTGCCAGTGTCCTTGGAAATGGAAAGGCCCGGGAACTATCGCCTCATCAACACCACCCTGTGGAGCCCCACGAGCCTTGGGGAAGGAGACATCCTCACCACTGTAGAAACAGCCGTAGGGCACGTTTCTTCCCCTTGAGTCATTCTGTATTTTGCAGACACTTTGAAATGGGTATGGAAACTAAGGCTGCTTTCCAGGTAAATCCAACTTAAGTCACAAAGATGAAAGGACTGAATTATGATAGAATTTAGAAGGTGAACTAGGACCGAACCTTCCAACACTACTGTATCCTACAGAATATTTGACACCTCCCTATGGAAAAGAGATATTTCTAATGATGTTACGGCTCAGGGAGACAAGTATATGTTGTTGTTGGTACTGTGAAAGTACTTTTGAAACGACAAAGATAATCTTGTAAGCAAGGATAACAATTTATTTATTTTCCGTTTCTCTGGCCATGTAGAGGATTTGGAAATTAAGATTTGGTCAGCTGGTTTTCTAAATCACACCCTTAACTCCTTCTAAGATAACCATTGTGTGCAGATCAGTCATTTAATAGAGCTTTTTAGATCATGTTAAGGAAAAGCAAATTGGCATTAGAAGATAGCTTCATTTAATATTCTGCTGCCTTCCACCTGAAATTACTTATATTCACACTTTCTAAGGACTCACATCTGCTTAATGTAGCTTTGCAAAAAGTTACATTTGTAGTTCTTTTTATTTAAAAAAATAATCGTTCCATTTACTTAATTAGCAATACATACATTTCAAGGTACTCTCAACACTGTGTGGTGTTTAAAAGTTATGGTAATTATGAAAAATGTCTAGAGTTTGTCAATTGAAAAGCAATTTAACAATATGGGTAATCATATTTTTAATTTCTATAAGAAGCAACACCAATATTTAACTTCAGATAAATACCTATTTTCTCTACTATATCTCACACTTTTTATGTACACAGAGAATATATGTTACACATAAATAGGAAGGAAGTGAAAAGTTATGCAGGTGTGAGATGAATCTAGAAAACGGATTCCCACGGATTTTATTTAAAATTGTCTATTCCAACTTTACTACTCATTTTTACTGATAATCTTTATAGTACATGACTTTGGAAAAGTATCTTTATGTAAGGTATTTTCCCATCATCTTGAATTTAACCATCACAAAAACTTGATGTTTAAAACTTGTAAATAAGCCATAATTATGTGTAATATTAACATTTTTGAAGTAAAATTGACCAGGCAAATTGATATAGTCTGCACAACTTTGTATCCTTTTTATAATAATGAAAAATGACTAGGAAGAAATGCTGAACAAAGTTTATATTTATGTGCAATATTTTATAGACCTATGTATCTAAGGCATGTTTACACTGGCATTAGTTATTTTTAAATTAATATCCTGAATATTAAGAATGATGGAACCAGCAGACCCAAAACCTTAAGTTTACAGAGCCATTGGAAAACTTGTGTCCCAGTTTCAACATCACATTCTGTTTGGAAGAAGAGCCAAACAGTCAAACTCACAGACATTAAGTTTCTGTCGTGCCTTAACCTGGAGACAAGCCATTTGGCTGTAGCTGCAGAATTTCTTTGGAGACCAAATGAAAGGCACATGGAAGAAGACACGGATGCAGTTCATATTCTTCCCGCTTATGAATTAAATCCTGTCATGGTAGCGGTTTCAAGTCTGTCAGGAATGAAGTCTGGCTCCCAGTGTATGCGGCTGACTGTGGGTGAGAACCGCACGTGCTTCAAACTATTTGTGGGCCCCACACCAGCCTCTGGTCCTAGGTGTCGGTATCTAGAATTGGCTTTACGCTAGGGAAGTAACCATCTACAGGATATGATTGGAGGGATTTCAGGCAGGACTCTGTGCCCCCAAATAATGCCTTAACTCTTGTCTCTCCATTTTAGCCAATAGAAATGAGCACCTCAGGATTTTTGGTCATGAGAGGTGTCTGAGAAAACTCACCCATTGCCTTTCAAGCTAACAACATTGGTGAAGGAACTCAGAACTCTTAGGGTTCGAGAAATGAGCACTCACACAGACACCTGGGGAAACGAGAGGGCCTAAGGAGACTGGGACCCGGAACAGAGCAAGGTATGAGGGCTTCAAAGGCAAACTCTGCCTTCAACACAGTCACAGCCAAGAGTAGTCCCTTCGAAAAGGGTGAGCACCGCTACCTACAGGCATTTCGTGGAGGCCGGCAAGCACACACCGGCCCGCTCAACCACTTAGAATGTGGAAGCAAATGGAGGAGGGGGACACTGAGGTCAGAGGACTTTCCAGGCATCAGTTCCTCAGCTCCCCTCTACACGCAGGGTCCTCTTACCACGCACTGAGCACATCTGCTTCTGGTCACAGGATTGCTAATCACTTTCCTAACTCAGAATGTGCCGTGCTTGTCTTAGAGTCTCTCTGTGTGTTAGAGACCCCTTTGAAAATTCTTGCAGCTGGATTTTAAGATATGGAAAATGGGCAAATGAAGTTTTATAAACTTGGAGGTTTTTATACAGTAAGTACACAATATGGACTAGTCACCGCTGAAATCCTATTTCAACTCTTTTCCTTTTGCTGTTTTATTTAAATACATTTGTAGATATCTGTGAAAATTTCATGTACCTTCTCACTAATAAAATTAAAAATGAAAGACACTTTGACGTACTTGTGGCTTATTTCACAAGTGAAGGAAAGCTTTCCCACAGTAGCAGACATCAAAGTATCTGTCTATACCTTGATTCTTTATTATAAAAACTAGAGGCTGGTGCACAAAATTATTCGTGCACGGGGGTGGGGGGGGGGTGTCCCTCAGCCTGGTCTGCACCCTCTCCAATCTGGGACCCCTTGGGGGATGTCTGACTGCCGGTTTAGGCCCCATCCCTGTGGAATCGGGCCTAAACCGGCAGTCAGACATCCCTCTCACAATCCGAGACTGCTGGCTCCTAACTGCTCACCTGCTTGATTGCCCCTAACTGTTTCTGACTGCCAGCCTGATCACTCCCTAACCACTCCCCTGCCAGCCTGATTGACGCCTAACTGCTCCTCTGCCGGCCCAATTGCCTCCAACTGCCCTCCCCTGCTGGCCATCTTGTGGTGACCATCTTGTGGTGGGCATCTTGTGCTGGCCATCTTGTGGTGACCATCTTGTGGTGGCCATCTTGTGCTGGCCATCTTGTGGTGGCAATCTTGTGACGACATCGCAAGACGCCACCTAGGCTTTTATTATATGGGATAACATTGGAAGAAATTTGAAAGAGCAAAAATGCATCACTACTTTGGGATGATAAAAATGTTATCAATTTATATTGTGGTAATAATTGCCCAACTTTGAAAATACTAAAAAAACATTGAACTGTCTTCTTTTTAAGTAGGTGAGTTTTATGGTATGTGAATTAAATTGCAATAAAAATGTTTAAAATTTTGTTAGCTCTTTTTTGACACCCCACCCTTATACAACTGGTTTCTCTATGTTGTCTTTCAAATGTTGGCTGCATACTAGGATAAATCTATTATGAAGCCTTCCTTTGCATCTTTGGCCAACTCAAAGGCTCTTCCTGTCCTTCATGGCATTTTGGTCCAGGGGTATCTGTGTATACCCGATAAAAGAAACCCAGCCAAATCTAAGATTCGGTGATATTGGCGCTGAAGATCAAAGCCCCATCTCAGTATAAACTAGTCTGAGTGGGGCAAGATTTCCCTGAAGCACATGGAAGGATCCACACTGGGCCAGCCCACTGGTTAAAGCCTACCTGTGCTCATAGTGAGGGGAAAAGTAATAAAGTGAGCAGTGAGAGCTGTCTTCTCAACAAACTCTGTTGCTACCTTTATCACTTCCAGACACTTTTAATGGAGACACTTAACTGTGTCAGTACTTTCTAAACATTGAATTACTATTTGGGTTCCTAGATTGGACAAATGAGATAAGTATCACTGCTTGCAGAATTTTTGACAAAGGAGGATTTCCTTGCAAGTTGCACACATCCTCTGTGAGATTTGCACCGTTCTCACAGGTTACCTCTCTAGCACCCAGCATCCTGGCACCTTCGTGAAGAGCCAAAACATGAAAGCTTTTTGTGGATATCCATGAACGTTAAGACAGTACCTACCTCCCTGGGGTCTAAAGTTCTTTCCCCAAAACCTAAATAGAAGATTTTCTCCTTCAGAACTTGGATGACATTAAAAGGTTAATTTCCTTAGCATAGAAGTTTTAAGCATTAAAACTTTGGACTCATGTGAGAGCTGAGTAAAACCATAACCCCCAGTGATGCTCCAGTTAATGGTGAGTTCAGGATGGCCAGCGTACTTAAGGCACAACAATGCTTCTCATGTTCAACTCCCCCACCCCAGCCCCCAAATACCATCTGCCTGACACACTGCCTTTTGGAATTGTTTATGAGCAAGTTCTCTGTTATTTGTGATTGTTGGCCAAAATCCACATGGAAATGTAGCCCGATACTAGTGCCCCTTAACAAAAACGTCTTGAATTTAACTTCTATCAGCACCATGATATGACACAGTAGGAATGTTCTGAAAATCTCTGTGCTCTTGTTTATTTTGGTTGTGCATTGTGTTGTAGAAATAACCAAGTGAGCAGCAAACGAGCCAACCTTTAGGTGGGATTTATTGTTAAGCAGTAAAGTGGACCTCCCTGATTTTAAAATTTTAGATTTCAACTTTCATTCACGTAATTGTCTGTAGGATGTCAGCATATTTAACAATTTTTTTCAGTCAGAATTTTCAACTTTAAAAAATTCCATAATTATCTTCTATTTTAGCTTCCTAGGGCTGGAAGTACCACAAATTGGATGGCTTAAAACAGCTGAAATTTATTGTTACACAATTCTTTTTAAAAAAATATATTTTATTGATTTTTTTACAGAGAGGAAGGGAGAGGGATAGAGAGTTAGAAACATTGATGAGAGAGAAACATCAATCAGCTGCCTCCTGCACACCCCCCTACTGGGGATGTGCCCACAACCAAGGTACATGCCCTTGACTGGAATCGAACCTGGGACCTCTCAGTCCGCAGGCTGACGCTCTATCCACTGAACTAAACCAGTCATGGCAAGTCACACAATTCTTAAAGCAAGCAGTTTATAATTAAACTAGTGGCCCAGTGCACAAAATTCATGCACAGGTGCAGTTCCTAGGCCTGGCCGGTGATTGAAGTACAAGCGTCTGGCATGGAAGGGCAGGCCCCAGCTGACTTCTGGGCCCTGGAAAGCACCTGGGCCCCCGGGCCCCTGTGTGCCCCCCTCTGCCTGAGTCACAGTGCCCTAGTCCCCACGCAGAGATGCTGCAGGCTGGGCACAGCGTGGGCCTCTGGGCCACCTAGCAGCACTGCACAGAAGCCAGGCGGGCAGTGTGCTCTCTCCTGGCCGGCCTCACAGACTGGCTCCTGTGTGAACCCACAGGAAGCCCGGCCGGGTCCCTGCAGTCCTGGCGGCTGCAGCCCGGCTCACCCGGAAGATGCCACGTGGGTGTGGGGCGGGCTCCTCGTAGGCGCCTGGCACTTGAGCATGGGGGCTTCCCTGGCAAGCAAGCCCTGGCGTCCCAGGGGAGGGTAGCAGGGGGAGTAAGAGCAAGCTTGGTGGACACCCCACATTCTCACCACACCTCTGTCCCCATAACCTCCACCCCCAGGTTGCAGCACATCACCGGCATCTGCCATGTTTTGCACCGCCCCCTGGTGGTCAGCACACATCATAGAGAGCGGTCGAACGCCCAGTCAAATGACAAGTTAAGGGGATAATTTGCATATTAGGCTTTTATTATATAGGATTGTCACCAGGGCATGCTCCATTTGAAAGCTCTAAGGAGGGAATTATTTCTACACCTCTGTCATAGCTTCTGTAGTCCCAGGTGTTCCTTAGCTCATAAATGCATCACTCCAATCTTCCTTCTTCACACAGTGTTCTCTCTGTGTGTCTCACATTACCTCCCCTCTGTGTGTGTCTATGTCCATGTCTCCCCTTTTTTGTTTTAATCCTCACCCAATGATATGTTTTTTATTGGTTTAAAAGAGAGAAAGAGAGAGAGAGAGACATCAATAGGTTGCTTTCCATACGCGCTCCAACCAGGGATTGAACCTGCAACCTAAGTATGTGCCCTGACCGAGAATCAAACCCACAACTTTTTTCGTGTACAGGGCAATGCTCCAACTAACTGAGCCACTGGCAAGGGCCATGTTTCCCCTTTTTATAAGAACAACAGGTGTTTTGAATTATGGTCCACCCTAATGATTTTTTTAACTCGATAATCTCAATAAAGAACCTATCTCAACTACAGTCACATCCTGAAATACTGGGGGTTGGTACTCAACATAACTGTTTGGGAGAACACAATTCAACTCATATCATCCTCCTTCAAAAGTATCTATCATATAAGATAGTTTGACAAGTGAGCCAAAGACGACAAAGCAAATATGAAGAGTTTAACAAGAGTATCTTTATATCAGTCTTTTGATTTATACTCACTAAGGTAATAGACTAGTGTTGCCAAGTATATAATAGATTTATAAATATTTATGTTTTCTCTCATTTATTGCCTTCATTCACATACTAGAAGATTAAGATAATTGCATTATTTGTATAATTTACTCATCTGCTCTGCTCTGAAATGTCGTATCACCACCATTCATGTTCTCATTCTCTTCTTGTCCCTTGAAATAATTATCTTATTCTCATGGACAATATGAATAAATGTCAGTTTGTGATATAACAGAGTAGATTCCTCACTGATTGGAAACTGAAGATTGTTGGTCACTGAGTTAGTGAGAAGTCCTTATCTTTGGGCTCAGGGCTTGATCTCCAGCCCCACTGTTCAACACAGGGGAGGCATTGCTTAAATCTGCAGCGACCTAGCCCTGGCCAGTGTAGCTCAGTTGGTTGGGTATTGTCACATGCACTAAAAAGTCACTGGTTCAATTCCTGGTCAGGGCACTTACCCAGTTTTGAGATTCAATCCTGGGTCGGGCACATATGGGAGAGGCAAACCAATCTATGTTTCTCTCTCTCTCTCTCTCTCTCTCTCTCTCTCTCTCTTTCTCCCTCTCTCTTCCACTCTCTCTAAAATCAATAAAAGCATGTATTTGGGTGAGGATTAAAAAAAAAACAGCAATGATTCAGAGCAGGAAAAGGCAGCTACCATATGGATGATGGAACCAAGAAAATAAGACAAAGATAGCTAGCATTTACTGGGTACATGTGTGTGGCACTGGCCACAGGCTAGGTAGTAGGAGGGAGTTTACAAAACAAAAAAAAAACCAGTCTGGTCTCACAGGTTGGCTAACAGGCCAGAGTCACAGCATACCAAGCAAACCTCTCATTTTCACTTCACCTTTCTGCTCTTCCCACCATGGTCTTTCCCAGTCCTTACTGGGAAATGTCCATCCACTCACATGGGAGGGAGGTCCCACTAAAGGAAGAGGTATTGAGTGTTTCTCTTTGGCCAGTGGCCTCTCACCCTACACTCAGCTTCAGGAGTCTGTCCAAGCCAACGAGTTCCAGACATCAGCTGCACTGTATTTCATTACTGAGAAAAAAGCAACAAGAATAGGAAAAGCCTCAAGCATGTAAGGAATCCTTAAAAAACCCGAGGTCATAACCTTGAGAAGAGAATGTCCTGGGCGAAAATATTAGCTGATCATAAGTATCTGAAGGACCATTATGAGAAAGAGGAAGCAGAGTATGAAGGAGGTGAGGCTGAAATAATGTCATAATAACAACAATAAAAACTGAAATGCATTAAGCATTCACTCCATGTCAAGCCTCTTGCTAAGTGCTTTACATGCATTTTTCATTGAATCCTCACAACCACCATATGAAGCAGATTCTAGGATTATTCTTATTTTACACATGAATTAAGGTCTAGAGCAGTGATAGAGAACCTTTTGAGCTCGGCGTGTCAGCATTTTGAAAAACCCTAACTTAACTCTGGTGCCGTGTCACATATAAAAATTTTTTGATATTTGCAACCATAGTAAAACAAAGACTTATATTTTTTATATTTATTTTATATATTTAAATGCCATTTAACAAAGAAAAATCAACCAAAAAATGAGTTCGCGTATCACCTCTGACACTCGTGTCATAGGTTCGCCATCACTGGTCTAGAGAAAGAAAGTAGCTTGACAGTTTACACCATAGTTGATGGCAGAACTGAGATTCAAACCCAGGTCTGCTTAACTCCAGAGGCCAGGATTATCCAACCTGCCATTTTCAACTAATTGAGAGTATCTACTATCTTCCATGCTGAAAGTAGAGAGGCAGCCATTTAAGAAAGTGGGGTTAGCCCTAGCTGGTTTGGCTCAGTGGATAGAGCATTGGCCTGTGGACCAAAGGGTCCCGGGTTTCATTCCAGTCAAGGGCATGTACCTCGGTAGAGGCTCTTCCCTGGCCCGGGCCCTGGTCAGGGCTTGTGTAGGAAGCAACCAATCAGTGTGTTTCTCTCACATTGATGTTTCTCTCTGTCCTTCACTCTCTCTTCTACTTCCCTGAAAATCAATGGAAAAATATCCTCAGGTGAGGATTAACAAAAAAAAAGGGAGGGTTAGAATGGATTTTCATGACCTTGATGATCTCTTTTAAATCCTCACAGAACAAGAGGACAAAAATAATGACTTCTAGATACAAAAATACAAAGCTGAATCGTTCATTTAGTTTACAGAGTTGGGAATTATTACTTTTGTCCTCTTCTACTTTGCAAACTCTATTTAGCTTCACACACACAATGAAAGATTCTCAACATCCTCAACACCTAAAATAGTTAGACTATTTTAATTTTCAGAATATATGAATAGAGAAATTCATTCTTTGGGTCATCGCCAAGATGAAAGCCATAGGGATTTCAGAGTTTGAAAACAGTGCATTTTAAGTAGTTTTTCTTGTACCAAAAAGATGCTGACTAGAATCCTGAGTGATAGAAGAAACTTAATTTGTCAGGTCAAAAAAATCTAGACTTTTTCAATTTCATTTTAGGAAACAGCAACCTCATATAATATCCTGCCTCAAACCATTGCTGTCTACTGATATCATTGTTTAGGAGACTAATCTGATGTTTTGCTTTCATCTTTTGGAACCCAGAGGTAATGAGGGATTAACCCCTGACAAATAGAATTCTAATTTTGTCCTCGACCTAGGAGGTCTGCTAACTGTATTAACATCAGTGTCTGTTCATATGTAACTCAGGTTCTGTGACATTGAAATGCTATACATTATTTTTTAATCAAGATGCTATCTGTATGATTACAAGAATCAATCCATCCTAACTCACTTCCCTGTTTGACAGAGATGGGGAAGGACCATGGTCCTTATTGGCTTGAACTCTGGGTTTGCCTGTCATTATGTGATGCCATTGTAGAGCAGGCAGGAAGCATTTCATTCTGGATGGGTAGGAAGGGAGGGAAATACACTCTCTATTAGTAAGTGTTTGGATCACACACTGTCTTCAAGAATTAATATTTAGCCTTAGGAATTGGAAGGTGGAGAGAGAGATAGAGAGAGAAAGAGAGAGAGAGAGAGAGAGAGAGAGAGAGAGAGAGAGAGAGAATGAATGGTCTGCAATCCACGCTGATGGAGAAACCTTGAAGAGAGAGCCAGATGTACCTGAGCATCCTAAGGAACATCCCTCCACCCTAAATGCTCAGACGTGGAGAAGTGCTAAGAGGGATGGATCTGAAGGGCTGTCTGGTGAGTGAAAAGGGGAAGTTTCCCTGATGCTGAGATTCACAGCACACAGATTAGAAGACAGAAGTTTTGTATAGTGACAGAACTGAGGACAGAAGAGCAAGGAAGGAGACAGGAGAGTAAGGAACTTAATTTCATGGGTACTCTTCCCATGGACAACAGGAAAGTAATGTTTATCATGAAGTTTATAACTTATTTTCCTCCTCTGTTGCAATGCTTTTCAATGATGCCATTCGGCACAATTTGACCTGTCTGTCAGTAGTAAACTACATTAATGGCCCTAGTTCTTCTTTCTTCCTTGTATCTATGCCCTTTGCCATGTGGCTTTGTTGTTCCTCCCATCGAAAGGCCACCTATTCTTCCCTATTCTTGATTCTGAGTTTGTCCATGTAACGCACTGTGGACAATGGAATGTTAGCAGAGGCTTGGAAAAGCACATGCCTAATAAAGCATACTCCCCACCAAGTCTACCATTATTACTGTGGAAGGCCGGGGTTAACCTCCTTGTCCCAGGAAGAGGGGGAGGTTTAAAGACACATGGAGTGGAACCACTCCACCTAAGTCCAGTGTAGATTAGCTGACCACCTACCAACCTGTAGACTCAAGACAAATAATATCTACACTAATAAAAGAGAAACATGGTAATTGGCGTACGACCGCTACCCTTCCCATTGGCTAATCAGCGTATCCTTATGCAAATTAACTGTCAGCCAAGATGGCGGCCGGCAGCCATGCACTCAAGTGAGCAGGGAAGCTTGCTTCCTCCAGGAACTGCAGACTCCAACGTTCCCCGCCTCACTTGCCAGACTCTCAACTGCAACTCTAAGCAACTATTACTATGTTGCAAATAAGAAGCTAAACAAAACCGGCTTTCAGTCAGCCCCGGACCGCAACATTGTATCCATGTTTTCAGCAGCGAGGCCTCAGAGCTAAAGCTGGCCCAGAATAAAAAAAAATAAATAAAATAAAACAAGGAGTGGTTGGGAACTTTTAGTCAACTGCCAGCGGGAAAACAGCCCTCAGCCCCTCAGCCAGCCTGGCCAGGTACCCCAGTGGGGACCCCCACCCTGATCCAGGACACCCTTCAGGGCAAACCAGCCGGCCCCTACCCATGCACCAGGCCTCTATCCTATATAGTAAAAGGGTAATATGCCTCCCGGCACCGGGATCAGCGGAGCAGCGAGGCTCCCGGCACCGGGATCAGCGTGACAGGGGGCAGCGCCCAAACCCCCTGATCAGCCCTGCTCTGTGCCTGATGGGGGGGAGCTCCCCAATCCCCCGATTGCCCTGCGGCTGTGTGTGTGACAGGGTGCAGCGCACCAACCCCCTGATCGGCCCTGCTCTGTGTGTGACAGGGTAGAGCCATAACCTCTCCATCGGTCCTGCCCTGGGTATGACAGTGGTGGCGCCCCAACCCCCTGATTGGCCCTGCTCTGTGGGTGATAGAGGGTGGCGCCCCAACCCCCCTCCACGGGCCTTGCTCTGTGTGTGACAGGGTAGAGCCATAACCTCCCCATTGGCCCTGCCCTGAGTGTGACAGGGTGCAGTGCCCCAACCCCCTGATCCTCCCTGCTCTGTGTGTGACAGGGGGCGGTGCCCCAACTCCCCTATCGGCCCTACTCTGTGAGTGACAGGGGGGAGCTCCTCAACCCCCTGATGGGCCCTGCTCTGTGAGTGACAGGGGGCAGCGCCCCAACCCCCTGATTGGCCCTGCTCTGTGAGTGACAGGGGGCAGTGCCCCAACCCCCTGATCGGCCCTGCTCTGTGCGTGACGGGGGTGGCACCGCAACCTCCCCATCGACCCTGCCTTGAGTGTAACAGGGGGCGGTGCCCCAACCCCCCAATCAATCTACCCTGAGCGTGACTGAGGGTGGCATTGCAACCTCCCGATCCGCCCTGCTCTGTGCATGACGGGGCGGCGCCCCAACTCCCCAATCGGCCCTGCTCTGAGCCTGACCAGGGGCTACACTTAGGGATTGGGCCTGCCCTCTGCCACCCGGGAGCCAGCCTAAGCCAGCAGATCATTATCTCCCGAGGGGTCCCAGACTGTGAGAGGGCACAGGCCGGGCTGGGGGACACCCCCTCCCCCCCGCGAGTGAACAAATTTTTGTGCACCGGGCCTCTAGTATATAATAATGTAAGTAGCTTGTATGAGAGCAAGACAAGCTTGCAGGCACCTCAACCACTAAGCTATGAAGTTGCTGTGGGTGACAAAGGTGCAGAGCAAAGAAAAGGAAGTGTGACACACCCTGAAATCTCTCCTCCACTATAGCTTCTGTGGAGGGAGCAGCATCCATTTGAGGTGGTCATGGCTAGAAGTTCCCAATGGTAGGAGGGGCCCATGGTGTTCTGGAAGCAGGGAAGATCTTCCTACTGACCTTCTCTCCCTCACCTGTAATCCAGTCATATGACAGGTGTTGACATAATCACAGGATAGTTCTCCCTAATATACACTAGAGGAGGGTTCCCAGGCAAACAAAAAAGGGGGGATACCTCTTAAATTACACATCATGATTTAAATATAATGAAGTATCATATCTGTGATAACAGATATACATTGTATGTACATCAGACATTTTAAAAAATTGTATGGGAAAGTGCAATAGGCATATATGAATGGAGCTATACTAGTAAATGAAGTAACTAGTATATTTTCCAACCTTCACATCCTTTGAAGTGTTATCTTCAAAGGAGTCTTCTTTCAAAACTGTTACTATAATGACAATATTACTACAAGGCTGACATTATTCATGAATGGTTAAAAATGCCTCCTTTGAATTTCAGACTCTTCTCTAGTTAAGTAAACATATATACTTATAAGACATACCAGGGGCCCAGTGCACGGATTCATGCATCTTGAAAGGAACTGTGGGTGGGTCTCGGCCCATCCTCCACACCCCCTCCCACCACAGCCCCTGGTCCCCTGTCTGCCAGCAGCCCCGCTCCTGCTGCTGCTGCTCCCACACACTGATGGTGCCAGCCCCACTCGCACCCGCTGAAGGCATGAAGTGATTGGGGACAGCACCAGTGGCGGGTGCAAGCAGTGGCTGTTGCCCCAGTCACCCCTCAGGAGCACTGGGAGGTGGAGAAGCCCTCAGGGGTGATCGGGGCTGACAGCCGCTGCTCACCCCCACTGATGGCGCCAAGAGATCTGGGCCAGCGCCAGGCACTGGCAGTGGGTACAAGCGGCAGCTCCAATGCCAGCTGCAGGTGCGAGCAGGGCCAGTGCCAGCAGTGGGTGTGAGAGGTAGCTGCTGGCCCTGATTGCCCCTCAGGAGCAGGAGGAGGTGGAGAAGCCCTGAGGGGCGATTGGGGCGGCAGCAGCTGCTTCCACCTGCTGACAGCCCTAGCGATTGGGGCCAGCACTGGGCACCAACAGTGGGTGCGAGTGGCAGCTCCGGTGCTGGCAGCAGGTGTGAGCACTGGGCAGGAGCATAGTGCACGGGAGCAAAGAATTTTCAGTAACCACTACAGGCTTGCCCCAATCACAGTGACTGGTGCCCCGCCTTGGTCTGGCATCCCTGCTCACCTGCTCCACCATCTCACTGCAGCCAATGCCTGCCATTTTCCATGCTTTGCCACCTGCTACCAATGCCTGCCATGTTCCGTGTGCACCCCTTGGTGGTCAGTGCACGTCATAGTGACCAATTGTTCAGTTTTTCTGCCATTCGGTCTATTTGCATATTAGGTAGGATTCTATATATATAGATGCCATTCACAAATACATGACATTTTGTTTTTATCTCTTCCAGCTAAGTATAAGCACATGTCTTTTAACTAAAATAACCTTCTCTTTATCACACACAGATATGCTATTGGACTCTTCACCCTAAGGTCGAATATAGGTTCCAGCTATTTGGATTATGCCCACAAATATCTTTCAATGTAAAAATTAGAGTCCATTCTGTGCTTGGTAATTTGTAAATCTGAAGTTTGAAGAAGTAAAATCTAATTCATCAGTGACTTCTTTGGAGTCATGCCCTGGACACTACCCATCACAGTCTTGTCACCTCACAGTAGTCACAGCCATTCTAGTCATCAAGGCATTGACTATCAGAGAAAAGGATTCAGAACGTCATTATCATTTCCTCCCTTATTCTATTTTTGACCAGGGCCTGAGTCTTTTTGTCATTGTGGATTCCTCTTTCTCCTCATGACCAGTTATGTCCCACCAAGGCTTCTGTTTCTTAAAGTCATCCTATTATCATAAATATCATGCACAAATTATTGCCTTGGCTGCCTAACCATTTCCCATGTTCTCTCTCTCTCTCTCTCTCTCTCCCTCTCTCTCTCTCTCTCTCTCTCTCTCTCTCTCTCTCTCTCTCACACACACACACACACACACACACACACACACACACACACACTTTCTATCCTTAATACTATTGACTGTGAGAGTTGTCACAAGTAAGTTGTCCTTTTTAGTTCAGAACCAAGATTTTTCCTTTGATGCAAGTTATATATTTTTTAAATCTAGTCCTTTTGACACAACTTTAAGTATTCTTTTTTCCCATTATCTTTATATGTGTACCCAAGGGCAGGAGAACCATGGTCTACCAAGTATTTATCACTGAAGTTGCAATTCCATGTCTCCTGCTTCTGAGTTCACATGCGGGGAAAAATATTTTAGTTGTGTTTTACTCAAGACAAAACTTATGAGGAGGGAGTCGGAGTGAGGGGTTACAGCTGGAGAAAGTTACACTCTGGGGCTGAAGCAGCTGGGACAGTGTAGGGAGCAGCTTCCCTCCTCCAGCCATTTTCCTTGAGCTTGGAAATGTGTGGGTTTTTCAATGGTGTGGGTTTTATTTAAAGATAAATGGTACAGTGTGTTTTTAGAGAGAAAATTTAAGTTTATTCATGCTCTTAAGCCACATTTTGCCCAAAATTTATTGACTAGTAAAATACTATTAACTAAAATTGGGAGATCATGCAGAAATTCTAACTCTTGTACAGCAGTTAATTATTGAACACTATTATTAAGATTTTGTGGAGTGCCTTTTTGAAATGGTTCAAAACGTACTGTCTTTATCTGTTCCTCTTTGATGCTTGTGCTGCTCTTACTTTACTTACTTCTGGACTACCAACCTGATAATCCAAGCTGAAGCCATTAAGGGATGGTGACTAAATGGCTTTGAGTGTTGCCAGCATCATGCCTTAGTTGGAATCATCTGAGAATTTGTTATCCCTTCTATTCTTCTGTTATGTCTACCTACACTATTTGATTAATAATAAATAATAATTCTGGCACATAAAATCATTTTGAAATGGAAAAGTTTCCATCTAAGTATGAAACATTATTTTATCTAAGCTAAAACATGACCTAACTATGCAAATTGCTGTCATAAGTTGCTTACAGAACAACTGCCAACATGTTTTATTTTTTAATATATTTTATTGATTTTACAGAGAGAAAAAGTTAGGGATAGTTAGAAACATCCATCAGCTGCCTCCTGCACGCCACCTACTGGGGATCGAGCCCAAAACCAAGGTACATGCCCTTGACCAGAATCAAACCCTGGACCCTTCAGTACGTGGCCGAACCTCAATCCACTGAGCCAAACTGGTCAGGACTGCCAACATGTTTTAAATTCTCCTTTAGGTTTGATGAGAGAAAATTATTTACTGAAGCTCTTTTATTTACAAATAAGGATTTGTTAATAAGTTCAAAAGCAGCAATTTCTGAGGCATTTCCTTCAAAGTAGAGAGGGAAAAGGCTCTCTGATCTTGAAAGGTAAGCATAAACTTCTGCCACCTGTTGAGAAATACTCTTTCAGGAACTATATCTTATTCCATGACTTTCCCTCATGACATAACCTCTCAAAAGAATTGTCCACAGCTGCCATTTCTATTTCGCTCACTTCCCTGTACCCGCATGGTTTCCCAGAGACCTTCTTGACGCCAAATCCAATGGCCATCTCTTGTCCTTCGTCTCCAGTTCTCAGAATATTCAGCTCAGCTGACCACTTCATCCTTTTGGAAATATTTTCTTTTGGCTTTTGAATCACCATATCCACCTATCTTCTTTCTCACTGTTCATTCTTTCTTGGTCTCCTGTACAAGCTCCTTCTCCACTGCTCAACTTCTAAATCTTGGAGCATGTGGAGCTCTATATTCACATTCTTTCTCGATTATCTCCACCAGCTGGTGGATTTCAATACCAGCTTTAGAAAATGACTTCAACTCTTAACCCTCGATCATGCCAAGTAGGATCATCTATTATCTAACTACCCACTCCACCTCTCCACCTGGACATCTATATTCAGTCTCCTTTAAAATTATATTGTTTGTGTATCTCTGTATTGTCTGGCTCTTGCCACTCACCTAAATAGCAAGAAACCAGTCTGTTGTTTCACAGCTGTATCCTTAGCACATAGATCCATTTTTAGCACATACTAGGGGATCAAAAAATATTTTTAACTTAATGAATAAATCTCCTTTTTAATTAAAAAAGAGCATTAAGTAAAAATATTGAATTATTCCACTTATATAAAGTACCTAGAGTAGTCAAATTCATAGAGACAGAAAGTAGAATGGTGGTTGCCAGCGGCTGGGGGAGAAGAATATGGGGAGTTAGTGTTTAATGGGTGCAGAATTTCAGTTGGAGATGATGAAAAAGTTCTGGAGATGAATGGTGGTGATGATTGTGCCACAATGTGAATGCACTAAACTGCACGTTTAAAAATGGTTAAAACAGTAAATTGTGTGTATATATATATAGGGTGACCCCAAAAAATGTATACACACTTTGAATAATTATTAATTCCAATGGGTTAAATCTGAAAAGAAAGAAACATCAATTGGGCTAGCTGTTAAGTGTCTATACATTTTTTGGAATACCCTGTATTTTATCATAATAAAAAGAGCAAGCAGTCCATCAATATTGAAAGTCAGTTGGGGCACATAAATCTCTTCACTGATGACACCCATACATATCACAGCAAACTCCTGAATAGCTATAATATTCACACTTTGGCCACCTCGTTACAAGATAGAACTGGATCCAAAGGACATACCCATGGTTTGGCACAAAAGTTATATCCACGGGACTTTGACCATGTATAATCTTCAAGTTCTTCAGCAAATTGCGAGCCTTCTTTTGAAAAGTATTAGTTTAATAGACATTTATTTGTATGCTGAATCATACTGCCAACACTCAAAATTTTTCCTATTTTTTAAATTACTTTTCTTCTTTTCTTGCATATCATGGATTTTTCACATGTAAGATTCCCTCTACTTATAATCCCTACTCCCAAATAATGTGTCCCTTATGAGTGTGCAACTTCTGTTTCTCACCATTTTCTTGTGTTTTTTTTTTCTCTAATATCCTCCCCATAATTTTATGCATATCCTTGCTATTGTTTTCAATATTGTTATAACTTTTGCATTTATTGGCCATTTCAGGGTTAATAATGTCCCAAACACCTGAAAATGAAGCACAAACACAGAATACACAACTAGACAAATGATAAAAATGAGGCTGATGACATCTGTTGATGCTGAGGAATAGATTAATATATTCTAGAAGGACAAGCTTGGGGCTGGGAGACCACAGGGAAGCCTGTGGACCTGACTTTTGTTGTTTGTGCGGTATTCATTCGGTCCATAAAGTACTTTTAAATTTTAATTTGACAAACTTTTGGAGCTGCACATAAAAATCCAGATTTATGACCTCTTTTGAAAAACTAGAATATCAGCAACTGGGTCTGTATTTTGTAGCAGCAAGTCAAATCAACATGGGCTCACTAGTCAACTAGAATCGCCATGTAGCTCACTTCACTCATGACCCTCCTGTTCCTAGCAGGCACTTGAATTAATGAGCCTTCCCATGTGAAGGGAGGGCAGCCACATGTCTAAGATAGAGCCTCACAAGAGAGGCTCCCACACAGAGGGAACATTTTTTTTTTTTTTATGGTGAATCACCCAATGACAAATTTGTCTCAACAAATAAAACTGGTGATGTGTATAAAATCACGTTGCTAAGGTTTTAGGAAACAGATTCGTTAAATATGGCTAAATCACAAGAAAATCAAGCAAGATTATTTAGTGACAAATCATTTAAAATTTTGTGGCATTTTTTAAAATGACTTTCTGGTAATATTTAGAATTCTAATAGCTAATGTTTTTGAATAATGAAAAGAAGAATTTTAATATGCTAGGCAACATCATAATGTGGAATGCACAAAGATAGAAGGAAGACTTGTTATAGCAAAATTGCATAATTGGACACCATCTTCCTGATATAATCTTGACATTAACAGTCAGATAGACTCAGGTAGATCATATGCCTATACAGATCTACAACCGGTGGTGTTGGGATGAGGACACCTTAACTTAAGTGACTGGTTGAGGATGGATGAACATATATATGGCTAATATGCTAAGTGTCCGACCATCCAGGTAATGACGTCACATAGCAATGCCCGCTTCCTCTCCCTAGTGACTAGCATTCTTGCAGTTTCTTCAGCCCAGGAACACGACTCACTTTATACCCAGGTAGAAACATTTTACACTTTAAGCAAATGTCTATGAAGTGTTTTCATGTGCCTCATCTCATTTGATCCTCACAAAAGTCCTGGAGAAGGTAGATAGGAGACTCGGTGGAATCCTATTTTTTTTTTTTCATTAGCCGGAAAGTAGAGATTTAGAAAGCTTAGAAACTAGCCCCTACTGAAAAGAAGTAAGAAATGGTGGACCTTGAAAATAACTTCAGGTTTTCTCACTGTGCAGAATATAGTCAAACACTGCTGCTTGTGCGGCATTGGTGGTATAGTGGTGAGCATAGCTGCCTTCCAAACACTGCTGCAGTTAAATATTTTACCCTTTGTTCTCCCTGCGTGATCTACAATAATAATCCGCTTTGTGTTGATATTTATTGCCATGTTGCTGACAATTACCTGAAAGAGAAGTTGGGGTGCTTCACTGGGCTGGAAAAAGTTTAGCTACATCAGAAAGAAGGTCTAATTAAGAAAGTTTATTCTATATGTATAAAAGGCTAAGTTGACTTGCGCATGCATGATACATATAAAGTTCTCGTTGGTGCCAATCGCACATGTGTGTTTCGATCTGTCATTGTCCATCATGAATTTGGTTGACACTTCTATTATAGAGAAATGGTGAATGGCTATATTAAAATATTTTATTCTAATTAATTTCCTTTCAATGTGCACAAATTTGCGCACTGAGCCACTAGTGAACTATAAGAGACATATAGAGTTGAGTCTATCACTTCCTTGTGCTTCCTCACTAAAAACTCAGTGACAGATTTAGAAAACCGAATTTATACTGGCTTATGCAAAAAGGGAATTTATTGGCTCATGTACTAGAAAAATTTGAGAGCAGCTTAATTCAAGGATCCAATCTGTCTTCCTCTCTTGGCTCTGAGCTCCTCTTGTTGCCTTCAGTTTTCAGCTCTCCATGATAGTAAGATGGCTGCCCACATCTCAGGGCTTAAGCTCATAAATCTCTCTCCAAAAGGTTCCGCCAAAAAAGTCTTTTACTTTTAATTGACTCAAATATGTCCAACTCTTAACTAATAACTACAACCAGGCAAGTGTAGCATTTCAGTTGGCCAGAGCAGAATCCCACAAGCACACCTGATATGAATCCAGTTCTGCAGGCAGAAGTCTGAAATGGTTTCACTAGGCTAAAACCAGTGTAAGGAGGGCTGTGTTCCCTTTGGAAGATCCACAGGAGAACCTGTTACTTTGCCTTTTCCAGTTTCTAGAAGTTGCCTGTATTCCTTGGCTTGTGGTCCCTTCCTTCATTTTTAAAGCCAGCAGTACAGCATCTTCAAATGTCTCTGACTTTGACCTCTCTTCTGCCTCCCTCTGTCACTTTAAAGGACAATTGTGATTACACTGGGCCATCAGGATAATGTCCTTACTGTAAAAATCACTTGATTGGCATTTTTAGTTCCATCTGCTTCTTAATTCCCCCTTGACATGTACCATAGTGTGTTCATACCTTCCATGGATTTGAACAAGGACATGTTGGCAAAGGGTTGGGGGTATTATTTTATCTGCCATAAAGTCTAAACTGAATTATCTTCTGTAATCTCATGCTGATCTAACTCTATACGATCTGCTCAGGATTTCTTCATTCTTCAGAGTTTTTTCTGCTAAGTCCTTATTCGTGAATTTATTCATTCATTCAATAAATAGGCATTGAATAGCTACGATAGGCATTGTTTAGGCACTGAATATACAATGGTAAGCAAGATGTTCCCTTTCCTCATGGGGTTTACAGTCTGATGGGTGAACAGACCATAAGTCAGCTGACTCATAAGTAATATTTAAATACTTAATTATAATCCATCTATTTTTATGGAGGCTTTCTTTTTCTCCAAATTGGTTTGAAAAATACTTGCTATGTCTTCAGAGATTCTCCTGCTCTCTGTTTTTCTAATTGGACAATGTCTACACTCCCTCCGGGTGGTCAAGGCACTGAAGAAAGGAGATAGCTTTGGCTAAAACATGGTGAATAGGAAATGCCACTTCCTGCAGAGAGTCCCAGCTAAGACATGTCCCTGACTCTTCATATAGTATCTTAAATGTAACACCTCCAGAACCTATGCTCCTGATCCCAACCAGAGCGGCAGTTCGAGGGTATTTACATTTTAATCACTTCACATCTAACATCATGTTGGTTAAATTAGTGGGAAGTATAAAACTGCTAAGAACAAATTAATGGGGAGAAAGGGGTGGGTTTAAATGAGTTACATGAAAGAGAAATAAGGAGATAATTATAATTATGTAGAATGGATTTAGCTCTTTAAATATTATCTTTCTTTAACTAATATACCATTACATAAGCAACTTTAAGTTTTTAGTTCAATCTTTCTGCTGTATCATCTTGACTAAGTCTATGCCATGGTGTCCTTATTTATAGGAGGCAAGTAAAAATGTGGCAATCCTTCACACAACTATAATGAGGTTGTTTTTAAAGGAGTTTAAAGTGTGGAGAAAGTCTTAGTTCACAGGTCAAAGGGTTTTGTATACAATTACTAAAAATTCTTTCAATGCTTCTGTAGCTCAAGCTGCATTTTATTCTTGTTATCTCACAAGAATCATAGGTCCCTTAAAAACATGACCTTGAAAAAAATCTTTTAATTATGTGTTGACAGCAGCGCTATCTACTCCCTCCTTTTCCAGTTCACTTTCCTCCCCCAACAGAAATAACACAAACATTCACCCTGGAAGATAGTTTTGTGCCACAACACGTGACCACAAACTTTACAGCTCAACTGAGCACTTCATATTGCTGAAATAACTAGTTATTTTGCCCAAAATGACCAATACAATAAGAGTGGCCATCAACTATAGACTTTATTCAATATGTTTTCTTATAATGCACAAACTTTGGGCTGGATTACTAACAAATTCTGTTACATATGTCAGCTTTAAGTGCCTTCCTCCTATCTAAACCTTCATGGTTTCACATTTTCATTAACTTCATTTCCATTGCTATAGTAATCAAAATCCCAGCGGGACACTTTTAGGACATTCAAAGGATTGAATTGAAAAGCATTAAGATAATTATTTACGAAGAGCATATCTATGGCTGGACAGGGAAAGAATAAAAGGGATAACTACTCTGACTTCTCTTTCATCCAATCTTCTGATCTCCCACCAATACCTCTCATCGGCTGGCCCCAGATGGATGTCAGAGGGCAGTCAACCCTGGCAATGTAGACATCAGCAGTCAGCCTTCTGGGGCACAGACAGAGTATGTACCATGGACTGTGGGTCATAAGAGAGGCCATCCCCAGCCCAACAATACTGACTATCCCTCCTCACCACTCTGCCCACCCAGCCCACAGCAGAGCACAAACTGAGCTCCTGCGATGGCAACATTTCCCCAGAGAGACGGGCCTGATGAAATCATTCACATTAACTGTTTCTTTCATGGAGTGGGTAGATTTCTATCTTACACTATGCACAAAATAAATTTCAAATGTACTAAAGAGAAAATAAGTGCTATATTGTCATTAAAATAAACAGAAGTTATTAACAACCCTGGGGTAGAGAAGGCCTCCTTTAGAAAAGACACGAAATGCAGAAGCTCTGAAGAGATGATGCATTTTCAAAAATGTTAATACTGTTCTATTCTAGAGAAATGTGTGCCTTTGTGTACCAAGATATTGCTGTGATATTATTGGTAATATAAAATTGTAGAAAGCATCTAAATATCAATTGGTATTGATAGTTTAATAAACTATTGTACAGTCTATGAAATACTACCCAATAGCTAAGAAGTGTGAGAGGCAGTACTACATGGTGGTGAAGCTTGCAGGCTCTGGAGTCAGACTAGTGGATATCATGTCCCAATCACATCACTTACTATTCACATGAACAGAAAGCTCTGTGCCCCAAGGTCTTCATCTGAAAGTGGGCCTTAACAACAGTACACACTTCACTGTAAGAATGAATAAGGCAGTACATGTGACGTTCTCAGAACAGCATCTGATACATACAGAATACTCAATAAATTGGAAGTTGTTACAAGTAATAACATTGGAAGATCTCCAAGACATATGGCTTAAAAAATGTATTGCACTCACGCACACACACACACACACAAAGAGATTGTAATATGTAACATATACATAATATGTATATATATATATATGCATAAATATAGATGAATATAAGCAACCACTTAAAAGTGACTTTTATAGTTGTCTTTAATATTTTTTAGAACAAAGTGAAGTTAAAAAATAAATTATTTTTCTAAGTTTACATAGAAAAAAGACTGGGAGAATATGAAAAATGTTCACTGATTGATTTGGATAGAGAAATGATGAGATCATTTTGTTTATTTCTTGTATTTCTTTTCCAAGTTATCCTTCAGGTTTTTTTATTACCTTAATAACAAAATTTAAACAACCATGATTTTAAACAAACACAGTGATAACATATATTAATAGAAATGATGACATTTTAAAACAGAGACCTTTTCTCATCTTATAACATGAAAACCATCAGTGCTAAAATTCTATTGCATTAAGTCACTGAAGTTTGGGGATGTTTGTTATAGCTGTTACTATGCAAGATTGCATGATCTCTCAATTTGTTTTCTTAGCATTGCTGCTTCATTTCATGTTATAAGATGAACTTGGGTAGAATTTCCTTCTCTACCACTTTTTAAAAAAGTGATGTGTGTCTGAAAACAAGTAGTGAAAATACTCCTTGTAAAGATGAAGGATTTAGAACTATTTGATTTGGAAGGAAGAAGAGATTACTTAACAAAGGTCCCAAACACACAGCCTCTCTTATTCAGTATCACCTTGAGATATATTTTGTTTGACCATGGTTGTCAACACAGTTGTGAATATGGAAGCCTATTCCTGGTGCACAGCCTCCATTTTCTCACAAGTCCCATCATTTTTAATCTACTTAAATCCTTTTGCAGCTTTTACTTATGATCACTGCCTAGCCCCTAAGTGCTCGGTTAAACCTATAGTACATAACCAAATAGGCACTGAAAGCACCCCAAGAAACTTTGGTCAAATGTGAAAAAATACTATACAGTTCTAAATAAAAGAGAGCTTTCACAGGCCCATTTCTGGTGACCTTTAACATGGGATTTTTAACTATCTGTCTTGGATGATTTTTGCATAAACATCCATCAAGATCAGGCATTAAAATACAATTGAGAGTCCTAGAATATGGTGGTTCCCCAAGGACGATGAACACCAACATCACCTGCAGAGCCTGTCAAAATGCAAATTTCTGTAGCCAAAGTACCAATCTGAATCCATGTAGCCTGCCCTCCACCCCACTTCTTTGCCCACTTCTCAGAAACCTCTCAAGATGATGGCATATTAATTTCTTCACAGAATCCATCTCTGAAATTCTAATTCACTGGATGAAACTAAATCAGGGAAGCCTTAGACCACATTTCAAGAAACAATATTGTGGTAGGTGCCTTTAGGGGTGCCAATTAACTTTCTTCCCCACAGGGTGGGCCTACAGCAGCTACCAGATTATACACAGTGGCCCTGCCGTCTGGCCATAGTAGGCTGACACATGGAAGGATATTTTCCTCCAATGGGACCTGTCGGATTCTCTATCCTGAGGACTTGGACTTGAAATTCAGCAATGCTAATAATCTCTACTAATTATCCAACTAGAAGGATGGGGAGACATGCAAACTGAAGGATGACAGTCTTCTGCCTCATGCATGTAGAAGCAAATAAAGCTAATCCTTTAAGGAAATGAAACAGCAATGCTAAGAAAACAAAATTGAGAGATCATGCAATCTTGCACAGTAACAGCAATAACAAACATCCCCAAACTTCAGTGACTTAACACAATAGAATTTTATTTCTTGCTCCCATAGCAGTCTACCATGGGAATGTTTTGTCAGTGTGTGCTCAACACTATGCTCCTTCTGCCTTCCCCTGGGTCCCTGGAGTATTTTCCATTTAGCTAGTGGATAGGATAAGAAACATATATGGGCCATACCTGGGAGCAGCAGATATGATCTGTTAGCCAGAAATCAGCCACCTGGCTTGGCTGAACTGCAAGGGATGCTGGGAAATGTAGTTTAGCTATGCACCCCAAAGAAAAAGTGAAATAGCATTTGATGAACACAGAGCAATCTGCCACAAATTCCAAAGAGAGAAAAGTTAAGAGAACAGTTGCCAAGCTACTAGCAAAATAATACATTTTAAGATAAGTGTTGGTGAGGATGTGGAGAAATTATAACTTTTGTGGCTATGTAAAATGGTGCAACCACCATTGAAAACAATATGGTGGTTTCACAAAAAGTTCAGCATAGAATTCCATATAATCCAGGAATCCCATATACCCAAAAGAACTGAAAGCAGAGAATCAAACAGAAACTTGCACACTAATGTTCACAGCAGCATTATTTGCAAGAGCCAAAAGGTGAAAACATCCCAAATGTTCATCAACAAATAAATGGATAAACACAATGTGTTATATTCATACAATGGAATACTATCCTGCCTTACAAAGGAAGGACATTCTGATACTTGCTACCATAGTACAACAAGACAAATATGGTCCGATTTCACTAATATGAAATTTCTAGAGTAGTCAAATTCATAGAGCTAGAAAGTGGAATAGTGGTTACCAGGGGCTTGAGGGAAGGATCAATGTCTCTGGGCCAGAGTTTGTTTCTGAGCTACAGGCATGACTATGAAAAACTTTATACTTAGACTCCACACATCCAATTTGAACACATCATCACCCTTCCCTCTACAGAACCCACTCACCCTTGCTCCTCCTTCTCCATTCTCTATCTCAGCCAGTAGTTCTGCTCTCAGTTGCTCAAACATCGAAGGAGTCATTCTAGACTGCTCTCTCTCAATCCCCACCATAAAAAAAAAACATCTGTTAAATCAGAAGCAACTATCCATCTCTCTTTTGCTGCTCTGGTCCATGCCTGCTTTATTTTTCACATTCATTTATACAACAACTTGCTAATCACCTTCACTACCGTCAATCCCTTGTCATCCATTTTCCACCCCTTTGCCAAAGTATCAATCTGATCATCTGTTGCCTGCCCTCCACTGCATCTTCTTGGTCCACTTCTTAGAAGCTCTGCCTCATCCTCAAGATGATAGCATATGACGTTCTTCACAACACCAGCATGGCCCATTTTACTCTCACATATCTCCCTTCCCATAAGCACCCAACTTTCTCCCCAAACTGGCTTACTTATCATGCTTTCTTGACTTTGCAATATTATTCCCCCTTCCAGCAGCACCTCTCTCATCCCTCTCCTTCACTTGGCCTACTTCTACTTCTCTGTGGAGTCAGTTCAGGCATCACCCTCTCCTGAAAGCCTTTTGTGACCCCATCCCAATCCCTAATCTGGGTCAGTTGGCCCTCCTATGTTTCCTCACATCATCATAGATGGCCATTCTACATTCATTTCTCCATCTACCCAGTTGTCAGCTCTTTGGTCAGGGACTCTGCCTTTGCTTCTCAGCACCAGAGCTCATCTGTGGAATATCTAGACAATCAGCAAATGTCTGTGGTCACCACTAAAGGGACTCATTGCTTCCTGGTATATGTAACAAAGACAAGCTGCCAGCCAAAAAACAAAACAAAATGAACTAAACACCAGGTATACATGATATATTCATTGCATAGTCAACTGCATTTCGATTTGGGTGGGTTTTTTTTTTTTTTTTTTGACTATTGATTGTCATGCATGGAATTTCCCTATAACAGAAGAGTTAAAGTGAAAGTATAATTTTTTTCTGTTCCTGAGGGTTAATTGTTTTCAAGAATTTAAACATACATAAAAATAAAACACAATGGAAAGTTAATGAATTACTCATTTTTACTCACCCTGGTCATACTTCTACATGGGAATAATTCCGTCTATATCTCTAGAAGGAAAATCTGGGTTTCATTTTGTAAATTCAGAGCAGAAATAAGGTGCCTAAAGACATCCTGATACTCCACCAGCATTTTAGAGAAATTCCAATGTATTGCACATTTCCTGATGACAACACCACTCAAAAATGTGTAGTTTTCTAATGAAGGAGAAACTATTCTCCATCCATAATCTGATAAGTCACCTCTGAAAGCTGAGTTTAGGACTGATTTGCTCCTAATTCCCAGGAGAGTATACTCATGCAATTTCTATTTATAGGCTACATTGAGTCACCACAAAAATGCACAGTAACAAAAGATCACTACACCCCAAGGGGATGGCCTACCTACAGGAACACCATTGATCACTAGAAAAATACAGACCACAGAAGATTTAACCCAAGTGTTACTTCAGTGGAATTTGACCTGTGTAACCATTTCCCTCCCTCACATAACAGTTCTATAGCAGGGCTTCTCCACAGGCTTAATCTAAACCTTGCTTGCTGCTTTTCCTGATCCGTTTCTGGCAGATGGTATTTTGTGGGACTGGATTGAGTTAAGAGAGCTGGACAGTTTCAGTGGCTAGATGTATGAATGTACTAGTATGAATGAAGGCAGGGTAAATTCAAGTGTCCTCACTTCATTAAAGATAGGCATGAGACCCATATAAGGTACTCGGATAAAATCCCTCTCCTCTTGGCCCTAAAAATAAGAGAATTTCATGGTATGAATAAACAATACTTCATTTCTTCTGTAGATGAACATTTCACAGAGTGTTCTAGTCACCAATGTTCATGTTTGTGATTCATCATGTTCCACATTCTTATATTAAGAATAATAGATCAGCTTAGGTATCCCAATTTTATAAATGTGGAAATTTCCTTTTGCAGGGATCACATTAGTACTGAGTATAAATCAGAATGACAGCAGAGTTCAAAATCATATCATTCTTTTTCTGGCCCTCCCTCACCGCTTTCTTTGCCTTCCATGACCATCCATCTCCAAAAGGTACATCTCTAATTTCTAAAACCTCCACTGTTACAGAAATAGCCCAAATTTGCACATGCATTCCTGCAGGGGCGGGCCAGCACTGAGACCCCAGATTCTGCAAACATCCTCAAATCTGAGGCCATCCCTCAATCTTGAGGATTTCTAACAGAACACACCAATCCAGGCATTCAGATCTGCTCGGGTCACTGGCATCCCAGCAATCTCCTGAGACTGCAGAAGGCTATGATTTCTTTCCTCATTCCACCATCACAAGGTCGGGGCCATAGAAAATTTACAGCAAATGAGACTGTTGAGGGTTGCCAGATATCAAAACATACTGTCATGTCACATTCACTAAATTAGTATAGAACTCTTACAGGAATAGAAAGATAGACCAATGAAAAAGAATAAAGAGTCCAGGAACTACAGACACACACACACACACACACACACACACACACACACACATGAATTTTTTACATGATGCAAATATTTTAAATTGGTGGTTCATGGAGAAAATACTGTTACTTAATACTGTTGAAACAATGGACTACCAATTTGGGGGAAATGAAGATTGATCCTTACCTTACATTTTATATCCAAATAAATTATGAATAGATTAAGATTTAAATGTAAAAAAATCTCATAAAAATACTCTAAGAAAATTGGGCAGAATATTTTTATAATCTTACCATGAGAGGATGTCTTTATAAGTGTGAAAAAAAAAAACCACTCAGAAATGGCAAAGAAAAAGACTAATGGATTTTAAACTTCCATATACTTTAAAAAAGGTATGAAATACATTTATAGGTAAATAACAAGTTAGGGGAAATATTTGCAATGTATCTTTTTAAAGGTGAATATAGAAAGACATTTCATAAGTCAATAAGAGAAAGAGGAATTCTCCACTAGAAAAATGGACAAACAACAAAAAGGCAATTCATAAAAATAGAAATACGGATGTCATGAAATGCTGTTAGAGATCAAAGAAAGTTCTATTAAACAACAATGATATATCATATTTCACCTATCAGATTGGCAAAGAATAAAAAGAGTGATCCTACCCAGGGTTAGGTAAGAAGAGGGAAATAAGGCTCTTTGATCCACCGCTTTTGGAAATGGAAGCTGATAACCCTTTCGAGAGAATATTCTGGCACTGGGTATCTAAGTTCAAAATATACATATCATTTCACCAGGAATTCCAGTTCTAAGAATCTTTCCTGGAGAAATAGCCAGGTATGGGAAGGAGGCAGCACACAGCAGTGAGCTATGTACTGGGGGGTGAGGATGGGAACACAGAAAAGAGGTGCACCAGGGGCTCTTTGAACCAGGAAGGACAGGGAGGAAGATTCCAGCAAATTTCCAAGAGGAAAGACAAGAAGGAGGAACAGAGAGGTCAGTGTAACAAGAATACAGATGCCCTAACGGTTTGGCTCACTGGATAGAGCGTCAGCCTGTGGAGTCAAGGGTCCCAGGTTCGATTCCGGTCAAGGGCATGTACCTTGGTTGCGGGCACATCCCCAGTAGGGAGTGCGCAGGAGGCAGCTGATCGATGTTTCTCTCTCATCCGTGTTTCTAACTCTCTATCCCTCTCTCTTTCTCTCTGTAAAAAATCAATAATATATATATATTTTTTTAAAAAGAATACAGATGATGGCTAACAGTGATATCCACTTTCTAGGTGAGAAAATTGAGGTTTGGCTATACAGTTCCTGTTAACACAGCTGGTCACACAACTTGTTAAGAAAGAGCGGAATTTGAACTCAAGTCTGTCTGACTGTGGAACTCAGGCCATAGTCAGGAATGTGGATACTATCCTGAGGGCCATGGGCCACTATGGAAGGCATGTGGAAGAGTTAGGTTCACTTTTCAGGAAGTTTTCTCTGGAGGCAATGTGGAGAGTAGATCAGAGGCAGCCTGGGAGGAAAGGGGGAAACCAGGTAGGGGTCTAGCACAAGAAGATGACGTGGGAATGGAACAGTGGGGGATTTAAAAGATGCTAAGAAGATAAAATTCACAGGACTTGGGAACCTTTTGAATGAAAGATATTGGAAGGCAGAGAAGGAGTCAAGAATGACTCCTGATTTCTAGCTCACACTACAGAATGAGGAGAGCCAATATCCAAACAATAGCTTACGGCTTCTTGAACATACTTTATATCCGCACCTTTGTTCTCATTCTTCTTTTCACATGAAACAATTGTCTCCAGGGTGAAACCCCATTCATCCTTCAAAGCCTATCTCCAAAACCACCTTTCTCATGAAGTTGTCACAGAAAACTCTCCCTTCACCCTACTCAGAGGAGTCTTGGTGCATTTTGTTATCTCCTATTTGCTTGCCTGATAGCTAATCAATTATGCAGCTGTCTTGTTTTCTTGTCAGCCTTCTGATGGCAAGGGCCACATGGCCACGTCATGCCCCTTCCCACATCTTTGGCAGCGTGCAGCACAGCCTCTTGTGCATGGTTGGCATTTAAATAGTTGAAATAAAACAATTTGGTCTTTCCCTCTTTCTTCTTTTAGATTTTGCCTTTTCAGCTTTTAGCAAAGAAATAGCTTAAACATTTCTTGTTCCAGGAAAAAAAATAAAAGAGTTGGAAGGAAGTTTCAGAATGCCCGCAGGAGATTTTCTTAATCCTTAACTGGCTGATAACACCACAGGAAACTATCTGAAGGAAAACACAGTGATGAAACAGTGGGTCCTATTACCACTTCCCTGCTATACTAAACAGAACATTTTGAGAGTAATATCCAGTGGAATGTCTTCCAAATGTATATAAATAGTCATGGTCAGTTTGGTGAAAGTGTGTGTTTCCAAGATGAACAGATAAGCTAAGCAAGATAAAAGAGGTCAAGTGGCCAAGATGGATTGCATGGGACATTTACAGACGTAGTTAGAGCATTTTTCTGGAAAGCAAGTACATAAGAGCTCAGACACTTTAGGAGTCTGCCCTATTTTAGAACGTACAGTACATAACTTTAATCTAAAAAATATATAAATAAACAAATAAATAAGGGGAGAATTGTTTATAAAATTAAAATATTCTAAACTCTATAGTAGGTCAGACACAAATAGTTACTTATGCAAGAAATAAGGCTGATTCTTGGTTAAAAAAAAACGAGTCAACCCAACACCCTCCACCATGTAATGCTTTGACCTTTGCAATGACATGATATGGTCCCTTTTGGAGTTGCCTTCTTTTCAGTCACTTCATACACCAAACCAGAATTTGGGGTTTTTTTTCTTTATTTAATCCTCACCCAAGGAGAGAGAGAAAGAGAGAGAGAGAGAGAGAGAGAGAGAGAGAGAGAAAGACATGGACTGGTTGCCTTCCATATACTTCCCAACTGGAAATCCAACTCAGATATGTGCCCTGACTGGGATTTAAATCAGCAACTTTTAGGTATACGGGACTGTACTGAGCCACTCTGGCTGGGCCAGAATTTCTTAAAGTGTGATGCCTGGAAGAATAATCCCAGAATATTTTCTACCAAGCAGGTACCATGGTCAAATGCATTTAGAAAATTTTAATGTGATAACATTTTAGAGAACCACAATGCATCTTGGCATCATGGAGGCTCTGAAAAGTCCTATTACAAATTAACTTTCCCTTTATTTAAGCATGTGTTTTCCCAACTTATTCGGTCATGGGACCTCTGAGAGGAGTAAAAGTAAGACCTACTAACTCCAGGTTGAAATAGTGTTCCCCAAAACTCCCCTACCAAGACCTTACCATCTCTGATTTTCCTTCCTTTTTCTGAACCTCACCTTATCCCTTCAAAATTCAATATCCTTATTGCTCATTTCCTCAGAGCCCAGAGAAGGACTGGAACACAAGAAGAGATCACTTTACTTCATTTAAAGTTGCTAGTAGGTAATGAGTTTTTTATTATCTCTCCCTAGGAGAATTCACATTTTTATTGAGGCCTGCTGAAATATAAGGGCTCAATTCAAAGATACAAATGCCAAGAATCTCATGCCTATGTCATGCATAGGTCACCACTAAGAAAGTGAAGGGAAATGACTCCTTCTTTCCCTCCCATTAAAGCAACTGCAGTGACAACAAAATACCATGCTCGGCTCCTTTGTAAACTGTGTGTTAAGATTCACCCATCATCTTTACCTGGCTCACTCCTTCTCATGCTTTAGGAATAAAAGTTAAGTATTGCTTCCTCCTCTATGACCCTAAACTAGAATAAAAAATGGGCTACCCCCTTTCACAAAAGCCAGTACATCCCTCCTTCCCTGCCCCTGTTGCATTTATCACTCTGTATGCAACAGCTGCTTACTTCTCTGTCTCAACCACCAGATTTTCAAGTGGGCGGAGCCAAAATTGTGTCTGTCTGATCTACTTCTGTATGCCCAAAACCTGACCCAAAATAGGGTACATAATAGGAAATCCATAACCTGAAGAACAGAGAAATGTATTTGTTTGTTTTTATTCCTATGAGACTAATAACCCCATTTTCAAGAAGGAATTTAAAAGGAGAAGATGAATGTAAAAAGTAAGTTGGTGAAAGTCCAGTGGTCCCATTCAGTCATGCAAATTAACTGAGTGTTGCTATATAAGGCACTATAGGAGAAACTGTAGGAAAATAAATGTCATATAAAATTCAGTTCTTACCTTCAAGGAACATAAAATAATAAAGTGACAGTTCTAACTTTTCCATTGGCCTTTAAACATGGCTGACGCAGGAGAGCATTTCTGAGATCTAACAGTGTCCTGAATACTGTGGGTTGGCCATTCCCTCTTGATCTTCTAATGAAGAATACAAATGTTTATTAGATTGAGAGTTTTACCCTGGTCCTAGTGCCAACAGCTGACAATAGGGTAGCTTTCTGTTCCAAGGAAGGTTGCCCACAGAATACCTGACTGACTTAGTGTGTTTCTGCTACTAAATACTGTGTAGACACGAGAACAGCAGGCCAAAGTGCAAGGGACTGGGCTTGGGGGAGGGGGACTGAGGAAGTCGGGGGTGGAGCTGTGCAGCTTGCTGGTGTGTGTGATAGCAGCCAAATGGAGAACATCTGGGTCCTGTCAGGGTTTCCCAGAGATCTTCTCTGTCTAACTGCAGCACGAGCAAATTAAGATTGATAAATTGTATGGCTCTTTCTGGCTTTAAAGATCCCAGATGCTCTGTTAAATTAATGAATGCTCTATCTCCACTCAATCTGACACCAAAACAGAACCTTGAAAACATTCCAGACCCCCACTCCTCCAACCATCCAAGCAAAACCAGGGTAGCACTGCTTCTTTCAGCCAGGATTCCAGGGCACAAACTCATGTATTTAGTTGGTGTGTGTGTGTGTGTGTGTGTGTGTGTGTGTGCGCGCGTGCACAGGCATTCACTTTTCAGACTAGAATTTACCTTCACTGTAGGGTATTCGTGCACAGTATGGACCAGCAAATGTACATCTGGAAATACAAATTACTCCACCCACCGAGAGTTCCTTTAACACCAAACTGTCCACTACAGAATAATTCCAAGAAAGATGTGGTCATTTGTGTCATTTGGAAACTATCATTTTACACAAATATAACACGTTGCTAATAATAACACCTAGAATTGTTCTGTTCTTATTCTCCAGTGCTCAGTTCACTCACCCGGTTGTGTACATGGCTGACAGCATGTTTTACTTGTACCAGTAGAAAACAAACCATCAGATTTAGTCAGAGGATAAGGAGTCGGGGCACACAGCTAAAGCTATTCTGTTTGCGATTCTTAGAGATCAAATACAATTGGAGAATGGCTTCCTGGTGCCCACCGAGATCCCTGTAAGCGTGCAACTCCAAATGAAGTGCCTCTTAACATGAGACATCCTTTGGAATGGAAAAATCTCCAACAGAGGAAAAGATCTGAGGAAGACATCAAACCCAAAAAGGGAGAGAGATCTTATAAGTTCAGATAAATTCAGTTCAGATAAAAACCACTGAATCAGCTACTTCTATATTATCTTTCTGATAAAAGCACTCAAGGGAATTAGATAGGATTTATCCTTCCCATCACTGTCAAAAGTTTAAAGTGTTCCTAAACATCCCTAAATTCCTTGTCAGGAGTTGGTAAGAATGAGTTAAAACAAGGACTCTGAGTGTTCATGCTCTCTATACAAGGTATGCCTAGCCACTGTCCCTAAGTCAGAAGCCTCCAACATGGGAACCACACTGGTTTCCTCAGTTGTTTACTATTTGGTTTTCAAATTTCTCCCGTTTCCAGAGCCCCGTGATCGTATCAGCAAGTCAGCACTCATTCATTCATTCATCCCTCCACTTGGCAAGTGTTTGTGGAGCTTGTACTATTTCACATGCTAGGATGGATTGGTAAATAATAGACCTATGGTTCTCAAAATGTGGTGCTGGGACCAGGAACACCAGGATTACCTGGGAACTTGTTAGAAATGCAAATTCTTGGGCTCCACCTCAGACCCACTAAACCACAAACTCTGGAGGTGGGGCCCCAGCAATCTGTTTTTTAACAAGCCATCCAGGAGACTGATGCACGTGCAAGTTGGAGAACCACTGGCATAGATCAAGGCCCCACCCTCCCCGAGTGCATCTTCACTTGGTGGCAATAAA
Organism: Myotis yumanensis; assembly: GCF_028538775.1. Classification (NCBI taxonomy): domain Eukaryota; kingdom Metazoa; phylum Chordata; class Mammalia; order Chiroptera; family Vespertilionidae; genus Myotis; species Myotis yumanensis. The sequence continues at coordinate 100,500,693 of NW_027223752.1, forward strand.
CAAGAAACAAGTGTGTAAGGTAATGTCAGGCAATGATCGATATTATTTTTTTAAAAATGTAAATCAAGGAAACAGGGAGAGAGCAATGGGTTGCTATTTCAGACAGGGAGTCAGAGAAGGAAAGGCTGCACTTTGGAGCAGTGAATGAAGTGAGGGACGGGGACATGTGTAGAGCTGGCTCAGCATCATCCTGCTGCATTCTGTTTCCCTTGAGAGTTTCTGGATAAATATCAGACCACACTGTAGAGAAGCTTGTCCCACCAGCCATTCAAGAATGCCTGTGGGAATTTGAATCTTGAAGAAAAGTAAAAATCTAGCACCTGCTCCAAACCTCCAACTAACTTTGGAAATAAGAAGATACAAAAATAGCCAAGAACCTCAATTTTTGCAGTTACCGCTTGGAACAGACATAAGAAAGAACTTCTTAACAGCAAAAACAGAACAGTCTGTCAAAGAAGACAGGGGAATGCTTTCTTGAAGAAAAGATTATTCTCCAACACTCATGGTTCAAGTGCAATTCTGGTGGGAGGCAAGCCCAAAACAGATGACCGGGTGGGGCGGGGCCGGGGGGGGGGTCACATTTATTCCCACAATCATAACTGTCTGCTATATCACTTTTTCCAATGCTTTTGATGAAAATTCTCAAATGTACTGAAGAATAAGACAATTATTATACATAGACATCTAGAATCCAAAATTGTTAACATTTTGCCATATTTGTTTTAGGTAGAAAGATGGGTAGATAGATAATAGATATTGCAAGTCATTTGAAAGTAAATTGCAAATATGACACTTTACCCCTAAATATACATGGTATCCCAAAAATGTATGCATACTTTGAATGATTATAAAGTCAGTGTTTATTAACATACAGTTCATTTTCAAAATTTAAAAGAATCTACAGAAATGCTGGTCCAGGCACTGCTGATACAGTGAAGCAATGGAATTGCAAACATCAAGAATTATTTCATTCGGTATTTGTGTGCCTTCAGTTCATCAACTGTTGCCAGTTTTGTACTGTAAAATTTATCTTTTATGTATGCCCATAAAAAAGTCTAGTGGCACTTTAGGATACATTTTCTTTGTTCAAAGCTTGGTCTGGCTTCACCCATTATTTCAAATCAGTTAAAGCTGAAAAGGAGTGAAAAATTAAGTTAGTTATCAGCTGTTAAAGTGTGTATACATTTTTTGGGACACCCTATATATACAGGATGGGGCAAAAGTAGGTTTACAGCTGTAAGTACGTGAAACAGAGTTTATTCTTGTATTATTTATTAATTATTGTATTTTTTCCATCTCAACAACTGTAAACCTACTTTTGCCCCACCCTGTATATAATCATGTATCTTCTAAAAATATAGACATTTTTCTACATAGTCACAATATTATTATCATTTTTAAGAAAATTATGAATGGTGTGCAAGACAGACACTATCCCTATATTTGGGGGGTGGGATCAGTTCAGCCAATAGAGGAAGAATCAGAAATGAGGAGACATGGCTACCAAGTAATGGGAATCTTTTCATTGGCTTAAGACATACCAATCACCTGCCTCATTCATCTTACTGCCATCCTTGAAAGTTTCTTCTACTTAACTTATATGAGAGTTTACCTACATTGTTACAGAGGCCATTTGCCTCAGGGAGGTAACCTGGGCTACTGGGATTAGATTAGGGGGCTAGATGACCCTAGTCAGTAGAACAATAAGAAGAGGTGCTAGACAACCAGTCAAGGTCATTTTGGATATAGGCACTAATAGCAGAGCCAGGGGGACGCTAGGTCAAAGAGTGACTGGGCCACGGTGAATGATACTAGGGCTTCTATAACATGTGTGTGGAGAGGGGAAGGAGGGATATCATTCCTGAAATTTTTTTAAGGGCCTTGTCTAAAAGCTGACATATGAGAGACACTTGACTCTCAGTGACAAAAGTAATCTGTAATACCATAATCGTTTAATAGAATGCTAGAAATGTAAGAGAATATGAGGTCTGTTCATTAGAAATAATTTGTGGAACATCTATTAGACACAGGAATCTGTTGGACAATTTAGGAAATTTGGGCAATCAATGCTGGCGCTCTGCCGTCAGAAGGCTGCAGAGCAGCGGGAGGACAGTAGCAGTGACTTTCCTGAGGACAGAAAGCTATTGTGGTGGCAGGTTACTGTTGAAACATTAGTTTCTTGATTTCTCCTCTAAGGCTGTCTCCACCAAGCCATACTGGCTTTGGTAAGATGCAACATTACATGAGTTCTTTGTTAGAGTTATCACATGCAAGTGTCAGGAGGGCAGAAACTTAGATTTGTGCTCTTCTTGCGTCCCCCACACAGCGGTGAACACATGTGCGATGTGTCTGGCACATAATAGGTACACCAAACATTTTTAACTAAGTTAAAATGTTATAATAGCTCCTCACATCTTGTACTAAACATTTTTAATTTGTGTTTAACTTGCCGTACATCCCACGTTTGACAAAAGGGGTGGTGATGATGATTTAAACATCCAAGAATATTTGTTTTTCTCATATCTGATCTTACTTTTCAGAAGTGACTTTATTCTAATTTTAGTCTTCAATAATGAAAGTCATAGGCAGAAACGATTCGATACTGCTCTTTTTTTGGGGGGGGGGGGGTGAGGGGGGGTGGTGATACCACTATTGCAACACTTCAAGTTATTGGTATAACTTTGACACTTATCTATTGATTCTCTTCCCACTTTATTGAAGCAAGAACCACTTCAGAGATTTCTCCATTATTTGACAAGGAACTGAAGGTATGTCTAAATAACTTTAACAGTTTATGCTTGACTCAGGCATTTGACCCAAAGCAGTATTCTCAATAGCAAATACAATTTAGAGATATCATTTCCATTGTTGCTCAAAGACTTTGGCAACTTCTCCAACTAACTGTTCCTCAACAGGAAGTAGGCTTAATTTTTAACTGATTGCATTTCCCAAGGCATTAAATGGTTTTTCAGTCTTCTCTCAGAAATTTGGGATAAACAGTTAATAATTATCAAGACTTTGGAACTCTTCACAGTCTGTAATTTTTATGTTTAATTACCATGCAGACACCTCCTAGTAATGTTCTCAGTGTTTCACAGTTATTGAAGTCATTCTCCAAACCCCACTATCTAGTTTTTTTATTCTATTTGCAATTATTGAAACATTCTGTGGAGAAGTTCTGGCATCTTTTTGTGGAGGTATGATATCTACCCAAAATGGCCAAACCGAAGCCTACTGTTTCTCAGACTCAGTTAGAAACTCCTGGCTGAGTCCGGAAAGTCACCGCTCCCTCCTCCCCCCGCCCCCCGCCCATAGTGCCATTTTATTGACTCTTCCAGGAAACAGTGTGGTGAACAAGTGTCTGCAGATCAGCTGTGATGTGGAGGCAATGATGCCTCAGCTTCAGCTCCACCAGGCTTCAATCTTTCCTCAGCCTGTTCCTATAGTGTTTTCATATGGTGTTTTCTATTTACTTTTGTGAAGAGTGTCAAAGGATCAGAAGGGGCTGGTGGGAGCCCAGACTCTCAGTTGCTATATGGATCCATGAAGGCTTGGTTCTCTCTGCACACTGTGCTCCTCACCTGCCAAGGTCAGCCACTGGCTCTGCTGTCCCAGGGTCCAAGGTCCCACAGATCAGTTACCTCTCAGAGTCACAGGTTTTTAAGAAGGAACAAAAGAGGAGACAGGGTTTGGGAAAGACACTACCTGAGAGGTGTAGAAGGGTCTCACTTTCCATCCTTTGCCCACTTTTAACTTCTACCACCAGCCCCTCCTGACTTAAGAGGCATTTTTGCCCAAACTCTGAACCTCAGCCCTTCTCTCTTCTGAAATGGCTACAAAGGCCAGCCCAGCTCCTGCCTCAAGAGTAAGCGGCCCTCACAGGGAGAATGGCCAGTGCCCTTTCTCACTGACTAAGTCTCTCTGTACGATTGCCATTGAGGCTGACAGCCCTCTGTTCACCCCAGAGGAAGTAGCAAATCTGTACTCCCAGGGGCCGTGCACGCCCTGGCCTAGCTGAGTCCTGGAGTCAGTAAGAGGAGAAGCTACAGAGCAGAAAACTCACTGCCCCCAAGATGCACTTCCCTGTGTCCCACAGCAATGCCCCTGTGGGTCATACCCAAGTGCTTCTGAACTGTCTGATTTGTACCCAATGATGTATAGGGTGCGGCTACAGTGTTTTGGCCAGGTTCAAGCCTCGGGCTAATGAAAGGACAGGGTCCTCTCATTGCCACGTGCAAAGTCCCAGCTGGAAGGGCAGGGCCCTCCCAGCACAATCAGCCAACGGCTGTGGTTGTAAGCTTGAACCTATGGTCCAAACACGTGGCCCCACGTGCCTGTGTGCTAGAGTTCAGGTGCATGTAATTGAGTGAGGTTGGAACTCACGAGAATGCTGTAAACAACGTGATCACGCCCCTACTTTGCCTCGTGGCATCTGCTATAAAATAAAGACACGGCTTGTGGGAGTTGGCACTGTCTCCTCATCAGGAAGCAGCATCCCACCGAGACCCAGCTTTCATTCTCTTGTCTGTCTTTTCTCAATCCTTTCACCCCCCGCCCTCCCACTCAGAATCACCTTTGACCGTAACAATGATGGAAAATTTTGCACAGAATAGACACCAAATAAAGTGGTCTCACACTCTGGTCCTTATCAGGGAAGCTGCCTAAAATCAATCAAGGGTTTCTAATTGGCAAACATGGCCTCTACCTCAGTCTCCAGCCTGTGCTCACAGCCTTCACTCCTTGTTCCAGAAACTCTGAACCGTTTGCAGTTCCTTGCACACTGTGGGCCAGGTGTCAGCAAATGTTACCTGTAAAGGTCCAAATAGTAACTATTTTAGGTTTTGCAGGCCATACAGACACTGTCAAAACTACACAACTCTGCCACTGTAGCATGAAAACAGCTCAGATGATGCATAAAGGAGTGAGTGTAGCCATATTACAGTGAATTCTTATCTATAAAACCAAGTTTGCCCTGATTTGGTAACACCTGATCCAGGCCACATCTTTAGCCCTGAGCCTTTCTTCTCTCAGTTCCCTTCACTTGGAATAGCCTTCTCACTCAGCTGTTTACTTTACAGTTATGCACTGCATAACAACAGATCCATATATGATGGTAGTCCCATCTATACTAATAGAGGAATATGCAAATTGTCCAGGACACCATCACAGTAACAGTAATGACTGAACAGCAAGTTGCATGGGCGACCAGGCCGGCAGGGGGGTTAGTGAGGGATGACCAAACTACTGAACAGCAGGCTGCGTGGGCGACCAGGCTGACGGGGGTGGGGAGGGGCAGTTGGGGGCAACCAGGCCAGCAGGGAGGGCAGTTGGGGGCAACCAGGCTGGCTGGGGGGCAGTTAAGGGCAATCAGGCAGGCAGGTGAGCAGTTAGGAGCCAGCAGTCCCAGATTGTGAGAGGGATGTCCGACTGCTGGTGTAGGTTGATCCCCAGGATTGGGCCTACACTGGTAGTCAGACATCCCCCGAGGGGTTCTGGATTGGAGAGGGTGCAGCCTGGGCTGAGGGGACCCCTCCCACATGCACGAATTTCATGCACCAGGCCTCTGGTATATAATAGAGCTGAAAATTCCTATCACCTAGTGACACTATAGCCATGGTAACCTCCAGGAAATCCTTACATTATAGCCGAAGTTACGTCTTAAAGTCTCAGCTGTGGTAAAGTCACAGCATAAGGCATTAGTCACAGCTATCAACATAGAATAAGGATATAAAAAAGAAATATTTTCTATAGCTAGACAATGTGTTTATATTTTAAGCTAAGTATTAATACAAAAGAGTCCAAAGGTGTTTTTTTTAAGTGTATAAAATAAAAACCTTACAGTAAGATAAGTTAATTTATTATCAAAGAAAAATTTTTAGTTCAGCCAGTGTGGCTCAGTGGTTAAGCATTGACCTATGAACCAGGTGGTCACAATTCGATTCCTGGTCAGGGCACATTCCTGGGTTGTGGGCTTGATCCCCAGTGTGGGGTGTGCAGAAGGTAACCGATCAATGATTCTCTCTCATCATTGATGTTTCTATCTCTGTCTCCCTCTCCCTTCCTTTTGAAATCAATAAAAAACATATCTATATATATAAAAAGCCAGCGACCATAACGTCATAACAACTGTAACGACTGGTCACTATGACGTTGATTGTGGCCAGCAAACCGGCCCGATTAGCTACATATGTCTCCTCTTTTCCCCACTGACCCAAGAGCTCTCTATGTGGTTAGCTGAGGCTGATCCCTGGTCAGCATTGCAGCTTTACTTATTCCTCTGCTCAAACCTGTTCTTTTCCCATTCTTCCCAGTTACTGTTCTCAAAGTATCCTTTAATAAGTACTGCCCACTCCTGGACTCTCCCACACCAATCAAGGGTGGAGCAGGCTGGCCAAACACCCCACACCCTTCCCCCGGCCAGCCCCGCCCCCAATTGGCTTGCCCCACCACAATAGGCCTGCAGCCCCTTTCTCCCGCTGGTCCTGACCCTGATCACCCCCCCACCCCAATAGGGGCGAGGCCCGCCTGCCAACCTCCTCCAGCCACTCCCTCCAGCCACCCTGCCCCTGATCACACCTCCCACCCCAAAAAGGGGCAGGGCTGGCCGGCCAACCACCCATGGCCCCTCCCCCAGGCCGCTGGCCCCCAATCAGCACCTCCCACCCTATTTTGGGGAGGGGCTGGCTGGCCCACTACCCTTAGCCCCTCCCCATGGAGGCCTCACTCCCAATCAGCCCCCCATTTCCAATCAGGGGCGGGGCCCGCTGCCCAATTGCCCACAGCCCCTCTCCCCAGCTGGCTGGCCCTGATTGGCCCTGATTGGGGCAGGCCAGCCTGCGAACCTCCTGTCATCTCCTCCTCCCGACAGACCCAGCCCTGATCCTCCCCAATTGGGGCCGAGCCACCTGGACACCACCCATGCACAAATTTGTGCACTGGGCTTCTAAAGTATATATATATGAAAGAAAATATTTAAAATAAATTTAGAATAGCCTAAGTGTTTGCAGCAGTGCACAGTGATGTCCTAGGTCTTCACATTCACTCACCTCTTACTCACTGATTCATCTGAGCATCTTCCAGTCCTGCATGTTCCACTCATGGTCAGAGTCCTCTACTGGTTATTTTAATGCTATTTAACAATACCATTGTTGCTGTTTTTTTAATCTTCACCAAGGATATGAGAGAGAGAGAGACAGAGAGAGAGAGAAAGAAAGAAACATCAATGTGGGAAACATCTACTGGCTATTTCCCACATGTGCCCCGACCAGAGACAAACCCAAAACAACCTGGAATCGAACCCACAACCTTTTAGTGTAGGGAAGACACTCCAACCAACAGAGCCACCTAGCCAGGGCCATTGTTTATCCTTTATAATGCCTTTTTATTTTACCTTTTCCATGTTTGGATATGCTTAGATACACAAATATTTACCACTGTGTTACAACTGCATACAGTATTCAGCACAGTAACATAATGTACAGCTTATAGCCTAGGATCAATAGGCTATACCATATAGCCTAGGTGTGTACCATTTAGGTTTGTGTAAGTGCACTCTATGAGGTTTGCACAATAACAAAATCTCCTAAGGACACATTTCTCAGAACATACCTGTTGTTAAACAATGCATGGTTCTATAATTTTCTACTTACTCTTGTCTTCAATTTTTTATTGAGTGCATTGTGTGATGTTGGTTAACATAATTATATAGGTTTCAGGTGTATAATTCTATAGGCCCAGTGCATGACATTTGTGCATGGGGGGCGGGGGGGGGGGGCATAGCCTGGCCTGTGCCCTCTTGTAGTCTAGGACCCCCGAGGGGTCCTTAGCACTGCCATGGAGGTGGGAGAGGCTCCCACCAGTGCCGCTGTGCTTGCCAGCCTTGAGCCTGGCTTCTGGCTGAGTGGCACTCCCCCTGTGGGAGCGCACTGACCACCAGGGGGAAGCTCCTGCATTGAGTGTCTGCCCCCAGTGGTCAGTGTGTGTCATAGCGACCTGTCGTTCCACCATTTGGTTGATTTGCATATTAGGGTTTTATTATATAGGATGTTGTATTCTGTGTTCACCACCCCATCGCCTTCTTTCACCATTTGTCCTCCCTTTACCTTATTCTACCTTCCACTATTCCCCCTTTCCTTCTGGAAATCTCCATACTGTTAGCTGTGTCTATGAGTTTGGGTTTGTTTGTTTGTTATTGTTGTTTTTTGCTTAATCCCTTCACTTTTTTCACCCATCCTCAAACCCCCTCCCCTCTAATAGCTGCCATTCTGTTCTCTGTATCTCTATATCTTGTTAGCTTATTTTGTTCATTAGATCGTAAGTGAAATCTTGAAGACACAACTCACAACCACTGCTTTGTCAACTGTGTGGGCAACACCTTGACCTACTTAGGCACCACCTAACTTCCTCTCTGAGGCATCTACTCAAGGCCCCTTGGGCACACCAGCTGCCATGGCAACCATATTTCCATAGGCATAACCCAATAGCACCTGCCTCACACCTGTACTGGGGCCTCTTACCTCCTGACCTGGGACCTCTCTATTGGTTCTGGAGTGTGAGATGCCACAGAACTCCTGAGTGCCCACATGTACACAATCCAGATGTGTGGAGAGGGGTCGTTGCATGTGAAGAATTTGTGATCAGTGGGAAATAGTGGATAAACTCTTCTCCTCTCTGACGTGTAGTGTTCTTCATGTGGTCTATCTTCAGATAATCAAGCAATCCTTTATGCTTGATAGCAAGCAGTGTCCAGCTCAGCAATGCACTCCTCAGAATGCTCTCAGTCATTCCCCACTTTATTCCTCTTGCACTTTACTCCTGCTTCCCTGTTTGAATTCCAAGTGAAACATTTATGGAATAATTTACCTAAGACTCTCTTTTCTAGGAAACCTGAATAAAACAAGATTGAACATGCATGTGCATGAACACACACACACACAGCTGGGTTGGGACAGGTGTTCTACATCAGGTGTCCTTCCATTCCGTGTGTGTGTGTGTGTGTGTGTGTGTGTGTGTTTTACATACATTTTCCCCATCAGACTCTGATCTCCTTGTAGGCAGAGATTAAGTATCTGTATATTTTTGTATCTCCAGAACCCAGCAAATACATGGTGTTTCTAACATTGAAAAAATATTTGTTAAATGAATGAGCTAAACAACAGTAACAATTAGAATCAAACTATAACCACCCCTGAACTTCCTCTGAAAAAAAGGAAAACTAAAATAAAAGAAGGAAGGAAGGAAGGAAGGAAGGAAGGAAGGAAGGAAGGAAGGAAGGAAGGAAGGAAGGAAAGAAAAAAGCCAAGACAGATAATAGCCAAATACCAGAACCTGGAAGGAATTTACACTAACTTTAAGTCCTACAGAGCTGAATGAAGAAAAACAATGAGCTGCTCACATGTGCTTTCCTATGAAAACACAGACATCACCAAGACCTGACTAGAAAGGACTGTCAACTAATTGTCTCTGCCTCTGGACTCAGAGATTCCATATCTGCAAAATCCAGGGCAATCATTCCGTACACATGTAAATTCTGCTATGAGTTGTAATAAATTCTCCCATTCCCCTTCATTCCCACCCATTCTTTCCCTAACCTATAGCCCCCAAATCTTTCTGTTCCTTCAGAGAACAGACAGAATTTCCATAAAACAATGGGCAGGAAGTGGTGAGAAAGTAGAAAGCCATGGTCTAATATCCCAAGTTGAAACAATAAGCTTCAGAAAATATTCTTAAAAAGATAATGCTCAACTTAAATGTCCTTAAATATTATTTTGCTTTATTTTACATATTTCATAGTAACTGGATCAAAGACAAATGTGTTATATAGTTATTTACATTAAATTTATAAAATAGTTACAGCACGGGAAATACCTATATTATAATGCCATACATAAAAAACCAGGATACAAATTGTTTAAAACATATTTTTATTGATTTCAGGGAGGAAGGGAGAGGGAGAGAGAGATAGAAACATCAATGATGAGAGAGAATCATCGATCGACTGCCTCCTGCACGCCCCACACTGGGGATAGAGCCTGCAACCTAGGCATGTGCTCTGACGAGGAATCAAACTGTGACCAGCTGGTTCATAGGTCAACACTCAACCACTGAACCACACTGGCTGGGAAAACCAGGATACAAATTTTATATAGTATAAACTTCAATATATAAAAATGCATTTAAAAAAACTGCAAGGAAATACACCAAAATATTAAGAATTGGGAGGTTTTGTTGGACAAGTTAAAAGTAACATTTTTCCTAGAAAACTTCCTGGAAACAAATGAAAATGAACACATAACAACCCAAATCTATGGACACAGCAAAAGGGGTGCTGAGAGGAAAGTTCATAGCATTACAGGTTTCCCTCTCTCACACACACACACACACACACACACACACACACACACACATCTAAGAAAAACTTCTAATAAAGTCTCTAACACTACAATTAAAAGAATTAGAAAGAAAACAAGAAAAGCCCAGAGTAAGTAGAAGGAAGGAAATAATAAAGATCAGAGTGGAAATAAATGACATAGAGACAAAACAAAACAAAACAAAAAACATCAATGAAACCAAGAGCTGGTTCTTTGAAAAGATAAACAAGACTGATGAACTTTTAGCCAGACTCATCAAGAAACAAAGAGAGAGGACACGAGTAAATAAAATCAGAAATAAAAGAAGTGAAGTAAGAACTGATGCCACAGAAATACAAAGGATTTAAGAAAAAACTATTAACAACTATATGCCAACAAACTGGACAGCCTGGACAGAATGGAAAAACTTCTATAAAAATACAATCTTCCAAAACTGAATCAGGAAGAATCAGAAAACCTAAATAGACCTATAACAACTGATGAAATTGAATAAGTGATTTAAAAAAAAAAAAAAAAGAAAGCCTCCCAGCAAACATAAGCCCTAGTCTGAACATCTTCACTGCGGAGTTGTACCAAACATTTAAAGAGGAACTAACACCTATCCTCAGCAAACTATTCCAAAAAACCTATAGAACAGAACACTTCCAAGCTCTTTGTACAAGGCCACTATTATCCTATATAATAAAAGGGTAATATGCAAATTGACCCTAACAGCAGAACCACTGGGAATGACTGGTCACTATGACACACACTGATCTCCAGAGGGCAGACGCTCAATGCAGGAGCTGCCCCTTGGTGGTCAGTGTGCTCCCACAGGGGGAGCTCTGCTCAGCCACAAGCCAGGCTGACGGCTGCCAGCACAGTGGTGGTGGCGGGAGCCTCTCCCGCCTCCTCAGCAGCACTAAGGATGTCTGACTGCAGCTTAGGCCTGCTCCCCTCTGGCAAGTGGACATCCCCCGAGGGCTCCTGGGCTGCGAGAGAGATGTCTGACTGCGAGCTTAGGCCCAATCCCCCAGGGAGTGGGTCTAAGCCAGCAGGTGGACATCTCCCGCAGGGTCCCAGACTGGGAGAGGGCACAGGCTGGGCTGAGGGACCCCCCTGAGTGCACAAATTTTTGTGCACTGGGCCTCTAGTCCTAACCATAAAACAAGATAAAGACACTACAAAGAAAGAGAATTATAGGCCAGTATCCCAGAAGAACATATATGCTAAAATCCTCAGTAAAATATTAGCAAATCAGATCCTGAAATATATTAAAAAGATCATACACCATGACCAAGTGGGATTTATTACAGGGATTCAAGGCTGGTACAATATTAACAAATCAATAAACGTGATACATCACATAAAAAATTGAAAGAAAAAAAATATATAATCATATCAATAGATTCAGAAAAAGAATTGACAAAATCCAACATCCATTTTTGATAAAAACTCTCAGCAAAGTGGGAATAGAGGTGTCACACATCAACATAATAAAGGATATGTGACAAAACCACAGCCAATGGACAAAAACTAAAACCATTCCCCTTAAGAACAGGAGCAAGATAGGGATGCCCACTTTCATCACTCTTATTCAACATAGTACGGGAAGTGCTGGCCACAGTGAACAGACAAGAAGAATAAATAAAAGGCATCCAAATTGGAAAGGAGGAAGTAAAACTCATTATTTGCAGATGACATGATATTATACATAGAAAATCCTAAAGACTCTATCAAAAAAGTACTACATTTAATCAATGAATTTGGCAATGTAGAAGAATACAAAATTAATATCCAGAAATCAATGGCATTTTTATACACCAAGTAAAGGCCCAGTGCACAAATTCATGCATGGGTGGGGTCCAGCCATGTTCCCTTTCCCACCCAATCAGGGTCAATTGGGCTGGGCCAGCTGGGGGGAGGGGCCATGGGCAGTTAGCCGGCCAGCCCGCCCCCTGGTTGAACTCCCTGTAGAACTCCTGGTTGAGGGGACAATTTGCATATTAGCCTTTTATTATATAGGATAATGAACTCTCAAAAAGAGAAACTAAAAAAAACAAAAAACAATCCCACTTGCCATTTCAACAAAAAAAATTAAGAAACAGGAATAAACTTAACTAAGGAGGGAAAAGACCTGTACAAGGAAAACTATAGGACATTGAAAAAAAGAGATAGAAGTAGATATAAACAAATGGAAGAATATACTGTGTTTGTGAATTGGTAGAATTAACATCATTAAACTGGCCATACTAACCAAACTAATGTATAGGTTCAATGCAATTTCTATTAAAATACCAATGCCATATTTCGCAGATTTATAACAAATACTCCAAAAATTCATATGTAATGAAAAAGGACCCCAAATAGCCTCAGCAATCTTGATAAAGAACAAAATTGGAGGGAATCCCAATATCGGATATATCAAATTATACTACAAAGCCACTGTAATCAAAACAGTCTCATACTGGCACAAGAATAAGGATATAAGTCAATGGAACAGAACAGAGAACTCAGAAATTGACCCAAGCCATTATGCTCCGTAAATATTTGACAAAGGAGGCAAGAGCATACAATGGAGTCAAGACAGTCTCTTCAATAAATGGTGTTGGGGAAACTGGACAGGTACATGAAAAAAAATGAAACTAGACAACCAACTTACACCATACACAAGAATAAACTCAAAATGGATAAAAGACTAAAATGTAAGTCATGAAACCATAAAAATCCTGGAGAAAATGTAGGCAACAAAATATCAGATATTTCTCATAGCAATATGTATGCAGATACATCTCCTAGGACAGTGGTCGGCAACCTGCGGTCCGAGAGCCACATGCAGCTCTTTGGTCCCTTGAGTGTGGCTTTTCCACAAAATACCACGTGCGGGTGTGCATGTACAGTGCGATTGAAACTTTGTGGCCCATGCGCAAAAGTCGGTATTTTGTGAAAGAGCCACACTCAAGGGGCCAAAGAGCTGCATGTGGCTCTCGGGCCGCAGGTTGCCGACCACTGTCCTAGGGTAACAGAAACAAAAGAGAAAATAAACAAATGGGACTACATCAAACTAAGAAGCTTCTGAACAACAAAAGAAACCAGCATCAAAATAAAAAGGGAGCTCACTGTAAGGGAGAACATATTTGCCAATAATACATCTGATAAGGGGTTAATTTCCAAAAAAAATATAAAGTACTCACACAACACAACAAAAGGAAGACAAACAGCCCAATTAAAAAATGGGCAGATGACCTGAATAGACACTTCCTTAAAAAGGATATACAAATGGCCAAGATACATATAAAAAATGCTCAATGTCACTAATTATCAGAGAGATGCAAATCAAAATGACAATGAGGTACCACCTCACACCTGCCAGAATGGTGACCATCAATAAATCAACCAACAACAAATGCTGGCAAGATTGCTGAGAAAAAGGAACCTTCATACACTGTTGGTGGGAACGCAGACTGGTACAACCACTTTGAAAAACAACATGGAATTTCCTCAAAAAATTAAAAATGAAACTTCCATTTTACCCAGTGATCTCACTTCCAAGAATATATCCTAAGCCTGAAACACCAATTAGAAAGAATATGTGTACCCTTATGTTCATAGCAGTGTTGTTTACAATAGCTAAGATCTGGAAACAGACCAAGTGCCCATCAGTAGATGTGTGAATAAAAAAGCTGTGGTACGTTTACACCATGAACTACTATGCAGCAGTAAAAAAGAAAGATCTCTTATCCTTTGAGACAACATGGAGGAACTGATACTATTATGTTAAGAGAAATAAGCCAGTCAGAGAGAGACAAGTCAGAGAGAGACAATCAGAGAGAGACAAGTATCACATGATCTCACTTATATGTGAGGTCATACAATATATGAGGTCTATATCTAGAACAAAATAAGATGAGGAATAAAATAGAACCAGAGAGCCCTAACCTGTTTGGCTCAATGGATTGAACATCAACCCTCATACTGAAGGGTGCCATATTTGATTCTGGTCAAGGGCATGTAACTAGGTTGCAAGCTTGATTCCTGTCTCTGATTGGGGCACTTGGGAGAGGCAACCAGTCAATGTGTCTCTCTCACATTGATATTTCTCTCTCGCTGTCTCTCCCCCTCCCATCAATGGAAAATGTCCTCGGGTGAGGATTAACAAAAAAATAAAATAAAATAGAACTAGAGGCAGGGAAACATAGAACAGGACTGACCAATCACAGAGAAAGGGAGGGTAGGGAGGGGGGGAGAAGAGATTAACCAAAGAACTTACATGCATACATGCATAGCCCATGGACAGACAACAGTGCAGGGAAGGCCTGGGGAGGCAGTGAGAGCAGGGTGCAGGGAGTCAATGGGGGGAAAAATGGGGACATCTGTAATACTTTCAACAATAAAGATTTTTAAGTAATATTTTTCCTTCTTGTTATTTATCTTTATTTTCCAAATTCATAAAAATGCATACATTTTTATCATCAGAAACATAAACTTTATTTTGTAAGAACTGTTGATGGTATGGGCACAGTGAAAAGGACACTAGAGTCAGAAAATAAGCTCCATCGCTGAAAGCCATCCAGCCCCACATGCCCAAGTCTCTTCGTGTGCAATTGGGAGGGTTCGAACAATGATTTTCTAAGTTCCTTTCAATTCCACAGAAGACAGTACTGCTATTACGAATACTCAGTTGAGTAACTGTGGTGGCTGTGAGAATTTGTCATGCAAACTTTCAATCACAGAAAGTGTGATCAATCAAGAGGTCTAGCTGCAGGCTTGCTGGGGAGCACAAGAGACTTGGTTGGAAAGTTGTAAGGAGGACATTCTGAGAAAAGGGAAGTGTGTGGAAGGCCGCCTGCCCTGTTTATCGGAATTCCGACTTAGGGGAGTGTCGAAGGCAGCACCCTAATTATTCCTTGACCTTTCCAAACAAGTCTGTGCACGAGCAGACCCCTGGGTGTTTACTGGAATCCTTACGCTTAATCCCTGGATGCCCTGGCCTAGAGGACAATGTAAACACATTTGTCTTCCCAAGATTACTCACCCTATTGATTGTATCTAAAGATAAAAATTCCAATAAGAGCCTAACAAAGCAGGCAATCGAGGCTGCCTCGCTTCTTCAGCCGGGCCGTCCTTAGCCCTCTCCCCCACAGTGAAACTGTGGAGTAATCTGTTCATCCGTCGTTCGGGGGCTGCTGGCCCGCCCCGGCACAGGCTTTGAAATCCATCATCACATTTGGATACAGGTCATGCTTCCCACAGGCTGCTCCCAGCCAATGACTGAGCACAGCAGGGCATATCTGGGAGACAGGTGACTAGTCTGACATAGAGCCTGGCTTTGGCCCCAGTGGCCACACTGAGCCTTTTTTGAGCTGCACGGGAATCTTGGACATTTCCACCCAACCTCCCTTCCTTCTCTCCTTCACTCAGGGTCAGACTTGCACTGTGGTCTGACGGCTCTCCATCCTTTCCTGTCTCCCTCTGCATTTCCTCTCACACAGGTGTTTTTCCTCATTAATCTCATCTTGCCATCTACTTCTCAGAGAACCCAGGTTAGCCCAGCATATTTGTATATCCACAAACTATACCTGTGGATAGAAAGACTGAACAGGAAGCTTCCCAGGTGGCACAGCTCCTCGGAGGACTATACACCTGGTTTATACGGTCTGTCCTATTGTTTTTTCTTCCTTTTAAAAACAAATTTCAAATATAGTCCAAAACCAATAATATTCTATTGCTTATAGGCCAGAAAAAAATTTTTTTCAATAAGCTTTTTCTGGGTTTATTTTAAACTTGCTCTTGGTTCTTCCTCCCTATCAGCCATATGTATCTTTTCAGCAACTTCTGACTCCTTACTTCAGATCAGATAATAAACTTCATTCTTCATTTCTGTCATCTACAACATTAGAGGAATCTCTCTCTGAGATTTAAAGTTCAATTAATCACTTTCATCCCTAAGGGACCATTTCTTGCTAAAATCTTCTATTTTTAGTACAATGGCTTCCGCCTTTTGTGGTTATTTGTCAGCCTTTGTCCATCTTAATAACTTCTTTGAAAATGGCAGCAATTCAGCCCTTGCCCGTGTGCTCAGTGGTTAGAGCATTGGCCTGATCCCAGGTCAAGAGCACATACCTGGGTGGCTAGTTCATTCCCTGGCCCTGGTTGGGGTATGTGAGGGAGGCAAGCAATTTCTCTCTATCCCCTCCCGCTTCCCCCTTTCCCTCCCACTTATTCTAAAAGCAAATGGAAAAATATCCTCAAATGAGGATTTTTTTCAAAAAGCAGCAACTCAGAATTCCTTGGCTCTTCTGTCCATCTCTCCTAGGTTGAGGATACTGGAATCCAAAGATCCTTCCTCCTGTGTTGTTTAGAATCTCCTTTGCAAGCTAACTGAGGTGACCTCACAAATTTAAATTCCAAATCAATGTCCAAATCAACATTTCAGAAAAGACACCCTTATGCTTTGGTAATTAAGAGGAAAAATAAGCAAGTCTCCGGGAAGTGGAGCTCTTCCTTTGATGAGCTCTGAGTAATCGGTGACTCCTTGGCAGACGTTTCTTCCTCTGGGTGAAGGGCAGCAGGTCCTGGGGTGGGTCACCACCTAGGGTGCTGTCAGTGCTCTCCTCTGTCCCCTGAGCGATGGGTTCTGTCTGCGGGCCTTGCACATGGTGTGTTTCATCTTCGTGATGTCAGGTTTGGCTCTGGTTCACGGATTCTTGTGGTGATTGTTGTGCCTGTGCCAAAACGCTTAGAGGGCCACGCTCAACACGATGGGGAAGGAGAGAGCCTCCTGCATGTGCACAGACACGATCCACCAGTTGTGACAAAAGGTCCTTTGATTGTGACCCTTTCTCCCTTGGCCGAGGCTATAAAGCTGTCTCCAACTCACCCTCTACCGGAAAGCCTCAGGTTGCCTCAGAGGAGATGGATGGAGAACTAGCTGATGCAAGAGAGCCCTGCCCAGAGAGAGAGCTGGTCCGTCCAGTCTTGGAGGCGTGGGAGTGGGTCGCACCCTGCCAGATATAATCATCTAACTCTTGGGTCCAAAAGTGCAGAATCAGCCCAGGATCAAGTGTCCCCAATTCCCTTGTTTGACCAAAATGACTAAAATAGAAGCCTTTACTCAGCAAACAAATAACAGATTTTTTTTCTACCTCTTGTTCCTGTTTCTATTTTATCATCCTCGGAGAATGTAGAAAAAGCAAATATTATCTATAGCGATTTCCTCTTCTCAGAGGCCACATGCATGCGGCTTTATGTCCCCAAAGAATTTGTAGTCTTTCTCTAATATCCTTTCTTCAGTTATTTATTATGATTTTCCAAAACAAACAACCAGACAACTGAAACATGGCCGTGGACAGAGAAGCTTGGGGACATTAGATTATTGGTTTTCAGCAGCAGGCAGGACGCCTGCCTGGGGAAAGGGGGAGCCCATCCCTTCAGCCTGAGGAAGTCTGTTGAGTTTCTTCAGTCACCCGTGAATGCATTAACAATACACATGACTCCCTTCCCCTTCCCTCCTGAGAGGAGGCCACTTTGCAACAGAGAAACTCCGATTTCTCAACATAAATCTCTTGCTAATACCCACATTCCTCACACACCATTCAGACCTGATTTGAAGTTCCCTTAGTAAACTTAAGCTGAAACTTAAACACTTGTTAATCAAGCTTAATCCCAGGTTACAAATAGCCTCACTAAGAAGTAAGGAATTTTATCCCCTCTGGTATGGGTGCAATTCTCTTCCTTCCAAAAGTAGTTTTCCTATATATAAACTCTATTGCAAAGCTCCTAAAATGGAAACAACCAAATGGTGGGTGTCGGGGAAGGGGAAATGATAGAGTTAGTGAATTAAATGATAATGAAACAGACCAAGCTTTGGAGACTATGAATATGTCATGAATTTAGCAAAAGAATGACAAAGAAGAAAGAAGCTCCTAAACAAGTTTGGGGATTTTGGATACATTCTAATTATGGATGGTCTCTCCAAGAGAACTCTCTTTAAACACATTCACTTTATTCAAGTACATCTCCACAGAATATTCTAGAAATTAATGGCTGCTTTACAGGTGAATTAAAAGCATTAACCACCTCTGAGAAATGAACTTTACATTAAATTCTTCAACCTGGAAAATACAATAAATGGTCCAGTAGTATAAGTTAGTGTGAAATTATTGCATCAATAGCTCAATTTTTTTAAAATCTCAATGAAACTAAATGTAAAATGAGTAAGAAAATACATCATGTAATTTTCTTGAGAAATTGGGTTAGTGCCACAACCCAATTGAATTATGTTAGAGCTGAGCATAGGGCATCTTTGTTAATGACCTAGAGGATGAAAAGTGGAGAAAGTAAACAAATTTGGAAGGAAACACGGAGAGAAAGAAAGTGGAATTAGAGGTGTGAAGTATTAACCCAGGAAAAATTCTACTTCCAACAGAAAATTACCCCAAACACAGACCTGTAAAAGTATGAGTGAGACTGTAATAGAGTAAAGGGCCTGAGGAGCATGTGGGAAACACCTGGTAAATACATGTTGAGGAATAGGGAAACTTAAGACCAGTGTTCTTTAGGGATTAATGAAACTGTCCCTCTTTTGAAAGATGATTAACCTACATTCTGCAAGTTGGTTGATTTTCACCTCCAATTACCAAGAGAATAATTCCAGTGACCTGAAGAAAATAGAAGTTTGGGTTGTATTTTGTATTATGGGTATGGGGACCAATATTCTCACTTGCCCTGGGAACAGTAACCCCTATGATACCAGAAGGCTATAGTTATGTTTCAGAGTTCACATTGCTTGTACATTTACATTGTTTGTTTGAATCCATGTATAGTGACAATGACTTAAGAAAATATTTTTTAAACTCAGTATACATGTCCAATTTTCCCAATAACATTTATTGAAGAGACTGTCTTTACTCCATTGTATGCTCTTGCCTCCTTCGTCAAATATTAATTGAGCATTATGGCTTGGGTTAATTTCTGAGTTCTCTGTTCATTTCCTTTTATCTATATGTCTGTTCTTGTGCCAGTACCAGACTGTTTTGAGTACAGTGGCTTTGAAATATAACTTGATATCTGGTATTGTGATCCCTCCAACTTTGTTCTTTTTTCTTAAGATTGCTAAGGCAATTTGGGGTCTTATCTTGTTCCATATAAATTTTTGGGATATGTATTTGTTCTAGATCTGTGAAATATGACATTGGTATTTTAATAGGGATTGCATGGAATCTATAGATTGCTTTGGGTAGTATGGACATTTTAATGATGTTAATTCTTCTAATTCATAAATGTGGTGTATATTTCCACTTGTTTGTAGCTTCCTCTCTTTCTTTCCTCAATGTCCTATAGTATTCCGAGTACATGTCTTTTATCTCCTTGGTTAAGTTTATTCCCAGGTACCTTATTTTTATTGTTGCAATAGTAAATAAAATTGTTTTCTTAGTTTCTCTTTTGATAGTTTATTATTCGTGTTTAAAAATGCCATCAATTTCTGGATGTTAATTTTGTATCCTGCTACATTGCCAAATTCATTTATTAAATCTAATAGTTTTTTTGGTGGAGTCTTTAACAGTTTTCTATGTACAATATCATGTCATCTGTGAATAATGACAGTTTTACCACCG
Organism: Myotis yumanensis; assembly: GCF_028538775.1. Taxonomy (NCBI): domain Eukaryota; kingdom Metazoa; phylum Chordata; class Mammalia; order Chiroptera; family Vespertilionidae; genus Myotis; species Myotis yumanensis. Next base: position 100,520,659 of record NW_027223752.1, read on the forward strand.
CCTTTTCAATTTTAATTTTTTCTAATTGCTATGGCTAGGACTTCCAGTACTATGTTAAATAAGAATGGTGGAAGCAGATACACCTGTCTAGTTCCTATTCTTAGGGGGAGTGGTTTTAGTTTTTGCCCATTGAGTATGATGTTGGCTGTAAGTTTGTCATCTAAGTCTTTTATTATGTTAAGGTCTGATCCCCCTATTTCCACTTAGCTGAGAGTTTTTATCAAAAATGGGTGTTGGATTTTGTCAAATGCTTTTTCTGCATCAATTGCTATGATCATGTAATTTTTTGTCTTCCCATCTGTTTATGTGATGTATATTTATTGATTTGTGAATATTGTACCAGCCTTGTAGCCCCAGAATAAATCCCATTTAGTCATGGTGTATGATATTTTTAATGTATTGCTGGATCCGAATTGCTAATATTTTGTTGAGGATTTTAGCATCTGTGTTCATCCAGGATATTGGTCTGCAATTCTTTTTCCTTGTAGGGTCTTTATCTGGTTTTAGAATTTGGGTAATCCTGGCCCCATATAAAGAGCTTGAAAGTGTTCCTTTCTATAGGTATTTTGGAATAGTTTGAGGAGGATAGGTGTTAATTCTTTGAATGTTTGGTACAACATCCCTGTGAAGCCATCAGACCTGGGCTTTTGTTTCCTGGGAGTTTTTTTGTTTGTTTGTTTGTTTTTGTTTTATTACTGTTTCAATTTTATCAGTTGTTATAGTTCTATTCAGGTTTTCTGATTCTTCCTGATTCAGTTTTGGAAGATTGTATTTTTATAGGAATTTGTCGATTTCATCCAGGTTGTTCAGCTTTCATCCAGGTTGTTCAGCTTGTTGGTATATAGCTGTTCATAGTATTTTCTCAAAATCCTTTGTATTTCTGTGGTGTCAGTTCTTACTTCACCCCTTTTGTTTCTGATTTTATTTATTTGGATCCTCTCTCTTTATTTCTTGATGAGTCTGGCTAAAGGTTCATCAATCTTGTTTATCTTTTCAAAGAACCAGCTCTTGGTGTCATTGATCTTTTATATTGTTTTTTAGTCTCTATGTCATTTATTTCCACTCTGATATTTATTATTAACTTCCATCTAGTTACTCTGGGCTTTTCTTGTTGTTCTCTTTTGAATTCTTTGAGTTGTAGGGTTAGCATATAGTTTATTAGAAATTTTCCTTATTTTTTTGAGGGAGGCCTGTAATGCTATGAACTTCCCTCTCAGGACTACTTTTGCTGTGTCCCATAGATTTCAGTTGTTGGGTGTTCATTTTCATGTGTTTCCAGGAAGCTTTTTATTTCTTCCTTTATCTCATTGCTAACCCACTCATCATTTAAGAACATGCTATTTAGCCTCTATGTGTTTGAATGTTTTTGAGTATTTTATTGTAGTTTATTTCTTTTTTCATGCCATTGTGATCCAAGAAGATGCTTGATACAATTTCAATCTCCTTGAACTTATAGAGACCTGTTTGTGTCCTAACATGTGGTCTTTCTCTGAGAATGTTCCATGTGCACTTAAGCTTTGGGATAAAATGTTCTGTAAATGTCAATTAAATCCATCTGATCTAGTGTGTCATTTAGAGTCACTGCTTCCTTGCTGACTTTTTTACCCAGTGAAATCAGTAGGGTATAAAAGCCCCCTACTATGACTGTATTGTTGTCAATCTCTCCCTTAACATCCTCCCTAATATAGGAGAATATATATATATATATATATATATATATATATATATATATATTTTATATGATAAAAGGCTAATATGCAAATTGACCCTAATGGCGAAACGACCAGAATGACCACTCAACCAGTCACTATGAGGCACACTGACCACCTCTCAGTTTCTTTCCCCTGTCAGCAGGCTCCAATTGCCTGATGGCGAATGGGGAACTGGGGGTGGGTGGGTGGGGATGCAGGCGGCGCCAGGCCAAAGCCCCCACCCCGTCGGTTGCCCCACATACAGAGGGCCACCCATGGCAGGAGCGGGGTCAGCAAGTGGGTGGGAAGGGCCGACCTCAGGCTCTGATCATCTGATGGTGAATGGGGAACTGGGGGTAGGTGGTGGCAGGGGGCGGGGCTGGCTGCAGGCAGCTGGGGAAGAAGACCCTGATGGCAGGCTAGGCCTAGGGACCATACTTGCACACAAATTTCATGTGCTGGGCCTTTAGTATATATATATTTTCCTATATTAGGTGCATGTACCAGAGTTATATCCTCTTGTTGGATCAATCCCTTTAGTACTGTGTACTGACCTTCATTGTCTCTTGTTATGACCTTCATTTTGAAGTCTATTTTGTCAGATATGAGTATTGCTTCTCCAGCTTTTTTTCATTTCCATTTGCATGGAAAAAAAATTTTCATCCTTTAATTTTCAGTGTGTGTAAATTTTTTGTCCTGATGTGTGTTCTTGTAGACAGCATATATATAGGTCATGTTTTCTTATTGATTCAGCTACCCTATGTCTTTTGATGGGAACATTTAATCCATTTACATTTAAGGATGTTTTTTATAGGTACATAATTATTGCCATTTTTATTCCTTATGCCTATGTTTCTCTCTCTATTTGTTATTATTACACTTTCTACCAGACTCAATTCTGTCTCCTCCTTATGGTCTTGGTTATAAGGGTTCTCACCAGCTAGTCTTCAGTTGGTTATTCCAGATGACTTTTCTATAGTCTAGTTGTAATTCCAGTTTGGTCCTGGAAGAATGTCAGTGCAGCTTTTACTTAATCTACTGCAATGTTCTCTCTGTGATCATTCCAACTTTGTTTTTTTTTGGTTTGTTTGTTTTTTTAATATATTTTATTGATTTTTTACAGAGAGGAAGGGAGAGAGATAGAGAGTTAGAAACATCGATCAGCTGCCTCCTGCACATCTCCCACTGGGGATGTGCCTGCAACCCAGGTACATGCCCTTGACCGGAATCGAACCTAGGACCTTTCAGTCCGCAGGCCGACGCTCTATCCACTGAGCCAAACTGGTTTCGGCCCAACTTTGTTCTTATTCTGAAGATTTCTGTGGCTGTTCAGGGTTATTTTTGGTTCCATATAAATTTTTGAAGTATTCATTCTAGATCTGTGAAATATACCATTGATATTTTATAGGGGTTGCATTGAATCGATAGATTAGTTTGGGTAGTATGGATTCTTCTGATCCATGAACATGGTATATGCTTCCACTTGTTTATATCTTCCTCTTTCAATGTATCTTTCAATGTCCTGTAGTTTTCTGAGTACAGGTCTATTACCTCCTTGGTTAAGATACTGCCCTACCCAGTTTGGCTCAGTGGATAGAGCATCAGCCTATGGACCAAAGGGTCCCAGGTTTCATTTCAGTCAAGGGCACATACCTCAGTTGCAGGATCCTCTCCAGCTTGTGCAGAAGGCAATCAATCAATGTGTTTTTCTCACGTGGATATTTCTCTCTGTCTTTCCCTCTCTCTTCCACGCTCTCTAAAAATCAATGGAAAAATATCCTCGGGTGAGGATAAAAAAATAAAATACTTAGGAATAAACTTAACCAAGGAAATAAAAGACCAATACCTGGAAAACTACAGGACCTTGAAAAAAGAGATAGAGAAAAACATAAACAAGTGAAAGAATATACACTGCTCATGGATTGGTAGAATTAACATCATCAAAATATCCATACTACCGAAGGCAATCTATAGATTCAATGCAATCCCTACTAAAATACCAACAGTATATTTCATAGATCTAGAACACAAACTCCTAATATTTATATGGAACCAAAAAGAACCCAAATGGCTGAAGCAATCTATAGAAAGAAGAACAATGTTGGAGGAATCATAATATCAAATATCCAGTTATACTACAAAGCAACTATAATCAAAACAGACTCGTACTGGCACAAGAACAGGCATATAAATCAATGGAACAGAACAGAGGACCCAGAAATCGACCTAAGCCATTATACTCAATAAATATTTGACAAAGGAGGCAAGAGCATACAATTGAGTCAAGAGAGTCTTTTCAATAAATGGTGTTGGGAAAATTGGACAGATAAATGCAAAAAGTGAAACTAGACCACCAACTTACACATACACAAGAGTAAACTCAAAATGGATAAAAGACTTAAATGTAAGATGTGAAACCTAAAAGTCCTAAAGAAACTATAGGCACCAAAATCTCAGACATCTCTCATAGCAATATGTTTGTCAATACATCTCCTAGGACAATGGATACTAAGGAGAAAATAAACAAATGGGACTACATCAAAATAAAAAACTTCTGCACAGCAAAAGAAATCATCAACAAAATAACAGAGAGCCCACTGTATGGGAGAACGTATTTGCCAATGATACATCCATTAAAATGTTAATCTCCAAAATATATAGGGAACTCATACAACTTACCAAAAGGAAGACAAACGATACAATTTAAAAATGGGCAAAGACCTAAATAGACACTTCTCCAAAGTGGACATGCAGAAAGCCAAGAGACATGAAAAATGCTCAAAGTCACTAATCATCCAAGAGATGCAAATCAAAATGTCAATGACATATCACCTCTCACCTGGCAGAATGGCTATCATCAACAAATCATCAAACAATAAGTGTTGGTGATGTTGTGGAGAAAAGGGAACACTTGTACACTGCTGGTAGGAATGCAGACTGGTACAGCCACTATGGAAAACAGTATGGAGTTTCCTAAAAAAGCTAAAAATAGAACTCCCTTTTGACCCAGTGATCCGACTTCTAGGAATATATCTTAGGAAACTGGAAACACCAATCTGAAAGAATATGTGCACTCCTATGTTCATAGCAGCACAATTTCCAATAGCTAAGATTTGGAAATATCCTAAATGCCCATCAGATGAATGCATAAAAAAAACCATGGTACATTTACAGAATGGAATACTACACGGCAGTAAAAAAAGAAAGAATTCTTACCATTTGCAACAGTATGGATAGACCTGGAGAGTATTATGCTAAGTGAAATAAGCCAGTCAGAGAAAGATAAGTATCACATGATCATATATGGAATCTAATGAACAAAATAAACTGATGAACAGAAATAGAACTAAAGACATAGAAGTATGGAACAGACTATCAAACCTCAGAGGGAAGACAGGGGAGGGTGGGAAGAGATCAACTAATGAACTTATATGCATACAAGCATAACCCTTGGACACAGATAATGGAGTGGTTAGGGCCTGGGTAGGAGGAGGGCAGGAGTGGGATAGAAGAGATCAATGGGGGGAAAAGTAGGACTTACATAAATCTTTCACCAATAAAGATTTAAATAATCCCATCTAATAAAAGAGAAACATGGTAATTAGCCATACATCCGCTAGCCTTCCCATTGGCTAATCAGGGCGATATGCAAATTAACTGCCAGCCAAGATGGCGGCCCACAGCCATGCACTGAAGCTAACAAGAGGTTTGCTTGCTCCAGTGACAGTGGACTCCAACGTTCCCCACCTGACTTGCCGGACTCTCAGCTGCAACTCTAAGCAACTATGTTGCAAATATAGAAGCTAAACAAAACCCCAGAAATCTGCTTTGTCAGCCAGGCTTCAGCCAGCCAGACTGCAACATTGTATCAAATAAAGAAGGTAAACAAAGACCAGAAACCTGCTTTCAGCAGCTGAGGCCTCAGAGCTAAAGCTGGCCCAGAATAAAAAAGAAAAAAAAGAAAAAAAGGAGCAGTTGGGAGCTTCAGTCACCCGCCAGCCTGAAAACGGCCCTCAGCCCCTCAGCCAGACAGGCCAGGCACCCCAGTGGGGACCCCCACCCTGATCCAGGACACCCTTCAGGGCAAACCAGCCAGCCCCCACCCGTGCACCAGGCCTCTATTCTATATAGTAAAAGGGTAATATGCCTCCCAGCACCGGGATCAGAGGAGCAGTGAGGCCTCCCCGCACCGGGATCAGCATGACAGGGGGCAGCGCCCAAACCCCCTGATCGCCCTTCGGCTCTGTGTGTGACAGGGGGCGGGGCCACAACCTCCCTATCCACCCTGCTCTGTTAATGAGAGGGGAAGGGGCCCCAACCCCCTGATCAGCCCTGCTCTGTGCCTGATAGGGGGGAGCTCCCCAACCCCCTGATCGCCCTGCGGCTCTGTGTGTGACAGGGTGCAGCAGCACCCTAACCCCCTGATTGACCCTGCTCTGTGTGTGACAGAGTGTGGTGCCCCAACCCCCTGATCGGCCCTGCTCTGTGGGTGATAGAGGGCGGCACCCCAACCCTCTGATCCGCCCTGCTCTGTGTGTGACAGGGGGCGGTGCCCCAACTCCCCTATAGGCCCTACTCTGTGAGTGACATGGGGGAGTTCCTCAACCCCCTGATCGGCCCTGCTCTGTGTGTGACAGGGTATGGAGCCCCAACCCCCCTAATGGGCCCTGCTCTGTGCTTGACGGGGTGGCGCTGCAAATTCCCTATCGACCCTGCCTTGAGTGTGACAGGGGGCGGTGCCCCAATCCCCCAATTGGCTGTACTCTGAGCGTGACTAGGGGTGGCATCGCAACCTCCCGATCTGGCCTGCTCTGTGCATGACAGGGGGCGGTGCCCCAACTCCCCAATCGGCCCTGCTCTGAGCCCGACCAGGGGCTGCACCTAGGGATTGGGCCTGCCCTCTGCCACCCGGGAGCAGGCCTAAGCCAACAGGTCATTATCTCCTGAGGGTTCCCAGACTGCGAGAGGGCACAGGATGGGCTGAGGGACCCCTTCTCCACCCCCCGAGTGCACAAATTTTTGTGCACCGGGCCTCTAGTAATAATAATAGTAATAAATCCCCTCATTTCTCCTGCACTTTTGAAGTCAAAGTATGGTCTGATTAATTAGATATTAGTGGGGGCCCAGGAGTGCTGGAATCCAAACTCAATAAATTTCATTTCTGAAAGACAAAAAACAACAAATCAACAAATGACAAGTGCTGGTGAAGATATGGAGAAAAGGAAACCCTAGAACACTGCCGCTAGGAATGCAAACTGGTATAGCCACTGTGGAAAACAGAATGCAGTTTCCTCAAAAAATTAGGTATGGAATTGCTATTTGACCTAGTGATCCCACTTCTAGGATTATATCCTTAGAAACCTAAAACACCAATCAGAAAGAATATGTGCACCCTTATGTTCATAGCAGCACAATTTACAATAACTAAGATCTGGAAATAGCCCAAGTGCCCATTAGTAGATGAGTGGATAAAATGCTGTAAATACCATGGAATATCATGCAGTAGTAAAAAAAGAAAGATCTCTTACCATTTGAGACAGCTTGGAGGGACCTATGGAGTATTATGCTAAGCAAAATAAACCAGTCAGAGAAACATAAGTATCACATGATCTCACTCATATGTTGAATCTAAATGAACAAAATAAACTGATGAACAAATTGATCCAGAGACATGGAAGCATGGAACAGACCAATGAATCCCAGAGGGAAAGGGGGGAAGGGGCATGCCTGTAGGGAGAGATTAACTGGGGAAGTTATATGCATATATGCATAACCCTTAGACACAGACAGTATTGTGGTGAAGGCCTGGGAGGGGTGGGGAGGGGGGAGGGGGTCAATGGGGGGGAGAGGGCACATCTATAATACTTTCAACAATAGAGATAATTTTTTTTTAAGTTGTGATATTTACACAATGGAATATATGCAACTGTAAAAAAGAAGGATCTCTTACCTTTTAAGACAGCATGGAGGGACCGGGAGATTATTACACTAATTGAAATGAGCCAATCAGAGAAAGACAAGTATCACATGATCTCACTTATATGTGGAATCTAATGAACAAAATAACTGATGAATAAAATAGAACCAGGACAGGGAGACATGGAACAGACTGACAAATCTCAGAGAGAAGTGGGGAGGGAGAGTGGAAAGAGTTTAACCAAAGAACGTATATGCATATATTCATTGCCTATGTACACAGACAATAGGGTGGTGAAGGCCAGGGGCATAGCAGGATTCGCATGGAGGCGGTAAATGGGAGTAAAAATGGGGACATCTGTAATACTCTCAACAATAAAGACAAAAACAAAACAAAAAACCCTCAGTATACATGTTTTGACTAATATGGCAGTGAGGAAGACTGGAGCAAAAGCAACACCATAATGCAGGTAAAAAAAAAAAATCATATAAAAAAATCTATTCTTAGCACTCCTAGAAGGCAAAAGAAAGGGTGAGAAAAAACATTTCAGTGGCATTTAGAGGAAATAAAAGAACCCTGCTCAAAGAGTGACTCTATTATGAAAATGGATTTCCAGATGAATAGCCTAAACAACTTTATCTTGCCCCTTCAATGCCAAAACAGACAGTCCCCTAAAGATGATATAAGTATCTCAAGGGAACAAATGCTACATTTGTGAAACTGAATACAGTCGTGTTCAGTACTGAAAAATGCAGAAATATTTATTGAGGATTATTGTGGACCCGGGACTGTTGGGGACACTTTTAAACATATTAAAAGAGTATATAGTAGAATTATCAAGCATTTTTAAAATTGGAAAATCAATATTTGAAAACAACTATTGGGTGATAGAAATCAATACAAAACTGTATTGAGTTATTGGGATAGTCATGAAGTCCAAGAGAAATTCATAGGAGAGTGAGAGCAGGAACATCCATGAAGGCTTCCTAGAAGATGGGGTCCTGAAGGCGAAGAAAGATGTAAATAGGCAGAAGAGAAGAAACGGACTTCCATAAAACAAAAATAAAATAACATAAAACAGCAAACGAGGCTTCCAGGGAAATGTCCTGGAGACAGTGAGGACATTGGCCCAATCATATAGGAGGGGCTGTGATGAGGAGCACTGGCATGACAGAGTCTCGTAGGGCTAGTGTGGGGTCAGATGAGGAAGGACATTAGAGCAAGACAGGCTTATGTGCACTTCATAACATGAAAATAAGGAGCCACTTAGTTTCTAAGCAGGGAGTCAGGCCAACTAGCTAGTAGGGCTAATGCCAAAATCCAAGCATGGGTAATGAGTCTCAATTAAAAAGTGGAGGTTATGGCAACAGAGAGGGGAAAAGAAAATAAACATTCCAAGGAAAAGATGTTTCAAAGGCACAATCCAGAGCTCTTGGTAACTATCTAACCCAAATCTCCCCGGGGGCGAGCGGGGTGGGGGGATCCCCAGATTGCCTGCCACCAGGAGTTAGATGAGATCGTCTGAGCAGGACACCATGTGTAACTCATTTTCCCAAAATACTCTTTGCAGAGGGTAGATGTTGACTAAAATCTGTAAACTCAAAAGGCAATGTCTGAGTGTTTGAAGACCACAGTGTATGTTGCAATCTATGATCTTCAACTGTGGGTTAAACCTGAAGACCATACATTGAAAAAGAGATGGAATGCAATGCAATGTAGCCCCCAAATATCCACAGGGGGTCCCCCTGTTAGCAACATCATTGATAACTAAGGAAAAGGGGTCCCTTCCTTAAGGAAAAATATACTGCGTGGGGAAGAAAGATGGCTGCAACTATCCTATTCCTACCCTTCCTCAATCCAGCCCCAACCACCAATTCATTAGAGTCTCCAACTTTGGGATATACAATAGCAAGCCCAGCAATAGTCTCTATCTATACCACTCCTAAGTCTTTCTATAAGAGAGACCCCTGTAAGAGTCATATCATGCTTCAGCTCCACTCACATATTCAGGCTAAGGATGGAGCAGCTTAATGCTTTATCTCTGGTAACTGTAATAAATTACGGCAAGTCAAGAGGGAGGCTGGTTAAAACATCTCACTGATTTTAGGTTTACCCAGAGTCTCTGTTTCATGGTTTCCTGATCATCTGTTCTAAAACATTAGGCAGAAAGCAATAAATGTTATTTTAACTGCAGTCAGATGACTAATAGAGAGAGAGAGAGAAGAAGCAATTACTGGAAGAAATGGCAATACAGATTTTTTCTAACTTTCAATCCCTCCCTACTTGAGGCCAAGCTGGTTTTACAATGATTCCGAGGTCTCTTAGAGTATAATTTTTCATTTAATCAAAGTTCACCAGACGGTACAGTTCCCCACACTCCTTACTTTTATTACTTATTTTAATAATCAACTCTGACAGTAAACTTTGTCTAAATGAGTAAAATAAACATACAATTTGGTAGGGCAAGCAAAACTAAACAAAAGCAATATAAATGGCATTCATGTAGAAATGTTAGAGAAACTATCCCTATAAATATGTGCTTAATAAAGATTTCATAATAAAATGGCATACAAGCATCATTCAAATTATCCCTGTGAGATGTTCTTTCAGAATATTATCTGTGGACATTTTTACTTTAATCTGACTTACTTTCCCATGTAGCCTCTCTCAGGGGGGCTCTTTCCCTTGTGCTCAATTGCTATGTGTTCAAATCTAACATAATTATCAAACTGAATTAAATAAATATAACTGTGAATATCAGCAGTGAAAAGCAAGTACGTATATAATGAACTATTAGTTTGTTACTTCTCTGCTCTTTCTGCCTAGATTGGCCTTCCCCTTGCTCTCCATCAAATGCAGCAAACTCCTGATTATCCTCTAAAATTCATATCAGGTTTGACTCCCTTAGAAACACTTTTCTTGCTTCCAGACCAATCCCCTTCCACCAAGAAAAACACAGGAGGCCTCTCTCCTGTGGTCCTCCATAGACTTTTCTGTTTACTCCCATGACAGCTACTTTTCCTGGGTATCTTTCATTCTGCCCTTGCCTCCCTCATTCAAAGAACAGATAAGTTCCTACCTTTTGCAAGGAATTTTGATAATCATCTAAGTGCCTTACTTCTTAGATGTGCCCTTTTAACTTCTTTTTGTCTCTTTGGTTGTTTCATTAATTATTCTGTTAATGTCCCCATGTTAAGTTATCTTATCTTTACAGCAAACCTCCATTACAACCCAGATTGGTGAGATGTGAGTTTGTTTATATACCAGTGCAGGGGAGTGGGGAAGAGAAAGGTGAGATGGAAAAAAGAGGACAATCAATTCAGAGGAAGGTGGTTTTCCTTCCATTTTACAGTAAATATTGTACATAAATATGCTTAAATGGATTAACAGTATCCTGCATCTTGTTATCAATCATTAATGCACTGTGAGTTCCCTGTCCCTAGCTGCATTGCTATTGCCTCATGCTTGAGAAAAAGGCTCCCGTTGTTTATTGAAACATTGGTGATTCCCTAAAAAAAAAAAACAAACTTCCATTTTAAGACTTTACACTTGAAGCAAACATTTTAAGAGCAAAAATAAATAAATAAATAGATAAATAAATAAATAAATAGATAGATAAATAAATAAATAAATAAAAATGCGTTTCAGGCACACATAGAGAAGACAAAGTTAAACTACATTGTCAACTTATCCATTCAACAAATATTTATTGAGATGTACTATATGCTGAGAATTATTCTGGGTGCTGTAGATACAACAGTAAACATGAAATATACCTGTTTTTATGAAGCTTTCTTAAGAAGCTCAAAGAATTAAAGAAAATCATGTTTACAAAATTAAAAGAAAGTATGACAATGATTCAGTACATAGGAAGTCTCAATAAAGATATAGAAATCATAAGAAAGAATCAAATGGAAATTGTGAAGTCGAAATGTAGAATAACTGAAATTTTAAAAATTCACCAGAGGGTCTCAGCATCATATTGGAGATAACAAAAGAAAGAATCAATGAAACTGAAGATAGAGCAATAGCGATGATCTTATCAGAGGACGCAGAGAAAAAAAGATTGAAAAAAAATATACAGAGGCCCAGAGACTTGTGGGACAATATCAAGTGTATCAGTTTGCATGCAATGAGAGTTCAAGAAAGATAAGCGAGAAAGAAAGGGACAGAAACTTTTTAAAGAAATAATGACCAAAAACTTCACAAATTTGATGAAAAATATTAATCTACAGGTCCAAGAAGGTCAACAAAGCCAAGTTGTAGAAACACAAAGAGATCCAGACCTATCATAATTAACTGTAGAAAAACAAATACAAAAATCCCAAAAGCAACAAGAGAAAAACAAGTTATACAAGGGAGCAACTGTATAAGTTGGCTGATTTATCAATGTATATCTACATAAAGACAAACAGGAGACTTCTGGATTCAGGTAAAGGCCTTTATTGATAGAGCAGCTTACATCAGTTTCCCAATTTCTCTCGGGACAATGTGATGAGTGCCAACATTACCTGCACTTGGGATAAATATACTACAGGAGAATAATTCCCAAAATTATAAATCTCAGAACGCATACCGGAACTTCTGGCACATTTTCACTTGAGGGGTATGAGGGAGGAGAAGCCTTCACTCTGGAATATAAGTAAATCTTCTCAGAGGATACGAAGTTTGTGTTACCTTTTGTAATAAACAATATTTGTCTTCAGGGTAGATGTATCCTAATCTCTCTGAAAGTTTCTACATTGAACTTCCAAAGCATACTTGCCATTAATCATCTTACTCTTTCTAAATCCTCAACCAAAGATATTGATTTTAGAGAGAGAGGAAGAAGAGGGACAGAGAAAGAAAAACACCTAAGTGAGAGAGGAACATCTGTTGTCTACTGCACCCATCCCAAACCTGCAACTTGGGTATGGGCCCTGACTAGGAACCAAACCCTCAAACCTTCATTGTATGGAAGGACATTCCAACCAACTGAGCCACACCAGCCAGGGTGCCATCAATCATCCTTTAACCCAAGTTCCGATGCTCTTTATTTAAAAGCCTTGATCCTGCAGAAACATGAAACTGTCCATGGGGTATTGTCCTTTGAAAACCAGAAAACAGTGAGATAACATATTCAAACTGTTGAAATAAAATAACTGTCAACCAAAAATTCTACATCTAGTAAAACTGCTATTCAAAACTATAGGTGAAAAAAAGAAAATCCCAGATCACCAAAAACAGAATTGTTATTAGCACTTATGCTTTAACAGAGATACTAAAGGGGGAAAATAGTGACACCAAATGATAATTTAAATCCACAAGAAGAAATGAAGTGTGCTGGGAATAGCAAATAGAAGATTTGCTGAAAGGTTTTATAAATATAGATTTCTTCATTTAAAATGGTCTCATGATTATTTTTGAGGTGTTGAAAGTGTTCTAAAACTGATTATGGTGGTACTTACAAAGATAATGAATTTATTAAAACTCAAAACATTATATTTTATTTAAAAAGTGAAGTCAGAGGGAGAAGCAACGGTCAGATCAAGACAGACCCTGTAAGCCATGATAAGGAATTTGAATTTAAATACTGTGCAGAGCCATGAGGCAGTGTTGTTTTTGTTTGTTTGTTTGTTTGTTGTTGATTCTTTTCATTAAATCTTTATTGTTCAGATTATTACAGTTGTTCCTCTTTTTCCCCCCATAACTTCCCTCACTCGGTTCCCACCCCACCCTCTGCCCTTACCCCCCACCCCGACTGTCTTCATCCATAGGTGTATGATTTTTGTCCAGTCTCTTCCCGCACCCCCACATCCTTTTCCCCCCGAGAATAGTCAGTACACTCCCTTTCTATGCCCCTGATTCTATTATATTCACCAGTTTATTCTGTTCATCAGATTATTTATTCACTTGATTTTTAGATTCACTTGTTGATAGATGTGTATTTGTTGTTCATAATTTGTATCTTTACCTTTTTCTTCTTCTTCCTCTTCTTAAAGGATACCTTTCAGCATTTCATATAATACTGGTTTGGTGGTGATGAACTCCTTTAGCTTTTTCTTATCTGTGAAGCTCTTTATCTGACCTTCAATTCTGAACAATAGCTTTGCTGGGTAAAGTAGTCTTGGTTGTAGGTTCTTGCTATTCATCACTTTGAATATTTCTTGCCACTCCCTTCTGGTCTGCATAGTTTCTGTTGAGAAATCAGCTGACAGTCGTATGGGTACTCTCTTGTAGGTAACTGACTGTTTTTCTCTTGCTGCTTCTAAGATTCTCTCTTTGTCTTTTGCTCTTGGCATTTTAATCATGATGTGTCTTGATGTGGTCCTCTTTGGATTCCTTTTGTTTGGGGTTCTCTGCACTTCCTGGACTTGTAAGTCTATTTCTTTCACCAGGTAGGGGAAGTTTTCTGTCATTATTTCTTCAAATATGTTTTCAATATCTTGCTCTCTCTCTTCTTCTGGAAACCCTATAATTGGGATGTTGGTACGCTTGAAGTTGTCCCAGAGGCTCCTTACACTATCTTCATATTTTTGGATTCTTTTTTCTTTTTGCTTTTCCAGTTGGGTGTTTTTTGCTTCTTCGTATTTCAAATCTTTGACTTGATTCTTGTGATCCTCTAGTCTGCTGTTAGAACTCTGTATAATATTCTTTATTTCAGTCAGTGTATGATTAATTTCTAGTTGGTCCTTTTTCATAACCTCGAGGGTCTCACTACATTTCTTGAGGGTCTCACTAAATTTATCGGCGGTTTCTAGAAAATTCTTGAAAAACCTTATAAGTGTGGTTTTGAACTCTATATCCAGTTGCTTGCTTTCCTCCATTTCTGTCATTTGTGACCTGTTTCTTTGTCGCCGCATTTTTTATGCTTCCCTGTGTTGATAGAGTGGCTTTCTGTGCTAGGTGTCCTATAGAGCCCAGTGGCTAAGCCTTCGCAATTACCTGAGGTGGTCACTCTTGGTGTACCCCTTTGTGGGCTTTGTGCACAGTCTTGTTGTAGTTAAGCCTTGATTGTTGTAGGTATCACTGGGAGGAATTGACCTCCAGGCCAATTGGCAGTGAGAATCAGCTGTGTCTGCAGTGGGAGAACTTCTGTGCTGGAGACACCCTTCTGGGGCAAGACTTGCTTCAGTGGGGCTTTGGTGCTCACTGAGTCTGCCCCCTGAATGTGTCCCTTATGGATCTGAGGAGTTGTAATCTGGATGGTCCCACTCTGACCACTGGGTACACTGGATCTCTAAGGAGGTGCTAATTTAGCCTCTGCCTGAGGCTACCCAGCAGGAGCTATGGCGAGATCTGCAGATTCCTCTTCTTTGTTTGGGGTTTGGAGGTGCCCAGATGAGGCCCAGCTGTGAAGCAATGCAAGCTGCTGTGGGGCCTTGGGCCTTCTTTTGGATGTTCTGGGTCTCTCTGACCCAACTGCAGTTTGTTAGGTAATTTTCAGATTGCAATGGGCCAGGGCATTCATATGCAAAAGCCTCTGCCGCAGCTTGGGTAGGGTGGGGTCTCAGGGAATCAACAGGGCGGAGCAAACAGCTATGGCTGATCCTCAGTCCTACTATAAGAGGCCCCGCATCTCAGTGTCCCAGTAATCACTGCAAGCACCTCTGAGAGAAAGCCGCCCTCGAGTTCCGACTGATGCCAGACAGTCCAGTTTCTCCCCGTATGTCCCCAGAGACTCAGTCATAACTGAAGTTCAGAGCAGTTGGGAGCTTGTGTCTCCCTCCCGATTGAAAAAGACAACCGAGTCCTCAGTTGTCAGCCCTTTCCACGTGCTCCGCGTCCTCAGTTGCCAGCCCTTGCCGCATGCGCCTCCGTACCTCTGCACTTTACTTCTGCACTTCCTCCGAGTCTCAGTGTGGTCTTCTCTTTCCTTCTAGTTGTAGAATTTCCACTCAGTCAGCCTTCCTGTGGTTCTGGGTGATGTCCGTTTTGTTTTTTAGTTGTATTTTTGAAGTGGTTGTGCGAGGCAGCAATTTCCGGTGTTTACCTATGCCGCCATCTTGGTTTCTTTGTCTGCTTTACATTTATTGATGGAAAATTAAGGTTCAATGTTATTTTTCCTCCCTTGGAAATCATTTTTCTAGAGGCTTTTCCTGGTCTTGGAGCTACTACTTCTCAAATATACTTTCCTCTGCATGCAGAATGGTGGTAGTCTTTTCAGGTAAGAAATTCGCTATTCCATTTATGTCAGGGTCTATCCTTTGATAGCGTTTCCGCAGAATGGAACATACAGTATTTTCTAGTGGAAGAACAGGTTGCCAGAATCAGGTATCCATTGTTGTCTGTAGCTAAATTGGCTGGGGCCCAAGGTAAGTGAGCTTGCTTTGCTCTGTGAATCATCACTCAGTGCTGTTTTTTTAAAGTCATTTTTTATTTTTCAATTTAGTTGACATACAATATTATATTAGGTTCAGCTGTGCACCCCAGTGATTAGAAATTATATAACTTACTAAGTGATCCTCCCAACAAATCTTGTACCTATCTGACACATTACATAGTTATTAGAATATTAACTAATTCCCTATGCTGTACTTTACATCCCCATATTCTATAGCTATTAATTTGTACTTCTTAATGTCTTCACCTTTTTCACCAATCCCCCTACTCCCTTTCCATTTCGAAACCATCAAAATGTTCTCTGTATCTATGAGTCTGTTTCTGTTCTGCTTGTTTGTTTATTTTGTTTTTTTAGATTCAATTATTGATAGACATGTATTTATTGCCACTTTATTGTTCATATTTTCTTCTCCTTCTCCTTCTCCTTCTCCTTCTCCTTCTCCTTCTCCTTCTCCTTCTCCTTCTCCTTCTCCTTCTCCTTCTCCTTCTCCTTCTCCTTCTCCTTCTTCTTCTTCTTCTTCTTCTTCTTCTTCTTCTTCTTCTTCTTCTTCTCCTCCTTCCTCTTCTTCAAGAAGATCCTTGCCTGGCTGGTGTTGCTCAGTGGTTGATCATCAATCTATGAAGCAGGAGGTCACAGTTTGATTCCCAGTCGAGGCACATGCCCGGCCTGTGGGCTCGATCCTTAGTAGGGGGTTTGCAGGAGGCAACCAATCAATGATTCTCTCTCATCATTGATGTTTCTATCTCTCCCTCCCTCCCCCTTCCTCTCTGAAGTGAATAAAAAGATAGATGATAGATAGATAGATAGATAGATAGATAGATGATAGATAAAGAGATATAGTTGTTTTGTTGTTTTTGTTAATCCTCACCAAAGGATATTTTTCCATTGATTTTTAGAGAATGGAAGGGAGGGGGAGAGACAGAAAGAGAGAGAGATACATTGATTGGTTGCCTTCCTCACTCCCTGACCAGGAAAGGGGACCAAGCCTACAACAAACATATGTGTCCTTGACTGGAATGGAACCCAGTATCCTTCAGTCCGCGGGCCGACACTCCATCCACTAACCAAACCGGCTAGGGCAATAAAAGTTTGTTTTGTTTTGTTTTTTTAAGAAGACCCTTTAACATTACATGTAATGCTGATTTGATGGTGATGAACTCCTTTTGCTTTTTCCTGTCTGGGAAGCTCTTTATGTATCCTTTGATTCTAAATGATAGCTTTGCTTGGTAGAATA
The DNA here is from genome assembly GCF_028538775.1 of Myotis yumanensis. Classification (NCBI taxonomy): domain Eukaryota; kingdom Metazoa; phylum Chordata; class Mammalia; order Chiroptera; family Vespertilionidae; genus Myotis; species Myotis yumanensis. The sequence goes on from NW_027223752.1 coordinate 100,537,824, forward strand.
ATCTTGGATGTAGGTCGTTACTTTTCATCAATTTAAATATTTCTTGTCCAACCCTTCTAGCCTTCAAAGTTTCCATTGAGAAATCAGCTAACAGTCTTATGGGAGCTCCCTCATAGGTAACCAACTGCTTTTCTCTTGCTGCTTTTAAGAGTCTCTCTTTGTCTTTAACCTTTTACATTTCAATTATGATGTGTTTTGGTGTGGGCTTCTTTGGGTTCATCTTGTTTGGAACTCTGCACTTCCTGGACTTGTATGTCTATTTCTTCCTCCAGGTTAGGGAAGTTTTCTGTCATTATTTTTTCAAATAAGTTTTTAATTTCTTGCTCTATCTATTCTCCTTTGAGCATCCCCATGATACGAATATGGGTATGCTTGAAGTTGTCCCAGAGCTCCTTACACTATCTTCATCTTCTTAAATTCTTATCTTTTTACTGTTATGATTGGGTATTTTCTGCTTCCTTATATTCCAAATTACTGATTTGATTATTGGCTTCATCTACTCTACTGTTGATGTCCTGTAAATTATTCTTCATTTCAGTTAGTATATTCTTCATTTCTGACTAGATCTTTTTTATGGTTTATATGTCTTTTTTCATGCCATTCAAGGTCTCACTAAGTTTTTTGAGCATCCTTATTGCCATTATTTTGAACTCTATATCTTGTACTTTGCTTGCCTCCATTTCATTTAGTTCCTTTTCTAGAGATTTCTCCTGTTCTTTCATTTGGGACCTGTTTGTTTGTCTCCACATTTTGGCTGATTCCCAATGTTTGTTTCTATGTATTAGGTAGAGCTGTTATAGCTCCAAGGCTGGGTAGAGTGGCCTTGTGTAGTAGGTGTCCTGTAGAACCCAGTAGTGCAGCCTCTCCAGTCACCTGAGCTGGGCACTCCAGGTGCACCCCTGTGTCAGCTGTGTACATTGTCCTGATGTAGTTGAGTCTTGATTACTGTTGGCATCACTGGAAGGAATTGACTGCAGGCATCACTTGTGAAGGTGGTAGGATTGTAATCCAGTGTTGTCTGAAGCTGTCCACCAGGTACACTAGTTCTGGGGTCTCCCAAGAGGTGCAAAGTCAGCCACTGCCAGTGCCCTGCCTGGGGCCATCTGGCATGAGCTAACAATCAATCTGCAGATGGCTGTTATTTGTGCTGGGCTTGAAGGTGCCTGAGTGAAGCCAGGTTACAAACAAAAGCTGGCTGCCACTAGTGCTGGGACTGGGGCCACTTAGCAAGATGTATAGGATACACAGAGACCAGATGCTGTTTGTTTGAGAGATTTTAGGAAATTCCAAAGCATGAGGCAAGAGAGGCCATTTGTATGGAAAAGATGCTGGAAACAGTTTGGGTGGACTCTCAAGTTGGGAGATGCAGAGTCTCATGGAACCACCAGGGTGGGGTCAACAGTGTGAGTCAAATTGATGGAGACTCAGATATGACACCCATCTGCCGGCTCTGTTTACAGGGGCCTCTGCCCAGCAAAAGAAACTGACAACAAAATAAAGAGGCAGCCAACAAGATGGGACATGATATTTGCACACAGTAGCTCCAACAAAGGTTGAATTTCCAAAATATATAAAATCTCATAAAACTCACCAAACAAACAAATAAGCCAATCAAAAAGTGGGAAGAGGACCTGAAAATACACTGTACCACGCCAGCACGGCCAGGTTTGGTGGGCCTGAGGAGGGGCAGTGAAGGATTAAAGAAGACAGACAAGAGAATATAGTGGGGGCTAGGTCAGATCACTGTGCCTGGATGAGGAAACAGTGACCGAGCCTGCAAGCTGAAGCTTTATTTTATAGTCAGAGCACACAAAGCAAAACAAGAGAAGTGGTCAACATGTTTACAATGTTCTTGGGAGCTGCACCTCCCACAACCCATTAACTACCTAGGAAGGAGCAAGGGAGGACTATAAGGTCAGGCTTAATTATGCTAAGAGGGCTCTGCCCTCCAAGCTGGGACTTGTTTGTGGCCCTGCCACAGGTCAGTCTGAGGCTTGGCCCTATAGCTGCTCCCTGCAATACACCTCTCCCAAGAAGACATACAAACAGCCAATAGATATATGAAAAGATATTCAACCTCACTGGCAATTAGGAAAATGCAAATCAAAACTACAATGAGATACCACCTACCACCTGTTAGAGTGGCCATTATCAACAAGACAAGCAATAACAAGTGTTGGAGAGGTTGTGGAAAAGGGGAGCCCTTATTCACTGCTAGTGGGAATGTAGACTGGTACAACCATTATGGAAAGCAGTCTGGTGATTCCTCAAAAAGTTAAGAATAGAGCTACCCTATGACCCCAATCCCACTCCTTGGTATACACCCGAATAACTCGAAATCATGTATTCACAAAGATATATGCACCCCTATGTTGATTACAGTATTTTTCATGGTGGCCAAGACATGGAAACAACCAGTGTCCTGTGATAGAGGACTGGATAAAGAAGATGTGGTACACATACACGATGGAATACTACCTGGCCATAAGAAAGGATAAAATAGCGCCATTTACAACAACATGGATGGACCTTGAGAACATTATGCTAAGTGAAATAAGTCAGTCAGAAAAAGCTAAGAACCATATGATTTCACTCATATGTGGGATATAAAACAGAAACTTGTGAACAGAACCAGCAGTGTGGTGATTGCTGGAGGGAAGGGTGTGGGGGGATAAGGGGATCCTAATACAAAGTGACAGGAGAAGATTTTACTTTGGGTGGTGGGCACACAGTGCAATATACAGATCTTATAACATAGAAACCCATATCTGAAACCTATATGTTCATGTTGACTAATGTCACCCCAATCCATTTAGTAATTAAACACTTAATTACATAATCTAATTTCCTGAGATTTTTTTTATTTGCTTTATTTTTTAATTTCTCATGCTACAATGTGGAGAATGGACTATAAGGAAACAAGAGTAAAAACAATAAGACCAGTTATAAGGACTCTTGCTTATTCAGGTAAGAAATAATGATAGCTTGAATGAGGATAGGGGCAGTGAAGATGTCCCTGATGAATTTTAACTCAAGAGAATGGAATAATTACCATTTGGTTCAGATAAATGAACCATGAGACCAGAGAATGAAAAATATAAAATTTCCCCATTTCTGGACACACACATATAGCAGAAAGAAATAAAAAAGACTCCTAAAGAGAAGGCTGGAAGAATAGATGTCTTACTGTGAATTTCCAGGTTCAGTGGTTTCTAAGTAATGAACTTAGAGTAAACAAGAACACAGAATGATTTCTAATCACGCAGAAGCCAGGCTGGTATTCAAAATGTTATTTATGTTTTAAGAACATTTTTTCCCAAACGTTTTGTTTGTTTGTCCTAAAGAAATCATTATCATAAAAAATCTGAGGTTCTGTCTGTAGTTAGCAATTGCATCTTTGAGTAGTCCATGCACGCCTGTGGGCTGTGGGGACACATGTAGCCATTGATGGAGTCCATGAAACTGGGAAAGCAGAACAGCAGAGGTGGTTAATGACAGGCACCAACTTCATATTCCTGCACTGGCATTCAGAGGTCTTGATATTTCCATGTGTATTTGAATCCTCCTGCTTGTTTTAATTATGTTCATCCAATTCTAAGTGATGCATGATATCAAGCATGACCAGGAATGGAAATATTTCTCTGTGGAATTTTTAAAATCCTGATTGCTGTAAGGAAAAGACCTTTAAGGAAACACAAAATCTTTCCAAAACACAGAGGAGATTCCTGTAACTAAGACCATTCCCAAAATGGAACAGCATTGATGTTGTGGCCTGTTTGCTCCACTCCTATTAGTCAGGGTGATACACCCCCAAAAGGACAGAAATCTGGAAGAAAGGGAGAAAAGACCACAGAAAATAGGACCTAGAAAGCAGCAAGTGAAAAGCAGAAGTATTTTTCATGTCTTGGTTTGTGAGAGGAAAGAGCTGTTTATTCAAAATGCTGCTTCGGGGGACAGGAAAACAGAGAGGAGAACACTGACCTAGTGACCTCCACCAATTGCTGGCTGTAGCTCAACCTCCCGGCCTCATCTGCAGGAAGCCAGCCATCCAGACTCCGAACTTCCAGTCCTAATCAGGAGGGGTGATGGGGCAGGCCTCGAGTGAGAAAGTCATGAGAATGCTATTAGCTAAATTCAAAGTTCAGAGCAATTCTTTCCAACCAGAGCATTCTGAGAGCAACAAGCAGAAGCTCTAAGGCCAAGGGGCAATGGCTGCTGCTTCACGGGTTGGGAGGCAGAAAACGTTGCTTCTCTCCCCTGGGGGATATGATGACAGTGGGTGGCCAGCTTTGGCTCAGAGTCCTGGCTTAACAGGAAATCCTCATTTCTTCTGGGTCACTGAGTCACTGTGTCTTGGAATTGTTAGCCAGATAGAAACCTTATACAGTCTCTGAGTCCATCCTTCACGGTCAGGTATAACCACCTGGACTAGTATAATGACATAGCAGATCCTGATGGCCTCCATGAGCTGTGCTATATCACTCCCTGCTGACCAGGAAAATGGTGACACACACAAACAGTCCATTTTCTTAATATGATGAGATGTCAAGTCACTGTCAATAGGACAATGTTTCATTAGACTTTTCCTGTGGTTGAGACAGTTTTTCCCTTATCCCCTGGCATCCTCTTTATAATATTCTTGGTGACTTGACCATGAGAACCTGGCTGGGTTATGTGGTACAAGTCATATCTGGGAACTGAGAACATAACTCATTTAACCATGCCTTTAGCTATAGCAAGAATCACAGATCATAAAAATTAAAAAAAAACAACAACTTTAAAGGACATTAAACTCCAAGACATCTTTAGTTCCCTCTACACCTTCCCTAACAAGTGTCCATTCTCTAGGGTGACAGGCAGGCCTTTTCCTTATGGGACATTTACTTCTGCTTAAAGATTCTCGATGTTCAGCTGAAAATGCAGTTGACTTTTAAATTCTATAGTGTAGAAACTATATCACTTTTCTTAGGGTCGTATGTTACCAGAGGCCTCAATTTTATTCAGGAGAATATTATGAGCAATCTCATCAAATGCCTTGTTAGAATGTAAAAACACTATATCATTCTCAGAGTCAGAATTCTACGAACACTGCAACTGAAAGAAGTTTGTTCAACTTCGTAAGTATTTGGTGGATATACATGACTCGCAAGTCATTTTTTAAATAATGCACTCTAAAATCTTACCCAGAGTTGACATAAAGCTAACTTTCTATAGTCTCAGGATATTAAAGAATGATGAATGATTCCTAGCACATACCTCAAAATTATTATTTTATTGAGGACCCCCCATTTTCCACCATTAAAGTCATTCTTTTGGTGTCATTTGTTGTAAATTCTCTGGAAAGCAATCTGGAGATATATAGCAAGAGTTCGTTGAATACTATTCTTGTACCAAGGACACAAAAACATGCATCTGAGTCTACCTTTTGGGGGCTCCAACTCATTTCAAGGAAAACCTGTGTCCTCTGAAGGTCACAAGTTACTTTTCTATATTTTTCAAATATTCTGCTTTTAATAAAAGGTTTTGTTATTTTTAAGTCACTTCATATGGTTACAATGCTTTAGGATTATATACAAATTGCTATATCAAAGGGTCAATAGCACCTGTTGTTAAAAAAAGTATATGAAGAGCTACAAGTTGAAAGTGTTTGCTTCTGTGGAGTGCTTTGTTACAAGCTTATTGTAGCTTTCAAACAATGCATACAGTACATCTGTGAACAATTAACTCAATGGCAAATTAAAATACCTGTTTTAAAAAATAAAACAGTATGCTCTGTCAAAATCATTTTTTAAAGTGAGGAAAGAAGGAATAAAGGCTCTTGGAAGAGAAAATGTCATTTGAGGAATCATTTCTCATTTTCCTGGGATGGAAATAGGAGCAGAGCCTTTGTGCCCTCAAAGACCTCAACAACCAGAGGAAGGTGAGAATAAGTATACAAAATAAACAAAGTATGAGTTAGAATATGGCAGTATCATAAAGGACACATTTTTAATAGTGTATAGGGTTCAAAATAAAAAGAAAGAGCATACTGGAAGGAGTCAGAATTGTTATGGGAAATCACATTAGAAGTTGAAAGATACCTATGACTTTGGCAGGAGGAGAAGTGGTGCAGAGTACCCCCCAGTCTGGCCTAAAGGCACAACATGAGTAAAGGCATGGAGGCAAGCAGGAGGAAACCCCTATGGAGAAGGAAGGATCTTGGTCGCTGGGTGGGAGCAGTGGGTCCCAAAAAAGCTGGGCTCGCAAGGCACCACCCTGGCTGAGTTCAGGAAATAATGGAGACATTAAATATTTTTGAGGCAGAGAGTAGTGTAATCAGAGTTATGCTTTAGAGCAGTGGTTCTCAACCTTCCTAATGCTCCGACCCTTTAATACAGTTCCTCATGTTGTGATGACCCCCAATTTCATTGTTACAAATTGAACATAATTAAAGCATAGTAATTAATCACAAAAAATATGTAATTATATATGTGTTTTCCGATGGTCTTAGGTGACCCCTGTGAAAGGGTCGTTCGACCCCCAAAGGGGTTGCGACCCACAGGTTGAGAACCGCTGCTTTAGAGAGATTCGTCTGGCAGTCTCTACAGAAAAAAATAAAAAGGAGACATCAGAGGCTAACTGGAAGGGATCAAATAAGAGGCAGAAAAGGCCTTGAACCTGCGGAGAGCAGTCTTCAGCTCCTCAATGGGAGGCAGACAAGTTATCCAATCATTCCATGTAGATTTCTTTTGTTCCTATGATGAGCCAAATATTAGATATGGCCCTTCCCTCGAAAAGCCTAAGTGAGTTCCTAGGACTCTGGTAGAGGTCTTCCCTCAGCAAGGAGGCAGTCTGATGTAAACTTCAGACATTAGTTCATTATTTCATAGACCCCACTTTGAATAATACATTTTCCTGAATAGGAACAATGAGTTCATATGATTCCAGTGATTGTCTCCTAAAAACTTCAAGTTAAAAGGTTATGTTAAGTGGCTTTGAGGAAAAAAATAATAAAATCACAGAAAAGGCATTGGATCTCCCCATAACTATTGTTTGATTAAGGAAATTACAGTAAGGAAGGCTTCCTTCATAAAACACAAAATTATGAACTTCCTTAACTTTCACAAATATAAACTGAATAGCCTCACAGACTCCAGACATAATCTATCATCTGATCTCACATGACTCACTTCAGTTGACATTAGGATCCCTTACAAAATGAAGGATTGTTAAATTCTAACATAGAAAGTGACATAAAAAGATGAGTGCTAAGAATTGATAAAGAAAATTCTTAACTAAATAAGTACAGGGAAATGCTTGTCTTCATGAGGTCAATCACAAACGTTATACTACAATTTAGCAAGAGCAAAAAGTGACTAGGGAAAGATTTACAGTTAATCTCAAAATGTCCTTCTAGCCCTAACAGTATTTGGATCTCCCAGTAGCTTAATGCTGAGCCTGCGATTATAGCCTGAGGAGCTTTTGTGTGGAATTAGGCACCAACTGAGCCCCTTTTAATTGGATCTTCACTCCTATTCTACATGTTTCCATGTGGAGGGACCTCCATCAAAGAAACACTCCTGCACCGTCCTTTTCTTAATTCTCCACAGGAAAGGGATGCATACTCATATGTGACAGACATTGGTCCACATTTCCCAACTAGGCAGAGTTCATTCGCTGAAGACTATGCACAGAGGATTTCATCTCTTTTCCTCTTTTTGTTCCTCACTCACTTCTACCCTGAATGAAGTATCCTGATTAGTGAATGTGGAAGAAACTTAGCAGTTCACCTCTGCCCCTGACCTGCTCTCTGCTAAGGGGAAGCAGTCTGCCCTATGTGGGAAGTCTATGGTGGTGGAACTGCGCCCGTAGCCCTGTTAAAAAAAAAAATACACCTAACTTCAGGGAAAGCTTAAGCAAACTCATCCGGCTACAGATCCAAGCCATCTTCTCCCAACAACTTAACCCCACAACAAAGGGAGATTATTTTCTACACACCCTCTTAACTCCTGAGCCATCTTCCAATTGCTTCTAAAATTAGAAAAGAGAGAAATTCGAATTATTGACTCTTGAAAGTCCCAATGTACAGGTAGTACAAGACATTGTTCTTATATAATACTAGAGGCCGGGTGCACTAAAATTTGTGCACTCGGGGGAGAGAGGGGGTCCCTCAGCCCATCTTGTGCCCTCTCGCAGTCTGGGACCCCTCAGGAGATAATGACCTGCTGGCTTTGGCCTGCTCCCGGGTGGCAGAGGGCAGGCCCAATCCCTAGGTGCCGCCCCTGGTCAGGATCAGAGCAGGGCCGATTGGGGGGTTGGGGCGCCGCCCCTGGTCATGCACAGAGCAGGGCAGATCGGGAGGTTGCGATGCCACCCCTAGTCACGCTCAGGGCACAGCCAATTGGGGGGTTGGGGCACCGTCCCCTGTCACACTCAAGGCAGGGTCGATAGGGAATTTGCAGCGCCACCCCCGGTCATGCATAGAGCAGGGCCCATCAGGGGGGTGGGGGCGCCGTACCCTGTCACACACAGAGCAGGGCCGATCAGGGGGTTTGGGGCTCCGTACCCTGTCACGCACAGAGCAGGGCCGATCAGGGGGTTGAGGAGCTCCCCCCTGTCATTCACAGAGTAGGGCCAATAGGGGAGTTGGGGCACCACCCCCTGTCACACACAGAGCAGGGCGGATCAGGGGGTTGGGGCACCGCCCTCTAACACCCACAGAGCAGGGCCGATCAGGGGGTTGGGGCGCCGCCACTGTCACACTCAGGGCAGGGCCGATGGGGAGGTTATGGCTCTACCCCATCACACACAGAGCAGGGCCCGCGGGGGGCGGTTGGGGCGCCACCCTCTATCACCCACAGAGCAGGGCTGATCAGGGGGTTGGGGCGCTGCACCCTGTCACACACAGAGCAGGGCTGATCAGGGGGTTGGGGCGCTGCACCCTGTCACACACAGAGCAGGGCTGATCAGGGGGTTGGGGCGCCGCCCCCTGTCACACACAGAGCTGCAGGGCAATCAGGGGGTTGGGGAGCTCCCCCCTATCAGGCACAGAGCAGGGCTGATCAGGGGGTTGGGGCGCCTTTTCCTGTCACCAACAGAGCAGGGCGGATAGGGAGGTTGTGGCCCCGCCCCCTGTCACACACAGAGACGAAGGGCGATCAGGGGATTTGGGCTCTGCCCCCTGTCACGCTGATCCCGGTGCCGGGAGGCCTTGCGGCTTGCTGATCCCGGTGCTGGGAGGCATATTACCTTTTTACTATATAGAATAGAGGCCTGGTGCATGGGTGGAGGCTGGCTGGTTTGCCCTGAAGAGTGTCCTGGATCAGGGTGGGGGTCCCCACTGGGGTGCCTGGCCAGTCTGACTGAGGGGCCGAGGGCCGTTTTCAGACTGGCAGGTGACTGAAGCTCCCAACCGCTCCTTTTTTTCTTTTTTATTCTGGGCCAGCTTTAGCTCTGAGGCCTCGGCTACTGAAAGCAGGTTTCTGGCCTTTGTTTACCTTCTGTATTTGATACAATGTTGTGGTCTGGTTGGCTGAAGCCCAGCTGACTAAAGCAGGTTTCTGGGGTTTTGTTTAGCTTCTATATTTGCAACATAGTTGCTTAGAGTTGCAGCTGAGAGGCCGGCAAGTCAGGCGGGGAACGTTGGAGTCCTCCATCACTGAAGCAAGCAAGCCTCCTGTTAGCTTTAAGCTGCCTGGCTGCTGGCCGCCATCTTGGTTGGCAGTTAATTTGCATATCTCCCTGATTAGCCAATGGGAAGGGTAGCAGCAGTACGGCTAATTACCATGTTTCTCTTTTATTAGATAGGATTAATGGACAACTGTTGAGAAAGAAAGCAGCTCTTGCAGAGATAAGGATCCAAGAGTCTTCCTAGTAAAAGCTCACCAAGGATATCTTTGTTTTCTTTTTGTAATGTAAATTCATATCAATAACTCATTGACAATCGACTGTATACAACATTCTGTGTATACCTTGGAGCTGTGTGTGGTGAAGAGGAGAGGATTATATAGAGACTAGAGGCCTGGTGCACAACATTCGTGCATGGGGGGTGGGGGGGGTGGTGTCCCTCAGCCCAGTCTGCACCCTCTCCAATCTGGAACCCCTCGAGGGATGTCCCACTGGGATCAGGCCTAAACAGGCAGTCGGACATCCCTCTCACAATCCAGGACTGCTGGCTTTCAACCACTCGCCTGCCTGCCTGCCTGATTGCCCCTAACCCCTTCTGCCTGCCATCCTGATCACCCCCTAACCACTTCCCTGCCAACCTGATCAACACCTAACTGCTCTCCTGCTGGCCTGATTGCCCCCAACTTCCCTCTCCCACAGGCCTGGTTCCCCCCATTTGCCCTCCCCTGCAGGCCTGGTCCCCCCCAACTGCCCTCGACTGCAGGCATGATCACCCCCTAACTGCCCTCCCCTGCTGGCCCAGTCACCCCTAACTGCCCTCTCCTGCCAGCCATCTTTGACCACATGGGGCGGCCATCTTGTGTGTTAGAGTGATGGTCAATTTGCATATTACCTCTTTATTACATAGGATAAGCAATAAGTTCATGATCTGCTGGGGGATAGACACATGCACAAATAACTTCGATACCAAGCAAACTGTGATATATGATGTAATAATATACTAGGAAAAACTCTGTAAATTTTCAACAAATGGTGCTGGGGCAGCACATGAGGTTGGACTCCTCTGTGACACCATACACAAAAACTAATTAATTAGAAAAGAAATATAGAGACAAATCTTTGTGACTTTGGATAAGGCAATGATTTCTTTATTGTGGTAAAAGAGATATAACATAGACATAATTTTAACCATTACAAAGGGTACAATGCAGTAGCATTTAGTACATTTATAATGTTATGCAACCATCACCACTGTCTAGTTCTGGAACATTTTCGCTAGGCAATGACTTAAATAAGACACCAAACACACAGCAACCAAAGAAAAAAATTGATAAATTGAACTTCCTCAAAATTAAAAACTTTTGTGCATCATAGAACACTATTAAGAGAGTGAAAAGCCAGCTCACAGAATATGATAAAACATTTCAAATTGAATATCTGATAAGGGTTGAGTAGTCAGAATTTGTAAAGAACAATTAAAACTAATAATAGAAAGATAATTTTAAGTGGAAAAAATACTTTATTAGACATTTTTCCAAAAAGCATATACAAAGAGCACATGAAAAGATGCTCCACATCATCAGGGAAATGCAAACCAAAACCACAATGAGGGACTTCATACCCACTAGGATGCTACATAAAAAAGAAGGAGAGCCAGGCTGCTGTGGGTCAGTGGTTGAGCACTGACCCAGAAACCAAGAGATTGCCAGTTCAATTCCTGGTCAAGTACATGCTGGGTTGCAGGCTCAATCCACAGTAGGGGGTGTGCAAGAGACAGCCGATCAATGATTCTCTCTCATCATTGATGTTTCTATATCTCTCTCTCCCTCTTTCTCTAAAAATAAATAAAAACATATTTTCTTTAAAAAGACAGAGAATAACAAGTGTTAGCAAAGACATGGAGATAATGGAACCTCATATGTTGCAGTATGGATGTGAAGTGCTACGGCCACAGTGAAAAACATTTTGGCAGTTCCTCAAAGGGTTAAACATAGAATTTCCATATGATACAGCAATTCCACTTCTAAGTATATACTCAAGAGAATATAAGATATATGTCTACACAAAAATTTGTACATGATTGTTTATCCCAGCATTATTTATAATAGCCAAAAAGTAGAAGTAGTAATTCAAATGTCCAAGTGTTGAATGGAAACAAAATGCAGGACATGCATATAATGGAATAGAATTCTGCCATAAAAGAAATGAGATACTGACTTAAGCTACAATATGGATTAATCTTGAAAACAAGTGAAATATGCCAGACATAAAATGCCTCAGATTGTTTGATTTCATCTTTATCAAGTGTCCAGAATAAACAAAACAAAAAAAGGCAGCACTTGTATCAATATTCTCATTTTACAGATGAGAATTTAACTCTCAGGAAAGTTACAGTATTTTTCCCAATGCCACACAGCTAAGTGGCAGAGCCGTGACTATAAGTTAAGCCTTCTAACTCTTAGACTGGTGCTCCCACCTCCAGCTAGATCGCATTTCCTGAGATGAGCTCTATCCATAATCCATTTGGTCTGCCTATTTCCAGGTTGGCTGATCAAGAGAGCAGACATGACTGGATTCACACAGCATAGGTTGAGCACACACAGATGGTAGAATCACTGCTTCAATCTGTCTCCTGTCAAATTTTCCCTTCCAACTCCTCATACATAATCCAACCTGATAGCAAAAGGCCCTAAAGTGGTCCAGCCAGAGGAAGGGAACTCAATGATAAGAGTGGAGGGTGTAGGCTAGTTTGGACCCTTGGAAATGACACTTTCTGAGCATCCCTGTTTCATAATCACAAAAATGCCATGACAATATAGTATCTTTTTAAGAAGATGGGAAAAAAACAAAAACAATTATAGAAATACACTGACAGTACATTGGGAAAAATGTAAAACATTCACTCATTTTATTGCATTAAATTATATGAATTCTACATATATCTTAAGATTTCTGGAAAGTTTCTTGTTAAATCTCCAAATCTGTATAGTAGAATGAATTTTTAATTTTTTATCTAGGTAATTTAACTTCATGTAAAATAAGTCAATATAAAAAGGAAATTTTCGCTCTCTCTGCTTCCTGCCGCTGCGTCGGCAAGATGGGGGAGCCGAGCTAGCTCGAATAAAGACTCTTATGCTTTTGCATCGGACATGGCTGGCTCCCTGATGTGGTTTCTTGGGGATCCTGAAATCTGGGCATAACATTTGGGGGCTCGTCCGGGATTCCCAAGACCATCCAGGGACCCCCAGTTCGAAGAGTCTGACTGGCCGCGGTAAGTGTCTGTGTGTTGTGTATTCTGTTCTGTGTGATATATGTTATCTCTAAGGGACTTTTCCTGTATCTGGAGGAATGGCTTCTAGATGGTACTCACCATCAAAACTCGGACTGGCTGAAGGTTCGAATCTGGCCTATCTTTTAAAAAAAGATGGAAGAGAAGCATTCCTAGGCAGTTTTCTACTGCCTCTGTTCAGGGACTTGTTCTTTATCTGTCCTGTGTGAGCTCACTTCTGGAATCTGGGCCTGAGGGGTCCAGGCGGACGCGCCGTGTACGACCACAAGCGGGGGAGAGTTAGAAGACGTTCTGCTCCCCACGAGGAATGTGTATTCTCCTCACGGATTTGAGGGATGTGTATTTCCCTCATGAGAGATGTGTATTCCTCTCACGGATTTGAGACGAGGCGGGTCGCTCCCGCCGGTTTGGCGTAAGGCCATCGTCTAGTTGCTTCCATGGATTTGGAAGGCTGTTCTTTGGGGCCCTGTTTGTCTGTGTCTGTGTTTTTCTGTTTTCTGTGGACTTACTGGACGGATGTTATGGGACGGACTCAGACTGCTCCTTTGTGTATTGTGATTGATCATTTCAAGGAGATTGGGGGAGGCTGTAGAGTTCCCTCAGGAGTTGGGAAGTTGTTAGGAATTGAATGGATTGTTTAAACTCTGAATGAATGTCTGGTGAAAGTATGTGAGTGCAAAGGCAGGGGAGGGGTCCCTGCCTGCCCGCGCACCTCCCAGGCAGGGAAGGTGAGCAGGGATCACTGTGCCTCGGGCCGCAGGAGAGGAAAGATGCGCCCGGATGCGGAGGCTGAGGCCGACGCACCGAGGCCGCTTGCTGCGCAGTTGGGCGCCGGGCGCCCAGGGGCAGGTATGCAGGAGAGCGGTGCGTGGCAAGCGCAGCCCTCGCCCCAGGGCCCGGCTGCGCCGCGGGCTTAGGCGGCTTGGGCTCCACGGCGGCGGCGGCAGGGCGTTGGCCCCCGGGCTTGTGGCGAGCGAGTGGAGCTGGGCGGAGCGCGGGGGGCAAGGCTGGTGAGTCGCTTGCGGGAGGCCGGAGCAGCGAGGCCCCCTTCGGCATCAGGTCCGGGGGGAGGTCCCCCGTGGAGCCCGAGGGCTGGACACCTGGGGGGGCGGCGGCTACTCTGGATGGGAGCCGGGCTCTTCCCCTGGAGATCGCCCCAGCTAGATGATAGAAGTTAAATGTATCCTTAAATGTAAAAGTATTGGTTTGAAAGTCCTTCTTGTAATTGAAAAGTTTTAAAATGCATCCGGGATTTCTGTGCACGTGTAAAGGGAAAAGTCCAGTTCAAAAACGAGTGCGCATAGTTTTGAGTTGAACTTGACCTTTTGCGGTGTACAGAATAAAAACCCGAGACTGTTTTGGCCTTAAAAATGGTGGAGATGAACCTGACAAAGAAATGTTCGGGTTGAATTGGGAAAAATTGTGTTATTGTGGTAACTAAATGCCTTTGCTTATTGGTACAGCCACCATTTTGGGCTGCATGACTTGGCAGCCGCCATGTTGGCCGCATGGTTTGCCGCTCCCCTGGGGGCCGCCATCTTGAAACAGCAAAGGCCCCTCCCTCTGATTTAGTCAGGGGTGGAGCTTTAAGGCAAAGTTTTATGGGGCTGCAAATGTGCTTGCTTTGATGTATCCTTGTTGTTAAATTTGAATGTATTGTTAATCTGAGGAATGTTAATTATTTACGTGTCACCTAAAAATTAAGGCTAAAAGTTCTAACTAACTGAAAAGCATGGCTTTGATATGATGGGAGGAAAGAGAAATGCTGAATGGATGGTAGGCCAGTAAGCTGGAACTGGTCACTGGTGGTGGATTGTGAGAAGGGCTGGACATTGCCTAACTTCTCCTTCCTTGGTACCCCTGAAACATCAGAGGGTACTTCTGGCCTCGATTTTCTTGGTTTTTGGTTTTGGATTTGTTTGTTTGTTTGTGATGAAAACCATTTCTATCTGAATGAGACATAGGTCAAGAATCCTGTCCTGGGATGTGGGAAAGGGAAGACCCCCACATCTGTTCCTGTCAGGCCCCCATCAGGGGACTTGGGCGATGTTCCTGTTATCTGCTCAAGAGCCCAAGACTGTAAAAATACTTGTTCACTGAAAAGGTGTAAGTGTAAATGTTTATTTGATGTTTGTAAGCACCCCTGTTTGTTTGCTGGGAACTTTGATTTGCTATGTGATATTCTGTGCTGGGTTGCGATTTTGGAATTCTGGGGTAAATTTAAAAGGTATTTGTGGCTTTTCTAGTCTGATTGGGACATTTAAGGATGGGGCTCACAGTTCCTCAAGGCAAAGATTTAATGGGCCCTTCCCCCTGCCTGTGCTGAATTAGATAATACAGGCCAGTACTGATTAAGAAAAAAAAAAATGGGCCTTGGAATCTGTAAAGATAGGCGGGAATGAAGCTGGTCTAATGTACTGAAAGGGTTTGGTACCTATTACTGCTAGCAAAGGAGGGGCTGATACCCCTTCCTAGCGCACTCCCTTGAAAGAGGCCTGGTTGCTGCTCTGCCACAAAGGGAACTGGTAGAAACAAACCATGGAACCTGGTGGGGGCCATGGAGTGAGACCCTCGTGAGGTCTGAGAGTCACTGGAGCAGCCGGCCACCATGGGGCCCTGGGGAGAACCAGAGCTCCTGGTGTGGCGCCCAGAGGCAGTAGCCTCAGCTCCCCCACTGCCTGTGGGCCTGGAGGTGAAATTGGGGACCCTGGTGCTCCTGCTGGTGCTCATGCTCATCTGCAGTCTGGTACCCATATGTGCTACGCCAACCGGGAGCCAGCCCTGAAGCCTCAGCCTTCCGCCAGAAAGTCCTGAGCATGGTAAGCTGCTTTGCTGGGGGTGTGTTTCTGGCCACCTGTCTCCTGGACCTGCTGCCTGACTACCTGTCTGCCATAGACGAGGCCCTGGCAGCCCTGCACGTGCGACCTGGGTCCATCACACCCACGTCCGGTCAGCGGACCCATCCATGATCCGGAAAAACTTCGTCACCAAATGGAGTGTCGATCGAGATCAACGCAACCTGCTACCTGCCTGATGCTGGTAACATTGCTCGCCACTGAGATGATGCCTGCATCTTCATGGACATGGCTCCAAAGAGACAAGGATAATTCATAGGAAGGTCAAGAATAGACTTTAGTAGGATTTGGCTGCCTGAAGCGGCCATGATGCCAATATTATGTTTCATTGTATTGATATGTTATATTGTCCTTTGATTCTCTTGCAGGTTTGAATGTATGTTGGCTGTCCTGGAAGGGGACTGTGTGGGGTGAACCCCAAGATTAGAGGGTGTCTGGCTGCCAAGAGGGCAGGTGCCCAACTGGGCAGGGAAGGGTGCCCATCAGGTTTTGGTCTCTGTTGAGAGACAGTTGATGGTTGGCAGCCTGTATATTGTCTTGCAGGCCTGCGTAACCATGCCCACGTCAGGGGTAGTACAAACCTCAACTGTAGAAAGCTGGGAAAGGCCTGTTTGGAATAGAAGGTCTAAGGCATGGTTATGCATAGAAAGAAAGTTTAATGCCAACAGTTACTGTTTTGTTATAACTCCATTAAAAGGAATTGACAAGGAAAAATCAGAAAATCTTAGAGCAGATCAGTATGTTTTTCTCCTTACATAATTCCTCTGAAATATTGGCAATGCTAAATAAGTCATGGCAATACATTTCTTTGCATAGATTCAATAAGACTGGTTCCTAGTAGTGGTTTTATTAATGGAAAACTTTGACTGGAGTATCATGTTTTGAGGAGCCCTGTCTGAGCTCTAAAGACTTGAAGCCGGTAAGAATGCCACGAAGAAAGTCTGGTATCCTGCTTGGGAGCCCTGAAGATGGCTGGTGCTGGAGCGTCAGGCCCATGCCCTACCATCACTGGCGGTTGGTAAGAGTAGAAGGGGAGCAGTAAGGATGCCTCTGCATCCCTGCGGAACCCCCACATACTCTGGGCCGCAATGAGTAGGAGGGCTACTGAGATGGGCCTTAAAGCCTGGAGCGTGGGCTCAGGTGGAGTTGCTACAGGTGAAGGATTCACCTAACTCAGCAGATACTGCAGGCAGGCCTGAAGGCAACTGGATGGCTTGGCTTCCTGGCCCTATGGGGCACATTAAGATTCAACCATGAGATTCCAGCAAAGGTGGTCGGTTACCATTCTTGTGTTTATGCAAACATCAGGCCAAATTGAATACAGTAGATAAATTAATCTTGATTTGGTTTTTTTGATAGCCATGGAGGAATTTTAAGAAGAAAAATCCTATTTCAATAGAAGTTGTTAAAGCTAAAATGGTTTCTTTCCCTTCCACCGGACCATTTGTTAAGCATATAGGGATAGTTCAGTTGATAGTTCTGTGTGCCCAGTTCAGGCCTCTAGCAACGGTGGAATAGAAATGCAGTCCGTCTCATGACTGAGCCGGAAGTTCCAAGACAAAGAGGGGAATGAAAGGGCGAGGGCTAGGCCCTCCACCTTGCCCCAGGGTAAGGGCTACACCCTCCACCTTGCCCCAGGGTAAGGGCTAGGCCCTCCACCTTGCCCCAGGGTAAGGGCTACGCCCTCCACCTTGCCCCAGGGTAAGTGCTCCATCTTACCTTGGCCACGTGCTTGGCAAGGAGCTTCTTCCTGGAAGTCTAAGCCTCTGCTAGCCACACCCAGGAACAAGACACCGACTTGTGCCTGGCCAATCGGCAGAGCACAGTCCTTTCTCCTCCCCTTACTCCAACTCCCCCTATATAACCCGTCTCCACACAGAGTTATCTCTCTCTGCTTCCTGCCGCTGTGTCGGCAAGATGGGGGAGCCGAGCTAGCTCGAGTAAAGACTCTTATGCTTTTGCATCGGAAAAAAAAAAAAAGGAAATTTTCTCAATTCCTATGAGATATAATGAAAATGTTTACTATACAGAACAGCTTGGTCAAATGTTTCATTTTTTGCTGTCTTTTTAGAAGGAGAGACAAAGATAACCTCTTCCAGCTGAAGGCCACTTGAGAGTGGTGACAATCTTGGTAACAGAATTAGCTACAAAATATTTAAAAGCACTAAATAGACTCATCCAAGCAGCTAGATACCATGTTTTCATAAGAATGAGGAAACGTAAATAGTGACTTAACTTTTTGAAATAGTTACTAGATTAACTAAGGTTTGAAGAGCAGTTTATATAAGGCCCATAGTTCTTAAAGGGTAAAGAAACAGGAGACTGAATGTTAGTAAAGTAATAGCAAATCTTATACATATGTGAGAGTAGTTGATGGGAAACACAGGTTAACTTTAAATAATGTTGAATAAAGCAGTGGAAACCAATGTTGACCAACCTACTAGAATATATAGGCATTCTATTGAATGACTTTGTGTAACAGATAATTCCCAAAAGTTTTCTTGAAAATCAAATAATAATTTTAAAGTACTGCAAGGTTATGAAAACAATAGAACATAAAAATTATATGGCCCCCCTGGCTGGCTTGGCTCAGTGGATGGAGCGTCTGCCTGCAGACTGAGGGGTCCTGGGTTCGGTTCCTGCCAGGGGCACATGCCTGGGTTGTGGGCTCAATCCCCGGTGGGGGGTGTGCAGGAGGCAGCCAATCAATGATTCTCTCTCATCGTTGATGTTTCTATCTCTCTCTCCTCCCTTCCTCTCTGAAATAAATAAAGAAATATATATATTTTTAAATTGTATGTAAAGTATGTTCTTCATTTTGTAATTATATATCTACTAGAGGCCCGGTGCATGAAATTTGTACACAAGGGGGGAGGGGTTCCGCAGCCCAGCCTGCACCCTCTCACAGTCAGGGACCCCTCAGGGGATGTCCAACTGCTGGTTTAGGCCTGATCCCAATCAGGATTGGGCCTAAACCAGCTGTTGTAGATCCCTCTTGCAATCCGGGACCACTGGCTCCTAACCGCTTCCCTGCCTGCCTGCCTGATCACAACTAACCACTCACCTGCCTGCCTGATCACCCCTAACCACTTGCCTACCTGCATGATCACCCATAACTACTCATCTGCCTGCTTGCCTGATAGCCCCTAACCACTCTGCCTGCCTGCCTGATCAACCCTAACTGCTTGCCTGCCTGCCTGATTGCCCCTAACCACCTCTGCCTCAGCCCCCACCACTGCGGCCTCATCCAGAAGGACGTCAGGAATGATGCCTGGAAGGTCGTTTGGCTGTCTGATCTAATTAGCATATTCCACTTTTGTTATTATAGATATATATAAAAGCCAAGTGACCGGAACAACTAGAACGACCAGAACGACCAGTCGCTATGATGTACACTGCGGCCAGCCAACTGGCCCAATCAGGGACATGGGACGGCAAGCCAACCTCCTGCGGCCCCTCCCCCTGCCAGACCAGCTCCTTATCAGCCCCTGCCACCCTAATTGGGGGCAGGACTAGCCAGCCAACCTCCTGCGGCCCCTACACCCGGCCAGCCTGGCCCTTGATCGGCACCCCCCACCCTGATCGGGGTGGAGCAGGCCGGCCAACCTCCCATGTCCCCTCCCCGTGGCCAGCCTGGACCTGATTGGTCCTGATTGGGGCACACCGGCCGGACCCCATGCAATCGCCAACCTCCCGTGGTCCCTCCCCTCAGCCAGCAGGCCCCCACTGCCCAATCAGGCTGGGTCCTAGGCTGGGACAAGGAACCGGGGGTGGGTGGCAGTGGACACGGCCCCTTTCCCAGGGGGGCTGAGGGCTGGCTCCTTCCTTGGGGCCAGTGGCCAACCTCCTGCAACCTCTCCCCTTAGCCAGCAAACCTCCCATGGTCCCTCCCTCTTGGTGGTGCTGTGGTGGTGAGGGAAGGAAGGGGGGGAGGCGGGGAACTGTGTGGTAGTGGGGTGCCGAGGGTAGTGTTGGCATCTGGTGTCCATTTCTTCTGTGCCCAGCCCAGGGACCATCACCTCCTCTCCCGACACCACCAGGGCCTTTGGGCCCCGATTGGCCTGGCCCTGATCAACCCTGATCACCAGCCAGGCCTAGAGACCCCACCTGTGCACAAATTTCATGCATCAGGTCTCTAGTGTTTCTATATATATAAAACCCTAATATGCAAATAGACTGAACTGTGGAACAACTCGAACAACTGGTTGCTATGATTTGCGCTGACCACCAGGGGGCATACACAGAACATGGCAGGCATTCCCGCAGCAGGATCGTGGAGCAGGTGAATGGGGGAGCCAGACCAAGGCAGGGCACCTGTTGCTGTCATCAGAGTGAGCCTCTGGTGGTTACTGAAAGTTCTTTGCTCCTGAGTGCCACAGTCCCACCCAGCACCTGCTCCCGCTGCTGGTGCCAGCCCCGCTCACACCTGCTGCTGGCGCTGGCCCAAATCGCTCCATGCCATCAGCGGGTGCAAGTGGGGCCAGCGCCATCAGCAGGTGGGAGCAGCAGCAACAGGAGCAGGGCTGCCAGCAGACAGGGGATCGGGGGCTGTGGCAGGAGAGGCCGGGCAGGGGTACAGAGAATGGGCCAAGACCTGTCCCTGTGCCCATCATGGACCACAGTTCTTTTCAAGGTGTACGAATTTGTGCACTGGGCCCCTGGTCCTAATATATAAAAAGCCAGGGGCCATCACAACTGAAACAACTGGATGGACAACTGAACAGCAGGCTGCGTGGGGAGACCAGGCCGGCGGGGGGGGAAGTTGGAGTGATCAGGCCAGCAGGTGGGGGGGAGAGGGGGTGATCAGGCCAGCAGGAGGGGCAGTTAGGGGTGATCAAGCAGGCAGGCAGGTAAGCAATTAGGAGCCAGTGGTCCCAGATTGTGAGAAGGATGTCTGACTGCTGGTTTAGGCCGGGCCTCTAGTATATATACAAAGACTGAAAGGGAGTATGCCCAAATTTTAGTAGTGCTTATCCTGGATATTAGGATTGCTGGTGATATTTATTCTCTTCTTTATTATTTTCTGGAATTTTAAATGTTCTACAGTAAGCACATGTTATTAAAGCAAATAGATGCAATGTATTTATATAAAAACCCTGGGTGTAACACGTCTCGTCTGAGGCTCAACCAACTGGAAGGAGGTTAGTCCTGCAGGGGTCGACTTGGCAACTGTTTCCCACAAGGGCAAGGTTTGAGGCAGGAACCCGTCCTCGGAGTGTGGATGCACTGAGTCCTGGGTCACCTTGCCAAGGGCTTTGCCCTCCCCAAGCTGTTTCCCGCGAGGGCGAGGGCCCTGACAGGAGGGAGGAGGGAGCCCCATTCCTAACAGAACCGACAGGTGGCCAGCTTGCTGTCAGGGGCCTGCCAGCTAGGAATCCTATTCACCTGCATATCTGTATAAAGTTTTAATACATTATATTAGAGGTCGTGGTGGTACTGTTTTACCCACAGCGTCTACAGGAATTGCTTCAAATTTACTTCTCAGTGGAAGCACCTTTCATTCCCAATATAAATTACTGATTCCATTAAATGAAACTTCAATTTCTAGACTCAATATAAAGAGTGAAATTGCTAAAACCATTAAGAAGGCCCAACTTCTCATTATTGATGAATGCATCATGGCATCCAGTCATGCTATAAATGCCATAGACAGATTACTAAGAGAAATTATGAGTCTGAATGTTGTATTTGGTGGGAAAGTTCTCCTTCTTGGAGGGGATTTTCGACAATGTCTCAGTATTGTACCGCATGCTATGCAATCTGCCATAGTACAAACAAGTTTAAAGTACTGTGATGTTTGGGATGTTTCAGAAGTTGTCTCTTACAACAAATATGAGATCAGAGGATTCTGCTTACAGTGAATAGTTAGTAAAACTTGGAGATGGCAAACTTGATAGCAGTTTTCATTTTGGAATGGATATTATTGAAATCCCCTGTGAAATGATTTGTAATGGATCTATTATTGAAGTTTCCTTTGAAAATAGTATATCTATAGGTAATATTAAAAATATATCTAAATGTGCAATTCTTTGTCCAAAAAAATGAGCACATTCAAAAATTAAGAAATTTTGTATATACTCGATAGAGATTTTCACACATATTTGAGTGATGATTCCATTGATTCAACAGGTGATGCTGAAAAGGAAAATTTTGCCATCGAATTTCTTAATAGTATTACTCCTTCAGGAATGCTGTATCATAAATTAAAATTGA
Source organism: Myotis yumanensis (assembly GCF_028538775.1). Lineage (NCBI taxonomy): Eukaryota > Metazoa > Chordata > Mammalia > Chiroptera > Vespertilionidae > Myotis > Myotis yumanensis. The sequence continues at coordinate 100,559,787 of NW_027223752.1, forward strand.
AAGTGGGTGCAAATCAACATGCTACTGAGAAATCTTAATAGTAAATGGGGTCTTTGTAATGGTACCAGATTTATTATCAAAAGATTACAACCTAACATTATCGAAGCTGAAGTATTAACAGGATCTGCAGAGGAAGAGGTTGTTCTGATTCCAAGAATTGATTTGTCCCCATCTGACACTGGCCTCCCATTTAAATTAATTCAACAACAATTTCCGTGATGCCAGCATTTGCGATGGCTATTAATAAATCCCAAGGACAAACTCTAGACCAGTGGTTCTCAACCTTCCTAATGCTGTGACCCTTTAATACAGTTCCTCATGTTGTGGTGACCCTCAACCATAAAATTATTTTCATTGCTATTTCATAACTGTAATTTTGCTACTGTTATGAAACTTAATGTAAATATCTGATATGCAGGATGTATTTTTATTGTTACAAATTGAACATAATTAAAGCATAGTGATTAATCACAAAAACAATATTTAATTATTTATGTGTTTTCTGATGGTCTTAGACGACCCCTGTGAAAGGGTCGTTCGACCCCCAAAGGGGTCGCGACCCACAGGTTGAGAACCGCTGCTCTAGACAGAGTAGGAATATTCCTACCTGAACCCGTTTTCACACATGGTCAGTTATATGTTGCTTTCTCTTGAGTTCAAAGAGCATGAGACGTTAAAGTTCTAGCCCTGACCAGTTTGGCTCAGTGGCTAGAGTGTTGGCCTGTGGACTGAAGAGTCCCAGGTTTGATTCCAGTCAAGGGCATGTACCTTGGTTGCAGACACATCCCCAGTAGGGGGTATGCAGGAGGCAGCTGATCGATGTTTCTCTCTCATCAATGTTTCTAACTCTCTATTCCTCTCCCTTCCTCTCTATAAAAAATCAATAAAATATATATTTTTTAAAAAGTTAAAGTTTTAAATACTTCATCACAAGGGAAATTAGTCAAGCACTCTGAAAGTGTTTTCACTCTTAATGTGGTGTACAGAGAGATATTAGAATAAGTTTAATCACTTTATCAGTCACTGTTTGCATCACTGTTATTTTTATATCATGTTTTTGTTGTTTTCATATCATGTTTTTGTTGTTTTTATATCATGGCTCTGTTGTTGTTATATTCTTTTGTTACTGTTTATTTATTGATAAATTTATAAATTATTTTCATATACATTTTACTAATTTCCTTTCATCTCTCACACTTCTATTATAGAGAAAGGGCAAATAGCAACATTAAAATATTTCCTCTAATTCCCTTTTAATGTGCACAAATTTCATGCACTGGACCACTAGTTAACATTATAAAAAAGATAGTAGCATTTTGAGTTCTTGGTGTTTAATTGAATCACACAGTCAATACATTTATAAAGCTAACAATCTTTTTTGGTGGAACCTATCAAACTTTAGTGATTGTGTGTGGTAAGTTGAGACTTGACTTCATACCCAGATACTTTACTTAAAACAGAGAACTGTGTCTACAGTGAGGATGCAATGAGTATTGGGTTTGTAACACTTTTTCTTTCTGGTTACCAAGATTGGGGACGAGAAACATCTAAACACTTCACCTAAATGCTAGTCATCTTATTAAACTATAGAGATATGCTTCTACATATTACTCAAATAAAAATGCAATGTTAGGATGATTTAAGTAATAGGGAATATTGAAAACTATTTAACAAAATGACAACATTTCACCAATATTCCTCCAGAACTCAAAGGAATTTCACTTACAGAAGTCATTCACTTTATAATTGAAGGATTCCTTCAATTCCAACTCAAGCCATCTTACTCAAGTTCAGCAATTTACATCTGTTTATCTCAAGACAGAGAGAAGCATAGGGGGGGAAATCACTTAACTACATTTGCAGCATCAGCCTTTCCAGACACAGCAAATGATCACCCATCCAAATTAGATAAATCAGAGGTGAGTGATGGAATGCAAAAAGCCTGCACAGGACCTTTTCATGATAGCAAAGTGTTTTCCAAATAGACTTCCTCAATTAGAATCAGGCATTTGTAAGTTTGATTCCTGTCACAGAGCAAACAAACTTATGAATCTGCCCTGGACTAAAAGCAAAATGTTCACCCTTTTCGTCCCCTCAAAGAGAAGCTTGTCCCATTCTCTAGGGAACAGATGGCTCACTGAGGGCCAGGAGCGGGTGCCTTGGCGCACGTGCAGATGACTTCAGTTCCACTTCACCAGAAGGAGGTTGCAGGGCTACCCTTTGCTCCAGGAGATAGGAGGGAGATTTTTCCTGTTGATTTATATAAGGTTACGTTCTCAAAAGAAGACACGAGGCAGCTGTTGGGGAGAAGCCTGTCTCAAGTGCATCCCTGATGCACAATGTTGGTGTTGGCACTGCGAGGGATAAAACACGAGTCCAGTCCAGTTACCATAACAAGCAGAGAATTGGGGACTGGAAACCACGCCAGTGAAAAAGGCGAATCCTTTGATTTCTGTCCACCCTTCCCCCTGGTTGTCACTAAATCTCATAAAAGTAATTCATCTTGGGTTGTGCATCCTTCCAGATAGTGTATCTGGTCCCTATGAAAGATGATACTGTAGGGTTTTCAAACCTTTCAAGAGTCTTAATTTTTCTTACATTTTCCAGATTTCTGCTTCCCTCTGCTCCATGGCATACCTGCTCAGGTCTGAATGTTCTCTCTGCCCTCCTTGGTTTCTCTAAAATAAATATGACTTGCCCTGACTCTGTCCTGCTCCTTCCTTCCGGGATGTGGCTGGCTGCCATAAAGTTAAGGGTTGAGATCAAAGGGAGGTTGCTCCTACGCAAGAGAAAACAAATATTGTCAGCTGCACTCTCTCTCCTGTTATTCGGGACCATGTGATTCGGAAGAAGAAGGCTGCAAAGATTTGGGGGTGCTGCCTCCTCTTAATGGTCTGAGTAAATGAGGCTGGCTGCCAACAGAGGGAAGGAAATCATTTTCTGTTGAGATTTATGACCAGAGTCTAGTGTAGCCTGTTGGAAAATTACTAAGAGACTGGGTGCGAATCTTGCTCTTCCCTTTTGATAAACAAAACTCAGAAATTCAAATATACAGGATCCTCTCATAACACCTCTGTAACAAAACAAGAAGAAATAAAGCCACTCCTAAATAGTCTTTCCCAAAGCCACTGAGATTCCCAATCGTGTGTTGAACTGGTAGAAAATGTTTGCTTATCTACAGGAGTTCCAATCTCTATAAAAGGACCTAACCCTGAGATCTCTTCTAAATCACATGTGCCTTGTCCTGACTGGTTTGGCTCAGTGGATTGAGCATCGGCCTGCGGACTGAAGGGTCCCAGGTTCGATTCCGGTCAAGGGCATGTACCTTGGTTGCGGGCATATCCCCAGTGGGGGGTGTGCAGGAGGCAGCTGATGGATATTTCTCTCTCATCAATGTTTCTAGCTCTCTATCCCTCTCCCTTCCTCTCTGTAAAAAATCAATAAAATATATTTAAAAAATAAATAAATCACATGTGCCTTAATTTTAGGAGCTGGAGACCAAGCCCATCACAGGCGTATTTGCACCAGAGCAGTTTTCTCTGTTCTACATCTAAGACAAAACATTCATTTCCCTTCAGGTGTTTTTTTTTTAAGTTTTAGGAGAGAGAGAGAGAGAGAGAGAGAGAGAGAGAGAGAGAGAGGATACTGAATCAAAACACCGAAAAATTGAACAAAGATGACCCATGTCCACTCAAAATTGATTCACATTTAGGAAATCATAACACATGCCTTTGAGAGAGCGTGGTAAAACCAAGTACACCTGTGAGGGTATGAAATAAAACCTATCTTGCTTCCAGCCCAATTTGGATGAGCATCTTCTCCAAGTAATCTTTCCATCCCTTATTGACTTACTTCAGTCAACTGTGTTCCCAAAGAAATATTTTGGGGAAGTAAAATTATTAATCTAATTGAAAAATAAGTAACAATAACTGCTTCAAATATGTAATTCATCTCAGTTAAATAACTTGATATCTTTCTTATTCTTTTCAAATGTTTAATTGACAACTGTAATACTCAGTGTATTGGGGATATTGCCAATGCTGCTGGTGTTATTACATATATGTGAAGAGATAGGGTGTTTTCAGCTAAATATCTCAGACTATTTCTATATTGGACAATCATGCTGAATTGGAATAAAATACTTTACCCTAACAGACCGCATAAAATATTGGCAACATTGATCCCCACTTTCTCTAGAGTTTGAACATATCAATCAAAATTATATATTCACTTCCAATTAGAGTTAAATATTTTACCCTGTTCCATCATAAGCTGTTATATCTTCCTATTTCTTTCCCTTTGTTGTTGTTGTTGTTAATCTTCACCTGAAAATATTTTTCCATTGATTTTTCAGAGAGAGTGGAAGGGAGGGGATGAGACAGAGAAACATTGATGTGAGAGAGACACATCCATTGGTTGCCTCCCAAATACTCCCTCCCCATTCTCCCCCGCATGTGCAAGGGATGAGTCTGCAACCCAGGTACTTGGTCTTGATTAGAGTCAAATCTGTGACCCCTCAGTCAGAGAGCCGACACTCCAACCACTGAGCCAAGCCAGCTAGGGCTCATCCTCCTATTTCTTTACGAATGTTCTGGAAACAGGCTTATCCTACAGAATCAAAATTTTCATTTTCAGAAAAAATTGTTCTTAATCAACTCAAAGACTTCATGCTTTCAGTGCATAGGTTTATCCTGATGTATTTAGGGACCTAATAAATGTTTCATAACTGATTGGTAGCCCTTAGGACATAATAGTTAAATAATTGCAAAAACAAGTGGTATATTTGTTGTCTTTTTTAAAAAAAAATTTCAGTGAAAATTTTTAATTAAAAAAGATCAATTAATTGACAAAATATTTTTAAAATAACATTTAATTCACCTTAAAAATAAGGGGGAAGGACACATATGTAATATCTTAATCATTAAAAATATATTTAAAAAATAAGGGGAAAACAAAAATTTTTTAATTAAAAATTTTTCAAAGACTTGATGATGAATTTAGTTCATGAACAGGAATGCATCTCCTTATTATGTCATTGCCACACTATACCTATTTCATGTTTCTTTAAATAAAATTTTTGTCATTGTAGTAAAACACATATAACATAAAATTTATCCATTTTGAGTGTGCAATTCAATGACATTTAGTACATTTACAATGTTGGACAACCATCATAACTATCTAGTTCCAGAACATTTTGTCATCCCCAAAGGAAACCTTGTACCCATTTAACATTCATTCCCCATTCTTCCCACACCCAGCAAACAATCTGCTTCCTGTCTCTGTGGTCTTGCCTATTTCACACAAATGCCATCATGCAGTGTGTGGCCTTTTGTATCGGGCCTCTTTCATGAAGCATAATGTGCATATTTTAGTCTTGACAGTGAGCACCAATATTTTTTCGTTCACATTAGAATTCTAGATTTTATTTCCTCTCTGAATTAGAGAATTTCCCCTAATTTCTGATATTTAGTACAGAACTTAAAGTTTTTTCACAGGACTTCAATTTATAGCAGAATCTTGAAGATTGGTTTCCCTCTAGTTTTCAGAGCATATAACTTCATTCTTCCATTGGTAATATCACACTAGTTTTGTGTTTATATCATTTATTATAATGCTTTTCTGCTTCAAGTTGCAGATGATATCTTGAGCAATAAAGGGCTTATTATCCTATATAATAAGAGCCTAACATGCAAATTGTCCCCTCGACTAGGAGTTTGACCAAGGGGCGGGGCCAGCTGGCCACACCCAGCCAGCGGCAACAGGCAGCCAGTGGGAAGGGAGGCCCCAGCCAGCAGTCGGCAGCCACTAGGGACCCTACCCTTGCATGAATTTTGTGCACTGGGCTTCTAGTTCCATAGAACCAAAAAAATCCAAAGGCAAGATGGTTCCAGAATCATTCAGCACGTCAGTGAGTTTTTATTAACTGTCTGCTCTGCCACCCTCAGCTTATTGGAACCTCCACCTCATCCTTTGCCTCCCCGAATGGTGGCAAAATGGCTGCTGCTACTTCCAAGGTCACTTCCTCACAGAAGCTCATCCAGAGACAGAAAAGGACAGTTGTTCCTCTTGTGATGAATTTTCTTAGGGCACAAAACTTTCTCAAAATCTTCCCAGCAGATTCCCTTTTATGCTTCATTGACTAATGTTATGTCACAACATTCATTACAGTACAGGAGACTTTCCATGCCACCATTCACCCCCTGGACTGGCAGGACCCACCAAGGACATTGCCACCAAATGCCTCAGCATATTGGGATCTTGTTAGTAAGGAAGACTTGGGAAATGATAAATTGATGGGCTGTCTACAGTGTCTGCTATAGCATTTGTGTTGGTTTTAATGATTTACTTTTCCAATCTAATCATCTGAATGATTCCTTAAAATTGTATAGTGTAGGATATCAGATCTGAGAAATGTGGTTGACCAGACATTTATTGGAAGAGATTGTTATTACTGAACTCTCAAAACTCACATTTTATGTACCCTGATAGCTGTTTAACAGAAAATAATAGACAGTTGGCTTTATAAGAACATGAACTTGGCCTTGACCGATTTGGCTCAGTGGATAGAGCGTCAGCCTGTGGACTGAAGGGTCCCAGGTTCAATTCCAGTCAAGGGCATGTACCTTGGTTGAGGGGTGTGCAGGAGGCAGCTGATCGATGTTTCTCTCTCATCGATGTTTCTAACTCTCTATCCCTCTCCCTTCCTCTCTGTAAAAAATCAATAAAATACATTTTTTTAAAAAAAGAACATGAACTTGCCAGAAACAAGACTAGAATTGCTATGCCATAGCAAAATGTGGTGAAGATGGCATCCCATCAAGAAGATATTTTGAGAAGGTTCCAGATTTCATTTCACCCAATTCACTACTTTTGACAGGGACTAGACCAAACCCACCAGTTAGTGTCATGCAGATAGAACCTTAATTGAACCAATAAATCTAGCAGTCCTTCAGTTATGGTATCAGTCAAAGAGGGAGAAGAGCATAGATCAGTCCCAATTCAAAGGGAAGAAACAAAGCATAACCCAGAATGGGAGTTGTCCTCTTCCTCCTCATCCTGTGGGAAGAGAAAAACCTTAGGAAATCTGAGGAACTCTTTAGCCAAGAGAATAATGAGGCATAAATCCTGCCTGCTGATAGTGAGAAGCCTGGCTCAGGAAGTCACGCCATTAAGGAAAGGATCCTCCGGTTCCTGGAACAGTGATTAATGGTCCAAACACAACAGTACTGTGTGGCTTGGAAAGGGTTTGCACAGTTGGTTTCCACTCCTAGGGAGAGTGATTTGCAGAAACTGGAAATGATTTTGGTGACTATTATCGCTGTTTTGCCAGTTCCCTTTGGCCAGCAGCAGGCTCCAGGGGGAAGGGGAGTTGTTTATAACCTTTTCTCTCCAGTCTTAAGAACCTGAGACTGTTATCTGTGCAGTTGGTGTATACTGGCTTCCCTATAAAATGGGAGGATGGGTTGTTAATGTTATAATTTATGTAGTGCTTATCAACATACTTCAGCTTGCAGATGGCTTCGGGCAAAGCACATCATTCTTATCAGAGACAATTCTCTTCAACTGCCATTTGTTGGTCTGGGATATTAATATGGGCAGAGCACTGTTGTCACACACTTGGAATGAGAATAACAAAAACTTGCAGACTGCCCTTTGGAAACTGAGCTTCTGTCACCTCTTCATATGTCTGTCACATCTCTATCACTAAATTTTAAATCTCACATATTTCCCAGAACACAGAAGAATTAAACAGGGAGACCAGTAACTCTTTAGGACCCACGGAGCCTTCCAGTGAGGAATGCTGGATTTTTTCTTTTTAAGTCTAAAATAGAGACGTAGAGAAAGGGTAGAAATCCACTGATTATTCAGTAACCACTTGAAGCACAAATAGATAAGCAAATCGGTGGCTGGAAGAATATACCACAATAAGTTGAGTTATAAAATCAAAATTTAAGAAATTTGGAAAGATATTTAAATCTTGCGTAAGACTCAATCTATCTTTTCCTCCTAGAATTCTCTCCCAACCAACTCAAGTCGTTGCCCTGAATTTGGAAAACAGGGAGAGCTGCTCTGAAAGCTGGGTGGGAAGCCCGCTGCCACTGGGTACCAGTGAGCCCTCCACCTTTGCTGTCAGTAGGCACAGATTTTGAACCCTGTCAAGCCAGGATATCACATAATTATGTCAAGCTGAAATGGACAAGAGGCTAAACACTTTGTTCTCTGCTTCCTAGAGAGAGGGGGGAAAGACTGGAATTGTTTCAGTCATCTTTCTCAGTGCCAATCTCTTTTTTAAAAGGATTCGAGTCTAAATAGCAGAGGTAAGAAATTAATGGCATTGGAAGGGGATGGAGGACATGTGGGAGGGAGACTTAACAGAAAATGCAGCCTTGGGAGTGTGCAACCTAAGATTCTAGAATGACTGCCTTTTCTAACAGTTATTTAGATAAGGCTGATTTCCAATATAGAAACACATTTCCAGGGAGGATTGACCCCAGGTTGACCTCCATTTTTTACACCTTGAGCCTACACTTTGATCATCCAAGGAAATCCAGATCTCTCATGGACTTCAGTGGAGGGATCTGTGCATTTACGTCAAAATAATTACAGCATTTACCTTAGCACTATATACACTCCACCATCACACCCCACAGTGCTGGAAAGAAGAAGTAGGGCCCTAACTGGTTTGGCTCAGTGGCTAGAGCCTCGGCCTGCGGACTGAAGGATCCCAGGTTCGATTCTGGTCAAGGGCATGTACTTTGGTTGCGGGCACATCCCCAGTAGGGGGCGTGCAGGAGGCAGCTGATCGATGTTTCTCTCTCATCAATGTTTCTAACTCTCTATCCCTTTCCCTTCCTCTCTGTAAAAAATCAATAAAATACTAAAAAAAAAAGAAGAAGAAGTAGGGAAATACACAACTAGCCCAGATACACACATTCAAAGGGGATGCAGAAACATACATAAAATGGTCTCTTAGGTCCAACTTAAAGAGAATTTTATTCCATTATGTAGTCCACTCAGAGATGGGAGATCTGGGCATACCTTTTTTACAATTTCCCACAAGCTTCCTCTTCCCATTTTCACTGGTATGTGTGTGTGTGTGTGTGTGTGCACATATGTGTAGAGGAGCATGGCTAACCCCTGTCTATCAGAAGAAAAACCTCTTTCTCCTTGGACCTCCAGTCTCTTCTTGCCCTCCCCCAGACCCCTCTGTCCTTTTCTCCCCTCTGCTCCTCCCTCCAGATCCCATTCTTCTGGTTCAGCTCTGTGAGCTCCCTGCTGAAGGGGTGTCGTCCTGGACAAGTCAGGGAGGGACAAGGGGAAGGAGACTGCACTTGGTCTGCCCTTAGAAAGCGGCATCCGCAAAATAAAAGAGCTTTCCTCAGTTCCCGGAGGGTCAATCCTGTGGGCAGTTCCTTTATGCTCTCTCCATCTGTCCCACTACTGTTATTACTGCTACTACTGATGACTGTCCTTATCATTCCTATTAGATCCATTCCAGGCACTGTGCCAAGTAATGTACTTGTATTGTCTCCTTTAATTCTCACAGTTCCATATAAGCAGGTTCTGTTACTGTTCTTGTTATACATATGACGACATTGACATTTAGAGGACTGAATTAACTTGCATGAAGCCACACAGCTGATAAAGGGCAGAGGTATAATAAGAGGATTCTGAGTGAGTCTAAAACTGAGGCTTCCCATATGGTGTGGGAAGAGAAGCTGGTTGGGGTTGGCCTCTGCAGATAAGACGTGTGAAATTGTTTTGTCGTGGTTAGCTTAAAGGATAGCCAATTTCCCTGCTTAAAACACTTCCTTGTCCCCTATTGTGCTTCGATGACATCCAAACTCTTTCATCTCACTTACAAAGGCCTTCATGATTGGACCCCTGCTTCCTCTCCAGCCTCATTGCTCAACACTCCCTGCCCTGTCCTCTGTGATCTAGCTAAATCTGGGCAAAATCTTCCTAGCAATCCGTTCACTGGAGGGACTTGCTAAATTTCGCGGTTTTGTGTGTGTGTGCAGTGTAATTTCCAGCCCTCCAAACAGAATGTAAACTCCTAGAAAGCAAAGAACTTACTTGCCTTCAGTGAATGAACTCATCCATTGCTGCTTATTGCCACTGAGGATGCAATGGGGTGAGGAACAAACATTCGATGAGCTACTCAGAGCTCTCTGAGTGACAGTCTGACACTCTCAGTGATGGAGGAAGTGACCTTTGCTAAGGCAGCACCTACGAGAGGCCTTTAACCCAGACATGGAAGACTCAGGAGGAACAAATCGTGGAGACTTTTAGGAAGAATTGGAGTTGGTCAGTAAAAAACAGCAGTGGCTGGGGACAGGGCAGGGCTCCAGGCTGAGGAATGGCACACAGCAAACTGTAGGTCAGGAAGTGCGTGGCTGGCTGCAGAAACTAAAGAAATTCTTGTGAGGCTGGAATTACCAGGGGAGACCTCTGGAGTGTGGAACAATGAGGCTGGAAAGGTAGGGAGGGGCAGAGCATGGAAGTTCTCAAGCCAGAGTCTGCCCAGTAGACAATGGGACAATTTTAATATTAAAATGTCTTAAGCAGAGGAGTGACGTGACCAGGTCAGCCTTTTTGTTCTCTATTTCTTTTGCAGTTTTCTATAAGCTATTAAATACAAATCTCTTTGTGTAGACACGGGTGCTTAACAATGTACCTAGATTTCTCAAGGAAGATTAAATTAGTAAATTTTTCCCTCAGCTCTAGGTAGAAAGAGGCCTGAAGGTTGCATCTGTCCCAGTGGAAGGGTCAAGAGAGGCTGCCAGAAGATGGGCATCTGCCCTCAGGTGAAAACAATTTGCCCCGGAGGTGAAAACAATCAGCCCTTTTATGTTTAGGTTCAGTAAAGAAAGCTGCAGGAACCAAGGCAGGCTCTGAAGACACTGGGTAAAATAATGACGTTATGGTAGGTGCTCCTTAATCAACCTTTTCAGTCGGGGTGCAGAGGAGCAGGAAGAGATCTGGGCCCTAAGGAGAACAGTATATTAATAACAACCGACACTTGTATAGAACTGATTATATGCCAGCCACTGTCCTATGGACCCTACATTAGTTCAGTTCGTCATAACAGTGATCCTGTGGCAGAGGGACCTTCATTATCCCCAGTCTCCAGATATAGGAACTGATGCACAGCGAGGTTAAATAACTTGCCCAGGTCACCCAGCTGATGAGTAGCAATGCTGGGATTCAAGCCCTATACTTCCAGAGCCAACTATGCCCCTTAGACTCCCAGCCCAGGTTGTACTCTAGACAGCAGTTTCAAGGGAACTGGAGGCATTGCTACCCCTTCACTCCTCCCAGCCCCGTCCTGGCATTAGTTCCCTGACATAGCTGCAGTAGAAGAGTTCTAATTCCCTTCTAGAAGTGAGGCTATGGTCCCAGCTCTGGGACAACCCACATCCTGGGCTGGAGAATAAGAAAAGCCTTTCCCAGTTTTATTGGTAAATAACTCACATCCCTCATCCCAGGTTCTCTTTCCAAATGTCACCTCCTCCTAGAAGCCTTCCCTGACTGCTTATCTAAAACACACAAACATACACACACTACTCTTTGTTCCTTGACCCTGCTTTATTTTATTTCACAATACCTAGCACTAGCTGAATTTACATGGTCTACCATTTACATAATTGGTTACTTTGTTCTTATCTGTTTCTCCTATTGAAATAGTATCATTATATGAATAATATATATTTTTATGTGTAGATTATTACGTATAAATTATATATCTACACTAATAAAAGACAAACATGGTAATTGGCGTACGACCGCTACCCTTCCCATTGGCTAATCAGTGAGTATATGAAAATTAACTGTCAGCCAAGATGGTGGCCAGCAGCCAGGCAGCTGGAAGCGAACATGAGGCTTGCTTGCTCCAGGGACTGCAGACTCCAACGTTCCCCGCCTGACTTGCTGGCCTCTGAGTTGCAACTCTAAGAAACTATGTACTATGTTACAAATAAGAAGCTAAACAAAACACCAGAAACCGGCTTTCATTCAGCCGGGCTTTAGCAACATTGTATCGATGTTTTCAGCTGCGAGGCCTCAGAGCTAAAGCTGGCCCAGAATAAAAAAAAAAAAAAAGAAAACAAGGAGCGGTTGGAAGCTTCAGTCACTCGCTTCAGGAAAACAGCCCTCAGCCCCTCACCCAGACTGGCCAGGCACCCCAGTGGGGACCCCCACCCTGATCCAGGACACCCTTCAGGGCAAACCAGCCAGCCCCTACCCATGCACGAGGCCTCTATCTTATATAGTAAAAGGGTAATATGCCTCCCAGCACCGGGATCAGCGTGACAGGGGGCAGCGCCCAAACCCCCTGATTGCCCTGCGGCTCTGTGTGTGAGAGGGGGCGGGGCCACAACCTCCCTATCTGCCCTGCTCTGTGCCTGATAGGGGGGAGCTCCCCAATCCCCTGATTGCCCTGCGGCTCTGTGTTTGACAGGGTGCAGGGCACCAACCCCCTGATCGGCCCTGCTCTGTGGGTGCTAGAGGGTGGCGCCCCAACCCCCCTCCACGGGCCTTGCTCTGTGTGTGACAGGGTAGAGCCATAACCTCCCCATTGGCCCTGCCCTGAGTGTGACAGGGAGCAGCGCCCCAACCCCCTGATCCGCCCTGCTTTGTATGTGACAGGGGGCGGTGCCCCAACTCCCCTATCGGCCCTACTCTGTGAGTGACAGGGGGCAGCGCCCCAACCACCTGATCGGCCCTGCTCTGTGCATGACAGGAGGTGGCGCCGCAACCTCCCCATCAACCCTGCCTTGAGTGTGACAGGGAGCGGTGCCCCAACCCCCCAATCGGCCCTACCCTGAGGGTGACTGAGGGTGGCATCGCAACCTCCCGATCCACCCTGCTCTGTGCATGACGGGGCGGCGCCCCAACTCCCCAATCGGCCCTGTTCTGAGCCTGACCAGGGGCTGCACCTAGTGATTGGGCCTGCCCTCTGCCACCCGGAAGCAGGCCTAAGCCAGCAGGTCATTATCTCCCGAGGGGTCCCAGACTGCGAGAGGGCACAGGCGGGGCTGAGGGATCCCCTCTCCCCCCGAGTGCACAAATTTTTGTGCACTGGGCCTCTAGTCCTATATAATAAAAGGGTAATATGCAAATTGACCCTAACAGCAGAACCACTGGGAATGACTGGTCACTATGACACACACTGACCACCAGGGGGCAGACACTCAATGCAGGATCTGCCCCCTGGTGGTCAGTGTGCTCCCACAGGGGGAGCTCTGCTCAGCCACAAGCCAGGCTGATGGCTGCCAGCACAGCAGTGGTGGCGGGAGCCTCTCCCGCCTCCTCAGCAGTGCTAAGGATGTTCAACTGCAGCTTAGGCCTGCTCCCCACTGTCAAGTGGACATCCCCTGAGGGCTCCCAGGCTGCCAGAGGGATGTCTGACTGCCAGCTTAGGCCCGATCCCTCAGGGAGCGGGCCTAAGCCAGAAGGTGGACATTCCCCGAGGGGACCCAGACTGTGAGAGGTCACAGGCCAGGCTGAGGGACCCCCCTGAGTGCACAAATTTTTGTGCACCAGGCCTCTGATATATATATATATATATATATATATATATATATATATATTTGCCCAGCGACCAGAATGACCAGAATGACCAGTCGCTATGACATGTACTGTGGCAGCCAACCAGCCTGATCCAGGCCCCAATTGCACACCCCCACCCACCGTCCTGGCCTCCAATCAGCCCCTAACACCTCGACCAGGGATGGGTCTGGCCGGCCAACAGCCCAAGGCCCCTCCCCCCTGCTGGCCCAGCCCAGTGGGCCCCAATTTGGGCAGGCTGACCAGACCCCACCTGTGCACTAATTCATGCCCTGGACCTCTAGTACATATATAAATGCCATAATGGCAGGGACTTGGTCTTTCACTATTGTAATCCTAGTTCCTAGAACATTGTCTGACAACAAAAGGGGCCACTGAAGAAATATTTTTTAATTGATTAAGTAATTGAAAGGCAAATAAAATTATATTGATCAACTTCCTAGCCTCACCTCTGCTAGGACTGCTTTTCTCCATGGAAGCCTGAGTCTTCTCCCTTCTCACCTCTTTTTCTTCTACTTCCACTTCTACAAGCTCTGCTGAGAAAAAAAACAACCCCCCCAAAAATAAGCCATATGCTTATTTGCAGTTCCTCCTACTTAATGTTCCTCCTCACCCTCTGTTATGTGAGTCTGTGCGGCTTCCTCGGACTGGCTTCTTTCTCTGTAAGGAGAGGAGAGCCGTGTCTATCTTGGCTCTGACGGTTTCTGTGACAGCCTCCATATCGCGGTGAAGTGACCGCGAACACTTGGCAGACTCTCCTCCCTCGTGTAGTGAGCTCTGTGATTCCAGCACCACAATGTGGGACAATGAACTCTGTCATCTGTAGTCTGTCCGGCTCATTGTTAGGAGTTTCTCTGACACTATCAGGAGACATGGAGAGGACACAAATGAGTGCAAACCCCACGGGAATGGGATTCTTCTGACCTTTGTGAGAACTCAAACTTGTGTGGGATCTGCCTGCAGGAAGACTCATGTCCTATGTTGAAAGTAAGGCAACTTCCCTGGGCAGGAGAGGACTCTGCTTCCTCCCCCTGCTGCCCACTTCAAATCCAGCTCTCTGTCAGCTGTCTTCTCACTTTCACCCCAAACAAAATCACAGGAGGCAAAATAAGGTAAGAAAGGTTAGCCAGCTGGATTTTGGCCATAAAAGGAAATTCAGTGCAAAGTTCTAAAATAAGGGAGGCATGCTTTTCAAATTGTTCTTGTTTTTCTCATTCTGGACTCTCCTACAACCAATTTTGCTCACTTAAAGTGGAAAAACAGCAGGGAGCATTGTCTTCACGTAACTACGGAAACAAAAAAGATGGTCCCTAGAAGAAAATCATCCCAACAGAAGAATCTAACTTGGAGATGTTTCTTCAAGAACAATCAACATCTGAGCATTTGGAAATAGCCAAGCCGGGGCCGGGTAGCTCAGTTGGTTAGAGCCACATGAGGCTCTTTGGCCCCTTCAGTGTGGCACTTCCACAAAATACCACGTGCTGGCACGCATGGACAGTGCGATTGAAACTTCGTGGCCCATGCGCAGAAGTTGGTATTTTGTGGAAGAGCCAGTATTTTGTGGAAGAGCCACACTCAAGGGTCCAAAGAGCCTCATGTGGCTCGTGAGCCACGGTTTGCTGACCACTGGTTAGAGCATTGTCCCCATATGCTAAGGTTGCAGGTTCAATCTCCAGTCAGGGCACATACAAGAAACAACCAACAAATGCATAAATAAGTAGAACAACAAATCTCTTTCTCCTCTCTTTCTCATCAATAAAAGTTTTTTTAAGAAATCATAGTTAATATTCTGTAACATGTCCAAATAATTACCTATAACACATGCAATTACTGGGTTTCCATAAATCACTGAACATTTTAGGTAAATAAAGTGTTAAGTTACATTTTTATTTCTATCTGAAATGTCTTAGGCCAGAATTAACTCATTTATTCCCTCAGATCATCACTTCAAATTCTTATTGTGTACTTAAAGAATATATTTTATTTGATTACCTATGTTTCAAAAGATATTCTTATGTATTGAAGACATTTGGCCATGTTGCCTTTCCATTTTAGTTTTCTTTATCCACAAAATTCCCTTTTCTCCACAATACGCTTCTCCTCACCAACAATATTTACTGGTCACCACTGCACACAGCTCATGCTGAGCACCGTCATCTGGAATGCCAACTGTTCAGGCCAGTGCGCTCTGGGAGCTTCAGTGTGAAGTGCTGGGTTTACTTGGTTTGTGTCTCAAAATATCTTCTTTCTATTCATTGTATCACACGCCTGGATTCTTTCCAAAGTTTTAGCATGTTTCTAGTCTGGCATCCTTTTTCCATTTCCACAGCTTTTTAAAATAATGCAACAGGGACTACATTAAGAAATATTTAAATTGTCAACGTCCTTTTAAAATGTGTATCTTCAAAATGAAGTAAATGTTAAGTAATTATATTCATTCAAATCCAAAATATAGAAGTTTTTTCACATTACATCTTTGAAATATCAGCATTCCACCAAAATACTTTTGTCTGAGAACTTATACACCTGGGACTAATTTAGATATAGCAATAACTTTCAGCTTTTCTCCTAAACTCATAGCACTCTAGGCATGGAACTAGCAGTCTAGTTCCATGTCAAGACAAAACAGAATAATCATATTGTTCAATCTCAGATTTTTTTCATCCTGAATATCATTTGCCAGCAAGATGTTAAAAGGGAAAGGATGCAAACCATGCTGAGGGTTGCAATCTATCTTTCATTTTACAACCAGTTGATACAAATATATGACGTCTGATTCACCTGCCACCCTAATTTCTGGCACATACCCTATACCAGCTGCTCACTGCTGATTTTGGTAAGTGTATTGATGAGCTTTGTATTCCCAGAGTTGAGGATTCAATATGGCTCCAGCAGCAAAGGTATCTGGGAAATGCTGGACTCAATTCTCTGTAGCCTCAACTCTCTGTAGGCTTGACTGATTGGAATGCCACTGAAGATAAATGTCAAACCCCCAGGAAGGAGGTTAATGAATGTATAGAGTGTGATAACTGCATGATATTATCTTTTAACTTAGAAATTCATTATTCTTTGTGATGGTTTCCGTGACTACCCACCTCAAGGTTTTACTCTTAACGTCCTACAAAAAGAGACTGTCCTGGGAGGGTATGGATTCTTCCTGGTCTACCACCACTGAGAGCAGCTGCTTTGTCCCTGTATATAAGTTTGTCCTATTACCATAAAGCAGTTCTTTGGAATCGATCCTAAATTTAGACTTTTGGGGCTTCCCCCCAACAGGATATGCAGAAATATGAATGCCTGCCTAACCACACTTTAGATATGACCTCTTTAAAAATCTGATCGGTAAACTTTTAAAAACTAATGGTGATTGTAGACCAATCCTTTTGAAAATAAAATCGCTTCAAGTTTTGGCAGGAGGGAGGTATTTTAAATAAGGAAAACAAAAACTAAGGAAGATGACAGACAAAAAAGAGAATTTTGCTTGCTATGTTTAAAACAAGTTTGATTTTATCCTTCTGTACTACTTGAGATTCTTTTTTATCATATTCATGTGTTACCAGGTTAAAAAATAATTAAAACATTTTAAATTGATCATTTGTCTTGTTTTGTTCAAGGTAGCAAAATGGAGCACATGTCAAAAATAGCCAATAAGAAGATGCTACTGGTGCAACCGAGGCCAGCACTGCCTTGGTTGTGAGATCTATTTCATTGGAAACCTCCCTTGGGACATCTTGTTACCCCCCTATTCTCCCAGGCACCCCACCCCTCACAGTCCTCAGTCTCCAGCCCAGATCTCCTTGTACCTCTCAGCTGTCAACTAATCCCTGTTAAGGTGCTCAATTTTTTAAATATATACACATAGTTTGAAAGCAATGGTTAACTCCAGAGCCCTCTCTAAATGGATATAATGAGGGCTGTGCCCTGGTTGAGGAGGCTTTCAGGCCCCTCCATGGTCTCATATTGTGTGATTCAGAAGCATGGCAAGGAAAGTGAGCCGACTTCTTTGTGTGTCAAAATAGAACAGACAATAAATAGAATGTGTTTAATTAGTCAATAGCATGCTATGTGTCAGTCTAGAAGTCAAGGCTACTAGATAGATAGATAGATAGATAGATAGATAGATAGATAGATAGATGATAAGGCAAAGTCCCATGCTAGAGAAGTTCATATGCTCATGTGGAAGTAGACACATAAATATATTATTGCAGTTCCATGGGATAAATGGCTAAAATGGAGATATGTACAAAATGCCATGGAATCCCCAAAGAGGTTGTGTCCTTGAAGGATTTTAAACAGGAAATCCATGTAGTCATAAATACCTCTCTGGCAGCATCATGGAAGAGTAGAAACCAGGAGACCAGAGAAGATGCTCTGACACAGCCCAGATCTGAGCAGATGAGGGGGGCGGAGGGTAATGCAGGAGCAGTGGAAACAGGCAAAAAGGGAACCGATCCTCCCAGGAATAAGTTATCTCAATAATAGATCCAATAGTGCTCACCCTAGATGGCAAAAAAAAAGTCTGTCAACCGCTGGTGGCTAATCCCCCAAATGGAAGCATTTGTATTGTACACGTGTCCTTGTATATTGTTCACCACTATTCTTAAAGGAAAATTCTGCTGAAGATGTTGTTATTCTTCAAGTGTGTAATTGAAAAAGCATGAAAAAAAGTTATTTTAATACTCCCGTGTTTCTGAAGTCTGTGTTCTGACCTGTGGCCATAAATATACTATAGTATTCATTTAGAAACACTATTGGCTGATCATAACAGTGTTTTTACCTGCTGTCCTTAATGCTTAATAAGTCATCAGAATGGATTGAAAGGCATCTCAGAAACAGGGCTTCTAGGTTCTACTTCCTACTCCACCTCTAATGAAGTCTGAGATGTTAAACTACTCAGTTATCCCCTCTACGCCCTGGTTTTCCCATCGATGAAATAATCTAGGGTCCCTGGCAACCCTAACATGCTGTGTCATCCGGCACATCTAATTGCCTTTCTTCTCCTTTGCCTGGTGGAAATGGGCTGATGCAGTAAGTGTGCCCTCTGTCTGCTTACTTCCCTACATCTACCATTGTGTGTAAGATTGTTAGTGAACTCTGTGTTCAAGAATGATTCATAGTTACTATTCATGAAACTCTTCAATAATTTAGCTATTATAACTTTAGAAAGCACAACACTTCATCATAAAAAAGTTAGTTAATATCTCATTCTTTGAAATATTTTCTTTATGTCCATACATACTCTTATCAGTCTCAAAAGTAAAAAAAAAAATTGTTTAATCAATCAGACATCTAATTATTTACTGACTAATATTTAGATTTTGTTTTTAAAGGAAACAAAAATAATCAAGACAATTAAAAATAATCATTTTTCAAATTACTATGAAAAGCAATGACTCAAATAATGCTGCCCACCCCCCAAAATGAATTTACATGCAGGTCTACCTCATCTTATTGTACTTCAATGTATTGCTCTCCCCAGATATTACATTTTGTTTTTTGTG
Source organism: Myotis yumanensis (assembly GCF_028538775.1). NCBI lineage: Eukaryota > Metazoa > Chordata > Mammalia > Chiroptera > Vespertilionidae > Myotis > Myotis yumanensis. Next base: position 100,578,860 of record NW_027223752.1, read on the forward strand.
CTTTTTTATTTTTTATAAATTGAAGGTTAGTGGCACTCCTGGCATGAAGCAAGTCTCTTGGCACCATTTTTCCAATATGCTCAGACAATGTTTAGCATTTTTAGCAATAGAGTATTTTTTAGTTGAAGTATGTACATTTTTTAAAGAAATAATGCTATTTCACACTTAATAGACTCCAGTATAGTGTAATCATAATTTTTATATGCACTGGGAAACCAAGAAATGCGTATGACTTGCTTTATTGCAATTATCCACTTTATTGTGGTGGTCTGGAACCCAACATGCAATATCTTCAAGATATGCCTGCATAAGAAAATTTGTTTTAACATGATAAAAAGCAAGAAGGATGCTGGTATTAACACATACCTCCCCTATTCAAACACACCAGCCTTTATAAAGAAAATCTGTAGTACATGATCATTATTATTTCCCAAACTCCATCCCACAGCTTAGAAACATAATAGAAAGCTTTCCCCCTTTTCTATTTATGTTTTCAGTGATGATTTTAAACTCCTTAGCTGCTTAAACTAACATGAAAATGCCAGGTTCCACTTTAGGTTTATAATCTTTATGTGAAATTAAACCAGAAGTTCTTTTTTTCCTTTATGGTATTTTGTTTCTCAGGTTTACTTCCTGTATCCAAACATTTTTTAAAAAGCTAAATAAAAATTAAATTTCAACAATATTAGAGACATCCTTTTCCCCCTGTAACATAGTGTTCACCAAGACTGTGGATTTTAGAGGAAATGTCCTATCATTTACTTTTTCCTGGGTTTTGGGTGAGCAATTACCTTTCACTCTATTTGTTTTGCCTTCTCCTAATTCAGCTAAATAACCAGGAAACATGGAAAGAGTTTATTTTTGAGTAATTAAATAGAACAATGAAGAGAATTTTTAAGCTTTCTGACTCCAATTCTTAATGTAGAAGGAACAGGAACTTGCAGGATCCAAAGTACACGAGGAGTTGTTTTTGGCTTAGAAATTATTGTTTTTATGCTGAAAATGGTTCAATTTAACAACTTCCCTTCAATATTATCATTGAATTTAGATAAAGAGAGAAGGGGAAAATCATATAGAACATGTGCATGAACAACTGGGAATGTTGCCTCTGATTGTTTGAGATGTGACCTTTGTTCTCATACAGAAGCCCATTTTTTTTTTAATTGGAAGGGGTCCTGAAAGGACATAGAGTAGCACTTTGCAAACCACTGGACCCAAAAATCTGATCAAGATCTGACATCAGCCAAAACCGGTTTGGCTCAGTGGATGGAGCGTCGGCCTGCGGACTGAGGGGTCCCGGGTTCGATTCCGGTCAAGGGCATGTGCCTGGGTTGCGGGCACATCCCCCGTGGGAGATGTGCAGGAGGCGGCTGGTCGATGTTTCTCTCCCATCGATGTTTCTAACTATCTATCTCTCTCCCTTCCTCTCTGTAGAAAATCAATAAAAATATATTAAAAAAAAAAAAAAAAAAAAAAAAAAAAAAAAAAAAAAAAAAGATCTGACATCAGTTTTCAGAAAGTACAGAGACAGAGGAGCAAGGTGAACAACCTGGGACACAATCAATAGCAAAATCCAGACTGTGGGAAACTCTATAGGAAAAGCCATCCAGTTTTTTAAGAGAGGGAAAATAAATGGGAGAAGGAATTCATATTTTAAAAGACATTTAAGAGACATGCCAATGTTGCAATTGGAGTATCTTATTTTAGATCATGATTCAAATAAACCATAAAAATGTTGAGACACTTGTGAAAATTTGTACCCTCACTGGTTATTTTATTATTAAGGACTATTAGTTATTTTTGTGTGACCATGATATTGACATTATTTAAAAGAAAGAATTCTTGTCTTTCAGATTAATACCCTAGAATGACAAGATATGCTTCAAAGAATTTGGGGGAGAAGGAGTGTGTAGGCAGATCGGTATGTGTGATTCAAAAGGAGCCATGAATTAAGAAATGTTAAAACCAAATAAGAACATGAAAGTTCATTATTCTACTCGTTTTATTTTTGTATATGTTTGAAATTTTCAATAACAAAAAGTTTTAAAAAGGGATGGTCTTGGGAGGATGATGAACAGCCCAAGTTCTCAAACACAAAGATTTGAAATCAAATGGAATAAGTGCATGCCTATACCTCCACCATTCCATTCCATGGTATTTAGACAACTGAAGTTCTGGGAGACTGAATTACACTCTAAAAGGTTTTTAAACTCTCACTCTACTGCCTTCTAATATTTAAAAATTATTGACGCCTATTAGAAATAACACAAGCTACTTTTAATGAGGAAATGGGAAGGTAAACTGACTACAATGACTATAGATATCACTTTTTATGTTTTGTTGTTCTTATGAAATATCTAAGGCACATACAATAAATAGGTTTATAGGAATATTTCACACATAAACTACAATGTGTGTTGTTGAAAACTGGAAGTGATAAAAATACCCATCAGTGGAAGAATGATTTAAACCAAGTGTGGAGAATGCACTCAATGTGCAAATGTGAAAATGAATAAACTAGACATAAATGTGTATCGTTTTCCAAAACATAATGTGGAACAGGAAAAAAAACAAGTACTATAGAACAAAGTCAGTAGGATAGATGACAAAGACATGAACAGAAAAATTGAACTCTAAATACTGGGGAGGAAGTGCAAGTGGAAATAATACATAGGGTGTTCAAGTGTGCCCGTGATCTTTTCTTTTAAAGCTGAGTGGTAGGTGAATGAATGTTTGTTATATTACCTGCCCTTTTTTGTATCCCTGAAAATCTATACTAATAAAAGGGTAATATGCTAATTAGACCAGATGTCTTCCAGACAAAGCTAGGGTGGCATGGGCCGAGGCAGAGGCAGTTAGGGGAGGGCAGTTAGGGGTGATTAGACTGGCAGGGGAAGGCAGTTAGGGGATGATCAGGCTGGCAGTGGGGGAAGTTAGGAGGCGATCAAGCCGGCAGACAAAGGCGGTTAGGGGCGATCAGGCAGGCAGGCAGGCGAGTGGTTAGGAACCAGCAGTCCCAAATTGTGAGAGGGATGTCCAACTGCCGGGATCAGGCCTAAATTGGAAGTCGGACATCCCCTGAGGGGTCCTGTATTGGAGAGGGTGCAGGCTGGGCTGAGGAGGCCCCCACCCCAACCCCCTCCCCCCCCACACACAAATTTCGTGCACTAGGCCTCTAGTCCTACTAATAATAGAGAAAAATGGTAATTAGCTGTACCTTTGCTACCCTTCCCATTGGCTAATCAGGGCGATATGCAAATTAACTGCCAACCAAGATGGCGGCCGGCAGCCAGGCAGCTTGAAGCAAACAGGAGGCTTGCTTTCTCCAGTGATGGAGGAAGCCAACGTTCCCCACCTGCCGCTGCCTGCCTCTGAGCTTGCAGTTTAAGAAACATTGTTACAAATATAGAAGCTAAACAAAACCCAGAAACTTGCTTTCAGCCAGCCGGGCCTCAGAGCTGGAGTTGAAACAATGTTTCGATTATAGAACCCAAACAAACCAGATACCTGCTTTCAGCAGCCGAGGTCTCAGAGCTGGAGCCGAGCCTCAGAGCTAAAGCCAGCTCTCAGTTCCAGTGACAGCCATAGAAGGTAAATAAATCCAAGAATTAAAAAAAAGAAAAAAAGGAGAGGTTTGGAGCTTCAGTTGCCTGCCAGCCTGAAAACGGCCCTCAGCCCCTCATCCAGGCTGGCCAGGCACCCCAGTGGGGACCACCACCATGAACGGGGTGTGGCCAGCTGCAAACAGCCATCATCCCCTAACCCAGGCTGGCCAGGCACCCTAGTGGGGACCCCCACCCTGATCCAGGACACCCTTCAGGGCAAACCAGCAGGCCCCAACCCATGCACCAGGCCTCTATCCTATATAGTAAAAGGGTAATATGCCTCCTAGCACCGGAATCAGCAGAGCCACGAGGCCTCCCAAACTCAGGATCAGCGGAGCCACGAGGCCTCACGCCCCAGGATCAGTGGAGATGCGAGGCCTCCTGGCACTGAGGTAAGCAGAGCTGTGAGGCCACCTGGCACCAGGATCAGCAGAGCCATGAGGCCCCCTGGCACCGGGATCAGCAGAGCTGCGAGGCCTCCCTGCATCGGGATTTGAGGAGCTGCGAGGCCTCCTGGCACCGAGATCAGCAGAGCAGCAAGGCCTCCCAGCACTGGGATCAGCGGAGCCGCCAGGCCTCCTGGCCCCTGTAGCAGCGTGATAGGGGGCAAAACCCAAACCCCCTGATCACCTTGCCACTCTGTGTGTGACAGGGGGCGGGGCCACAACCTCCCTATCTGCCCTGCTCTGTTCATGACAGGGGAAGGCGCCCCAACTCCCTGATCGGCCCTGCTCTGTGCCTGATAGCGGGGAGCTCTCCAACCCCCTGATCAGCCCAGCTCTGTGTGTGACAGGGTGCGGCGCCCCAACCCCCTCATGGGCCCTGCTCTGTGTGTGACAGGGGAGTGCCCCAACACCCTGATCGGCCCTGTTTTGTGGGTGACAGGGGGCGGTGCCTCAACTCCCCTATCGGCCCTACTCTATGCGTGACAGGGGGGAGCTCCCAACCCCCTGATCGGCCCTGCTCTGTGGGTGACAGGGGGCAGCACACCAACCCCCTGATCGGCCCTGCTCTGTGCCTGACAGGGGGTGGTGTGGCAACCTCCCCATTGACCCTGCCTTGAGCGTGACAGGTGGCGGTGCCCCAACCCCCCAATCGGCCCTGGTCTAAGCCCGACGAGGGGCTGCACCTAGGGATTGGGCCTGCCCTCTGCCACCCGGGAGCAGGCCTAAGCCAGCACGTCATTATCTCCCGAGGGTTCCCAGACTGTGAGAGGGCACAAGTGAGGCTGAGGGACACCCCCCCCTGCCAGTGCACAAATTTTTGTGCACCGGGCCTCTAGTTTAATAATAAGACAAAAGAAAAAAATGAACAAAATGCCTATTACCCAGTTCCAGTGATGGGCTTGGGTGGCAGGAAAGACGCTGCCGCCAGCCAGCTTGTCACTAATTCTTTCACTCATCAGATAGAGTTTATCTTATTTTTTAGAGTGTTAGTGATATTTTTTAAATTGAAAGCAGTTTTCTGGGAGGCAAAACTCCATTTTCAGAGTAACACGACTTCCCTGGACTTTTTTATTTTATGTGTAGAAAAAGTAGTAAAGAACTTGTGAGGGGATTAATCTACTCAACTAAATGTTAAGACCTGGAGAGAAAATATTAGCAGAATACCTTCAGAATCTCAGATGTGAGGTATTAAAGATAAATGCCCAAGGAAGTATGTTTAGACAATATCTCTATTTACTTTTAAAGGATTTGAAAAAAAGGAGATTTAGAATCTTAGCTGATACCTAGTTAGAACTCGGGTTTTCCTCTCAACCCCTTTTCTAAGAAGATTGTAAGTTTCTGATGGGTGTCCCAGAGAGCAATTCTGAAAACTGACCAAAAAGACAGTGTAGCAGCGCCATCTATTGAGCCCGCAATAACTTTACACAGAAACTTGGGAAGTGTCCCAAGGTAAAGAAAAGGTAGGCTGAAGTATAGCATATAAAAGCACAATGCCTCAGAAAACGTCTATAAATGACATATTTATTTTATACTTGAACACTAATAAAGTAGTAAAGTGGAACATGTAACAGCAATGCTGTAAAAGTATTTCAAACGGTGAGGTTTTGTTTTGTTATTTACAAATTACTCTACTATTACATTAAGATGTCTTTGAGCCGAACCGGTTTGGCTCAATGGATAGAGCGTCGGCCTGTGGACTCAAGGGTCCCGGGTTCAATTCCGGTCAAGGGCATGTACCTTGGTTGTGGGCACATCCCCAATGGGGGGCGTGCAGGAAGCAGCTGATTGATGTTTCTCTCTCATCGATATTTCTAACTCTCTATCCCTCTCCCTTCTTCTCTGTAAAAAATCAATAAAATATATATTAAAAAAAAAAAAAAAGATGTCTTTGATTTCTGAACGGTGTGGCATAAAGTGGGATTTAAGGTGCTAGGGCAGTGGTTCTCAACCTTGGCTGCACATTAGAATCACCTGGGAATCTTTTTAAAATCCTGATTTCTGGGCCTCATCCTCCATAAATTCTGTTTCTTTGTTACTAATGTTGTGGTCCCACCCCATAACAAAGAAACAGAATTTCCAGAGGATGAGGCCCAGAAATCAGGATTTTAAAAAGATTCCCAGGTGATTCTAATGTGCAGCCAAGGTTGAGAACCACTGTGCTAGGGAGAGGTGTGCTGGGAAAGACTTACCAATACAATCAGCCTTAGGGGAGAGGGGCAGGGAGGAGCCCTGGTGTTAGCATTTGCCTAGTTCTCTGGTGTAAATTCTCCCAACACAGCTGGTTTCAAGGTGGTGCCCTCTGAACAGCAAGCCATTGGCTCCGGGAAGCTGCTGTAAGGCTCAGACGCCAACTCACCACCAGGTCCTGACTTTACCGCTAAGCAGGTATGGAAACGCAAATCTGTCACTTCTCCAAACATTAATTTTTCCATGTCTGAAAAGGATGGCAAATCACCCTAAGATGTTTTTCAGCTTAAATTATAAAATTCTAAAGAAAGGGAAGTTTGCTCAGTAAATGAAGACTGGGAGAGCAGCAGCAGCACTTGAAGTTAAGGGCTCTGTGAGGTTACCTCCTCCCTGGTGCCTGACCAATGTTTGGAAACTATTCTTGTCTCTGTGGAGAGGGTAACAGAGGCTGTTCTATTTTCTCCCATTCTGTGGGTTGTCTTTTCACACTTTTGACAGTGTCTTTGAATGCCCAAAAGAATAGCACATATTTTTGATACCTTAACAAATAATACGTGGACCACAACCAGTTCCAACTACATTGTTATGCCATAGGGCAGTGGTACTCAACCTGTGGGTCGCGACCCCTTTGGGGGTCGAAGGACCCTTTCACAGGGGTCGCCTAAGACCATCGGAAAACACATATATAACTACATATTGTTTTTGTGATTAATCACTATGCTTTAATTATGTTCAATTTGTAACAATGAAATTGGGGGTCACCACAACATGAGGAACTGTATTAAAGGGTCGAAGCATTAGGAAGGTTGAGAACCACTGCCATAGGGTTTTTGATTTAATAAGAATATTGTTTTTACATGCTCGAGAGAGAAAATGGTGGACAAATAAGCAGACCTGTTATGCATCTCCTCCCAGAGCCAGACTGGAAATACAACTAAACATTCCATTCACATGGAACTACCAACTGAGGTCCAGCTGAAGAGGAGACATATCAAGGAAGGACAGAAAATACCTGGAGACTGGTAGGAAGGGTGAGATTGAGAGGAGTTGACCCAGCTCCCAGGAGTGGCAGGCCAGCAGGCGGAGAGTGAGGAGGGAGCACTGGGCTATGGGAGGGTCTGTTCCCTCAGAAGGTAGAGGCCCACAACCCAGGCTGGGCTCCACAGCCCAGAGCACCAAAGCCAAGACCAGCAGCCCACATAACATCTAGCATGGAAGGTGGCAGAGCTCCTGGCCATAGCAAAGTCTGGAACAGGTAGACCGGAGCTGGTTAGAGACACAGACTCAAGGTGCCCAAGGAGAGGATGGGGTGGGAAGCATTGCAGGGAGACATGGAAAAGCAGCAGCCAGAAGTACAAGGTCATAGGCTCCCAAACCAAAACAGCCATTTTTCCTGAGAGGAGCTAGCCCAGCCGTGGGCAAACTACGGCCCGAGGGCCGAATCCGGCCCATTTGAAATGAATAAAACTAAAAAAAAAAAAGACTGTACCCTTTTATGTAATGATGTTTACTTTGAATTTATATTAGTTCACACAAACACTCCATCCATGCTTTTGTTCCGGCCCTCCGGCCCTCCGGTCCAGTTTAAGAACCCATTGTGGCCCTCGAGTCAAAAAGTTTGCCCACCCCTGAGCTAGCCACTCCCATAGCCTCAGGGTAGGAAAAGGAAAAAAAAAACACACAAAAAACCTACCCTAGGTGATACAGCCAGCCCCACCCACAGGAGCCCTGCCTGCCACACCCTGCATTTTGACCTTTTCAGAGGAAACAAAAGCAGAGGCCAAGCCTACGGTTTGAACAGTCTCAGGAGCAGCAATGACTAGAATGGGGGAGTGGCCATCTACCCCACTATCCTGGGAACCATACTGGTGATTTCCCTGCACAGGAGAGCAAATAAAAACTCTAGGATTACAGCCAGCCCAATGGGTCTCCATACAAGGAGCTCTGTCCAGCTGAGGGCAGAGTAATATTTTGGGCCACTGGCAGAGGAGTAGCTCTGCAGCAGAAAACATACTCATTACATTCCCTGAAAGCTAAATAGGAGCTCTATCACCTAAAACTCTTTCAGAAACAGACTTTTGAGTGACAGCTGGCTACCAGGCAAAGGTGGCAGAAGTGGAGCCCAGGGAACCTGGGGAAGGTTGCTGACCCTGCCTGGGCCCCATGCTGCTAACAAACCTACATTGGAGGGCAGATTGGCCCCTCCTGCTGTAGCCAAGGCCTGTGGAGACTGATACAAATGGTGGATTGGTGGATCACTTGGAACTTCAAACTTTGCTGAAAACCAAAGAACTGTTCCTGACAGTGGTTAGCACCTAAGTGCCTCACAGGAAGCCCAGAATTGGCAGACAGAACAGAAGAGTAGGATCCAAAAGGAACTCCCATGAGGTGCCAAACACTGCTGAAATTAACCACTTCACTTGTCTTTTCTCCTTTTTTCTTTTTCTTACCTTTTTTATTCTCTTACCCTTTTTATTTTTCTCTTTTCTTTCTTTTTTCCCTTTTTAAAATGTATTTTCTTTCTCTTTATTGATTTATTATTCTAGTCTCTGTTGTTTCATTCATATAACTAATTTTACTCTTCCCTTTTCCTACTTAATTTTTCTTTCACTACTGCATTTTTTTGTCTTTTGTTCTCTCTTTTCTTTTTCTCCTGTGTTTTCATCTTTTTTACTTTTCTTATTTTAGGTCTATCTACTTTCTCCACTATTATCCTTTACAAATGTTTTTTCTTCTTTTCTCTTTTTTTTTTTCAACCTTCTTTATTCTAAACTTATTCCCCTAATTATTTATTCCTATTTTTTTTATTTCAGCTCTGCATGTACACATCCCTTCCTCCCCCTTTTTTGTTGTTTTTTGTTAGTGCTTTTTGGTCTCTTTATTTTGTTTTGTTTTCTCCTTGTATTAATTAATTAACTAATTAATTAATTTATATCATTCTTGCTCTCTTTCCACTTTGCTACTTCTCTCTTCTCTGGTGGTTCCTTCTGTTGGTTCTGTGTGTGTGTGTGGGGGGGGGGGGTATTGTGTATATTCTTGTTTTGTTTCTTTTGTGTCATGGTCTGTTGTGTTGTATTTTGTTCTGTTCAGTCAACACCTCCACAGTTCACATGACATGGTCGTGGGTAAGCCATATAGTCAGCTAGCCTGAAAGGAAACCTTATCCACAAACAGGATAATAACATTCAAGATCCATCCATGAACAGGACAATAATATACAACTACAACAGGAGAACACAAATAACTCAAGTAAGGGGCTTTCCTAGAGCACCTAGCTCAGGAAATCTAAGAGACTACATCACTGGGTCCCACAAAACACCTACTACATACAACCACCCCACAAAGTCTGGGAGGCATAGCAGTTTGATCTAATACATAGAAACAAAAATGAAGGGACAGCAAAAATGGGGAGGCAAAGAAACAACCCCCAATGAAAGAAAAGGAGGAATCACCAGAAAATGAACTGAATGTAATGAAGGCAAGCAATTTGTCAGATAAAGAAATCAGAATAATGGTATAAGGGTGCTCAAACAATTCAGTGAGAACTACAAGCAACTTAATGAGAATTATAAGGGACTTAATGAGACCTACAACAACTTGAAAAGAGAGGCTTAAACATTAAATAAGGATCAATTGGAAATGGGGAATGGAATAGCTGAAATAAAGAACACCCTGGAAGGATTCAATAATAGACTAGAAGAAGCTGAGGACTTAATCAGTGAATTAGAAAACAAGGTAGAAAAAAACACCCATTCAGAGCAGGAAATGGAAAAAAATTAAAAAGCAGGAGCAGAGACTAAGGCACCTTTTGGGTAATATAAAATGTAATTAGGAGGAGCAGATTTCTGAAAAAAAGGAACAAAGAACCCGTTTGAAGAAATAATGGCAGAAAATTTATCTCACCTGGTGAAGAAAAAGTCACTCAAGTTCAGGAAAGAGTCACAATAAAGATGAACCACAAAAGACCCACACATAGGCAAATAATAATTAAAATGGCAAACATTAAAAACAAAGAAAGAATCTTAAAGGCTGCAAGAGAGAGATAGAAAGTTACCTACAAGGATCTCTCATTAGACTATCAGCTGTTTTCTCAACAGAAACTCAACAGGCCAGAGGGAGTGGCATGAAGTAATGAAAACCAAGGAACTGAATTCAAGAATACTCTATCCAGCAAGGCTATCATTCAAAATTGAAGGTGAAATCAGAGCGTCATAGACAGAGGGACTGTTGTAGAAGGAGAAATAAAAAGATATGGAGGAACACAGGCATAAAGAATAAAAATGGCAACAAACAAGTAACTATCAATAATAGCCTTACATGTAAATGGCTTCAATGCTCCAATCAAAAGACTTAGGGTAACTGAATGGATAAGAAAATATAACCCATATATATGCTGTGTAAAAAAGACCCACCTCAGAACAAAAGACACACAGAATGAAAGTGAAGGAATGGAAAAAAAATTTTCCAGGCAAATGGAAATGAAAAAAAAAAAAGTTGAGATAGCAATACTAATATCTGACAAAATATACTTCAAAGAGAACACTATAACAAGAAATAATGAAGGCCACTTCATAATACTAAAGGGATTGATACAATAAGAGGATATAATTCTGGTAAACATATGCACCCAATACAGAAACATCCAAATATATTTTTTAAATTCTGGAGAATTTTAAGGGAGAGATCAACAGCAATACAATCATGGTTGGGGACTTTAACACCCCACTGACATCACTGGATAGATCTTCTAGATAAAAAAAATCAACAAGAAAATAACATCCTAAAAAACACACTAGGGCAGTGATTCCCAAAGTGGGCGCTACCTGTGATGGCCACAGGTGCATTTGTTTTAACTTTTTTTGTATTACCTTTCTATTCTGAGTTCAATAAATAGTTTCATAATTTCAAACTTCAATGTTTCTAATTTACACCTTTCTTTACTATATTTTATGAAAAAGGTAGAAACATTAATACATATATCTTTCTGTTTAATTGGTATTAAAATTTAAAAAAAAATTAATTTCCAGGGGGCGCTGAGTAATATTTTTTCTGGAAAGGGGGCGGTAGGCCAAATAAGTTTGGGAACCACTGCACTAGGGGAAAAACCAAGATCGCCACATAGGTAAACACTTGTACTTGCTGCCTCTCACAACCACATCAAAACTACAACTAAAAGACAAAAAAATATCATCCAGAAGCACGGGAAAGCTGGCTGAGTGCAAGTTCTACAACTAGAAGGAAAGAAAAAAGTGCATTGAGACTGGTAGGAGGTGCAGAGGTGCGAAGGTGTGGAGCATGCGTGAAAAGGGCTGGCAACTGGGTGCGCTGTTGTCTTTTTCAATCGGGAGGGAGATACAAGCTCCCAATTGCTCTGAACTCCAGTTCCAGGCGAGACTCTGGGGACCCAGACTCATACGGGGAGAATCTGGACTGTCTGGCATCGGGCTGGAACACAAGGGCAGCTTACTCTCAGAGGTGCTCGCAGCGATCATTGTTTCTGCATGGGGCTGCAGGACACAGAGACCTGGGGACCTCTCCAGGGCAGGGCTGACTGGCAGCCATTGCTGTTTGCTCTGCCCTGGTGATTCCCTGAGACCCTGCCCCACCCAATTTACACCCCCATCCAAGTTGTGTGCAGCAGCTTTGCATATGAATGGCCTGTCCTTTTGCAACCTAAAACCTGACAAACTGCAGCTGGGTCATAGAGCTCCAAAGCTTCCAAAAGAAGGCCTAAGACAGTGATGGCGAACCTTTTGAGCTCGGCGTGTCAGCATTTTGAAAAACCCTAACTTAACTCTGGTGCCGTGTCACATATAGAAATTTTTTGATATTTGCAACCATAGTAAAACAAAGATTTATATTTTTGATATTTATTTTATATATTTAAATGCCATTTAACAAAGAAAAATCAACCAAAAAAATTAGTTTGCGTGTCACTTCTGACACGCGTGTCATAGGTTTGCCATCACTGGCCTAAGGCCTGGCAGGAGCATTCTGCATTGCTTCACAGCTGGGCCTCATCTGGGCATTTCCAAACTCTAAACAAAGAGGAGGAATCTGCAGATCTCTCTGTAGCTCCTGCTGGGTGGCTTCAGGAAGTGGCTGACTTTGCACCTCCTTGGAGATCCAAGAGCCAGTGTACCCAGTGGTTAGTGTGAGACCATACCAGATTACAACTCTTCACATCCCTAAGAGACACAGTCAGGGGGCAGACTCAGTGAGCACCAAAGCCCCACTGAAGCAAGTCCTGCCCAATAAAGGTGTCTCCAGCATAGCAATTCTCCCATTGTAGACACAGCTAGTCCTCACAGCCAATTGGCCTGGAGGTCAATTCCTCCCAGTGATACCAACAGCAATCAAGGCTTAACTACAACAAGACTGTGCACACAGCCCTCAAAGGGATGCACCAAGAGTGTCCACCTCAGGTAATTGGGGAGGCTGAGCCACTGGGCCCTATAGGACACCTAGCACAGAAAACCACTCTATCAGCACAGGGAAGCAGCCAAAATGTGGAGACAAAGAAACATGTCACAAATGAAAGAAATGGAGAAAAGCAAAATACTGGATATAGAGTTCAAAACCACAGTTATAAGACTACTCAAGAATCTTCTAGAAACCTCAGAGAAATTTAGTGAGACTCTTAAGGATATAAAAAGGATCCATCAGAAATTAAGCATATACTGACTGAAATAAAGAATATTATACAGACTCCCAACAGCAGACTAGAGGATCCCAAGAATCAAGTCAAAGATTTGAAATACAAAAAAGCAAAAAACACCCAACCAGAAAAGCAAAAAGAATCCAAAATATGAAGATAGTGTAAGGAGCCTCTGGGACAACTTCAAGCGTACCAACATCAGAATTATGGAGGTGCCAGAAGAAGAGAGAGAGGAAGATATTGAAAACCTATTAGAAGAAATAATGACAGAAAACTTCCCCTACCTGGTGAAAGAAATAGACTTACATGTCTAGGAAGCGCAGAGAACCCCAAACAAGAGGAATCCAAAAAGGACCACACCAATACACATCATAATTAAAATTCCAAGGGCAAAGACAAAAAGAATATTAAAAGCAGCAAGAGAAAAACAGTTAGTTACCTACAAGGGAGTACCCATATGACTGTCAGCTGATTTCTCAACAGAAACTATGCAGGCCAGAAGGGAGTGGCAAGAAATATTCAAAGTGATGAATAGCAAGAACCTACAACCAAGATTACTCTACCCAGCAAAGCTATCATTTAGAATTGAAGGTCAGATAAAGAGCTTCACAGATAAGAAAAAGCTAAAGGAGTTCATCACCACCAAACCAGTATTATATGAAATGCTGAAAGGTATTCTTTAAGAAGAGGAAGGAGAGGAAAAAGGTAAATATAAAAATTATGAACAACAAAGTGACAACAAATACATATCTATCAACAAGTAAATCTAAAAATTAAGTGAATAAAAAATCTGATGAACAGAATAAACTGGTGAATATAATAGAATCAGGGGCATAGAAAGGGTGTGGACTGACAATTCTCAGGGGATTAGGGGAGGTGCAGGAAGAGATTGGACAAAAATCTTACACCTATGGATGAGGACAGTGGCGGGAGGGTGGCGGTAAGGGCATGGGGTGGGGTGGGAACCAGGTGGAGGAGAGTATGGGGGGAAAAAGAGAAAAAACTGTAATAATCTGAACAATAAAGATTTATTTTTAAAAATAGAAAAAAAATAAACAACCCAGTATATCAGATGGAATTAAGTAACATTTTCTGAACATTTCACCACAAAAGTACAGAATATACATTCTTCTCAAATACACATGGAACATTTTCAAAAATATACCACATTTTAGGACACAAACTAAGTCTCTACAATTTCCAGAAGATTGAAATCATATCAAGCATCTTCTCAGATCACAATGGCATGGAATTAGAAATCAACTACAATAAAAACACTCAAAAGCATTCAAACACATGGAGGATAAATAGCATGTTATTAGACAATGAATGGGTTACCAAAGATATAAAAAAAAAGAAATAAAATAATCCTAGAAACAAATGAAAATGAACACACAACAACCCAACGTCTATGGGACACAGTAAAAGCAGTCCTGAAAGGGAAGTTAATAGCATTACAGGCCTACCTCAAAAAAATAAAAGAAAAACTTGTAATAAGCTATCTAATAACTTAGAGAATTAGAAATATAACAAGAAAGGCTGAGAGCAAATAGAAAAAAAGGAGATAATAAAGATCAGAGCAGAAATAAATGACATAGAAACTAAAAAAAATAAAAATTAAAAAAAATTAAAAAGATCACTGAAACCAAGAGCCAAGAGCTGGTTCCTTGAAAAGATAAACAAGTTTGGGAGAAGCAAGATGGCGGCGATATAGGCAGACGCGTCCCAGGTCTTGTCCCGGAGCAAACGGAGTAAGCAGCTGAAACTAATAACACCCACCCCGAATTGGCAAATTTACTCAGCTGGTGAGACGGTTTGCAGCCGGGAAGGGCAGACCTCCCCTGGAAAGGTTAAAAACCAGGGATCTGGGCAGGAAAGTTTGCCAGACCTGAGCCCAGAGGGTCGGAGGGAGACCGCATGGCAGACAGCCGAGTCTCTTGGGACAGACACAGACCCTGACCAGGGTAAGGAGTTCCGCGGGTTTGCTGGCGCCAGGAGATTTGAGATTTGGATTTTGTGATTGCGGAGAACTGAGACTAAAGGGGACATCCTGAGGAACTGATCAGACCATGCAGTGCCCATAAGAGAGGAGCGTTTCCCAGACCATGCAGTGCTGGTAAGAGAGGAGCGTTTCCCAGACCGGTAAGAGAGGAGCGTTTCCGCGGCCGGCTGGCGTTTGTCTGTTTCTTTGTTTTCACTGAACCCTGCTCATAGGACAGTTCAGATACAGACACTCACCTGTGCTGAAGAGAGGGTGAAGGTGCAGACGAGGGGAATCTGGGGAGAGGCTGAGGAAAGAGGGGGAGCCGGAGGAGGTGGCAGCGAATTGAGTGCTGAGACCCCCCTGGGCCCAGGACTGGGGCAGCCATTCCTCCAGAGGGTGGAATTCCTCTCCCCAGCCCCCCAGGCAAGGAGCACAGCCACACCCAGATTCCACCCTGTATGAGATAAAGGATTAAAACAAGCTGATTAGTCCCTGGGAGTTACCAGGGTCTGGCCTATAGAGGGATTTTCAGTCCCACCAACAACAGAGAGCAGGGTAAGGATTAAAAAAGGATAGAGAAGCTGTATAGCCTCAGAGGCCAACCCAAAAACACTGCCACCCAGAGGCTGAGCCACAAACTGACTCTTAGGGGAATACAAATTAAGGCAGACTGGATCACAAATACGGCCTGCTTTAAAATCAGGACTGTGATTTACAACACGGAGGAACAGTGTAATGCAGGCAAATTCAACACTCTCCTAAATACCTGGCAGGACTAAGGCGAACCAGGCTGAAGAGTAGAAGAACCGAAAGACCATCACTACTGCAAATTTTTTCTTTTTCTTTTTCTTTTTAATTTTTTCACCTTTTTACTAAGAAACCAATTTTTTTTTCTCTTTTTCTTCTTTTTCCATCACCTGATTTTACCCTTTCAATTACCACATTTTTATTTTTAACCAGTATTATTACTGCTACCATTTTACCATTTTTTAAAGTGCCATTTTATTTTCTCTTTATTTTCTTTTGGGATTAGTGTTCTCCATTCTATTTTCATCGTTCCTTTAGCATTAATTTTCCCTATCTCAATTCCACCTCTTTGCTAAAACCCTCTTCCTTACTTTTCCCCTTTTGGTGTCCTGTTTCTCTTACCCTATTCCTGCTCCAGACTTTCCCAATTCCCTCTTTTTACCCCCTGTCTAATTCCACCCTACTTATATATCCTATTTCCAATCTACTGCTCTAAATCCTTATACACCTATTCTTTATCCTTCTTCACTTTCCAAACATTTTTTTCTCTCTTATCTTTCTATTGTTTTCTTGATTGTTGAATATATTGGGCTTTTTTTTATTTATTTATTTATTTATTTATTTATTTGTTTGTTTGTTTTGTTTTGTGTTTTTTCTTCTTTTTTAGGACTGGTTGTGAGGTTGTTTTTCTTTTTCTTTTTCTTTTTTTTTTTTTTTTTTTTTTCTTTTCTGCTGGTTTTTCCCTTCCCTCCCCCACCCCACCCCGGTTATTTTTGTGCTTCTGTTTTCCCTTACCCCTCTGGATATTATTGGTGGTTTGTAGTTTGCATTCATCTCCAGGGATCTGTTGCTGGAATTTGTTGAGACTAGTGGCAGTTCTATTGGAGTTTGCTCCTCATACCAATAGTCTCTTCCCCACTTCTACTTCATTCTCTTTTTTCGCTCTCTTTTTTTCCCCCCTCTTTTTTCCCAATTCTATTTTTGCACTCCTTTTTTGTTTGTTTTTTTTCTTATTTTTCTTTTCTGTTCTCTCTTTTATCTTCTTCTCTTCTTTCTCCCTTATCCCCTAATTCTCTTAATTCGGGTGGTCACCTTTATTTGGGGTTATTAATATTGTGAATATACTTGTGTTCAGTGCCTGGTACGTTGTGCCTTGCTCTGTTGTATTTTGTGCCTTTAAATCAACGCAGCAGATCCAAGCAACAGCAGCCCCCTGATCACCGCAGCCTCCTGATCACCACAGCCTCCTGATCACCAAACCCTCTGTCTGTGGAACAGCAGCTGCACGTGAAGCCTCCCCCCACCAGCCAGAAGAGCCAACACAGCTGTGAACAACACCCACCAGAGGAGCTGCTGCCAACTGGAAAGCAGCTGCTACCGCAACTGTCTGAGCAGCAACCACAACCCAAGGAGCCCCTGCCACCCAGGGAGCAGCCACTGAACATCTCAACATCTACATATGTCAGCGAGATCAAACATGGGTAGGCAAAGAAACCCCCAAAGGAAAGAAAAGGAGGACTCGCCAGAAAAGCAGCTAAGTGAGACAGAGATATGCAACATGACGGAAAAAGAATTCCGAATAAGGTTCCTAGAGTACATGCACCAGATGTTCAAGAAGCAAGAAGAAACAGATGAAAAACTCAACTACTTATGCAAGAAGCTAGAAGAAACAGATGAAAAAATCAACAACTTAAGTAAGTCCCAAGAAGAAATGAAGAGTGACATAGCTTCAATAAAAAACTCCATTGAAAGTATCAACAGTAGACTGGGAGAAGCGGAGGACCGAATTAGTGAATTAGAAGACAAGGAAGCAAAACACACTCAAACTGTACGGCAAATGGAGAAAAAAATTAAAAGACAGGAGGAGAGCCTAAGGGAGCTTTGGGACAACATGAAACGAAACAACATACGAATAATAGGGGTGCCAGAACAACAGAAAGATGAACATGGATTAGAAAACCTATTCGAAGAAATAATATCAGAAAACTTCCCTGAGGTGGGGAAGAAAAAAGTCACACAAGCCCAGAGAGTCCCAAACAAGGTGAACCCGAAAAGACCCACACCAAGACACATCATAATTACCATGGCAAATGTTCAGGATAAAGAGAGAATCTTACAGGCTGCAAGAGAGAGACGGAAAGTAACATACAAGGGATCTCCCATTAGATTATCAAATGATTTCTCAACAGAAACACATCAGGCCAGAAAAGAATGGACGGAAATCTACAAAGTGATGCAAAGCAAAGGACTGAATCCAAGAATACTCTATCCAGCAAGGCTATCATTCAAAATTGAAGGGGAAATAAGAAGCTTCACAGACAAAAAAGGGCTAAGGGAGTTTATCACCACCAAGCCAGCCATGCAAAAAATGCTAAAGGGACTGGTGTAAAAAGAAGAAATATCAAGCTCAGAAAGAAAACAGCCACACACACACACAAAAAAAGAAATGGCTACAAACAAATACCTTTCAATAATAACTTTAAATGTAAATGGACTAAATGCTCCAATCAAAAGACATCGAGTGGCTGAATGGATAAAAAAACATGACCCATACATCTGCTGTCTACAAGAGACCCACCTCATTAGAAGGGACTCACACAGACTGAAAGTGAAGGGATGGAAAAATATCTTTCACGCAAATGGAAAGGAAAAGAAAGCTGGGGTAGCAATACTTATATCTGACAAAATACATCTCAAAGTGAAGGCCATAACCAGAGATAAGGAAGGCCACTTCATAATACTAAAGGGATCAATACAACAAGAGGATATAACCCTGGTAAACATATATGCACCCAATGCAGGAGCACCCACATACATAAGAAAACTTCTGGAAGATATCAGGGGAGAGATCGACAACAATACAATCATAGTAGGGGACTTTAATACACCACTGACATCACTGGATAAATCCGCTAGACAAAAACTCAGCAAAGAAACAGCAATCCTAAATGACTCACTAGATCAGATGGACTTAATTGACATCTTCAGAACACTTCACCCCACAGCTGCGGAATATACATTCCTCTCAGGTGCTCATGGGACATATTCAAAAATAGACCACATATTGGGTCACAAGCAAAGTCTCCACAAATTCAAGAAGATTGAAATCATAAAAAGCTTCTTCGCAGACCACGATGGTATAATGTTAGAAATAAACTACAATAAAAACAACCCAAAATACTCAAACACTTGGAAGCTGAATAGCATGTTATTAAATATTGATTGGGTTACCGATGACACCAAAGAAGAAATTAAAAACATCCTGGACACTAATGACAATGAAAACACAACAATCCAAAACCTCTGGGACACAATGAAAGCAGTCCTGAGAGGAAAGTTTATAGCTCTACAGGCCTATCTCAAAAAACAAGAAAAAATGGTAGTCAATCATCTAACTCTACAACTCAAAGAATTAGAAAGAGAGCAACAAGAAAACCCCAGAGTGAGCAGAAGGAAGGAGATAATAAAGATTAGAGCAGAAATCAATGAAATAGAGACCAAAAAAACAATACAGAAAATCAATGAAACCAAGAGCTGGTTCCTTGAAAGGATAAACAAGATTGACAAACCCCTAGCCAGGCTCACCAAGAAGCAAAGAGAGAGGTCCCAAATAAACCAAATCAGAAATGATAGAGGCAAAATAACAACAGACCCCACAGAAATACAAATGATTGTTAAACAATACTACGGGCAACTCTACTCCAACAAACTAGACAACCTGGAGGAAATGGACAAATTCCTAGAAAAATACAACATTCCAAAACTCAATCAGGAAGAATCTAAAAACCTCAATAGGCCAATAACTATGGAAGAAATTGAAGCAGTCATCAGAAAGCTTCCAGCAAACAAAAGCCCAGGGCCAGATGGCTTCACAGGGGAGTTCTACCAAACATTCAAGGAAGAACTAAAACCTACCCTCCTCAGACTACTACAAAAAATTCAAGAGGAAGGAACGCTTCCAAGCTCATTCTATGAAGCCAGCATCACCCTAATACCAAAACCAGGTAAAGACATCACAATGAAAGAGAATTACAGGCCAATATCCCTCATGAACATAGATGCCAAAATCCTCAACAAAATCTTAGCAAATCGGATCCAGCAGTACATCAGAAGGATCATACACCATGACCAAGTAGGATTTATCCCAGTGATGCAAGGATGGTACAACATCCGTAAATCAATAAATGTGATACATCACATAAACAAATTGAAAGAAAAAAACCACATGGTCATATCAATTGATGCAGAAAAAGCATTCGACAAAATCCAACACCCATTTTTGATAAAAACTCTCAGAAAGGTGGGAATAGAAGGATCATACCTCAACATAATAAAAGCCATATATGACAGGCCCTCAGCCAACATCATACTCAATGGACAAAAACTAACACCATTTCCCCTAAGAACAGGAACAAGACAGGGATGCCCACTCTCACCACTCCTGTTCAACATAGTACTGGAAGTATTAGCCATTGCAATTAGGCAAGAAGAAGAAATAAAAGGCATCCAAATTGGAAAAGAGGAAGTAAAACTGTCCTTATTTGCAGATGACATGATATTATACATACAAAACCCTAGAGACTCCATCAAAAAGCTACTAGACTTAATACATGAATTTGGCAATGTAGCAGGATACAAAATTAACCCCAAGAAATCTGAGGCATTTCTATACACCAATAGTGAACTTTCAGAAAGAGAGATTAGAAAAACAATCCCATTTACCATCGCACCAAAAAAATTAAGATACCTAGGAATAAACTTAACTAAAGAGGTTAAAGACCTCTACTCAGAAAACTACAGGATGTTGAAAAAAGAGATAGAGGAAGACATAAACAGATGGAAGAACATACCATGTTCTTGGATTGGTAGAATCAACATCATTAAAATGTCCATACTACCCAAAGCAATCTATACATTCAACGCACTTCCCATTAAAATACCAATGGCCTTCTTCAAAGATCTAGAACGAACTCTCCAAAAATTCATCTGGAATAAAAAAAGACCCCGAATAGCTGCAACGATCCTGAGAAAGAACAAAATAGGTGGGATCTCAATGCCAGATATCAAGCTGTATTACAAAGCCACTGTTCTCAAAACTGCATGGTACTGGCACAAGAACAGACATATAGATCAGTGGAATAGAATAGAGAGTCCAGAAATTAGCCCGAACCAATATGCTCAATTAATTTTTGACAAAGGAGGCATGAACATACAATGGAGCCAAGATAGTCTCTTCAATAAATGGTGTTGGGAAAATTGGACAGACATATGCAAGAAAATGAAACTAGAGCACCAACTTACACCATACACAAGAATAAACTCAAAATGGATAAAGGACTTAAATGTACGACAGGAAACCATAAAAATTCTAGAAGAATACAAAGGCAACAAAATCTCAGACATATGCCAAAACAATTTCTTCACTGATACAGCTCCTAGGGCAGTTGAAACTAAAGAGAAAATGAACAAATGGGACTACATCAAAATAAAAAGCTTCTGCACAGCAAAAGAAACCATCAACAAAACAACAAGAAAACCCACCTCCTGGGAAAACATATTTGCCAACGTCATATCTGATAAGGGCTTAATCTCCAAAATTTATAGGGAACTCATACAACTTAACAAAAAGAAGATAAACAATCCAATCAAAAAATGGGCAAAGGATCTAAATAGACACCTTTCAAAAGAGGACATTCAGAAAGCCAAGAGACATATGAAAACATGCTCAAAGTCACTAATCATCCGAGAGATGCAAATCAAAACAACAATGAGGTACCATCTCACACCTGTCAGAATGGCCATCATCAACAAATCAACAAACGACAAGTGCTGGAGAGGATGTGGAGAAAAAGGAACACTTGTGCACTGCTGGTGGGAATGCAGACTGGTGCAGCCACTATGGAAGGCAGTATGGAGGTTCCTCAAAAAATTGGAAATGGAACTCCCATTTGACCCAGTGATCCCACTTCTAGGAATATATCCCAAGAAACCAGAAACACCAATCAGAAAGGATATATGCACCCAGATGTTCATAGCAGCACAATTCACCATAGCTAAGATCTGGAAACAGCCTAAGTGCCCATCAGTAGATGAATGGATTGGAAAACTGTGGTACATCTACACGATGGAATACTATGCTGCTGTTAAAAAGAAGGAACTCCTACCATTTGCAACATCATGGATGGAACTGGAGAGCATTATGCTAAGTGAAACAAGCCAGTCAATGAAGGAAAAATACCACATGATCTCACTCATTCATGGATAATAAAGACCATTACAAACTTTTGAACAATAATAGATACAGAGGCAGAGCTGCCTCAAACTGATTGTCAAACTGCAGTGGGAAGGCCAGAGAGAGTTGGGGGACAGGAGGGAGGGGAGTAAGAGATCAACCGAAGGTCTTGTATGCATGCATATAAGCATAACTAATGGACATAAGACACTGGGGGGTAAGGGAGGGTAGGGGTTTGTCAAGGGCGGGGGGGAAAAAAGGACACTTATGTAATACCCTTTGTAATACTTTAAGCGAAAAATAAAAAATAAAAAAAAAATAAAAAATAAAAAAAAAACATGATCAAAATAGGTGAAACTCACAAGAACTGTAAAAAAAAAAAAAAAAAAAAAAAAAAAAGAAAAGATAAACAAGTTTGATGGCTCATCACCAAACAAAGAGAGAGGACCCAAATAAAATTAGGAATAACAGAGGTGAAGTAACATTGGCCCCACAGAAATACAAAGGATCATAAAAAAAATACTATGAATAATTATGTTCCAACAAACTGGACAACCTGGACAAAATGGATATATTCCTAAAATATGCAATCTTTCAAAACTGAAGCAGTGGTTCTCAACCTTCCTAATGTCTTGACCCTTTAATACAGTTCCTCATGTTGTGGTGACACCCAACCATAAAATTATTTTTGTTGCTACTTCATAACTGTAATTTTGCTACTGTTATGAATCATAATGTAAATTTCTGATATGCAGGATGTATTTTCAGGGGTCACGACCCACATGTTGAGAACCGCTGCATTACAGGAAGAATCAGAAAACCTGAATAGGCCAATAACTACTGATGAAACTGAAGCAGTATTCAAAAACTCCCAGAAACAAAAGCCCTGGTCTGGACGGCCTCACAGGGGAGTTTTACCAAATACTCAAAGAAGAATTAAGACCTAACCTCCTCAAACTATTTCAAAATATTCAAGAGAAAGAAACACTTTCTAACTCCTTCTATGAAGCCAGCATTACCTTGATTCCAAAACTAGATAAAGACACTACAAAGAAAGAGAATTATGGGCCGACTAGAGGCCAGGTCCATCAAATTCATGCAGGGGGGGAGGGGTGTCCCTCAGCCTGGCCTGCACCCTCTCTAATCTGGGACCCCTTGGAGGATGTCCTACTCACAATCCGGGACTGCTGGCTCCTAACCACTCACCTGACTGCCTGCATGATTTCCCCTAACCGCTTCTGCCTGCCAGCCTGATTGCTCCCTAACTGCTCCCCTGCCAGCCTGGTCACCCCCAAGTGCCCTCCCCTGCTGGCCTGATCACCCACAATTGCATTCCCCTGCCGGCCATCTTGTGGTGACCATCTTGTGACAACATTGCAGTGGCCATCTTGTGAAGATGTCATGGGAGGACGTTGCATAATACCACGTAGGCTTTTATTATATAGGATATCCCTGATGAAAATAGATGCTAAAGTCCTCAACAAAATATTAGCAAATCGAATTCAGCAATACATTAAAAAGATCTTACACCTTGACCAAGTGGGATTTATTCTAGGCATGCAAGGCTGGTGCAATATTCATAAAAAAAGAAATGTGATACATCACATAAACAGATTGCAGACAAAAATCACATGATTATATCAATTGATGCAGAAAAAGCATTTGACAAAATCCATAACCCTTTTTGATTAAAAACTCTTAGCAAAGTGAGAATAGAGGGATCATACCTCAACATAATAAAACCCAACATCATTCTCAATGGACAAAAACTAAAATAATTTCCCCTAAGAACAGGAACAAGACAGGGATGCCCCACTTTCACCACTCTTGTTCAACATAGTACTGGAAGTCCTAGCCATAGAGATGAGACAAGGAGAAAAAAAATAAAAGGCATATATATAAATTGGAAAGGAGAGAGTAAAACTGTCATTATTCACAGATGACATGATATTACACATAGAAAACCCTACAGACTCCACCAAATACTTCTAGATTTAATAAATGAATTTGGCAATGTAGCAGGATAAAAAATTAACACCTAGAAATCTATGGCATTTTTAACACCTATAATGAACTCTCAGAAAGAGCAACTAAAATATAATCCCAATTATCATTGCAACAAAAAAATTAAGATACTTAGGAATAAACTTAACCAAGGAAGTAAAAGACCTGTACTAGGAAAACTACAGGATGTTGAAAAAGAGATAGAGGATGATAAACACAAGTGGAAGAATATACTGTGTTTATTAATTGGGTAGAATTAACATCAAAATGTCCATACTACACAAACCAATCTATAGATTAAATCCAATCCCTATTAAAATACCAACAGCACATTTTACAGACCTAGAACAAACTCTCCAAAAATTTGTATGGAACCAAAAAAAGATTCCAAATAACCTTAGCAATCTTGAGAAAGAAGAACAAAATTAGAGAAATCACAATGCCTGATATCAAGTTATACTACAATATCACTGTACTCGAAACAGC
The DNA here is from genome assembly GCF_028538775.1 of Myotis yumanensis. Lineage (NCBI taxonomy): Eukaryota > Metazoa > Chordata > Mammalia > Chiroptera > Vespertilionidae > Myotis > Myotis yumanensis. The sequence continues at coordinate 100,603,209 of NW_027223752.1, forward strand.
CTGATACTGGCACAAGAACAGACATATACATCAATGGAACAGAATACAGAACTCAGAAATTGACTTAAATCATTATGCTCAATTAATATCTGACAAAGGAGGCAAGAGCATACAATGGAGTCAAGCCAGTCTCTTCAATATATGGTGTTGGGAAAATTGGACAGGTACATGCAAAAAAGTGAAACTAGACCATCAACTTATACCATACACAAGAATAAATCAAAATGGATAAAAGACTTAAATGTAGGTCATGAAACAATAAAAATCTTAGAAGAAACTATAGGCAGCAAAATCTCAGACATCTCTCAGCAATATATTTACTGATAACAGCTACTAAAGCAAAGAAAACTAAGGAGAAAATAAACAAATGGACTACATCAAAATAAAAAGCTTCTGCACAGCAAAAGAAACCATCATCAAAATTAATAAGAGAACTCACTGCATGAGAGAACATATTTGCCAATGATACATCCAATAAAATATTAATATCATATATATATGGAACGCATACAACTTAACCAGAAGAAGAAAAACAATCCAGTTAAATAGACATTTCTCTGAAGTGGACATACAGATGGCCAAGAGACATATGAAAAAATGCTCAAAGTCACTGATCATTTTAGAGATGCAAATCAAAATGACAATGAGGTATCATCTCATACCTGTCAGAATGGCTACCACCAACAAATCAACAAATGACAAGTGCTGGAGAGGATGTGGAGAAAAGGGAACCCTAGTACACTGCTGGTGGGAATGCAGACTGGTGCGGCCACTATGGAAAACAGTATGGAGTTCCCTCAAAAAACTAAAAATGGAACTCCCATTTGACCCAGTGATCCCAATTCTAGGACTATATCCTGAGAAACCAGAAATACAAATCTGAAAGAATATATGCATCCTTATGTTCATAGCAGCACAATTTACAATAGCTAAGATTTGGAAACAGCCCATGTGCCCATCAGCAGCTGAATGGATAGAAAAACTGTGGTACATCTACACAATGGAATACTACACAGCTGTTAAAAAAAAAAAAAAAAAGGAAAAGAAAGAACTCTTGCCATTTGCAACAGCTTGGATTGACCGGGAAAGTATTTGCAGACAGCAGCCCGGCCGCCTTTCAAGGCTGGGTGTTACTAGGGACTGCAGGTCCCATGTCTGGTACTCCAGCCTGGGTTCAAGGACTTTATCTTCTGAGGGAACAAACTCTCCTGTAGCCAGGAGTTCCCTCCTCCCTCCCACCCCTGGGAGCCAAGTCAGCTCCTCTTGGGACCTCCTCTTCCTATTGGTCTCCACATGTTTTCTGTGCTTTTTGATATAAGTATTCTCCTCAGCTGGACCTCTGTAATACTTTCAACAATAAAGAAAAGAAAAGAATAGAAAAGAAAAGAAAGGAAAAGAAAAGAAAAGAAAAGAAAAGAAAAGAAAAGAAAAGAAAAGGAGAGAATATTGTTTTAACCTCAATGCAATGCTGTATCAAAATTTTATTTGTATTATTACCACAAAAATATTCAGTGTTGAATGCTTGAAAAAAAATCTATAGGAGCATTTTATACCATGCCATACATTTTCCCTTTGATAGAATGAATTTTAAAGGCTTTACTTTGACTCCATGAATTAGAGATAAAAATTTAACTATTATTGAAGTGATTTTCTATTTGAGGCATCAATGGCACCGCCATAATGCTATTATCATTTCACTATTCAAAAAGTTTTTTTTCTGCTAATGGAGCGAGCACACTGACAGCTATCATTTCACATTTTGTTTATTTTTAAATTCAAAATTTTAAAATTAACAAAATTAATTTGCAATGGTCATTTGATATTAATATAAAGTCATGCTTCGTGGAGTAAAATGTAAACCTTTTGTGGCTGCTTACAGCCCTCCTGAAATACCTACCACTTTAATATGTATGCAGACATTTCTTCAGTCCATTTGTGTCTGTGATGAGTGATATCACCCTGTGATGGGTTGTTGATGTCAACAAATATTTTGTGAAAATAATACATTTATCATCACCTTCCTTGAGAAGCTGAAACAGTACTTAATTTTTTAAATTAAATATGCATTTCCATTCATTTGAGCTCGTTGCTTCCAAGGAAATTTATTGTGAAATAAATAAGCATTACCAAGTAATGACATAAATAAATGAACAATTGTAGATTTACACCATACAATAGATTTAAAAAAAAAAAACCACCATAGTAAGAGCTTTCACACCATACTTTAAAAAGTGACTGTCATAATAAAAATATATTGGGAAATGAGACATTAAAGTAATATGCAATCCTATATAATAAAAGGCTAATATGCAAATTGACCAAGCAGTGGAACAACCGGTCACTATGACACACACTGACCACCAGGGGGCAGACGCTCAATGCAGGAGCTGCCCCTGGTGGTCAGTGCACTCCCACAGGGGAAATGCCGCTCAGCCAGAAGCCCTGAGCCAGGCTCACTGCCGGCAAGTGCAGTGGTGGTGGCAGGAGCCTCTTCTGTGGGGAGCGGGCCTAAGCCATCAGTTGGACATCCACTGAGGGCTCCTGGACTATGAGAGGGCACAGGCTGGGCTGAGGACCACCCTCCTCCCAAGTGCATGAATTTCATGCACCGGGCCTCTAGTTAAATTATAGAATTAAAAATGGAGTAAGTTACTGGTAAAAGGAAAATCTATGCTTTAATTTAGAAAATAAAAGGAAATTTCCTATAATAAAAATAGTGTTTTAAGGAACATGCTGAATTCATAGGAATAAAAAAAACATGTTTGGGGTTTTACAGTTTCCCAAAGATGGAGCAATTCTAGCGTAGGTGTTGTACCCTTTCTTAATATTTAGATGCCAAAAAAAGAAAGGATCAGCAGTTACTTCCCTTCCAACTGGAATAAGAAATAATTCTAAAATTAACAAGTAATTTTGCTAGCAATAGACTCTCCAAAGAAAATAAAGATGGTTTATTTAAGGAGGCCATCAAAACAAAAGGATCCATTCAGGAGAAATCAGCATGAATTTCAGCAACTATTGAAACTATTAGCCAAGTCCAGCAGGAAGTATAAACAATATTTTCCATTTCAGAGAAATAAATCATATCCCAATGATTATTCATCAAAACACAAAGCCAGGCAACTCTTCAATATTTTGTTTTATAGAGGATAGGATAAGGGGAATTCCACTTAGAAACCTAGCCAAGAGACCAGTAACACAGGTCCTGGAAGTTCAAGTAAATGTTTTAAATCATTGCAGGAATAATTTGGGATAATAGAGGAAGTTTATGCACCTGGAAAAGACTAAATAGACCTGGAGAACATAATGATCCTATCCCATAATGATCCAAAGTGCCTTAAATTTGGTTTACTCAAGAACCCTGTCAACTTACAATGGAGCAGGGCTAGGTGTACAGGGAAATCTAAATCCACATCACCAGCCATGCGAAAGAACTTGAGGACCAAAACATTGTCTAGTCTAGTTCATCCCCAAGGACTCCCCTGGTGGGTGTAAATGTACCATGACTTTTTAAAAATTTCTTTATTGATTAAGGTATTACATATGTGTCCTTATCCCCCCATTACCCCTCCGGATCCCCCACTCATGCCCTCACCCCCCTGTTTGTGTACCATGACTTTTTTGTTTACTCATCTACTGATGGGCACTTGAGCTGTTTTTAAATCTTAGCTATTATAAATTGTGCTGCTATGAACATGAGGGTTCATATAGTCTTTCTGATTGTGTTTTGGGGATTTTAGAATATATTCCAAGAAGTGGGATCTCTCTGGTTTATTTTTAATGTAACCTTTCTTATTCCTCCAGGACAATGGGAACTTTAGAAGACCAAACCCATGGTGGACAATGTACAGTAAAATTTAATTTTTCAGCCCAGTCAAGAAATAAGTTCTTTTTAAAAAGAGATAGAGGAAGACATAAACAAATGGAAGAATATACAGTGTTCATGGATTGGTAGAATCGACATCATTAAAATGTCCATACTACCCAAAGCAATTTATAGATTCAATACAACCCCCATTAAAATACCAATGGCATATTTCAAAGACCTAGAACAAACTCTCCAAAAATTCATCTGGAATAAAAAAAAAGACCCTGAATAGCTGCAGCAATCCTGAGAAAGAAGAACAAAGTTGGAGGGATCTCAATACCAAGTATCAAGCTATTTACAAAGACACTGTTCTCAAAACTGCCTGGTACTGGCACAAGAACAGACATATAGATCAATGAAACAGAACAGAGAACCCAGAAATCGACCCAAGCCATTATGCTCAAGTAATATTTGACAAAGGAGGTAAGAGCATACAATGGAGTCAAGAGACTCTCTTTAATAAATGGTGTTGAAATAATTGGACAGATACATGCAAAAAAATGAAACTAGACCACCAACTTACACCAAACACAAAAATAAATTCAAAATGGATAAAGGACTTAAATGTAAAAGGGGAAACCATAGAAATCTTAGAAGAAACCATAGGCAGCAAAGTAGCAGACATTTGTCATAGCAATATCTTTACTGATACAGCTCCTTAGGGCAGTGATGGCGAACCTATGACATACATGTCAGAGGTGACACTCGAACTCATTTTTTTGGTTGATTTTTCTTTGTTAAATGGCATTTCAATATATAAAATAAATATCAAAAATATAAATCTTTGTTTTACTATGGTTGCAAACATCAAAAAATTTCTATATGTGACACGGCACCAGAGTTAAGTTAGGGTTTTTCAAACTGCTGACACGCCGAGCTCAAAAGGTTCGCCATCACTGTCCTAGGGCAATGGAAACTAAGGAGAAAATAAACAAATGGGACTACATCAAAATAAAAAGCTTCTGCACAGCAAAAGAAACCATCAACAAAACAAGAAAGCCCACTACGTGGGAGACATATTTGCCAATGTTATCTCCGATAAGGGTTTAATCTCCAAAATTTATAGGGAACTCATAACTTAACAAAAGGAAGATAAGCAATCCAATAAAAAAAAAATGGACAAAGGACCTAAATCAGTGATGGTGAACCTTTTGAGCTCGGCGTGTCAGCATGTTGAAAATCCCTAACTTAACTCTGGTGCCATGTCACATATAGAAATTTTTTGATATTTGCATCCATAGTAAAACAAAGACTTATATTTTTGATATTTATTTTATATATTTAAATGCCATTTAACAAAGAAAAATCAACCAAAAAAATGAGTTCGCGTGTCACCTCTGACACGTGTGTCATAGGTTCACCATCACTGACCTAAATAGACACTTTTTGAAAGTGGACATACAGAAGGCTGAGAGACATATGAAAACATGCTCAAAATCACTAACCATACAAGAGATGAAAATGAAAATGACAATGCAGTACCATCTCACACCTGTCAGAATGGCTATCATCAACAAATCAACAAACGACAAGTGCTGGCTATGATGCAGAGAAACAGGAACCCTCATGCACTGCTGGTGGGAATGCAGACTGGTGCAGCCACTGTGGAAAACAGTATGGCTTTTCCTCAAAAAATTAAAAATGAAACTTCCATTTGACCTAGTAATCCTACTTCCAGGAATATATCCCAATAAATTAGAATCACCAATCAGAAAGGATATTTACAACCCTATGTTCATAGCAGCACAATTTACCATAGCTAAGATTTGGAAACAGCCTAAGTGCCCATCAGTAGATGAGCGAATTAGAAAACTGTGGTACATCTACAGAATGGAATACTATGCTGCTATAAAAAATAAGGAATTCTTACCATTTGCAACAGCATGGATGGAAATGGAGAGCATTATGCTGAGTGGAATAAGCCAGTCAAAGAAAGATAAATATCACATGATCTCACTCATTTGTGGAATATAATGAACAACATAAACTGATGAACAAAAATAGAACCAGAGTCATAGAAGCATCTAACAGACTGTCCAACATATGAGGCAAGGCAGGGGGATGAGGGGGTAAGAGATCAACCAAAGGACTTGTATGCATGCATATAAGCAGAAACCATGGACACAGACAGTAGGGGGGTGAGGGCATGTGCTGGGGGGTGGGAATGATGGGGGAGCGGTCAAAGGGGGGAAAGGAGACATATGTAACACTTTAAACAATAAAGGATTAAAAAAACACATACACACACAAAAGGAAAAATAAAAACCCTGCCCTTTTTTCCTTCCCCCTCCCTTTCTGCATTCTCTCACTAGGGAGTTTTTCAACCATTTGTTCTAAAGTGTAGTTGGCCTGGAAATACAATGGCTTGTTAATTACATGCTGGCTGAAAATTGCCCACACTGTTTGTTTTTGTTTTGGAATATAATGAACAAATTATAAGGGTTCTGAAAGGGTAACTAACAAGCCATTATCTTCCCCCTCCAAGGACACTTGAAAACAAATGGTTGAAAACCTCTCTAAGGATAAAATGCAGAAAGGGAGGGGGAGGGGGGAAGGAAAATAGGTCAGTTTTACTCTGAGAAGCCAGCAGTCTCAAGGCTTGGCAAGATAGTTGCCAGGTGCTTCTCATGAGTTCTGGGAAGGCCACAACAAAGTAAAAAGGGACCTTGAGAATGAATCTGTAGCAAAATATTCAGCAAAGGAATTTTGAAACCTATAGACAAGAGGGTATATAACTCCTCGGACCCCCACCCATCTTGCTCTTCAGATCAGCAGAGAGCCCGTCTGTGCTTCATAAGCCAGATGTATAGGCTTTTTGCTTCGCTTTTTCAATAAAGGTGCATGTTTTAATAAATTGGCTTTCACAATGTAGTCAAGGTCTCTGGTATAAAGTCATTTATATGAGAAGACAAGGATCCAGGTTGGGACAGGCCTCTCCCACTGACTCAGGGGGTTGTCTGGTAACACCTCTTTGGTGATGGTGAGGTGCGTCTAACACCATATATGGCACCACTACTTTTGTCAGGGAACTTGCAAATTCAAATCAAATGCTGCACAGTCAGGCAACTTCTAAGCAATTTCAAATAAGTACAATCATAATTCATCTCTAGTCAAGCTGTGAGATTTTCATTAGAGCAACAGGAAAAGATATAGAAGGAAAGAACATTTCTAACTTCCGTTGTTCTGCAGACACTCCCACATAGGTGGTAATTTTCCCCCCACAGTTACTAAGTGGAAGTCTGCTGATTGGAACACAGAAAAGGTAAGCCATATTCTTTTGTTCCAATAAAGGAGAAGTGTGTTTATTTAATTCTTACATAACTCTGCACAGATGATGTGCAAGTACACTTGTTTGTGTGATTTAGCAGAATTTGTACTTTCCTAGCCTCCCACCTAAGTAATTGGAAAACATCCCCCTGATGAGAGAATGAACATGGGGGTCCTAGCTCTTCTCTTGGCATTGAGAATGGCTTGCAGGTTGAGGATGCACTGTGCAAAGTATTCGACTTGTTTCTAAATAGGTTTCTGCAGAATTGGGAGGGGGGTGTTCTGAAACTATTTATACAAGCCTCGATGTTGCTGTAAAGGAGTTGGGGAACTTTTTTTCTGCCAAGGGCCATTTGGATATTTATAACATCACTAGAGACCCGGTGAATGAATTCCTGCACTGGTGGGGTCTCTTGGCCTGGCCGGCAATCGCGACCCATCAGGGCAGCGGGAGGTTGGTGGGGGTGGGGGCGAGCACAGGAGGTTCTGATAGGGGCCATTGGGGCTGGCTGGCTGGGGGGAGGGGCTGCAGGAGGTTGGCTGTGGAAGCACACTGACCACCAGGGGGCAGCTCCTGCATTGAGCGCCTGCCCCCTGGTGGTCAATGCGTATCATAGAGACCGATCGACCAGTTGTTCCGTCACTAAGGCTTTTCTATATATAGACTAAGAGGCCCGATGCATGAAATTTCTGCAAGGGGCTCAGCCATTGCAGCCCCAGTTGGCCCTCACAGCTCCTTGCAGCCTTGTCTGGAAGGACGTCTGGATGGTCGTTCTGCTGTTCGATCTAATTAGCATGTTAGCTCTTTATTATATAGGACTAGAAGCCCGGTGCACAAAAATTTGTGCACTGGCAGGGGCGGGGGAGGGGGGGGTCCCCTCAGCCCAACCTGAGCCCTCTCACAGTCTGGGACCCCTCAGGAGATAACCACCTGCTGGCTTAGGCCCGCTCCCCTGGTGGCAGATGGCACGCCTGATCCTGCGATGCCTGCCCTGTCTCCCCCGGTCGCAGATGGCAGGCCCAGATCCTGCGCTGGGGTGGGCGGCGGCTGGGGATCTCGCTGCCACCTGCCCGGAGTGGGGCAGCGCAGCAGGATCTGCCTGCAGTATGCAAATTTAACGGCCAACTTTGTTTGGTTAATTTGCATACTCTTCTGATTGGCTGATGCGCGCAGTGAAGATATGGTCAATTTGCATATTTGTCTTTTATTAGTGTAGATTCCTGGGCCATACAGAATTATCAACTTAAAAATTAGCCTGCTATATTTGGTCAAACATTTAATTAACTCACACCTAATGACTTGTCAGTGCCAAGCCAAATGGTTTCACGGGCCTTATATGGCCCACGGCCAGACATTCCCCACTCCTGCAAGGGTACATAAACCTCTCTAAAGTGCTATGTCATCCACAAAAATTTTGTTACAAACACAAAATAGCAACCATTATACCTGAGTATCTTTAGTCATGATTGTAACCCAAACTTGATCAGGTGAATCATTTAATGTTTACTAAGACTACTCTCACTCTTAAAAGTTCTAGAACTCTAAGATCACAAACATCAGTGTTTTGAGTGAACAGTAAAGCTTAAAAAAACTGGTATAGAGCAGGGTTTTGTTTTTTAACTTTTTATTTTGAAATAATTATGGACTCATGAGAAGTTACAACAAATAGTACAGAGAGGTCCCTTACACCCTGTGAACCAACCTCCCCCCAACATCTTATATATTATCAAATCCAGGAAGTTGACATAGGCACAATACCATTCACTATATAGTATTTACTAGATCAGACCTTACAGGGAGTAGAACGGGTTTTTTAAACCATTTGGACACAGCTGGAGATAATTTGAATCATTTGCATGAAATTTATCTTTGGGGTAACATGATATAGAGCAGCGGTTCTCAACCTGTGGGTTGTGACCCCTTTGGCAGCCGAACGACCCTTTCACAGGGGTTGCCTAAGACCATCCTGCATATCAGATATTTACATTACTATTCATGACAGTAGCAACATTACAGTTATGAAGTAGCAATGAAAATAATTTTATGATTGGGTCACAACATGAGGAACTGTATTTAAAGGGCCAGAAGGTTGAGAATCACTGATATAGAGAATTGATTTCACTGTCATCAGACCTAGATATTTGGGCAAATTAGTTTTCACCGAGCCTCAGCATGTTTATCTGTAGGATGGGAATAATAATAATACTACTACCCAAGTAAGTTGATATGGGAAAATGTCTCCAATCCAGTGAGAGTGGCATATTTTAGGAGTCTCAACATATTGTAGGAGTCCCGGGGGAATCCCAAAATCAATCTGGTTCTTGATCCCTCCCCCTAGGCTGCTCCAGTCTCTTAACAAAGATCCTCAAAATATTTGAAGTAGAAATTTCAACTCCGGGATGGGCTTAACACCACTTCTCTTAGAAGCAGCTCCCTATGCCAAGAAAGTGACTTGAAAATTTTGTGTTAGGGTTTGGCTGGTGACACAGGCTGTGAAAGAACTCACAATTAAAAGAAGAAATGCAGAGAGGAAGTTTGTTTTTTACTTTCCTAGACAGGAAAGGTCTGGTGCATTGCTAATCAATACTGGGCAAGAAACAAAGGGCAGCTTCCCCCTTCAGAGAGTAGTGGCTACTGTTGCTAGGTGACAAGGAAGGGAGGAGTTTGTGTTGTGTTGACGTTGAGCAGATACTAGGGGCTGTCTTAAAAAGTTAGTTTGCTTGTTTCCCAGGAGGCAGTCCAGCAGATGTCTTAGGGAGGTGTCTTATCAATATTTTTCCCAAGCCTGTAAAACATGCTTAGAGCAAAGTTATGAATAGTTCAAAAGAGGCTTGTTTGAAGGGGACAGGGAAAGGGACTTTTCTACTAACTAGAGATCCCATGGTGGGAATTACCCCTGTGTTCTGAAAACAGCAGAGAGGAGGTGGATGCAAGAATGTAGCCTTGAGAGCAGCTTAGCTTGTTGTCTCCAGTTTGAACAGAGAGGCTGTTTGAATCAGAGGAGCTAATAGCCTTGGGTTTAATTACCAGGTGCTTCTCATAAATTGTGGAAGGCCACAGCGAAGAAAAAGAAAGGCCTTTTTTTCTGTCCTTACACTTTGGGACCACCCTGTTCCATGAAGCCATCCTCTACCTAGCCATCTAGCCGGCCTGGACTCTGGGCTGGAGTTGAGAGCTGAGCTGAACTGTCATCCCATTCGCTTCCCTCCTGAGGTTCTGTTAGAAGGAGAAGGGATCAGGGTGTCCCTAATTGTGAGTTTTCTTTCCACCTTCCTAACTACCTGCCACCATGTGCAGGTGTGCAATTTGCACTAATTGTACCATTGTCCTGAGGGTGATGATAAAACCCATATGGGTTTCTCCACCTCCTGTTTTTTATTGTGTCTCACAATAATTTGTCTATTATAAGCCAACTGGGCAAGTGCCACCCTTTATTCTCCTTTTGGTACAGTGCTTGCCATGCCTTAATGCCCAATTAATAAAATTATAGTAATAACCCTCCTTTGGCCTAGCGTTCTGGAGGCTGCACTGGGCAGAGGGTGACTCTGGTGCGGATTTCCTTAGAGCAGCGGTTCTCAACCTGTGGGTTGCGACCTCTTTGGGGGTTGAACGACCCTTTCACAGGGGACGCCAAAGACCATCGGAAAACACATATATAATTACATGTTGTTTTTGTGATTAATCACTATGCTTTAATTATGTTCAACTTGTAACAATGAAGATACATCCTGCATATCAGATATTTACATTACGATTCATAACAGTAGCAAAATTACAGTTATGAAGTAGCAACGAAAATAATTTTATGGTTGGGGGTCACCACAACATGAGGAACTGTATTAAAGGGTCGCGGCATTAGGAAGGTTGAGAACCACCGCAGAGCCTTGCTCCCTTGCAGAGGTCCCGGGGTCAATGCAGTGCTGGTTGGAGATGGGACAGAGAGAATCGAGGGTGTCGTGAGGGTTGTGTGGAGGAATGCACAGACAGGAGCAAGTTGAGAGAATGGGAAGTTGGGGTGGGGGCGAGTGTACCTCTGCTTAAGGGAAGCCTGAGGTGTTTGTGAAGAGCTTCATCCTTGGGATCACCCTGTTTTATTTGAACCTTAGCTCTGCCACTGACCAGCTGTGTGATAATGACAAATTCCTTAACCCTCCTTAGACTATTTTCTCATCTGTAATTGGGGATAACAATACCTACCTCTTAGAATAGATCATATTATAGTGAAGACAAAACAAAAGTGAAGAATATCTAACGCCTCAATCAAGGTAAATTTCCTTCCTACCCACTCTAACTTTCCAAAAATATCTAAGCTCAATTCAACCTGTCAACACTCAGGCACTGAGGGCCTGCGGACAGTTTATCCAGTTTATACCGGCTTAGGATTCCCTTTCCGTTGACCTTCAGGGTGGGGGTCAAATCCGCCCGGGGAGCACAGGTGGATTGGGACAAGAATGGCTGCAGGATGGCATTACACTGAGGAAACCGAGGCAGGCCACACTCTGAGACCCTCAGCCAGGTGTGAAGGCCTCGGACCTGAAAGGCAGGTGGGATTTTTTCCAAGTGGCGGGGGGCGGGGTGGGGGGCGGAGGATAAGGGCTGTATCAGTGCCAAAGTGCACGCTCCGTTGCTCTAGCGGCGGAGTCGGAGGTGGAGGTGCGGGGAGCCAAGGACTTCCTCACCTGGCAGGAGCCAGGCTCCGGGGCGCAGAGTCCTACCTGGCGCCGCCGCGACCGCCAGGGGGCACCAGGACCCCGCCCGCGGCGGCGCAGGGCGCCGAGGGGTTAAAGGTGAGCGGCAGAGGCGCGGCGCAGGCTTTGGGGCACCCACTAAAGGTGCGCGGCGGAGGGAGCGGCCGGGGGATAGGGCGCGTCCTGGGCGGGGGCGCGGCCAAATGGACAGCGGGCGGAGCGCGGCGGCCAAGAGGCAGGCGAGGCCGCCCGCAGCCACAGCGCAGCTCCGTCCGGGTGGCCAGCTCGCCGGCTCTCCCGCTCTGCCTGCTCGGCCGCCACGTCTGGAAGGCGGTGACCAAGACGCTGAGGGGTCCGGGCACCGGAACCCAAAGTGGGTGCGCGGCGGAGCCCTAGGAGGATGCGCTGCGGGGCCGGGCGGCGGGCTTTTGTGGGGGTCACGGGCCTTCCGCGGAGGTGGGAGGCTCCTGGCTGTGCTTCGGCGGTTGTGGCGCCGCCCGGACGCCGAGGGACCTGGACCACACGTTACCGAGGCCCGGAGACAGGTGGGGGTGCGGGTGGCACCAGCTTTGCCGCTTCGGGTGGCGCGTTCGGGTGCACCCGAAGGTCCTTTCCTTTATGCTGTGACATGGACACGCGGCTCCATTCCCTCCTCACCCTGGCGACAGGGGCAGCCCCCGGGTAGCGGCGCCCGCTCTCCCCTCCGGGCTCGCGTGCTGGAAGCCCGGGCGCGAAGGCAGTGCTCGGCCCTTTTGTGGTGGAGGCGAGGGTGGCCGCTGCCCCCGGGACGCCCATTGCAATTCGGGACTCCAAGGTCCGCGGCTGCTGCCAGCCACCGCACGCCGCAGCTCGGGAAAGACTGGGGGTCTCCTCCTCCTCCCTGTCCGAGGTCTTCTCCAGGCCTTGAGGGATTTCCTCATTGGCCCAGGAAACGCTCCGGGAGGGAGCAAGACTTGGAAGTGGGGGCCCTAAGCACTTTAAAACATCATTTCCAGGTCTGTAGGTCGCTGGCTCCTGCCTTTTGTCTAATCTTTGGCCTCTGCAAATTTGCTTTCCAGCCCTGCAGTAATGTGGTCGCTTTTGTCTTTAAAATACTGATTTGCGGGGGCGGGGTGCGAAGCTTCCTTTGCACGCCTATGTGGGTGCTTCTCTGTTGCTGGCCCTTTCAAAAAGGGTGAGTGAGGCCACCGCAGAGGAGTACCCGCAGCCACGCAGGACTCCGCTGCCGGCCTCCCGCAAGGGCCCCTGCAGCGCTGGAGACACTCCCCACACCGCTCTCTTGCCCATGTCCTCTCCTGCAGAAAGCTGTGTGTCCTGTGAAGTCAGTCCTGCAGACAGAATGAACGAAGAGCGCTCCACCCAGTGTCCTCTTGCTCAGACCCTGCCTTACCCCCTTGTGACAAAGGCGGGAGCAGAGAACCTGGACGGCCTTCCACTCCTGATGTTGTGAAAGGGAGGGAGGTTCTACCACCGGCTGCCGGGTTTAGTTTGCTCCCTACATGTTGAATGAAAGGTTTCCATATCCATCCCTTGCTGTACCATTTGCTGGCATTTCTTACATGCATTGTTTTTGCTATAGCTATGGTGTAATATGACTTATAAATTTTGTATAAATTTAGTATTATATATTATGGAAGGGGGACATTGGTAAGCTACAAAAATATCTATGTCTCTCCATGTAGCGAATGAATGTTTAGGACATTAGATCATTGGTGTTGAATTGTAGCCTCTTTCATTAATACCCTACTGCCTTTTGAATCAGCTATTTTAATGAATGATATTTGCGTTTCAGGAGGCCATTAATGCCAAAGAAAGGGTTGAAATTTTTGTATGCTCTTGAAATGCAATATATGGAAATATTAAAAGTTCATGCACTTGTAAGATAGGGGAAGGTTTGGTTGGACTCAACTGGAAAAAAACCTAGGTTTTGGTTGGAGACCACATTTCACAGAGATTTTTGCTAAAAATCAGATCAGGTAACTTAACTCCCAGAAATGGAATGTTCTTATCTTATAATACAAGTGATGCCTGGATTTCTAAACTAATAGCCTACAAATGAAAGTACTTTCTGGGTTTTAATCAACTCTTCATTTTGAACAAATTAGTAATGATATCTCTATTAATCTAATTGTACGTCTTTATTGTTGATAAATACTAAGTAATATACCTAAATATTACTTACTAAAAAGCGCTTGGAAATTAAATTAGAGGACAGACGTGTATAATACTGTATATTAAAGGAAAAATGGATAAAAAAATTTCAGAAAACTAGATGGAAGAATTTGTTCTGTGATAACAGCTACCTTTTGTGAAGCATATTTAATGGAAATGATAATATAGGTTAGTAATGCTATTGTAATTTGATCAAGTTATAGATGAATATTATAAACAAGTTATTTTTCCTTGATATCACCAAATATGACTTCAGAACTTTTAAAGACACCAGTCTTAGCTAAATTATTCAGGTCCAACAAACATGGAACTGGTGTATTTTTTAAATTAAGCTTCAGCACTCTAAAAGACCAATTAATTGTATAAAATAATTTGTTTTTTTAAAAGAAATTCTATAATGTAACCCAGTAGTATGTTCTATTTTAAGAAAAGTATTACTTTTGTAAATAAGTAAAATTTGAGGCTATTAAACACTTTAGAAAGTGGTTTATAATTTTTCCCTAAAATAAGCGGTTCATTCAGCATATTTGAGATGATTCCACCTTCTTCAGCTCAAGCCTCTGCTTGAAGTGATTTGCTAGCTCCTCTTCCTCATGGATTCCAGCCTATAAATAATTTTTGTTTTCTTTTATCCCTTGCAGAATTTATTAATTCTTAAATATTCCATTAGTTAAACCCTTTTATGTGGATGACTCTACCTTTTCTAACTCTTTCCTTCACCTTGTGTCCTAGCTCTATCAATAAGACTTGAAATCTGGGTGTCCCCTTAGGTTCTTTCCCTACCTTATAATCCTGCAGGCGCCCCTCTCCTGCGTGTGGCCTGGATCCTCTTGCTAATCTGAGGGAGGAACTGGAGCTGAAGCTGGTGAGGGGCAGTGCTGGGCCAGGCCACCTTCCTCAATGTCACCAAGGTGAGTGCCCTCCTGCTCACCTGCCCAGCGCCTCCCGCCTAAAAGCCCTGTTAAACCTCCTCCCTCCGCCCCCTCCCCTTGCAGCTGAGTGCGGGTTCCAGCCTATCTGGCACTTCCCAGGGGCCGGGCCTGGAGTGTCCCACGTGGTGGGGGCTGTGGTGGGCGTGAAGGGTTCATTCCAAGGGTGAACTTGGGCTTGTCAGGTATTTAAAACCCTTGGAGGATTGGGGTTTCTCTGGGCCTTGCTCTGTGGGGACAGCCAAGGAGTCACTTTCCCGAAGGATTGGGACTTGGCGAGCCCCGGGTAATGGGAGAAAGCAGGAGAGTGGAGAGGCTCCATCAAGCTGCCACCTGGGACCAAGAGCCCCGTGCGAGACCAAGAGCCCAAGTGTGGGCTCCTTCCCTGTGGGCAGCTGGTCCCCTGTCATTCGGGTGCAGGTTGCGTGTGCTCCCTGGACCTGGATGAGTGCTGGCTGCTGTACTGACAGGAGGCAGCTGGGGACAGAGTTCCAGCCAGACCCCAGCAGGGCCCCCTGTCTATTAAGCCAGACAGTGAGGGGTCCTGCTTCTCCAGGACTTGTCTCAAGCCAGGGGACAAGACAGATCTGTAGTCCCCAGAAAGTTAACTACCTGGTCAAACAGAGTGTGTGTGTGTGTATTGAGGGGGGGAGCGGGGGAGGGTGGAGAGGAGAGCTGAGGGAAGGGAATGGACAGGGGCAGAGCTTATTCCAGGCCCTGACATTGTGTGTCTAGGAGAAGGGACCCTCCAGGCAAGGGGCAGGACAGTGTGGACAGGGAACCTTTCATAGAGGGGTCAGAGCTGGGGGACAGGGAACCCCACTGGGAAGGACCGGATAGTGGGGACAGGAAACCCTCCATGCAGGGGGAGGGCAGCAGGAAAGAGAACCCCAATTAGAGGGGGCAGGGCAAGGAGGAGAGGGGAAACAGGGAACCCTCTATGGAGGGGACAGGGCAGTTGGACAGGCAATCCTCCATGCAGGGGGGAGGGCAGGAGGAAAGGGAACCCCACTTTGAGAGAGCAGGGCAGAGAGGAGTCAGAATTATCCATGGAGGAGGCAGGGCAGGGGGACAGGGATCCCAACTTTAGGGGGAGGGGCAGGGAGGAGAAGGTACCCTTCATGGAGGGGGCTGGCAGGGGGACAGGGAACCTCACTTTGAGGGGGCAGGCAGGGGGGAAAGGGAAGCCCACTTTAAGGGAGAAGGGCAGGGAGGAGACAGAACCCTACATGGAGGGGACAGGGCATGGAGGAGAGGGAACAGGGAACCCTTCATGGAGGGGAGAGGCTGATTATTAAAAAGGAATAATAACATTTATTGGTCATTCATCATGTCCAAGTATGGTGATCATGATTATAGTGAAGAGCACATAGGAATGAAGTTCAAGTAGGAAGTGGTCATTCCATGGGACAAAGGATGAAACAGAGTTTGAAATTCAAGGTGCCCAAGCAGCTGGGCGTTTGAGGAACAGAACCTCAGAGAGGCAGAAACCACAGGGAAGTAGCCACCACATCTGCCTGCAATCTCCCCTCAAGGCATTTGCCAAATCCTACCTTGAAAGGGTGATTGATCTCAAAACAACAAGCAGAAAACAATGGAGTGTAGGAGATTTAGACTAGCTCTCAGCAACTGGACCTGACACTTTTAGAGAATCACACCCCACAGATGGAGAGCACTAGTTCACTTTAAGTGCACAGGAAACATTTACAATTATAGACCATCGCTGTTTCAAAGGCCTGAAATCAGAGTGTGCATTCTGATCACAGTCAACCAAACTCATCATCAACAATGACAGATTGAAACACATGGGTATGACTGGCACCACTGAGAGCTTAATACATACAGTGGGGCCTTGACTTACGAGTGTCCCGACTAACGAGCTTTTTGAGATACCAGCTGTCTCTCAGCTGATTTTTTGCTTTGAGTTGACAGAGTAATTTGAGTTAACAAGCTCCTTAACGAGCTCAGTCTCTGAAGGAATTAAACTCGTAAGTCAAGGCCCCACTGTATGTTGATAAACTTGCTTGATTAGACCTGCTTTCTGATTTAGCTAAACTTTTTCCAGCCCAGTGAAGCACCCCAACTTTTCTTTCAGGATATTGTCAGCAACACAGCAGTAAATATCAATACGAAGCAGATTATTATTGTAGATCATACAGGGAGAACAAAGGGTGAAATATTTAACTGTAGCACTGTTTGACTATATTCTGTGTAGTGAGAAAACCTGGAGTCATTTTCAAGTTCTACCATTTCTTATTTCTTTTCAGCTGGGCCAAGTTTCTAAACATTCTAAATCTCCATTTTCCAGCTAATTTAAAGAAAATATGATTCTACTGAGTCTCCTATCTACCTACACCAGGACTTCTGTGAGGATGAAATGAGATGAGGCACGTGAAAACGTTTCACAGACATTTGGTTAAACTGTAAAATGTTTTCACTTGGCTATAAAGCAAGTGGGATGAAGAAACTCCAAGGAGGCTAGTCACTAGGGAGAGGAAGCCGGGTGTCCCTATGTGACATCATTACCGGGCGCCCACAGCCATCATTTCTGTGCTGGGCTGGGCTGTGGGCTTTGCGCCATGGGGTCTCTGCAGTGTTGGCTGCTATTTGGTGGGGTGTCGCTTCACGGTGGTGGCAGGGCCTGTGTCCCACTTGGGGGAAGCTGAGTGTTACTTGTGGGTTCCAGGTTTTCTGTAAATTGCCAGTTCACGTCAAGGCAGTTCCAGCATTGAGCATCTCCCCCTGGTGGTCAGTGCGCATCATAGCGACTGGTCAGACGGTTGGACATTAAGCATATTAGCTTTTTATATATATAGATTTGCAATAAGAACAGCAAAAGCCATTCTAAAAGAAAATTAGCTATGGCTCATGCCTAAAATTTATCAAATCTGAACCTTTACTGTAGATATCAGCCTTCCAATGAGGAATTCTTCAAATACAGCCTGTGCTGTGGACACTGAGGCATCCTGCCTAGGAGCCTCTCTTCAGGGTTCCTGATCTGCCCCTTCCCCTACTGCACCCCAGCCCCTGCCCCATTATTTTTTCCAAGCAGACCCAGCATCTCCAAAGCCAAGTGTTCTCATTCAGGAGCTGTTAGAGTGCAAGAATGCAGTTTAAATGATATTTCACACCCAAAGCACTTTTTAAGTTTCTCAAAGATAAGTGGATGGTCACTGAACATGGATGCAAAATGCATTTTAAACCAAAAATAGTTATTTAAATGTTTTTTAAGAAGATTTGTTCTCATTATCAAAATAATACAGGATCATTAGTAGAAATTTACAAGAAATATATGAGGTAAAAGAAACCACTTCTCTCCATTATCCAGGGTTAACCACTGTCAACATTTCAAAGTATTTCCGTTTGTCTTAGGTAAATTTATATATCCAAATACCTTTTTGAGGTGATACTATTTATTTATTTAAATATAGTTTCTATTGATTTCAGAGAGGAAGGGAGAGGGAGAGAGAGATAATAACATCAATGATGAGAAAGAATCATTCATTAGCTGCATCCTACACACCTCCTACTGGGGTTGGAGCCCACAATCAGGGTATGTGCCCTGACAGGGACTCTATGCATGACCTCCTGGTTCATACATCAATGCTCAACCACTGAGCATGCCTCCAGGGCAAGATGATACTATTTGTTATGTGTGTATTTTGATTTTTTTTCTTTAGTTATTGTGTATGCATTTCACTGCATTTATAACCACTTTTTTCCCCATTTATTAAGGCACTGTTTATTTTTCCCAGCTTTATTGAGAAATAATTGATATACACCACTGTATAAGTTTAAGGCAGACAGCACGATGGTTTGATTTACCTACACTGTGAAATGATTACCACATTGGGTTCAGCTAACATCCATTGAACATGTGACAAACCAAAATTGAAATCTCTAATGTAATTTGAGGTCTTTTTTCTTCAAAGTCAAACCTACAATTCTTACTATTGCAAAAAAGAGCTGTACTTGGAACTGAAGTGCAGGGTGTGGTGGGTCTGCAGCTGGGGCTCTACTGCCCTGGCCTCTTGCACTTGACCCTTGTGCCTGTTCACATGCAGTTCCTTTCTCCCTCCAGACTTCACATGAGGCTGGTGATGGATGTGCTGCCCCTACTGGACAAGCTCCACAGTCTGTCTTCCCACCACTGTGTAAGGCTGTGGGGCCTATAAAGTTCAGACCTCACTTGTGTCTAGGAAGCTCTGGGGTTGACCTCAGCATCAGTGTGTGCAGAGCCTATGCTGGCCTCTGGGATGTGCTCTGTGAGGGTCCAGCTTACCCATAGCTCCTCTACCCCTGGATCTCAGCCACCTTCCCGGTCCTTCTGCTAGAAGCTCTGGCTCTCTCAGAATCTTAGACTCCTCTCCCCCCATGAGCTGTGTGGAAGCTTCATATAACACAATAGTTTTCGGGGAAAACTGGCAAGAGAAAAATAAGAAAAATAAGCAGGAGTCCCCCCAATACTTTGGAGTCCAGGGCCCCATTTTCCCAGGTCCTCACCAGAGATGGGTTTTTCCTCAGCATTTGAAGGGCTATGCCCAGGCCATGGCTTTAGAGCCAGGCCAGGAAAGAAGAGGGGGAGGATCCAGGGCAGCCCCCACTCTGGCTCCAACAGGCCCCTGGTCCAGTCCTCTGAGTCATTCCCGTCCTGCTCACAGAGCAGGGCTAAGACTCACTGCCTTCAAGACAAATCAGCTCACCACCGTGCTGGTCACTTGTCAAGTTCTCACTTCTCTCCCAACTCAGCCCACTGCTGCTCTCTCTGGAGTCCGCAGTTACTGTTCTCTCTGAGACCATGGTTGTCATCATTGGGTGGACAGCTAGCCATTGACCGGCTCCATCTCGGTGGCTCCAGAATGATATCTTCGGTTCTTTTGAGAAGAAGAAAAGGAAGGGAGAAAATGGGTCTGGACAGCAAGTAACCTTTCTGTAGAAATGCATGGACAGTGAGTTTTTTTACTCTTAGTACTTTGAAGTGCTATGTGGATTGGCATGAGGTACTTTTATTTTATTATTCTCTCTGGATGTTCTTTCTGAAGGTGACTGAGTTGGCTGGCTGCACAGGTACAGGAACAAGAGAGTGAATGTGCTGTCATATGTGCCAAGATGCAAGGAGTTTGTGCTGTTCTGCATTTCTGAGTCTCTCTCACCAAGTGAGTCAGGTCTGGCCAGAGGCAAGGACAGCCATGAGTGGCTCCTCCCAGGCCATCCTGACACCACTCCTCTGTCCAACCTCTACACCATTGGTCTGTGCTCATTGCCAGCTGAATCCACAAGCCAGAGGAGCCCTGGAGCCCTGAGTCACTGTATGGAGAGGATGAGCTTTGGTGGCTCCCTGGCCCACATCATGGACCACAAGGAGCAAGATTTTATTGGGTTCAGACACTGAAAAGTTCTTCATGACAGCCCACATTATTACCCTAATGATACAGTCTTTGATGGACAATTAGAAGCTCCCTGACTGGACCACAGAGTAAGGTGTCAGACCTTTGAGGAGTGACACTCCGTCTCTCATCTTCTTTTAACCCAGTGGTCGGCAAACTGCGGCTCGAGAGCCACATGCGGCTCTTTGGCCCCTTGAGTGTGGCTCTTCCACAAAATACCGACTTCTGCACATGGGCCACGAAGTTTCAATCGCACTGTACATGCGCGCCTGCATGTGGTATTTTGTGGAAGAGCCATACTCAAGGGGCCAAAGAGCCGCATGTGGCTCGCAAGCTGCAGTTTGCCGACCACTGGGTTAACCCTTAAAAATGGGATGTGTTGATTTCACTCACCAGCATTACTTCTTCCATCTCGCAGTCAAGTTGACAGGCAAATTGGAGCCATCTCTGGAAGGAGAGAGCATATGAAGACAAGGTATTATTTTTACCTTAATTTTGAGCACCACTCTGCCGAGTACACAGAGAAAAATTATTTATCCTTCCTGACCTTTAACGGAGCATAAGTATCTTTTCTGCAGTTGAGACCTGTAGATGATTAAAAGGCACATGCTTGCAACGACAATGCTCCCTTCCTTCATCCTTGTTCTTGGGTAGCGTCACTCCTGGGCCCTGGGCCCAGGACCCAACCAAGACACCAAGAAGTGGATCTGCTCTGTCGATGGGACCCTGGCCCAGCGTTCCTGGAATGGCACAAAAGGCCCATCCTTGTCATTTGGTGGATGTGGTTTAATGAAGCAGAGGGTCACTGTGGGAGGACTGTGCTGCCTCTGTTGTGTTTTGTGAGATGGTTAAAAGGTTTGAAGCTCCTTTAAGAAACCAGGTGGTACAGTGAAGGAGCTGTTCTCCGGATCGATCGCATTAGCAGTGGCTGAGACACAGCAGCTGTATTAAAGGCTGTGGAAGCTCCGTGACGGGATGAGAACATAGCTGTGGAGGTCACTGGTCTGGATGGTGGCCCTCAATCCCACTGACTACCAGTGCCCATGGGCAATTCCTTATACTCAGCCCAGACCCCAACTGGACCTGCTTGGACCAGATTCTCTGGGGCAAGACAACCAAATCTGGGCCACCCCTTTTATTTTTTAACCTTTTAAAAATATAATTGTAGATTGACATTATTTGTAAGAGATAATGCAGAGGTGGCCCATGTGATCTGACCCGGTTTCTCTCAATAATATCTTTTTTTAAAAAAATATATATTTTATTGATTTTTCACAGAGAGGAAGGGAGAGAGACAGAGAGCTAGAAACATCAATCAGCTGCCTCCCGCACATCCCCCACTGGGAACGCGCCCGCAACCCAGGCACATGCCCTTGACCGGAATCGACCCTGGGACCCCTCAGTCCGCAGGCTGACGCTCCATCCACTGAGCCAAACCGGTTTTGGCTCTTAATAATATCTTATAAAAATCTCACAACCAGGATTTTGACAGTGACCCAACCACCCATGTAGGGCAGATGGAGAACAGCTCTACCCAATTCTCCCGCACCCAGGACAGTGCCTTCTATTTTTTTTTTTTTTTTTTTTTTTTGGTATATCTTTATCACAGTAAAATATACACAATGAAATTTACCATTTTAACTATTTTTCAGGGCGCAGTCCAGTGGTGTTAAGTATATTCATATTGTTGTGCTGCCGTCACCACCATCATCTCCATCACTGTTCTCATCTTCTCCAACTGAACCTCTGTCCCCACTAAACAACAACTCTGCATCCACTCCCCCATCCCTGGTCCCCTCCCTCTTACCTCTGTCTCTATGACTCTGACGGCTCTAGGGACCTCAGGTGAGTGGAATCACACAATATTTGTCCTTTTGTGACTGGCTTGTTTCACTGAGCATCATGTCTTCAGGGTCCATCCAGGTTGTAGCATGTGTCACAATGGCCTATTTTTCTAAATTGAATTTATTGGGGTGAGATTGGTAATGAAATCATGTAGATTTCAGGTATACAGTTCTATAATACATCATCTGTATGTTGATTTATGTGTCTCACCACCCTCCCCCCTGCCCCCAGGTCAGGTCTCCTTCCATCACAATTTATCCTTTCTAAACCCTCTTCTACCCACACCCCTTTCTCCCTGATAATCACCAAACTGCTGTCTGTGTCTATGAGTTTTTTTCTTTGCTTAATCCCTTCACCTTTTTCACCTAGTCCCCCATCCTCCCTCCCCTCTGACAGCTCTCAGTCAGTTTTCTATATCTATGAGCCTGTTTCTATTTTGATTGTAGTTTATTTTGTTCACTAGATTCCACATAGAAGTGAAACCATAAGGAACTTGTATTTCTCTGACTGGCTTACTTCACTTCACTTAGCATAATACTCACCAGCTCCATCCATGCTGTTGCAAAAGTTAAGATTTCCTTCGTTTCCTTTGTGTGTGTGTGGGTGAGTAGTATTCCGTTCTGTTAATGTACCACAGCTTTTTCTCCACTTATCTGCTGCTGGGCACTTGGGCTGCTGTGAAATCTTCGCTAATGTAAATAATGCTGCAATGAACATAGGGCTGCATATATCCTTTCAGATCAGTGTTTCAGGTTTCTGCAGTTATATTCTCAGAAGTGGAAATGCTAGGTCATAAAGCAGTTCTATTTTTAATTTTTGAGGTAACTTCATACTGCTTTCCATAATGGTTGCACCAGTCTGCATTCCCACCAAGAGTACAGGAGAGTTCCCTTTTCTCCACATATTCACCAGCACTTGGTGTTTATTGATTTATTGATGATAGCCATTCTGACAGATGTGAGGTGATACCTCACTGTGATTTTAATTTCTATTTCTGTAATGATTAGTGATGCTCTGCATCTTTTTATTTGTGTAATACTCATCTGCAGGTCCTCATTGGAGAAGTGTCTGTTTAGGTTCTTTGCTCATTTTTAAATTGGATTGATTTTTTTATGACGTTGAGTTTTATAACTTCTTCACAAATTTTGTATATTAAGCCCGTATCAGATGTATCCTTGGCAAATATGTTCTCCCATTCAGTGGGTTGTCTTTTCATTTTGTTGATGGTTTCCTTTGCTGTGCAATAACTTTTTAGTTTGATGTAGTCCCATTTGTTTAGTTTTTCTTTTGCTTCCCTTACCCAAATAGATATATCAGAATAAAAAATATTGCTATGAAAATTTATTGCCTTTATTTTCTTCTAGAATTTTTATGGTTTCAAATCTTACTTTCAATTCTTTAATCCATTCTGAGTTTATTCTTCAATATGGTGTAAGAAGGTAGTCTGCATTCATTTATTTTTCTACATACTTGTCCAATTTTCCCAATAGCATTTATTGAGTGGACTATCTTTACCACATTGTATGTTCTTGTGTCCTTTGTCAAATATTAATTTACCATAAATGTATGGGTTTATTTCTGGGCTTTTTATTCTGTTCCAATGATCTATATGTCTTTTTATTCCAGTACCATGCTATATTTATTACTATGGCCTTTTAGTATAGTTTGTTATCAGGTAGCATGATTCCTCCAACTTTGCTGTTCTTTCTCAAAATCACTGTGGCTATTGGCTTGGTTTTATTTTCTTTGTTTTGTTTTTGTGTGTGTGTGTGTGTATGTGTTTGTGTGTGTGTTGGGGTTTTTTTTTGTACTTCCATATAAATTTTTGTGGTATTTGTTGTAGCTCTCTGAAATACATCATTGGACATTTTAATGTTGGTAATTCTTCCTATCTTTGAACACCATATATGCTTTTACTTATTTGTATCTTCTGCAACTTCTTCCTTCCTTCATTTCTTTCATTTTCTTCTTTCATTTTCTTCTTTCTTTCGTTCTTTCTATCTACGTGATGTTTATTATGTTGAGGTGTATTCCCTCTATTCACATTTTGCTGAAAGTTGTTATAATGAAAAGGTGTTTTGTTGCTCTTTCTGCATCTATTGTTATAACCATGTGATTTTTATTCCTTATTTTGTTTATGCTGTATCATGTTTTTTATGTGCAGATACTGTACCAAGCTTGCATCCCCGGAATAAATCCCACTTCATCATGTTGTGTAATCTTTTTAATGGATTACTGGATCCAGTTTGCCAATATTTTGTT
The DNA here is from genome assembly GCF_028538775.1 of Myotis yumanensis. Classification (NCBI taxonomy): domain Eukaryota; kingdom Metazoa; phylum Chordata; class Mammalia; order Chiroptera; family Vespertilionidae; genus Myotis; species Myotis yumanensis. The sequence continues at coordinate 100,627,625 of NW_027223752.1, forward strand.
GAGGATTTTAGCATCTATGTTCATCAGGGATATTGGCCTATAATTTTCTTTCTTTGTAAAGTCTTATTCTGGTTTGGGGATTAGCATAATGCTGGACTCATAAAATGAGCTTGGATATCTTCCCTTGTCTTGAGTGTTTTGGATGAGTTTGAGGAGAACAGGTATTAGCTCTTCTCTGAATGTTTGATGAAATACACTGTGAAGCCATCCAGTCCAGCATCTGCGTTTGTTGAGAAGTTGTTTTTTCTTTTAATCCTCACCAAGGATATATTTTCCAATGAATTTTTTTTTTAGAGAAGAGGAAAGGAGGGAGGGAGGGAGGGGAAAGAGAGAGAGAGAGAGAGGGAGAGAGAGAGAGAGAGAGCGCGAGGGAGAGAGAGAGAGATATCAATGTGAGACACACACATCAAATGGTTGTCTCTCTCACACACACACACCTCAACAGGGGGCAGGGGTGAACCTGCAACCCAGGTACGTGCCTTTGACTGGGAATTGAACCCATGATCCTTTGGTGCGTGGACCATAGCTCTAACCACTGACACACAATGGCCCGTGCTTCATTGATCACTTGTTTGTTTTTTACTGTTTTGTTTATTTCTGCTCTGATCTTTATTATTTCTTTATTATTCTCACTTTGTGGTGTCTTTTTTGTTATTTTTTTTGCACTAGTTCCTCTAAGTGTAAAGTTAGATGATGTATTTCAGATTTTTCTTGTTTCTTGAGGTAGGCCTGTAATGGTATGAATTTCCCTCTTAAGACTGCTTATGCTGTGTTCCATAGAGTTAGGATTGTTGTGCTCTCATTTCCATGTGTTTCAAGGTATCATTTGATTATGTCTTTGATCTCATTGTTAACCATTCATTGTTTAGTAACATGTTAATTAGCCTCCAAGACTTTCTATGTTTTGCAGATTTATCTTTTTCTTTTTCTGTTTTTCTTTTCAATCCTATATTATTCATTTTTAGTGTGGTCAAATAAATATAAGATTTAGAGTTTTAACCACAGTTAAGTATACATTACGTATATTGACATGCAATTCTCGCCACTGTGTATCTCCAGATTTTTATTTTTTTGCTTTTCGTTGCTTTTATTTCTCTGTTAATAAATTTATTGGGGCAGGGTGGTTTTAGGTGTGTACAATTAAGTAATAGATCACCTGTATATCAGTTTTTTTCTCAGTGACTTCCAGTTGTATACAGTTATGGTCAGATAAGATTCCTGATATGATTTCATTCTTCTTAAATTTACTGAGACTGGTTTTTATGTCCTAACATGTGGTGTATCCCAGAACATGTTGTATGTCCACTTAAAAAGAATGTATATTCTACTGCTTCTGGGTGAAATGTTCTGAAGATACCAATTAAATCCATTTGATCTAGTGTGTTATTTAAGGCTACTCTTTCCTTCTTGATTTTCTGTGTGGAAAATCCAGCCATTGATGCCAAGGTGGTATTAAAATGCCCTACTATGAGTATATTATTGTTTAACTCTCCATTTATGTACATCAGGACTTGATTTACACATTTAGGTGCTCTTATGTTGAGGAAATACATGTTTGCAAGGGTTATATCCTCTTGTTGGATTGCTCCCTTTATCATTATGTGGTGTCCTTCCTTATTGCTCAATATAGCCTTTGTTTTAAAGTCTATTTTGTCAGCTATAGGTATTACCTCCCCAGCTTTTTTTTCGTTTGTATTTGCATGAAATATCTTTTGCCATCTCCTTGCTTTTTGTCTGTATATCTTTCATTCTGAGGTAGGTCTCTTATTGACTGCATATATATGGTTCTTGTTTTCTTATTGATTCAGCTATCATGCCTTTTAATTGAAGCAGTTAAGCCACTTACATTTAAAGTGATTATTCATAGATATGTTTTATTCTTTTAACTCTGTTTCCCTTTTATTCCTTCTTGATAGTTCTTATACTAATGTTTGGTGGTAACACACTTCTTTGCTGTTTCTTGTCTGCGAAGCTCTTTATTTCTCCATCAATTTTAAATGACAGCCTTGCTGGGTAAAGTAGTCTTGGTTGAAGGTCCTAGCTTTTCATTACTTAGAATATTTTGTGCCAACCCCTACTGACCTGGTATGTTTCTGCAGAGAAACAAGCTGACAATCTTATGGGAGCTCCCTTGTAGGTAACTGACTGTCTTTATCTTGTTGCTTTTAAGATGCCCTGTCTTTAATCTTTGTTATTTTAATTATGATGTGTCTTGGTGTTGTGTTCTTTGAGTTCATCTCCTTTGGGACTCTGAACTTCCTGTACTTGTGTCTTTTCCTTCACCAGGTTAGGGAAGTGTTCAGTCATTATTTCTTTTAATAGGCTGTAGTCCCTTAATCTTTCTTTTCTCCTTCTTGTACTCCTATAATGTGGATGTTATGCTTCATGTTGTCCCAAAAGTCCCCTAAACAGTCCTCATTTTTAAAAATCATTTTTTTCTTTTTTCTGCTTTTGTCTTCTGTGACCTTCTCTTCCAAATCACTAATTTGATTCTCTGCTTCATCCAACTATTTATTTCCTCTAGTGTATTCTTCATTGCAGAGGTTGTACTCTTTATTTCTGACTGGATCTTTTATATGGCTTAAATGTTCTTTTTCATGCCTACTATCAGTTTTCAAGTTCCCACTGATTTCATCCATTCTTCGCCTAACTTCTATTAACATCCTTACAACCATTTTTTTTAAAACACCCTGTATCTGGTATATTGCTTGCCTTCACTTCATTTAGCATTTTTTCTGGATGTGTCTCCCGTTCTTAAATTCGGGGCATGTTTCTTTGCATTTTGGCTGCCTCTGTGTGTTTGTTTCTTTGTATTAGAATCCAAGTCTTGGTAGTGTGACTTTGTGTAGTAGGTGTCCTGTGGAACCCAGTGGCAAGGTTTTCTTGATCACCTGAGTTGAGTGCTCCAGGGATGTCCCATGTATGTTATGTGAACCTTCCTGTGGTAGTTGATTCTTGATGGCTATTGGCCCATGCATGTATTGAGTCGATGCTCAGGGTAGTTGGCTGGGACCACAGTGTACCCTGCCTACAGTGCAGTGTATGAGCTGCTGACAGGTGTTGACCAGGTGGAGTGCAGTTCATCTCAGCAGGTTCTGGTCCCTGCCTAGATCTCTCTTTGGATATGCCTCTTGTGAGGCTAATTGTATCCTGCTCTGATGTGCTTGGAAGCTGCCACTGGGTGTGTTGGTCCTGGGGCTTCCTGGGAGGGACTCTGGTGCTGAACGATGTCAGATGCTTTATGTGACTGGCCCAGGGCAATCTATTTGCATCTACAAAGCAATTCACAATGTGTGACAGCCTCTACCGAGGCTGAGTGAGCACAGGAGGGTCTAAGCAGGGCACCAAAGCTGGCTTTTACTTGCATTGAGCCTGGGGACAGGTCAGCAAAAGTTCCAGAGCACACCATGCTCTGCCTCCCTGTCTGCCTCCATCTGCTGGGTGCCTGTTAGTCTCAGTTAATGAAAGAGTCTCTGGAAGCATTCAAGTTGCATGAGATAGGTGCTCAGGGAGTCCCCAGGTAGAGGTGAGTGGTGTACACCAGATTGATGCAGGTTCAAGCTCAGTGTCAGTGTTGGGTCTGAGGCCACTCAGCAAATGTCCCAGGGTATACCAGGTCCAGCTGCCACCTGCTGGGTCCTCACACATCTTTGAGCAGTGTACAGAAGACACAGACCTGGCATTGTTTGTAGGAGGAGAATGAAAAAGTCAAAAGAGGCTGCTTCCCAGGATTTAAGATGTTTGGGATCTGTAGTCTGAGATCAGCCCTGTGAGCTTAAGGGCTTTGCAGAGGGTCTGTGGATTCTCAAAGGCCAGAGAGCTGCTTCCTGTTGTGGCTGATTCATGGGTCCCCTGGGATGCCACAGGGGAGCGAGAGCATGGCAGGATCATGCAGGTGTGATGCCCTCATCAGGTAGTGGAAAGTAGAGTCCCCTCATGGGTGGCTGATTTCAGCAGATTCATCCCTCGATTTCTATCCTGAGAGAACTGGAGCTCTCTCCAGACTTCCGATCACATGCATGCTCACTGGCTTCCTGAGCAGCACTGTCCCTGCCTTCTTTCCTCAAGGCTGGATGAGCCAGGCTGGCTGGAGTGTAGGGAAGGGAGGATAGAGGTCCATTTGGTGGGTCGAAATGCTGTTAGAATCTTTAAGGCTTAAATTTATTTTTTCTGTGTCTACTCCAACACTACAACTAAGCAGCCAAAGTGATGCTTAGCTCACTCTCAAGGAAGCACAGTACTGCCTTGTACCAGTGCCACACGTCACCAGAACAGTGAAGGGAACAACTGGAGGAAGAAGACAGGGCATTCCTCTCCCAGCAGTGTAACACCCTCACAGGCACGATTCTGTCTGGAGAGCTGACCCCTGCTGGAGCGCTTAAGGCTTTTAGGCACAGAGTGAAATTATCTGATTTATATTTTTTAAAGATCACTCTGATTTGTATTTTTATTTTTATTAAAAATTGTTTTACTACTTTAATTTTTTTTCAATTAGGGATGACATTCAATATTAGTTTCAAGTGTACAAAATAGTGGTTAGACATTTATATAACATATAAAGTCATCTCCTGATAAGCCTCGCATGGGATATCTTTGAAAAGGGTATTAATCCTATTCATGAGGGCTCCACCCTCATAACCTAATCAACCTCAAAAGACCCACCTTTTACTTATTTTTAATCAACCTTATTTGTGTGACATTCATTAATAAAATTGCATAGGTCGGGTGTGCAATTCTATAATGCATCATCTGTATATTGTATTGTGTGTTCACTGCCTTCAAGTCTCCTTCCATCACCATTTATCCCCCCCATGCCCTCTTCTCCCTCCCCCACCTGTCACCCACCAACCCTACCTCCTACTCCCCACATGCCACCCCCACCTGCCACCCCACACCCCACACCCTCAGCCCCCACCTGCCATCCCCACCCCCCACCCGCCAGCTCCCATCCCCCACCACTACCCCTCACCCCCACCTCCCACTCTTACCCCCCACCCCTACCCCCACCCGCCACCCCCACATCCCATACCCCACACCGCCCACCCACCCACCTCCCATCCCCCACCCCACCCCCCACTCCCCAGCCCCCACCCTCCACCCCCCTCCCTCCAACCCCCACCCCCCTTCCCCTGTTTGTGATTTGACATTTGAAATGATATTTGAGATGTGTCTTGAGAGCACGGGTAGGATTTAGACAGATGAAGAAGGTGAGAATGTGCTTAAGGTACAGAGAGTGGACACTCGGCCTGGAGGCAGGAGAGATGAACACTGGAGAGACCAGAGCATATGCCCCTCAGATGCCTGTGAGTGAGGGGTCAGGGCAAGGAAACAGAAGACCCTTCATGGAGGGAAAAGGCAGAAGGATAAGGGGACCAACCACAGAGTGGTCAGAGCAGGGAAGACAGGGGCCCTTCCATGGAAATGCAGGGCAGCGGGGACAGGGGACCACGGGAGGGGCCGATGGACAGGTAGGACAGGGAATGCTGAGAAGGGGCAGGGCTAGGAAACAAGGGCCCCACCATGGGGGAACAGGGGACTCTCCATGGAGGGGTCTGCTTCCCGTTACCTATCTCTACTTCCCTGTCCTCCCTTCCCTGGCCCCTCCATGGATGGTGCCCTAACCCCACTATCCTGCTCAGACTATGTGGGGTTCTTTGTCCTCCCTGCCCTGCTACCTCCATGGAGGATGCCCTCTCCCCGCTGCCCTGCCCTCTATTTAAGGATCTGTGCCAAAATCCTTGCTGTCTCAAAGTAGGGTTCCCTATCCTCCCAGCCTCTCCCCTCCATGTAGGGTTCTGTCTCCTCCCTGCCCTTCTCCCTCAAACTGGGGTTCCCTTTCCCCACTGCTTGCCCCCTCAAAGTGAGGTTCTCTGTCCCCCTGCCCTGCGCCCTCCATGAAGGAAACCTTCTCCTCCCTGCCCCTGACCCTCAAAGTGGGGTTCTCTACACCCCTGCCCTGCCCATCCATAGAGGGTACCTTCTCCTCCCTGCCCCTAAAGTTGAGATCCCTTTCCCCCTGCCCTGCTCCCTCAATGGATAGTTCTGTCTCCTCTCTGCCCTGCTCTCTCAAAGTGAGGTTCCCTTACCTCCTGCCCTCCCCCCTGCATGGGGGTTCCCTGTCCAACTGCCCTGCCCCCTCCCCATAGAGCAGCGGTTCTCAACCTGTGGGTTGCGACCCCTTTGGTGGTCGAATGACCCTTTCACAGGGGTCACCTAAGACCATCCTGCATATCAGATATTTACATTACGATTCATAACAGTAGCAACATTACAGTTATGAAGTAGCAACGAAAATAATTTTATGGTTGGGTCACAACATGAGGAACTGTATTTAAAGGGCCAGAAGGTTGAGAACCACTGCCATAGAGGGTTCCCGGTCTCCCCTCTCCTCCCTGCCCTGCCCCCCTTTAATTGGGGTTCCCTTTACTCCTGCCCTCCCCACTGCATGGAGGGTTTCCTGTATTCACTATTCCATCCCTCCATGTGCAGTTCCCTGTCCCCCAGCTCGAACTCCTTTCTGAAGGATTCCTTGTCCACACTGTTATGCCCCCTGCCTATAGGGTTTCCTGTCCTCTTGCACTGCCCCCTCCCAGGAGGGTTCCCTGTCCCGCTGCCCTGCCTCCTCCATGAAGGTTTCCCTGTCCACCTGTCCTATCCTCTCCATACAGGGTTCCCTGTCCCCCTGCCCTGCCTCCTCCATGAAGGTTTCCCTGTCTCCTGCCCTCCACCCTCCATGGAGGGTCCCCTCTCCTCCCTGCCCTGTCCCCTCCATGGAGGGTCCTCTCTCCTCCCTGCCCTGTCCCCTCCATGGAGGGTCCCCTCTCCTCCCAGCCCTGTCCCCTCCATGGAGGGTCCCCTCTCCTCCCTGCCCTGTCCCCTCCATGGAGGGTCCCCTCTCCTCCCTGCCCTGTCCCCTCCATGGAGTGTCCCCTCTCCTCCCGGCCCTGTCCCCTCCATGGAGGGTCCCCTCTCCTCCTCTTCCTTCCCACTCCATGGAGGGTCCCTTGTCCTTCCTGCCCAGCCACTTCTATTGAGGGTCCCCTCTTCTTCCTTCCCTGTCCCCTCCATGGAGGGTTCCCATCACCCTACAGTCCCCCCTCAATGGAGGGTCCCCTCTCCTTCCTACCTATCCCCTCCATGAAGGGTTCTCATCCCTCTACAGTCCCCCCTCCATGGAGGGTCCCCTCTCCTCCCTGCCCTGTCCCCTCCATGGAGGGTCCCCTCTCCTCCCTGCCCTGTCCCCTCCATGGAGGGTCCCCTCTCCTCCCAGCCTTGTCCCCTCCATGGAGGCTCCCCTCTCAACCCTGCCTGCCCCCCTCCATGGAAGGTTCCCTGCCCCCACTGCCCAGCACCCTCCATGGAGGGTCCCATCTCCTCCCTGCCCTTCCCCTCCATGGAGGGTCCGCTCTCCTCCATACCTGTCCCCTCCATGGAGGGTTCCCATCCTGCTACGGTCCCCCCTCCATGGAGGGTCCCTTCTCCTCCCTGACCCACCCCTTCCATGGAGGGTCCCCTTTCATCCCTGCCCTGTACCCTCCATGGAGGTTCCCCTCTCCTCCCAGCCTTGTCCCCTCCATGGAGGTTCCCCTCTCCTCCCAGCCTTGTCCCCTCCATGGAGTGTCCCCTCTCCTCCCTGTCCAGTCCCCTCCATGGAGGGTCCCCAGTTCCCCTGCCCTCCCTCCTCCATGGAGAGTCCCCTCTCCTCCCTGACCGGCCAATTTATGGAGGTTCCCGTGTTCCCCCTCCCCACCGCCCTGCCTGTCAATGGAGAGTTCCCTGTTCCCCATACCCCCTGCACTTCCCCCTCCATATAGAGTACTCATTCCCACTATCCTTCCCTTCCATGGAGGGTCCTAACCTCCCTGCCCTGTAACCTCCATGGAGGGTCCCTCCTCTTTACCTGTAACCTCCATGGAGGGTCTCCTCTCATCCCTGTCATCTCGCCTCCATGGAGGGTCCCTTCTCCTCCCTGTCATCTCCCCTCCATGGAGGGTCCCTTCTCCTCCCTGTCATTTCCCCTCCATAGAGGGTCCCTTCTCCTCCCTGTCATCTCCCCTCCATGGAGGGTCCCTTCTCCTCCCTGTCATCTCCCCTCCATGGAGGGTCCCTTCTCCTCCCTGTCATCTCCCCTCCATGGAGGGTCCCTTCTCCTCCCTGCCCTACCCCTCCATGAAGGGTCCCCTGCCCCACCTGTCCTGTAGTCTCAATGGAGTGTTCCCTGCCTCACTGCCCTGTCTCCTCCATGGAGGGTCCCCACTTCCCCTGCCCTCCCTTCTTCATGGAGCGTCCCCTCTCCTCCCTGCCCAGCCCATTCTTGGAGGGTTCCCTGTTTCCCTTCCCCACTGCCCTGCCCCCTCCATGGAGGGTCCCCTCTCCTCCTCTTCCTTCCCACTCCATGGAGGGTCCCTTGTCCTTCCTGCCCAGCCACTTCTATTGAGGGTCCCCTCTTCTTCCTTCCCTGTCCCCTCCATGGAGGGTTCCCATCACCCTACAGTCCCCCCTCAATGGAGGGTCCCATCTCCTCCCTGCCCTTCCCGTCCATGGAGGGTCCCCTCTCCTTCCTACCTATCCCCTCCATGGAGGGTTCTCATCCCTCTACAGTCCCCCCTCCATGGAGGGTCCCCTCTCCTCCCAGCCTTGTCCCCTCCATGGAGGCTCCCCTCTCGTCCCTGCCTGCCCCCCTCCATGGAAGGTTCCCTGCCCCCACTGCCCTGCACCCTCCATGGAGGGTCCCATCTCCTCCCTGCCCTTCCCCTCCATGGAGGGTCCGCTCTCCTCCATACCTGTCCCCTCCATGGAGGGTTCCCATCCTGCTACGGTCCCCCCTCCATGGAGGGTCCCTTCTCCTCCCTGACCCACCCCTTCCATGGAGGGTCCCCTTTCATCCCTGCCCTGTACCCTCCATGGAGTGTCCCCTCTCCTCCCAGCCTTGTCCCCTCCATGGAGGGTCCCCTCTCCTCCCAGCCTTGTCCCCTCCATGGAGGGTCCCCTCTCCTCCCAGCCTTGTCCCCTCCATGGAGGGTCCCCCCTCCTCCCTGCCTGTCTCCTCCATGGAGGGTCCACTCTCCTCCCAGCCTTGTCCCCTCCATGGAGGGTCCCCTCTCCTCCCAGCCTTGTCCCCTCCATGGAGGGTCCCCCCTCCTCCCTGCCTGTCTCCTCCATGGAGGGTCCACTCTCCTCCCAGCCTTGTCCCCTCCATGGAGGGTCCCCTCTCCTCCCAGCCTTGTCCCCTCCATGGAGGGTCCCCCCTCCTCCCTGCCTGTCTCCTCCATGGAGGGTCCACTCTCCTCCCAGCCTTGTCCCCTCCATGGAGGGTCCCCTCTCCTCCCAGCCTTGTCCCCTCCATGGAGGGTCCCCCCTCCTCCCTGCCTGTCTCCTCCATGGAGGGTCCACTCTCCTCCCAGCCTTGTCCCCTCCATGGAGGGTCCCCTCTCCTCCCAGCCTTGTCCCCTCCATGGAGGGTCCCCCCTCCTCCCTGCCTGTCTCCTCCATGGAGGGTCCACTCTCCTCCCAGCCTTGTCCCCTCCATGGAGGGTCCCCTCTCCTCCCTGCCCTGTCCCCTCCATGGAGTGTCCTCTCTCCTCCCTGCCCTGTCCCCTCCATGGAGGGTCCACTCTCCTCCCAGCCTTGTCCCCTCCATGGAGGGTCCCCTCTCCTCCCAGCCTTGTCCCCTCCATGGAGGGTCCCCCCTCCTCCCTGCCTGTCTCCTCCATGGAGGGTCCACTCTCCTCCCAGCCTTGTCCCCTCCATGGAGGGTCCCCTCTCCTCCCAGCCTTGTCCCCTCCATGGAGGGTCCCCCCTCCTCCCTGCCTGTCTCCTCCATGGAGGGTCCACTCTCCTCCCAGCCTTGTCCCCTCCATGGAGGGTCCCCTCTCCTCCCAGCCTTGTCCCCTCCATGGAGGGTCCCCCCTCCTCCCTGCCTGTCTCCTCCATGGAGGGTCCACTCTCCTCCCAGCCTTGTCCCCTCCATGGAGGGTCCCCTCTCCTCCCAGCCTTGTCCCCTCCATGGAGGGTCCCCCCTCCTCCCTGCCTGTCTCCTCCATGGAGGGTCCACTCTCCTCCCAGCCTTGTCCCCTCCATGGAGGGTCCCCTCTCCTCCCTGCCCTGTCCCCTCCATGGAGTGTCCTCTCTCCTCCCTGCCCTGTCCCCTCCATGGAGGGTCCACTCTCCTCCCAGCCTTGTCCCCTCCATGGAGGGTCCCCTCTCCTCCCAGCCTTGTCCCCTCCATGGAGGGTCCCCTCTCCTCCCAGCCTTGTCCCCTCCATGGAGGGTCCCCTCTCCTCCCAGCCTTGTTCCCTCCATGGAAGGTCCCCTCTCCTCCCTGCCCTGCCCCCTCCATGGAGGGTTCACTGCCTCCCCTCCCCTGCCCTCTCCATGGAAGGACCCCTTCCCCCTGTCCTGCCCCCTCCATGCAGGGTCTTCTGTTTCCCTGCCCTGTCCCATCACTCACAAGCTCTGAAAGGCATGTGCTCTGGTCCCCAGTGTTCATCTGTCCTGCCTCCAGGCCGTGTCCACTGTCTGTACCTGAAGCACATCTCACCATCTTCATCTGCCCAAATCCTCCCGGGCTCTCAGGACACATGTCAAATATCATTTCAAATGTCAAATCACCGAGTGATCTTTAAAAAATATAAATCAGATCCCCCTATTCTGGTGCCTAAAAGCCTTCATGCTGTGACAGCATTTTCAATCCACACTAGGGTCCCCTATGTGCCCCCCCCTCCCACCATCTGCTGTTCCCATCCAGCCTGGCTGTCCTTGCCCTGGGGCACTGCCTCTCCTTTTGGGGTGGCTTCCCCAGCTCTCCATGGGGCCAGCTCTGTCTCAAAAGCCACTATCAGTTTAAATATTTTGGGGAGCCCTTCCCTGAGCCTGCTGGGGAGTCACCCTGCTGGGGAGCTCCCACCCAGCCCTAGGGGGTACACCAGGCAATAGGTCACAGTACTAACAGAGGTCAGAATGGTAAGACAGGTCATAGAGGTAACCTAGCAACCCTGCCAGGTCAGCCATGTGGGCCAACCTCTCAAATTTTCTTGTGTTGTTTAAAATCAGTGAATAAACATTTATTGACACCAACACACCCAAGGCCCTCTACAGAAAGCACAGGAGGTGTGGCTCTCCCTGAGGTCCTGACCCTCCGTAACCAGGTGTTCTTGACAGTGAAAACTGGGTGGGAGGGCGGGTCAGAGAAGCCAGGGAGGGACTCCACTTGAGTTGCTGGCTTTGAGGCTGGAGGAAGGGATCAAAGGCCAACATTTTTGGGAGCCCCCAGGAAGCTGGGAGTGGCTTTGGCAGGGACACAGAAGGGAACTGTCCCATAAGGAATGGATTCTGCCACCTCCCCATGAGCAGGCCCCCCCAAGGCCTCCTGGGAGGAGGGCAACCCAATGAACCGCCTCGGGTTTCTGACCCACAGCACCTGGGATCCCACACTTTGTCCTGTGAACCACTGTGTTTAAGGTCATTGGTCAGGGCACCAACAGAAATCCTTTGTGTCCCTGTGGTTCCCTAGTCATAATAAGCTAAGTCTGTTTTCTTTGTGGCTCTTCCTATCTCCTGAAATAAAGTGTTGCCTTGGTTCTTGTTCACCTGTCTGTCCCTCAGCCCTTCTCAGCACCTGAAAGGTGACCTGTGAAGTCCCTGCCCCCGAGACCCAGGTAGACAGCACACACTTGATGAATGAATTCCTGAACAAAGAGCTCTTTTCTGATTTCATATTTGTAATAAACCTGATTCATTAACATGTACATACATATGATATCTTAATCCACTTTACGACATCCCACATAGATTCATGAATTTTTAAAATATCTTAATTTTTTTTTGTCAAAACCCGTGTCTCAATTTCTTGTTCAGAAATGCAGTAGCTGCTTTGTGACCTGCCTCAGGGAGGAGAGGGTTCTGACTGCAGACCAGGTTCACGCCAGGATGTTGCTCCTGTCCCTAGTCCTTCACAGGCCAGCCCTTTGGCCTCTGGTGGCCAGTTGACCCATGATGCGCCTTCACACCTCATCTCCTGTTCACCAGCCTGGTGTTGCTTCCTGCATTGGGTACACAGTGCAATACACAGATCCAGTAACATAGAACCCCACACCTGAAACCTATATGTTCATGTTGACCAATGTCACCCGAATGTATTTAATAAATAAAAATATTTTTTAAAACACACACATTAGTTATTTTGCAGATTGAAACTGGTTCAGGGAGATGAAGTGACTGGTCTGAGGTTCCCCAGTATTCCCACTGCCCATGATTCTGAATGCCCAGCACTTTCTTGTCTTTCTCCCATTAGACTTCAGTGGTCCTGCCTTTTAAAAATGCAAAGAAGCTAAAAAAAAACAGCAGGAAGCTTCAAACCTCCTTTTGAAAGCAAACTTTAAGTCAGCAGAGTGGAACATCTTCTCTATCAATGTTTCTTTGCTTTTTGTTCATTCATTTGCCAAATGTTTATTTTACAGACCTGTCTAGAACCAACCTTTTCAGTACTGGATCTCCCTCCCAGTAGGTGCCTAGGCCTGTGCTAGGACCAAAGAGTCCCCAGTGCTGAGTGGGAATTCAGCAATTACTTTTGAGTATAATGGCTTGAGTCAATTTCTGGGTCCTCTATTCTGTTCCATTGGTCTATATGTCTGTTCTTGTGCCAGCACCAGGCAGTTTTGAGAACTGTGGCTTGGTAATATAGTTTGATGTCTGGTATTGTGATCCCTCCAACTTTGCTCTTCTTTCTCAGGATAGCTGTGGTTATTCGGGGTCTTATTTTATTCCAGATGAATTTTTGGAGAGTTTGTTCTAGATCTTTGAAATATGCCATTGGTATTTTAATAGGTATTGCATTGAATCTATAGATTGCTTTAGGTAGTATGGATATTTTAATGATGTTGATTCTACCAATTCATGAACATAGTATGTTCTTCCATTTGTTTATGTCTTCCTCTATCTCTTTTTTCAATGTCCTGTAATTTTCCGAGTATAGGTCTTTTACGTCCCTGGTTAAATTTATTCCTAGGTATCTTAATTTTTTTGGTGCAATGGTAAATAGGATTGTTTTTTTTTCATTTCCCTTTCTGTGAGTTCATTATTGGTGTATAAGAAGGCCATAGAATTCTAGGTGTTAATTTTGTATCCTGCTACATTGCCAAATTCATTGATTAGGTCTAGTAGTTTTTTGGTGGGGTCTTTGGGATTTTCTATGTATAATATCATGTCGTCTGCAAATAAGGACAGTTTTACTTCTTTCCCAATTTGGATGCCTTTCATTTTTTCTTCTTGTCTGATCGCTATGGCTAGTACTTCTAGTACTGTGTCGAACAGGAGTAGTGAAAGTGGGCATCCTTGTGTTGTTCCTGTTCTTAGGGGAAATGGATTTAGTTTTTGCCCACTGAGTATAATATTGGCTGTAGGTTTGTCATATAGGGTTTTTATTATGTTGAGGTATGATCCCTCTATTCCCACTTTGCTGAGAGTTTTTATCAAGAAAGGGTGTTGGATTTTGTCAAATGCTTTTTCTGCATTGATTGATATTATTATGTGATTTTTGTCTTTCAGTTTGTTTATGTGATGTATCACATTTATTGATTTTTGGATATTGAATCATCCTTGCCTTCCTGGAATAAATCCCACTTGGTCATGGTGTATGATCTTTCTAATGTATTGCTCAACCCGATTTGCTAGGATTTCGTTGAGGATATTAGCATCTATGTTCATCAAGGATATTGGCCTGTAGTTCTCTTTATTTGTGGTATCTTTATCTGGTTTTGGGATTAGGGTAATGCTGGCTTCATAGAAAGAGCCTGGAAATGTGTGTTGCTCTTGAATTTTTTGGAATAGTCTGAGGAGGATAGGTTTTAGTTCTTTGAATGCTTGGTAGAACTCCCCTGTAAAGCCACCCAGACCAGGGCTTTTGTTTGCTGGAAGGTTTTTTTATCGCTGTTTCAATTTCTTCGGTATTTATTGACCTATTCAGGTTTTTTGACTCTTTTTGGTTGAGTTTTGGGAGCTTGTATTTTTTAAGAATATGTCCATTTCATCTAGGTTGTCCATAGAATTTTGTTGGAATAGAGTTGTTCATAGTATTTTTTCATAATTGTTTGTATTTCTGTGGGATTGGTTGTTATTTCACCTCTTTCATTTCTGATTTTGTTTATTTGGGTCCTCTCTCTGCTTCTTGGTGAGCCTGGCTAGAGGTTCATCAATCTTGTTTATCCTTTCAAATAACCAGCTCTTGGTTTGTTGATCTTTTGTATTGTTTTTTTTTAGTCTCTATGTCGTTTATCTCCACTCTGATCTTTATTATTTCCTTCCTTCTCCTTACACTGGGCTTTTCTTGTTGCTCTTTCTAACTCTTTGAGTTGTAGGGTTAGATAATTTATTAACATTGTTTCTTGTTTTTTGAGGCAGGCCTGTAGAGCTATGAACTTCCCTCTCAAGACTGCTTTCATTGTGTCCCATAGATTTTGGTTTGTTGTGTTTTCATTGTCGTTTGTTGCCATGATGCTTTTTATTTCTTCTTTGATCTCTCTGGTAACCCAGTCATAGTTTAATAGCATGCTATTTAGCCTCCAGGTGTTTGGGTTTTTTTTTATTGTTTTTATTGTAGTTGATTTCTAATTTTATGCCATTGTGATTTGAGATGATGTTTGATATGATTTCTATCTTCTTGAATTTGAAGAGACTTTCCAGTGACCCAATATATGGTCTATCTTTAAAATGACCCATGTGAACTTGAGAAGAATGTATATTCTGTGGCTTTGGGGTGAAATGTTCTGAAGATGTCAATTAATTCCATCTGATCTAGTGCATCATTTAGGATTGATGTTTCTTTGCTGATTTTTTTTGTTTAGAGGATTTGTCTAATGGTGATAGTGGGGTATTAAAGTCCCCTACTATGACTGTATTGCTATCAATCTCTTCCTTGATATCCTCCAGAAGTTTTTTTTATGTATTTGGGTTATCCTGTATTGGGTGCTTATATGTTTACCAGAGTTATATTTTCTTGTTATATTGCTCCCTTTAGTATTATGAAGTGGCCTTCCTTATCCCTTGTTATGTCCTTCACTTTGAGATCTAATTTGTCATATATAAGTATTGCTACCCCAGCTTTTTTTTCATTTCCATTTGCCTGAAAAATCTTTTCCCATCCCTTCACCATCAGTCTGTGTGAGTCCTTTTTTCTGAGGTGGGTTTCCTGTAGACAGCAGATATATGGGTCATGTTTTCTTATCCACTCAGCTACCCTATGTCTTTTGATTGGGGCATTTAATCCATTAACATTTAAAGTTATTATTGATAGGTATTTGTTTGTTGCCATTTTTATTCTTTACGCCTGTGTTCCTTCTTCATTTCCTATTTCTTCTTTTTACAGCAGACCCTTTAGCATTTTCTTGCGTTGCTGGTTTGGTGGTAATAAACTCCCATAGTCCTTTTTTGTCTGTGAAGCTCCTGATTTCACCCTCAATTTTGATTGATAGCCTTGCTGGGTATAGTATTCTTGGATTCTGGCCCTTCCTTTGCATGAATTTGTATATTTCATTCCATTCCCTTCTTGCCTGATGTGTTTCTGTTGAGAAATCAGTCACTAGTCGGATGGGGGATTCTTTGTAGATAACTTTCTGTCTCTGGCCACTTTTAAGATTCTTACTTTGTCGCTGGTGTTTGCCAATTTAATTATAATGTGCCTTGGTGTCGGTCTTTTGGGGTTCATTTTGTTTGGGACCTGTGAGCTTCTTGGATTTGTGTGTTTTCTTTCCTATATCAGGGAAGTTTTCTGTCATTATTTCTTCAAACATGTTTCTATTCCTTGCTCAGTTTCCTCTCCTTCTGGCACCCCTATTATGTGGATGTTGTTTCATTTCATGTTGTCCCAAAGTTTCCTTAGGCTCTCCTCCTGTTTTTTAAGTTTTTTTTTTTCCTAGATGTTGCTGTGCTTGGGTATTTTTTCCTACCTTGTCTTCTAGCTCACTGATGGCAGTCCTCTGCTTCTTCTAGTCTACTGTTGATGCTTTCTATTGAGTTCTTTATAGCAGCGATGTCATTTTTCATTTCTTCTTGGTTCTTCTTCATTTCCTCTTGGTTCTTACACATATTGTTGAATTTGTCTTCCATTCTTTTCAGCCACCTTATGACCATTTCTCTGCATTCTTTCTCTGACATATTGCTTGCCTCCTTTTTGTTTACTTCCTTTTCTGGTGATGCCTCCTTTTCTTTCATTTGTGGGCTATTTCTTTGTCTCCCCATGATCTCTCTTCTCTGGGTGTCTGGTTATGTAGCTCTTTCTCTCCGTCCAGCTCTGCACACAATTCTCCAAACATCTCTTCTGCACATCCTTTTTCCCCTGGCACTAAGCAGCCAGCGCACTGGTAAAATCTGAGGCTGCCTTTTTGCGCCCAATCCAGCGATGGGATAATTTTTAGAGCTCCCTTCTGCCAGCAGCCCTGTGGATCCCCTTCCACACTTACGGATCACCTGGCCCCAAAGGCCGCGGGCTTTGTGGGGCACAGACTTCCCCGACATGCATTCCTCTCTCCAACCTGGATTGCAGTCCTCACCTTTCCCTATGGGGAGAAAATACAACAAAACAAACAGCTAAACCAAAAAGCACAAATAAAAAACAATCAGAAAAAAGGGGAGCGGAATCTGTAGGGGCAGAGCTCAAATACAGAAAATAAAGTTAAGGAATTGGATGAATAGGGGAAGGACCATGGTGTAGTATAGAGAATGGAGAACAAGAATGAGTGGATAAGAAGAAAAAAAGTTTTAATTATTTATTTTTTTAAAAGGAGAATAGAGAAGAGAGCAGATAGGCCTGAATTAAGGAAGTGAAACTAATTAAAAAATTAGGAGAAGAAAAGAGAGGAGAGAGAGAAAAAATGAATAGCAAAAAAAAAAAAAAAAAAAAAGAGAAGGGGAAATGGAGTAGGAGTAGGGAAGAGGAAATTAGATATATGAATAAGCCAAGAGAGACTACAGTAATAATAACACATCAATAAAGCAGATAAAGAAGACCAATTTTTAAAAAGAGATCAAAAGAATGAGAGAGGAAAACTAAAGCAGGAAAGAAGAAGAAAAACAGGATACAAAAGGGAGAATCAGGAAGAAAAAGCTGAAAAAAAGAAAAATAAATTAAATAACAATTAAAAATAAAATAACTAATACTAAAATTTTTTTAATTTAAAAGAAAAAATAATAAGTGTTATTTGCTTCAGCCATATTTTAATACCCCAAAGGGGCTAGTTTAGGACCCCACTCTTCTGTTCTAGCTGCCAATTCTGGGCTTCCTGTTAGGTAGTTATGTGCTGACCACTGTCAGGCACTGTCTTTGTGTTGAAGCTCCTAACAATCCACTGCTCTTATGTTTGTGTCTGTCTCCACAGCCTTGGCTGCAAGAAGGTGGGACCAATCAGCCAACTTTGCCAGTCTGCCAGCTCTCAGTCTTAATCACTTGCTTTTGTTGATTTTTAGAGATAAAGGGGAATGGAGAGGGAGAGAGAGATAGAAACATTGATGAGAGAGGAACATCATTGATCAGCTACCTCCCACACACATCCTCACTGGGAATTGAGCCCACAACCTGGGCACATGCCCTGACTGGGAATCAAACTGGAGACTTCTTGGTTCCCAGGTCCATGCTCAACTGCTGAGCCACACCAGTTGGGCCAATCTTTCATTTTTCAAATACTCTCAACATCATTTTTACAAAAGACAGACCAGCCTTACCCCAATTAAGTAAAGAAGCACATATTGCAGAATAAGCAAGTTTGCCTCAAACAAGATCTTTAATGACTTCTATTGACCACCCTCCATGTCTCCATTGTGCTGCTGAGTAGCGAGAAGTCAGTATTTGAGACTCCTCAGGTCATCAGTGTACAATCAATAGCATTTATTAAACAGGAAGCTATCACCCTTCATGTCTGTATGGGCAGTGGAGGTGAGGAGACAACAGGCAATGGCTCTTTGCTATCAGGGAGGGTGTCCACTATCCCATCCCCCTTCAGTCCCTTGTATCCCTACTGTGCATGGGATGGCAGCAGTGCCAAGGACACCAGCCAGCTTCCTGATTAGTTGCCAGCAGAATCACCCCTGTCTGAAAAGAAGGTCACCTGCAATCCAGAGCGTCCACATTCTTCTGGGAACACATGGCCCCCTGCCCATCGCTTAACAAGGTCCTTCAAACAAAGCCACTTCAGCTGCACACTCTTACAAGCTGTCTGTTAAGATACACAGTGGGGAAAAAATGGTAGCCCTGCCACTTTCCAATTATACAGTTAAGGATTCAAACTGGAAATTAGGTTGATAACTTCCAGCACTTTTGTCTCACAAATCAATGGACTTGCTGTTTTCCATGCATTTGTTCAGTATCAGCACCAACTAATCATTGAAGATCTTTATTAATCTCCAAGAAAAATGGTGCTGAAATATTTCAATTGTTAGTTAATTTTCTTGACTCTTATGATTCATCCTGGAACAATTGAGTGCCATGTACACTGATGGGGCAAAAGCAATGGCAGTACCTCAACCAGATCAAAGAGTGGCACCAAACTGCATTAGTAGGAATTGTGTTCACTATCACACACTCGTCATGAAAAGTGCCAGTTTCAGTTAAGAATATTCTGAACAGCCCTGGGTGGGTGGCTCGGTTTGTTGGAGCATTGTCCATACACTGAACGGTGGTGGGATTGGTTCCCGGTCAGGGCACACACCTAGGTTTCAGGTGAAATCCCTGGTCAGGGCACGTGCAGGAGGCGGCCAATTGATGTTTCTCTCTCAGATCAATGTTTCTCTCTTTCTCTTTCTCTCTCTCTCTTCCCCTTCCTCCCTCTCTAAAATCAATAAACATATCCTCGGGTGAGGATGTTTTCTCAATCACAAAAAAGAATATTCTGAATAAAGCAGTAGCCATCATTTGTTATTAAATCTTGACTATTGAAAATTCATATATTTATAACATAATGAAATTGAATGTTACAAACATTACACATTTGTATTTTAAAGTAAATGGGGGGAAAGTAGATGAGATCACATTTTTGCAAAATTTCGCAAAAGAAGAAATTCATGACGTGGAATGTCAATGTACTAAATTAAATAAAGCGTAGCCCAGAAAAGAAAGAGTCAGAAAATAGGAAAGGGAAATGCATGCACATAGAGTCTGCTGGCAACTTGATCTTGGACTTCCAGCCTCCAGAACCATGGGAAGTAAGTCTCTGTTTAAGAAGTAATGTTGTTCTTCTGGTCAAGATGACAGAGCAAGAAAGCACTCTGTTCACCTCTTCCTGTGATTCCAGCAAAATTACAAATAAATGATCAAACAGTAGTTCTTGGAAACCACCTGAAGACTAGCTGAAGAGAACTTCTATAACATGATCTAAAGCAGAAGCCACGTTGAGACTGGAAAGAGGGGCAAAGACGAACAACAGCTGGTTCCCCACACACCTGTGGCAGGTAAGAATTGGGAGGGATATCCCAGCAGTGAATGTCCCCACTGAGGAGCGAGGGGTTTCAGCCCCAAATCAAACTCCCAGCCGACAGCACCAGTGTCAGGAAAAAGAGTTCCCACGGTGGCTGGTTGTGAAAATCAGTAGGAACTCAGTCCCGGTGAGATGGAGGGCTGCTATAGGCCCAGGCATCCTCCTAAAGAGCTTGAGCACAGACACACCTGCTCACCAAAACCCGTCCAAATTCCAGTAAAGGGTCAGGAGTTTGAAAGGCACCAGGCACATGTGGGAGGGACTGAATTGTCCGGCTTCAGGGCGAGGTTCAGTGGAGCAGCTTTCTGCTAGAATAAAGTGATGGCAGGACCCATTGTTCCTTTGTGAGCCCTCTCCCTCACCTCCCACATATACACAGCCTGCAGTTAAAGGCTGGTGCCAAATGTGAGTGTCCATTAACCTGCCCCACACCGGTGGTTCTCTTGCCCCACCCAATTCATAGGCCTGCCAGAATCTCTTTCAGAAGTTAACCCAAACAAGCGACCAACCTGGGCCCACACTATGCAGTTTTCTAAAATCTATCACGGGTTCGTAAATCCCAAACAAGCAACAGCAGACCTCGGCAGGCCCTGTACCTTTTGCTAAGCAGCCCTAGTGGTAGCCAGCCTCAGTTCACAGCACAACCACTCCCGGGTGCCACTAAACCCAGCAGAAGCAACAACCAACCACAGATCACGTTGTAGTTCCAACCATGTGGCCCCAGGCCAAACACAAATAGGGGCTGACCTGAACCTGCACCAGAACCCCTCCCAAAAGGCTCTAGTATCAATATGCCTGGTGGCTGTCTTCAGACCACACCGAAGCACCACCCACGTAGCGCCAAAAAGGAAACACCAAAAGGTGAACATGGCCGGCACCAGCCATGCTCAAATGAATCCCACTCAAATTCCACACAACAGCTGTCCACTGTAGTGATGACAAGTCTTCGAAAGCAGTAACCCTGAGTGTCAGTTCCACCAACACATGTGCCAACAGCAATCGGGGCTCAACTACCACAGGAGAGCACACAAAATCCACTGGTGGGACACCCTTGGAGATTTGCTTAGGAAATCAGGGAGACTGTGCCACTAGGACTCACAGGACACCTACTACATAAGGCTGCTCTGCCCAGACCGGAACACGTAGCAGATCTACCCAATATATAGAAAGAGACACAGGGTGGCAACCAAAATGAAGAGAAAAAGAAATATGTCCTGAATGAAAGAAAAAGACAAAACTCCAGAAAGAGAACTCAACAATGGGGATAAGCAATCTACCAGATGCAGATTTCAAACACTGCTCATAAGGATGATCAGCAAACTTAGGGGAAGAACAGATGATCTCAGTGAGAATTTTAACAAAGAGATAGGAAATGTAAAAAAGGAGACAGAAAACGTGAATGAGAACCAGTCAGAAATAAAGGGTACAATGACTGAAACGAAGAATACATAGGAATCAATCAACAACAGATTAGATAAAACCCGAGGACTGAATCAATGATATGGAAGTCAAAATAACAGAACACACACAAAGAGAACAGAAAAAAGAACTCCCCCCGCCTCGCCGAAACCTGTTTGGCTCAGTGGATAGAGCTTTGGCCTGTGGACTGAAAGGTCTCAGGTTCGATTCCGGTCAAGGGCATGTACCTGGGTTGCTGGCGCATCCCCAGTAGGAGATGTGCAGGAGGCAGCTGATCGATGTTTCTGGCTCTCTATCTCTCTCCCTTCCTCTCTGTAAAAAATCAATAAAATATATTTAAAAAAAAAAAAAAGAACTTCCCCCTAAAATGTGTGTGGTTTCAGGGACCTCTGGGGCAACATCAAGAGTAACAACATTCACACCACAAGGGTAAAAGAAGGAGAAGAGAGTCAACGGATTAAAAACCTACTTGCAGAAATAATGATGGAAAACTTCCCTAACCTGGTGAAAGAAATAGACATACAAGTCCAGGAAGTGCAGAGTCCCCCCCAAAAAAAATGAACCAAATGAGGCCCATGCCAAGACACATCATATAATTAGCATGCCAAATGTTAAAGACAGAGAATCTGAAAAGCGCACTAAAAGAAAAGCAGATAGTAATGTAAACCAGAGCTCCCATAAGAACATTAGCTGATTTCTCAACAGAAACTTTGCAGGCCAAAAGGGATTGACACAAATATTCAAAGTGACAAATATCAAGGACCAACAATCAAGATTACCAAGCAAGGCTATCATTTAGAATCAAAGGAAAGATATAGATCTTCCTAGATAAGAAAAAACTGAAAGAGTTCATCACCACCAAACCAATATTATGAGAAATGATAAAGGGACTTCTTTAATAAGATGAAGAAGAAAAAAGAGGTAAAATATAAATAATAAAATGGTAATAACTATATACCTATCAATAACCCTAACTCATAAATACAGAGAACAAACTGATGGCTGCCTGATGGGAGGGGGGTTGCATGGAGTGGATGAAAAAGCCGAATGGATTAAAAAGCACAAATGGACATTTATGAAGCAGTCGTAGGGGTGTAAAGTACAGCTTAGGGAATACAGTCAATAATATTGTAATAACTATATATACTGTCAGATGGGTGCAGCACTTCCCAGAAGGATCACTTTGTGAGTTATAGAAATGTCTAACCACTATGTAACACATCTGAAAGTAATATAATATTGAATATGAACTGTAATTGAGAAATTTTTAATTTAAGTTAAAAATGAAGAAAATAAATAAATATTTTTGTTTAAACCACTCTGTCGTATTCAGTGTAGCAGCCTGAGCAGATAAAGACATAGAGAATACATAGGATGGGACAGTATACATATTTTTGGGGTTGTAGGGGTAGTGACAAGAGAAGATGAGGAGATGCAACATTAAAAAGATGATACATTTTCTAGAGTTGATGAAGAATGTGTATTGTCAGTTAATGAAGCAAAAGAGGTCAGGAGGAGGATAGAGAATATTTTAACCTGAACCCAGCTACACTTCTTAAAACAGTAGAACTCAAAAGACAATCTCAAAATCAGTGAGCAAGTAAGATGATCACCTACAAAGTAAGGATTATTAAAATGATGGCATGATTTTCAATAGCAATTACAAAAAGCATATTAGATGCTTTAGGTGATCATCTTACTTGCTCACTGATTTTAATCCTCAGATGAGGATTAAAAAATAAAACAATAAATAAATAAATAAAATATTCAAATGAAATATTTGAACACCCACATTCATTGCTACATTTTTTTTTTTTTTTGCAATAGCCAAGAGAAACCCCAATGTCCATCAGCAGATGAAAAGGTAAAGAAATGTGGTCTGTACAAACCAAGAGCTTTGAAAACAAGGAAAGTGAGTCACACGAGGATGAGCCTTTAGGACATTATGTTAAGTAAAATAAGCAAGTCACAAAAGAACAAATACTGTTATGATTCTACTCACGTTAAGTATTTAAAGTAGTCAAAGTCAAAGGTAGAACATAGAAAGGTGGTTGTCAAGGTCTGGGGAAGAAGGTAGGAGAATTGGTGTCTAATCTGTATAGAGATCCAAGGTTGAAAAATGACAATTTTCTAGAAATCTGTGACACAGCAATGCAAATGTAGTTGACACCACTGAAGTGTACATGTAAAAATGGTAAAGATGGTTTTAAAAAAAAAGAATCATAAGCATACATTTCCATAACATAGATTGTGAACAGATTTGTAGATATAACACCAAACACCAAAGCAACACAAGAAAAAAATAAATAAATTGGGCTTCATTAGAAGTTAAGACTTTTTTCCTTCCAAAGACACTCTCAAGAAAGTAAAGGACAGCCCACAAAATGGGAGAATCTAGTGGAAACCATATCTCTGGGAAGACTTTTACCTAGAATATATAAAGAACTCTTACAGCTCAATAATAAAAGCCAAACCAACTAAACGTAGGCAAACGATGAGGGCACATTGTTCCATAGAAGATGTACACGTGGCCAGAAGCAGAGAAAAGATGCTCAACATCAGGGAAACGCAATCTCCATGCGCACTGAGATGCCGCTCCGAGTCACGAGGGTGGTGACAGGTCGGTCCTATGTCACTGGGATTTCCCCAGGATGCCAGGGCTTCCTCCAGGGGATTGATCCACGCGGAGAAGGAGGAAGTCTCTGCAGCCAAACCTGCCTGGTGCCTCCCAGGCTGTCCCAGTTCCTGGTGTGGGACCTGCACTCAGTACCCTGACCTTCCCAGGTGCACTTTCCTCACAGAAAAACAGGGGAAAAGAACTCACTCCCAGGCTCTCTAAGGGAGGAGGTAATATTACAATATTACTCCTCCATCCCCCCATTCGCAGCCCCACCAGGAGCTACAAGGAAGAGAAGCAGCAGAGAGCGCTGAGCACACAGGGAACGCCTTCTCCATATGAGCATCGTGATTTCCCTGGAGGAGTGATGGGAGGGCATTGCTGTTTCCACAGATTCTACTTCAGTCACTAGGAGCGCAGTCCTGCTTCCTGCCTTATGCGCTGCCCTCCAGGGTGTCATGTCAAGTTTATTTTCCATTAATTTATTACAAACCCAGTTCATTTTATTTATGTCTGCAGAACTGCCTGTAATAAGTTTGTAATAAAGAAGGTTGGCTGCAGGGAAATATGAAACACTTCTTCCCTTTTCTCCCCATTGCACCTACCGTAGTATTTTCCAAACGCTAATGTGCAAATCTCTCCAGGATTCCACGTACCCCGTGGACTTGGCCTCGCCCACGATTGAAGCAGCAATAGGCCTCCAGTCGGCCCCACTGTGCAGGTTCCAGGGAGATTTTGGGGTTCCCAGGGCTCCGAGGTGGGGGCAGCCCAGGCTCTGCCTCCCCCTGGGAACTGTTCATCCAAACAATGACTCAAAGGCAGAAACAGCAGGCTCGTGAGGACAGGCGCAGAGACACCTGGGGCCAGGTGAGAACCTAATGACAGTGACAGGGCACACAGGGGTGGAGCAAGTGTGTTCCCTTCAAACACAACTCAGTGCTCCTGACACCTTGGAGGAGGGGGAGTGGTTAACCTGTTTCACCACCAAGACCCTGAAAGCAGAGAATTTGCAGGACTAATTCGCACCAGCGACTGAGGGTCCAGGCTCTGGCCGTCACCCACACATTTGCATCCAGGGCCTGCCACCTATGCAGGGACACATCGGGGCTCATGGGGAGGATGCTCACCCGGGAGGGGAGGCGGCTTCTGGACCAGCCCCACGACACATAGAGTCTGGCACAACCTCCAAGCCCGTATCTCTGTTTGAGACCCAGCTGGACAGGGAGGGGGCAGCGGCCCGGGAAAGATGGGCCCAGGTGAGAAGTCTCCTCCACAAAGTGCCCAGGAGGCTGGGAGAGTGGGTGCTGCCCGCCACACGGGACAAGGGAAGGCAGCAGAGGACCTGAGGGCTGACCTGCGATTTTGTGGGAGGGGGTGAGGGCCCTGACATGAGTCCATTCTCGCCCGAGTTATTTGTGGGGGCAGCAGAGGGCCAGGCCTCCTTTCACTGCACAGCTTCAGCCCCATCCCATCGCTGCTGCCGGACCACCGCCCGGGGCCACAGCTTTGCATGCTGGGTGGGCTGGGGCCTTGCTTGGGAGCCTCAGCCGTCCCACCCAACCTGAGCACAGGGCAGGAATCAGACTTGAACTTGGGGAAGAGGCAATGGCCAGGAGGCAGGGGTGAGGGCCAGGGCGTGGCCACATGGGAGCAGAGCTGGACAGGCAGTTCTGCAGACAGGGGTCTCCTCCTGGCTCAGCTCCGTCCCTCACTGCTGGCTCATCTCACTCTTACATCCGGGGTCGGGTCCCTGCTTTGTCTGTGTGGTCGGTAGCAGTGCCCACAGCCGGTGACAGGGCCCTTCCCTCAGCCTGGATCTCAGCTGCCACCAGCCCTGGGGCCACAGGCACCTGGGCCCCTGCCGCCCCTGCTGGTCGAGCTTGTGAAAGGGCCCCAAGGTTGTGAGTAGGACCTGTTTCCCACGCGGATGTAAATCTGCGTCAGCATCTATCACACAAGAGTCCAGCCCTGGTTGGGAGGGAAGGGACAGCAGTCGTGGGCGTCCTTGAATCCCCGTTGACCCTGAGCCCCGTCCCCCAGCCACAGCACAGGGGTCCTCCTCCCCCAGCTGGACAGGATCGTCCCACACAGAAATCCCCCAAGGGACTTGGTATCCTCCCCACCCTTTGCCATTCCCCGTGTACCCACCTTTAACAGGCTTGTCGCCATTACTCTCCTGCCACCCCCTGGTTCCAGACTCGCTTTCAATTACTCTCTGAGACAGAGGATGCTCCTTCTGCAGGAGGCCCATGGGGGACAGGTGCCCCTGAGGCCCAGCCTTTCCCTCTTGGGTCAGGGCACAGTCTGGCCTTGGGAGCAGAAGTGGTGGGAGGGGTCCCTGGGGATTGGAGAGCTCTGTGCTCCCAGGAGCAGGAAGAGGTCCCTGTCAATCAGGAGGAGGGACTGAGGGTCCCCTGTGGATGCAGAGCTCCCAGGACCTCCCGCATCCTCCCTTCCTCTCAGGTCCCCTCTCCAACGAGCAGCGCAGACCCGACTACAGACACAGCTGCCCCCAGAGCATTTTCAAACAAAATTATCTTTATTCATAACAGACCCACAATGTCCCAAAGGTGCTACTCCTACCCCCACCCCCACCCTAATGGTCCTGCCCTCCCTCCTACCCCTACCCCAGACCCACCCCCACCCTAAGGGTCCTGCCCTCCCTCCTACCCCCACCCCAGGCCCACCCCCCAACCTAATGTTCCTGCCCTCCCTCCTTCCTCCACCACAGTCCCACCCCTGCCCTAAGGGTCCCGCCCTCCCTCCTGCCTCCCACCCTCCCATGTCAGTGGAACAGCAGGATCAGCCCTGTGATGAGAAGGAGCCCTTGGCTCCTCTGGGGGACAGCCAGGCCCCATGCAGTCTGGGCCCCTCGGGGTGCTGGCAGTGGGGGGCACACCCTTCTGCTCCATCCTGGCTGCAGTGCCGCTTCCTCCCACTCCCTGGGTCAGATGGGTCACACTTCCTCTTGCGAGGCTGTGAGGAGGGCACCAGCCCCAGAGCCAGTGCTGGCCGCCCACAGACCCCGAGGTCGGCCCCTGGGCGGGGGGTCTTCTCAGCATGGACGGGGCCTCCCCCCAGAGCCAGCTTCTGAGACTTGGATGCTGCAGGTGCAGCTCGGCTGAGGCCTCGTCTCTGAAGGGACTGGGACAGGGCCGCGCCCCGGGGCCCCCGACCTCCAGGGCAAGCCATGCCCGAGGCGGGGACAGGACTCAGAGAGAGTGCGCAGGGCAGCAGGCGGCCGGGAGAGGCCCAGAGGAAGGCCAGGCTCCTGAGGTCCTCGTCCTCCTCACGGGGCCTGTCCACTGGCCCGTGAGTCTCCCTGACAGGAGAGGCCTCTCTGGGGACGCAGGCCTCCCTGGGTCCCAGTGCACAGTCAGCAGGCCCGTGGCCCTGGGGAGCAGAGGCGAGGCATCGAGCCCGCAGTGGTGGATGCTCCTGACGCCCCACAGAGACAGCAAAGGCCTGGGGCCTGGGCCGGTGGGCGCCTGCTGGGCCGCGCCTTTGCTGGTCCTTGAAGTCAGTCTCTGGTGGGCAGGCTTTGTCACTGACCTCCAGCTGGGGGACACGGTCACGCCTCTGGGCATCTTGGCGGGTCGCAGACTCAGAAGGACTTGAGTCCCACAGGGGAGCACCGTGACTTGGGGGTGCCTGCACGTCCCCCTCCTTGGAGGCCAGGACTCGCTTCTCTACCAGCTGGGAGGAAGAAGGGACAGTGACTGGCGCTGCTCACGTGTGAGAGGAGGAGGAGCGTGGGTGATGGGACAATGGCACGGGGGGGGGGGGGGGGAGGTGACACCGTGACTGGAATCCACCGCAGTCATGTGTCTCTCCTCTGTCCCCTGTGCCATATTCCCAGCTTTGTGGCCCCTCCCCTTCTGGGTCCCACCCCCTCCTCTCTGTAGCCCTCTCCTTTCTGTTGTCCTGCCCTGCTCCCACCCAGGACTGGCCCCTCTGCATGCGGTGCCTGCAGGCAGGGGTGGCGTGGACACAGGCATGTGTGTCCTGCTTCTGGGCTGCTCCCTGCCCTGGTTTACCTGGGTGTGCCCTTCCTGGCTCCCTGAAGGCCTCCCACCCCCGATCAACCTCCCTTCCTCCCTGACTCACTAGGCCTTTCCCTCCTCTAACTCCCCTGGGGTTCCTGGGTGCTATGGCTCACTTTGGGACCCCCTCCCATCTCCCTAATGTCCACCCTCCCTGGCTCACCTGGGCAGCAGTAAGCCCTTCTTCCTGCTCCAACTCCTCAGCTAGGGCCAAGGGATCCTGCTGTGCGTCTGGGGAATTCATTTGCTTCAGGAACTGGGAGTCAATGACCTCCTCCACCTGGGACAGAAGGAAGCGGCTGTTAGCCCCTTGGCAGGGAACAAACTGGGAGTCATGGGGCCTGGAGCACAAGTGGGAACGCCAAGACCCACCCGGCCTCCTGCACAGGCGGGTGTTTTACTCCATCATGGTCATCAGGTGCACACACACACACACACACATACATGCACATACACATACGGGCACACCCACATGAACACACCACACACACCACACACACACAAAGCGCACACATGCACACAGACACACACACACTCATGCATCCAGCTCAGGAACAAAGAGCTGAGCCCAATCCCATCAGCCTGGGAGAACCCGAGTCTAGGTGCTGCAGCGCCTCCCTCTGGGATCTTATAGACCCGGAGCTGCCAGCCAGCCCACCTGGGTGACAAAGTCTTCCTGGGAGCACAGCTGGTCCAGGTAGCTCAGGAGACCCTCATCCTGCAGCCACTCCATTTCTTCATCTTCCCATCCTCCACCTGGCGCCCCCATGGGCAGCTCATCCATGATGTCCATGTCCTCCTGCTCAGCCTCAGGGGGGATCCCATTGCGGGACTCGGTCTCCCGGGGTAGCGGGGCTGTGTGGGCGCACTGGGCGCTGGGTACAGCCTTCCTGGTAGTGCGCGCTGGGCAGAGAGGAAAGAGGAGGGAGCGTGAGGGGATAAAGCTCCCACCTCCAGGGCATGCGATGCTGAGGGCAGTATTGGGGGCATTAATATGGGTGTGGGTGGGTCGGGGCCACCGGAAGCCTGTGACTATGTGAGGGGAGAGGCCAGAGGGGAGCACCCAAGAGAGTCATGTGTGAGGACGTGTGGAGCCACCGAATCTCCAAGGGCCCCGCAGCCAGCCCGCTTCTCAGCAGACTTCATGTGGGGCCTTTGACAGGGAGCGGGGAGAGGGGATGAGAAAGTGGACCAGGTCCAGACCCCATTTAGACAAAGGGCGGCTCTCAGGGCTGTTTCCCTTGAAAGACCAAAGCCCCCCTGAAGGAGAAGGGCTGGTGTGGGTGGGACAGTGACCTGCCCTAGGCCCTGTTGCCTTTGGCCATGGGCTTCTGGGGGGAGTGTGCTGGCCTACCTGGCTGCCCGCCCACCACTGGGGCTGGGGGCCCCCGAGGATTAGGTCTCCATGGGGCAGGAGGGGGCTGGGTCTGCAGCCCCTTCTTCAACTGCAACTTCTGAAACTGCATCTGCTCCTCCACCTCAATTTCCATGAACCTGGGGGTGAGGGGGGCACAGCTGTGCTGAGAAGGAGGCCCCGGGAGCCCAGAAAGGCAGCAGCGGGTGGAGGGATGGGAGAGCCAGGGCCTTGGGGCTGTCAGGGCCCGGACACTGGGGAGGCAGGAGGCTGGCTGAGCACCTTCCTGCACAGCCCCTCTGGCTGGAGTCTGCCCATGGGGCGGGCACCTTCTCCCCAGCCTGTCCTGAGCCTTCATGTCCAGCCCAGAACGGGTCAGGGTCAGAGGAGGGGGGAGCTCCCGGGAGGTGGGACAGAAGCCCCCACACTATGAAGCTGAGGGAGAGGCTTCCCCAGGAGAGAAGGGCCTCTGGGCTGCGGGGACTCCGTGCTGAGTGACAACCTCCCACCACCCTCCTTTCTGATGAGACCTCACAGCTGGACCCAGCCCAGTAGTCAGCCCCACCCCCACCCCCAGCTGTGGGGACCAAGGATCCTGACTCACTTTTCTGCCATCTCAGAATAGACCCTCCGGTCAAAGTTGCTCTTGTTCTGCCATTCCTGCATGGCCTGCCCTATTCCCTCCTCCAGCGTCATGGTGGGCCTCAGGTGGGACAGGGACTGGAGCACTGACCTGTAATGCCTCAGGGTCAGTCATGGCTGCAGCCTGGCCTCCACCCACCTGCCCAACCCAGCTCAGTGGCGCCAGGTTCCTACCTCCACCCGGCAGGACTGAGCACCGGCAGGTGAGGGAAGAGGCATCTGTGTGCAAAGACAAGCCTTCCAGCTGCAGTTGTCACGGCCTCACATTCACACCAGCCCATGAACCAGGACTGGAGGCTGACCCTGCACTCACACTCATCGCTGGGACCCCACCCTCAGACCTGCCCTCCAGCATCCTGGGATTAGCCAGCCTGCAAGTCCCTCCCAGCTCCTCTGATGTGAAAGCTCCAGGCACGCCCCCTGCCCTGCCCAGTGCACTCACATGAGGAAGCAGCAAAGAGCTCCCGCATCAGGACTCTGGGGAAGGTGCCCCCGGGCCAGGGCCTTGAAGCACTGCCAACGACGGAAGTCCTCATACACACTCTTGGGGTTACAGGCGTCATCCAACGAGGCCTTGGACTTGGAGGCGGCCAGGCCACCCTCCTTGGAAACCGTGTGTGGCCGTGGCCCTGGGTCCACTCGGGGGATGATGGAGGCCAGCTGGGCAGCTAGTGGTGGAGCTTGAGGAGGAAGGCCGGGACACCAGCCTCCATCGCCAGCCTGGGTGCCCCCAAAAGTCGAGGCGGGCATAATCGTCTCCACCACAGTGGCTTCCAAGAAGAGGGGTGCAGGACACACAGCACTCCCACAGATGGCCCCTGGAGCACTCATGTTGAGAGGGGCCTGAGTCAGGACAATGGTCTGAGTCTGGGAGGGCTGTGGTCGTCCCCCTTCTGACCTGACCTGGTCCATGATGTTACAAGCCCCAGGCCCAGCGGGGCCTTGATCAGCATCTCCTGCCACCAGAGGTGTCCTGGGCAAAGCAGGCAGCACCAGGGGGTGGCCAGGAGGGAATGACGGGGTCCTGAGGGGCGGCAGGTGCTGCTCCCAAGGTGGCTGGTGTGCGGGGCCAGTAGTGGGCGGGGGAAAGGGCTGTGCCGTGAAAGGAGTCATGGAGGGACCGGCCTTCAGGGTCACATCCACTCCCAGCGCTGCAGATGCTGTTGAGACAAAGGAAAGGGTGAAGAGAGGAGGAGAACCAGCAAACAGCACTGAGGCGCTCTGGGCCCCCTGTAGCCACTGGGGAGTCAGAGCAGTGAGTCTCCCAGGGGAGGGCCATTCGGATGGGCAAACTGCTGAGGTGGCAGCTGTCCTCAGGTCATTGTCAGGCTCTGACCTCCAGTTGGGATTTATTCCACTGGAGAGCTTGCTCCCCATCGCCAAGGCTCCCTGACCACTGTCTGCGAGGAGAAACGGCCCCAGCCAGCACTGACCCTGAGAGCTGCCCTAAGGATTCCCTGGCACCGACCCTGCCAGCCTCAGGGCATGGCCCTGGGCAGCAGTCTGCTCTGGGGGCAATGACCCCAGGCTGACCCACTCCGGTAGTGACCTTCTCCAAGGTAAGTTCTAGGTACCCAAAGGGCCTCTGAGAACAGGCCGTGTCTGAAATATCAGGGCCCCATCTGCCCCTCAGTCTTCCCTTTTCTCAATAAATCACCCCCTTTCTGTCCTGGGCTTGCACAACAACACAGAAACACTCGAGTAATGTCTCTCCACAAGAAGGCACAGGGACCCTGATCTGACCCTTCAACACACTGACCAGCATGCACATGTGTGTCAGAACCAACAGTGAACACTCAACATGGGCCAGGTCCTGCCACTCGGCCCCAGCGCTCAGACCAGTGATGGCAAACCTATGACAGGGGTGTCAGAGGTGACATGCGAACTCATGTTTTTGGTTGATTTTTCTTTGTTAAATGGCATTTAAATATATAAAATGAATATCAAAAATATAAATCCTTGTTTTACTATGGTTGCAAATATCAAAAAATTTCTATATGTGACACGGCACCAGAGTTAAGTTAGGGTTTTTCAAAATGCTGACACGCCAAGCTCAAAAGGTTCGCCATCACTGGCTCAGACTAATGGTCCCTCAGGAGCTTGTCATTTCACAGCCAGCAATGGCTGCAGAGGGTTAGAGAAGAGCCACGGAATGGGTCAAAGTGGGGCTGTCAGTAGGGGTTTCCAGAAACTTCCATAGCTGCTGTCCTGTTAGATGGGTGGTGGGACTGCAGACTGTGTGGGGTCCTTCACCTTCCAGCTCCCAACAGTGGAAAGTGAAGGCCCAAGTAAGAAGCAGGTGTGAGCCGGTGACAGTGGGACACAGTTGCCTGAACACATCCCTGCTCAGAGGAACTCAAGCAGACCTAGTCCAGGAGAGCAGGCTACATACCGCGTGCCCCTAATTCCTCAGGACAGGCAGCCTCGGACGTTTACTACTGACACAGACCATGGTCTTCCTGCCCCTGTGCACCCCCATTCCCCTTTAAAAAAGAATCCGCCTTCACAGACTTTCTATGGAACACCACGCAGGCTCCACACCTGTCTTCTGTCCCTGAAGCAGAAAACCCCTCATCTCAAAGGTAAAGGTAGGGCAGAGGGTGCGCCATGAGATGCTCGACAAGAGGAAGTCGGTCTGAGGACCTGGGTGGCCACAGGGGGAACGACAGCTCAGGGAACCGGGCCCTCTCTTGGTGGAAGTTACCCGGCCCCCCTGCCCCTGTGGAATCCAAGCCAACAAGCAGCTCCCTGGGCTGAGGAGGAGCGAGCTCTGGGCTGGAAGCAGGGGAGAAGCTCTGGGCTGCAGCAGTTGGAGGACCTTTCAGCCCAGCCCTCGGGGAGGACATTTCATTGTGGACTTGGCCACAGACAGCCCCATTGGACAGCTTTCTGGCTAAGACCCTCCCACAGCCCCCTCTAGCTCTAGTGAACTCAGGTCAAATCCCTTAGAAAGATACTGCAGGGCAAGCTCCAGGTGCCCGAAGAACAGCACACAGGACTAGGCTTTCCCGTGACCACCCTGTGCCACCCCCTCGACATCACCCACTACTCCCCCCACACACGTGGGAGTGGCTTGTCTCCCCTCTGGGAAGAACCCACGTGCCTGCTGCTGTCCTTTCTCCACACCGAGGCATTTCCCTGAGCCACCCTGACCCACCTCTAGGAGCCCTCCTGCCAGTGTCCTCGCAGGTTCCCAAGGGCTCTCAGCCTCCCAGGTGACAGGTGCTTTGAGGTCCAGTGCTCCCTCCCTCCCCTACTTCAGTCAAACCGTGTTTCCCCAGTG
Organism: Myotis yumanensis; assembly: GCF_028538775.1. NCBI lineage: Eukaryota > Metazoa > Chordata > Mammalia > Chiroptera > Vespertilionidae > Myotis > Myotis yumanensis. The sequence continues at coordinate 100,660,443 of NW_027223752.1, forward strand.
TCACAGTTTAACCCCAAGTTTTGAGGGGCATCTCAGTGTTTAAAACATCCCCCCTCCAATCTATAGTCTTACCTCCTACTGAAGCCATCCCCGCAGGCTCATTCACTGACCACTGCTGCCTAGTAGCCTCCACAATGAGAAAAGTCAAGTCGAGAATCCAGAGACTGACCTGCTCCAACAGCTGCTCAGCATCCAGTGGAGGGAAGGTTTGGATTTAAACTGTAGAATGTAGGGCTCCAGACATTCTGCAGCGGGGGAGGGGCCGAGGACCAATGGGCTGGGTTGGGGGTGGGGGGCCATTCCATGGAGGGCTCTGATAGGTAGGCCAGAACCCGCAATTCCTTTCAAATTTAAAGTTACAAATTTAAAGACACACTAGCAGTAATGACCTTCTCTAAGTTCTAGGCACCCAAAGTCACCTGATGTGCCCTTTATTTCAGTTCTTGATCCATCACCCTAGTTCTGGGTCCCTCAACCTGCTTCCTATCTGGTCTTGGTTGACTTCAACACAGACTACACTTTCTGAACAAAATTCAGAACACGCAGCCTGAAGAAATAATGGGAACTTATGGCCATGCCTGTTCTAACTGGACCTATTCTTTGCCAGTTTAAACTGTCTTCTCCAGCTGGAACATATCACTCCTCGCCCCCTGGATGGCAAGTGTTCATCCTCACTTCCCCTCACCTACAGCTATGTTCTCTTTTCTGCTCTTGAAATCCTAAATATTAAGTATCTGCTGTATGAAGACAGTATGCTACTTATTAGACAAAAAAAAAAAAAAAAAAAAGGTAGCATGGAGGGGGACAGTATATTTTTGTGAAAGCTTAATTATTTAGAAGTCTTTACCCTGCACTATTTTACAAGCCAGTTGGAAAAGAAATGGAAAAATAAAATCATAAAGTAAGAAGGACATCACTAAGATACTTTTGTAATTTGGCTAGAGTTTCTTGAGTAAGATAAAACCAACTAACACTTTGATGACTAAAAGTCCAGCTATTAGTTGTCTGTGTTATTTCTGATATCTAAGAATTTATCCATAGTGAGACACAGGAAGTTTTCTTTCCTAGAGTATAAATACTTAGCACATCACTGAGTATTCCTAAAAATTGTGAGAAAACTCCTTTTAGTGATCAGATGTTTAAGTAGTGACCATAGATTGGAAAATATTGGTTCTATAGTGATTTCCAACGTCAGTTGATGCTCTGAATAAAATAATTATATAAAGCTCATATTACTTAAATTGCTTTATACAATTGTTTCTGTAATTATTATGAGGAGATAAGATAATCAAATATGGCCCTGGCTAGGTGGCTTAGTTGGTTGGAGCACCATCCCATACACCAAACAGGTTGCGGGTTTGATTCCTGGTCAGGGCACATACCTAGGTTGGTTGTATACCCAGTCAGAGTGTGTACAGGAGGCAATCGATCATATTTCTTTCTCCCTCTCTCTTTCCCTCTCTTTCTCTGTCCCTTTCTTTATACATATCTTTAGGTGAGTATTTTTTTAAAAAGATGATCTATTATGGATTTAATAGGTTCATCAAATATTTCATATTTTTTTGTTGTTTTGTTTTTTGGGTTTTTTTTTGTTTTTTTTTTAGTCTTCAACAAAAGGGATTTTTCTTTTCTTTATTGATTAAGATATTACATATGTGTCCTTATCCCCCCATTCCCCCCACCCCTACACTCATGCCCTCACACCCCTGTTGTCTTTGTCCATTGGTTAGGCTTATATGCATGCATACAGGTCCTTTGGTTGATCTCTCCCTCTTACCTCCGCCCTCCCATACCCTGTCTCTGAGGTTTGACAGTCTGATCGATGTTTCTCTGTCTCTGGATCTGTTCGTTTGGTTTTTTTTTAAATTAAATATTTATTGTTCAGATTATTACATTGGTTCCTCGTTTTTCCCACCATAACTCCCCTCCACCCAGTTCCCACCCCACCCTCCGCCCTCACTCCCCACCCACTGTCCTTATCCATAGGTGCACGATTATTGTCCAATCTCTTCCCTCACCCCCCACACCCCTTTCCCCCCTCAAGAATAGTCAGTCCATTCCCTTTCTATGTCCCTGATTCTATTACAATTCCCAGTTCATACTGTTCATCAGATTATTTATTCACTTGATTTTTAGATTCACTTGTTGATAGATGTGTATTTATTGTTCATAATTTGTATCTTTACCTTTTTCTTCTTCTTCCTCTTCTTAAAGGATACCTTTCAGCATTTCATATAATACTGGTTTGGTGGTGATGAACTCCTTTAGTTTTTTCTTATCTGTGAAGCTCTTTATCTGACCTTCAATTCTGAATGATAGCTTTGCTGGATAAAGTAATCTTGGTTGTAGGTTCTTGGTATTCATCACTTTGAATATTTCTTGCCACTCTCTTCTGGCCTGCAAAGTTTCTGTTGAGAAATCAGCTGACAGTCGTATGGGTACTCCCTTGTAGGTAACTGACTTTCTTTCTCTTGCTGCTTTTAGGATTCTCTCTTTGTCTTTTGCTCTCGGCATTTTAATTATGATGTGTCTTGGTGTGGTCCTCTTTGGATTCCTTTTGTTTGGGGTTCTCTGTGCTTCCTGGACTTGGAAGTCTATTTCTTTCACCAGGTAGGGGAAGTTTTCTGTCATTATTTCTTCAAATAGGTTTTCAATATCTTGCTCTCTCTCTTCTTCTGGCACCCCTATAATTTGGGTGTTGGTACGTTTGAAGCTGTCCCAGAGGCTCCTTACACTATCTTCGTATTTTTGGATTCTTTTTTCGTTTTGCTTTTCTGGTTGGGTGTTTTTTGCTTCTTCCTATTTCAAATTTTTGACTTGATTCTTGCGATCCTATAGTCTGCTGTTGGGAGTCTGTATAATATTCTTTATTTCAGTCAGTGTATGCTTAATTTCTAGTTGGTCCTTTATCACAACATCGAGGGTCTCATTAGATTTCTTGAGGATCTCACTACATTTATCGGCGGTTTCTAGAAAATTCTTGAAAAACCTAAAAAGTGTGGTTTTCAACTCTATATCCAGTAGTTTTCTTTCCTCCATTTCTGTCATTTGTGTCCTGTTTCTTTGTCTTGGCATTTTTTATGTTTCGCTGTGTTGATAGTGTGGCTTTCTGTGCTAAGTGTCCCAATTACCTGAGGTAGACACTCTTGGTGCATCCCCTTGTGGGCTTTGTGCACAGTCTTGTTATAGTTAAGCCTTGATTGTTGTAGGTAACACTGGGAGGATTTGACCTCCAGGCCAACTGGCTGTGAGAATCAGCTGTGTCTGCAGTGGGAGAACTTCTGTGCTGAAGACACCCTTATGGGGCAAGACTTGCTCCAGTGGGGCTTTGGTGCTCACTGAGTCTGCCCCCTGAGTGTGTCCCTTATAGATCTGAGGAGTTGTAATTGGATAGTCCCACTCTGACCACTGGGTACACTGGCTCTTGGATCTAAGGAGGTGCTAATCTAGCCTCTGCCTGCGGCTACCCAGCAGAAGCCAGCTGTAAAGCAATGCAAGTTGCCCTGGGGCCTTGGGGCAGCTGCAGTTTGTTAAGTTATTTTCATATTACAAAGGGCCGGGCCTTTCATATTCAAAAGCCTCCATGCACTGCTTGGGCGGGGCGGGTCCCAGGGGATCGACAGGGCGGGCAGAGCGAGCAGTATGGGTGCTCTCAGTCCTGCCTTCAGAGGTCCTGGCAATCACTGCGAGTGCCTCCGAGAGAAAGCTGCCCTCGAGTTCCGAATGATGCCAGACAGTCCCGTTTCTCCCACATGAGTCTGGGTCCCCAGAGACTCGCCCAGAACTGGAGCTCAGAGCTTGAGACTCCCTCCTGATTGAAAAAGACAATCGTGTCCTCAGCCGCCATCCCTCTCCGCATGCACCTCCGCACCTTTGTATTTTCCTTCCGCACTGCACCTCCTCTGAGTCTCGGTATGCTTTTCTCTTTCCTTCTAGTTGTAGAACTTCCACTCAGCCAGCCTTCCTGTGGTTCTGGGTGATGTCCGTTATGTCTTTTAGTTGTATTTTTGAAGTGGTTGTGCAAGGCAGCAATCTCCGGTGTTTACCTATGCCACCATCTTGGTTTCTCCCTTATTTCATATTTTTAATTTTATGTAAAACATGAATGCATATTCAAATATTTTCCTAGAAAGTGGCATAGAAAAAGCTGACTTAGGAGAAGATAGTTTGGAAGTTAGTATTAAGTTTATAAAAGCTTTGTTTTGTTATTTATTTTGTTTTATTCTGTGTCCCATGGGGATAGAGAAGTATGAGTTTATGAGGAAAGACAACTATTTCCAAGTCAGTTGAACATTTTATTTGCTTGAACTTATTTATTGAACTCAGAATTTGAGTGGAAAAAGTATCAAATTTATGTAGAGGGAAATATTTTTAATGTGATTTTTAATGCAATTTTGACAGAGATGAACTAAAGTCACTGAACACTGATTAAAGCTATCCTTAATCAGATTAGTAAGACTTCTGAATTCAAAACATAATTGGTAGCAGAGTCTCAATGGATGAAGTTCACTCTTTTCCTCTTCATACTGTGAGATTAGAGTGTGGTTGTGGTTTAATTACTTTGTACCAGGTATAGCTTATATATCTCTCCTGGAGAGAAGGTCAACACAACAAGAGCATTTTCTAGTGGAAATTTATCTTAGCAGAGATAATGAAAGCACATGTAACTTGGGTCTTAATATTTTATTAACATTTTATTTGTGTCTTAATTTAATTGATTATTATCAGACTAATAATTTATAGTTTACTATTAATATTTTATTAATGATTTGGATGAGTACATTTCTGGGAAATTGGTTATACTTTCTTATTGAAACAAAGGTGAAAAGGGGGTGTTTTAGTCCATTCAGGCTGCTATAACAATACCATAGATGGGGTGGTTTATAATCAACAGAAATTTATAGTCCAAGATCAAGGCACTGGCAGATTTGCTGTCTGGTTAGGGTGGTTAATAGACATGTTCTGATATGTTTGATTTGTTCTCACATAGAAGGAACGAGGGAGCTCCCTGTGGTGTCTAAAATGAGGTCACTAATCCTGTGGTCTCCACCCTCATGATATGATCACCTCTCAAGGTGCCACCTTCAAATACTGGTATAATAATGTTAAGGATTATGTAAATTTTGGGGAACATAAGCAGAGGTTGGAGGTGATTGGTTTTTAGATGCTTCCTCCAGGACAAAGTGTTCCACTTTTTGCTCTGCTGATCGATCTCTCTCTGTTACCTACCATCTGCTGCACATGTATCTGGACGTGTACCTGTAAAAAAGCATATGGGAAAGAGAAAAGTTAACGTACTCAACCGGTGAGGTTGGAGGACATGTGTCTGCAGTCTGGTCAAATTTACAGCCACCTGCTGGAGCACAGGGAGCCTGTTAGAAGGGGGTTTCTCCGGGCTCTGTGTGCAGACCCCCTCCCTCCACGGATTGTCCAAATGTTACCACTATGGCTGCAGCGAAGTTAAGTCTTTTCTTCCTAAACCACTTCACTGGGCATACAGGGCATATGCTCGTGCAGTTGTATGGATCCACTTTTTCTTTTACTATAAACAGACTGCCTAGTGAAATTAAACTCAGAAAGTGATCCTTAAGCTCACTCACCTCTTGGCAGAGCAAACTGTTAAGCTTTTAACACACACTCTGTATTTTCTTTATAACCGATTCTTGTGCTGTAACTTAGGTTTTTGTTTGGAGTTAACATTGATAGAAAGCTGTATATTTTTCCCACTACTTTTGAAACATTTTTTGTGTTTTCATTTTGAGCCTCATTTCCTTCTTCAAATTTAAAAATAAAATTATTGCCTATAATGATGTTTCTTTCAGTGTCTTGATGGAAATCTATTGTCAATTAAATATTAAACTTATGCCTCTAAATCAATACATATTAAAGTGCTACATAAATGCTAAGTAAACATGAGAAAGGAGTTACTACCGTTCAGACCAGGGGTGTAGTTTATGTGTACTCATTCAGTTGCATTTTGTTAATTAGGTGGGGCTATTCCCTGCTCATATCTTCCCATTTTTAAATTCATAATTCTTACGGAGATGTTTACAGGAGATAGTGGACTGGCAAGATGTGAAGTTAGATACTTCCTAACCTTATCTTCCTGTTAGCTGCTTCATGGCTGATGAGCCATTCTCCATCCATCCATCCATCCACCTACCCTCCTACTTACCCATCCATTCAACAAAGACTTTGCTTTCTTCACCTCCTATCCCTGAAGTATGAATATTATTATCTTAAATTTGTGTGATCCATTATAGATTCCAAGTGCTTTCAGATCCACTACCAGTTTTGCTCTTCATAATCTTGAAGTGTTCTGAAGAAATTCCTTTTTATACATGAAAAACAATGTGGCTTGAAGTCATGTGCTGGTATAGTGTGGAGGTGGTAACCCCACACACATCCTCCATCTTCCTCCTCTCCTTTTAGGGCAATGGTCGCCAACCGGTGGTCCTTGAGTTCCAAAGGAACCTTTGGAGCAGTGTTCACCAACCGGTGGTCCGTGGACCACTGGTGGTCCATGAGGTCCAAAAGGTTGGCAACTACTGTTTTAGGGTGTCTTCATTGCTCTAGTCACACTGTCTCAGTTGTGATTTCTGCACAGGAACGTCAATTGGAGCCACCCAGCTCCTGCACAGCAGTCACGCTGCCCACCAAGCACCACTCACATATTTATCAGTCACTTCTTCTGTTTCCAAGTTATGGGGATCCAAAAATAATTAAGACCCAACCCCTGCTTTTCAAGAACGCAAGCTCCTATGAAGGGAGCACAGATAAACAAAATTGCTATCAAACAAAAGGAGTCAGGTACAGAGGAGGGAATGACTAACTCGGCAGTGAAGGAGGCTTCACAAGGAAGTGGCTTTCAAGCTGGGGTCTGAAGGCTAAGAATCATGTAGAAATGGGAAGGAAGGTGTTCTGGGCCAAGCCACCATCCTTGGGAATTGTAGCTGTTGGGAGGAACAAGAGAATAATAACATTACCCACAGCCACGCCTCCTGAATGTCTTTATAAAGCATTTGAATAAGAGTTCTTTTGGGAGGCGGTGGGGGGGTGGAGGGTACAAAATGATCAGTGGGGTTGCCGAGCTTGCTAATATACTCATGTCTCAGACCACAGGCGCATAATGAATAGTGGGTGTTAGATTCTAAGTCTGTGAACCAGTTGCCATGTCTGATCTATCTTCCTCTCCCAAATTACTGTAAATCCTCTTTTCCCTTTTATTCTGCTGGTTTGGTTAATCTTCAACCCGCTGTTCCAACATCAAAAGGTCTGGTTTTTTCAGAATAACCTTCCTCCACCCAGCCTCCTCTGCTAATCTTATGACATTTATTTAGAAAACAATTAGTTGTCTTTGTGACTGATCTCCTTTATTTTTTCCCCTCATTCTTGTTCTTGCTTGGGTTAATGGGGGTGTCCACGTTACAGCTACTGAAAGGGCACAGAAAGTTCAACCTCTATAAAGTCCATTTCAGCAGCAGAAAAATGTGCAGCATTTATCTTTCCAAGTCCTAGAATTGTCTTCAAGATGTGGAAGCGGATGCTAATTAGTGGTGATGGGGAAGAGGCCCCTCCAGTGGTCTCCCTGGGAGCCAGAGACCTCTCAGGTGGGGAGTAGCTTCTTGACAATCAGGAATGGGTTGGGGGTTCCTTCAATTCTCCTGCCTTTGCGGAAATTGAATGGAAGAGGCAGAGTGTTGTAGCATGAACCTGGGTTTACATGCTATTCATTTATTCACTTATTCACCAATATTTTTTACCCCTCCCTACTGTTTGTCAGGCAATATAAAACAGATCCATGATCCCCCTCTTCAGGAGTTTACAGTGTAGTGGATGTAGTTATCCATTCAGGTAGTGGGACTGCTGTTCCAGCTGGAAACATATGCAACATATGGGTTTAGGCCTGTTGTTGCACTCCCATCCATAGCGTGGCTGTGCATGCAGCCTTGCTCTGTGCGCGCTGTGGCACCGGCCTTGGCCCCTTCTGTGTGGTTCTGACTACATGTCATTTTTCTAGAATCATTATCTAGAATCTAGAATGATTTAAGTGACATCTTTGCTTGCTGTGAAACACTGGTTTGCTAATTAGTCAATTGTCACCAAAAAGTAAAGATAAAATATATAATCATATCTAAAATTGAACTTGCCGAAACCGGTTTGGCTCAGTGGATAGAGCGTCGGCCTGCGGACTGAAAGGTCCCAGGTTCGATTCCGGTCAAGGGCATGTACCTGGGTTGCGGGCACATCTCCAGTAGGAGATGTGCAGGAGGCAGCTGATCGATGTTTCTCTCTCATCGATGTTTCTAACTCTCTATCTCTCTCCCTTCCTCTCTGTAAAAAATCAATAAAATATATTTAAAAAATAAATAAATAAAAAATAAAAAAAAATAAAATAAAATTGAACTTGAAAAGTATTTTCCATTTCCCCATTCTGTTCCTGTACATAACTTAAAGTTGGCATTACTTTAGATGGAAGCTTGAAGCCAAACTACTTTGAAAAGCTAAGGCTATGGATAAAGAAAACAGCTGTTACTTTAGAGAAAAGGTAAATAAAACCAAAATATGTTATGAAATGAAACGTAATATAATGACAGTAGTACTTGATAACTTGCCTGGTCTTCCTATGACCTCTGGGTGTGGGGGGCCCTCCAGAAAGCCAGCTGATCTTGCTCTCCTAACCACGGCTTTCCAAACTTCAACACGGATATAAACCATGTGCCAGGTTCTGATTCAGTGTGCCCAGTGCAGCCTCTAAGATGCTACCACTCTTACCAGCTGGTGGTCAGTGGGCCAGACTGTTTCAAGTGAGGCTCCCCACTGCACATCAGAGATGGGAAGACTTTGACTCTAGCTACTTGCATACACCCTAAGCCACACTGTCACCACTCGTGCCAACAGGCTAAGAGCTGCTACTTTCTCCTTAGATTTTTAACTTCTCAGCTTAAGAAAGCTACCTCGAGAATGTATTTTCACCTTAGTCAAAGCCTAGCTTCAAGAGAAGTGGCTGGATTAGTACATTTAAGTGTTGTGTGGAGGGATATTGCTTGTCTTTTTCTAGGTGAGTGTTCACTTGGTTACACATTCATATAATTAGAATATTTATTGTGTACATCATAAAAATCTCTTCATAGCCCTCAGAGATCCTCATTGTGGATTTTTGGTTCCATCACTTTAATCTGCCCTAGGCCACCACACTGCATGTATTTCTGACCCAAAAAAACAATTTCAGGGAACAACAGAAATATTGCCCTAGTTCCAGTTTGCACTTGATATTGAACTACTTTTTTATACTGTTTATTTTTAAATAGAGTGTGACTATTATAAACTACAAAGCTTGCACATTTTTATGTTAGTACTAGAGGCCGGTGCACGAATTCATGCACTGGTGGGGTCCAGCTGGCCCATCCCTGATGGGGGCCATTAGGGGTGGGCCGGCTGGGGCTGGAATGGGGGGGTGGGACCAGCCAGGGTGAGGGGCCACAGGTGGTTTGCCAGCTGGCCCTGCCCCTGATCAGGGTGAGGGGCCCACTGGGGGGTGGAGCCGGCTGGGGCGAGGGGCCACATGCATTCTGGTTGTTCTGCCATTCGGTCTATTTGCATATTACCCTTTTATTATATAGGATGGTTTTTAATATTGTGCAATTGGCATCTTGAATAAGTCATTTATAACCTGCTTTTGGGGGCTTGTTTAAAAATATAATTAACTGTTGTTATTCAGAGATGTAGAGTCCCATATTTGTTTAAGGAGGAATGAGTTGCTTTATTAAAAAGACATGTTTTTTTCAAACTCAGAGACACAGACAACAGAATGGTGGTTACCAGACAGGGAGGGGATGGTGGAGGGTGAAGAAGATATGGTGATGGAAGGGAACTAGGCTTTGTGTGGTGAGCACATAATGCAATATACAGATGATGTATTATAGAATTGTTGACCTGAAACTCATACAATGTTGTTAAGTAATGTTACTCCACTAAATTAAATTTTTAAAAATTTTAAGGAATAAATATTAACAAATATAAAATGGTTTAAAAATACAATTATTAAGACATTTTTTAAAAATAAAAAACACACCATAGCTTTTTGCACCACACCCAGATAACACAGCTCTCTGCCCAGAGCTGAAGGCGGCACAGGCACCGCTGAGGAAGCGGAATTTCTGAGTGACTCCTTTGTAATTTATCTCCCTGCATAGCATTCAACTTGTAGTTTGAGGTATGTAGTCAGTGTCTCCCTACCTGTGGCTCCATCTCTTCATCTTATGGGTCTTAAGGCCTCTCTCACCATAAGGACATACCTGTGAAATGGCACTGTCTTGGCCCCATAGCCCCCTCAAACAATTCATTTCTTCCATTTATTTCCAGAAAAGCTGCTGTCCACACTCACCCCCTTTTCTCCTCCCCCAGTTCACTCCTTAATGCTCTGCTTTATCTCCCCGTTGACAATGGTACCTCCATGCCCATGACATGCTGTCCCAGCTTTTGTGGCAGTAGCCTCTTGTAGCTTGGCTCCTCCTGCTAGGACTGCCCTTCGTAAGTGTCCTTCAGGTCCCTCCCCTCCTTCACTTCCCCTTAAGAGGAAGATGTGGTTTCATCCTTGAACCCTCCTCCCTTCCCCCACCCTCACCCCCGATCATCCTGTCTACATGGGGCCTTCAGTTTCCCAGATCTTTTCCCCATCCAGACCTCCTTTGTGAACAACAACCTGTGCTTTAGCTGTTTGTTGGGTGTCTTCACCCGTGGGAGTCCAGCAGTCTCACGCTGGTGTGCCTTGGCGCAAGCCGCTCCTCCTTCCTGGAATGCTTTGGCCTGACTAACTCATTTTACTCTTCCTAAAACACCAGGCATCCCTGCCTTTGAGGAGCCATCTCTGGTTTCCCGTCTCTCCCCGGGTCTGAGTGCATACCTTCACTGTTTATTCAACAAATACTGACTGAGTGCTTCCGTGTTCCAGGCACTGTTCTAGCTGGTGAGGGTACAACAGAAAACTTTGTCCAAACACCGCCCTGTGTTGAGAGGTGTGTGTACTCACCATAATCCAGCGGTCTCTTCTGGAGGCCAGAGCTGCCTCTCACTCTGCTGGTCCTCAGCCATTGTTTGTTGAGAGCAAATTTGATTATGCCACTTTTCTTGCTTCTCTCTTCTCCCTTTTTTACTGTGGCTTTACTCTCTCTCCCATGTGCAAAAACAGGAAATAGAATTTCATAATTACAAGATTAGTGGATAAAATTTTATCCCTTTTTGGATTCTACACACAATTCCTTGAAGTTTTTTTTGTTTTTTTGGGGGGGAGGGGGGAAGGGTGAGGTGTAAAGTGTGAGTTCAGTGCTTTCTTTGGTTGATGAATTTGCTCTGCTGTGGCTAATAATGAAGTTCCCTTCTGCTGAGTCCTTTGTTCAGAACTGAAGAACTCAGTTCTTTGAAAAGTCACTGGGAGAAAGGGACATTCTGCTTATATTTTACTAGAGGCCCGGTGCATGAAATTTATACGGGGGGGGGGGTGTGCCTCAGCCCAGCCTGCACCCTCTCCAATCTGGGACCCTTTAGGGATGTCCAACTGCCGGTTTAGGCACACAGGGATCGGGCCTAAAAGGGAAGTCTGACATCCCTCTCTCAATCCGGGACTGCTGGCTCCCAACTGCTCGCCTGCCTGCCTGACTGATTGCACCTAACTGCTTCTGCCTGCCAGCCTGATCACCCCCTAACCACTCCCCTTCTGGCCTGGTCACCCCCAACTGCCCTCCCCTGCTGGCCTAATGGCCCACAACTGTCCTACCCTGCCGGCCATATTGTGGCGGCCATCTTGTGATGACATGGGCGTGGCCATCTTGTGCGAAGGTGTGGCAGTCAATTTGCATATTACCTCTTTATTATGTAGGATTATATAGGATTCTAGGTAGTGCCTGTGTCTATGAATACCAAAGCATTGTTATGTTGTTGGAGACAAACATGAAGTTTTCAAATGATCTTATCTTGTAATACCATCGTCCCTTTTTCCAGAAACAAAGCAACACAAAGCAATAAAGCTAGACCATTTATTTTGGGGCAGGTACTGGTAGAGTTGTCAGATGAAATACCGGACATTCAGTGTAGTGACACTTCAGATTATCCATGAATACATTTTTAGTGTAAGGATGCCCAATATTGCACAGGACATATTTACACTTAAAAATTATTTATTGTTCCTCTGAAATTCAAACATGATTGGTGTCTTGCATTTTTATTTGCTTAGTCTGGCAACCGTGATTTGAGCAGAAGGCCATTGTTGGGATGAACCATTTTTAACTCTCATTTTTTATCATGGCAATGTGCCAGAGGAACACCCCCATATTTGGTGGCAGCTGCTACTTTGCTAACTTTAATATCAGCCCCACTTTTAGAAGGTTTCTCAACCCTAAGCTGGAGGAACAGTGAGGAGAAGGCACACTCACTCCTTCATTGCACTTCCTTCAACCTGGAGATGTGACACCAGGTGTTACAATTTTGCGTGGTTGGGAAAATGAGATCATAGATGGCTAGCCATCCATCATCCCTGAGGTTCCTTGCCTGTTATAGAAGTGGAAGTTGTGTGATGTGGAAGCAATAATTTTTTAAGTATTCCATTTGTAATGTAGAGTGTGTTAAACTGTCTGCTTCACAATCTTGGGAGGAACAAAAGCATTCCCAGTGGGGTTCAACCTGGGTGGGCATAATAATCACCAATTTCAAAGTCGCACTGATGCTTAGGATATACCCCAGAGATTCTGATTCAGGGTCTGGTGGGGCCTGAACATGCCTAACTTTTTCAAAGCCCTCCCTCTGGTCTGGTTTGCAGCTGGAGTTGAGACTGGCTGAGTTTCAGCATCATGTGTTGTCTTGAAGTATCCTCTGAGTGCCAGTGTGGAGGAGGAATGGTGAGTCACAGAATCCTTGCTTATGGAGTAATCACATGCAGATTTAATTCTGGGCCATGACTTACTGGAGGGGCTTCCAAGCTCTTCCAGGAGCGGCCCACATGATCAGAAACCCATGTGTGTGCCAACTGCATTTTCAAAACCATTGACAAGTGGAGCTGGTGAGGGTCAGACTTGACACACTAGAATGCTTCAAATTGGAGTTGAAATTTAATGGAAGCTTGAAATTTTATGGAAGTGGCACTCATACTTATTTTCCATTTGTCATTAATCTGTCATGCTGTGCAGTTTGTTGGTGTGACTTTAGTGGTGTTAACATGGGATAGTTAAAATTATGTGTGAAACAGAACATAACTTGTGCCGCACTCAGCACGGCCACGTTCAGTGAGCCTGAGGAAGGGCGGTGAAGGATAAAAGAAGACAAAGAGAATACAGCTGGGGCTAGGTAGATCTCTGACACGGAGACACCCAGCCTGAAAGCAGAAGCTTTATTTTATAGTCAGAGCACACAAAGCAAAACAAGGGTAGTGGTCAACATGTTTACAATGTTCTTGTGAGTTTCACCTTGTTTTGGCAGCACTTGCTGCACCACTCACAGCCCATTAGCTATCTGGAAGGAACTAGGGAGGACTATAAGGTCAGGCTTAATTATGCTGGAGGCTCTGACCTCCAAGCTGGGACGTGTTTGTGGCCCTGCCACAGGTCAGTCCGAGGCTTGACCCTATAGCCTCTACCTACAATAACTAAATGTAAGTACTGACTGAGAGAAACCTGTCACAGTGATACTTGCTAACAGTTGTATAGCAAATGGTAGCACCAGGCTGCTGATCTAGATCTCTCCCAATTGGTGCCACCTCATCAGGTTAACAAATTTGTTAATTATTTGGGAGAAATAATTAGCCTTCTCTTCTACTTTTGTGACATACCTATTTATAGTAAAGCTCCTTGGTTTGGGTTCAAATTTCTTTTCAACTTACCCACCTTTGAAGAAAGATATTTGGTTTTCATTAAGTGTTTTGAGGTTTTCTGAAGTGTATAATTCTCTACACATTATCCTCTCCTTCCCAGAATAGCTTTCCATATATATATTTAAATATATTTTTATTGATTTCAGAGAGGAAGGGAGAAGGAGAGATAGAAACATCAATGATGAGAGCGAATAATCGATCGACCTCCTGCATGTCCCCTACTGGGAATTGAGCTTGCAATCCAAGCATGTGCCCTGACTGGGAATTGAACTGTGACATCCTGGTTCATAGGTCAACACTCAACCACTGAGCCATACCAGCCAAGTGCTTTCCATATATTAAAATAAATAATAATAGAGGTCATCAAATAAGGTCCTCCTAAATCTCTCCTCTACCGGAAATGTGTCTGTGGTCATGTTATTCTCCCTCTTTGTTTTTCTATTGTTCCAAAGCTAATCCATCCCTGCCCAGGAGGCATCTACTTCTGCTTATTTGGGGGCCTTGCTCCATTCATTGTCCCTTCTCTTACTTCAGACTTTTTTTCTCCATTGACTCTTACCTTTAACATATAAGTATACTCATATTTTTTCATCTTAAAATAAAAAATCCTAACAGTATTTCCTCCTACTGCCACATCTCTCTTCTCAGCCAAACACTTGGAAAGAGAAGCCCTTAGTTGCTTTCTTCACTTTCTCACTTCCTATTCACTTCTTCACCCAGTTGCCATAGCCAATGGCATTTGTAGCTTTCCTGTTCTCCTGATAACATTTGACTGTGTTTAGGAAATTACGGATGGAACCCAAGACTGGGTCAAGTGTGTGCTTTTGGCAAGGGGGTGGGGGTGGAGTGGCTGCAGGGCCTTTTCTGTAAGGTGAGTGCATGGAGGGAACTCTGGGCGTCATTGGTCCCTTGTAATCAGGTGACCACAGAATGTGTGCTGGTTGGCTGGTGCCAGCCAGGAGAACTGCCTTCAGTTGAGAAGCAACTGTGGAAGGAGGAGCTTTGGCTGTGCTCTCCTCTTGAAGTGGTTGTGATTCTCAGCAGTTGTCTGATCACACCTTTTAAATAAGTCAGGCTGCTTACCATCCTCACAGACTAGTCAACTCAGTGGAGGCAGTAGCAGCTGACACCAGTGGGGCGTGGTCAGGCGGGGGTGGAGGGGACTGCTGAGCGAAGGCGGTGGCAGCAGCCAGGAGTGGACGTTCCTAATGGGGAACAAACTGACCTGCTGCCTGAAGTCCAATGCCAGCCCCAAGCTGGGCCAGCACTCTGTGTGGGTGAATCGGGATGATGAGTCTGGTGCCTGTGTGGCGGGCACCAGGAACTCCGTGGCAGCACCACCAGCCCCAACTGCCCTGGAACCTGCCGAGTGGGATTTCCAAGCCTGCGAGGGCCACCCTGTGCTGTGCCTCGGTGACCTGGAAATGCCCAAAGGTAAGGAGCTGGCAGGTGTTAGATGCTCTCAGGCGTACCTCTGGCCTCCCCTGACCCCAGGATTTCCTAGAAGGGAGCCACCATCAGGCTCCTCCTTGCCTGGAGCTGGTTTCCAAGAGCTGGCTCTTCTTGGCATCCCCGCCCCTTGTTCTTTTCTGGTCATGTCTGGCCAGTTTCTTTCCCTTTTCACTACCCAAACCCCTGGTTCTTTCTTCTGTTCCCAACTCAGCCTGAGACACTCCAGTCAGTGGCCCTTCCTGTTCGTGCATGGCTCTGTTTAGTGTCTCCTGGGACTCTATGAAGACTTCTGGGTGTATTTTCTTCCTTTTCTCAATGAAAACTTAATACCCCAACCTCAGAGTATCCATCCATCTCCCTGTCCTTACCTATCCATGTGACACTTAAGTGAAGGAACCAGGTAAGGCCTGGTGATACCCTTGCTCCCACCTGATAAGATAATTGATGTTCGGGACAGTTCAACTGCAAAGATTTTAGGGTTTTTTATTTAAATTCAAAACAGATAACCAACATAGAACCTATATGGTGTTTTTAAGTAAGCTGTTTTCAGTTGCCTGGATAGAAGCTGCTTTATTCCTTCCAACTATAATTTGAACGCAGAAGGAAATGGTGGGAGAAGGAACTGTGCATGATGTGAAATGTTACTGCCAGTGCTGCAGAGAATCATTTTTTGTTTATTTTTTTACACAAAGGAGAACCCACAGAGTTCTGATTACTTTAATATATCTACTTTGACACAAATATGTCTTCAGTCTTACTTCACTGACCTAACAAACTTCACTTTCATATTATTTGTTCTAAAGGAGGGGTGGGGTGGCTCACAAAAGGGCTGGTCAAAAGTTTCAAAAGAGAAGACACATAACTCTAGACTTTAATTTGTAACATAAAGTCTTGGGAGTTAAGACACCATATCGTGCACAAGAATATTTGTCTCCATGGCTCCCTCTCCATCCTCTCCCCTCCTGCCAGTAGATGCCTGTTTAACTGTAAGAATGTTGAGGTAAAGGTTCTAAAGACCAGATGCCTAAAGGAGTAGGTGGGGGAGGGGGAAGGGGGGGAGTGGAGAAGAGGAAGGAGAGAGGAAGAAAATAGAAAATAATTGATTTAAAATAATTCTGGATAACAACGTAGCTAACAAAGATTGTGTTGCTTTTTGTTGTGTTTTGTTTTGTTTTGTTTTGTTTTGTTTGTGTTAATCATCACTGGAGGATATTTTTTCCATTGATATTTAGAGAGGGTGGAAGGAGGGGGTGGTAGAGAGAGAGAGAAACATTGATTTGAGACATATTGATTGGTTGCCTCCTGCACACACCCCACCCCAGGGCCTGGGAATGAACCTGCAACCCAGGTACATGCCCTTGACTGGGAATCAAACCCTCTGGTGCCCAGGCCGATCCTCTAACCACTGAGCTGCGCCAGCCAGGGCAAGACTGTGTTTTTTTTAAGTAGAAAATATTCTTTCACAGAGATGTTAAAACCCCATTATTTCATAGAGAAAATGTATTATTAGCTCTTATTCTATTTAAACTTTAGTTGAGCTTTTAAATTCTTTAAAAGTAGCCGGTGGATTCCCCTGGGTGCACGTGGCTTTCTAACTGAAAAGTACTCCCTTTTCAGCATACTCAAATATTGTGGGGGAAAAAATGAACAAATTAGGAGCATAAATTTAGGCTTTAATTTGTAACATAAAATCTTAGGAGTTAAGACTCCATATTGTGCACCTTTAAACACAAAGCAAGTGATTACCTGTGAAACCTTCTGCTTGCTCTGCTTGTGCTGTAAGGTCAGCCTCTGTCTGAGTGATTTTATAAACAGTTGGTAGATGAGTCGTGTTGGATGAGAGACCAAATTAGGACCTTTTTATAATTCTTTCAAGATTTACAACTTACTTACATGTATATCTCATTTGGCCCTTCTAACTGCAAATAAAGCCTCATGAATATTCTCCCTCTATTTCTGATGGAAAAATCGATACCTACAGATGTGAAATGACTGTGTAACACAGCTGCTGAACAGAAGAGGCCGACGTGGGGGTGATAGATGTGCCAAATGCATTTTTGTTGATGTGTAAAAAAAAACTTTATATTATTAAAATTCAAAAGTAGTTGTTTTGTATTCCTGCCAAAATACAGTGGGGCCTTGACTTACGAGTGTCCCGACTAACGAGTTTTTCGAGATACGAGCCGTCTCTCAGCCGATTTTTTGCTTTGAGTTGCGAGCTAAAATTCGGGTTACGAGCCAGCTTCAGATACCCCACCGCTAGTTGGCGCAGCGAACGTCACAGTGAAGGCCACAACATCAGCCCAGCATCACGTGTCTCACTCGTTCACTGTTGATTTGACATATGAGTAATTTGAGTTATGAGCTCCGTCACGGAACAAATTAAATTCGTAAGTCAAGGCCCCACTGTAGAAGATTATCCCACCTTAATGCAAGGTGGACTGCAGGCAGACCTACCTTTACATAGTTACAGCACATTTCATTTGTACAAGCAGCCCTAGGGTCAGGTCCAGACTTATTCTTATTGAAGTCTCAAATTAATTGTGGGGCATGGAAGGAAGAAGTGAAATTTTAGCTTTGGAAATTGAGGGCAGGATTTAAAAATCACTTTGGTGAAGTATAAAAAGTCACTACCATGAAAGTAGAGTAGAGCATTGAGCTTTTATGCTATCCTTTTAAATGTACCGTGATGAATAGCCCCAAGTAAGCTGCAACTAACTTAGTACGTTCATTTTTTTAATGGAGTTAGAATTAACTTAAATGTGTAAAGAACATTTGCCAAGAACAGCTCACGTGATTTGGGCATATTTGACATACTAGCAGGTATCTGACACTAATTGGCCATAGCAAAACTTGCTTCTTGACACTTTCTGGAATGTGCTAGTAATATCAAAATAAAAGAGAGTGACTGTATTTCTAATTGATAAAGTAGAAGGTGGGAAACACATATATGGTTCAGAGATTACTTAGGTACAAGTTAAAAAAAAGTCTAAAACATAGCCTGGTTTTATTCCACATATATGGAAAGATTCTACAATGTTGAATTTTCCCAGTAGAATTTTTATATTGTTGCCTTTACTAAAATTGGCTTGTTACCACTATTAAAAAAAATCTCTTCCCAACACTGTTATAAGTGAGTAAAAGTGATGTGTAGCTATTTTTAAAATTATGTATTTTCTACTCAACTAAATTAGTATGTTTTTTTCTCTTCTTCCTATATAGAGTTGGTTTTAGAATTAATCCCTTCTGACCATCCAAAGGCAAGCACAATTTTCCTAAAGAAATCTCAAATGGATGGTAAGTCAAGATAGGATTTAGGTCGCAGGTTTTTATTTGAAGAAATAAAAAATATCAGTTGTTTATATATGAGGATTGAATTTGTGATTTTGGCTTTATTTTACATATCACTCAACCAAATGATCCTGTCTCACATCTAGAACCTTAAGCTATTCAAACTCTCTCACTCTATGTCATGCTGCCAGGGTGCATCAGAGGAACAGAGCCCTATGGGGTCCCCAGGAGCTTAGCACCAGCATGTGCAACTCTGCCAATTTCCTGTGTCCTGTTTGTGTTAGGATAAGAACCAGTGTAGGATTTTGACACTTCTGCTTGCCTGCTTATTTTCTTTAATGTTATGTTCAGTCGAGTTTACTTGCTTAAAAAGGCATATATGATCAAATCTTTCAGTTGATTATGAAGCAGAAGTACAAGAAGTGGCAGTTCCATTTTATTTGAAGCCATGCAGCACAACAAAAAACGGGGTTTTAACACTTGTTTTCATGGCATGTGTGCATTTTGACTGTCTGAAGCTGATCATTTTTGGTTAGGAATGTTGTATTTCTCAGTTTCTTCCAGAGTCATGGTTCTGCTCATGTGTAGAGAGAGGGTGAGCCAGTAAAGGAAAAGCTATCCTGTGCCCCTATCTTCAGTCCTAAGGAATGTGTGCCTATGATGCCCTCCTGCCTAATAAAGGAGGCAGTGTGGGAAACAGAGTACAGCCCAAGACCCTCTTTGGAGCTTTTATTTTTCTTCTGATCTTTGTTAGAGCAAAATGATTTAGTGTGTTGTACTTATGTTTAGTTAGGTTAGCCACATCATTGTAAAATTTAAATTAGATCAGTTACTTTGAAATTGAGTAAAGACCCATTCATATTTTTATTTTTTCCTTTATTTTATTTTATTTATTGTTTAAAATATTACAAATAGTAGTACATATGTCTTCTTTTTACCCCATGGGCTTCCCCCCGGTCTCCCCTACCCCCCAGCACATGCCCTCCATTTATATTTTCTTAGTAATATATCCTAGTTGATTACCAGTCAGTGGTTCAGGATGCTTCCAGGTGCCTGGCAGGTTCTTAGCGCTCTCAACTGTTAGATCCTGATGATTCAAGTAAAGTGGGTATAAATGTAGAATTAGAAACTGCAATTGAGTAGTGGTTCAGAAGCACAACAGTTAAACTTCTTTATTAGCTAAGTTTCTCACTGGCCTAATTTGCTTTGCCCTTTTCTTTTGTACATGAAGAGACTTTTATTTGTACCTAATATAGAAGATTTTTTGTTAGGTCAGAAAAGTAAAAGTTTTAAGATTTTACTTTATGGGACTCATCTTGCCAGGTGATTTAAATTATAAATTTTGTTAAAAATTAGTTTTAAAAATGGAAAAAAATTTTGTCATATTTTGTATGTTGGTAGTCTTTCAACATACGAACTTTTGTTTTCCTATGGTATTTGTATCATAATTGATCAGTTAAATTTTTTTTTATTCTTAGTGGGAGAAAAGAAGAAGAAGAACTATTCATACCATGTAAGTAAACAGTTGAAAAGTTAAGTAAGAAATTAATAATTTGAATTAATAATTGTCTGCCATGGTTTTTAAAAATATATAATGGACCTAATATCATTAGCATAGACCTTTTTTGGTAGATTTTCTAAATCTCTTCTGTTATCTTATTAAACTTACATATTCAGGAAAGTTTTTGGCTTAGTAATGTCCATTTTTTAAGGAGTTCTGACTTTACATTAAATGTCAATAAATGGTTATGGTATAAAGATCTATCTTAATTTTTAATCTTGTTTTTTAACAAAATAAATAATAAAATAGCTAAGTCAATTTTTAACATTATCTATTGACTCATTGTCATAGCAGCTGAAAGCTAACTTTCTCACTCTGGCATAGCCTTATTTCCCTCCCTCTGTCCCCTCAACATGCATCATGGTTTTTATTAAATCAGAATCAATGTTTACATGATTATGACTATTTTTTACTGCTGAGCCATAGAGTTCTCTGGCTTTGCCTCTTTCTTGTATACCCTTCATTCTTTTTCTCAAATATTACTGAAATTTGAGCACTTCTACACTTCTCCCGGATAATCCACCCCCTTCTTCCTAGTCAACATGATCTCACATAGCCAAATGCAGCAAGTAGGCTGGTCTCCCATTTTTCAAAAATAACATATTTTGTACCTAATTATCTAGTAATTTGTCTGAAAAAGATAACTGTCAGACAGGAACACTACTTTTATGCTACATTAACATAATACCTAATAAGCCCTCATTTTTGTATGTGTAATTAATTTTTTTACTATATTCACTTTCTGTTTGCTAATAGCTTTTTTTCACCCAGAAAATGCTGTAACATTTGTCACAGTTTTGTCAAAAATATTTTCCATTTACTGAACACATTTGTTCCGTTTTCTATTGGAAGCCGTCTCCCCCAGCCTTTGTTATCCTATTCTAGTATAGACTTGTTTTCCCTAGGCCTGTTCTGTTCCTGTTTTTCTGGCCTATTTCTTTAAGGTCATCTGGGATGTCACATAACTGTTCTCTTGTGTTGGATCCCCTGTGTCTTAGATCAGTGATTTTCAACCTTTTTCATCTCATGGCATATATAAAGTAGTTACTAAAATTCTTCAGCTCACCAAAAAATATATTGTTTGCTGATCTGACAAAAAATAACAGGTGTAATTTTGATCCATTCACACAGGACATCTATTGTGTGTTGCCTGTTGTCATTTTATTATTTGACAATCTAAAGGAAAAGAGGCCCCTGTCTAAATAGTCAGGTATTGCATGTTTTAAAAATTCTTGTGGCACATCAGTGTGCCATGTGGGCACACTGGTTGAAAATCCCTGTCCTAGGTTGTATATTTTCCTCTGTCTTGTTATACTCCCTTGTTTTATTGGAGCACTGTTCCCTGGGAAAGGATACACAGGCAGACATTTTCTAGAGATCTAGCCTCTCTGAAATGCCTTCTATTTAATAAAGTACAGAGTTCTAGGTTGAAATTAATTTTTGCAGTTCTAAAGACATTTCTGTTATTTTCTGGAGACAAAGTCATTGTATGATATGTTGTATATTACCAATTTTGGTAATTTCCCTCATCCCTTTATTCTCTGGACACTTTCAGAACCTTCTGTCTTTCTGGGATTCTGAAATATTATAATGTGATTTGGTATGTACTTTTTCATTTTATTGTGGTCATCAAGACTGCAGGTCTTACCTACTTTCAGGGAAATTTGTGTTGTTAATTCTCACTCAGGGATATTTTTTCCATTGATTTTTAGAGAGTGGAAGAGTGGGAGGGAGAGAGAGAGAGAGAAACATCGATGTGAAAGAGACATCGATTGGTTGCCTCCCTCACACGCCTTGACCAAGGCCAGGGATTGAACTTGCAACCCAGGTACGTGCCCCTTGACTGAGAATTGAACTCATGACCCTTTGGTGCTGGGCAGATGCTCTCACCACTGAACAACACCAGTGAGGGTGGGAATTTTTGTTTCTTTTATATTATTCTTTATTCCTTCTTGTTTCTAGTTATCCCCATTACTTGGAAATTTGGAACTCTTAGGGCAGTATTCCTACACGAATCTCTAAATTTTTTCCCTCTTATTTTTCATTTTGTCTTTTTCTACTTTGGCGATTTCCTTGACCCTTTTATCATTCATTTGTTTTGTTTATCTTATTTTTAATTTATAGTGTTCTCTTATATCCTGTCATTCTTTTTTATAGCATTTTGTTCTTTTACCAATACAATTTTTTGCCTTTCTGAGGTTAAGGATTATTTTTTTTTTTTTAAGTTTTTATTTACTTCTGAATGTTATCATTCCCATTACTTTTCTTTTTTTTAATGTAGTAGTTTTATTTTATTCCAGGACAACTCATTTGCTGATACCACAGAGTCTAAGTTGCTCTATTAAGTAATCACTAAAAAATGTGATGTTCTTAGCATGGAGATTTTAGGAAATGTTTTCAACTTTTTTATGAGTTCAGATTTTTTAAAATTGAATTCATTGGGGCATTGGTTAATAAGATTATATAGGTTTCAAGTGTACATTTCTGTGATACCTGATTGATATATGGCACTGTGTGCCCACCACCCAAAGTCAAATCATTACCCTTTACTCCCTCCCTCCCCCACCTCTTCCCTCTGGTAACCACCATACAGTTGTCTGTGTCCATAAGTTTTAGTTTTATATCCCACATATGAGTGAAATAATATGGTCCTTAGCTTTTTCTGACTGACTTCGCTTAGCAGAATAATAACCATGTTGTCATAAATGGCAAAACTTCATCTTATGACTGAGTAGTATTCCATGTACCACTTCTTTATCCATTCACTTATTGAAGGACACGGATTGTTTCCGTATCTTGCCCACCATGAATAATGCTGCAATGAACATAGGGGTGCATATATCATTGCAAATTAATGTTTTTAAAGTTTTGAGGTAGATACTCAGAAGAGGGGTTGCTTGGTCATATGGTAACTCTGTTCTTAATTTTTTGAGGAAGCTCCATACTGTTTTCCATAGTGGCAGTTTATATTCCCATCAGCAGTGAATGAGGGTTTCTTTTTCTCCACATCCTCTCCAACATTTGTTATTACCTGTCTTGTTGATAATAGCCATTCTGTTTCCATCTCTCTTACGGTTGGCTTCTCTCAGATGTGTGGTGGTCTCTGGCTGCCTTTGATCTCTAACTGGAAGTGCTAGGAGTGAACAGAACTTTATTTAACTGACAGGGCTTCATTGCAAGAATTTGGGGGCCCAATTCTGAGCCTGCCTTGGGTTCTGTAAGACAGACTGGCTTTCTGACTCCTTTCCCAGCCACTCTCTGTAGGCACCAAGGTGTGCTTCCTCTCCTTTCTTCTGCCATGTCAGCTGCTGCTCATTTATGTAGTCTTCAACTTTCAAACATTAACAATCATCTGTTTACCTTATACTGTGTATAGCTTTTTTCATGCCTTTAATTCTAATGACATAGCTCTAAAAGGAAATAGATTTGTGGTCAGTTCACAAATCTCAAACTAACAGGTTCTTACTCAAACTTAGAACCTATCATTAAAGTGTAGGTCAAAGTTTAAAGTTTTAATTCAACCTGAAACCGATATGTTCATGTTGACCAATGTCACCCCAATAAATTTAATTAAAAATAAATTTTTAATTCAATACAATTAATAACATTAATTCAGATAATTATTTTTGGTTATACCTATAGCTAGCATACTACACTTTTCTACTAAAATCTTGATTAAGAATTCTCTTTAAACCATCAATTTTGCCATATTGTGCAATTTGTGTGCAAAATAGATGGAACAGTTTTCGTTAATGCATAAAGTGTTAGAAATTTTTAAGTTAATTAAAAGTCATTATTTCTGAATATCCAAAACTTGTCTTGTGAAAAAGTCGAGAGAAAACAGTACACTTCAGCTTTAGTTGTTGATGGGGTAAGGTGAGACAGTAGGCACAATTGGTGGGGGCAGGATTTCAGTGAGTACTTGACTGGATAGTAAGGTTTGGGTTGTCATTTATTAGACTTCTAGGTATGGTTGTTTTTCCAGTCTTTGCTATTAAAATTTAGGTCTAAGGAACCCCTTCCCTTCCTTGCAAAGAGTATAAAATAAAAGTCCATCTATTCGGCAATTTGTACTGAATGAATTGAAGATACAGTGGGATTTTTGTTCCTGTCTAGTGACCAACTGAAATACCTATGAACATTAAATAAATTGTCAATATTATTTTAGCTTTTTATTTTTTTTATATTTGCATTTTTTATCTTGATGTTTGTAACTGTAGTTTATAAAGGTTGGAAGTCAGCAATAGTAAAGTTTCAACCATAAAGAACAATTATTTAAAATTTTCAAGCAAGGTGAAAAGAAAGTAACATTCTGGCAGCCAGTGTATCCAGACTTTGTTGGTAGCTTAATTCTGCCGCCCTCTAGTGCAGCGGTTGCCAACCTTTCGGATTTCACAGACCACCAGTGGTCCACAGACCACTAGTTGGCAACCACTGCTCCAAAGGTTTCCTTAAAGCAGTGCTCACCAACCTTTCGGACCTAGTGCAGCAGTCGCCAACTGGTGGTCTGTGAGGTCCAAAAGGTTGGTGACCGCTGCTCCAGTGCAATTTGGTGGGCTTTCGCTCCAGGGTGGTGGCGGGGCCTGTGTCCCATTTGGGGGAAGCTGAGTGTTGCTTTCTGGGTGCCAGGTCCACGGTGCCATTTCTCTATGGGCATCATGACAGCTCCTGTGTTGAGTGTCTGCCCCCTGGTGATCAGTGCTTGTCATAGTGACCTGTCAGAAGGTTGGAAGGACACTTAACATATTAGCCTTTTATATAGATAGATAAAGAAATTTCTGACTATTCACTAGCAATTTTTAAATGCTCTGTGTTTTCAAAGATATCAACTAGATTTTCTCCCTGTCTTGTTGTTTGTGTGTTTGTGGGGAAACTGATGGGAAAGTATGAGAGCATGATGAAAGCTATTTTATGTTAATACTAGAGGCCCAGTGCACAAATTCGTGCACCATTGGAGTCCCTTGGCCTGGCCTGCGGGATCGGGCCGAAACCGGCTCTCCAACATCCTCCGAGGAGTCCTGAATTTCGAGAGGGCTCAGGCCTGGCCAAGGGACCCCACTGGTGCATGATTGGTGCCAGGGAGAGACAAAGGAGGTTGGCCAGCCAGAGAGGGACTGCGGGAGGGCTCCAGGGCATGTCCGGCCCATCTCACTCAGTCCCAATTGGCCGGACCCCAGCACCAAGCTAACCTACTGGTTGGAGCATCTGCCTCCTGGTGGTCAGTGCACATCATAGTGATTGGTCGACCAGTCAACTGTCTGCCCTCTGGAGGTCAGTGCATGTCAGAGCAAGCAGTTGAGCAGCATCATTAGCATATTATGCTTTGATTGGTTGAACGGATAACCTGTGGACCGGACACTTAGCATATTTGGTTTTTATTATATAGGATGGGGAAGGTAGGCTTATATGAATTTGTTTTAAAATACAACATAACTGTTATAATAGGCAATTAAGAAGATATGAACAGAGTAGGAACAATAGGCCAAGTATGTCAGTAGGGCAGAAAATTTGACCTGTCTAGCAATGGGCAAAACTGGGAAACTAAATATTGTAGGGTGGGACCTCACCCCCAGAGTGACCTTTCCTCCTCTAGCAAATGGATGGTCATGGGGTTTACACATCCTGCCCTTTTATATCACTGGTCATGTGGCTCAGACCCTCCCCTGAACTTTCCTCCCCCAGCATATTGACATCCTTAGAGGAGGAACAAGGGAGCCAGAGAATAGCCTCATATGACTCCCATGCAAGCCCTTGCATGACCACTCCCTTAAGCATTAAGCCCTCAGGACAATGAGGTTCTGACCTGCATCAGATAATCTTACGAACAAAGCCTCAGTCTGTTGACCACAGAGACAGAGTTTTGGTCAAACTAGAGATAACATCTAGGCCTCAGTTGTGTTTCAGCTCCAGGCCCAGGAAAGCAGCAAGGCTAGGTGGGGCAGTGCCATGGCTGCCTCAGGACCAACTGTGACGGCTAATCACCCCTGCCCTGCACTGAACAATAAGTGGAGACCAAACCCTGAAGGGACACCTGGAAAGCTCATAAATATTCTCTTAAGATCCTCCCTTATGACCTCTCCTAAAATTTCTACATTTAGATAAAAACTCTTAAGGTGAAGGACCCAGTGAACTAACTCACTCTCTCTCTCTTTCTCTCTCTCTCTCTCAGCAGTGGCCAACTGATGGTCCTCAGACCACTGGTGGTCCATGAGGTCTGAAAGGTTGGCGATGGCTGAAAGGATAGAGCTAGTCAGTGCCTTTCCCCCTCTCCTTTCCCCAGGCAGGTATACCCTTGCTTTCTTTCTCCTAAGCTCCAAGGGCCCTTCTTTTGCTCTGTAACTTGAGTCCTGAATCCATGCAGACCAGCTGGCTCTCTTCTACCTCTGTGACTTTCTACATAAATTTTCTCTTATAATTTGAGTTCTTGGCTATAAATTCCTTCTCAGCTGATCTCAAGGACAGATCCAACATCTGGTGCTGTTTTGCCACTAACAAAACCAGGCATATTAAAATTGTTGGTGTTCTGTGATGTTAAAGAATGCTACGGATACTTCCAACTAGTTACAGCGACTGGGATTACTTTTACTTTCAAAGGATTGTCCTAACATAGCTTGGGCTGTTTCCAAATTTGGTTATTGTTATATTGTTGGACTCTTTGAAAATAAATAAATACTTTTAAAATAAATGAATACTTCTAAAGTGTTTTAAAGTTAATTCTCGCAGGGGTCCTCAAACTACGGCCCGCGGGCCACATGTGGCCCACCGAAAACATTTATCCGGCCCGCCGGGTGTTTTTGCCGCCGCTGCCTGTTGCTTAGCAGCCGACTAGTTTTTTTTTAAAACTATAGTCCGGCCCTCCAATGGTCTGAGGGACAGTGAACTGGCCCCTGTTTAAAAAGTTTGAGGACCTCTGCTCTAGAGCAGCGGTTCTCAACCTTGGCTGCACATTAGAATCACCTGGGCATCTTTTTAAAATCCTGATTTCTGGGCCTCATCCTTCAGAAATTCTGTTTTGTTACTAATGTTGTGGCCCCACCCCATAACAAAGAAACAGAATTTCTGGAGGATGAGGCCCAGAAATCAGGATTTTAAAAAGATTCCCAGGTGATTCTAATGTGCAGCCAAGGTTGAGAACCACTGCTCTAGAGGTTCTCAAAAATTTCCTGTCATCTCTCTGATAGCACAGTAGATAAATTTTAATTTGTATCAGTTATCTTCCAGTTGTAATTGATTTTAAATAGTCAAACACTTGTTGAACTCCTAATTTGCCCTAGATTCTGTGCTCAGCTGCTAGAGGTAGAAGAGGAGTACAAGTCCTGCCTTCCCTAGAGAAGCTCACTTTTTATGAGGGAGCTGCCCTGGAAGCAGCTGAGACCATTTAACAAGTAGTGTCTCGGGTGTGTGAATGCAGAGAAAGGGAGAATCTGCTGGCAAATGTATCCCGGAGATAGGTGGGAAGTGGGACGTTAACTTGCTGGGAAACGGAGGAAGAAAAGGCCTTGTAGTCAGGGAGCGGCATGATGAGGCAGAGTCTTGATGAGTGTCAAGCAACTTAGAGAATAGAATCAATAACGTAATGTGAAGTGTTCTCTGAGGTTCTCACTTGAGTAATGTAATGGTAGTCTTAATTAAACATGAAGTGAGGGTTAAATTCTCAGAGTTGTTTTCTCTGTGTGTTGGATGTGAGAGAATCTTAAAAAGGTACTCTTAAGGAAACTGAGGCCCAGAGAGAACTCTGGCCCCGAGCCTGTTAGCCACAGGCCAGCCCCAGCACACACACCTCTGACGCAAATACATGTGTTTTGTCACACTGACTCCTGGACTAACAGTTATTATTGGCTTTCATTTACTTCAATAAAATGCTCTTCCTTCAATATTAGTGTTTTTTTAAATATATTTTATTGATTTTTTTACAGAGAGGAAGGGAGAGGGATAGAGAGTTAGAAACATCGATCAGCTGCCTCCTGCACACCCCATACTGGAATATGCCTGCAACCAAGGTACATGCCACTGACCGGAATCCAAACCTGGGACCCTTCAGCCCGCAGGCCGATGCTCTATCCACTGAGCCAAACTGGTTAGGGCCTTTCAATATTATTTAAAGAATTATGTTTTAATGTAGAAAATAAAGAATAGAAATAAAAATCTGAGCTGCTTTTCATTTCTTAAGAAAACAAAAAGCACTGAAGTCTTATTTTTAATGTTTTGCCTTATTATAAAGGGGATTTATCATAGATGTTCACCAAGTTGGATTACAGGTACATCAAGGGCAGCATTTTATGACCCCTTCCTCAGATTTCATGGTTGCAAATTAGAGCATCTAATGGGTTTACCATAGAGCTGCACATGATATCGCACTAAAGCAGGTATGGAGTATGAGAACAGTTGTAATGCTTAATTGTTTGACATTTTAACTAAGGAAAAAAAACACACTTTTATAGGTTTAACTTATTGTGGTATTTCCTTCTATTCCCCTTCCATTCAGGTATCTCCAGGTCACCGTCATGAAAAGTACAGCTCATGCTCAACAATATTTTTAGATGACAGCACAATTTGCCAGCCTAATGTTAGAATCACCGTGCAATGGTGAGTACAAATAGGTTGCCCAGGGCTCAGTGACAGACCCTGATGCTAAAAGGATCCTACCCATATGTAATTCCATCTGATTGTCCTTCTCAGTGATCGGGTTAAGAAACTGGTGTCAATTATGATTTCAGTTTCCATTTTAATCTTAGAGTGGATGGAAGAAGGGAAAGGCCGTTGGCAAATACAAAATTCCCCCCAAAAGTATTCATATTTACTTGATGCATTACTGTTGTTGAGACATTGTTAAACACCATGAAAGGAGAGGTGCTTTATATTGAATATTTCTAGAAAAAAAAGTATTTCTTTATGAGATACAGGCTTAAAACAGTGTGTACCACTTTGGAAGCTACTCTTGGAAGAAGGAATGGCTTGTCCACTACTGGCACCAGCGTGCATCTGCATTTACATTCAATTGCTTTCCTGTCAGATTTTCCCCTGCTTACTTTCTTTTCTGCACTATTTCTATGTTAAAATTCACTTCTCCTTCCAGGAAAAATGCATCAAACCAGTCTTAAGGAACAACTTTTCAAGCTAATTTCTTTGTGGATAAAATGTGTTCAACTGAGATTTCAATTTTATAGATGTATTAAATATATATGTGTGTATATATATACATATATGTGTATATGTGTATATATATGTATATATGTAAAACTAAATTTATATATATATATCCAAGACACTGTATCAATCCATATAAAAGAAAATCACAGCAGAGAAAAATGAGAGAGGTGAAGTTTTGGAAACTTTGCCACAGTCAGGTTTATACTTAAGCAAACATAACTTCATGATGATGAAAACTATTCATTGAGTTCTGTGAGCATCACATACTCCACAATTGGAGATGCACTTTAAAAAACCTTAAGATGAAACTTTTAAGCTTATTTAAGAGCCAAAGAAAACCAAACTAGGATGTAGGGCTTCCTGAATCTCATTGGGGTGTCCAAGGAATATTATCAGTGTCTCCCTGGGATAAGAGTATTGATATTCCAGAACACAGTTTGGGAAATGCTGCCTGAAAATATTAATGTCCTCATTCCTAATTGTACTTTTCAGTCCTAAAAACATAATTTGTTTATAAACTTAATTTTATTTCTATTGTACCAGCTTTTTTTTTGCTAATTAAATTATCAGTAACTTCTACTTTACTTAAAAACAGCAAGTTCACAATCATCTCTACACTAATAAAAGAGAAACATGGTAATTGGCGTACGACCGCTACCCTTCCCATTGGCTAATCAGCGTATCCTTATGCAAATTAACTGTCAGCCAAGATGGCGGCCGGCAGCCAGGCAGCTGGAAGCGAACATGAGGCTTGCTTGCTCCAGTGACTGCAGACTCCAACGTTCCCCGCCTCACTTTCCGGACTCTGAGCTGGCAGTTTGAAACATTCTAACAAATATAGCCGCTGGGATCTCAGAGCTGAAGTTATACATTGTTTCGATTATAGAACGGCAAACAAACCAGCAGCGGAAGCCTCAGAGCTAGAGCCAGAGCTAAAGCTGGCCCAGAAGAAAAAAAAAAAAGAAAAAAAGGAGCGGTTGGAGCTTCAGTCAGCCTGAAAGCAGCCCTCAGCCCCTCACCCAGACTGGCCAGGCACCCCAGTGGGGACCCCCAACCTGAAGGGTGTGTGACCAGCTGCAAACAGCCATCATCCCCTCATCCAGGCTGGCCAGGCACCCCAGTGGGGACCCCCACCCTGATCCAGGACACCCTTCAGGGCAAACCAGCCGGCCCCCAGGCCTCTATCCTATATAGTAAAAGGGTAATATGCCTCCCAGCACCAGGATCAGCGGAGCCAAGAGGTCTCCTGGCACCGGGATCAGCGTGACAGGGGGCAGCGCCCAAACCCCCTGATCGCCCTGCAGCTCTGTGTGTGACAGGGTGTGGCATCCCAACCCCCTGATCGGCCCTGCTCTGTGTGTGACAGGGGGTGGCGCCCCAACAACCCCCCCCTCCCACGGGCCCTGCTCTGTCTGTGACAGGGTAGAGCCATAACCTCCCCATCCGCCCTGCCCTGAGTGTGACAGTGGTGGCGCCCCAACCCCCTGATCCACCCTGCTCTGTGTGTGACAGGGGGCGGTGCCCTAACTCCCCTATCGGCCCTACTCTGTGCGTGACGGGGGAGCTCCCCAACCCCCTGATGGGCCCTGCTCTGTGCGTGAGAGGGGGGAGCTCCGCAACCCTCTGATGGGCCCTGCTCTGTGCATGACGGGGGGGGGGGGGTGGGGGGGCAGTGCCCCAACCCCCTGATCGGCCCTGCTCTGTGCATCACAGGGGGTGGTGCCGCAACCTCCCCATTGACCCTGCCTTGAGTGTGACAGGGGGCGGTGCCCCAACCCCCCAATCAGCCCTACCCTGAGCATGACTGAGGGTGGCATCACAACCTCCCAATCCGCCCTGCTCTGTGCATGACAGGGGGCGGCGCCCCAACTCCCCAATCAGCCCTGCTCTGAGCCCGACCAGGGGCTGCACCTAGGGATTGGGCCTGCCCTCTGCCACCCAGGAGCAGGCCTAAGCCAGCAGGTCGTTATCTCCTGAGGGGTCCCAGACTGCGAGAGGGCACAGGCCGGGCTGAGGGACCCCCCCTTCCCCCCCCCCCCCCCAGTGCACAAATTTTTGTGCACCGGGCCTCTAGTAATAATATAACTTTCTTCTCTCACTTATAACAATAGTTGAGATCAAACTGTTTCTTAGCAAAAACTGAGCCCCATCACTACCTAAAGTCCTGAACTTTGGCAGCTGTCACATAATCGTTTAGTCTTTTTTATTCAGCCAGGACACTAAATCCATGAATAAAACAACCCACTTCACTCTGCCTCTACTCCATAGCTTCTTTTGAATCAAAGGGTTCTGATGTTGCAGTATATAATTCAAAGGTAGTTTTAAAGATTAACTTTGCTCAGACAAGTAGGTGTTATGCTATTTTGTTCTCCAAATTAGTCTAATTTTTGGAAGTACAATAAGTTTTAATTTGTTCTCATCAAGATTTGAAAATGATCATTCAGTACATTTACTATTGATGAAATAAAGGTTTACCGAGAAAATTAATAGAGCTAATTGGCTTTTAGGAATAGTTTAGAAAAAATGTTATGGGGTAGTAGTGCATTGTTCTCAATGGGGTGCGTGAGACTTATTAGAATCACTTAGCAACTTTTTTCAAAATATATGTCTCTAAACAGCTGTATTCCATTCCCTCTCCCCTAACATACAAGCCTTTGGATAAACTGAGGAAGGATGGGAGGCGTATTTTATGAAGCAAAGCATACAGGGTGATTCTGATTTTAACCCTAATTCATGTGTTCTCAAAAACTGCACATTACAATCACCTGAGAAGCTTTCAAAACAATCCCAAGTCGTACCCAATGCAGATTAAATCAGATTATCTCAAGGTGGGAGAAGGCTGTTATTAAAGCTCCTCTGATGATCCCAATGCACAGCCAAGCCTGGGAACCACACTGCCTGGTAGAGTGTAGAAGGAGAATGGCTTCTCACTCTTGGTGGGACCTTGAGCAAGTCAGTTTTAAGCCTTGGTTACCTTCTCTGTAAAATGGGTTGTTGAATTAAATGTCATCAAAAGTTCATTGGTTCTTTTCAGTTTATGCTTCAATTCTGTGGTTTTAAAATCAATTTGACGTGGCTCAGTGAGGTCTCTGATTCCCAGTCAGGTCACATGCCTGGGTTGCGGGTTCGATCCCCAATGTGCGGTGTACAGGAGGCAGTTGATCAGTGATTCTCTTCTAACAGTATATTCTCTAGCATTTTGGTTTTCTTAATTTTGCTAAAAGCCAAAGAATTACAAGGTGAAAAGTGCCCAGGCTATACTGTTCTGAATGAGGATTTCGTAGCCACTGGGCAGCTGGGAAGGTCTTCCCTCACCACATTTAAAAAATGTCTTCGGCCCTAGCCAGTTTGGCTCAGTGGATAGAACATTCGTCCATGGACTGAAGGGTCCTGGGTTCGATTCCAGTCAAGGGCATGTACTTGGGTTGCAGGCTCAATCTCCTGCCCTTGTTGGGGGTTTACGGGAGGTAACCGATCAATGTGTCTCTTTCACATCAATGTTTTTCTCTCTGTGTCTCTCCCCCTCCATTCCACTCTCTCTAAAAATTAATGGAAAAATATCCTCAGGTGAGGATTAACAACAACAAAGAGTCTTCAGACATAACATAAAATCAATTGTTACAATTTTTTTTTCTCAGCCTGGCATTAGCAATATATTACCACATAAAGAACAGGTGAGTTTTTAAACCTGTCTTTTTATTCTAGCTAATAAGCATACAAGATATAAAGTTTAATGTTAGATAATAACTATGGACATTATTGGAGTAAGCTATATAGTGCTTTTATTACATTATTGAAGGGAATCATTTGTTTTTCTCTTAGGACTCTTAATGCTTAAGTTATTGAGGATCCCAAGGAATATTTGTTTATGTGGGCTATATTGATATTTACTGTATTAGAAATTAAAATTGAGAATTTAGAATAAGCCCCTTATATGTTGAAACATGTCTTTTTTTATAGCACTGTTGAAATTTTCAGAGGATAATTCTTTGCTGTAGGGGGCTGCCTTGTGCGTTACAGGATGCTTAGCAGCATCCCTGGCCTCTCCTCACTAGATGCCAATCGCACTCTCTTCCCAGGCCACATTCTAACAACAAAAAATGCCTCCAGCCATGGCCATATGTTTCCCCGGGAGACAAATTCACCCACTAGGGAGCCATAGCATTAATGTAATTCTTTATAAAAGATCATTATTTTCCACAACAAAAAGTTGAGTGGAAATTGTCACTTATATATATTTTTGCAAATCTCTTTATGTCTGATTTAATAGAACAGCTGATTCTCATGTACACCCTGTCTTCAATCCTCTGTGATTACTTCAACCATCTCAATAATTTGTTTTGAAGAAACAATGTGAAGGCTCAGCCTCATGTTGCTCTATAGCTAGAAAAGGGTGTGTTTTTAAAGTCTTCAGATAATTATGGATATTCTTTGATACTGTACCAGAAGTCCACAAGTGCTGGTCTGTTAAATTAATTACAGCGGGATTTTAAATCATATTTATGAACTTGCAGTAGGTCTCTGTTAAATTAACACTCATTCATATATCTTATACACTGAATGAATCTTTTTCCTTGTATATAATTTATAATATTATTCATTGGTCATTTGGAACGCATTGGTTCACATTTCTTTATACAGTATTAAAGCTCACTTTTGTTAGTCAGCATCATATCAACACC
Source organism: Myotis yumanensis (assembly GCF_028538775.1). NCBI lineage: Eukaryota > Metazoa > Chordata > Mammalia > Chiroptera > Vespertilionidae > Myotis > Myotis yumanensis. The sequence goes on from NW_027223752.1 coordinate 100,694,440, forward strand.
AGTCTTACCAGAAAAGCCTAAGTATTGAAAAGCTGTCAAGCTCACAAAAAAAGGTACAATTTCCCCCTAATATTGATTTTTAGCTTGATAGCTTGAATTGTGTCATTGGCAACAAATAACACAAGTTATTTTCCTTGAAGTGACAGTCTCACTGTTCAGTTTTGAGAGAATGACAGTTGTACTATCAAATAAAGATGTTATTCAATGAAAAAAAGTAGCTCGCTCAGCTCACAACTAAGTCACAAGTGCTTTTTCCTAACAAGCACATTTCAGTATGCAGAAGTGCTTAATGTATACTTTCCCCTTATTCAGAATAGAATAAGAAGAATCAGCCATTACTAATTGTTACTCCTTTATCAAAGATGTTCTTTTTTTTAAAAATATATTTTATTGATTTTTTACAGAGAGGAAGGGAGAGAGATAGAGAGTTAGAAACATCGATCAGCTGCCTCCTGCACATCTCCTACTGGGATGTGCCCGCAACCCAGGTACATGCCCTTGATCAGAATCAAACCTGGGACCTTTCAGTCCGCAGGCCGATGCTCTATCCACTGAGCCAAACCGGTTTCGGCAAAGATGTTCTTAAGTAAAGCAGAATTTGTGTTTCAACAAGAGGCAGTGAAGAATAAAATGACTACTAGTACAGTGTAGTACCCCTGCCTTGATTCATTTTCACAAACCATGACTTTTGCTTTTATACAATGGTTGCAAATGTCAGTGCAAATGCAGGCAATGCCTTAATATTTCTGTAAAAATAGTTTGGCCTCATGGGTCCCCTGAAATGGTCTAAGAGAACCCCGGAGGCCTGCAAAACACACTTGGAGAACCACTGTTTAAATGAGCAGAGTATATTAGTGTGGAAAATTAAACTTAAAAGAAGAAGAAGAAGACTGGTTGCCCTGGCCTGCGTGGCTTCAGTTGGTTGGGAGCATCATCCCATACACCAAAAAGTGGCGGGAGTGTTTGATTACTGGTCAGGGCCATACATCAAAAGGTGGCAGTTTGATCCCCAGTTGGGAGCTTGCAGGAGGCAGCCAACCAATGTTTCTCCCTCTCCCTCCCTCTCCCCCTTCCTCTCTCCCTCTCCCTCTCCTCTCCTCTCCCTTTCTTCTTCTCCCTTTCTTCCTCTCCTTCCTTTCTTCCTCTCCCTTTCTTCTTCTCTCTCTCTCCTCTCTCCCTTCCTCTCTAAAATCAATGGACTGGTCACTTTTAAAATAAAAAGGAAAATTTTTAACTTAATCTATTTAAAAGTGGCAAGAAGAAATACATAATAATATAGGAAACTAAAAAGAGAAAAAAACACAGAAAAAAATGAATCTCATATTCACATGAACGGTTGCCCACCCCTACTGCTTTATAAAATGTTCCTGTGTCTTCCAATGTGAGCTTAGAGGAATGGGCAATTGATTTGGTTGTCTAGCATTGCCTATTAGGGAAGGTCAATGCTTATAAAGGCAACTCTGGCTGGTCATTATAGAAAAAATTTCACAGAACTGATGTGCTGAGTAAAAAGAGGTAAGAAAATTCTTACAGAACCTAAGAGAAGAATTTGTAGAAGGACTTTGTTGAAGGTTAAGCTTCTCCCTCCACCCCTCTCTCTACTCCCAGGAGATGTGTTACTAAGATATTAACAATTCCTGGATTAGTTTCTTAAATCACTTTCTTATTTTTTAGAGATGCAAATAGATCTGAGGACATTTTTGATGAAAGGTTACATCCATTCACAGTAAGTGCCAGTTGTATTGAGGTTGTATTTCTCTCTCTTACAATTGTGTTTATTTTCTGCTGATTTGCTCCCTCCAGCTTGAAGTCAAAATTATCTCCTTTTAAGTTTTCTTCCCCACCCATGTTGCATCTAGTTATTTTACAAAACAAATATATAAGAAATGTGTCAGTAAGAACTGAGTTGTAGCTTTGTATAACTAGTAAACTAAAGTAAGTCAACATGCCCCTCCCCAAAAAGTATCTTTTTAAAAGATAATTTTCCGTAACATCAAACAATATGAATATTTGTAATAAACCTAACAGATACGTTAAGATCTCTATGAAGAAAATTAAACAGCTGTTTAAACTTTGGGTTAATTAGAATGACAAAAGAATTTCAAATTCACTTCTTTAGTTGCTCTATAGCAGCGGTTCTCAACCTGTGGGTCGTGACCCCTTTGGGGGTCGAACGACCCTTTCACAGGGGTCACCTAAGACCATCGGAAAACACATATATAATTACATATTGTTTTTGTGATTAATCACTATGATTTAATTATGTTCAATTTGTAACAACGAAATTGGGGGTCTCCACAACATGAGGAACTGTATTAAAGAGTCGCGGCATTAGGAAGGTTGAGAACCACTGCTCTATACGGCTGGTGACCACTGTATAGCACGGCGCGGCCTTAGAGCCTGATGATTACAGGAAATGGAAAATACATTTTCAGAGTTGATTGCAGAAGTATGACATGGTGATCAACAAGACTTTTGAACCTAAAGATGGTTTATGTTTAGATAGAATTCTGTAGAAGGAAGGTGGAAAGGAACGTATCAATTTTCTGAGGGTGTGCCTGTATTTATCTTTAATTAGAAAGGGAGAGGGAGACAGAGATAGAAACATTAATGATGAGAGAGAATCATTGATCAGCTGCTTTCTGCACACCCCCTGCCGGGGATCGAGCCCACAACCCAGGCATGTGCCCTTGACCAGAATCGAACCTGGGACCCTTCAGTCTGCAGGCCGATGCTTCATCCACTGAGCCAAATGGGCTAGGGCTCACTGTTGTTTTTTAAGGCCCCATTGTTTATATTTAAAAGACTAAAAGACATGTCACCCAATCAAAATTATCTTAAGCGGCGTGTGGGCACAAACAGACTATGATATTAGGGGCATGTGGGCACAAGCTATCATAAAAGTACTTAAGTGTTTTTCTTCAGTGGATACTTACTTTGCATTTTTTCTCCTTTCAGCAAGAAATAGTTCCAGAGGAATACTTTAATCATAATCCTGATTCCGAAAGTATTTACAGATTTATTCACCCTTTTTTCAGTGCCACAAAGCTAACAGCTGAATGGGCAATAATAACTTTGGTAAGATAGTTGTTTCAGAAAGCATCTTTTCTGCCGTGTCCACAGGGTATGATCTTGTTTTTCAAATACTAGTAAAAGTAGGTTCCTGAAATAATCATCAGAACTTTATTAAGGGAAAATTATCAACGGAAGTAAAATACACACATTTGACCTTAATAATCATGATTTTAAAATGTCCTTGCCTTTCTCATCACGACACAGTTGCTTTTAAAGGCAGCAGGAGAGATACCCGGTTTCTTCCTCCACACCTCAGGAGACACATGCGCATGCAGTGCACACACAGGCACACATACAAGGCATGCTGTGGTGTAGGATGGGGGCAATAGCAGACGCTCTGGGCCCCAGGCAGTGACAGGTTCAATGTAGGTCTAAGCTGAGTTGCAGGCTGGATTCCCCAGGCAGTTGTAATGTGTGTCCTGGTTGAGAACTAGAGCCTAAATTCTCTGTTCCTTGGGTGATGGGTGTTCATCCGTCCTTGCTGTCCTCTTGTGCCTGCCTGTGACGTTGCCCAGGATTCTAGTGCCAGTAGGATCTAAAAGGGCTTTGCTAGTTGCCTGCTCAGCTACAGCTGTATAAGGACCATTGTTTCATTCATACAGAATTCCTAAGGTAAGATTTTATCAGTTGGAATGAGTGGCCCATTCTAGTGAGAAGGGATGGGGATTGTATGACTCCTCCCTCAGGCAGTCCTAAAGGGGAAAGTCTCCTGCATGGTCTGGAGGGATGAGTACTTGGGCCAGTGCCTCCTCCTTCAGTTAACGTTTTGGAGAGGCAGCCCGTGCTTCTGAATAGAGACCCTCAATGGGCACTGGATCAGAAACCGGCCTTTCCATGGAGCTGCCAGCCATGTGGAGTGCTGAGCGCATGCTGGGGAGAGGCAGGAGTGGTGCTCTCAGAGGGAGAGCTAGGTAATACAGGAAGGAGGGCGTCTGGGTGGGAAGAGGGTGAGTCCTTTGTAGGCGAGTTAAGTTTGATGCACCTGCGAGACAGCAGAGGGGCAGTCTCTAGTAATGGTTTGAATATATGGAATTAGCATGAATCTGAGCTACAGTAGGAAATTAAGATTAGCTGTTCCAATGCAGAGAAGGGCTGTAAATGAAAAGTGTATAGACGAGAGAATAGTGACAAAGAGTTAGATATTCAGCGGCTATTTATGGAATGAGCAACTTCTTGGCAGCATTTTGACCACACTCTCTTGACCTCACCTATCTTGCCTTCTTTTTTATTATTTTCTCCTGGTTTTTCCACCACTCTAAGCCATTTCTGGGGACTTCTTCCTTCAGTGCTGATAGTCCTTACAGATCTAAGTGCTGAGGATAGAGGAGAAACAAGGTTGAATAAAGTTTTTTGCTTTTATTGAGCTTATATTCTTATAAGGAAGACATACATATTTCTTTAAATGAGTTTTGTTAAAAAGATGAATATTTCAGGTAGTAGTAAATACCAAGAAGGTAGAGCAGGGGGAAGTGATAAAGTGATGACAGGTGCTTGCAACTCTAGATAAAATGATCAGGAAGAGCCTCTTTAAAAGATAACATTTGAACCCTGACATACTGAACTGAGACAGATGAGCTCTGGTGTGATAGACAAAGGGGACAAGTGCCGGATTCGGAGATAGGAACGTTTTGTGTATTCGAGGAACAGTGAGGTATGGCCAGTGTGGTCAGTGTGTGGAATGAGGGAAAGAATGTAGGACATGAGAGCATGGAAGGGCAATGTCCTATCTTATAGGGCTTTGTAGCTTCCAGGTCACGGGAATAAGTTACATTTTCATTTGTTTGATGGGAAACCTTTGGCAGGTATTTAGTAGGGGAGTGAAGTGCTCTTAATTAAAGAGGCTCTCCTGGCTGCTTTGGGGAGAATAGATAGTAACTGTAGTAACTGGGAGGCCGAGTGGGGGCCGAGAAGCCAGTGATACAGGTGAGAAGTGACAAATAGAAAGTGGTCTGATTACAAGAATTGCTAACAGATTGGAGCAGGTTAACGCAATTGAAGGTTTTGGCCCAGCACCTAGGCAATGGTGTGCCCTTTATGACATTAGGGAATGCTTGGGGGGTGGAACTGGGTAAAGAGCTCTGATTTGTATGGGCAAAGGCACTAATGACCTTAGCATTGTGCTTTCGGGAGAGTGACAGTGCCAGGTAGACCGCAGTGGGTTAAGGAGAGAATGAGAGATGAGAAGCAGCATCTGCATTCACTGGGAGCAAAAGGAGAGGAAGCTTTCTAGAGGTTGGGGGTGGGGTGGGAAGCACGTAAACACATATTGGGGAGAATCTCTGGCAGACAGGGAGGGTTCTTCAGAAAGAGGTAATTGTGGGAGGTGTTCTTCAGAAGTGGGATGGGATCGACTTCACTGCTAGAAGAGTTTCAGTGAGAAGAGAAATCTCAATTCCACTGACACAGGAGGGCAAGTGGTATAAATGAACGAGTATCGGCACATACCACATCTGCGGTAAAGATGATGGGAAGCTGAGAGATTGCCAGTGTTGTATAAGTGCCTCTAATTAATCCCATAAAGTAGACAGTTGAACTCTGTAAGGAGGTTCATTCTTAGGATATCTGAGAGCACTGAATTTTGAGGGGGGGAGAGGGTTGGTGGAAATTTTCACTAAGCATGCATAATGTTCAATAACCATTTGTTTTTTAAAAATACAGTGGAGTTTGAAGAGCAATAGCAAATCAGAGCTGTCAATCCGATAACCTCCGACAGTAAATATACTCTTTAAAATGGGACATTTTTCTTTTTGTAAAATGGCATGCATACTCTTCTGTAAAGCACCCTTTGAAATAACAACAAATCCCAGCTTGCCTCTATAATCTGTATTTAGCTGTTAACTTCACCCAGTTCTTCGTAGAATAGACATGTAATACATGTGAGGAATTCATGAAACCTCACCAGCCACCTGGAGAGCCAGGGAGACAGAGACTGGCAGCTCTGCTACCACCTGAAACCAACAGAACAGGTTGTGTAAGACGGAGGTGGAGTTGGTAAAATGATGATGGCGATGTGAAGATTAGGGGATATAAAAGGACTACCCCTCGTGTGCATGTGTGTTTCTTACAAAGGCACTAAGTCCAGGAATACTAGACAGTTGTAAAGACCTGCCTCAAGCACACCTGTTTGTACTGCCTGTCCTGCTGCACCACACAGCAGCCACTGGGGGGCTGTCTTGATGACCAGGGTTTATCTTCAGCTTGTGCCACAAAAGGACTAGTTAATATGTAAAGAAGATACAAATGTGGTCAGTATTACCAGGGATTTACATATACAAGTACTATGTAAAATCACCATATAACTACCGGCCAGGTATGAAGCAGTGCACGTGGTAGGCACTTGAGTATCTACACTGGGCCCTTTACAAGTGGAAAGGTAGTAACATTTCTTCAGGAAGTCCTTTGCTAAGATGTTCGTTCATTCCTGTGATCAAAAATTGGACTGGAAATTCACATGGCAAAGTAGGCAACAGAAGTATCTCATCTGCAACTGTAACTTGGTCTCTGGCTTTGGCTGGCAAGCAGTCTCCTTAGAACCCAAGAATAAAAGGCATGTCAAAAACAGGTGCAAGTTTAAGTTCTTACTATAGCACTTAAACCCTGAAATAAAACCAAAGACCAGTGTTCTCCTTTTGCAGGTTTACTTAGAAAGACTTTTAATTTATGCTGATATCGACATTTGCCCCACTAACTGGAAAAGAATTATTTTGGGAGCTATTCTTCTTTCCTCCAAGTATTTGCATGATCAGGCTATAAGGAATGCAGACTTCTGCCAAATCTTCAAGGGCATTACAGTCAAGGACATGTGAGTTAGCAAGGTTTTTGTAAACTTTCTTACCATTTTCCAATAACTTATTTGCTCCAATAAAGTTTACATATTAAGAAATACTTTTAAAGGTTACATTATGCATAGAACTGAAGTAGGCATAAAATTACATACATTTTTAATCTACATTTGCTGTAACAATTCATATTCCTCATTAACTATTAGGTCTTCATGTATTATTGTTATAATAATTTGTGATAGTTTGAAATATATTTCTCTGGTGGTTATTGGCAACCATTATACAAACTCACTTCTGAAAACAACAGTACTTTAAATATATTCATGGCTTTCTTAGAGCAGTCTGGCTACCAGTTCCAGTCCTTCTCTCCCCCTCCCCCCTTTATTATTATTTATTTGTTTCAATAAGACTTTTCATTCAGTATTATTTTGTATTAGTCTCAGGTGTACAACATGGTGGTTAGAAAATCATATACTTTACAAAGTGTTTTCCCCAATATTTTCAGTACAACTTGGCACCATACATAGTTATTACAGTGTTATTGACTATATCTCCTATGATTTAATTTGCATCCCCATGACTGTTTTATAAACAATCTGTACTTCTCAGTACCTTCACCTTTTTCACCCAGTCCCCCTCCCTCTTCCCTTCTGGAAGCCATCAGTCTGTTCTCTATATCTATGAGTTTGCTTCTGTTGTATGTTCATTTATATTCTTTAGATTCCACATATAAGTGAAATGAAATGGTATTTGTACTTTTCTGATTTAGTTCACTTAGCATAATACCCTGTAGGTCCATCTGTGTTGTCACAAATTGCAAGATTTAATTCTTTTTTTATGGCTGAGTAATATTCCACCACTTTTTAATCCATTCATCTGTTGATTGGCACTTGGGTTGTTTCCATAGCTTAGCTATTGTAAGTAATGCTGCAATGAACATAGGGGTGAATATATTCTTTTGAATTATGCTTTGGGCTTCTTCAGATATATATACCCAAAAGTGGAATTACTGAGTCATAAGGCAGTTCCATTTTTAATTTCTCAAAGAAATGCCATACTGTTTTCCATAGTGGCTACACCAATCTACATTCCCACCAAAAGTGCATGAAGGTTCCTTTTTCTATACATCCTCACCAACACTTGCTGTTTGTTGATTTATTGATGGTAGCCATTCTGACAGGTGTGAGGTGATATCTCATTGTGGTTTTAACTTGCATTTCTTGGATGATTAGTGATGTTAAGCATCTTTTCATATGTCTGTTGGCCATCTGTATGTCTGCTTTGGAGACATTGAGGTCCCCTGTCCATTTTTTAATTGGATTGTTTGTTTATAGATGTTGAGTTGTATAAGTTTTAATTTGTAAAAAATGTTTACAAGATTTTTATTAATTGAATTATTACTTTTTAGAGAGAGGAAGGAAGGGAGAGAGGAGAGAGAGAGAGTGAGAGAGAGAGAGAGAGAGAGAAAGAGAGAGATTGAAACACTGTTTGGCTGCCTCCTGCACACCCCCTACCAGGGATCAAGCCTGCTACCCTGGCATCAGTTGTATAAGTTTTTTATAAATTTTGAATATTAATCCCTTATATTATTGTCAAATAATGTTTTCCCATCAGTGGGTTGTCTTTTTATTTTGTTGATGTTCTCCTTTGCTGTGCTAAAATGGTAAAACATTTTAGTTTGATGTACTCCAATTTGTTTATTTTTTCTTTTGTTACACTTGCTTGAGATGCTCTATAAAAAACAACCATATTACTAAGGGAAATGTTCCAGATTTTACTGCCTAATGTTTTCTTCTAGGAGTGTTATGGTTTTGAACTTTACATTTAAGTTAATAATCAATTTTGAGTTTATACTTGTATATGGTCTAAGAAGGTAGTCTAGTTTCATTTTTTTTGTATTTATCTGTCCAAATTACCCAACACTATTTATTGAATAGACTGTCTTTACCCCATTATATGACCTTCTCTCCTTTGTCAAATATTAATTGACCATGTAGATGTGGATTTATTTCTGGGCTCTCTATTTTCTTCCATTTATCTACCTGTCTGTTTTTATGCCAGTACCATGCTGTTTTGATTACTATAACCTTGTAGTGTAGTTTGATATCAGATAGTGCGATACCTCTATCCTTGTTCTTTTTTCTTGAGATTGCTGTGACTATTCGGGGTCTTTTGTGGCTCCATATAAAATTTTGGATTACTGTTCTATTTCTGTAAAATACACCATTGGTATCTTGATAGGAATTGCATTGCATCTATAGATTGCTTTGGATAGTATGTACATTTTAAAGGTGCTCATTCTTCCTATCCATGAGCATGGTATATACTTCCATTTACATGTATCTTCTACAGTTATTTTCTTCAGTGTCTTATAATTTTCTGAGTATAGGTCTTTTACCTCCTTGGTTAAATTTATTCCTAGGTATTTTGGTGGCAGTATCAAGCCGCAGACTCCTTGTAAAGAATGCTTTGTGTGTATGAACAGAGAAATACCAGGAGCTATGTTTATAATAGGCTGCTTTTACTTATGATCTTTGGGAATTGGAAGGTATTATAACAGTGCTTAGTATACATTGGTGTCAAGCCCCTGCTGCTGACTACTATTTGTAATGTTCTCTTTTGAATCTAAATTGAAAAATTGGTGTCTATCAGCTTTTCCTTAAAACTTTCCAACATCTATGTATCTTTTTAGAATATTATTTCCCTTCAAAAGAATAAGTTAAACTGAGCAGCTGCTATTCAGAAAATTTGTTGTGTTTGTAAACGGTATGCCATTCAGCTGTCTCGCCATTGAAAAACCAAAAAAGCCCATAAAAATCAACCCCAAAACAAAAAAAAACCCAGATGATGCATAATCTTTAGACATAAGGCTTTTCTCCCATGATTAAGCCGCTATGAATAGACTGGTAATCCTATGAAGGTACTATATTTCTTCACAATTAACATGTATTAGTGAAGGAAATATAAAAAGGATGGTAAAGTGCATTTATTCCTGTAGTAAATTAAGTTCTGTTTAGCTGATTATCAAAACATTATCTGATTTACATTTCTATAGGCTTATGGTCATATGAACAGGGAATTAATTTTGGAAGTAGGTTCACTAGGTTAAAGTTTAACAAATGAGAAAACCTCATCTCTGCTTATATTCTGACCCCTCTCCATGCAGGAGAACATCAAACTTTTGTTGACCTATCCAATGAATAAAATACTAAAACTTTAAAACTAAGACACCAAATATGTTTAAAAACCCTCTCATGTTTGTTCAGGTAGTTACCATTTTATTAATTAACGCTATCAAAGGATGACTGGAAGTAGTACAATTTACTAATTCTATTTAACTATTTGGCAAGTGACAGCAGTATGGTCACATAGCAAAGGACTGCTCCCAAATTTCCTTTCCTGCTTTATTGAACTCACCTCTTCTGTTCCGGCAAGGGTCAGGGGATGCCGAATGTCTCGGGATTCCATTCCCAACACGGGAGAACTCTGAGTCTGACTCCCATGCTCTATCAGTCCAGCCAAGACATCTGTCTTTAATCTTTCTCCCTTCCAAAGTTTTAAAAGTGCATCCAGTTCTGTCATAGTGACAATTTCTCACCCCAGGAAGATTAAAGTGAACAGAAGCTTGCATATGCTCTTTGACATTAGCCCCAGGCCCCAGGGGGGGAGGTCCCTTTCCCATCAAATGTGGGGTATGTATGTATGTATGTATGTATGTATTTACTAGAGGCCTGGTGCATGAAAATTATGCACGGGAAGGGTCCCTAGGCCTGGCCGGTGATCAGGGCCGATCATGTTCCCCCACCTCCCTGCCTCCTCCTTCCCTCACTACCTCAGCACCCCGCTGCCACCTCTGGTCGCCCGCCATGTTCCACGCCACCCCCTGGTGGTCAGCGCATGTCATAGTGAGCGATCAAACTCCTGTTCTTCCAGTCGAACTCCCGAAGGGACACTTTGCATATTAGCCTTTTGTAGATATAGATTTATTAGCGATGAATCCTTGTTGCCTGGAGTTTCCCCCCTCAGAGATAATAGTGGTGGCTCTCAGTGGATTCATTTGTTGCCATGGTGATGTGCCCACTCCTTTGGTTGGCGCCTCTCTACTTTAATAAGCCCCTTCCTGTTATTGGCCTGGTGAAAATGTCTGCAAGTTCCTCAGAGCCTAGAAACAGCACACATCATTCCTTTCTTCTGAACACTGGAGTGAGGCCCTGTGAGTGAGCGAGGAGCATGAATCTACAGCTGCACTAATGGGACTTAGATGAATGAGCCCCGAGTCAGCAGCAAGAGTGAACAAGAGAGAGGGGACCTCCTCACCCTTGCCCGAAACTCAAAGTGCTAGAGGCAAAAGGGACCACAAATAGCTGTACCTTGTTTGTTGTTTGAACAGTCGTGTATTCGTATAGCCGGGTAACCTTTATTTGTTTCAAAGCAAAACTTACAGCCATCTTAGTAGCTTAGAAGGATAATTTTGAAGATAGCCTCGTTAAATAAAATTGTCCCATGTTGGTTTTGTGTTTTCCTTCTTCCCCAGAAGTGACTTGGAAAGGCAATATTTATATCTACTCCAATTTCGTCTTAATGTTTCTGCCAGTGTCTATGCCAAATACTATTTTGACCTTCGGTCCTTAGCCAGTGACCACGGGCTGCCTGTTGTGTTTGCTCCTCTTCGAAAAGAAAGAGCACAGAACCTAGAGGTAAGGCTGTTTTCTGCCAAACATCAAAACCAACATCTGTGGATAAGTCATATTATGTAGTGACTAGGAAAATTAAGTTTTTTTAAACTAACACATTGAAGATTTATTAACTCTTTCACATCGTATTGCCGGTATCTTTTATGGTTTATTTGAGAATCCCACATTATAAAAAAAAAATTTATCTCTTCTGTGACCATGATTCAGAATAATTTAAATCAAATTTAATCTTTGATGGTTTTTTTACACTGTTCTTTTTTCTAACCATACATAAATAATGTCTTACAATTGTATCACTAATCATATCTACAAATATAATCTACTTACCACTCTTAACTCAGTTTGCAAATCCATGTCTTTTCTGTATATATCACAGTTCAGTCCAATGAGTCTGTTAGACAAAGCTAACCTGAGAGACCTATACTTAAATTGTAGAATGTGTTTCAAACACTTGGTGTAGAAAGTAATGGGTTTTTAATGGAAATTGTAAAGTGCATGGCACAAAGTAATATTTATGACTTAAGACTTTGGTTTGTATGCAACAAAATTATTCACAACTAAAATTGACACTTTTAAAATGGACACTTTCTGTGGTACTTTGGTGGTACTTTAGGATAAGATGTGTTTCCACCTCAGTTAATGTGCAAGTGAAATAGTACCTTATGGTGCTTCAATCATTAGACCTTTCCTACCTTTCAATAAAGTACAGCACATGCCTGTCTCATTAAAATCTGCTTAAAGTATATACTAACTAATAAAGATTGGATAGAATTTAAATAGCTGAGTAAACACTGATTTTCCCAAGTGTATGTTTATTATATTTAAGGAACCAAGTTTACAGGCAGCAGATGATATTGTTGTTAGGAACCTGTCATGCCTTTGACATCGTTGAGAAAACCCAAACTTTAAAAAATTCTAAGTTCCCCTTTGCGCTGGAAATCTAATCATAGTCCCTAAATGACTTACCTTAGTGAATTAGCATAAAGTAGATCCCAAGGACCTAGCAGTGTAGACCACACCTTTACAAAGAGGCAGTAACTATAATCCATGGAAAAAATTGGACTGTGTGGCTTATGGGTGATGCTTTCTTTGGGAAGGCTGCAACTCTTGCATTTTTAACGTACCTGTGCTCTATCTCATTTCTCCTCCTAGGCCATTTCCAGATATTGTGAAAACAAAAACCTGTGCAGGGTGGCCATAAAAAGATCTAGCAGCTGTGATAATTTTACTGATATGCAGTATGCCAACGCCATTTTATCTTAAACTAGAAATGAGGGGCTGTGACATGATGAACCCCTCATCTACAATAACTGGAGAAATGTTAGCGCTCCTGCTCAAAAACCAACAAAGCTAGTATTCCTCACCAGGGAGAAATGAGGGGTTGTAATATTATAAGCCCTTTGTCTACAAGGTGAAGAACTAAAAAAATATCACCTTTCCTGCTCAAAAACCAACCAAGTTAGTATTTCCTCTCTTAAGGAAGAAATGAGAGGTTGTAACACCATCAACTTGTCATCTACAAAAATAAGACCTGGAGATAGATATATCTATCACCTTTCCTGCTCAAAAACAAGCAAAGTTGGTATTCTTCTCTTATAAAAAAAAATGAAGCGTTGTAACTTCATGAACCCTCATCTGCAAGGGCATGGACTGAAGAAATGTCACCTCTTCTGCTCAAAACCCAGCAAACTTTTTCTCTCTTAAGAAAGAAATGAGGTATTGTAGCATCATGAACCTCTCATCTACAAAAAGAACTGGAAAAATATTAACTTATTGCTCAAAAACCAGCAAAGCTACTATTTAAATTGATTTTTAGAGCGGGAGGAAGGGAGAGAAAGAGAAACATCGATGTGAGAGTGAAACATCAATCAGCTGTCTCCTGCACACCCCCTACCAGGGGTCCAGCACACAACCTGGGCATGTGCCCCAACTGGGAGTCAAACTTGCAACCCTTTGCTGAACAGAATGACACCCAACTGCTCCTGTTCAAAAACCAACTTACCCACACGAGCCCGGGCTTATTTGCCTTACTTGCACTTTTAATGAAAAAAGGAGGGGCTGTGCCTTCGTGAGGCCCTCATCTACAAGTACGAGGACTGTAGAAATATTACTTCTACTCAAAACCCAGAAGGTAAGTGTTTCCTACCTTGAAAGAGAAATTAGGGTTGTATCATTATGAGCCTTTTATCTACACAAACAAAAACTAGAGAAATATCACCTCTTTTGCTCAAAATCTAGCAGTTATTATTTCCACTCTTAAGGGAGAGAAGAGGGGTTGTAACATTATGAGCTGCTCATCTACAGTTACATGAGAAATATCAACTATCCTGCTGGAAAATGAAAAGAGAACCCACTAAATAGAAGAACATATTCACCAATGATACATTCCAAAATATATAAAGTACTCATACAACTCAAACCAGGAAGACAAACCATCCAATTAAAAAATGGGCTAAGGACCTGAATAGACACTGCTCTAAAAGGGCATACAGGTGGCCAGTAGACAAGAATGCTCAAGGTCACTAATCATCAGAGAGATGCAAATAAAAAATCTCTTAAAAGTGAAATGAATAGTTGTAACATCATGAGCTTCTAATCTAATCTAAAACAAAACAAAAACCCTCAAGATATATCACCTTTCCTGCCCCAAAATGAGCTGTTAGGACTCTTATAAAAAATGAAGCGTTAGTATTTTTAATTTCTGTTTTGATTATTTTAATTACTACAGAATATTACATTTGTTTATTTTTGCTTTCATTTTTGGAGAAAAAGGAAATCATCTTTTAAATTTTTTAAAAAGTTCTAGTTAACCTACATGACATTCTCTTTTGAACATTGGTACTCTCATTTAGAAAGTTTAAAGTATATTTCTATGTACTAAAGTTTCAAATGCTTTAATGTTTACTTTGATATTGGGGGGGAAAGCGATTTTTTTGACATTAGAAAATTTCTTAAATATTTTTTGTTGTTTCCTAAAGCAAAATGGATACTCTTTTTTTTTTTTTCATTATTCATTGTTTCCTTTCCTCCTGAAATTTCTGGACATTGTTGCTATATATGAATTATTTTAAAGTAATTTTAATTATGAGCTTTAATTTCAGCTTTTCAGCCTTTGAAGATTTCTCTTTTTTTTTCATTGATGTTAGAGAGAGAGAGGAAGGGAGGCAGAGAGAGAGAAAGAAACATAGATGTGAGAGAGATAACATCTGTCATTTGCTTCCCGTACAGTCCCCGAGACCCGGGATCAAGACCGCAATCAGGAATCAAGCCCATGACCCCTCAGTGCATGGGAACTAAGCCACCCAGGCAGGGTGAAGATTTCTCTTTAAAATAAATAACAACTATTCTCATAAAAATCATATATTCTGTAGTTTTTAGCCTTTGAAAATTAATATGTAACTGATCTAAAAACTGCCATAATGAACTAGTAAAATGGAGATTTCTGGTGGTACAGAAGCTACATGAAAGTAGTTGCTGTTCTATTTTTCTTTCCAGGAACTATCTTGCTAGCAGGTGGCTTTTGCTAATTGGTACTTCCAAGTGCTTATCTATATATTAGAGGCCCGATGCACAAAGATTCGTGCAAGAATGGGCCTTCCTTTTCCTGGCTGCCAGCACTACCTGTGCTCTGGCCAGAGCTGCCTTTCCGCCTTCGCTTCAGCCCAGAGGCCTGGAGCAGCTGGGGTGGTGCGGAACGCCTGCGTCATTGCCATGGTGACAACGCAAGCGTTCCTGCCCTGCCCCCAGCTGCTCCATGCCTGCATATGCAAATCAATCTGCCATCTTTGTTAGGTTAATTTGCATACTCACTCCTGATTGGCTGGTGGGCATTGGAAGGTACAGTCAATTTGCATCTTTCTCTTTTATTAGTATAGCTATAAAAGCCTAAGTGACCGTTACAACCAAACGACCGAAACAACCTGTCAACCAGTCGCTATGATGCTCACTGGCCACCAGGGGGCAGATGCTCAATGCAGGAGCTGCCCCCTGGTGGTCAGTGCACTCCCACAGCCAATCTTGTGCGGTCCCCCTGCTGACAAGCTTCCCATGATCCCTCCCTCCAGCTGGTCCCTCCCCCTGGCCGCTGGCCAACCTCCTGCAGTCCCTCCTGCCTCCCCCCAGCTGGCCTCCATGGGCCCTGATCACCAGCCAGGCCTAGGGACCCCATCCATTCACGAATCCGTGCACCAGGCCTCTAGTATTGAATAAATGACTTGTTCTACCTATAATGCATTCCATTAACTATTATTTCTAGAAAGTACATTTTGATTGATTGTGATATACATCTTGCTTTCCCTGTGGGACTATGATGCAATATTGCCTCCTTGAACTAAAATGTGTCTGTGATGTCATTGTTTTCTTTCCTACCTCTGCAGTTACATTGGCAAATTCTAATAGCACATTTCCAAGGAAGAATTTTAAAAATTTAAACAGTTCAGTGACATTTCTTTTTTTAGGTTTTTAAGCATAACTTTAAAAAAAAAATTACAATTGAAGGACATGAGTGGAAAATAATTCACTAGGATGATAGTACCCTTACTTTTCTCCTCAGTCTATGAATTTCAGCCATCTTTCAAGATTTTTTTCCTGAACTATCATAACCCCCAAATTTTTAGAATTTGCATTGTCCTTGATTTGTATAGTTTTACTCAACACTACAATTCTGTATTTACAATTTTACAACTTAAATCAGAGTGGGTTATGGTGTGTACTTCCCTCAAGTTTTTGTTTTTAGTCCTCAATGCTACTCCCACCTTCAAACCTCCTCAGCCCTTGCCTCAATCACTAACACTGAAGGAGGTCCAGTAAATGCTTTTTAAATCATTTCTTTGATTATTAACACAAAAATTCTATAAGGAAGAATTCCGAGTGATCCCCTTACCCTTCTACTCGCTGTTTTCAGAAATGTGTAGGGCTCCTTAGTATTTGATTCTTGCCTAGTAAACATGATTTCTTAACGCAGGCTTTGCTTCTGGAAAATATTTGTTTTTAAACTTTGTTGTTGAAAGTATTACATATGTCCCTTTTTCCCCCCATTGACCCCTTCTAGCCTGCCACCCCCCGCCCCAGGCCTTCACACTATTGTCTGTGTCCATGGGTTATGCGTTATAGAAAATATTTGTTTTTAAAAACAAATCTGTTCTAAGATAGAGCAAGCTAACTGAACACATGCCTACCTCACACAATTTAACTGGGTCACATTTACAAAAACTAGCTTTCCTAAAGCATGCTTGAAACCTATATCACTCCTCTTTTGTATCTAAACTTAACCCTGTCTTTCTTTTGTCTGCTTCCTCAAATATATTATTTGCTGTACTACCATTTTCTGTCAAATATTAATTCACTTGTCAACTACTTTTTTTGTTCTTGTTGTTAATTCTCACCCGAGGATTTTTTTTCCCCCTTGCTTTTTAGAGAGAGTGGAAGGGAGGGAGGAGGAAGAGAGAGAGAGAGAGAGAGAGAGAGAGAGAGAGAGAGAGAGAGAAACATCTATGTGAGACACATCAACTGGTTGCCTCCTGCATGCGCTCCAACCAGGGGTGGGGAGTGAACCACAACCTAAGTATGTACCCTTGATTGGGAATTGAACCCATGACCCTTTGGTGTGCAGGCCAAGTCTCCAACCACTGAGCAATACTAGCCAGGGCACTTGTCAGCTACTTTTAAAAAGATGTTCTCTCTATTCTTTATTACATTCATCCCCCCCAAAACTGTCTTTATTTAATTATAATTAAGCACCAAACTATTTCCTTGAAGACTGAGTTTGTGAGAGCTGTCCTTTTCTTTCAGTAAAAGCTTCTCAATGAAGTAATATTTATACTTTTTGTTTTTTTTTACTTTTTAAAAGGGAAACTAATTATTTTAATTGACAGCAATAGGGTTACACTAGCTCCTGTGAATGATTTGTTTAAAAGGTGTTCTTTGTTTATAGGTCATTAGACCAAGTTTGATCTTGAGAAACATCTTATCACAACTAAAAGTCAATATCTAAAAGAAGTCAGCAGCTAAATGTCAACATCTAAAAGAAACAGAGCGATCCTTGACTCACGATTGTTCGTTGCTTCATATCTGGCTTCACTGAATTCAAGACATTGCCCCATAGAATTCCTCTCTTTGCCTTCTCAGGGAAGCACTGGCAATTAAGGAATGATTACACTTTATGATTTAGGCCCCTTGGAAGGGATTAAAGTCTGGTGTTAAGCATGAGAACAGAAACTTTCCAAGGAAGCTTTAAACGGAAAGGAAAGATAGCATCCTATCAGGTTCCACCAACCTGCCCCTTTGCCCACATATGGAGCGTCCTCCCACCTATCTTAAGGGAGTTCCTTGAGGATCCCACCCAGCCAGGCTGCTTTGTGTTCAAAATATGACTGACATGGCTACTGCCAGACAGAACAACACAGGTTGTATTCTTTACACACATGCAGAAGTCACAATTCCTATCAATATCCTTTATGACTGGTTCTTCAATGTATTGAACTTTATAATTCAGATCTTGAATTTTTTTCCTGACTGAAGCACTCAAAGATTGTTGTGTTTCTTGTATTAGATAAGGCCCCCAAGATACAATAACTTTTTAATCCATCATCTTTAACATCGGAGTTTTACTTCTATTTTTTTTTTTAATAAACTTGTTTCCATGTATCTTGGAAGATTGTCCAAGATTTTCTTCATTTTCAGATTATTGAGATATAATAGTCATAATTATTAATATTATCTCTGTATACTTTGAGTACAGTGCCTTGACCTGGAAGAGGGAGGAGGGAAATGAAGAAACTTGGCATTAGCTTTACACATTAAAACAAATTTTATCCTCTTCTCTTTCTTTTCATCTCTTCCTTTCTTCTCAGCTTAGGGCCAGGGACTGATGGAGATCAGTGGAGGGATTAAGTGAGGGTGGATGTTTAGAATAATTGAGGTCAGTGGGGGAAAAGTAGGAATAAGCAATTAGCATTACTCAATCCAAATCTTTCTGTTGGTTGTTTTCCCCACTTCAAATTCTTCTTGCATGCTTTATTTTCAATGACTATTCTAGTCATTTTAATAGATTGATATTTAAAAATGAAATTCATTAATTTCACGTTTGTCATATTTTAAAATCTGTATTTGCAGCTTTTTCAACCTTATGGTTTCAATCTGATTGATCCTTATTGTCAACTTTTGGAAAACCAATATAATAGTCTCCATGATCCACATTTAAGAGCATACCATTCACGAAAAGATATCAGAAGAGGTTAAAGGAAGGAGGCTACACCACCAGCATTAATGAAGTGGGTTGAAGATTACTTCATTTTAATCATTGAGGATTTCCAAGACTTGATATAAGCTTTCTCTTATACCTCACTGGGTTAGGGATGGGTTTCACCTTTAACTTGGTCATGAGAGATACTTAATGGGAAATTCTATAAATTACTTAGTATTTTGGGTCAAGGGAAATCAGAAGACAGTTGTTTCTAAATGATGCTACTTCTTCCATCTTTTTTAAATTTATAATATCAAAAGGTGATGATAAAATAATTTGAAGATATAATCTCCCAACTGGATCATAGTTCTCTTTCTCTGTCTCCAATGGTTCTGTATGCTTGTCAAGGATTATGTGCTATGAAATTTAAAAAATTTGAGACAAAATAGCAACATAGCAAAATTAGCCTGATAGAATCTTTTTTATATATAATCTAGTTTTTTGTTTTGTTTTTCTATTGATTTCAGGGAGGAAGGGAGAGGGAGAGAGATAGAAACATCAATGATGAGAGAGAATAAGCAATCAGCTGCCTCTCACATGCCCCCCACTGGGGATCAAGCCTACAACTCAGGCATGTGCCCTGGCCAGGAATTGACCATGAACCATGACCTCCTAGTTCATGGATTGACACTCAACCACTGAGCAACACTGGTGGGGTGATAGAATCTTAATAGAACATAAGAATAGTCTTATGTTCTAACTAGAGGCCCGTTGCACAGAGATTCGTGCAATAGGCCTTCCTTCCCCTGGCTGCCAGCACCGGTTTTCCTCTGGCACCTGGGAGCCAGGCCTTCACTCCGGCTGCAGTGGGGAAGCCAGGCCTGGAGGCTTCTCCACTCTGACCGCAGCAGAGAAGGCAAGCCTCAAGGCTTCTCCGCTCCAGCCACAGTGGAGAAGCCAAGCCTCTTCAGTCTTCAGTTGTCTTCAGTCTTAGCTCTGTGCCTGCATATGCCAATCAACCGCCATCTTTGTTGGGTTAATTTGCATACTCATCCTGATTGGCTGGTGGATGTAGCGGAGTGACACCAATTTGCATGTTTCTTTCTTATTAGTGTAGATTTGTATTGGATATTATTATTACATTGGTATTTTATTCTAATAACTTCAATTGTGTGTACTAAATTTATAAGTCATATATTTTTTAAAGTAATGAATTTGGATAGAAATTTTCTGTTGGTCAACAATTGTAGAGAGATACTTATGTTGTTTAACAATTATAGAGAGATACTACTTACAAAATTATTAGCAATTATTACTTGATACCAAAATGCTATCAAATTTTATATTATTACTATTTTCCTCCTGAAAGTGATTGCTATGATTTTTAAATGTTTGTATTTATATTTTTTGTTATTGTTTTGTTTTTTAGGTTGCATGTAACTTGAGAGAATTTAATAGGTACAGGCCATATCTTAACAAGTCTAAAGTTAAACTTCAAAAGAAAACTACATAAAAGAACACGTAAGTTAAATACTTAATTTGTTTTCCTACATAGGGTTTGGAAGAAAGGTTTACTTGTATGACAAGTACTTTCTTAAAATATTTTTACCTTAATTTTGACAGACTAATTAAATATTTTTTTCCAAATGAAAATTTAGAACAGGAATAAAGAATAATTTGAGGTTGCTTTATTTGGCCAAGAAAAGGAAAGGGACCAAGTCATCTATTAATATGTCAGTGGTAAATGGCATAATTTAGTAATTCAGTTGCTATTCCAGTGTGTTCCTTCTATCAGAGCTGGGGCCAATAGGAAGAGTTTATTATGGCAGCACAATTCTTAAGCTGGAACCAAAACCAGCCTCTGTGACAGGAGAGGAACAGTGAGCACAGTTATAATGTCCTATGGGTGACTCAAGAACATGCACACTGTGTGTTTGCACCCACACACATGCAGCTATGTTCAGCCAGTAAAAAATCCTATATAGCCCTAACTGGTTTGGCTCATTGGATAGAGCGTCAGACAGCTGACTGAAGGGTCCCAGGTTCGATTCCAGTCAGGGGCAGGTACCTTGGTTGCGGGCACATCCCCAGTGGGGGGTGTGCAGGAGGCAGCTGATCAATGTTTCTCTCTCATCGATGTTTCTAACTCTCTATCCCTCTCCTTTCCTCTCTGTAAAAAATCAATAAAATATATTTTTTAAAAAACCCTATATAATAAAAGCCTAATATGCTAAGTATCCGATCTTTCATTCGACTGGTCGCTATGATGCTCACTGACCACAAGGGGGCAGACACTCCAACCAGTGGGTTAGCTTGCTACTGTGGTCTGGCCAATCGGGACTGGGCGAGACAGGCCAGACACGCCCTAGAGCCCTCCTGCGGTCCCTCCCTGGCCCTGATGGTGCATTGGTGGGGTCCCTTGGCCTAGCCTGCACCTTCTCACAACCCAGGACCCCTCAGAAGGATGTCTGAGAGCCGGTTTGGGCCCGATCCCCACAGGCCAGGCCAAGGAACCCCACTGGTGCACACGTGCAACAGGCCTCTAGTTATATGATAAAGGTAAAGTGAATGATTAGGTGTAGAGTGAGTGGGTATAAATAGTGATATCCTTTCATTTTATTATTTTTAAAAAATAGTTTTGATTTTTTTTTTAGAGAGAGAGGGAGGTAGAAAAGAGAAAGATTGATGTGAGGGCGAAACATCACATCAATCAGCTGTCTCCTGCATGCCCCCTAATGGGGTTCAAGCCCATGTCGGGCAGGTGCCCTGACAGAGAATTAATCCAGCAACCTCTCAGTGCATGGGACAACACACAACCAACTGAGCCACACTGGCCAGGCTCCTTTCAGTTTTTGACTCGAAGTTAGTGCGTGAGTGGATTTGATTTTAGAATCAAGAGGGTTGAATAAAAATCAGAAAGGTATGCATATGTGTACTTTACAAATGTACGTTCTAAGGTAAGAGAGTAGTATAGAAATGAGAATAACTTTCCTGTACCTGTAAGTGTTCTATATCATCCCCCATTTTCCCCTCTGTGTCTAGAGCTTCTGCCATTCTTCCATATTTTCATTAGTTTTTTTTTTTAGAATGGATGGAAATGTATGATGAGATATTTATCTTTCATTTTCAGAGAGAGAAATTTTTACTTTGGTTCAGTTACCCATGTCTGTAATGGATTCAAAATAGATTTAAATGCAATTAAACAGAATTAGTTATTTAGAAACTACAGGAATTTTACTAAACACTAAATATAAAAAGGTATGTCAAAGAACAGTTTTATTTCTGTAAATCTTAAAAACACTTCATATTTATATATACACATATACATATATATATGCATATATATGAAACACACTTTTTAAAAATAGAAATTGCTTGCAAAACAAGTAAATAAACTACAAGAAAACAATCAACTACCTAGATTTTCTGATGTTGCACAGTTCCAAAATTGGTTATTATAGGAAGACACCCAATCTTTTAAGGACCAGGAGCAATTAATAAGGCCCAGGTAAAACTGAAGTGATTGCATATTTTATGTATAGGTTGTGAACTCAAATACATTGGAAAAATTCAAGAAAGAATTGGAGTTAGGAATTTTTTTATTGTACTAGACACTAACTCCACTACTTCCCTCAGTATAGAGAGGAAGGGAGAGACCAAGAGGTACAGAAATTGGGAACTTAGATGGCAAAGGAAGGAAGAGCAATTTCCACCAGGCTTCCTGGGAATCCCAGAGGTAATCCAAACTGATAACTAAAGAAAGAGTCAGATCCAAAATCCTTCATATAATTGGAAATGGAGGAAAAGAATCTTTTAGCACATGCTCTTTATGATTCATCTTTAATGGTTGACATCATCACATTTGAGGAAGTTATTAGTGCAAAGTCAAAAATAGATGTCTGATTAAACTATATCTAATGCCAGTATAAATATGCATTGTCCCTAAGTGAAAATGTGTACCTCTTCAGATATTACCTCTTCGTGGTCAACCATTACCATTCTGCGGTCAAGCGCTTATCTTAGGAAGTGAAGGGACATTATAGTTTTTTCCTCCTCCTCTCTCCTCCTCTAAGGTGAGGAATTGGGCTGCACAGCCTGACTTTATATTCCGTGGGTTCATTTTGTGGTAATTCCATAAGCATATTGACATACCAAGACCTGGACTATAGATGAAAGATTTGTTCAAGGCTCTGTAAGTCACAGGGGACCCAGGATATATCTTTTTCTTAGGAAATTCAAATCTGTTTTGTTTTTTTCTAGATTTGAAATCAGTTTTCAGTTATCCCAGCCTTCTTTGAAAACTTATCCCTAAACCCACTGAATTATGAATATTACTGTGCGAAATGTTTTTAATGAGTCTGCTCCACATTTTACCATTGTCTTGGCCATAAGAACATGGTAGAGAGAGCTGTATAACAAAACATGGTGAGAGCTGGCTTACAAATCCATGAACAGAGCTGATAGAAAAACTGTAAAATTCCTGTAGTTCAAGAAATAAAAAGTGAGTAAGGAGGTGGTTTGGACATATCAAAGAAGCTGATGTCAGTATAATGGGTACACCCAATTAACCTTCACTTGCATTTGTACTTTTATTTAGATACTAGAGGCCTGGTGCACGACATTTGTGCACTGTAGGGGGGGTCCCTCAGCCCGGCCTGCACCCTCTCGCAGTCTGGGACTCCTTGGGGTATGTGGTGAGCAGGCCTAAGCCGGCAGTTGGACATCCCCCAAGGGGTCCTTAGCGCTGCTGCAGAGGCGGGAGAGACTCCCGCCACAACCACTGCGCTCACCAGCCGTGAGCCTGGCTTCTGGCTGAGTGGTGCTCCCCCTGTGGGAGTGCACTGATCACCAGGGGGCAGCTCCTGCATTGAACGTCTGCTCCCTGATGGTCAATGCGCATCATAGCAACCAGTCGTTCCACCATTTGTTCAATTTGCATATTAGGGTTTTATTATGTAGGATTTGGATAAGTAGGAAATTAGAACAATGTGAGTGCAGAGCAGAAGAGCAGCACTGCCTCTGGATGGACAGAGAAGAAAGACGACAGTGGGAACAAACAAGAAGAAAACTTAGTCTTAGAAAAATTGAAAAGGTGAGAGATACATTTAAAATATTAGGAGAAAAGGTGTATTCAGTGTGTTATTCATAAATAATTGTAGCTGTCAGACTTCTTGAAGTCATTTCAGGTCTATTTAATGTACCCACATTAATCTTTCTTCACAGCAATAATTTATAAGTTGTTACATAAAATAATGAGGCTGATACCACAAACTATGTATGTGAGCCAATATCTGCTGTTAAAGAGATGATTGTGGAAGTTACTAGTTTAACTCCCCTGTAGCCTTAAGTGTGAGGAAGATGCTTTTTAAAATTTAGCTTTAGTGTAAAAAAAAAAAAAAAAAAAAAAAAAAGCCAAAAATAACCACGCCTTCATTCCCAGTAGGAGTGCAGGAAGGAAAGAAGCCCATTTGAAAACCAGTGTTTGACTTTCACTACACTTGACCTGATTTCTGTTAGACTCTTGACTTGTAATTTACTTGTTGGTGGTGGACAGAAGCAGAGGGAAGAGAGTGACAAGAAGGTAGAGTTAACTTTCACCTCTAATCTGGGCTGTTAACAGGAGAAGCTTTTGCTAGTTTTGATTTTTGAAAGTACCCTATACAAGATGACAGTGGGTCAGTTCCCCCAAATGATATACAATGTACAAAACTGAAAGTTATGGAAATTTTTACATTTTAGCCATATTATATTCTCACTGTAATATAAAACGTACTGCCCTATTATTTGATACTAGTGGCCTGGTGCACGAATTTGTGCACATTGAAAGGGAATTAATTAGAGGAAATATTTTAGTATTGCTATTTGCCCTTTCTCTATAATAGATGTGTCAGAGATTAAAGAAAATTAGTAAAATGTGTATGAAAATAAATTTCTTAATATAGGTAATCAATAACACTATGATATAACAACGACAAAGACATGATATAAAACAACATATGAAAGCAACAAAAACATGATATAAAAACATTGATACAAACAATGACTGATAAATTGATTAAACTTATTCTAATATCTCCCTGTACACCACAGTAAGAGTAAAAACACTTTCAGAGTGCTTGACTAATTTCCCTTGTGATGAAGTATTTACAACTTTAACATCACACACTCTTTGAACTCGAGAGAAAGCAACATATAATTGACCATGTTAGAAAACAGGTTCAGGTAGAAATATTCCTATTCTGTCTAGAGTTTGTCCTTGTGATTTACTGATAATCATCGCAAATGCTGGCATCATGAGAAACTGTCTTTGAATTGATTTAAATGAGAGGCCAGTGTCAGATGGGGACAAATCAATTCTTGGAATCAGAACAACCTCTCCCTCTGCAGATCCTGTTAATACTTCAGCTTCGATAATGTTAGGCCACAATCTTTTGATAAAAAATCTAGTGCCATTACAAAGACCCCATTTACTATTAAGATTTCTCAGTAGCATGATGATTGCATCCACTTTCAATTTTAATTTATGACACAGCATTCCCACAGGAGTTAATACTATTAAGAAATTCGATGGCAAAATTTTCCTTTTCAGCATCACCTGTTGAATCAATGGAGTCATCACTTAAATATGTGTGAAAATCTCCATCGAGTCTATCCAAAATTTCTTCATTTAATTTTTAAACGTGCTCATTTTTTGGACAAAGAATTGCACGTTTAGATATATTTTTAATATTATCTATAGATATAGTATTTCCAAAGGTAGCTTCAATAATAGATCAGTTACAAATCATTTCACATGGGATTTCAATAATATCCATTCCTAAATGAAAACTGCTATCAAGTTTGCCATCTTCAAGTTTTACTAACCATTCACTCAAGCAGAATCCTCTGATCTCATATTTGTTGTAAGAGACAACTTTCTGAAACATTCCCAAACATTACAGTACTTTAAACTCGTTTGTACTATGGCTGATCGCATAGCATGCGGTACAATACTGAGACATTGTCGAAAATCCCCTCCAAGAAGGAGAACTTTCCCACCAAATACAACATTCAGACTCATAATTTCTCTTAGTAATCTGTCTATGGCATTTATAGCATGACTGGATGCCATGGTGCATTCATCAATAATGAGAAGTTGGGCCTTTTTTAAAAATATATTTTATTGATTCTTTACAGAGAGGAAGGGAGAGGGATAGAGAGTTAGAAACATCGATCAGCTGCCTCCTGCACACCCCACACTGGGGATGTGCCCGCAACCAAGGTACATGCCCTTGACTGGAATCGAACCTGGGACCCTTGAGTCCGCAGGCCGATGCTCTATCCACCAAGCCAAATCGGGTAGGGCAGAAGTTGGGCCTTTTTAATGGTTTTAGCAACTTCACTCTTTATATCGAGTCTAGAAATTGAAGTTTCATTTAATGGGATTGTTCATTTATATTGGGAATGAAAGGTTCTTCCACTGAGAAGTAAATTTGCAGCAATTCCTGCCAGGGGTGGGCAAACTTTTTGACTCGAGGGCCACAATGGGTTCTTAAACTGGACTGGAGGGCCGGAACAAAAGCATGGATGGAGTGTTTGTGTGAACTAATATAAATTCAAAGTAAACATCATTACATAAAAGGGTACGGTCTTTTTTTTTTTTTTAGTTTTATTCATTTCAAACGGGCCGGATCCGGCCCGCGGGCCGTAGTTTGCCCATGGCTGCTGTAGACGCTGTGGGTAAAACAGTACCACCATGACCTCTAATATAATGTATTAAAACTTTATAAAGATATGTTTTTCCACTACTGCCTGGACCAGGGGTCCTCAAACTACGGCCCACAGGCCACATGCAAATACTGTATTTGTTCCCATTTTGTTTTTTTACTTCAAAATAAGATATGTGCAGTGTGCATAGGAATTTGTTCATAGTTTTTTTTTTAAACTATAGTCCGGCCCTCCAACGGTCTGAGGGACAGTGAACTGGCCCCCTGTTTAAAAAGTTTGAGGACCCCTGGCCTGGACCATCTAAGAAAAAGCATTTGGGGTATACTGTTTGATCTTCGATGACTGAAGGTATAGTCTGAAAAGCTGCCAACTATTCATCATTCAGAGAATTTATCAAAACCTTTGCCTATTGTCGCTCGTACGATTCATCACATGTATTTGTATTCATAAGTAAAGGATAGTCTGGAAGTTTGAAATGTGAACATTTCATTTTATGCAATGTGAATACCCCTTGAATTTCGTTAAGGGCATGCATTTCACAGTTCACACAGGCACCTTCTCTTCAGTATAATTTCCAACAAAAATCTTCAATAAAATGACATTTATTCTCATCTCATAATTTGCACCAGAAGGACATAAAAACACACATATGTATGCAAAAAGTTGCCGTAGTTGTTTGGGCATATTAAGGATGATCACATCGTCAATCATATCTTTACAGATAGTGTCATCAATAATCCTCAATGTTTAGCAGCTTCACAAAATGTATCATAAATTACACCTCCTATTATGCAGAAGCAAATCATCAAAATTTATCGTACCTTTTACATGCAGAAGCAAAAGTCTAAGGTAATATTGTTCTGGTTCTCTAAAGCTCACAGTGAACAGTCTACCTAATAGTTTATTCCCACTCTTTTGGCATTTTGTCCGCAAAGAATTATTAAACACATAATGTTGTGGAATCTCCCAAAAATAATAATTATGCGCATAAGAATCTTCTCTATTCAATAAGAACCAAGCCATCAAAGTCGAGTTACGTCTTTTAGCCCTATCTATAACTTCAGCAAAATCATCCGTATGAAAATACAAATTCTGTTCATTTGGCAAATGAATAGCTAATCTTGTGATTGAATGAGATTGGTCATGCATTTGCATTGCAAAAAGTCTCCAATCAGCCTCAGGAGCGCTCACATCCTGGAGTCAGTGAAGTCCCATACTTCGTCATGATTGATAATATTTTTTTTTCAGAAATTTGAATATTTGCACAATCGTGCCCTTTATAGATATATTTAAATAAATATTTGACACTTTTCATCGATGCGCACACTTCAACATTCATATGACAGTTATACTGAAGGCACAAATATGGGTGTGCCTTTTAAGGGACAAGGGGTAAGGGACAATTCAAGCATTATCAACAATTTTACTTCCAATAGATATGGTGCTACCAGATCTACATTTGTCTTTGGGATATCCATCAATATTTCCAATGGCTGTATTTTGGAATTTTTTCGGATATCCCTTTGAACATTTTCCATTTTCCATACATGGACTATTTGGATTTTGTATTCCACATGGTCCATGTACCATATTTGATTTTACAATTTGGAAAAGTCGAGGACACTGGTCTTCATCCGGAATTTCTGGCTTAACTACACGGTCAATGTCATCTTCTGTTCCTAATTTGGATTCACTATCTAATGTCAATAATATGTGCATGTGAGGCAGTCCACATTTCTGAAATTCAATGACATGAATTTTAGCTATTACTTTGCCAAATAAATGGAATTTACACATATCATTTAAAAGAGCATTCAGCTTAATATTAAAAACTATGGCTACCAAGTCAGGTCTGTTTTCAACTTTTTCCCAGCGTTGTAAATTGTAATATCTGCCCATTTGGGGTTGCATGTCATGGTTATTAATAAATCGGGCTTGCCATACTTCATTACAATTGCCATAGCATCCTGATATCGCTGCTGCATATTTCTGGGACTATCCTCAAAAGATTATGGAAGTGTTATAATTTTACCAATCAGCACATTGTCATTTTCAGATTTAGATGTGAGATAATCCATCAAACCACTATATTTTTCAACTCTCAACTTAGATTGGTTTGCTTTAATGTAATTTATCTGATTGGCTTCCATTTTTGAATATAAATCGACAATATACTATTGAGTTAATTTTCCTGCATTTAAAATAGGATTGAACATGTCCCGGACAGAGAGATGAAATCCATAATACTGCATTTGTGTGACTCGTGTCCTTAAATTTTGTCTTGTATTATTGTCAATTACACTGTCGTCTCTGAGTCTTAATGCAATATCTGTTCCCCAGCCTTTTTTACCATGTGGAAAAAGAATAGGATATGTCATTGCATCTAATGTAGGAAACAGTATACTGATTTGTTTCATTTTAGTGGCATTCAGATTATTGGGATCTGGTTTACAATGAATGAGCAAGTCCCTTTCAAAAGGAGGTTCAACATGTTCGTTTCTGAATATGACAGCAATTTCAGTTACACGGGGAGAATTATATCTACCTGGGTCACTATTATGATCATATTTAATTGCCATTGTTACCTCTGTGGGAGCAATACCTTTTGCTGCTGCTTCAGATTGAGCTTCCTTTTCTATCTCATGTAGAATCTTGTACGATTTTGTTAATTCGTTTATTTCATGCATGAGGTTGTTGATGTTGATCATGATTCTTTCTGAGCAACCTTGGTTTTCTGGCATTGCTAATCTTTTACTTGTAGCTTCGGCTGTATCTAAAATATGGAGTTGAGCAAACTTCTGAGAAACACCATCCGAAGGATGTAAAGTTCCAGTACGGTGATAAACTTGTCTGTGTATTCTAAACAGTATGGCTCATATCCTGATGGTGATGCAATATTTGCACCCATGGAAGCAAAAGCAAAAGAACTATTTATCGAAGAAATATTTTCCATGAAATTTTACTGTCAGAATCTTTGTTTATCATTAATGTTTTTAAATATGCCAGGTATTCTGGAAAACATATATCATTTGAACAAACTTTACCTTTGCTACAACATCGAGTAAATTTTCCATCAGATGGTTTTTCACTGGAGAAATTTAGTGATAGACAAAATTGACATGTAACAATCATTCCACCACAACTATGTTCAATAATTGCATCCTCGTTTACTTCATTTTTGCTGTGAAGGCAGTTCCTACCAGTATTGGTAGTACAAGTCGATGGCTGTTCTTCAGACATATTCTGTCAACAATGCCGGCTTCTTTCGGCTTCGGAGGTACGTTGTACAATAGTCGGTCTTCACACATTTTCTGTTGATGCTGCTTTCTTTCAGCTTCAGATGAACGTTGTGCCAATAGTTGGTCTTCAGACATATTCTGTCGATGACACTGGCTGGGGGAGGGACAGGGGGAATCGGGCTCCCTCCTCCTTCCTGTCAGGGTCAGGAGTGGGGGAGGGAGGGGGCAACTGGGGGCAGGGCTGGGGGGGAGGAGCCTATCTGGGCTTTCCTTCCCCAGGCTGCCAGCAGCTGGCCCCGCCCCCACCACTGCCACTGCGTGTCATCTGTGCAGCACCGCCCCCCTCCGCCACCAGTCACCTCCCTCTGCGGGCCAAAAGGCATGCGGTGTGATTGCTTGGCTGGCCTGGGCCTCCCTCTGCGGGTCCATAGCTGGCCGGCCCCACCCACCCGCCACAGCATCGCTGGCTGGTGGCCTGGGCCTCCCTCTGTGGGGCGATGGGTCACAGGAGCCCCAGATCAATGCCCCACAGAGGGAGGCCATGCCCACCCGCCGCAGTACCACCAGTCGGGTAGCCTGGGCCTCCCTCTCTGCCCACACGGCTGGGGCTCTGCCATTGATTGCCACCCACAGGGAGGACCTGCCCACCTTGCTGAGGCTCTGCAATCCATGCTGCACAGTGGGAAGCCCTGCCCACCTGGCCGGTGCTCTGGAATCGGCCCTCGCAGCTGTGGCAGCTTGCCTCGGCCCTCGAAGCCCCGGCTTCATCTGGAAGGTCGTCCAGAAGGACATCGGAAGGATGTCTGGAAGGTCATTTGGCTGTCCAGTCTAATTAGCATGTTATGCTTTTATTATTATAGATAACTATTTTTTTACTTTATTTCACACTATAAACTATACTTGTAATTCCTATAGAAAAAAAATGATAAAACTGATTTTTCTCTTAGAGTAAGTGATTTAATTTTCAATAATACATAATATTTTCTGATTTAGAGTCTAAACCTGTTTAAAGAGAAAGAGAAATCATTTGTAATTCCAGCACCATCCTATTAATTTTTTGGTGTACAAACACACACACACACACACACACACAGGCACACATACACTTGCATAATATTGCTATGAATGTTTATGTATTCCAGTAAATACATAAATCCATGTTCCTATACCTCATAGGCTGTGTGGTAGATTACTTTTTAAAATAACATTGGCAATTTACCATATCAATAAATGTTGGTCTAAGATTGTAAATAATCATTTTAGGTAGCTTATTTTTTACATCTTAGGTAGCTTATTTTCTAGACTAAGTGTAAGATTTACATAATTTGGTTACATTGATATAATGCTGAATCATAATTTTTTTAATATTGGAAATCCAAATATCTATGGTACTCTTTTAATCTACTTTTGTCACATGTTCCTTTTGGTATTAGCAGGAACTCACTAATCAAATGGCAAGGTCAGCTCATTTCAATTTATTGTAATTAATTTGTTTTTTCACCACTTTTTTTAGTGGGAGTTTTCTCCAAGTTGGCTTCTAGACATCTCTGAAAATATCTTTGCTTTTGGAGAGCAACATAAGTTCCCCCCTAATTTTTGCCTGATGCTAATTCCTGTTCAATGAGTCCTAGTCCATTTTAGTGGCAACAAGTACAATGGATACATTCTAGACTGGGAGTGCCCATTAGACATGACCGCTGATGGGGAGGCATGGTAACACCACAGGCTGTTTAAGGTATATTAACGGCAGAGCTATTTGAAGTATTGATATTTCCAATGGAGTTATTCTAAACTAGAGGCCTGGTGCATGAGATGCATGCACTGGGGGGGGGTCCCTCAGCTCAGCCTGTGCCCTCTTGCAGTCCAGGACCCTCGGTGGACTGTCTGCCTGCTGGCTTAGGCCCTATACCCCCGAGAATGAGGCCTAAGCTGGCAGTCAGACATCCCTCTCGCAGTCCAGGGCTCTTGCAGTCTGGGACCCCTCACTCCTTACCTGCCTGCCTGCAGCAGAGGCAGGAGAGGCTCCCATCACAGCCGCTGGGCTCACCAGCCATGATCCCCCTGTGGGAGTGCACTGACCATCAGGGAGCAGCTCCTGCATTGAGCATCTGCCCCCTGGTAGTCACTGTGCATCTGGTCATTCCACCGTTTGGTCAATTTGCATATTAGGCTTTTATTGTATAGGGTTACTTACATCATGTTTTACTACAAGAAGCTTTCAATTCATTTGTGTGTGCTTATCAATATTTTTATATCTTTTCTTTCAGATTTGACATTGTATGTATTTTTTATGATGAGCTTAAATTAGAGTTACAAAAGTCTTGAAAAGGTTTTTGCCTATGTGTCTTTGTCAAAAGTAAGTCTATTTTTTTTAACTCTTTTTTGTTCTTTGACTTATATGTCTAATTTACTCTCTTGGTTATTGTATGTTTTATTCTTTAAATAAATAGTACTAGTCTTTCTAGTTTGTTCTTCATGTTTAAAATAGTTTTGGCTAATCTAAGCCCTTTAACATATCCATATAAATTTTAGAATCAGCTTGTCAGTTTCTACCAAGAAATATTGCTGGATTTTTTATTGGAATTGTGTTGACTCTATAGATCAGTTTGGAATCAGTTGATCTCTTGATAATACTGAGTTTTCCAACTCATGAATCAAATATGTATCTCCATCTATTTAGGTATCCTTAACTTTTCTTATCAATGTTCTGAGTTTACAGTGTACAAGCCTTACATATCTTTTTGATATATTCATCCCTAGGAATTTCATAATTTTTACTATTACAACTTTTACAACTATTACAACTTTTATTTTTTTCAAATTAGATGTTAGTATATATATAGAAAAGCAATTTTATATCTATCTTGTATTCTGCATTATTAAAAATCATTTAATAGCTCTAGTAGTTTTTTTCCAGATACCAATTGATATTCTACACAAATGATCATATTGTCTATAAATAAAGGTAGTTTTATTTCTTCCCTTCAAATTCTCTTCTTTTTGTATTTCTTTTCTTGCCTGATTGCATGGACTAGAACCTCCAGTATAAGGTAGAATAGAAGCAGTGATGATAAACAGTATTATCAAATACTTTTTTATCCCCTCTCTCCTCTCTACAGACATATTAGGCTGCTTGATGTTGTCCCACATCTCGCTGATACTCTCTTCATTTTGTAATTTTGTTTCTCTTAGTCTTTTCCTTTGGATGGTTTCTGTTCCTCAGCAGACATTAATTGATCTCTTCTTTTGAATTGTCTACTATGTCGTTAATGTATTCACAGTATTACTATCTTACATTTAAAAATTTTATTTTGGTCCTTTTTATATTTTTCATGTCTCTTCTGTGTCTTGTGAATATGTGGAATGCAATTATGTTATCTGTTAATGTTCTTTTAATTCTATCATTTGTGTCATTTCTGGATCAATTTTGATTGATTTAGTCATTTAATGGGCCATATTTCCCTGCTTCTTTATATGCTTAGTAGTATTTGATTGGATGCCAGATACCATGAATGTTACTTCCTGGGTGCTGAGTATTTTTATGTGCTTATAAATGTTTTTAGCTTTTTCCTGAGATATAGGTAATTTATTTAGAAGAAGTTTGATTATTATAGGTCTTACTTTTTAACATTTGTTAGGTGGAGCCAGAACCATGTTTCATCTGGGACTAGTTATTTCCCGTTTTAATACTCTACCCAATGCACGGTGACTAAAATTTATCCAGGGTGGTTGAGAATAGACATGACAAGTGGGTGAGGGGCACTGTTCTCTCTAATCCTTTAGGACGGGCCTCTCTGTGGCCTTGGGTAGTTTTTCACATGCATGTATGGATCCATTCTCTTGCTGAATATGCTAGGGAACCCTCTGAGGCAGTGGCTCTCAACCTTCCTAATGCTGTGACCCTTTAATACAGTTCCTCATGTTGTGGTGACCCCCAAACACAAAATTATTTTTGTTGCTACTTCATAGCTGTAATTTTGCTACTGTTATGAATCGTAATGTAAAGATCTGATATGCAGGATGTATTTTCATTGTTCGCGACCCAGTGGACACCCTGACTGCAGCCTTGTGAGACCCAGAGCAAAGGACACAGCTGAGCATGCCCAGACTCCTGCCCTATGAAAATGTGAAATAATAAATGTGTGTGTTTTAAAGTGCAAAGTTGGTAGTGATCTGTTATAGGGCAAGATAAAACTAATATACTAATAAAGGATCTTTACTTTAACACCCCCCCCCCCCCCACACACACACACACTATCTACATAATTACAGATATTGTTTCTTTGGAATTTCAAAAAATGTGAGTACCCATTATCCCACTTTTATCCAACACCACTTTGTAGCATCCAAGAAAAAAATTTAAAATTCTAAATATTGGAAAGAAAACTGTCACGATTTATAAATTATATGTCTGTCCATGTAGAAAATCCAAAAAAAAATCTGCAGATAAATTATTTAAGAAAAAATGAGAGTTTAGCAAGATACTGAATCCGAGCTCAAAATGCAACATAGCAATTTTATTTCTACAAGCTAACAACAAAAAGGAAATGAAATTGTTTTTTAAAATAACAATTATTATAGGATCAAATGTGTCAAATAAATGATAATAAGTCTAAAAATATATATACAAGACTTCTATGGTAAATATTTTAAACATTGAGGATTAATGAGATCGACTATTAAGTAGTTCAAAAAATTCAATATGAACTTTTTCTCCACAAATTTATAAATTCAATGCAATTCCATCAAAATCCTTGCTGTGTATTGGTAGAGCTTGACTAGTTGATTATAAAAGATATATGGAGCCCTTTCTTGCTTTCTTTTTTTCTTTTTCAAAACATTTCAATTCAAAGGCCTGGAGACAAAATCAGGGAGGTGTTGTGCCCAGCGTGAGGTGTTGGAGCCTGGGTGGAAGAGAAAGGTTTAAGTCTGGGAGGGCCACCCTGCACAGTGTTGGAGCTCAAGTCAGAGCATCCCTGAAAGGTGAATGACATAGGATGAGAGGTTAACGACTGAACAAGGTCAGGAGGCATCCAACAGAGGCAGGGCAGCCCAGCTTGGGTTTTCAGAGCCTGATGGGGCAAATCATCTGCAGAAGAGGTGGCCTGGCAGGGCTCTGAGGAAGGATGGGGTGAAGAGAACATATGCTTTGGAGGGACAGCAGTTAGAGACAATCTAGTGTGGAGTGTTACAATTCAAGTGGGAGTGAGGAGGACATGTCTGTATGTGGCAGGGACAACAGAGACTGGTTACAAACAAGAAGATTGAACAAATAATCAAAGATACTGATGATGGGAGCCAGCTTACTGTCAAGAAAGAAAGTTAAAATTGAAAGGGAAAAACTAGAATGAACCATGTGGGATTGGATTGGAATGGAAATATTGGTAAGAACGCCTGCTTTTCAATATATTTTTTATGCAGAACTGCAGATGAATGTATGCACGTGTGTATGTGTATTTATGTATACACATATGACCCCTGCTGCTCACAGGGAGCCTATGAACAATGACAACCCCAATAGCGATATGCACTCCTACCACAATTAGTGCCCAGATCTGGTTTCTAAACATCACAGGCCCCTGAAAGGAATCAGGGCTTTTATGAAAACTGGCTGACTCGAGGGCTGGGGCAGAAAGCTACAGGATGAGCTTGAAACATCTTATTGTCCAGAGAGTAAGGAAATGCTCAAAGAATAATGGGGACAGGTAAAAAAGACACGAAGTCACCTTGAAATGGCTACCACTGGCCAAATTTTGGGGAAATTAAGCACCAAAATAATAAGCTTTTCCTTCTCCCTCAATTGTTCATTTGTTTGGTTTGGCTTTATGTATTTATCAATGTAGAAGCAATGAAAGAATAAGAATATCATTTGGCAAACAACATAATAACTGATTTAAACAAGAATCATCAATGGATGTTATATAAACTGGGGGAAATTCTGAGGAAAAACCAAATATTTACGGAGACTCAAATGACCTCCACAACAGATATGTGTGAAATACAAAAGGTAAATAGGACTTTTACTGTGGACAAACCTGGCAGACACTTCTCAACCACATGATCGAAGTGAAAAGTAATGGAGCTGAGCATGTGCCTGCAGATTTGCTGCACGAGGAGAACTCAGCATCGCTTGTGTGACATTTCTGCCCAAATGGCATAACCTGAAGCTACATGAGGAAACTTCATACAGACCTTAGCGGAAAGTCTACAAATAACTGGCTTATACTCTTCAAACTGTAAAAGTCATGAAAAGTTAAGGAAGCCTAAAGAATTGTCCCAGATTGAAGAAGACTAAAGAAACAGGACAATTGGACACCCACATCATTTTGAGTTTTCTTTTACTATAAAGGCTATTACTGAGATGATTGGAAAAAAAGTGAATAAGATCTAATCTACACTAATAAAAGAGAAACATGATAATTGGCGTACGACCGCTACCATTCCCATTGGTTAATCAGCATATCCTTATGCAAATTAACTGTCAGCCAAGATGGCGGCCGGCAGCCAGGCAGCTGGAAGCGAACATGAGGCTTGCTTGCTCCAGTGACTGCAGACTGCAACGTTCCCCGCCTGACTTGCCGGCCTCTGAGCTACAACTCTAAGAAACTATGTTGCAAATATAGAAGCTAAACAAAACCCCAGAAAAAAGCTTTCAGCCGGCCGGCCGGGATCTCAGAGCTAGAGTTATACATTGTTTCGATTATAGCAGCGGAAGCCTCAGAGCTAGAGTCAGAGTTAAAGCTGGCCCAGAATAAAAAAAAAAAAAAAGAAAAAGAAAAAAAAGGAGTGGTTGGGAGCTTCAGTCAACAACCGCCAGCCTGAAAGCAGCCCTCAGCTCCTCACCCAGACTGGCCAGGCACCCCAGTGGGGACCCCCACCCTGATCCAGGACACCCTTCAGGGCAAACCAGCCAGCCCCCAGGCCTCTATCCTATATAGTAAAAGGGTAATATGCCTCCCAGCACCGGGATCAGCAGAGCCGCGAGGCCTCCTGGCACGGGATCAGCGTGACAGGGGGCAGTGCCCAAACCCCCTGATCGCCCTGCGGCTCTGTGTGTGACAGGGTGCGGCGCCCCAACCCCCCCCCCCCCCACAGGCCCTGCACTGTGTGTCACAGGGTAGAGCCATAACCTCCCCATCGGCCCTGCCCTGAGTGTGAGAGTGGCGGCGCCCCAACCCCCTGATCAGCCTTGCTCTGTGTGTGACAGGGGGCGGCGCCCCAACCCCCCCCCCCCCCCCCCCACGGGCCCTGCTTTGTGTGTGACGGGGTAGAGCCATAACCTCCCCATCAGCCCTGCCCTGAGTGTGACAGTGGCGGTGCCCCAAACCCCTGATCCGCCCTGCTGTGTGTGTGACAGGGGGCGGTGCCCTAACTACCCTATCGGCCCTACTCTGTGAGTGACAGAGGGGAGCTCCTCAACCCCCTGATGGGCCCTGCTCTGTGCGTGACAGGGGGGAGCTCTCCAACCCCCTGATGGGCCCTGCTCTGTGCATGACAGGGGGGAGCTCCCCAACCCCCTGATTGACCCTGCTCTGTGTGTGACAGGGTACGGAGCCCCAACCCCCCTGATGGGCCCTGCTCTGTGCAGGGGGCAGTGCCCCAACCCCCCAATCAGCCCTACCCTGAGCGTGACTGAGGGTGGCATCACAAACTCCCAATCCGCCCTGCTCTGTGCATGACAGGGGGCAGCACCCCAACTCCCCAATCAGCCCTGCTCTGAGCCTGACCAGGGGCTGCACCTAGGGATTGGGCCTGCCCTCTGCCACCCAGGAGCAGGCCTAAGCCAGCAGGTCGTTATCTCCTGAGGGGTCCCAGACTGCGAGAGGGCACAGGCTGGGCTGAGGGACCGCCCCTTCCCCCCCAAGTGCACAAATTTTTGTGCACCGGGCCTCTAGTCTACACTAATAAAAGAGAAACATGGTAATTAGCGTACGACCGCTACCCTTCCCATTGGCTAATCAGCATATCCTTATGCAAATTAACTGTCAGCCAAGATGGCGGCCCGGCAGCCAGGCAGCTGGAAGTGAACATGAGGCTTGCTTGCTCCAGTGACTGCAGACTCCAACGTTCCCCGCCTGACTTGCCGGCGTCTGAGCTGCAACTCTAAGAAACTATGTACTATGTTGCAAATAAGAAGCTAAACAAAACCCCAGAAACCAGCTTTCAGCTGGCCGGGATCTCAGAGCTGGAGTTATACCATGTTTTGATTATAGAATGCAAACAAACCAGATAGCTTCTTTCAGCAGCGGAAGCCTCAGAGTTAGAGCCAGAGCTAAAGCTGGCCCAGAATAAAAAAAAGAAAAAAGAAAAAAAGGAGCGGTTGGGAGCTTCAGTCAACTGCCAACCTGAAAGCAGCCCTCAGCTCCTCACCCAGACTGGCCAGGCACCCCAGTGGGGACCCCCACCCTGAAGGGTGTGTGACCAGCTGCAAACAGCCATCACCACCTCATCCAGGCTGTCCAGGCACACCAGTGGGGACCCCCACCCTGATCCAGGACACCCTTCAGGGCAAACCAGCCGGCCCCCAGGCCTCTATCCTATATAGTAAAAGGGTAATATGCCTCCCAGCACCGGGCTCAGTGGAGCCACGAGGCCTCCTGGCACCGGATCAGCGTGACAGAGGGCAGCGCCCAAACCCCCTGATCACCCTGTGGCTCTGTGTGTGACAGGGTGCGGCGCCCCAACCTCCCCCCCCCCCCCCACAGGCCCTGCTCTGTGTGTGACAGGGTAGGGCCATAACCTCCCCATCGGCCCTGCCCTGAGGGTGAGAGTGGTGGCTCCCCAACCCCCTGATCGGCCCTGCTCTGTGGGTGATAGAGGGAGGCGCCCCAACCCCCTGATCCGCCCTGCTGTGCGTGTGACAGGGGGCGGTGCCCTAACTCCCCTATCGACCCTACTCTGTGAGTGACAGGGGGGAGCTCCTCAACCCCCTGATGGGCCCTGCTCTGTGCGTGACAGGGTACGGAGCCCCAACCCCCCTGATGGGCCCTGCTCTGTGAGTGACAGGGTGCAGCGCCCCAACCCCGATTGGCCCTGCAGGGTACGGAGCCCCAACCCCCCTGATGGGCCCTGCTCTGTGCGTGACAGGGGGCAGCGCCACAACCCCCTATTGGCCCTGCTCTGTGCATCACAGGGGGTGGCGCCGCAACCTCCCCATTGACCCTGCCTTGAGTGTGATAGGGGCCGGTGCCCCAACCCCCCCAATCAGCCCTACCCTGAGCGTGACTGAGGGTGGCATCGCAACCTCCCGATCTGCCCTGCTCTGTGCATGACAGGGGGTGGCGCCCCAACTCCCCCATCAGCCCTGCTGTGAGCCCCACCAGGGGCTGCACCTAGGGATTGGGCCTACCCTCTGCCACCGAGGAGCAGGCCTAAGCCAGCAGGTTGTTATTTCCCGAGGGGTCCCAGACTGCGAGAGGGCACAGGCCGGGCTGAGGAACTCCCCCTTCCCCCCCCGAGTGCACAAATTTTTGTGCACCGGGCCTCTAGTATTAAATATTAATACTGAACCAATTTTAATTCCCCAATTTTGAGAATTGTACTACAGTTCCTTTTTCTTAGGAATTACACACTAAAGTATTTAGGAGTGAAGAGGCACCATGTCTACAACTTACAAATGCTTCATATATTATACATATTATATATATTATATGGTATATTTGATATGTCTAATGGTACTATAACAATTATAATATATTCAAACTTTGATGGTAGCTGTAACAGTGGATATAAAAATGATGTCTGTCTAAATTTTTAGGACCAAATCCTATCTAATAAGGAGGTAATATGCAAATTGACCATCACTCCAATACACAAGATGGCCACCCCTATGTGGACACAAGATGGCCAGCAGGGGAGGGCAGTTGTGGGCAATCAGGCCAGCAGGGGAGGGCAGTTGGGGGGGGACCAGGCCATCAGGGGAGGGCAGTTGGGGGTGATCAGGCCTGCAGGGGAGGGCATTTTGGGGATACCAGGCCTGCAGGGGAGGGCAGTTGGGGGTGACCAGGCCAGCAAGGGAGGGCAGTTAGGGGTGACAGGCCAACAGGGGAGGGCAGTTGGAGGTGATCAGGCCTGCAGGGGAGGGCATTTTGGGGATACCAGGCCTGCAGGGGAGGGCAGTTGGGGGTGACCAGGCCAGCAAGGGAGGGCAGTTAGGGGTGACCGGGCCATCAGGGGAAGGCAGTTGGGGGTGATCAGGCCTGCAGGGGAGGGCAGTTAGGGGGGACCAGGCCTGCAGGGGAGGGCAGTTAGGGGCAATCGGGCCAGCAGGGGAGCATTAGGCATTGATCAGGCTGGCAGGGGAGTGGTTAGGGGGTGATCAGGCTGGCAGGCAGAAGCAGTTAGGGGCAATTAGGCAGGCAGGAAGGCAAGTGGTTGGGAGCCAGCAGTCCTGGATGGTGAGAGGGATCCCAGATTGGAGAGGGTGCAGGCTGGGCTGAGGGATACAACTCCCCCCGCCCCCCCCCCGGCCCCCCCCCCCACCACCCTGTGCATGAATTTCATGCACTTTGCCTCTAGTATAGTGATAAAATTGAAAAATTCACAAAAGCTATCAATTATATAGCTAGAGTATGAATGATAACTTGTTCATTTGGGTGTTGTTCAAAGAGCTGGCATTTCGATAGTTTGAGTATGTAAAACTCAACAGTGCTGGCTTTAACCTACAAAATTTGCTTAAAAGTTAATTAGATGCCAAGAAACAGAGTTTAAGATACTATATATATTTTCATCACACAAATGTGATTCAAAAATATTTTTCTTTAATAAAGATTTTACATGTCATGAGTTTAATGGAAAATAATAAAAATGTTTTATAAATAGTCCAGTTAATACATTTTTACTATTTATGTTTCAGATCATATAATTTTTCTTCAAAATCTGTACATATTCTCGTGACGTTTTCAAAAGTAAATCTTGATATGAATTTGACTGGTCAACTAATCCTACAGGATAAGCTCTATAGGATTCAGATTCAAATTCAGCAGCATCTGGAAAAAAAGAAAGAATTATATTCTTTACCTAAACTATAAATAAGTAAAAGTGTTAAGAAGAAGACAAACATCTATATATTACTACAGTACATAACATAAGATTTATTATGAAATATAATTTGCCCATGGTTGCACACTGAATTGGTTGATATTGTGGTTATCAAAGCTTCTAGTTTTCTTGTCCTTCATTCATTTATTCAACAACATGCACTAAGGTAGTATGACAAGCGCTGGAGTTACAAGACAAAGATGACAGAGTCAAACTGAAAAGACAGATAAGTAAGCAGTTTCCACTCAGAGTCGTATATACTGCAAAAAAACACAAACAGGACACCACTGGAGCACACAGAAGGAACATCTCAGTTTTGTGTCAATCTTGTTGGCTTTTTGGTGGAGGGATTGGTAAGTTCATACCTGAAGGACAAGGAAAAAGTATGCCAGAAAGCGAAATGCAGCAGATGCCAAGATTAGAGGTGAGGATGAGCACTGTAGAATTATAAATAGTCCAGTTTGCTAGATGCTAGAGCAAAGGGCAGAGTAGGGTAAGTAGAAATAAGACTGAATTATGTGGCAAGAACTAAATGGATTATGGTATTTTTACTCCATGCAAAGGAATCTGGAGATTTTCCTGAGGGTAAAAGGTAAAAAAATGACAAAGTCAATGCCTGGAGATCTAAATGTCACCCGTCGGGTGATAGCTGTATGAACTGTAACTGCTTGACCAAGTATTACATCACTAGTGAAAACATGAGAAGTGGATGAAGCCCAGTTTTCTGACAGTTTCAGTGTGTATGTTGACAGTTCCATAGGGATGGCAGAGGAAAGGAAGGGGACAGCCAGAAATGAAAAGAGATACATGGACTTTTGAAATTTTTAAAAAGCTATGGAATGTGATGAATAAATGCAGAATAAGTGTATTCTTCCTTATGAATATTTATGCTTTCACATTTTTCATTCATTATGTATAAGAAAACATTTAATGCAGTATTATGTTACCCAAACATGGAAATAAATGTCACTTACTGTTTACAGTTTATTTCAGAAATCAATGCTACCCAATTCGATTAATAAATTTTGGCAACATACCTTCTTTTAGTTCTCTAGTTAGAGTTTTTTCAAAGTCCTGCTGCATCTGCAATAAGTTAAATATTATTTGTTGTATTTAAGTAAAACATGAGACATTATTATAGGAATGATAAACAGCCTATGAAAGGTATCCCTTAGAGACCGGACCTAACTTGGGGATTACATAAATAGAAAAATAATCACATAACTAAAATAAAATTCTTACTTACTATAATTTTAGATAATGGAAACATGTATGTGTAGTGCTATTTAGATTAATCTGATAAAAATTATAATTAATATTGGTCTATTGCATAAACCTGATCTCACTGGTACAAAGAAGCTTAAACATGTCAAGCCATATTTTACACATAATGCATAACTTTAAAATTCTTAGTAAAACTGCCCTTTATAAAAATTTAATCAGAGACTTCCTGGCAAGATGGCAGTGTAGGTAAATGTAGTACTCGAATCCTCCCACAACCACATCAAAACTACAACTAAACTACAGAACAACCGTCATTCAGAACTGCCTGAAATCTATCTGAATGAAAGTTCTTCAACCAGGGATTTAAATAAGAAGCCACATTGAGACTGGTGGGAGGGGAGGACAGTGGAAACAGGTTGGTCCCACACCTACATGTGTAGGATAAAAACCAGCAGAGATATCTTGGCTACCGAGGTCCCCCCGAGGAGTGAGGGATCCCAGCCCCACACCAGGTACCCCAGCTCAGGGTTCAAGTGCCAGGAAGAGAAATCCCCATAACTTCTGGCTATAACAACCAGCAGGGATTGTGGCTGAGGAAGACTGAGGGCTGCTGGGAGTCCCAGGCAGTTCCTCTTAAAGGGACCATGCACAGACTTATGCTGGACTCACAGCCTCTGAGCTTTAGTGCTGTGGCAGCAGCTCCATATGAGGAAGAACTGAATTGTCTGGCATCAGGGCAAGAGCTGGAGACGCAGCTTTCTGCCAGACAAAACTGCTGGCAGAGGCCATTGTTCCTATTCTAAGACCCACCCCGCTCTCCCACTGGCACAGAGAGGGCAGGCAGGCATCATATATGAGGCTCCATCAACCAGGCTTGCACTGTTTGCATGTCCTGGCGATCCCCCAAGACCCCACCAAAACCAACATGTGGCACCACCCAAGCTGTTTGCAGAAAGGGAAGGGGGAAGGGAAAGGAAAATAGGGCAGTTCTATTCCCTAAGCAGAAAAGCCAGCAGTCTCAAGGCTTGGCAAGATAAAGTGCTTCTCATGAGTTCTGGGAAGGCCACAACAAAGGAAAAAGGGACCTTGAGAATGAATCTGTAGCAAAATATTCAGCAAAGGAATTTTGAAACCTACAGACAGGAGGGTATATAACACCTCGGACCCCCACCCAACTCACTCTTCAGATTAGCTGAGAGCCCAGAGCCCTCTGCACTTCATATGCCAGATGTATAGGCTTGTTTGCTTTGCTTCTTTAATAAAGGTGCATGTTTTAATTGCTTTAATAAATTGGCTTTACACAGTGCAGTCAAGGTCTCTCATATTAATTCATTTATATGAGAAGACAAGGATTGAGGTTGGGGACAGCCCTCTCCCACTGACTCAGGGCTGTCCAGTACACCTCTCTGGTGTCTGTGAGAGGTGCCTCTAACAAAACAAATTCTGGAGCTAAAGAAGTCAATAAATGAGATGAAGAATGGATATATTAATAACAATGACACACAGTGAAAACTAGTTGCTATTTCAAGCCTCCCTATCACTGCCATCTTAGTCATCAGTCATTCAAGGGCTAACAAGGTATACAGACATAGTGAACTTCATTTTAAAAATTCACAGATAAAAAATAAATGTAAAAAATTTTTAATTCAA
The DNA here is from genome assembly GCF_028538775.1 of Myotis yumanensis. Classification (NCBI taxonomy): domain Eukaryota; kingdom Metazoa; phylum Chordata; class Mammalia; order Chiroptera; family Vespertilionidae; genus Myotis; species Myotis yumanensis. The sequence continues at coordinate 100,738,034 of NW_027223752.1, forward strand.
ATATTTCCTTAGTTTAACTATATAGAAAATGTAAAACTGCTCAGTAACACATTTGATAAAAATTGAAATAAAAATGCTATAAGTAAAATAGCAATTAAGAATGTTTTTTCCCATTAAGATGATGGCAAAAATTCTCACTTAAAAACAGAAATTAATCCTTTTAATGTTACAAGTTTATTTAATTCATAAAAGGATTTATCTCAGTTTCATTTAAATAACTAACATCCATATATGGATAAGTGCTTGGATGTCAATCATTCACTTATGCTTAGGGGTGAAAAACCAGGGTGCAGCAAAACTTTAAAATTGTTATGAACCATCACCAAACTAAAACCCATTAGAAAGTACGCTAAAGCATCTCCAAGCATTGATCAATAGGCAATAATACTTAATTTCTAAAATAAAACTTTAATGCAGCTTTTCAAGAAATTTAAAATGTATCACTTTAGTCACATTTATTAATAAAGTTAACGATAGGTATTTCTTATAAATGACAGGTCCAGGGACTTAAAAAAGACTGTAAAATTTCTGTCTCCTTTCTATGTAAGCAAAATAATGAAGACCTTTACTTAGTGTGCATTAGTCAATTAAACAACTCAATTTCACCAAATTAAATGCAAGAATTGTATAAAAAATCTGAAACCCAAGGGAAAAAAGATAATTTAACGAACCTTGATCAAGTAAGTCTCTATGCTGTTATTTGAAATCCGTGGCCTTGAGGTAGGATTCACCATGTTTTCTCTTGGAAGAGAATGTCCATAGAGTACAAAACTATTATTAAAGTTTCCAACACCAGGTGTCTCCAGGACTGGCCTCGTATTAGGAACACTGAGTAAAGATCTGTTCTGCTGTTTCTGCAGGAGAAGTTCGGTGCTGACCTCTGCTAGCCTCTCATTAGTCCTGTGGAGATTGAAAAGAAATGCTTAGTACTTACCTTTTCCCTAAGTGACTTACATTTTTTTAAGTTGCCACAATAGTAAATGGAATTTCCCATTAAACAGGATTTTAACACTGAAAATGTGTCAGAGCAGAACTACTATATGTAAGAATAGGTTCTAAATTGTTCTAGAGAAATACCTGTGTGGAATGGGGGTTCCTAACTAACAAGTAATCTAAAGTACAGAGGAGAGAGAAATGACTATTAGTGATGTAAATGGCTCATCAAATAATACTTGCTGCCTCTTGGAAGGGCTATCCTCAGAGATTCTTGAAGATGCCCTTGGACACATTTAGTGAAGCAGTTTAGAGATTAAAAAAACACCTCTCTAAGATATTGTCAAGCATTTGCTTTCATCACCCTTGTACAATACACTCATTACCTTGGAGATTTTAGGCATTTTGCCAATGCATAATTTAGAACAACAACCTCTAAGGCAGAACAAGATAGCTGAGTTCATTGGTTCCCAACCTGGGGCACACACCCCACAGGGGGACAATTCGAGAATGAATTATTAACAGTGAATTTTTTGCATTTCTTATGGTTCTAGCGACCTAATATACAGTATATAAATATACACTGACATATTTATGCATTTCAGTTCTCTATTTGTATGTTTTGAAACTTATTTGCTATTTTTTATATCACTTCATATTATTATTTTTTAACAATTTTTTAGTGATTTCTTCTTCAATACTTCAACTGTCCTTTCATTCTTTTTTTTTCTTTCATTGATGCCATATTCTTTGGAAGCTTGTTTAGACCAAGTTAATGGCCTTTTAGGCTTCCTCCACATGAATAAAAGTTCACTTTTTGAATAATAAGAATTATATGTCACAGGGGGTGGAGGGCATCAGGATTTTAGAGATGCTTAGGTGGGGCATAGCCAAAAAAAAGTTGGGAACCACTGGCTTAGCTGGTGATCAAAATGAATGAAAATAGTTCTGGAGGCAATCAGCATATAACATTGTTTCCAAGGCATTAGAGGTGGGATCTGCCCTTTGTCTTCCATATCCCCCTCAGACAGACCACCTTATTACTTTTAGCCACTTTGTTAATTATACTGCCCTTCACCCTGATGTTAATCTTTCCCTATTTAACACATATATCTCTATGTAAGGATAGTTTTCTCAAGGTGCCCTTTAGTGATAATAACAAAGATCACAATCAAGAAAGTAAATTTGCCAAATGCCAGAATGTGTCCAATACTTAACCCTTTGGGTTTAAGTTATTAACTTCAAAAAAATAGTTAAACTCGTTAATATTTCTATTAGGGGAATTCTGACAATTTTATAATAACATTGCTGTCTAAATAATAAAACTTTCAAAGCACTTAGCTTAAAGACTAGTAGATCAGGTTAGCTACATGAAAATATTAAGGGGAAAAAACATAAAGGCAAATAATAACAAAAATGAGGGAGAGACGCAAACTGTTCTGAACAAAGATTTGAAGGATAAGTTCATTTACTAACATCATTTTCCAAAATTATACTACTTAGTTTGCATGTTCTACTAATCTCATGAACCTGGTTCGATAAAAATTATGCTTTAGAAACTAATTAATGAGGTAAATTTATTTTCTCTGATTCTGCCTTTTGTCTTCCACACCTGTGTTTTGACTTACTTGTTTAGTGTATTTGCCAATGATTTTCTACCTTCTAATTCTTCTAGGTAGAGTTGCTTATATTTTTCCAAACCTATTTCTTTAGAATCTTGGGAAGTTTTCATTTTGAAGAGTTCATATTCCAGGTCTTTAATTCTGAGTTCCAACTGACTTCTTATTGAAGTATTATGATTCTCTCTTAACTGCTCTAGATTTTCTTGAGATGCTGCTTGTGTCTAAAGCAATAAGAAGGATATATTTTTAAAATAAGTATAATCTGAATAATTAAATTTGTTTCCTTTATTTTGAGTCAATGATTAAGGGAGCACCTTTAAACATGAAAAAAAGCTTAAGTTTAAAAAATTTAATATCAAAGTTAACAAAACTAAATCTACATTATAAAAATAAAGTCTGTCTTTTATTAGTACTCATACATTTGGATAATTCAAGACTAATAGAATCAATTTAAAATTTTAAAAATTGAACAATATAACTTAACTAGAGGCCCAGTGCACGAAATTCATGCACTGGGGGGGGGAGGTTCCCCCTCAGCCTGGCCTGTGCCCTCTCTCAGTCCAGGACCCCTCAGCAGACATCCCTCTTGCAGTCTGGGACCCCTCGCTCCTTACCACTCGGCTCGCTGTTCCTTAGTGCTGCCGCAGAGGCGGAAGAGGCTCCTGCCACTGCCGATGCACTCGCCAGCCATGAGCCTGGTTTCTGGCTGAGCAGCACTCCCCCTGTGGGAACACACTGACCACCAGGGGGTAGCTCCTGCATTGAGTATCTGCCCCCCCAGTGATCAGTATGCATCATAGCAACCAGTCGTCCTGGTCGTTCTGCCATAACGGTCGCTTAGGCTTTTATTATATAGATAATGGTATAATTTTTAAATTACATGTTTTTCTTTTCTTCCTATTAGTCTTGTTTTACATTCATTGGTCTTAAAAATAAAATGATCCTTTAATAAAAACCATTCTGAAAGATTAATTTGGTGATAATGATGAAAATGTAAATATTGGAAGGAGAAACAAAAGCCACCTTCCTTCCAGAAACCTACAAAACAAACTGCTATTAAGGGAAGTAGGAAAATACATACAATGTAATTTACAGTGAAATGAATTAAAGCACATTAAGATCAATAAATTAACCTGTAAAAATAGATTGACTTCTTTTAATTTTTCTACTACATCCTGTCTTGCTCTTTCTTCAATCTTCCGTTTATACTGTTCTACTTCACCAAATTCTACCACATTCATTTCCAAAAGTCTATTGAGGTTTACTACTTCTTGTTTCCACTTCTTTTTTTCATTCTCTAGCTTTTCACATTTCTTTTGTATTGCTTTCATAGATAATAACTCCTGTTGAAGAAATTTATTTTTTTCATCCAGATGTATACACTTTGAAGATGCACTTTCCAGTTTTGCTGTAAGATCATCATTCTGCAAGAATAAAATAATATAGTTTGGTTATGAAGGTGTAGACTAAGAACAGTCTAACTCAACACCAGTATCAAATTTTGAAACAAATTCAGTTGCAATCAAATGTTATCTGTACTGTAGTAGAGTCTTAGAATGTGGAATTTTGAATTATTCAAGATTAAGACCAAAGTTAAAACCATCAGGAGTCACAAAAATATAATTACTGTCATCTTTGCCACACAATGTGTACACTTGATTTTATACTCTTTTTTCTATGGCTGTTTCATGTCTTTCCTCCACAAAATGACTATAAGTCACCTCTTAGTAGAAAGTCTTTACCTCTTCCCCAATATTAATTCTCCATAGTTTTTAAAGACGTTTTAGGGATAGCATATTGAGATATTTAGACCTGAATAAATAAATGCCTCCCCAAATAAGACTTTCAAAATAAGACTTTAATTAATGAATCTTGTAAATACAGATTCTAATGTCATAGACTGAACTACCAAGGTTTGATGCTAAGTTAAATTGTATTCCAAGAAGAAATGATTACCAGAGTTAAATAGAAATCACATTTGCCACTATAAAAGTTTAGTGAGATGAGCCATACATTTTTAAGAAAAATAACAATAAAAAGGCTTAGTTTAGTAGTGCTATCTTGAAATTGTTATTTTCCACAAAATAAGAGAACATACTAAACAACAACAACACAACAAAAACTTGCTGGAAATTCAGTCCTGACTTTGGGAAAACTACTTTCTTTAGATATGATGATGATTTGGCCAGACAAGGTGAATGTTGTGGAGTTTCTAAAAGACATCTACAAATTCTTTGGCACTTCTCCATGAAATAGGTGCTGGCCTTAGTACTAATGGTTTCTAGTGAATAGAATAGGGTGGCACTGCTGTGTGACTGCTATGTCTGGTGATACTCTCTCCCTCTAGGGAAGCTCACCCTGAGAACCCAGCAACCATCTTGTAAAGAACGAAGCAGCCCAGGCCACATAGCCAGTCCTCGTATAGGTATCCAGCTGAGACTGCCCCAGCGAACGACCCAGCAAGAAGCCTGCTGCACCTGATAGGTGAATGAACAAGCCTTAAGATGATTCCAGGTCCGAGTTTCAAGTCATCCCAGCTGATGGCAAGTCGAAAAGAAATGAGCTGGCCTTACTGAGCCTGGCCTCACTGCAGATTTGTGAACAAAATTAATGCTGTTTTGAGCTACTAGCTTTGGAGGTTTTTTATTTAGCAGCAGTCAATAACTGGCACAGATACTGACATTAAAAATAGAGTATTAACACTAAAAGAGGAAAAAAACACACACATGTGGGGGTACCTTTGAACAGGAGGCAGGTGGAACCTGAGATAATGTAGAGAAGCATGAGAATGAAATCCAAAGGGCCTCCAAGAAAGTGAGTGGAGGCCAGAAGGCCCCTAAAGAGGCTGACAGCAAGGGCTTCTAGGTAAGTGAACAAAATGACACTGAAACGAGGATGATAGGGATTCTCACCATGAAGCAGCTGAAAGTGAAATTGATGAGAAAGATAAGCTAAAGAAAGACTATCCTATATAATAAAAGCCTAATATGCTAAGTGCCCCGTCGTTCAGATAGCCATTAAACCAATCAAAGCACGATATGCTAAGGCCGCTCAACTGCTCGCTATGATGTGCACTGACCACCAGGGGACAGAGTGTTGACCGGTCGACCAGTCGCTATGACTGGCACTGATCACCAGGGGGCAGATGCTCCGACTGGTAGGTTAGCTTGCTGCTGGTGTCTGGCCGATCAGGACTGAGCGAGATGGGCCAGATACATCCTAGAGCCCTCCCATGGTCCCTCCCTGGCTGGCCAACTTCCCGCATCCCTCCCAGGCACCAATCGTGCACCAGTGAGGTCTCTTGGCCTGGCCTGCACCTTCTTGCAATCCGGGATCCCTTGGGGGATGTTAGAGAGCTGGTTTTGGCATGATCCCACAGGCCTGGCTGAGGGACCCCACTGGTGCACGAATTCATGCACCAGGCCTCTAGTTAAATATAAAAGAACCAGGACTTACGGTTTCAAATATCCATTTTCCATTTATAGCTTCTCCCACATGTCCAATAGTCAAATAATTTTAAAATAAACAAATGGCTTCTGGACTAACATCAAATCCAGGGTGCTTCCTGGAAAACAGTCTAAGGATGACTAAGCAAGACTATAAAACCCTTAAGATCTCAGAGAGATTTATGTGGTGCCTCACATTCCTCTAAGGATTTTCAGAATGTAAGAATTTTAAAGGCATTGTCCTCCAGGAAGCCCAAGCTATCTGAAAACCATTTATGAAAGTGGCTTTTCTAATGGCATGAACCCAATAAAATTCACAGGAAACTCAAAGCTTCTAAGAGAACTGTAGTAGCAAAACCCTGTTTACTAGCTTGGACTAAAGGAGACCAAGACCATAAAGACCTGTGGGTGTTAGATGTTCTACAGGGAGGAAGCAGGCTAAGAAAAGAGCTGCAAGCACAGGTCACTTCTTATGAAAAGGACAGAACAAAGAGCTCAGAGGGAACAGCCACGGCCATGGAGAATCATTCCATGTTCAGAACTAAGTTTTCCTTTCCTCAGTGAGGAAACAGAGAAAATTTTGAAATCATTTTAAATCTCAGTAGTAAAACAAATGCAGTGTTTTTTGGCACCATTTAAATACAATTTCTCCTCTACCGTACTTCAAACTTGTCTGTATTGGAGGGTAAGACCACCTCATCTTTATGTTATACTGCAATACTTCTCCATAGCACACAAATTTGCTTTAAAATTTTGACATTTCAAATTGAGAGATTTCCAAAGAGGAAAGGTGACAGTCTGGATTTTAATCTTTTCCTCCCTAGGCAGTAAAATCTATCAATGAGTCTATGGATTAGGAGTTAAACATAGTGAAATAGATGACTAAGTCAAATTAACATAAGAAACATTCAAACCTGTAAATAATTTTTGTAAATTTGTTTGAGCCAGGAAGCAGAATCTCAACGCATTGAGACAATGCTCCTGAGAAAGGTGGTTTTTCACCTATTTTTATAAATTACCATAAAAGGTAGAGACATAACTGGGTTACATGTAATCCATTGGTGATAGAATAGGGAGACAGGAGAAATCAAAGGCTAGGGGGGACCTCTGGGATTGGGTAAAAAGTAAAATGATAGACACAAGCTTCTTTTACATAGGTGGGTACAGGATAGTTAAGTCAACAATTAACATGATAACAATAATCCTATATAATAAAGAACTAATATGCAAATGGTTATCATGCCATCATGGTCATCACACCGTCATACCATAATGGCTCAGACACTCAACACTGGGGAGAGAGGGATGGGGACCAGCCAGGCTGTGGCCCAGGAGAGGGATAAGCCACACGCCCCGCGGTTCTGGGTGCCAGTAGCTGTGCCTGTGCCTGCAGCCCAGGAGAGGGACAATCTGCATGCCCCACGGTCCCCATGGTCCTGGGTGCCAGCGGCTGTGCCTGTGGCCCAGAAGAGGGACAAGCCACCTGCCCACAGTCCCAGGCACCAGTGGCTGTGCCTGCAGCCCAGGAGAGGGACAAGCCATCTGTCCACGGTCCCCTGTGGCTGTGGCCAGCCTGGGAGAAGCCAGCCCGGGGTTCTGGGTGCCTGTGGCCGGCCAGAGGGAGGGAAGCCCGGGTGCCTGCAACCAGCCAGAGGAGAGAATCCTGAGTCCCAGGTGTGGGGTGAGGCAGAGGCAGTTAGGGGCGATCAGGTCAGCAGGAAAGCAGTTAGGGGCGATCAGGCCAGTAGGGGAGCAGTTAGGGGTGATCAGGCAGGCAGGCAGAGGTGGTTAGGAGCAATCAGTCAGGAAGACAGAGGGGTTAGGGACGATCAGGCAAGCAGGAAGGCGAGTAGTTAGGAGCCAGCGGTCCTGGATTGCGAGAGGCAGTTGGACATCCCCCGAGGGTGTGGGCCGGGCTGAAGGACTGCCTCCCCCTCTACACCCCCCCTGTGCACAAATTTCATGCACCAGGCCTCTAGTAATGAGATAATTTGTGGTCTCCACCCTGAGGGGTCCGAAAAAAGGGAAGTTACAAGTTACCCTGACATTCCAAAGATATGTTATTTAGATGCAAAAAGACATTAGGCTCAGTTAAGATCAAAATTGATCCTTGTCAGGGAAGATACCAGGCATGACTAAGATATGACTACCCACCATACCTGCTTTTAGTTAAAGTTTAATTTCAGACCATTCTTTGTGGTTACTTTAGGTCTCTGAGTTTGCAAGGCCACCATGCAGGCCTTTCCTGAGCTAGTCAGGTTAGCATGTGGCCCCTTTTCATCCAGTCAGCAGATCCTGTTACCAGGATTTAATGGAAATGGGAGTGAAGTGGGAGGCACTGGGTTAGAGATTAAACTTTTGCATGGAGAAAAAAGGAGTAGATATTACCTTTGTAAGCCTACTTTTCCATCACATCACAGAGTCAGCAAAACATAAGCTGGCCACAGACTTTATCAAGAAGCAAAAAAAATCTTCACAAAAGTAGAGTTAAAAACATTCCACTACACTGACTTTTTATTATCACTAGAGGCCCAGTGCACAGATTTGTGCATGGGGGGGGGGGGGGTCCCCTCAGCCGGGCCTGCACCCTCTTGCAATCCAGGACCACTTGGGGGAAGTCTGACTGCCGGTTTAGTCTAGGCCTGCAGGGACTGGGCCTAAACAAGCAGTCAGACATCCCCTGAGGGATGCAGCAGTGCGCCAAGAAGCAGGCGGCCAGGGAGGAGCCAGAGCCCACGTCGCACCGCTCACGCACATCCCATTCCGCTGTGCCTGCCACCACAGCTTGGTAGCGCTGCCGCAGAGTTGGAAGAGGCTCCCGCCACCACTGCGCTTGCCAGATGTGAGCCCGGCTTCTGGATGAGCAGGCACTCCCCGGGAATGCACTGACCACCAGGGGGCAGCTCCTGCATTGAACGTCTGCTCCCTGGTGGTCAGTGTGCATCATAGCAACTGGTTGACCAGTCGTTCCAGTTGTAACAGTTTCTTAGCATCTTATATATATAGATACTAGAGGCCTGATGCACAAAATTCATGCAAGGGGCTGGGCCCCCACCACCACTGCGGCTGCCTTGGCCCCTGCCACCGCAGCAGCTGCCTCTGCCTCAGCTGTGGCACTGGGGGCCTCTGCTGCCTCTGCCTCGGCCCCCACCTGCCACTGTGGCTGGGGGCCTCTGCCTCGGCCCCTGCTGCCGTGGCTTCATCCAGAAGGTTGTCCAGTCTAGTAAGCATATTACGCTTTTATTATTATAGATAAAATAACTGGTAATATGCAAAATGACTGGGAAGGAGTTCTCATAAAATTTGATTTGGTACTGGCATAAGGACAGACTTATAGATCAATGAATTAGAAGGGAGAATTCAAAAAATAACCCTCACATTATCACGTAGTGCTTTTCAACAAAGGTGCCAAACAAGTAAATCAGACATGAATAGTCTTTTTTGTTAACAAATTGTACTGGGACAACTGGATATTCACAAGCTAAATAATAAAATTAGACATCTAACTCATAATATACATAAAAATTGCCTCAAAATGTAAATGCTAAAACTACAAAACTCTTTGAAGGAAACATAGATGTGTATCTTCATAACTGGATTTGGATGTCTTTTTAGTTGTGAAACCAAAAGACAGAAATAGATTAACTGGACTTCAAAATCAAAAACTTCTGAGCTTTAATAGACACCATCAAGAAAGTGAAAAGGTGAACTACTGAATGGAAGGATTATTTGAAAATCCTTTATCTAATAAGGAATTTGTAACTAGGATATATAAAGAACTCTTACAATTCAATAATAAAAAATCCAATTAAAATCAGGCGAAGGAATTGAATAGACAGTTCTTCAAAGAAGATATATGAATGGGTAATAAGCACAAGAAAAGATGGTCAATATTATTAGCCACTGGAAAAGTACAAATCAAAACCACAAAAAGATGTCACTTCACACCCATCAGGATGGCTACAATCAAGACAGGCAATGATAGTGTTGGCAAGAATGTGGAGGAATTGGAACTCCCATACACTGCATATGAAAATGTAAAATGGTGCAGCTACTTTGGAAAACAAAAGGTTAAAAATATGAATCAGCAATTCCATTTATAAGTATATTCCTAAGAGAAAGAAAATATATGTTCACATAAAAACTTGGGCATGGACCAGCCAGAGGAGCCATCACAACTGTGAACAGCACCCACCAGAGCAGCTGCTACCAACTGAGGAGCAGCTGCTACCACAACCACCCAAAGAGCAACCGCAGCCCGAGGAGCCACTGCCACCCAAGGAGAAGCCACTGAACGACTCAACATCTAGATATGGCGGTACGATCAAACATGGGTAGACAAAGAAACCCCAAAGGAAAGAAAAGGAGGACTCACCAGAAAAGCAGCTAAGTGATGCAGAGGCATGCAACATGACAGAAAAAGAATTCAGATTAAGGGTCCTAGCGTGCATAAACCAGATGGAGGAAAAAATCAACAACTTATGCAAGAAGCAAGAAGAAACAGATGAAAAAATAAATAAATTATGTAAGAACCAAGAAGAAATGAAAAGTGATATAGCTGCAATAAAAAACAACAGTAGACTAGGAGGAGCGGAGGACTGAATTAGCGAATTAGTAGACAGGGAAACAAAACACACCCAAACTGAACAGCAATTGGAGAAAAAAATTAAAAGACAGGAGGAGAGCCTAAGGGAGCTATGGGACAACATGAAACAAAAAAACATACGAATAATAGGGGTACCAGAACAACAGAAAGAGGAACAAGGGTTAGAAAACCTATTTGAAGAAATAATATCAGAAAACTTCCCAGAGGTGGGGAAGAAAAAAATCACACAAGCACAGAGAGTCCCAAACAAGATGAACCCGAAAAGACCCACAACAAGAGACAATATAATTACCATGGCAAATGTTCAGGACAAAGAGAGAATCTTAAAGGCTGCAAGAGAGAGACAGAAAGTTACATTCAAGGGATCTCCCATTAGATTATCAAATGATTTCTCAACAGAAACACATCAGGCTAGAAAAGAATGGACAGAAATTTACAAAGTGATGCAAAGCAAAGGTCTGAATCCAAGAATACTCTATCCAGCAAGGCTATCATTCAAAATTGAATGGAAAATAAGAAGCTTCACAGACAAAAAAAGGCTAAGGGAGTTTATCACCACCAAGCCAGCAATGCAAGAAATGCTAAAGGGACTGGTGTAAAAAGAAGAAATAAAAAGCTCATAAAGAAAACAGCCACACAAAAAAAGAAATGGCTACAAACAAGTACCTTTCAATAATAACTTTAAATATAAACGGACTAAATGCTCCCACCAAAAGACATTGAGTGGCTGAATGGATAAAAAAACATGACCCATACATTTGCTGTCTACAAGAGACCCACCTCAGAAGAAGGGACTCACACAGACTGAAAGTGAAGGGATGGAAAAATATCTTTCAGGCAAATGGAAAGGAAAAGAAAGCTGGGGTAGCAATACTTATATCGGACAAAATAGACCTCAAAGTGAAGGCCATAACAAGAGATAAGGAAGGCCACTTCATAATACTAAAGGGATCAATACAACAAGAAGATATAACCCTTATAATCATATATGCACCCAATGCAGGAGCACCCAAATACATAAAAAAAACTCCTGGAAGATATCAAAGGAGAGATTGACAACAATACAATCATAGTAGGGGACTTTAATACACCACTGATATCACTGGATAAATCCTCTAGACAAACAATCAGCAAAGAAACAGCAATCCTAAATGACTCACTAAATCAGATGGACTTAATTGACATCTTCAGAACACTTCACCCCAAAGCCACGGAATATACATTCTTCTCAAGGGCTCATGGGACATATTAAAAAATAGACCACATATTGGGTCACAAACAAAGTTTCCCAAATTCAAGAAGATTGAAGTCATAGCAAGCATCTTCTCAGAACACAATGGCATAATATTAGAAAGAAACTACAATAAAAACAACCCAAAATACTCAAACAAAAACAACCCAAAATACTCAAACAACCCAAAATACTCAAACACTTGGAAGCTGAATAGCATGTTATTAAATATTGTTTGGGTTACCAATGAGATCAAAGAAGAAAGTAAAAACATCCTGGAAACTAATGACAATGAAAACACAACAATCCAAAACCTATGGGACACAATGAAAGCAATCCTGAGAGGGAAGTTTATAGCTCTACAGGCCTATCTCAAAAAACAAGAAAAAATGATAGTATATCATCTAACTCTACAACTCAAAGAATTAGAAAAAGAGCAACAAGAAAAGCCCAGAGTGAGCAGAAGAAAGGAGATAATAAAGATTAGAGCAGAAATAAATGACATAGAGACCATAAAAACAATACATAAAATCAATGAAACAAAGAGCTGGTTCTTTGAAAGGATAAACAAGATTGATGAACCTCTAGCCAGGCTCACCAAGAAGCAAAGAGAGAGGACCCAAATAAACAAAATCAGAAATGATAGAGGTGAAATAACAACAGACCCCACAGAAATACAAATGATTGTTAAACAATACTATGGACAACTCTACTCCAACAAATTAGACAACCTGGAGGAAATGGACATATTCCTAGAAAAATACAACATTCCAAAACTCAATCAGGAAGAATATAAAAATCTCAACAGGCCAATAACTATGGAAGAAGTTGAAGCAGTCATCAAAAAGCTTCCAGCAAACAAAAGCCCAGGACCAGACGGCTTCACAGGGGAGTTTTACCAAACATTCAAGGAAGAACTAAAACCTATCCTCCTCAGACTACTACAAAAAATCCAAGAGGAAGGAACACTTCCAAGCTCATTCTATGAAGCCAGCATCACCCTAATACCAAAATCAGGTAAAGACAACACAATGAAAGAGAATTACAGGCCAATATCCCTCATGAACATAGATGCCAAAATCCTCAACAAAATCTTAGCAAATCGGATCCAGCAGTACATCAGAAGGATCATACACCATGACCAAGTAGGATTTATCCCAGGGATGCAAGGATGGTACAATATCCGCAAATCAATAAACGTGATACATCACATAAACAAATTGAAAGAAAAAAACCACATAGTCATATCAATTGATGCAGAAAAAGCATTTGACAAAATCCAACACCCATTTTTGATAAAAACTCTCAGCAAGGTGGGAATAGAAGGATCATACCTCAACATAATAAAAGCCATATATGACAAACCCACAGCCAACATCATACTCAATGGACAAAAACTAACACCATTTCCCCTAAGAACAGGAACAAGACAGGGATGCCCACTCTCACCACTCCTGTTCGATATAGTACTGGAAGTATTAGCCATTGCAATTAGACAAGAAGAAGAAATAAAAGGCATCCAAATTGGAAAAGAAGAAGTAAAACTGTCCTTATTTGCAAATGACATGATATTATACATAAAAAACCCTAAAGACTACATCAAAAAACTATTAGACTTAATAAATGAATTTGGCAATGTAGCAGGATACAAAATTAACGCCAAGAAATCTATGGCATTTCTATACACCGATAGTGAACTTGCAGAAAGAGAGACTAAAAAAATAATCCCATTTACCATCGCACCAAAAAAATTAAGCTACCTAGGAATAAACTTAACTAAGGAGGTAAAAGACCTCTACTCAGAAAACTACAGGACGTTGAAAAAAGAGATAGAGGAAGACATAAAGAGATGGAAGAACATACCAAGTTCTTGGATTGGTAGAATCAACATCATTAAAATGTCCATACTACCCAAAGCAATCTATAAATTCAACGCACTTCCCATTAAAATATCAATGGCATATTTCACAGGCCTAGAACGAACTCTCCAAAAATTCATCTGGAATAAAAAAAGACCCCGAATAGCTGCAGCAATCCTGAGAAAGAACAAAGTAGGTGGGATCTCAATACCAGATATCAAGCTGTATTATAAAGCCACTGTTCTCAAAACTGCCTGGTATTGGCACAAGAACAGACATATAGATCAATGGAATAGAATAGAGAGCCCAGAAATCGGCCTGAACCAATATGCTCAATTAATATTTGACAAAGGAGGCAAGAACATACAATGGAGTCAAGATAGTCTCTTCAATAAATGGTGTTGGGAAAACTGGACGGATACATGCAAGAAAATAAAACTAGACCACCAACTTACACCATACACAAGAATAAACTCAAAATGGATAAAGGACTTAAATGTACGACAGGAAACCATAAAAATTCTAGAAGAATCCAAAGGCAACAAAATTTCAGACATATGCTGAAGCAATTTTTTAACCGATATAGCTCCTAAGGGCATTGGAAACTAAAGAGAAAATGAACAAATGGGACTACATCAAAATAAAAAGCTTCTGCACAGCAAAAGAAACCATCAAGAAAACAACAAGAAAACCCACTGCGTGGGAAAACGTATTTGCGAATGTTATATCTGATAAGGGCCTAATCTCCAAAATTTATAGGGAACTCATACAACTTTACAAAAGGAAGATAAATAATCCAATCAAAAAATGGGCAAAGGACCTAAATAGACACCTTTCAAAAGAGGACATTCAGAAAGCCAAGAGACATATGAAAACTTGCTCAAAGTCACTAATCATCCGAGAGATGCAAATCAAAACAACAATGAGGTACCATCTCACACCTGTCAGAATGGCTATCATCAACAAATCGACAAACGACAAGTGCTGGAGAGGATGTGGAGGAAAAGGAACACTCGTGCACTGCTGGTGGGAATGCAGACTGGTGCAGCCACTATGGAAGGCAGTATGGAGTTTCCTCAAAAAACTAAAAATGGAACTTCCATTTGACCCTGTGATCTCACTTCTAGGAATATATCCCAAGAAACTAGAAACACCAATCAGAAAGGATATATGCACCCAGATGTTCATAGCAGCACAATTCACCATAGCTAAGATCTGGAAACAGCCTAAGTGCCCATCAGTAGATGAATAGATTAGAAAACTGTGGTACATCTACATGATGGAATACTATGCTGCTGTAAAAAAGAAGGAACTCTTACCATTTGCAACAGCATGGATGGAACTGGAGAGCATTATGCTAAGTGAAATAAGCCAGTCAAGGAAAGAAAAACACCACATGATCTCACTCACTCATGGATAATAAAGACCATTATAAACTTATGAACAAAAATAGATAGAGAGGCAGAGCTGCCTCGAACAAACTGTCAAACTACAGCGGGAAAGCCAGGGAGGGTTGAGGGGCGGGAGGGGGCGCGGGTAAGAGATCAACCGAAGGACTTGTATGCATGCATATAAGCATAACCAATGGACATAAGACACTGGGGAGTAGGGGAGGCCGGGGGATTGTTAAGGGCGGGAAAAAAAGGAGACATATGTAATACTCTTTGTAATACTTTAAGCAATAAAACAATTAAAAAAATTTTTTTTTTAAATAAATTAAAAAAAAACTGGATAGAGCCAAAATGAGAAAGAAACAAACAAAAACTTGGGCTTGGATGTTCATAGCAGCATTATTAACAAAGCCAAAAAGTGGTAACAGAAATATCCATCAAATGATGAACACACAGAAAAATGTGGTTGCTCCAGACAATGAAATGTTATTCAGCAATAACAGAAATGAAGTACTGATGATATATGCTCCAAAATATATGTGCCTTAAAAACATTATGCTAATTAAAAGAGGCAGTCAGAAGGACCACATATTGTGTGATTCCACTGACAGGAAATGTGCAGAATAGACAAATCTATAGAGACCAAGAGTACAGTGGTGGTTCCTTAGGACTTGGAAGAGGAGAAAGTGGACACCCTGCACAGGGTTACTTTTTAAGGTGATGCTAACGGGCATAGGGTTATTTTTTAAGGTGATGAAAATGTTCTAAAATTTATTTTTGATGATCATTGTAAAACTCTTTGAATGTAGAAAAAGCCACTGCATTATACATTTTAAATGAGTGAACTGCATGGTATGTGCATTATATCTCAATAAAGCTGTTACCCCCCCAAAATTTTGATTTGGTGCTGGTGCCTGGGGACCTGTAATGAAATGGTATGCTTCTTATCAGGGTTCAAGATAGGAGAGTTAACAATATGCCCTTTTAATAGAAAAGTGATCAGGAAAAAAGCTCTTTTTTACTGATATCAAGTCTATAAAATTAATAGAAAAATCTATATTTCACTGCTCAAAGCATCAAGTGGTATATATTTTCCCAAATTAGGTGATTTGTGGTCCCAAAACTGATTAAAAATTACCTTATGTTTTAATATATTAATCTGAATATCCATTTCAACTTGATTCGGTTTTAAATCTCCAGGGAAACTAAGCTCTTCATTTTCATATAACTTCCTTTTTGTAATTTTTAAGAGTTTCTTAAATCTGCAGAAATGTACAAAATGAGTAAGTCAAATTCTTTAAGGATACATATTTAATAATTATTTAAACAGATATTATGTTCTGTCATATAAATTTATAAATTATATCCTTTCATTTGTCCCAAGTTAATATTGTTTGAAACTATACTACTAAATTATATTATATAATAACATGAAAAAAATTTCATGACATATATGATACAGAGTTAATATTGTAACTACACAGAATTCTTATAAATAAATTAATATTAATTTTAGTATATTAAATAAAACATTAACCTATAATTAAATATCAACTAGAAACCAGAGATCACTATCCAAGGTAAAATAGAAAAGCATAATTACATGTGAATGTTTGAAAAGACACAAAAATACCTACTGACAACAAGAAGAAAAGTACCAACAAAAAACATCAAGGAGGTCATTCAAAATAGAAAGAGAAGCAGGAAAGAAAAATATTTGAAGTCTGAGTTGAACGGAAATTCAGAAAGGGGCAGGGCTCTAGAAGAAAGGAAATCAGAGATAATGTGTAACAGTCTCTTCAACAGACTTTTTTTTAAAATAAAGATTTTAAAGCCATCAACTTTTTTCTTTATATATACATTTTTTATTGATTTCAGAAAGGGAGAGAGAGGGAGAGAGAGAGATAGAAACATTAATGATGAGAAAGAATCATTGATGGGCTGCTTCCTGCCCACCCCACACTGGGGATCAAGCCTGCAATCCAGGCAGGTGCCCTGACCAGGAATTGAACCATGACCTCCTGGTTCATAGGTTGAGGCTCAATCACTGAGCACACCGGCCAGGCTCAAGACTGTTTTAGGAAAAGATACTTGCTAGCACAATCTTAACAAAATGAAAGGGATACAAAACAACTAGAGAAAGACAGTTAAATGAGGGAAAATACTGGTGAGAATGAGAGGACAAACTTAAGTGCTCAGCGAATAAACAGGAAAGAAGCCATGTAGGGACTTCCCAGACACTGGGAAAGACCATTATTATTATTATTGTTATTATTAGTAATTTAATCTTCACCCAAGGATGTTTTTATTGATTTTTAGAGAGAAAGAGGAAAAGAAAGCAAGAGAAACATCCATTAGTTGCCTCCCATGTATACCCTGACTGGGAATCAAACCCGCAATCTAGGTATGTGTCCTGGCCGACAATCTAACCTATAACCTTTTGGTGCATGGGATGAATCTCCTACTAACTGAGCCACCTGGCCAGGGCCTATTTTTTTTTTTTTTTGATAAAAACATGATTACACAACTTTTTAAAGTCATATATACATTTTTGTATATGTGATATATTTTATCACTAAAAATGGAGAAAGAAATGTAAGCCAAGTCAAGATAATGTTTGATGTTGTTAAGCAATGACACAGATATTAAACTATTTGAATGCTGAAGGAAAGCACACTCCTAAGTGAAGGAAAGATTACCACAGAGAGCAAAGATATCTTGCAAAAATAAAAATTCAAGGTAGACTTGAAAAGTGCAGTTGACAGGATATGTAAAAGGTATCCTCATTACCTTTAGGAATCAGTAAAAGACTAAATACAATATTTTGGCACTCAAAAAAGTTTCAGATTGTTCTTTCAGTTTCTTAAGTAAATTTTTAAATAGGGTAATTTGTTTAATTATGAAAATTACAGAGAGAATATAAATTTGAATTTTGGCTTTAATAAAGTAAAATGACAGTTGAATATTAATGAATGCTAGGAATGTTCTGAAATAATAAAATCTTACCTGGTAATCTCTTTTTCTAATTGATCATTTTTCTTCATTTCTTGATCCAAGCTATATTCCAAAGACTGTTTTAACTCAATATATTTCTTTAACTGTTCCTTTTCATCCTGAGACTTTGAAAAACATTTTTAAAGAAAATTAACTTTTTAAAATCTAAAGACTCACCCTTCTTTCTTAAAAATATAATTTCTCATGAGTTTATGAATAATATGTGTAAACAGGTTTATAAACCTGATGCCAATAAGGTAGATTTAAAAAATAATGACTTCTTACAGCAGCTTAAATTGACTTTATATTTTCATCACTTTTTTTTCTGGAATTTAAATTGCCAGCATTTGTTAAAACAGAGGTTTTTATATATAAAATACTAAGTCTTAAATTTTTTTAAGAGAACGGCTATATTGACATTTTAGTTTCTAAAGATGCCTTAGAAACATTTTCAACAATAGTTCAAGATATTCTAGGTTCTATTAAATTCCATCTTACTAAGATAATCTTTGAAAAATTCCTACACAGTTTCCATTTCTTTATAATGACAATCTGACTTTAGGATGAACTAAAGACTCTCATTCTCTGTAAACTTTCTTCCAGAGGTTTCAATTTCTCCTTTTCTATTAAACATGTTTCTCTTTAAATAAAGTTTGTCTTCTCTATATTTTACAAAAACATAACTTTTACTTGATTCTTATAGCTTTTTCTACCATCATGTTTTCCCTTTTCATTAAACTCTAAGATTCTATAATGCAAGGTCTCATCTGCATATTCATATTTTCAATATTATTCTCTTCTTTTACATAAGAATCTGATTTTCAATCCTATAATTGCACTAAAAAAATTTGAGGGTCATCTTTTTCTTTAGTCCTGTATCTTGCCTTACTTCTCAGCAGTAACTGATAACAATGATTACACACACACCTTCCCTCTACTCCTCTAACCCCAATTTGTTTCCAAATAGTAACCCTGATGTATAGGTATTGGCTCTATTACTTTTAAAAAAATTCTGAGTTCCTTAAATTTCAACACTTCAAACCAGATTCCCTAATTAACATTTCCAATTTGCTCCCTTTACTGAGGTCATCTGTACTTTTCTTTCTCCCTTCTAGTTCCCAATAGACAATATCCTTAACCACACACTCATAAACCAGAACTCTGTATGGGTAACCTTTGTAGATAGGTAATCTTGCACATTTTATGTTCTTATTGGTGTTATTTTTTTAAAAAATATATTTTATTGACTTTTTACAGAGAGAAAGGGAGAGAGATAGAGAGTTAGAAACATAGATGAGAGAGAAACATCGATCAGCTGCCTCCTGCACACTCCCCACTGGGTATGTGCCTGCAACCAAGGTACATGCCCTTGGCTGGAATCGAACCTGGGACCCTTGAGTCCACAGGCCGATGCTCTATCCACTGAGCCAAACCAGTCAGGGCAATATTGGTGTTATTTTGAGTGTAGTATTATTTTTCTGATCTTGGGGCCACCTTCAGCCTTAGGATGTTGACCAGCATTCTGTATCTGGTTTTCCTCTTATAATGCAAACGTTTTTCACAAGCATCAGATCATCAATTATTTGCCTTTCTAAAAAACTAGAAGTCCAGTGCACGAATTCGTACACGGTTGGGGTCTGGCTGGGCCACCCTGATCAGGACCAATCGGGCCGGGCCGGGCCAGGCAGGGGGAGGAGCTGCCGTGGGCGGTTAGCCAACCGGCCCTGTCCCCTGGTTGAACTCTCGGTCGAGGGGACAATTTGCATATTAGCCTTATCCTATCCTATCTAATAATAGACAAACATGGTAATTAACTGTACCTCCGACATGCTTCCCATTGGCTAATCAGGGCGATATGCAAATTAACTGCCAACCAAGATGGCAGCCGGCAGCCAGGCAGCTGAAGCGAACAGGAGGCTTGGTTGCTCCAGTGATGGAGGAAGCCAATGTTCCCCAACTGCCGCTGCCGGCCTCTGAGCTGCACTCTAAGAAACAATATTGCAATTATAGAAGCTAAACAAACCCCAGAAACCTGCTTTCAGCCAGCCGGGCCTCAGAGCTGGAGTTGCAACAGTGTTTCAATTATAGAAGCCAAACAAACCCAGATACCTGCTTTCAGCAGCCGAGGTCTCAGAGCTGGAGCCGAGCCTCAGAGCTAAAGCCGGCTCTCAGTTCTAGTGACAGCCATAGAAGGTAAATAAATCCCAGAATAAAAAAAAAAAAGAAAAAAAGGAGAGGCTGGGAGCTTCAGTCACCCGCCAGCCTGAAAACGGCCCTCAGCCCCTCACCCAGGCTGGCCAGGCACCCCAGTGGTGACCGCCACCCTGAAGGGGGTGTGACCAGCTGCAAACAGCCATCATCCCCTCATCCAGGCTGGCCAGGCACCCAAGCGGGACCCCCACCCTGATCCGGGACACCCTTCAGGGCAAACCAGCCAGCCCCCACCCGTGCACCAGGCCTCTATCCTATATAGTAAAAGGGTAATATGCAAACTGACCCTAACAGCAGAATGACTGGGAATGACTGGTCACTATGACACACACTGACCACCAGGGGGCAGACGCTCAATGCAGGAGCTGCCCTCTGGTGGTCAGGGCGCTCTCACATGGGAGGAGCTCTGCTCAGCCACAAGCCAGGCTGATTGCTGCCAGCACAGCGGTGGTGGTGGGAGCCTCTCCTGTCTCCTCAGCAGCTCTAAGGATGTCTGACTGCAGTTTAGGCCTGCTCCCCGCTGGCAACTGGACATCCCCTGAGGGCTGCCGGGCTGCCAGAGGGATGTCTGATTGCCATCTTAGGCCCAATCCCCCGGGAAGCGGGCCTAAGCCAGCAGGTGGTCATCCCCTGAGGGGTCTCAGACTGCAAGAGGGCACAGGCCGGGCTGAGGGGCCCCCCTCCCCGCCGAGTGCACAAATTTTTGTGCACCGGGCCTCTAGTATATAATAAAAGCCTAATATGCTAAGTGTCCAGTCGTTCGGTCGTCCGTCCAACCAATCAAAGTGTAACATGCTAATGATATGCTAAGGCAGCTCAACTGCTCACTATGATGTGAACTGACCATCAGGGGGCAGACACTCCGACCAGTAGGTTAGCTTGCTGCTGGGGTCCAGCCGATTGGGACAGCAAGACAGGCCGGCCATGCCCTCGAGCCCTCCCATGATCCCTCCCCAGCTGGCCAACCTCCAGCCTCCCTCCCTGGCCCCAATCATGCACTGGTGGCGTCCCTTGGCCTGGCCTGTGTCCTCTTGCAATCCGGGATCCCTTGGGGTATGTTGGAGGGCCAGTTTTGGCCCGATCCCGCAGGCCTATGGAAGTCTTCTAAAGTTCTTTTCACGTGCATACTCAACTATATAGTTTAAAGGTTGGAGAAAACTAGAGCTATCTTCTTGCCAATTCAGACTCTTCACCTCAATATTGTGTTGGTCAAATATCCTAATCCAGATAGTCTCTGGCTTGAGGATTCATGAGATGAGAACCTTCCAGAGAAGTTAGGTCTATTGATTAAACTGGTTGAAATGTTTACTCTATAAATTTTTTATTCACAGGGTAGGCCTTAAGGTGGCTAATAATTCTATGTCATAAACCTAACTGGATTCTACAAAAAAATCCCTCATTATTTTTGTATAAGTTTAATCAATTTTGGGTATTCTTACAAATTTTTCAATTTTTGATACCTTAAGAGATTTTTGTATGAAATTTTAAGGTGACAACTCCTGGCACTCTAATTCACAGAAGACTCCTTATCAATATATCATTTCACTTGTATGAAAAGTATGCTAATACAATATGACTTATTCATATAAAGTCTAGAAAAAAGTAATTTTAAATGTTTCTTCAGCCATAAGAAGGATCAGTGAACACATGTTCTAGTTCCCCTGATAGGTATATCTTGAATAATGAAACTGCATGAACCTAGCTATTGAGACTGAAAGAAACTAGTTGGTAGGTGCATCTACCAGACTGCTTAAACTTCGGGTTCACAGTGCAATCTTCTGATCTTAAATCATAGGTAGCCTCTCCTACATAGGAAAGTATGAATGGAAGGAGAAACCTGTTCTGCTGGGTAATTAGTTATGCAGTTTTCACCATTCATTAAAAAATTGAAGTACTGGATTACACAACCATCTTTTCTGAGATTGGATTGTTAAATCTTTGAAAGGCTGATTAGCACAAGTGAATGGAAAATAAATAATCTGCAAATTTGTAGTGCTAGAAGTAATATGTTATTATGTAAGGCCCTGATTGAGCAGCCTTTCCTACTTTTTCATTGGCATCTCTTTTCTTTTTAAAAATCCAGCAAAGGGCCCACCTAGTGTGGTTTCTACCTGTGGACCATGAGGTTGCAGTTCGAGGCACATGCCTGGGTTGTGAGCTTGACCCTCAGTGTGGGGCATGCAGGAAACAGCCAATCAATGATTCTCTCTCATCATTAATGTTTCTATCTCTCTCTCCCTCTCCCTTCGTCTTTGAAATCAATAAAAATATATTTTTTTAAAAACTGGAAAAATCCAGCAAAGAGAAAAAATATACTCCTTTCAAAAAACACTTGCATAATGACCTAGTATTCATTCTTGATGAAGAGAACAAATTAGAACATTAAAAGTAATTCATTTACAAAATCTCACTGAAGGGTTTATATTACAAGAGAAATTCAGAATTGTAGATTAGATCATTACTCAAATTTCTGGACTCAAATAAATATCTGTAATGTCTATATCAGCATTATTAACAATAGCCAGAAGCTGGAAACACCCAAATGTTGGACAAATGAATAAAGAAAATGTGATATATATCAAATATTGCTTCTAGACTATCACAATATTTTTATTAAAATCTTACTATAAAAACCATTAATTTTATGAATTCAGTAAACTTCATCTATAAAGAGGAATTACATTACTAGAATGTAATAAATATGAATACAATAAATACTTTAATCTGTGAGACTTTCATGTTGTCCAAAATATCTTATATACTACTACTAGAGAATAAAAATTCATTTTCAATGTGTGGAAATTAAGAGATTGACTTACAGAATTTTTTCCCAACAGGTTTGTCTGAAGCTGTTCAATTTTGTGTGCTTGTTTTTTTATTGTAACTTTTAACTTGTCATTTTCAATTTCAAGCCTAAAATGTATATTTTGCAAATAATTATTCTCACATATAATATAAAAATACCAAATAATTTCTGAAAAAGACTTCTGAAGATGCAATTACATAAAATCTTAAAATATGAAAAGTAGATGATTTGGCAATTAGGCCATTTTTCTAGTTGTGTTTTGTGGATAATGTGCAAAATTTAGAGACAATGTACACAAATTATGTATTTCAAAATAGTTCAAAGCTAAAATATTTATCCAGCTTAATACAAATGTTTTTCCTACAATAATTGATCTATTTCTCATATCATACTGCTCATTTGCTTTATAAATATTTTCTGTGCTGTTTTAAATTATACTTTTGCATGTGCTCTTGCGTCTCCTCAGCACATTTTACAGCCGCAGTACATCGATCTTGTGCTTCTTGCAACTAAAATAAAGAGAAAAAAATACTTTTAACTACTGATAGTCTAGTACAAATCTACCAGGTTTTGTAACTAAAATTTTATTGCAACACAGCCACACTCTTTCATGTGCACTTTTTTATGGCTACTTTGTGCCAAACAGCAGAGCTGAGTTGTGACAACAGAGACCTCGAGGCCCACAAAGCCTAAAATATTTACTACCTGGCCCTTTCCAGAAAAGTTCACAACCTCTCCTCTAGTACTAAAACAAAAACATTATTCAGGTTTTAAAATTATATCTATCAAATAAATATACAAATTTATAAATTGGTCAAATGGGTTAAAATAGAAAAATGCCTTATGATAAACATTTATATTTTGTATTCCAAGCACCACATCAACTATAATTTTAAATATTCACAAATGTGAATGGCCATGGCTATTCCAGTGCTTATAAGAGTTAACATGCCGCTTTCATTGACACCTAGAAGTTTCATGGAATAGCTTGAGAGACAGACTCTAAACAGGAGCCAGAACGCCTGTATTTGCATCCCAAATCCCAGTCATTAGCTGTGTGAACTTGAGCAAATTACTTAAATTTCCTGTGTTAGTTTCATCTGTAAAATGGAGATAATAATGGCATCTACATCACTAGGATGTTGGGAAGATTAAATTAGGGAATATACGTAAAGTACTTAGAAGAGTATGTGGCTCATGGTACACGCTAAGTTTTTGTAGTTAGCATTATTATTGTTGTATATTTTATATGCTAATAAAATTTTATACTTTAGGCAAATGGCATGTCAGTGGAGGTGGTCTCTTGTATAAGTTACTCTGAAATCATTCTTCATACCATTGACCATGGCAGCCAACGGGGAGCAGGAGGCCCAGTATTTCAAAAAGCTTTCACCAATTCTACTAGCCAATAATACTTTTCTGCTTATAATAATTTATAACATACTTCCTCTCTGCACTTCTCAGTGGACAATCATCACGAGCTACAATGCAAACACAAGCTACTTCCTGGACTGAGAACATCACTTACAGGAGAAAGCCGCTAACATGGAGCTAACGGACTCTATTGCTAAATCAAAGTTCCCAAACCCATTCATTCCCAGGAACTGTTTATGTTGGGCTGCTTTAGTAAGTACTCTGATAAGTAGATTAAGGTGATGTGGTATAGCATACCAGAAAAGCTGTTCCAGAGTTTACAAAGTGCTATAAATCTATAAATCCCAGTTCTGGCTGCATAGTCAAGGAAGGCTGATGTAGATTTTTTTTTTCTTATAGTGAGGGTAAAAAAGATGAGCTTCTGAATAAACAATTCTCTATTATATTTATATTTAATTGCTTAAAATACATTGAAAACAAATGACTGATTATATCAACATCTACAAGAAGAAAGTATGGTGTAGTATAAAGTATTTAATTTTATCCTAATAATAGTTAAGCTAAAATATTGTCAAGGTATACAAGGATAGGAACCATCATATCTAATAATATGCCCCCCAAAACAAACTTATACTTCGAAAGACAAGATTATCTTTCGTGAAAATAATTAAAACAATGTAAAACTAAGGGTCAAATTGTTCTGGACAGACAAGATGACAAGTGCTGAAAAGAATGAGGTCACAGAGTGTTTGAACAGTCAGAGTATGCTTCATGGAGAAGGAGAGATTGTACATACATGAGATACACAGAACAGGCAAATCTATAGAGATAGAAAGTAGACTGGTTGTTGCCTGGTGCAGGGTGAGAGGAGAAGCTGGTAGTGACAGCTAAAAGGTGTGGAGTTTGTTATTTTGGAATAATACAGATATTCCATAATTGACTGAGGTGATAGGTAGACAACTCTCTAACTATGTTAAAAAATATTGAATTGTACAATTTAAATGGGCAAATTATATGATATGTGAATTACATTAATACAGGTGTGTTTTTTAATCCAATGGTGGATCTAATTTTCGTTTTCTTAATTGTCTGTTGTACATACTATAATGATCTGAATATTTCCATGTTTTTATAATATTTCTAAGGGAGAGAAATGAAGGATATGCCTACTTCAACTGTTTTGTATAATGAACTTCCTGTACAAGTTATTCTGAAATCTATGATATAGATTCTAGATCCATTCACCAAAGTGAAGATAAGAAATAAAACAATTTTCTGCAACATCCCATTAAATATTATCCTCTGATTTCACCTGGCTGTCTCATCATGATAATGGAGATATCACTAAAAATATTTTTTAGTAGAAAAAAGTCTCTTGACTTCTGTGAAGAATGATGCATTTTTCTCAACTTTCCTAAGGGTAAATATTATAAGAAAAAAAAACCTATAAAATATAAGTGGCAGAATTAAAGCCAGGGTCTAAGAAATAAGTGCATTATAAAGACAATAAAATTATAATTAATTACAATAAATATACAAAAGAAAGCTGCCCATGAAAAGTGGTACCCAAAAACACTTTATTATTTAACCAGCTACAGCTTAACTGACAGGTTAAATTTCATACATACCTGACTTCTGCTTTGATCTAGTTCCTTCTTTAACTCTTGTTTCTCATCTTCTAAATTCATACGATAACGTGATGTAACCTCCAGTGAAGCCTCTGACATAGACTGTTTTTTTAGTGTATCAGCTAGTTCTTGTTGAAGTTGTCTCACAACTGCCTAGGTAAGATATTTCTAATTTTATAAATTATATTATTTTTAAATTGTTAATAATAAATAACTTCACATACAGGATGAAGCAAAAGAAGGTTTAAAGTTGTGAATACGTGAAACACTGAGTTTATTCTTGTATTGTTATTTCATTAATTATTGTATTTTTCTCTGTCTGAACAACTATAAACCTACTTTTGCCCCATTCTGTTTGTACTTTGTTAGAGCCACATGTTATTAGCATAATATATAAGTGGAAAAATATCACCACCTACCTCAATTTGCCTTCTTTTTCTCATATGGACACATTCCTGTTTGCTCAATCAGGTTAAAGACAGAGAAAATGTAATCCTCTTGCCTAATTAGTATTAGGTTACTTAGACAATTGATTCAACCCCTCCCTCATAATTCCCCCCTCATGAATCTCAAAGCTTTATAATCTATTGATGTCTGAAAGAAAAATGGGTATGTAGGTGAATCAAGTGGTGGAACATTCAATATTGCAGAACGTTCTCTCTCTTTTTTCTTTTATCAGAGGCTTCAAGTAACTTTAGAGTTCCTTGCACATTCAATCTCCTCTCAAATCCTTCCAATAGTTTCCTATCTTAGAAGAAAAGTGAAGTCATTCCAATGGCCTTGACCTCCCTTCCCTGCTACACATAAATCCTGCCACCCCTCCCTAGTCTGAATAGAGATACAATGCCAAATTAATAAATCACAGAAAGCTACAATTTTCTCTTTGGAGAAACTTATCTCTAAATGATAGTAATTTGGCCTTGAAATGAGAAATATGAGTAAATTACTTGTAAAATGTTCAAAGAAAACCGCAAATAGTAGTGGAAAGATTAAATCAAGTATAGTTTTGCTAAAACTCGTCATACTTGACCCAAAATATGATTTAATTAAATAGATACTTCTAAAAAATTGACAGGTCATAAGAACATATTACTTGAGACTGAAACACTTCCAAATTTCATTCAAATTGACATGAATAAAAATAATATTATAACTACTAAAATGTATAAGAAGCCACTGAAGGAAAGATACTATGAGATACAACATCTACACTTCAGTTCATCTGAGAAATCTGAACTTAATTGTCAAGATAATACATTTAATTGAATCTTAATTTCAAAATGCTAATTTTAGGTATAGCATTTCCATTTATCTGCTTTCCAATGGTATTAAAATATGGTGACAGAAAGATTAAAATTATTATTTATCAGTATAAGACTAAATTATTAATATCAATCTATAAACCTATTAACAATCTATAACTTAAACTCTTAAAATTTCATGGGCAACACAATGTCTCTACTCAAAACAAAGTACCTCTCAGGTTTAATGTTCATTTGCTGGATACAATGTCTGCTTTTAAGCTGATCGAGCAAACACATTTGTAATCTATATATTTTTAATATTCAGCTAGATTCAACATTTAGCCATCATCAAATATTACTTTGAATTTTCTTTTAGAAAATTTGAAAAATATTTATCTTTTAGGATACTTACATCTCTTTCTGCTTTATCATTTTCATACTGATACATTCTTTCTTTTAAATGATTACATTCATTGATTAACTCCTTATTTCTTTCATTCAGCATAAGACCTTGCTTTTCACTTTCGGCTTGAAATATTTTTATGATATCCTGAAACTGATCTTGGATATTAATGACTGTCTTTTCTTTACTGTCAGCTTTGTTGTGAGCATCATCCAGTTGCTGTCGAAGCAACATATTTTCACTCTGTAGGTGAGATAACCTCTCCTCTAAGGATCCCTGCTTTCCAACATATTTATTCACTTTACCTTGTTCTTTTTGATACATGTGTTCAATTTCCTTCTTTTGACACTGTGTTTGGCTTAGGTCTCTTTGTACACCTTCTAAAACCAATGTTCTTTCTCTGAGAGCATCTCTTGTGTGATGAAGCTCAATTTCTAGGCTATTGAATTTACTTTCTGCTTTAGAAAGTTGTTGAGAAAGAACTTCATTGCTATCTTTTAGGTTAGACATATCAAATTTCATTTTGTCCTGTAAACAAAACCATTCGTCTCTTTCTCGCTGGAAAGCAAGTTGTAGGTCTCTTTTTGATGCCTGACAGTGCTCGTGATCCTGTATAGCAGTAGCCAGTCTAGACCGGTATGATTCAACTTCTGCTTCCAGTCTTTCTCTATTTTGTTTTTCATTCTCCAGTTTAGAGTTTAGCATTGTATTCTCAGCTGTCAGAACATCAAGTTGTCCGTTATGTTGAAATGTTGTTCTTGTTAATGTTTCCTCATTCAGTTTTATTGTCTTTTGAAGATGGTCATTCTTTTCTTTGACAATTGCAATGTCCTCAACATATTTCTTTTCCATTTCCTGGTTCTGATTTTTTACTGTGTCTATTTCCAGTCTTAGCTTGGTAATTTCATCCTGCAACATGTGATTTTCATGCAACAAAGTTTTTTCTTTTTCATAATTATCAGAAACCTAAGTAATACAAAGAAGACTTTAAGCTAACACTCATTGAAATGACATATCATGATATCTTCTGAAATTAAAGGGTAACCTATATGTTTATATAATAAAAAAGGTTGCAATAAGTGGATACCCACTATAAAAAATGGAGTTGGATCCAAATCTCCAAATTTATACAATTCCCCAAAGTTCAAAAATTTAATATATGATGATGAATCCATGAAAGTGAAAGAGGAATCATAAGAGAATTTTTAAGAGTCTCAAAATTAGAAAGGCCTTTCTCTGAATTATCACAAACCCTGAAGGCATAAAACAAAAGATTAATAAATCTGATCACATTTAAAAATTGAGTGCATGGTCTCAGCCCTGGCAGTGTGGCTCAGTTGGTTGGAGCATCATCCCATGGACCAAAGGGTCTCAGATCCAATCCCCAGTCAGGTCTTGTGCAGGAAGCAAGCAATCGATGTTTCTCTTCACATTGATGTCTCTCTCTCTCTCTCTCTCTCTCTCTCTCTCTCTCCCTTGTTCTCTCTCTAAAACCTATTTTAAAAACTTAATCAAACAAGAAACAGAAAGAAAAGGTTCATAGGATTTATATTAGCAGGTGGAAATCTTTAAAATAAAATAAAATAAATAAATATTGACTGTACACGCTGAATATACAGCTACCCCACAGTAAGAATATTAACCCTGCATATATTAAGACAGATTAAATTTCCTATAATTCTTTTTTTCCTGAGAATAATCCATATACTACTTTTCTAATACTTTTATAGTCAGTTATAAGAACTACATCTACTAATAACTGATCATCTAGGCATTGTCCTAAGCACTTGTATCACTAAACTCATTCATTTATCACAATCTTGAATGGAGAGGTTAGAAAGACAAGCAAATTTAGGATTTTGTGTATTGTGCACAAACACAGAGATATGCTTTTAAAATCCTCTATACTTTCCATTATATACAGTATTGGTTTTTTAAATATATGCACACAAATATATGTACAAGAGCATTTGAAAATTACTAAACAAAATACCTCAGAATTCATTTTCTTATGAGCTATTTCTATCTCCTTTTCTTTGCATAGGTGATTGGCCAGAATTCCATCTTGTAATATTCTGGCATTCTGTTCTCGAGAAAGTTGCCTCTGAATGTCATTTCGTTCTTCTACAACCTAGAGACACATTTCATTAGGTTTTTGCACTCATACCATTAAGAAGTTATAAGCTTAAGAGCAGAACCTTTAAAAATCTGTTAAAAGAAGATAGCCTTTTTAAACCCAAGGATCTTACCTTCCATGAAAAACTCAAATCTTAACTTAAATCACAGCTAACTTGTTAAAGAGCAAAAAAACAGCACTGTGAAATGCCTTTACAAGACATTTGACTTCTATCACGGTCTCAAGGCAACTTAGCCTGCATGTTAAACATTTTAAAAAGCCAAAATTAGTATTTATGTTAATGGTTAAACTCAATTTACCTTCCATTTCTTCATTTAGAAAAGATAAACATAGCATTTATTAGATGTCAAGAGTTGCAATAAATTGATAGTTTTAATTATATGTGTCATAGTTCATACTTTGAATGAGATAACATTTTTTAATTGTTTTCAACTTAAATAATATAAATTAAACCAAAGGGACATTATAAATATTGATGAAATACTATAAGAAATAAGGAATTTTACCAAAGATAAATTTACCTGATTTAAATTCTTTCTTACAATTTTCAATTCCATCTCTAGTGTTCTAAGAGTGGTTTCAAGTTGTTGGTTCACTTCAACTTCTTTAATATATTGCTCTTCTTTATTTCTTAACTGCTCCCTAATTTTGTCATATAACAAATCAGTATTTCTTCTCTTCTCTTTTTCTTCTTTTAAGGTAAATCTGCAGTTAAATACACTTATCTTAAAATTCATTTTATTAGAAAATAAAATGTCCATTTTAAATATTTTATTGATTTTTTACAGAGAGGAAGGGAGAGGGATAGAGAGTTAGAAACATCGATGAGAGAGAAACATTGAAAAATGTCGATTTTATAATATGGTTGTACATATGTTGGTTTATTATCCTAATTAAATTTCTATGTTCTTGCATTTTTTTCCTTGGTAGGTCTCATGTTTTTATTTCTCATTTAAATCTCTTCTAAAAGTTATATATACCTGAAAGGCAGCAATGAGGAAACATTCTTCTACTTAGTAAGCGTTAGTCAATAGTAACTCTGGTAAATAATATAGGAAAGAAAATCTGAAATTATTCAGTGAAGGTAAAGTTGAAATTAGCCTATTTCCGCAGTCATAATTACTCTTCCATTAGGAAAAATAACTTAGTTACTAATTAGAAGGAACAGTTGTTTACAAACAAGTTTATAAATTCACTAGAAATAAAATTTCAGCTTGACAAAATATATAGGTACCCCTAAAATGATTTACAGTGAAAGTCAGCATCTGCAGATGTCTTTTACAGAAGACATCCACTGACTACTGTACTCTAAGACTAGTCTAGGAGTCTATTATCTGTTATTCTATACTTTTTGTTTCTTTTTTTTTTTTTAGAAGACTTTCTTCTTTGCCAAGGATATGCTTACTGATTTGAAAGAGAGGGGAAGAGAGAGAGAGAGAGAGAGAGAGAGAGAGAGAGAGAGAGAAACATCATTGTGAGAAAGAACATTGATTGGTTGCCCTGACCAAGGCTTAAAACCCACAACCTAGGTATGTGCCTTGACCAGGAATTGAACCCACAACCTTTAGGTGTATGGGACGATACTCCAACCAACTGAGCCACACCTTCTCTTGTTGGTCATTATTTACTTTATAGTTCACTTTAAAATCCTTATTAGAACAAAATAGAATTCATATTAAGTCAACAATAAAGAGTAATACATGCTTTCAGTATGGCCCTTTTAATTAATTTTATCTATGTATAAGATGTTGAATAAACTAATCAGTCATCACTTTCTATTTTACTTTTCATTTCATGCATATATTACAACTAAAACTGCATTAGTTTTTTTTTAAATTTTCTGTCTTGATAAAAGTGATCATTTAATAACGCTTTTGGTGGGAATGTAAATTAGTACAAACTACCTTGATAACAATTTAGAAATATGAATAAAAATCCTTTTTAAAAGTTCTTACATGTAACCAAATAATAATACTCTATTAAATAATTTATTCAGAGTATATAATAAAAAATGTAGAAACAAACATATATGAGACATTCCTGGAAGCATTAATTATAATACACAATAATGAAAAACAACCAAAATTCAATTTATTAAAAAATAATGAGGTTTCCATTTGGTAAACTTTTATATGGTCATTCAAATGATATATAAAAATATACATTAACTTATTACTAGAAGTATGCACTATTAAAAATTGCTATATTATTTCCAAAAATGTCATACTCCATACCACTAAAGAAATGTTCTTCCCTATAAAATCTTAGAAGGTAAGAAGGCAGTTACAAAACTTTTCCTACATATATGTAGAATAAAAGTAAATATTCAAATATTTCTTTAAAACCAAATTATTCAATACCTCAAACTGCAGAGTTCTTGTTCCCATTCCACTTTTTGATGCTCTAATTGTGATTTCATTTCTTTTGTTTCTGATAGCTCCTTCTGCAGTCCACTAATCCTCTTTTCCATTTTTTTAATTTTTCCAGTAAGCATTTCACAGTGATTTTTTCTAAGTTCTATTAATCTTTCATATGAAAGAACTGCATCTTGGATTTTCAATAAGCTAATAGAATCTGCATAAGAAAGAAAACAAAATAGAAAAATATATGAATTATTTTTGTGTATAAAGAACTGTGCATAGTCACATTCATTCATACATTGAAGGGTACCTATCGTGTGGAAGACTAAGCTCTGCAAATAAAACAGACAAAATCCCTGGCTCTTATTTAGCTTAAAGTCTAGCAGCGGAGAAAGACAAATAAAATGATTATATAAATCAGAGATAGATACATAGAAAACAGAGTTCTATGGTCACATAACAGAACTTGATCTAGACTGGGCCCAGGGAAGATTTCCCCATGAGTGGATGGCTACATTGACAAAGGCAGGATGAGCAGGAAGCAGTCAGACAAAGGAGGAAGGAGAGCATTCTAGACACTCTGCAGCACATGCAAAAGTTCTATGCAATCTGTCTCTAGCAAGATGGAGTAACAGGTACTGATTTACCTTCCTACCTGAAACGAGCCAAAATGAAACAGACAAAACACATTAAAAACTCATTTGCAAGACAATGGACTTCAGGCAATGAAGGGCAATGATTCCTGAAACAAATGAAGTCAGCCTAAGGAATGTTCCAGCTCACTGCCTTGAGAGAATTTCCAGGCCACAACGCAGGGAGAAGGAACTGAGGTAGAGTCCACCAGACTCCTTGACTTAGGTGATGAAGCTGATGGTCTGGTAAAACAATGGCAGATAGAGATCACAGGTCTGGACTCTGGGGAAGGGAGCGGAACAGAAAAACCCTGGAGATCTGCTGAGGGTACTCAGCTGAGTAATGCATAATGCATACTTGTGAGGAAATCACTTGAGACCAGGGAAAACAAACATCCAAAAAGAGTAGAGGAAACAGTAACTGGTACTCACTCAGCACCAGGAATACTGTCTATTCCCATTAGCCAGGCTGAAAAGCTCATAACTCACAGGACAATGAATAGAGCAGGCAGAAAGGACTCTCCTTAGTAGTGGGGAATAATTAGTCCCTGGCCAAGCACTGCTCTGGATTCACCTAACAAATCATAAGAGTGAGACCAAAAAGAATCAAACTGTTTTTAAGTAACTCAACTATATACCAAAACAAGCTAAAAAAAATATAGGTAGAGGCATGAAACCTATGTTCTAAAACTCAAATAGCACTTATAGAAATGCAAATTATGTCTGATATGAAAAATACACTGGGTGGGAATAAATGCATATTAGAAATCACAAAATAAAAGATTAGTAACTTTCACATCAGTGAAATATGAGAAAACTTAAATGGCTAATGTAGCATAAAGAAGCAGGAGGAAGAGACAGAAAATATTTGAAGAAACAATGGCCAAAAACTTTCTAGACTTAATGAAAAATATAATCCCACAGATCCAGGACAGATCTGGGTTGCAGAGAAGAAATGAAAGTAAATTACTATAATTTTATTATATTACATATGATGTGCTATCATATTACTTGTAGAATATGATCACTTAAAATCATTTACCATAAACCAGTCCTAAACCTACCACTATAATAGCAACAGTTATCGCTAATAAGCCAAAAGAAATACTACTAAATTATAAAAATTACTTGATGAATATAAAAGACAGAAAAAGATGAAAACAGGAAAAAGAGATGTAACCAAAAAAAAAAAAAATCAAACACATGAATGACAAATTCAAATCTACTACTAGTATATTAACAACCACAGTAAATGAAAACTGTCTAAAAACCTCAATTAATAGACAGATTGTCCAACTGGATAAAAAACTAAGACCCAACTACATGCCACCTGTCAGAAATGCACTTTAAATATAAAGACACAATTTTTTTTAAAAGCATAGAAATAAGATAAATAACACTAACACCTAGTAAAAGAAGGCTGAGGTAAGTGACTATCTTAACATTAAAGGTCACTGCATAATGATAAATTAATAAGCAGCATAACAATCCTAAATGATCATGCACTTAATAACAGTTCCAAAATACATGAAGTACAAATGGATACAACTCAAAGAAAAATAGAAACTTCACAATTATAGTCTGAGTTTTAAAAAAAAATTTATTTATTGTTACAGTATTACAGATGATCCCAATTTTATCCCCCGTTACCGCCCTCCACCTAGCCCCCAAACCCCCTCCCTCTGGCCATCACCACTGTTTGTGTCCATGGGCTATGTATATATGATCTTTAGCTAATCTCTTCACCTCCTTTCATTCAGTCTCCCCCACCCCACCTCCCCTAACCAATGTCACTCTGTTCCATGTATCCATACTTCTGATTCTATTTTGTTCATTAGTTTATTTTGTTCATTAGGTTCCACATATAAAGGAGATCATATGATATCTGTCTTTTCTCTGTCTGGCTTATTGCATTTAGCACAGTAATAATCTCCAGGTCCATCCATAATGTCGCTAAAAGTAAGAGATCCTTCTTTTTTATAGCCATGTAGTATTCCATGGTATAAATGTACCACATCATTTTTATCCACTTATCCACTAATGGGCACTTGGGCTATTTCCATATCTTGGGTATTGTAAATACCACTGCTACAAACACAAGGGTGCATGTATTCTTTCTGATTGGTGTTTTGGCATCCTTAGAATATATTCCCAGAAGTGGGATCACTGAGTCAAATGGCAATTCCATACCTAATTTTTTGAGGAAACTACATACTGTTTTCCATAATGGCTGCACCAGTCTGCATTCCCACCAAAAATACACAAAGGTTTCTTTTTCTCTACATCCTTGCGCACACTGTTGTTGTTGATTTACTGATGGTAGCCATTCTGACAGGTGTGAGGTGATATTTCATTGTAGTTTTAATTTGCATTTCTCTGGTGATTAGTGACATTGAGCATTTTTTCATATGTCTATTGATCATCTGTATGTTTGAGATTTTAATACCACTCACTTTAAGTGACAGAACAAGTAGACAGAAAATCATCTCAAGTATTCATGGAATACTTAAAACAGACTATATTCTGGGTCACAAAATAAATCTTAATAAAAAGTCAGTCAAAAGGATTTGAGTCATACAATGTATGTACCCTGGCCACAAAGCAGTAGGATTGAAAATCTAAAACAAAAATAACTCTGGAAAATATTCAAATATTTGGAAACTATTTGAATAGTTTCCAAACTAAATAGCTGCTGGGTCAAAATAGTAATGAAGATTTTTTTTGAGGGGGAGGAGAAAATGGAGACCAAATAGGCAGACCTTTCAGGCACCTCATCCCAGGGCCAGGCTGTAAATACAACTAAATTGGAGAACATTCACCTGGAATTTCCAACTGTGGTCCAGCTGAGGGAGTGACTTATACCACGGCAGGACAGAAAATACCTGGAGAATGGTAGGAAGGGCGAGATCATGAGAGGTGGAGAGCCCAGAGAGGAGGGACCTGAGCTATGGGAGAACTGTTCTGGGACACAGGCAGGGCTCCACACACCCATCTGTGGTGAGCTTCCTGGCAGGTGGAGGCGGAGACCTGACACATGGTGCTCCCAAACAGCAGCATGACCTGCAGCACCTGTATCATCCAAGCAGCTGCAAAAGGTAGCAGGACTTCTGGTGGCAGTGGAGTCTAGACCTGGCAGACCAGAGCCAGTGGAGGAGATAGTCGCAGTTTCACCTGCCTTTTTAAATTATTATTATTATCTCTAAACCCAGAGCACGGGGTGGAGGGGTCGGGGTAAGCAGGGCAGGGAGACTTGGAAAAGCAGTAACTAAGAGTTCTGCATTGGGTCGTTCATATGCTTCCAAACCAAAACAGCCATTTTCCCTGGGAGGAGCTACCTCCTCCCAACAGCGAGAGGACAGGTAAAGGGGGAAAAAAAAGTCCTAGGTGATACAGCCTGCCACACCCTGCATTTTGAGCTTTACTGAGGAAACAAAGGCCGAGGCCAAGCTTATGGGTCTGAACAGTCTCAAGGAGCCCTCAGTGACCGGAGTGGAGGAGAGGCCATCAGCCCCACTATTCTAGGAACCAGACTGAAAAAAGTACAGGGTCCCAGCTGACCTCACTGGTTTCCATATAAGGATCTCTGTCCAGCCAAGGGCAGAGTAATATTTTGGGCCATTTGTGGAGGAGTAGCTCTGGGACAGAAAAAAACACCCCCATCATATTCCCTGAATGTGAAATAGCACCAATCCCACCTAAAGTCCTATCAGAAACAGACTCTTGAGTGATGAAGATTAACAGCTGGCAGATAGGCAAAGAGGGCAGATTGGCCCCTCCTGCTTGCAGCCAAGGCCTGTGGAGACAGACAGAAGCAATGGACCAGTGGAGCAGTTGGAGCTTCAAGCAGGGTGCTAAAGGCCAAAAGACAGTTCCTGACAGTGGTTAGCACCTAAGTACCTAAGAGAAAGCCCAGAATTGGCAGACAGAAGAATGGGGGACTAAGCTACCTCCCATGGGGCAGTGAAACTCAGCTGAAGCAAAGGAACTCAGTTCACTTCACTTTTTTTTTAATACCTTTTTCTTCCTCTTTTCTCTTTTTTCCTCCCATTTTTTATTTTCCCTTTTCTCTTCCTTTCTTCCTCCTTTTTTAAACTGATCTTATTTATCTATCTACTTTATTAATGTTATTATTCTAGTCTCTGTTTTGTTCACATATCTAATTTCCTCTTCCCTGTTCCTTTCCTCTTTCCCTTTCTCTTTCCTTTTTTACCCTCGCTACTCAATTTTTTTTATTTCTTTTTTCTCTCTTCTCTCTCTTTTCTTCTCCTAATTTCTTAACTTCACTTCCTAAATTTAGACCTATCTAGTTTCTCCTCTATACTCCTTTTCAAAATTTTTTTTCTTGTCTTCTCATTTCTTTTCTCCCTCTGTTATTCTAAACCATGGTCCTTCTCCTATTCCTCTAACTCCTTAACCTTATTTTCTTTATTTAAGTCCTGCATCTACAGATTCTGTGTACTTTGCCCGCTCCTTGCTGGGTGTGTTTTGTTCATGCTTTTTGGTTTGTCTGTTTTGTTGTGTTTCCTCCCCATATCTTTTCTTTCTTTTTTTCTATCATACTTACACTCTTTCCAAATTCTCTTTTCTCTGGTGGTCACTTTTGTTGGGGCCACAAGGGTCTTGTGTACAGTCTTGTTCTGTTTCTTCTGTGTCATGTCTTGTATTGTTGTATTTTGTGCTGTTCAGTCAGCACCTCCACAACAATGGCTGGCATGATGTAGTAGGGAGTGAACCACATAATCAGACACCCTGATTGGAGACTTCATCCACGAATGGGA
Organism: Myotis yumanensis; assembly: GCF_028538775.1. Classification (NCBI taxonomy): domain Eukaryota; kingdom Metazoa; phylum Chordata; class Mammalia; order Chiroptera; family Vespertilionidae; genus Myotis; species Myotis yumanensis. The sequence goes on from NW_027223752.1 coordinate 100,775,689, forward strand.
CAATAGCACATTCAAAACCCAACTACAACAGGAGAACCCAAATTCACAAGTACAGGGCCTCCCTAGAATACCCAGCTCAGGAGACCTGAGAGACTGCACCACTAGATCCCACAAAACATCTACTACATAAAATCAATTTGAGTGGAATAGTAATTTGATCTAATATATAGAAACAATTTGAGTAGCATAGCAATTTGATCTTATATAGAAACAAATACAAAGAAACAGCAAAAATGGGGAGACAAAGAACCCCCAAATGAAAGGAAAGGAGAAATCACTAGAAATGGAACTAAATGAAACAGAGGCAAGTAATTTGTCAGAGAAAGAATTCAGAGTAATGGTTATAAGGATGCTCAAATGTCTGGATGACAAATATACATAAACCAGTGAGAATTATAAGGAGCTGAATGAGAAATACACCACCATGAGTAAGAATCAAGAGGAAATGAAGAATGGCATAGCTGTAATAAAGGATACCATGAAAGGTTTCAACAGTAGATTAGAAGACTGAATCAGTGAGTTAGAAGACAAGGTAGAATAAAACAACACCCATTCAGAGCAACTGGAAAAAAAATTAAAAAGCAGGAAGAGAGTCTAAGAAAACTTTGAGACAACATGAAATGAAACAACATCTATATAATAGTGGTCCTAGAAGGAGAGGAACCTGAGCAAAGAATAGAAACTTGTTCGAAGAAATAATGACAGAAAACTTCCCTGACTTTGGGAAGAAACAAGTCACACAAGTCCAGGAAGCACAGAAAGTCCCAAACAAGATGAATGCAAAAAGACCTACACCAAGACACACGATAATTAAATTAGCAAATGTAAAAGACAAAGAAAGAATATTAAAGGCTGCCAGAGAGACAGAAAGTTATCTACAAGGGATCTTCCATTAGACTATCAGATAATTTTCCAACAGAAACACATCAGGCAAGAATAGAATGGCATGAAGTATACAAAGTGATGAAAAGCAAGGGACTGAATCCAAGAATACTCTATCCAGCAAGGCTATCATTCAAAATTGAAGGTGAAATTAGGAGCGATGCAGAGAAAAAAAAGCCAAGTTTATTACCACCAAACCAACAATGCATGAAATGCTAAAGGGACTGCTGTAAAAAGAAGAAATAGAAAGGGAGGAAGGAACACAGGCATAAAGAATAAAAATGGTAATAAGTATCTATCAATAATAACCTTAAATGTAAAGGAATTACATGCTCCAATCAAAGAACATAGGGTAGTAAATGGATAAGAAAACATGACCCATATATATATTGTCTACAAGAGACCAATCTCAGAACAAAGGACTCATACTGCCATTTGTGGCAACATAGATGGACCTTGAGAAGACTATGCTAAGCAAAGTAAGTCAGAAAAAGCTAAGAACCACATGATTTCACTCATATGGGTTATAAAACTGAAACTCATAGACACACACAACAGCATGGTAGTTACCAGAGGGAATGGGGTTGGGGTAGTAAAAGGTACTAATATATAAAACTAATATATAAAACATATATTAACCTAATATATGGTGATGGAAGACGATCTGACTTTGGATGGTGGGCACACACTGCAATATAGATTATGTATCATAGAAATGTACCCTTTAAACCTATATGATCTTATTAACCAATGTCACCCCAATAAAATTAATTTTAAAAGAAACAAAAAACAGTAATGAAAGTCCTGGCTGGGTAGATTAGTTTGTTTGAGTGTTGTCCTGATGCAATCCCCAGTCAGGGCACATAAAAGAATGAACCAATGAATGAATAATTGGAATAACAAATCGAAGTTTACTTTCTCTCCCTTCCACTCTCTCTAAAAACCAATTTTAAAAAAAAGGTAATGAAAGAGAAATTAGAAAAAATTTGAACTGAATTGCAATGAAAAACAAAACATTAGATTTTGTGGAAGGCTTCTACAATAATACTTATATAAAAATTTTAGCAATGAATTACAAATAAAGGAAGATCTCAAATCATGACCTTGGCTTACACCTTAAGAAACTAGAAACAGAAGAGTAAATTAAACTCAAAGCAAACAGAAGAAAGGAAATAATAAGCATCTATGGGGATCCCTGTTCGAGGCATCAGATATGGGTGGAATGGCGTTCTCTCTTCTTGCGACCAGCGTAGAAAGAGAGAACTCGGGGGTTGCTGAAATCTTGAACTAAACGCGACGAGGTTTTAAGGAAAATTGAATAAAACAAGACTGAGACAGAAATAGAGGCAGACTATCTTTCGAAATTGAAAAACTGATTTAAATTTCATGTGGAAATGCATCAAGAATCTAGAATAGCAAAATGACCATTAAAAATAACATATTATCTGATTTCAAGAATTTTTATAAACCTAAAGTAATTAAAATACATTGTTATTGGTATAAAGATGGTCAAATAGATCAATGGGACAGAACGGAGTCCAGAAATAAACCTACAAACATATGCTCAACTGATTTTGACAAAGGCACAGTAGCATGAAGTAAATAAAATATAACCTTTTTAACAAATGGTGCTGGAACAACTTGAATATCCATGCACAAAAAAAATTAATTTGGATCCATACTCTGCATCATATGTAAAAGAGAACAGAAAGTGAATCATAGGTCTAAACACAAAACCTAAAACTGTAAAACTTCTAAGGGAACTCTTTAAAGAAAATGTGACCTTGTGCTAGGCAAAGTATTCTTAGACATGAATAACAAAAGCAAAATCTATAAAATAACAAAGGATAAATTGAGTTTCATCAAAAAGAGAAACAGTTGCTCTTCAAAAGACACTGTGAAAATGACAAAAAGACAAGCCACAGATTGGGAGAAACCCTTACAAAAAATATAGTTGATTAAGGAATTGTATCTAGAATATATAAAGAATCCTCAAAATTCTACAAATAAGAAGACACCCTAATTTTCAAAATGGCAAAAGATCCAGATGGACAGTTCAGAGAAGATGTACAGATGGCAAATACACACATGAAAAGATGTTCAACATTATTGTTATTAGGGAAATGAATACTAAAACCATAATGATATATACACTACACACCCATCAGAATGGCTAAGGTTTTTAAAAACTGACAATACTAAATGTCTGTGAAGATATCATGCACTGCTGGTGGGAATGGAAAGTGGTATAACTACTTCAGAAAACAATTTGGGCCGAAACCGGTTTGGCTCGATGGATAGAGCGTCGGCCTGTGGACTGAAAGGTCCCAGGTTCGATTCCGGTCAAGGGCATGTACCTGGGTTGTGGGCACATCCCCAGTAGGAGATGTGCAGGAGGCAGCCGATCGATGTTTCTCTCTCATCGATGTTTCTAACTCTCTATCTCTCTCCCTTCCTCTCTGTAAAAAAATCAATAAAATATATTAAAAAAAAAAAAAAAGAAAAGAAAACAATTTGGCAGTCTCTTAATAAGAGATATAAAGGGTCATGAGGAGACTTTTACGGATGTTAACTACATGTTAACTATCTGGATTGTGCTGATGAATTCATATGTGTTCACATATATCAGAACTATAAAGTTATACACTTCATATATGTGTAGTTTACCTAACCAAGCTGTTGGAAAAAAAGCTCCACTACAGGAAAAAAACAAGTAAGACATTGGCTATAACATAGATCAGTGGTTCTCAACCTTCCTAATGCCACAACCCTTTAATACAGTTCCTCGTGTTGTGGTGACCCCCAATTTCATTGTTACAAATTGAACATAATTAAAGCATAGTGATTAATCACAAAAACAAGATGTAACTATATATGTGTTTTCCGATGGTCTTAGGTGACCCCTGTGAAAGGGTAGTTCAACCCCAAAAAGGGGTCTCGACCCACAGGTTGAGAACTGGTGACATAGATGGTACAAAATGAAGCTAGAGGATTATGGCCTTTACCTGAGAGCAATGAGAAGTAATAGCTTGGTCTTAAACATGATGAGATCTGAATGTTTAAGTGTATAATAATTATGGTGGCAATATAGACCAAGATTCCAGGAGGTGGGATGGCATACAATCACTCTCATTTTATCTATATACTAGAGGCCCGATGCACAAAATTCATGCAAAGTGCTTGGCCCTAGCAGCCCCAGCCAGCCCTCGGCCAGCCCTTGCAGCCCTGGCTTCGACCTGAAGGTCGTCGGGACAGTCATTCTGCTGTTTGGTTTAATTAGCATATTAGCTCTTTATTATCCTATCTAATAATAGAGAAACATGGTAATTAACCGTAACTTCGCTACCCTTCCCATTGGCTAATCAGCAGGATATACAAATTAACTGCCAACAAAGATGGTGGCTGGCAGCCACGCAGCTGAAGCGAGCAGGAGGCTTGCTTGCTACAGTGATGGAGGAAGCCAAGGTTCCCCGCCTGCCTCAGCCCAGCTCTGAGCTCCGGATGCAACAATGTTGCACTTATAGAAGCTAAACAAACTCCAGATACCTGCTTTCAGCCGACAGCGGGCTCAGAGCTTAGAGCGCCATTGATGGTAACAGAGTTTCAATTATAGAAGCTAAACAAACTCAGATACCTGCTTTCAGCCAGCCGAGGCCTCAGAGCTGGAGCCGGCTCTCAGCTCCAGTGACAGCTATAGAAGGTAAATAAATCCCAGAAAAAAAAAAAAGAAAAAAAAAAAGAGGCTGGGAGCTTCAGTCTCCCGCTAGCCTGAAAACGGCCCTCAGCCCCTCACCCAGACTGACCAGGCACCCCAGTGGGGACCCCCACCCTGAAGGGGGTGTGACCAGCTGCAAACAGCCATCAGCCCGTCATCCAGGCTGGCCAGGCACACCAGTGGGGACTGCCACCCTGAAGGGGGTGTGACCAGCTGCAAACAGCCATCATCCCCTCATCCAGGCTGGCCAGGCACCCAAGCGGGACCCCCACCCTGATCCGGGACACCCTTCAGGGCAAACCAGCCAGCCCCCACCCGTGCTCCAGGCCTCTATCCTATATAGTAAAAGGGTAATATGCAAACTGACCCTAACAGCAGAATGACTGGGAATGACTGGTCACTATGACACACACTGACCACCAGGGGGCAGACGCTCAATGCAGGAGCTGCCCTCTGGTGGTCAGGGTGCTCTCCCATGGGAGGAGCTCTGCTCAGCCACAAGCCAGGCTGATGGCTGCCAGTAGAGCGGTGGTGGTGGGAGCCTCTCCTGCCTCCTCAGCAGCGCTAAGGATGTCCGACTGTAGTTTAGGCCTGCTCCCCGCTGGCAAGTGGACATCCCTCGAGGGCTGCCGGGCTGCCAGAGGGATGTCTGATTGCCATCTTAGGCCCAATCCCCCGGGAAGTGGGCCTAAGCCAGCAGGTGGTCATCCCCTGAGGGGTCCCAGACTGCGAGAGGGCACAGGCCGGGCTGAGGGACCTCCCCTCCCCCCCAGTGCACAAATTTTTGTGCACCAGGCCTCTAGTATAGTATATATAAAAGCCTAAGCTACTGTTTGACAGTTTGACCATTCGACTGGTAGTTATGATGCGTACTGACCACCAGGGAGCAGATACTCAATGCACAGGCATGGAAACATGGAATAGACTGACGAATCTCAGAGGGAAGGTGGGGAGAGGAGAAGGCAGGAAGAGATTAACCAATGATCTTATATGCATAGTAGAGGCCCAGTGCACGAATCTGTGCACCGGGCCTCTAGTTTTAATATAAAACATATTTCCCAGATAAATACCTCAACAATATATCCTCTGTAGTGCAGACCTAGACAAGGTGTGCATATATTTCTACATTATAAAGAAAAAGGCTTTACATTTATACAATGGTGTTACCTTTACAATTCATGCCAAGTTGTTCAATTAGCAACATGGAATTCTTATAATTGGAGTAAGGCACCTCGCAATGTTCTGAAATTATTTCAGATGACTGAGTTAAGTCATCAAGGTCATCCACGGAACCAATTTTCTCTTTAACCTACAAATAAATAATACTGTTTTCAAAATGTTGATAAAATATACTAAGTGTATACTGTATGGATAAATATCCACCTTTTTATAAAAGCCAACACATAGGTATTCTTAAAAGAACTGATTGTTATCAAATAGGTACCTTTACCAATAACTAGTGTTTCTAAATTTTTAAAATAAATGTCTCTACAACAAAGATTTTCTATTTTTCATTATATTTTTATAATGTATTTTTACTACAGATAATAGTTTTGATAATTTAACTTTTAAAATACCTTGTTCTCTTCACTAGATGTTTTCTCTTCACTAGATGTTTGCTTTGCTGACCTAAAAAAAAAAAATAAACATTTCTTTTCAGGCAAATATTAAATACTTAAAATACAAAGAATAGTTAACCTATTATTTCTTATATAAAATCTCTGAATTTGTAATTAACTTTCTATAAGGGGGATTAAACAATAAATAAAAAGAATAACTAACATTAAGGGACAAAGTAGATAATATTAACACAACCTATTAAAATTAGATCAAGATGATAGTCAAAGCAAAAGGAAAATATAATGTTTAATATAATGTTTATTAATAATATACCATGGTTTTTATTGTCATGTTCAATAAAAACAAGTTTTTATTGGCCCTGAGACCTATTTGGAAACCCTTTTATAGTAGTTATATTAGCTTCTTGAGGACTTACTATGCATTATTATGAGCATTTTACATGTTTTAGGAACATTTTATTTATTTATTTATTTTATTGTCTAAAGTTTTACATATGTCTCATTTTTCCCCAATTGACTCCCCCCCCCCCAGCCATTCCCACTCTGGGCAAGCCCCCACTGCCCCAGTGTCTGTGTCCATTGGTTATGCTAATATGCATGCATACAAGTCCTTTGGTTGCTCTCTAACCCCCGTCCCCTTCCCCTGCCATTTGTCTCTGGATCTATTTTGTTCATCAAATTATGTTGATCATTATATCCCACATATGAGTGAGATCATGTGATATTTATCTTTCTCTGACTGGCTTATTTCCCTTAGCATAATGCTCTCCAGTTCCATGCATGCTGTTGCAAATGGTAAAAGTTGCTTCTTTTTTATAGCAGCATAGTATTCCATTGTGTAGATGTACCTTTTAGGAACATTTTAATCCTCACAAAAATTCTGGGAGGTAGGCAATATGTTAGGTATTTTACAGAGGAAGAAACTGAGGCACAGAAAGGCTAACTTGCCAGAGTCTACAGAGCTAGTCAATAGTAGAACCAGAATTCAAACACAGAAAATCTGGTTTCAGAACATGCGCTTCACAATATGCTTTGAAAGTAATACTTATTTTTAAGTACCATATTTTTCCGTGTATAAGACACCCTCATGTATAAGACGCACCCTTTTTCCAACCCACAATTAAAAAATCAGTATTTTATACATTTTGCTGGTTTTCCTCTTAAGGCCTTCTTTTTTGGCATCTTAAGGAGTTGTTCTTCCTGTTTTCTCCAATGTCTAATCATACATACAGTGGAAGGAGGTCCAAACTGTCTTTCTGCAGCTCTATTTCCATGCTCTCTGGTATAGCTGATTACATTCAGCTTGAATTTTGCAGAGTAAGACAATCGCTTATCGATATTTATCTTTTTACTTTTTTTCCATTTTTATGAACTCAAAACCCTCTGGTCCCTATTGCATCTGCACACTCCCTACCTCCACCTCAATTAGGGCATCAGCTGACATCAGTAACAATAAGGCTTGTGATTGCAAACAGGAGGAAGCCTGTTTGACAAGGTATGGGCAGCTACGCACCTGCATGGCACCCTCCTTGGCTGACTCCGTGTATAAGATGCCCCTCAATTTTCAGTGTAATGATTTTAGGAAAAAATAGCACCTTATACACAGAAAAATATGGTACTATGATGGCAAATGAGTTTATATTATTATTCAATTTCTAGCTATAATTATAAATAATTTCTAAATATACATATTTTTTAAATAAAAAGGAATTTATATCTAGGCCATATTGAAAATAGTTTTTCAATAAACTAAAGATTTTTTAAAAATTGATTTTGAGAGAAAGAGAAAGGAAGAGGGATAGAGAGATAGAAATCAATGAGAGAGAAATATCATTGATCAGCTGCCTCCTGCATGCCCCTTAATGAGGATCAAACCCACAACCCAGGCATGTGCCCTGACTTGGAATCAAACCAATAACCTCTTGGTTCATGGGTGAATGCTCAACCACTGAGCCATACCAGCCAGTCAAGATTTTTTTGATAAACAAATTCACCAACAGGCATTCATTCATCCATTCAAAAATTTATACATGCATTGGACATACACTTATTGAGAATGTAGTATGTGTTAATGACACTGTTGTTACAGAAGGCATGGTTTTTATATTTCAGAACTTTATAATCCAAAAGTGATAGATTGTTACTAGTTTATTTTTCCATTGTACATACATAAAATCTTCACCCTAGCCCAGTGATGGCGAACCTATGACACGCGTGTCAGAGGTGACACAAGAACTCATTTTGTTGGTTGATTTTTCTTTGTTAAATGGCATTTAAATATATAAAATAAATATCAAAAATATAAGTCTTTGTTTTACTATGGTTGCAAATATCAAAAAATTTCTGTATGTGACACGGCACCTAAATTAAGTTAGGGTTTTTCAAAATGCTGACACGCCAAGCTCAAAAGGTTCGCCATCACTGCCCTAGCCCCATAATCTAAAAGACTATTAAGTTAATTTAACTTAATACTTTAGAGTATGTTACAAAATCATAGCTATTCATGATGATACTGTCAAAGGCACTATAATAGCTAGAATCTTTAAGGGATGATTAAATTCTATTCAGTATGGTCTCAATGTTTATGTTTATTATTACGTAATTTTTAAAAATGTGTATGATCGTTTAAATTTTAGGTAATTGTCTGCATATTCAACATATGAGAATAATCAAACCATGACCTCCTGGTTCATAGGTCAATGCTCAACCACTGAGACACACGAGCTGAGCTACATTATGCTGTTTTATTTCCAGAAAAAGGAATTATCGATAATATTCTTTCACCTAGAAACAAAAAATGTATAGATGTCACCTCTACCATCCTAATCTGTTTCATTTAAACACCTGTTATCATTCACTTGAGGTAGACTACCAGTTAGTGAACCAGCCTTCTCAAATGTTGGTGTAATCACAGGTTCTTCTTATGTCCATTTTTCATTTTTCTTTACTTTCTTCATTTGCAAGCCATTGACTACTACTTTTAAAAAATCCATTAAAGAAGCCAATGTTTTCTAATAACCCTACTGATAAAAAATTTTAAAATACTATAAAATTTCAAATATTACCTATCTTAATAATCACTTATTAATTCATAAAACTGTTAGGAAGTACCAACCACAGGCATATACATCCCTTGCTAAAAAGACCTCAGAAATACAAGTATAATACTATGTGGTATTGAGGAGTTCACATATGAAAAGTTTTACAGGAACACAAGAAAGACTTTACAGAAGAGGAGGTCACCAGGAAAATAAATGGTAGAAAGCAATGCTACTTAGAGATCAGAATGTGAACATAAAAATTAGGCACATAGCATCGAGGTGTGTCCTAACTTGAAAGAAAAAGTATCCTATATAATAAAAGGGTAATATGCAAATAGACCGAACGGCAGAACAACTGAACAACCGAACAACCAAAGAGTAATATGCTAATGATATGCTAAGGCTGCTCAACCACTCACTATGATGTGCACTGACCACCAGGGGGCAGACACTCAACGCAGGAGCTGCCAAGCAACAGCAGCTTTGCAGAGTGCCCTCTCGCACTCTGGGACCCCTCGGGGGATGTTGGAAAGCCGGTTTCTGCCTGATCCCTGTAGGCCAGGCTGAGGGACTCCGCCTGCCAGAGCGACCTTGCTCACTCTGCAGACACCCTTTGAGCCATGTCACCGCCCCAGGTGCAACTGGCTGGGGAGGGACTGCAGGTTGGCTCCAGGGCATGTCTGGCCCATCTCGCCCAGTCCTGCCCGCCCTGCCAGCCACCTTCTAATTAATTTCCTTTCAATGTGCACAAATCCATGCACCAGGCCACTAGTATATAATAATGTCCTTAGAATGTGTGTGTATGTTTATACAAGTCATGTTTTCCCGTAGAATCTAGTTCTAGAAGTGAAGCTGTTGGGATAAAGGGATGACATATTTGAAATTTTGACACATGCTGCTAAATTTCCCTTCAAGAAAGATGTACCAATTTCATCTACCAACAGTGTGTGAGAATGCCTTTTTTCTCCCATTTGCCAAACATGATTGTTATTTTTTAAATAAGATATTTATTATTATGACTTCAAAAAATGGTAGCTCATTGTTCATTAATTTGAATTTTTCTGATTACCAGGCAAGGTTGAATATCTGTAGTAGAAATAGATAATTTGTTGATCATGAATATTAGCTCAAATTAGGATTTGTTTTATAGGGAAATAATTACCTACTGTCCCTCCTACTGTTAAATATTGCTATAGGCTTACCAATCAGCATCTTCATTCTCCATAGCAGGAAATTGCTGGTTATTAGTTTGTCCACTCTTTCTTTGTTGAATTAATTCATTGCTATCATCAGCATCAGCATTATGGAAGTTTTCTGTAACTTCCATTTCACAACCTCTGTGCATCTTTTTTTCTTCTTCAACCTTTAATGAAAGTTGGATATTTAAGGATAATTGTTATCACTTTATTCATTAAAAAGACTTTTGTGTTTTCATTAATTTTATCATTTGTCTCTTAGTTTAACTGCCATAATTTATCAATAAACATATTTTTGTGCTTATTTTAATTTTATCATTACAGGTCTTTGAAATTTTTATAAATTCTGCTTTATTTTTGTTTCAGTAAAGAAGCAAAATTTTCCAAGATTTCAGAAAGGGCTTTCTTAACTTTGTGCTCTTATTCACATCTACTTTTTACTACCTAACAGCCCCCCCTATTCCCCTTGCATTTGTCTAGGAGAGACAGAGAAATAAAAAGACAAACACACAAAATTTGTCCTCTTCTGTCTTTCCCACCTGGGTTTTGCATTACACAGCCAGATTTAGAAGATGTGACATTGTGCTTCAGTAACAAATAGGAAGCTTTATCTTTCTGTACGAAGCTAATTATATCAATACATACATTACCATAGTATATCATTTGAATTAAAATTTAGGAATTTGCTTGATTGATTTTAATGATTTTTGGCTCTTAATAATTTAAAGTTTGCCTCTTCAGTTATTTTTTTATTCTTTTTTTAAAATTTTATTCTTCAGTTATAGTTTACATTCATTATTATTTTGTATTAGTTTCAGGTATGCAGCATAGTGGTTAGATAATCATAAAAATACTTATAGACACATAACATAAAAAAGTGAAAAAAATTGTATCATCTCTTTTGGTGCCATAAATGTTAGGTAATACATCTTTAGGAGCTTTGGGCAGATTATTTAACCTTTCTTGGTTTTATTCACATTATCAGCAAATATGGGGCTAAAGTAGATAATTACTTCTATCCCATACCTTCTAGCTATAACACTTTATGATTATTCAATGTGAAATTTGGGGAGCGTTGCTCATTTTCCAGAGGTCTACATTATCTAACAATTCATCACTTTTGCTCTGCTCCTGTGATGTGGTAAACTTTGGTTCATACAGTGGGGCCTTGACTTACGAGTTTAATGCGTTCCATGACGGAGCTCGTGACTCAAATTACTCGTATGTCAAATCAATTTTCACCATTTTAATGAATTGAAATTCCATTAATCCATTCCGGACACCCAAAAAACGAAATTTTGCAAAATAACTGCAAGCACAAATGCGAGTACAACACTGATGCTTCAACTAAGAGCTAACCGCTTAAAGTGAACGAGTGAGACATGTAATGCTGGGCTGATGTTGTGGCGTTCACTGTGACGTTCGCTGCGCCAACTAGCGGTGGGGTATCTGAAGTTGGCTCATAACCCAAATTTTAGCTCGCAACTCAAAGCAAAAAATCGGCCGAGAGACGGCTCGTATCTCGAAAAACTCGTTAGTCGGACACTTGTAAGTCAAGGCCCCACTGTATATTTTTATAAATACCATCACTTTTTTGATAACCCCAGGATCTAAGAGCAAAAAGAACTGTAAAAGGCAATGGGGGAAAGGTTAGCTCTAAAAACCTAGCTTGAAAGGTAATTTCAACTGGACTACGTTACATTTTTAAAACATAGAAAACAATATTATACTAGAAGTTTAAATTTTTACATACCTGTGGGTGGTTATTTTCACGTCCATTAAGCCTTTCTTGTTCTTCCTGTGATGTCATTTGTAAGTCTAGTTCTGCTAACAAATCTACATATTAGTTAAAATGAACTACTCAAACCAGTTAAATAAAAGCTATAATCATTATAAAAAGTGGAAAATACATTTTATCAATTGAGGGTTAAATTAAGCTTAATCTTTAGCTGAATACATATTTGAGAAATACTTTTAATCATTGTAAACTTCAACAAAGCACTTAGGAAACATTTGATATCACAAAGTTCAAAGCATAGAAACATCTCAAAAATTCATTCATACAAAATCAATGAATAAAACAATCAGAAATAAAACAAAGTTAAGAAATACAGTACAAATATATACAGTCACACTATATTCTCTACCTCATAATGGTACCTTTTTAACATCTCCCTAAGTTTCAACTGCCACGTTACTCACAATTTTCAAAATCTGTCACTTTTTATGCCTTTATCAGTGTACACCTTTGTTATATCTGAAATGTTTTCCTCTACTATTTTGACAAATTTCTTTTCACCTTTTAGGACTTGGCACTGGGGCTTAAAGAACATAGATAAGAGGCGTCAGGAATGGCTTTTCTAGAGACATGCCTGAGCTGAGACTTAAACAGTGAGGTTAGCCAGAATCAAAGGGGAAGAGAGCAGGAAAGGGAGACAGACAGTATGCAAAGCTATATCAAGACAGGGAGAGAAGCATACAATAGAATCAATTTTGTCTAAAATACAGAGATGGGTGAGGAGGGCATCAACAGTCGTTTAGTAAATGAGCTAAAGATGGAGAGTTAGGCAGAAGTCAGATTATAAGAGCCTTATATGTAATTTTAAAAGACCTGGACATTAAATATCTATATTTTTAAAATCCTCACTCAGCCCTAGAGGGTTTGGCTCAGTGGATTGAGCATCAGCCTGCAGTCCAAAGGGTCCCAGGTTCGATTCCAGTCAAGGGCATGTACCTTGGTTGCAGGCTCCTTCCCGGCCCGGGCACTGATCGGGGCTCATGCAGGAGGCAACCAATCAATGTGTTTCTCTCACACTGATATTTCTCTCTCTTCCACTCTCTTTAAAAATCTGCTCTTTCATCATTCAATGATGCTCTCTCATCATTGATGTTTCTATCCCTCTGTCCCTCTCTCTTCCTCTCTGAAATCAATTAAAAAATATTTTTAAAAAATCCTCAACGATATGTTCATAGATTTTAGAGAAAGAGGGATATATATGCGCTAGAGGCCCAGTGCACAAATTTGTGCACAGGTGGGGTCTGGCTGGCCCCGCCCCAATCGGGGCGGATCAGGGCTGGGCCTGTCAGGAGGAGGAGATGGCAGGAGATTGGCTGGCAGGCCCACCCTGATCAGGGCTGGCCAGCCATGGGGAGGGGCTGGGCCAGCTGGCCTCACCCCCAAATGGGGTGGGGGGTGCCGATTGGAGGCCAGCAGCCTGGAGGAGGGGCCATGGGTGGTTGGCCGGCCGGCCCTGCCCCTGATCAGGGTGGGGGGGCCAATCAGGGGTGGGACTGGCTGGGGGGAGGGACTGCGGGCCTATCGTGGTAGGGCAAGCTGATCGGGGGTGGGGCTGGCTGGGGAGAAGGGGTTGGGGCATTTGGCCAGTGGGCCCTGCCCTTGATGGGGGGGCGGGGGGGGGAGTCCGGGAGTGGGCAGTACTTATTAAAGGATACTTCTGAGAACAGTAACTGGAAAGAATGGGAAAAGAGCAGGTTTGAACAGAGGAATAAGTAAAGCTGCAATGCTGGCCAGGGATCAGCTTCAGCTAACCATATAGAGAACTCTTGGGTTAGTGGGGAAAAAAGGAGACATATGTACCTGATCAGGCTGGTTCACTGGCCACAGTGGGCATCACGTCATAGCGACCAGTTGTTAAGGTCGCTAGCTTTTTATATATAGAGGCGGGGGGCACACATGAATGTGACAAGTATCAATCCATTGCCTCCCATACATGTTCTTACCAGGGATCAAACCTGCAACCTAGGTATGTGCCCTGACCAGGAATAGAGCCCGCAACTTTTTGGTGCACAGAATATGTTCCAACCAAATGAGCTCCTGGCCAGGGCAACATTAATATGTTTTAAACAGTGGCCTATTGTCATATTTGCATTTGAGAAACATCACTCTAAATGCTGTCAAATTGAGAATTTGAGGGGCATATAAATAGTGGAGGATGATGAATTAGAAGGCAATACTGCAAAACAGAGGATACAGGCCTGAACTGAGGAAATGTTTCCAGAAATAGTTAAGATATAAAAACTTCAGGGGACAGTATATAATAAATCTTTATTCAATGAATAAATATACAAATCTTGGGTCAACTTGATTCTGCTCATTACTTTAAAAAAGGTATCAACTATGAAGAAAAAAAAACTAAAACTACATTAACTGTGTTCAGTTGCTTGAGTTTATTTTGCAGTTTTTCTGTTTCACATATTTCTGTGATGAGGGAGCTTATGTAGGTATTTTCTTATACCTACCAAGTTCATGAAGAAATGAAACCCTTGTATAAGACAGGTAAATAACTGAATTTTAGCTTGAAGTTACTACTCTAGGAGATAATTCAAACTCTTTTGTAAATATAATGTTAGCTTTAAAGGTAAGGAAAGAAGATGAAATTGTAAGGGTAAAAAATACATGTTTATTCTATTACTATACACCTGATCATATGACTTTTAAAGGGTACTAAGTTAATAGTACATAAAGTGGAACAAAGATGTGGTTAGTCAATAGAATGAATAATCTAGTAGAATTAAAATTGGCTTTCCATGCATTAATTTTAAATGATAAAGTGCTCCTTAAAACCAAAATTCTTTGTGAATGATGTAGTTGTTAAAAAAATAAACCAAAGTGACAGTCAATATGGACACAGCTGAGAAGCAGGTACTATGTAGTAAATTCTCAATGATTCCCATTACTGCTGGAAAGCCTATTCTATATATCAAGCCATAGAAGATATAAGAAAAATTTTAATATTTGGTTTTGGATGATGCTTTTTCAGTTACATTTAATATAGTTATAACTAATACTTGTAAATTGAGAGCTATAAAAATATAGCTAAGAAACCATGTTTTGTTTGAGTAGGCAATCTTTAGTTTTCCCATCTAGTCTCAAAGTTCTAAATTTAATTCTGCTACCCACCCCCAAGTGTATGCTAAACACTAATGGAAAGGAGCTTACTTTTCCTCCTAATTCTCTTTATTATTTAAATGTATGTTACTTTGGTTACAGTACAGGAAGAATGCAAATGTCTTGTTAAAAGATATTCTGTTTGGTTGTAGGTTCCATAAAAGGAGAAAACATAAAGTAGATTTTGCCACAAAATGATTTTTGAAAAGTCAAAACTATGATGAGCTCACAGAGGTGGTCTAGAGATGAACTCTGTTTCTTTTTTCTTTTCTTTCATTTTTTTTTTTTTAATCCTCACCCCAGGTTATTTTCCCACTGATTTTTAGAGAGAGTAGAAGAGAGGGAAAGACATAGAGAAACATGGATGTGAGAGAAGCACATTGATTGGTTGTCTCCTGCAGGAGTCCTGACTAGGGCCTGGGCCAGGGAGGAGACTGCAACCGCAATATGTGCCCTTGACCAGAATAGAACCTGGGACCTTTCATTCTGCAGGCCGACACTCTACCCACTGAGCCAAACCAGCTATGAATCTGTTTTTTTATTACCATCTTTGCCCTCTTTCTTTGCTGGTAGCTGTGATTCATACAGGTCATGGAGACTATAATTCCCTAACAGAAACAGAGCTCTGATATTAATCTTTATCTATTAAGGTCATCTGTCTAAAGTCTGTGGATGCTGACTGACTTTTGGTCATTGATTGTAATACTAATGGACATTTATCATCAACTGTAAAATCCTCAGATCTACGACAAGTCTCATGATTGAGAGTCAAACTAGTAGTAGACCCACATTCTGAAGAACCTGAAAATAAGGTTTTCATTAGAATGTAAATAATTATACAAATTTGACAGACTTGTAAAAACTCTTTTTTCAGAGAAGTAGTTCCATGTCCACTTCTTCCCAAAAACACACTATTCCTTCACTGGACGTTTTACTTTATGTGTCCTATCCTTGCCATTCACATAGAGGAGTTTAACTAAATGTTGTCTCTCATTTTTGTACTTTTTTATTTTCTCATACTACTTACTTTTATTCACTCAGCAATTTCTATTGTATATTCTGTTTTCCATAAAAGCTTTGTTTGTCAACAGTTAAGATTCTTCAAGGTATACAATTTTTGTTATTATAAAAATTTATGTCTAACAACTTATTTTAAGTTTAAATATGCATGACAAAACATGGGTTTAAAAAACCTTTTAATGAATGGTACTACTTCAAAAATGAAATTTCAGCCGTAGCCAGTTTGGCTCACTGGATAGAGCATCAGCCTGCGAACCAAAGGTCCTGGATTCTATTCCAGTCAAGGGCACATACCTTGGTTTCAGACCCTTCCCTGGCCTGGGCCCTGGTCAGGACTCCTGTAGGAGGCAACCAACTGATGTTTCTCTCACATCGATGTTTCTCTCTGTCTTTCCCTCTCTCGTCTACTCTCTCTAAAAATCAATGGAAAAATATCCTCAGGTGAGGATTAAAAAATAAATAAATAAATAAATAAAAACAAAAAGAAATTACATAATTACAACACAATGGTCTTTTCTATGTGCATGAGTATTTTCAGAATTCATTCTTAAGCCTTAGATAAATATAAATTCATATGAGAAAAGAGAGCCTTGAGTGACCTCATTGTTTTCATGCAAAAATAGAATCAGTCTGAGTCCACACTACATACAATGAGTAAACAGTACATGACATAGGAAATGAATATAACAAAAATATTTTCCTTTTATGTCAGATTTAAACTTTTTAAAACAAGTGAAGGCAAGAGGCAACAAATGTATAAATAAAGCTTTAAAATTGTTTCATCACAAGGGTCCCTTTATCATTTGACATCCATGAACCTCATATATGATTTAAAACAGTGATATTCAAGTATCACCTGAGAATCCCTTGAGTCCTAAGATACCCTGGTTCAGGGGGTCCAAGGGTTCAAGACTATTTTCACAGTAATACTAAATATTTGCCATTTTTACTCTCATTCTTTTGTAAGTATACAGTGGAGATTTCCACAGACATGATATGTGACAACATCATAGCTCTAATGGTTAATAAATTTATGATTGTATTTTAAATTTTTCAGCTTGAATTTCTAGTATTGTAAATGTCAATAGGTACTTCCCACTTAAAAATAATTCTTTGGAATTCTCAATAATTTTTAATAGTATAAAAGAATCCCGTGTACAAAAAGTTTCAGAATTACTGTTTAAAAAGATGTGTCTACCAAATATTCACTATGATTAATTACTTCCCCCATTTTTAATACTCAAATACACCATAAACACACACACACCCATACACGCTGAGTCTGCTATCAGAACATCTGGTTGGTTTAAGATCATCAGTGTAACAACTCTAAGATGAAATAAAGTTAAAACACTATTGACATGTTAGCAAATGAAGCTTTACTCTAGATAAAGGTCAGAATTCAAATAAGTATTTTATAACAATGGGAAAATCTTACAGTCTAAAAATTAACCTTTGGGAATCCCTAAAAAGTGTAAGGATTCCAAACTTAGAACTTTAGGTTACCAAAACAAACGTAAAAACATCTTTCTTAAAGCTTACATTTAAAAATGTCTTTTAAATTTCTGTAAATTTCTCTTTTTCAAACATGGATACCAACAATGACATATACATTACTTATGTTAAAACCCACAATTAAACTTGCAAAGCAAAAAAAGAATTAGGGCCCATCCGGTGTGGCTCAGTGGTTCAGTGTCAACCTATGAACCAGGAGGTCATGATCCGGTTCCAAGTCAGGGCACATCTGGGCTCATGGGCTCAATCCCCAGGAGGGGTGTATGCAAGAGGCAGCTGATCAATGATTCTCATCATTGATGTTTCTATCTCTCTCTCCCTTTCCCTTCCTCTCTGAAATCAATAAAAACATATATTTTTTTTAAAAAGGAATTAGGAATAAAAAGACTATGAGCATGTCAAGTATTTTCCTGATTCCTTTCCAGAGTTAAATATGAATTACAGAATTCACCTGATTTGGATGCTTGTACACCCTTCATTCCTTCTGCTTTGTTGGGAACAGGATCTGTCACTACAAGGGTAGGCTGAATGGGTTTGAAATAAGATGATTACTAAATAATGTACTTTTCATATGATCTGTAGTTAATACTTAAATGTAAAAATATAAAAGTTATTACCTTCAAGTGAGAATATTTTCCAGGAGAATCTAAGAGCAAGAGACATATACTCAATTACATGAAAATATGGAAGCCAATTATACATTCATGCAGAGTTAGTATGCAGCTGAATCCTCATGCTTAGCTTTGGAAATGATTACTTTGGGTGTTAGTGGGTTTTTTTGTTTTTCTTTTTTCCCCCCCAGTGGGCAGGTGGATTAGGACAACAACTAGGCAGAAATATGAATCTACCATAAATACTGAAGAGAAAACAGGAATATAGGTTTAACAAAACATGCAGTTGAGATTTCAAAAGTAAGATTATGTTTCAAAAGACTATAACTAAAGTAGAAGTGTGGATATACCAATGTGAACATAATGGTTGATGGGAGAAAAGTGATCTTTAATCAGAGGAACAAATCATGACCCTGACAGGATAAATGTGAAACAGAATGCAACAGCGTATCTTTAATGCATTACATCAGAATCACTTATACCATCATGCTACAGGTATTTATCATGTTCTTCAATCTGTCCTGTAATTTAGGAAGTACACAACTGTGAAGATAGTTCAATTAAATGCATAATCCATTTATCAACAGAGAAAGTGTTATGAATTGATCAGCTTGGGTATACATTAATAGAAGACTAGTTAATAAAAATATTCATATTTTTCATACCAATGCAGGCTACTGGTATGCCTATATTTCTTGTATCCTCTACTTTAGCCATCTTAAAGTTTCTTGATCCACTCATGCAAGAAGGTATATAAAGCACATCTAAGAAATAATGTAAAATAAGCTTTCAATTTTGAAATATGGTTACTAAAAATTAAAAGAATTTAATTGCCACAGAAATATTAGATATTAAAAATCTTTATTTCTAAATCTGTGTAATATATATTGAAAATAATAACTGTAGCACTTAGGGAATATACTCTACTTTCTTTTCTTTCCAAAATCAGTTTGGTATATTATACTAGTCTTTAAATGAGTTTTATAAAACAGCTATCCTTTCAAAACCTGAGTTATCATTAAAAAAACAGCCAATGCTTCTATATTCCAATTACTCTCACTGGAATAAAAAATACTGATGTAACATATATCGTGATGTCCGATACGCATGAGGAAGATAAATGAGGAGCTACAGTTCACCCCAATTCTAGCACTCCCTCCTGCTACCAGTATACTCTGGAGCAGCAATTATCTAATCTTTTGTTTCACTGCCAATATCCTAAAGCTATCTAAAGTAAGATCTCTCAATTTTCCTCAACTCCAAAATGACCTTAGCTAATGTCTTTCTTTCCTCCCTCCTTCTCTCCACTATCCCCTTTCCTCTTCAAAAGTAATTTCTAGATCTGTGGTCTTAATTCTTCCCCTATTTCCATTCTTTTGTGAATTATTCCCACCATTTCTTCTTTCCTGTTTAGCAGTAGTATCTTACATCTATAATTTCTACTTCTTCATCTCTTTACTTCCATTTGGCTATAGACATGCTCAGAAATAAACACAAAATAATGCTTTTCATGAATCCTTTCATGTCTTAAACTATCTATCCAAAGGCTCTTCTTCCAGATTTCTCTGAAGAGAAGTCTCATGCCTTTGACTTGGACACATATGGTCTGAGGACCGGACACGTTGGCGTGACCTGAGAGCTTGTGAGAAATGCAGAATAGCAGGCCTGCTGTCATCAGTTTTTTAAAATTGAATCTGCATTCAAAGCCATAAACTTTCTACTGGACGTTTTATCAGGTTATAGCTTCCTTGATCTCCCCATAACTGACTCTGCTTTCTCCTTTCCAATGCTCTTATTTTGGAACACATAATACTAACCTATAAAGTAGCAAAATTTTATGACTTCAAAAGTATAGTCATTTATAGCTGACCATATATCCTTATGCTCATCCATGGTAGATAAAATACAGCTCTACATGATCAGATAACTCAATCCTTAATGCCTTCCCAATAGTGAGGAAAAGAGTAAGAGTGGGAAAATTTTGATGTACTTCTCTGACAAGTTTTGGCACTGGAAGCTGTCTTTATAGTCTTCCCACATTTCAAACACTCTGCTCTTTTTTTTAAAAGAATTATTTTATTTTACCACCTCCCACTATATATACCTGCTTCTTTCCCCTTCATTTACTCCTTGTAATTTCTGCCTTTCTCATTCTTCACTCCCTATTTAATTCTTCTCCTCTTCCTTACTTCCTGACTTTCCTCAGGTCTTAGAGTATCTTGAAATGGAACAAATAAGTCAGCTCCTGCAGTGGCACTCTCAATCTAATAAGATATACAACTTCTCGCCTTTTCACTTCTCACTATACATCTAACAGGTGATTTTCTTTGGCTATTAGAATATATAAGTATTCATGTTTTAAATCAACATTCTGTCAAAGGAACTTTTTATAAAATACAGTTCTTACCTTCTACTTGTTCATTTAGTATATATTTTCCTCTTTGATCTGCAGCTTCAGGTAAGTGATCAACAAACTTCTGTGGAAGACTTGTAGAGAAACTCTGTAAAAATTTATACCAATAATGAGTTACATAAAGATTTCTTAAGCCCTTTCTAAGAAAAATCTCAATTACTTACTTTAAAAGCAATTAGACTTAAAAATAAAAGAAGCATGTGTTGACCAAAACATTTAAATAGAAAACCTCATATATGCTCTCTGTATCAAGTTTTCATTTATCTTCATTTGGCTACTGACTGTATATTGAGCATGGAAAGCTAGAAAAAATGCTTTCGTAGACAAAATACTGATAGCTATGCACATTTTAACAAAGAGCTAACTTCAAAACACCTAATTCTACTTTGCATTACCCACCAAAATAAGAGGACATTTTGAAAAAATACCCTTTTAAACTAATTATTTAATAAGTACACTTGCTATGAATTTAAAATGACATTAATGACAGAATTCTTTTTAGTGTTAAAAAAAGATACTTGAGCCCGGTCTGTGTGGTTCAGTGGTTGAGCACTGACCTATGAACCAGGAAGTCATGGTTCGATTCTTGGTCAGGGCACATGCCCGGGTTTTGGGTTTGATCCCCGGTAGGGGGCAAGCAGGAGGCAGCTGATCAATGATTCTCTCTCCCTCTCCTGACCTCTCTGAAATTAAAAAAAAAAAGAAAAGAAAAAAAGATACTTGACATAATAGGAAACCTTGGAGTACATTATGTTGAATATAAACAGAACACTTTAGAACTTGCTTCATTTAGGTACACTAAGGCTTAGATAAAGCTATTATTTGATAAAATTTTTGACAGGAAAAATGGTTGAATAAAGTGTCAAAGTAGTAAGGAAAACTTTCCTTTAAATTGTTTAAATAACTGCAAAAAAACTGTATATACTATTATGCAACTCTTCAAAAAATTATAGTAAGCTTTATAAGAGAAGAATAAGAACATTTATTCATTAAATGTGCCAGGCACTTATTATTATGCACATTTTGTTTCTTTTCCACACACAATGATAATAACAATAGTATGACAATGGTTAACCTGCATCCTGCTTCCTGCTCATTCCAAGATGTTAGAGTAAAATGATAATCAGATGTTCTCTCTGTCCAATATGTCCTTCTCCTAGTTCTTCACATGACTGGCTCCTTTACTTGGCAAATCTAGTCACACTTAGGAAGATCTTTTCTGACCACCTAAATTACATTCCCACTCCCATCTTCTACACTAATAAAAGAGAAACATGGTAATTAGCGTACGACCGCTACCCTTTTCATTGGCTAATCAGTGAGTATATGCAAATTAACTGTCAGCCAAGATGGCGGCCGGCAGCCAGGCAGCTGGAAGCGAACATGAGGCATGCTTGCTTCAGTGACTGCGGACTCCAACGTTCCCCACCTGCCTTGCCGGCCTCTGAGCTGGCAGTTTGAAACATTCTAACAAATATAGAAGCTAAACAAACGGCCGGGATCTCAGAGCTGGAGTTATACATTGTTTCGATTATAGAACGCTCAGCAGCGGAAGCCTCAGAGCTAGAGCCAGAGCTAAAGCTGGCCCAGAATAAAATAAAAAAAAGAGAAAAAAAAAGGAGCGGTTGGGAGCTTCAGTCAACAACCACCAGCCTGAAAGCAGCCCTCAGCCCCTCACCCAGACTGGTCAGGCACCCCAGTGGGGACCCCCACCCTGAAGGGTGTGTGACCAGCTGCAAACAGCCATCATCCCCTCTTCCAGGCTGGCCAGGCACCCAGGTGGGGACCCCCACCCTGATCCAGGACACCCTTCAGGGCAAACCAGCTAGCCCCCAGGCCTCTATCCTATATAGTAAAAAGGTAATATGCCTCCCAGCACCGGGATCAGCGTGACAGGGGGCAGCGCCCAAACCCCCTGATCGCCCTGCGGCTCTGTGTGTGACAGGGGGCGGGGCCACAACCTCCCTATCCACCCTGCTCTGTTCATGACAGGGGAAGGCGCCCCAATCCCCTGATCAGCCCTGCTCTGTGCCTGATAGGGGGGAGCTCCCCAACCCCCTGATCACCCTGCGGCTCTGTGTGTGACAGGGTGCGGGGCCACAACCCCCTGATCGGCCCTGCTCTGTGTGTGACAGGGTGCGGCGCCCCAACCCTCCCCCCCCCCCCCGGCCCTGCCTCTGTGTGTGACAGGGTAGAGCCATAACCTCCCCATCAGCCCTGCCCTGAATGTGACAGTGGCTGTTCCCCAACCCCTTGATCGGCTCTGCTCTGTGCGTGACAGGGGGTGGCGCTGCAACCTCCCCATGGACCCTGCCTTGAGTGAGACAGGGGGCGGTGCCCCAACCCCCTAATCGGCCCTAACCTGAGCTTGACTGAGGGTGGCATCACAACCTTCCAATCCGCCCTGCTCTGTGCATGACGGGGTGGCGCCCCAACTCCCCAATCGGTCCTGCTCTGAGCCTGACCAGGGGCTGCACCTAGGGATTGGGCCTGCCCTCTGCCACCCGGGAGCAGGCCTAAGCCAGCAGGTCATTATCTCCTGAGGGGTCCCAGACTGCGAGAGGGCACAGGCCGGGCAGAGGGACCCCCACTCCCCCCCCCCCCCCCGAGTGCACAAATTTTTGTGCACCGGGCCTCTAGTCCTATATAATAAAAGCCTAATATGCTAAGTGTCTAGTCATCCGTTCAACCAATCAAAGCGTAATATGTTAATGATATGCTAAGGCAGGTAAACTGCTCGCTATGACGTGCAGACCCTCTGACTAGTAGGTTAGTTTGCTGCTGGGGTCCAGCTGATCAGGACTCAGCGAGACGGGCCAGACACACCCTGGAACCCACCTGCGGTCTCTCCCCAGCTGGCCAACCTCCCGCGTCCCTCCCCGGCTCCAATAGTGCACCAGTGGGGTCCCTGTGCCCTCTTACAATCTGGGACCTCTAGGGGGATGTTGGAGAGCCACTTTCAGCCTGATCCCACTCAACGCAGGAGCTGCCCAAGGGTGGTCAGTGTGCTCCCACAGGGGGAGCACTGCTCAGCCAGAAGCCAGGCTCACAACTGGTGAGCACAGCGGCAGTGGTGGGAGCCTCTCCCACTTCCGCGGCAGTGCTAAAGATGCCTGACTGCCGGCTTAGGACTGCTCCCCCCAGGAGGCTCCTGGACTGCAAGAGGGCGCAGGCCGGGCTGAGGGACCCCCAGCCACCGAAATGCACGAATTTCGTGCACCAGTTCTCTAGTTCTAACTATAAACTCCCCCCATAGTCTCTAACCCAGTGGTTCTCAACCTTCCTAATGCCGTGACCCTTTAATACAGTTCCTCATGTTGTGGTGACCCCCAACCATAAAATTATTTCCATTGCTACTTCATAACTGTAACTTTGCTACTGTTATGAATCGTAATGTAAATATCTGATATGCAGGATGTATTTAGGTGACCCCTGTGAAAGGGTCGTTCGACCCCCAAAGGAGTCGCAACCCACAGGTTGAGAACCGCTGCAACCTAATATTCTCCATTTTCTTTATATGAAGCACTTGTAGTGACTTATAATGAACTGTTGTATACTTGTTTTTCTACTCTTCCCACTCATGAGAGCCTAACCCCTCAACCTATACATTCAGTGTCTAACTGCCCAGCACATAGCTGCTATTCAATAACAGAAATTTACTAAGGACAAAACATGTAAGATCTCATTAAGAAGGCCTCAAGTACCAAAGCAGTACATACCTATAGGATATCTCCATTAATAGTCTAAAAAAAATTTATCCCCCAAATTAGAAATCCTCATACCCAAACTTTCCTATTTTTTTCTTGATACTACTGCCATTTTATTGTCCTTCATGTTTATAGAAAGCGTTCTTAGTATTTAGTAAGTCACTGAATACCACTGTTAACTTACATTACATTTCCATAGTACCCTTTACAGTTTACAAAATGTTTTCATATTGTTACTACAATTGTTCATCACACATACACAAAAGGTAGATACTACAGTGGAACCTTGGTTCTCGAACCTAATTTGTTCCGGAAGGCTGTTCGACAAGTGATTTGTTCAAAAACAGAATCATTTTTCCCTATTAGAAATATGTATATTGAACTAATCCATTCCAAATGATCCCCTGCTTTAACCTTTCTTATATACAGTACATGTCTAATGTACTGTTTAATCCATAAATAAACAATTCTTTTCTTAAATTTATCGAACCCCTCCTACTAGCCTTAAACAAATTTTTCATATATCACTGGCTCTGAAATGCTATCACTGGCTAAGTGCTTTTCAGCTAACTGCTTTTTCATTTATCCAATGAACAGCAGTGTTTCTACCTATTCAATTGCCTGTGATTGTTGTTTGGTGAGTACTTTCACACTGCTAGCAACACTGGTACTCTTGATGGCTTGTCTATGTTTTTAAATTGTGCTAGTCCTCGATTTTGCCAGCAACAAAAGCATTCTTTCCTTTGTTTGTTGTGTGAGAGAAGCTTTTTGTCATGCTGAGGTATCAGCAGGAAAGGGTTATCCGGTCAAAAACTAAAGTTTTGGTCCACAATGGAAACATTTTTTCTGAGACTGGTCGAGAACCAAATTGTTCCAAATGGGAGAAATTCGAGAAATGAGGTTTGACTGCAGTACCATTATTATGAATGAGGTCACCAACGTTCCAACAGGTTAAAACAAGTTTTCCCAATTTCCCATAGCTAGTCAGAGACTGTTCCAGGGTCTTAGACATCAAATACAGTGTTTGTACTATTAGGCAGCAGATGCCTGTAACCAAAAGATCACAGCTGTCACCTTAGATCAGCTTATCATGTTTTTATATTTATATTACCACATGTATGGCTGTCATAAAGGTACTCAATGCATGCTGTTTTAACCATACAAAACAACTGTTACTTACCAAAACACCACTAAACCAAATTGTTATTATTATAATCCTACATATATTACTATTCACTATGCTTTACTTTCTCTGGAAATGTTCCTTGCAGATCTACTTGACAATCCAAATAGAATAATACTTCGAAGTCCCAGGCATTTTCTTTTCAAGTGCCAAGTTATTAAAAAACAAACAAACACACACAACTATAATCCAAACTGTCCTCTCTGAATCTCATCATTAGGAGTTTTACACATCCATATAAATCACAGAAACATACATTTGGCCATAGAGTTGACCTGGAATAATTCTTTAGTTTCTAGATAAACTTAACTTCAGAACCAAACTGATACTTATGACCTCAAAGCCTTAGCATTTTATAGTATACTATCCTGATTTCATTAGGTAAATCTTGCAAATTAGCAGAATTATACTATGCAATATTATTATACAGGGTGGGGCAAACATAGGTTTGCAGTTGTAAGTATATGAAGCAGAGTTTATTCTTGTATTATTATTTATTAATTATTGTATTATTTTCCATATGAACAGCTGTAAACCTACTTTTACTCCTCTCTGAATTTAGCACATAGTTCTTTTATTAATTATTAGAGGCCCAGTGCACAGATTTGTGCACCGGTGGGGTCCCTCAGCATGGCCTGCAGGGATCGGGCCGAAACCAGCAGTCCAATGCTGCCTGCGGCTCCTGCCTGCCGTTCTTGCTCATCCTGGCCCTGCTGTGCCTGCCGCAGGCTCACGCCCAGTCAGTACCAATTGGGAGAGGCTTGTGCCGCCACAGAGGTGCTCGCCAACCTTGAGCCCTGCATCTGGCACCCATCAGTCAGCTGAGCGGTGCACCCGCTGTAGGAGCGCACTGACCACCAGGGGGCAGCTCCTGAATTGAGCGACTGGTCAACCGGTCATTCGGTCGCTTAGGCTTTTATATATATAGATAGTTAGAAAACATAAGAAAATAATTTTTATGGGCAAATGTAGAGGTGAGAAAAGTAAAGTTAAAGCATCCCTTTTATGTTTTAACATCATCAATGCTGATATTTAAAATAATAATAATAATAATGGTAGACAGTACCTCAGAATCCCAAGGTGATTCTGTATCTTCGTCTTCTCCTAATCCTAATGCTGACATTTTATCTATAAAATGTAGTCACAGATACATTAATGTGAACATTTTTACTATGAATTTTAAATACATATATAAGTCTATCTCCATTTATGAATATTTCAATAAAATAAAAATAATAGCAGAAAAGACTTTCAGCAAGATGAAGCATTTGCAGGAAGAAAAAGATGGTAGCAGTTGGGATACTTTTGAATAAAGATAGCAAAAAAATACTTCTAAAAATGGATAACATTTGGATCTATTCAAATTAGGTTTGTTTATATCAAAAAATATAAACAGTCACTAACTTACCACTACTATTATTTTTGTGTTCTCCATCAACATAAGTCAAATTGTCATTATTTATTTGGCTCTTTGGAGCACTTTCAATAATATCAATGCCATTTTCTTTTTTTTTAATTGTTGGCTTTATTGCATCTTCCTATAAAAACAAAACAAAAACCCAACTTTAGAAAATGTCATATTCATTCACTTGCTCACTCAGTAGGACAACAAATATTTACTATAGCTATCAATCATAGACACTAACCTAGAAGCTATAAATAAAAGATTTTGTCCTATATTCTAGTAGGGGTAGAGATACATGGAAACAATAAAGGGAAAAGTATCATTTGCTAGTTCTACAACTGAAGTGAATAAACTACAGTAAGGGCGCAGAGGAGATAACAGTGAGCGTACCTGGGAAGCTCAGGAAATGATAGAAATCAATCTTGAAAGATATACTAAGTGCAGTAGGAGGGTGTGAAGGGCATTCTAGAAAGAGCAGCATGAACAAAAGTATAAGGTCTAAGACAACACAGTAAGTGAGGATACCAAAGTAATGTGATAAAACTGGAATGGTGAAATGGAATGGAGAGAGAAAACTGGAGAATCAGAGCCTAATCAAAAAAGGGAAGTGTCTTGCTCGCATATGAATTTTACCCACAAGTAATGGAGAGAAACTAAATAAGCAGAGAAGCTACATCATCACAAATATATTTTAGAGCAGTCACTCTGGCAGCAATGTAAAGATGAACATAAGGGGAGCCAAACTAGAAAGAATATTTAAAAATTAAAAGTGAAAAAGTAAATTAATGATATAAAAATGGTAGCAGGTAGAAAATATTAAACTACTTGAGTGACTAAAGGTGGTGATTTCAGGGAGGATTGGAGTCCAGAATTTTCATGCTTCAGTGTTTTAGTGCTGCTATGTAGGAGGACGGGAAAACAGATGACAGTAGATTACAGAGAGTCAGGGAAGAGAAAGGGTCAGGGGCAATGTCTTCAGTTTGGGACATAACAAATTTGAGGCACCCAGAGGACTTAGAATAAAGATCTAGATAAATACGCTTGAAGTAAAAATAGATGATCTTATTCATGAAAAGCATGTGATGTTAAAAAGGTAGATTTTTGTAAAATATACTACACTGATATAATTCAATAATGCAAACCTACACAGAACTTCTGAAAATGAAAACAAGAGCAGGGGAAAAACAACATGTAATTCAAATGTTTAATTATACATTTCAAAATTTGCTTCAACAACATAAAATAACCTTTTACAAATATATGCAAATATTTCTGGGAAATTTTGGCAATAAGTATTTTAAGTTTAATGAAAATGCAATGGTAAAACACCAATTCACAATTGTAGGAGACTCCTTTTTAAAAATTAAGTTTAAAAGGCAAGTTTTAAATTGTAGAAGAGAAATGCTTATGTGACTATAGAATTATGAGGCATTTCAGTAAGAAAGAAAACCCTATTTTAAAATTCACATGTCTTTCTTTTTTTTAAAGATACATTTTATTGATTTTTTACAGAGAGGAAGGGAGAGAGAGATAGAGAGTTAGAAACATCGATGAGAGAGAAACACTGGTCAGCTGCCTCCTGCACACCCCCCACCGGGGATGTGCCCACAACCAAGGTACATGCCCTTGACCGGAATCGAACTTGGGACCCTTCAGTCCACAGGCCAACGCTCTATCCACTGAGCCAAACCAGTTAGGGCTCACATGACTTTCTTAATGGCTCTAATTGCCTGTCTACTCCATATAGAATGCAATTAAAGGTGTATTAAAATATCTAGTATAAAAACTAATAAAACTATGAGTATCCAAGTTAAAGACTGAAATCTTCAAATACATCTATGATTATCAAGGAGCGAATGAAAACGGGACTAAAAAAATCAAGTAACTAGGATGTCTGAGATTTAGATATGGAAGAATTTTTATTTTAGGTTTAACAACTATGAATACCAAGGTTAATAAAGTTTCTTAAGAATAAAAAGAAAAGCACCCATTGCTGGAGATATTTGAAAAAGTAAAAATTATCTTTTCTTTTTTATTTTATAACAGCATTTTATATCAAGAAAATAATAAATTGTGATTTCATTTATTTGATGTGTGCATCATGTGTCCATAAATTGAAGATATTATCAGGAAAAGAAAAATCAGAATCTTTAGCTCCAAAAGGCTAGGTGAGCTGCCCACAGTCTTGCAGTGTAGGAAATGGGACAGAGTGGGCTCAAGCCCAGGCTGCCTGTCTCCCAAGCCCACCCTGGGACCACATTCTGCTCTACCATTCCTCTCCCTCCCTGCTCCGATTTCATGCCTACCTCTGGTTTATTCTTCTTTTTGTCCCCATTCCTGAAGAAACCCTAAAGTAAAGCACTGTTTTAGGCACTCAGAGAACAAAGAGAGGGAACGTGTTGTAGTCTGTGTGCCCTCCCAGCTCTGCTCAGTCTGATCCTGTCCTGGAGGAGGCTGCAGACAAGAGCTTGGAGATGTTCTATGTATCATTGTTTATAATGGGAAAACAACTAGCTATCCATCCATAGAGGAGTGAATAAATAACATGTGATTTCTGCACAATATAAATCTTTGCAGCCACTGCAACAAACCAAGTAGCTGCTTAGAAAACAATGTTAACTGATATGTCTTAAATAAGCCCACTTGATGGTTTTAAAATGTAAAACATGATCTATCTTAAGGAAAATGACTTTAGCTTTTTCCATAAAGTACAATGTTAGCTGTGAGTTTGTCATAGAGGATTTTTATTATGTTGAGGAATGTCCCCTCTATTCCCACTATGCTAAGAGCTCTTATTGTAACTGGATGCTGGATTTTATCAAATGCTGTCACTGAATCTATTGATATGATCCATGTGATTTTTATCCTTCCTTTTGTTTATTTAGTATAACACATTAATTGATTTGCAGATATTAAACCAACCTTGTATACCAGGGGTAAATCCCACTTGACCATGGCGTATGATCTTTTTAATGTATTGCTAAACTTAGTTTGCTAATATTTTATTGAGGATTTCTACATGTATGTTCATCAGGAATACTGGCCTATAATTTCCCTTTTTTTTTTGTAATATCTTTGTCTAGTTTTGGAGTCAGGATAACACTGGCATCGTAAAATAAGCTTGGGAGCCTTCCCTCCTTTTGAATTATTTGGAATAGTTTCAGAAGGATAGGTGTTAGTTTTTCATTGACTGTTTAGTAAAATTCACCTGTAAAGCCATCTAATCTAGAACTTTTGTTTGTTGAGAGTTTTTATTATTATTATTACTGATTCAATTTTATTGGTAGTAATTTATCTGTTCAGATTTAATATTTCTTGATTTAATTTTGTAATATTTTGTTTCTAGGAACTTGTTCATTTCATCTAGGTTGTTCAATTTTTTAGCATATAATTGTTTTTAGTATCTTCTTATAACCCTTTGTATTTCTGGGGTATCAATTGTCACTTCCCTTTCATTTGTGTCCTCTCCCTTTTTTTCTTAATGAGTCTCATAAAAGGTTTAGCAATCTTATTTATTCTTTTAAAGAACCAGTTCCTGGTTTCATTGATTTTTTTTTTTGTTTTTTTTTTTTCTTTTTTGTTTTGTTTTGTTTTGTTTTTTTCTTATACTTCATTTATTACCACTCTGATCTTTATTATTCCTTTCCTTCTACTCTTGACTTTGCTTGTTGTTCTTTCTCTAGTTCCTTCGGGTATAAGGTTAAATTGTTTGATCTTTTTCTTGTTTCTTAAGGTAGGTCTGTATTAGTATGAATTTTCATTTGTCTCAAGGTATCTTATTTCTTTCATTATCTCATTGTTAACCCAATCATTGTTTAGCAACATGTTATTTAGCCTCCATGCGTTTGTATGTTTTTCAGTTTTCTTCTTGTACTTTGTGGTCAAAGAATATGCTTGATATAATTTCAATCTTTTAATATTTATTGAGACTTGTTTGGTGGCCTAAAACATGGTCTATCTTCGAAAATGTTCCATGTACACTTTTTAAAAATGTATATTCTTCTCCTTTGGGGTGAAAACTCTAAAAATATCAATTAAATCCATCTACTCAAATGTATTATTTAAGTCTGCTGTCTGAAAATTCTATTTATTGATGTCAATGGGGTATTAAAGTCCCCTACTATGGCTGTATTACTGTTGATCTCTCCCTTTATGTCCATCATGATTTGCTTTATATATTTAGGTGCTCCTATGTAGAATGCATACATGTTTACAGAGACTGTATTCTCTTGTTGCACTGATCCCTTTATCATTATGTAATGTCCTTCTTTGTCTTTTACTATAGACTTTTTTAAGTCCACTTCACCACTTTTATTCAACATAGTATTAGAAGTTCTAGCTATAGCAATCAGACAAGAAAAAGAAATAAAAAGCATCTAATCTCGAAAGGAAGAAGTAATACTATCATTATCTGGAGATGACATAATACCATATATAAAAACCCTGAAAAATTACACCAAAAAACTACTAGAACTGATGCATGATTTCAGTAATGTAGCAGGATACAAAATTAATATTCAGAAATTAGTTGCATTTTTATACATCAATAATAAACAACCAAAAATGAAATTAAGAAAACAATCCCATTTATAATTGCATCAAAAAGAAATAAAATACCTAGGAATAAATTTTTAAACATATTTTTATTGATTTAAGAGAGGAAGGGAGAGGGAGAGGGAGAGAGACAGAAACATCAATGATGAAAGAGAATCATTGATTGGCTGCCTCCTACACGCCCCCTACTGGGGATCAAGCCTGCAACCCAGGCATGCGCCCTTGACCGGAATCGAGCCCAGGACCCTCCAGTCCACAGGCCAACGCTCTATCCACTAAGACAAATCAGCTTGGGCAAGGAATAAATTTAACCAAGGAAGTAAAAGACCTGTACTCAGAAAATTATAAGACACTGAAAAAAAAAAAAAAGTAAAAGAAGATGCAAATAAATGTAAGCATATGCCATGGTCATGAATAGAAATAATTAACATTGTTAAAATGTCCAGACTACCCTAAACAATCTACAGATTCAACATGGTCCCTGAAAAATACCAATGGCATTTTTTACAGAACTAGAACAAATAATTCTAAAATTTATAAGGAATCACAAAAGACCTTGAATAACCACAGGGAATCTTGAAAAGGAAGAATAAAGCCGGGGGTATCACTCTATCTGATATCAAACTATACTGCAAGGCTATAGTAATGAAAACAGCATGGTACTGACATAAAAACAGACTCATAGACCAAGGAAACAGAATAGAATACCCAAAAAATAAAGCCATGCTTCTATATTTAATCAATATATGAAAAAAAAGCAATAGTATACAATGAAGGGAAGACAATCTCTTCAATAAATAGTGATGGAAAAATTGGACAGATAAATTTTTTAAAAATCTAAAACCCTACACCACCCTCTTATACCATATATAAGGATAAACTCAAAATGGATTAAAATAATTAAATATAAGACCTGAAACCATCAAAGTTCTAGAGAAAAACAAAAAACAATAAATTATGACATTACTCTTAGTAAAATTGTTTTCTGATATGTCTCCTTGGGCAAGGGAAACAAAAGAAAAACAAACAAATGGGACTACACCAAACGAAAATGTTTTGTACGGCAAAGAAAACCATAAACAAAGCAAAAAGACAACCTACTGAATGGGAGGACATATTAACCAATAATACATCTCCTAAGGTGTTAATATCCAAAATTTATAAATTACTTAAACAACTCAACACCACCACCACCACAAATAATCTAATTAAAAATGGGCAGAAAACCTGAATAGACTTTCTCCTAAGAGGACATACAGATGGCAAACAGACATATAAAAAGATGCTCAATGTCACTAATCATCAGAGAAATGCAAATTAAGACCAGTGAGAAATTACCTCATACCTGTCAGAATGGCTAATCAACAAACAACAACTGTTTGAGGATGTGAAGAAAGGGAACCCTCGTGCAGTTGTTGAGATTGCAAATTGGTGCAACCCATATGGAAAAACAGTGTGGAGTTTCCGAAAAAAAATTAAAAACAGAACTACTATATGACCTAGCAATTCCACTACTAGGAATATATTTGAGAAATCCAAAACACTAATTTGAAAAGATATATGCATTGCACCCCTCTGTTCACTGCAGTGTTTTTTATAATAGCCAAGATATGGAAGCAACCCAAGTACCCATCAATAGACTATTGGATAAAGAAGATTTAGTAAATATTTACAATGGAAAATTACTCTAACATAAAAAAGAATAAAACCTTACCATTTATGAAATGGATAGACCTATAGGGAATTATGCTAAATGAAATAAGTCAGACAAGACAAATACCATATGATTTCATTAATATGTGGAATTTAAAAAATAAAATAAAGAAACAAAAAAACAGAAACAGACTCATACATAGTGAACAAACACTAAAGGGTTGCCAAATGGGAATGGAGTGGAGGAGATAAGGGAAAGAGGTGAAGGGAATAGAAATTTGCAAAAAATAGTCAAGGGGATATAAAGTACAGCATAGGTACTAGTATTACCAGGGGGATAACTTTATAAATTATATAACTGTCAAACCACTATACTATCCATTTTGCTGTTGTTATTAATCCTCACCTCAGGACATTTTTTCCATTACTTTTCAGAGAGAATGGAAGGTAGGGAGAGAAAGAGAGGCAGAGAGAGAGTCAGAGAGAAACATTGATGTGAGAGAAACACATCAACTGGTTGCCTCCCACACGTGCCCCAAGTGGGGACAGGGAGCAAACCCACAACCCAGGTACCTGCCCTTGACGGGGAATAGAACCTATGACACTTGGGTCCAAGGGCCAATGCTCTAACCACTTAGTCACACTGACCAGGGATATGCTGTACATTTGAAACAAATATTAAATAACACTAATTGCCAACGGTAACTTTAAGATTATAAATAAAGTGTAACATGATCTTAATTTAATCGATTAGTTGTTGTTATGACAGTATTCTTTATTTAGTGAGGTAAAGTTCATAAAACATAAAATTAACCTTTATAAAGTGAAAAATTCAGTAGCATTTGGTATATTTACAATATTGTGCAACCATCACCTCTAGTTCTAAAACATCTTCAATCACCCCAAAAGGAAACCCCATTCCCATTAAAAAGACACTCCCAATTCCTCCCACTCCTAACCCCTGGCAAGCACTAACCTGCTTTCTATCTCTATAGATTAACATATTCTGGGTATTTTATATAAAAGAAATCATACAATTAAAAAAAAGTTTTTTTAATGAATCTTTACAGAAAAAGGTAATTATTATTATTTCTTTTTATTTAGGAGCATTTCAGTTTAAAATTTATTTGTCATTTAATGAACAGAGATTAAGAACCTCATTTATGCCTGGCTGGTGTGGCTCAGTGGTTGAGTGTCAACCTATGTACCAGGAAGTCATGGTTTGATTTCAGGTCAGAGCACATGCCCAGGTTGCAGCCTCAATCCCTAGTAGGGGACATGCAGGAAGCAGCCTATCAATGATTCTCTCTCATCATTGATGTTTCTATCTCTCCCTCTCTCTTCCTCTCTGAATCAATTTAAAAAATATTAAAAAACAAGAAAAAAAAAGAACCACATTTACATAATCTTAATTTTTTATTTTAAGTCATGAAAAAAACTAAATAAAATGCTTATTTATTTTCTCTCTTTACTGACAAAAAAATCTAAAACACCTATCCAGATTATACCAAACAGTAAGATAAGTTAATTTAGAATGTTAAGTATATACAAAACTGTGAGATGTTAGAAACAGCAAGAAAAAGAAGGGCCAAAAATTCATAATTCTTATAAATCTTGTAAGACCTAAAACAGATTTCAAATTGCATTATTTAGGAACATAGGTTTTGCTAGGTAAAATATAAGATGTCAACTTATTAAACTTCAATGTGAGGATTTAAAAAAAAACATACTTCAAATTAAAACTTTAATAGCTCTGACTGGTGTGCTCAGTTGGTTGGAGCATAGTTCCTCGTACCTAAAAGGGGAACCTTTTTTCTGCCAAGGGCCATTTGGATATTTATAACAACATTCGCAGGCCATACAAAATTATCAACTTAAAATTAGCCTACTATATTTGATCAAACATTTAATTAACTCACACCTACTGCCCTAGCAGGGCATGACCAATGATTTATTGGGCCTTATAGGGCCCACAGGTTGGACGTTCCCTACCCCTGAGTCAGGGCAAAATACCTAGGTTGCAGGTTCAATCCCTGATGGGAGCACATACGGGAGGCAACCAATTGATTTTCTTTTCTTTTTTTTTTTTTATTTACTGGATTTTCTCTCATACATCAATGTGTCTCTCTATCAAATCAGTAAAACATGTCCTTGGGCAAGGATTAATTTCAAAAATAAAAACACATTACTAACCAAACAAAAGTGAGAATTAAATTTCCTTCAGTTCTTCATAAAAATCAGCTATAAATAATTCATAAGAGTCTGAGAACTTTTTTTTTCATTAACTGGCTTTCTTTTCTTAATTTGCATTTAAAATTATTTCTATCGTATTTCATAATATAGTGAGTTCCTACCATTACTTAAGTCCCTATTTCTGTTGTGTCTTTATAATAATCCCCTTATCTTCACTTTCTTATTAATTTTTTTTTTTATCTTGCTCTTCTTAAATGAATTTTTCCCCTTCATCATCTTCACATTCATCCACCGGTTCTTTCTAGTTGCTTTCTAACTTCTTTCCTTCCATTATGGCATACGTAAGAACTGTTTATTCCCATTAACCTATATAAGTCCTAATCCTGTGCACATATTGCTCTACTTATTATACTTGTTTTCTATTAAGATCTTGAGGACTTCTATTTCTTTCTGGGATCCTTTTCATTACTATAAGGAGTAGGGGGATGGTATGTGAAAAATCATTTTACATACAAATTAAGAAAAGAAAGCCAGGTAATGAAAATAAAAGTGCTCAGACCCTTCTGAATTACTTACTTATAGCTGATTATTATAAAGGAAAAAACTTTAAAAAAACAAATAAAACA
This sequence comes from Myotis yumanensis, assembly GCF_028538775.1. Lineage (NCBI taxonomy): Eukaryota > Metazoa > Chordata > Mammalia > Chiroptera > Vespertilionidae > Myotis > Myotis yumanensis. The sequence continues at coordinate 100,811,892 of NW_027223752.1, forward strand.
ACTTACCTTTGTAAGACCAATGACTGCTGAAGACATAGGAGAAGCTTTTAGAACAGGTTCAAGTGATGAAAAGGCAGGTTGAGAAAAGCCCTGGATTTGTTCTGATGTGTTGGGAAAGGTTTCAACCACATCTTCATTTTCACTATGAAAATTATTGTCCTCATATAAGGTCCTATTTTCTGATCTCACAATGGCATATTTTGCTTCTACTATAGTAAAACAAAGTAAAGAATACATAAAAAATATCTGTAATTTCAAATCAGTGAATAACATCAAGAACAGACAGTCTTCAAATAGCTTACTGTTTTTCTGGGATTGTTGAATAGCAGTCTTTAGCTTTGCTAAGCTTGGCTTCATGAAATTCTAGAAAAAAAAATCATATCTTTAAGTATCAAATTTGATAACAATAATGATAATATTCACCATTACTATATGATCTCACACAAAAATGGAATCATTCAGATGTAGAGTTGTATTCCAGTTCTGCCATTTACTAACCTACATCTTCTCATGGGGTTAGGTTTATGAGATGACATAGCAAGCCCCAAAATGTTACCATTTTTACCTGTAAGTAAGTATTACCCAAATACTCTGATATCAATAGATTATAAAATTTATCCCTAGGTAGTTTATAGGACTGTTGCAAAACAAACTAGTATTAAGAAATGTAGCCCAGAAATCGGCCCGAACCAATATGCTCAATTAATATTTGACAAAGGAGGCAAGAACATACAATGGAGCCAAGATAGTCTCTTCAATAAATGGTGTTGGGAAAATTGGACAGATACATGCAAGAAAATGAAACTAGACCACCAACTTACACCATACACAAAAATAAACTCAAAATGGATAAAGGACTTAAATGTACGACAGGAAACCATAAAAATTCTAGAAGAATCCAAAGGCAACAAAATCTCAGACATATGCTGAAGCAATTTCTTCACTGATACAGCTCCTAGGGCACTTGAAACTAAAGAGAAAATGAACAAATGGGACTACATCAAAATAAAAAGCTTCTGCACAGCAAAAGAAACCATCAACAAAACAACGAGAAAACCCACTGCGTGGGAAAACATATTTGCCAACGTCATATCTGATAAGGGCCTAATCTCCAAAATTTATAGGGAACTCATACAACTTAACAAAAAGAAGATAAACAATCCAATCAAAAAATGGGCAAAGGACCTAAATAGACACCTTTCAAAAGAGGACATTCAGAAAGCCAAGAGACACATGAAAACATGCTCAAAGTCACCAATCATCCGAGAGATGTAAATCAAAACAACAATGAGGTACCATCTTACACCTGTCAGACTGGCTATCACCAACAAATCAACAAACGACAAGTGCTGGAGAGGATGTGTAGAAAAAGGAACACTCGTGCACAGCTGGTGGGAATGCAGACTGGTGCAGCCACTATGGAAGGCAGTATGGAGTTTCCTCAAAAAACTGAAAATGGAACTCCCATTTGACCCTGTGATCCCACTTCTAGGAATATATCCCAAGAAACCAGAAACACCAATCAGAAAGGATATATGCACCTATATGTTCATAGCAGCACAATTCACCATAGCTAAGATCTGGAAACAGCCTAAGTGCCCATCAGTAGATGAATGGATTAGAAAACTGTGGTACATCTACACGATGAAATACTATGCTGCTGTAAAAAAGAAGGAACTCTTACCATTTGCAACAGCATGGATGGAATTGGAGAGCATTATGCTAAGTGAAACAAGCCAGTCAATGAAGGAAAAATACCACATGATCTCACTCATTCATGAATAATAGAGACCATTATAAACTTTTGAACAATAATAGATACAGAGGCAGAGCTGCCTCAAACAGATTGTCAAACTGCAGCGGGAAGGCTGGGGAGTGTTGGGGGGCAGGAGGAAGGGGGGTAAGAGATCAACCGAAGGACTTGTATGCATGCATATAAGCATAACCAATGGACATAAGACACTGGGGGGTAGGGGAGGCCAGGGGACTGTCAAGGGCAGGGGAAAAAAAAGGACACATATGTAATACCCTTTGTAATACTTTAAGCAATAAAAAAAAAGAAATGTAAATTAGTTGTTGTATTTTGTAATGTATTTGCCTGATTTATATTGACATGAATTATCTCTTGTGGGGGAAAGCATGAGAGTTTGTTAGTAATATCATGTTTAAATGGGTTGGAATTGCAAACAGTATGAAGTTGTTTCTTCTATTCTGTTTATAAAAAAGCTAAGAAGAAATGATTGTTTAAATTCAACTCCCTCCAAGAAAGAGAATATAAAAGACTAAATCTGTGGGGCAATGACTCATGACTGAGAATAGTAAACAGAAAGCCATGACCAAATATGTTGACAATGGAGACAGAGATGGACTGAAAACACAGACACTGAAGAAATGTTTTCTACAAGGGAAAATATAGGCTGGTGGTAAATCAGAAGGAAAAAGGTGGGAGAAAAGAAAGAAAGGAATAAAATGAGATCTAATCAGTTAATCAAGTAGTATAAGCTTAAGACAAGAAAAACAAGGAAAGCATAAATACAATATAATATGAAGAGAAAAATATATAGAATTTCAGTACATATGAATATCTTTATAATCCCTGAATAATATATTAATTGGTGTTATTAGGACTATGAATAAAAGCCTGTTTTATATTTAATTATATTACATTAAAGTACACAAAATATTATAAAACTATATAAATATATTATATATAAAAATATTACATAAAATACATAAACTTTTATAAAATAAATATATTACATAATACATATAAAATGTATAAATATATAAAAATACATAAAATAGAGGTTTTTGTTCATAGTATAACCCTAATAAACTGATTTAAAGGAGAACTGTATGGCTTGAAAAAACATTTAATGGAAGATGAGATGGGGCTAAAACATGAGGAAAAGGTTAAAACATTTTAGTCTAAAATCAAATTGAAGGATACAAAAAAATATTATAATTCAGTATCTACATATCACAAAATTCTCATTTCCTTCTTATTTATAACATATTTCCTCAACATAACTCAATAGAACTTATATATCCTAAACATTAAAAGAGACTATTATGGTTAAGCCATATTTCTAGAAATTCAATTAATTTAATTAGGTTGTTTGATGTCAATATATATTACTTGCAACATTTCATTACACAGCTCTATATTTGTCTGTTCATTTATATACATTTAAAAATATTAAAAATGCTTCTTAAATTAAGACCTTGTAGGTGCTCCAGGATATGCACAATTATGTTTCCTAACCACTAGTAGCTTATAGTGATGCAGGGAATTTAAAATGAATATTTAAATAACTATAATAACAAAAATCTGAAATTTGAACTTTTAAAAGGTGACATAGGACTTTGGGTAACTATTCTTTTTAAATATAATACAAAACTTTATTTTCTTGGCTTCTGGTCAAGATGGCAGAGTAGGTAAATGCTGTGCTCAACTGCTCCATAACCACATCAAAATAACAATTAAATTGTAGAACCACCACCCTTGAGATCCACCTGAAGACTAGCTGAGCAGAATTCTTATAACTAAGAATATCAAGAAGAAGCCAAAGACTGGTAGGAGGGGCAAGATGTAAAATGGACGGGTCCTACACCCATATTTTCCAGTTAAGAATTGGGAGGGATATCTTAGCTTCATTGGTCTCTCAATGACTGAGCCCAGAGCAGCAGTATTGGGAAGAGGAGTCCCCACAGCATCTGACTTTGAATATCAATGGGAATTCCATCCTGTGAGACAGAGGGCTGCTAGAGTCCCTGGTGTTTCTCTTAGAGTCCACACACAAACTCACTTACTCACTCACTGACACACTCACTTTGAGCTCCAGAGCGGGACAGCAGCTTAAAAAGCATCAGGGACATAGGAGTAGGAACTGAATGGTCTGATTTCAGGGCAAGGGTGGAGGAGAAGCTCTCTCCACCATTTTGTTTTTTTATTTAGACCTCCCCACACAAAACTGGCAGGTGTTGGTGAACTCCCAACCTCAGTCTCCATCAAATTCCCCACACCCTGGTGATTTCCTGAGAACCCATCACAGCCAATTCATGCACAGGCCAGAACTTCTCTCTGTGGCTCTTACTAACAAGCTGCTGGCCTCAGCCCATGCTGTGGATTTCCCTAAAATCTCATAAAGGTCCAGACCATGGCACGCCCTGTAACTCTTGCTAAGCAGCCTTCAGTCCCAACAGTGGCAGCCAGATTCGGATCACAATATAGCTTCTCCCAGGAGCCTCCAAGCCAAGTGCAGGCACCCACCAATCACAGATCACTTTGAAGCTCCTACCAGGTGTCCCCAGGCAAGCCATAAGCAGGAGCTGACAAGGTACTGCACTGGAACCCTTCCCAAGAGGCCCCAGAACTGATTCATCCAGTGACAAGCTTCAGATCACACTAGAGCACCACCCAATTAGCTCCACAAACCCAAAGGATAGACTCAGCAGGCACCGGAGCCTGCCACAGTAAATTTTACTCCATGAGGTTGATCCCCGAATACAACAGCTCATCCATTATAGTCAGGACCAGTCATCACACACATCACCCTGAGGTCCAATTTCACCCACTGATGTGGCAATAGCAATCAAGGCTCAAGTACAACAGGAGGGCACATACAACCCACATAAGGAACACCCCTAAAGCATCCACCTCAGGTGATCAGAGAGACTATACTATACCACTGGGCCCCATAGAACACCAACTACATAAGGTCACCCTGCCAACACTGGGAGACTTAGCAACTCTACCTAATACATAGAAAAAAAACCAGACAGGCAGTCAAAATAAGGAGACAAAGAAACATCCCAAATGAAAGAACAGGAAAAAATTTCAGAAAAAGAAATAAACAAAATGGAGGCAAACAATCTACCAAATAGAGAGTTCAAAACACTGGTTATATAGATGCTTACTTGATTTAAAAGAAGAAGAGTTGAACCCAGTGAGAACTTCAACAAAGATAGTAAACACACAAAAAAGACATAGAAACCATAAAAAAAATAGTTAAAACCGAAGAATACAATAATTGCAATGAAGAATACATTAGATAAAATCAACAGCTGATTAGATGATGCAGAGGATCAATTCAGTGATTTGAATGACAAGGTAGCAGAAAATACCCAAGCAAAACAGAAAAAAGAAAATCCAATAAAAATGAGACTAGTTTAAGGGACCTCTGGAATGACATCAAGCATAAGAACAATAGCATCATATGGGTACAAGAAGGATGAGGAGCAAATAATTAAAAACCTATTTGAGGAAATAATAACTAAAAACTTCTCTTTCCTGGCAAAGAAAATAAGCACACAAGCCTAAAAAGTGTGGAGAGCCCCCCCAAAAAAGATGAACCCAAATAGACCCACATCTTAAAAGCAGCATAAAAAATCAGTTAGTTATATATAAGGGAACTCCCATGAAAGACTGTCAGTTGATCTCTCAACAGAAACTTTGCAAGCCAGAGAGATTGGTACTAAATATTCAAAGTAATGAAAAGCAAGGACCTATAACCAAGATTTCTTTCCTCATCAAGGATATCATTTAGAATCAAAGGAGAGATAAAGACAAGAAAAAAATGAAGAGTTCATCACCACCAAAACAATATTACAGTAAATGTTACAAGGACTTCTTGAAAAAAGAAAAAATAATAAAGTAATAACTACATACCTATCAATAATTACTTTAAAAGTAAATGAATACTCCAACCAAAGAACAGAGGCTGGCTGAATAAATCAGAAAACAAGCCCCATTCATATTATAGACTCCAGCTGTTCACAAATTTGTGCACCGGGCCTCTAGTATGGTTATAAAGAACTGCTTCTAGAACTGGTTATTATTTTAGGCAAAACATGTATTTTTCAATTAAATAAATAGTGTTAAATAGACTCTTAATGGAATGATTTAGAACACAGTGGAATCCCTTTGTAATACAGTTTTCAAGAGAGAGAATTTAAATTTCTAAGTTTACATATTTTATAATATTATTTCAGTTCAAATGTGGAACCCAGGTTAGAAAGTAAAAAAAAAATAACTCACCTAACAATTATATGATACCAAAATAAATATAGTCCAAGAAAAAAAATAGATATTATATGATATTGTTTTGGAACTGAGAAGCACTAGGAAGATTTCATGATTACTACAATAAGTAATTAGATCCATTTAAGAATTCATTTAGGCGTATTATAAAAGTCATGTTGGTATGATTTAAAAGTCACATTAAAAATTCTTATCCTTGACCAAATTTCACATCTCCTCTATTGTGGGAAACTTTTCCCCAATATAATTTTATATCACTATATATTTTCCAGCTCTTTCTCTTTTTCAGCCCCTACCTTCAATACTTACTAAAGTAAATAAGAAATGCAGTGCATCATATTTCTACAAATACTAGAGGCCCGGTGCACAAAATTTGTGCACTGGGGTGGGAGAAGGGTGTCCCTCAGCCCAGCCTGCACCCTCTCCAATCTGGGACCCCTAAGGGCATGTCCGACTGCCAGTTTATGCCCGATCCCTATGGGGATGTTGTGAGTCAGACAACCCTCTCACAATCCGGGACTGCTGGCTCCCAACCGCTCATCTGCCTGCCTGCCTGATTGCCCCTAACCGCTTCTGCCTTCCAGCCTGATCACCCCTATGCCCTCCCCTGCTGGCCCAATCACCCCCAACTGCCCTCCCCTGCCAGCCCGATCGCCCCCAACTGCCCTCCCTTGCTGGCCCGATCACCCCCAACTGCCCTCCCCTGCCGACCTGTTCGCCCCTAACTGCCCTCTCCTGATGGCCTGGTCCCCTCCAAGTGACCTCCCCTGCCAACCTGGTCACCCCTAACTGCCTTCCCCTGCTGGTCTGGTCGCCCCTAACTGCTCTCCCCTGCTGGCCTGATCGTCCACAACTGCCCTCCCTTGCTGGCCATCTTGTGCGAGGGTGTGACAATCAGTTTGCATATTACCTCTTTATTATATAGGATAGTTTTCTCTAACCAATTTCCCATTATAATCATAAAATAATGATAGATAGACCACTACTAAATTTTAAGAGTAAGTACTGCACAAAACTAAATTCAGAGCAGGAAAATTAATTTTATGACAGAGCATTTCACCTTGGTATCAAAATCGAAGTCTTCATCCTCTGATGTAGGCCATGAATCATCAATGCCAGATTTGCTGGAAAATAACCAACAAAAATAAGTGAGTTCATTTTTTTAAAAGATCAACCAAAAAAATTGAGTGAAAGGTCAGCTATCTGTGTATTAGATGAAGTTTCTAGATATAATTAAATTTTGGCTTGTTTTTTAAAAAGTTTTTTATTACCTATTTCTACCTCCACCACTCCTCCAGCCTGTGAACTATTCAATAAAGGCACACTCTAAGTTCCCATAAAAAAGGGTGACAGCCAGTTACTGGCAAAGCCTGAAGTTAATTTGTTTTCATCAAAAGTTCTGAAGTCCGAATTAAAAATCCAATAATGGCTGACATAAGTTAAAAAAATCTGATGACCTAAATCAATGTGGAAATTACACTTTCTTCTCCATTGTCTGTCCTTGGTTCAAAGACTAATCTATAGCAGTCATGGCAGTCTTGGTTCTTTAGGATGAAAACCACCTAAAATAATACAGGGAGTGCCTTGAAATGTTTAAAAGTTAAATGTCCAAATGTTGAAGAAAAGACGTATTTGTTAGCCTTCCCACTCTCAGATCACTCTTCTACTCTTCCATAGGCTCCATGGCAGTCTCCAACCTTTAAATCGTCAGCCTCTGAAGGCACAGACTCCTGAAACAAGGATGGGCTCAAATGACCAAGATTTGGAGCTCTCTATTTCCCTGCTCCTGGAAAACAAACTAAATGGAGTCGCAATGATCCACTCATAACATAGGTGTGTCACCTACTGCCCAACTCCATTACTGATTGACAGCCAGTCCTCCTGCCCAACCCTGCCTGCACATGGGAAGCACACCAGCTAACTGGGAAAGGAAGTAGAGGTGAGAAGACACCTGCCTTGGGACATAGGTCTATGCAGTTCAGCATCTCCAGTCTCCCAGGACTCAAGGGGACCTAAGCCCACTCTGTAAGTCAGAATTCAGGTAGATGATACCAGTCCTGTTTGCAATAAAAAGAATCTTTCCAGTGGCTCAAATGATTTTAATATCTTTCTACAGAAATGGTGACTTTTGCTAGTTCCTCCAATTAAAGAAACAAAAGGCCAGCAACTTCTTCAAGACTCCCTTGAACCCTTTATTTTATTTTATTTATTTTATTTTTTAAATATACTTTTATTGTTAGTATTATAGATATCTCCCTTTTCCCCCCTTTATCCTCCTCCTCCCATCCTCTACCTCCCCCCACTTCCAGGTTTTCACTACTATTGCCCGTGTCCATGGGCTAGGCATGTAAGTATGTAAGTTCTTTGAATCCTTTATTTTAATCTGCCTTTCTATACAACTCCTAACATCCTCTGGTCTTCCTTGCTGTAACCTATCTTTAACTTGTCATAAACCCCAATATTCGGATATTTTTCCCTTATCTGATCTCTCATCTCTTTTCTAAAATCCACATTCCTATCCCAACCCAATGCTGTTCCTCTTGAAACTTGGATTTACCTGTTAATTTCATTCTTATCTTCCTCCACTGCATTCACTAAACACACGCCCTACTTTTCTATTATTAAAACACTCACCTACAGGATGATAAAAAAGAGTACTAAACTTGAAACCTGAATTTACATCTCATGTCCACCACTTAACCATATACAAATAAGTCATTTTAATTTCTTTGAGTTTCAAATTCTTCGTGCAAGTAACCAGTTGGCCAGGATGTTAAAAACAGGTTAAAGTACTAAAGGGTGTTTTGATTAATTAATTGCTAAGATTCCTTAAACTCTTGAAATTCTATGTGCTTTTGATTCTGCCTATAGAAAAATGGAGAACACATAGCTAACAGAAGTGGAAAAAAATAACATGAGAAAAACACCAAGGACAGCAGAGAAGAAAATAAAAAAGCAAAAAAAGTCATTAAAAAAAAGGACTCTAGGAAAAAACTTCATACAACTAAGCAAAATTAGTAGCCTGAAGGGAAAACCAGACTAGGAAGTCAATGAGTAGAGAAATCAATTAGAAATATCCTCTTAATAGATGCTGAATACAATTGACATAGTAACATGGTCCATACATAGATATTCTTCACTTACAGAGAAATAATTCATTTCAAGAAGAACAGATACCATTATACTTAAAAACACTTGCCTGATTAGGGCTTCCATAGGTAAAACCTTTGGTCTGGCCATAGCTAACTGAGATGTGCCATAAAATCTTTGATGGGTAAAAGGAGGTACTATTTAACACTGCAATTGCCAAGTATAGTAACACAAATGCTTGGACTAATTGGGTATCTTAGGAAAACTCTAAATCAGAGTTAACACAATTAGATTTTACTTTCTGAGTTGCCAGAAATTGAGTTAACACAATTAGATTTACTGTCTGTATCTTGATGCCAGTGCTACAGAGGAACTTATTAGTGTTTGTTGAGGGACAACAGAATAATTTGGGAGCCAAGTAGGTTGATAGTCAAATCATGGGTCAGCCATTTGCTAACTATGAAATCATGGGTCAATTAATCAACCTCCCTGAACCACAGTTGCCTCATTAATAAAAAGTAGGCTACAATAGCACAGCTACTTTGCAAAGCTATTGTGATGACTCTATATCACATGTTAATTACATAATATAGTGTCTAGCCCAGGGTAGAACACTCCAGAAATGTTAGTTGCTTTTCACTGCATTCCCTTAGTTAATATATAATTTTTAAAAATCCTACCTCCTTAAAGAGTCTTCTTCAGAGCTCTCATCTGCTATTAAAGAAAAAATAAAATACATTTAAAAACAACAACAGAAAAATACAGGACTTTGAAAGTACCAGACTGATTCCTGTGAGACCTTGTTGGAATCATACCTGAAGACTATACTAGAGTGAATATCAATGATACTATTGGTAGGCCATTAATACATTATTTCCTCTCCTTTATATATCAAATGCAAGAAAATAAAAGAACGGGATCTGTCATAATTTGACACCTACAAGTAAACTGCTATCTACAATCATCATAATCTTAATCAAACCCCATCAGATTGACAGAAAATGGTATCATTAGCAGAATCAGTATCATAAACTAACAATGTCAAACTTAAATAGCATGATTTTTCTCAACTCCTTCCATTAAGAGCAGTTAGAAGAGAGTGTACTTATTTTGCTGTGACACAATACAACTTTTCCAGCTCTTCAGTGAAGACTAGCCATTTCAGGATGAAACACTATCACAAAAAAGCTTGGTTGCTAGGCACTATATTTTGCAGCACAGCAAAACATAGGAAACAGACTCTTTCTGGCCCTATTATCAATTGCAAGGTACATATGAAAGACAGTGATTCCAGTTGTATAAAGTATAACCCCTTGAGTTCATCTCCTTCCATTGATAGAGTCCACCTAGAACTACTTCACAGAGCAGGGTGGTCCAAACTGTTAGTGCTCTGCAGTAGTACATAAGGTCATTTTTCTCAACCCTCCCCATTATATGGCAAATGCCTGTAGAAATCATGCTTTTTGAGCTCATATGGCATATGTCATGAGATCCTATGCTGATGAACAATAACAACAACAAACCACAAAGGTCAAAGAACATCTTGGATAACTACGTCCAATTACCTTGAAATTTAAATTTTTTAAACATTCAAAAAGATATCCTCTGTATGATTCCAACTATATAACATTTAGGAAAAGGCAAAATTAAGGAGACAGTAAAAAGATCAGTGGTTTCCATGGTTTAGGGAGAAGGGAAGGATGAATAAGCACAGAACAGAGGATTTTTAGGGAAGTGAGATGATTCTACATAATCCTGTAATGTGGGATATGTGTCATCACACATTTGTCAAAACCCATACAATGTATGCCACCAAGAGTGAACCTTGATGTAAACTATGGACTTTGGGTGATAATAATGAGTAACTATTTAGGCTGATGTGTTATACATGATGACAGTCAGAAAGTTATTTCACAGAATACCTGTCCTTAAATTAGTTTTTCTTGATACTTGTTTTAGAGATTCCTGTAGATCTATATCCATTTGAATAAAGGCATGAAAGGGACAAATGAGACAATGATGTCAGAAAATAATGTGAAACAAGCAATAATCCTATTTTAATCAGAATAAAAAATAAAGAATTCTAATGATTGACCACATATTCTATGGTATGAAACTTTCTGTAAAGAAAATAAAAACATGACACTGCCAATTTTCTCCAACTAAGCATGGTTTAATTTCTTTTTATAATAGTTGTGAATCAATCAAATAAGTGGGATAACTACAGAAAAACAATAATTAACATATACAGTATAATTGTGTAGTAGTAATTATAGAGTCCTTTTTATTCCTAATTTTTTCTTATTTTCTTGTTAAACTAAAAACATAGCTCACCTATTAAAGGCAGCTGTTGATATGGACAAATCAAAAAGTCAAAGAAACTGCATCCAAAATGTAGAATGAGTTATCCATGGATATTCTATCAAACTAAACATGTATGGAAAAAAAGCTGATCTTTCCTGTTGACCTGTTGCTCTTCCCTGTTCATGTGATAAAGTCCTGTTCTTCTTGTCCAATTTAAATGCCAGTGCACAACCTGGAAACCTATGAATCATATCGATTTCTCTCTCCCCATTAACTTTTTCCATTCAATCATCACTAAGTCATATTAACTCTTCCTATTTTCAGTCTCTGCTTTATTTTACCACTTCCTTTGCCCTAGTCAAACATGGGCTCTTAACAGATGGCTTTCTAGGGGATGTGGGGGAGGAACAAAACACTACCAATTATTGTTGCTATTTCTTAAATAAATAAGATTTTTTAAGCAAAACAAATAAAAAACATATAGGCCTAGAAAAAGACCACATTTTAAATTACATAAATTGAGCTTCCTGATTTTTTTATTTCAGCATCGGTAGGTGAAAACTTCATAATGGACTGATGCTAGTCCAAGGAAAATTCTATCCACTTTTTGAAAACTTAACTCCCCATTATACACTTAAAGTGTCTGGCACCCCATTATACACTTAAAGTGTCTGGCACATATTATGCAATAATAATAATTATGAGCTCCTAGTGGGTGCTGGCACCTAGTATGCACTGAATAAAGTACAGAAAATAATAAAAATTGCAATAATAACAACCTCTTAGAGGGTAGGGACAGTATTTTTAAAATGTTTGAATTCTGTAACATCAGAATAATACTTAGTGCCTAAAAGACAATTGAGAATTAAATAGCAAACCATTAAGCAAACAAATTAATAAATGAATTTTGAAATTTTCTTTGAAAATTCTGTTTTAAAAAAACCACAGATATAAACCAGGTCCAGGTCTATGATATGACAAGCACCTTAAAGGTCAAAACTCTATTGCATCATTGTTTCCTATAACTTACAAATCCAACCTATACAAGTTCTTTGATAAAGGTCTACTAAGTCCGAGTGGTCCTTATATAGTTCAGATTGCACAATGAACTAGGTGCCACATATGAGTAGCACAGTAGCATTTTTGTTATTGTGAAACTAGAGGATGGGTGCACGAATTCGTGCAAGGGTGGGGTCCCTCGGGGTGCTCTGCAGGGATTGGGCCAACACCCACAGTCCAATGCCACCTACAGCTCCTACCTGCCGCTCCCACTCATCCTGGCTCCACTGTGCCTGCCACAGGCTTGCACCCAATCAGTCCTGATCGGGAGAGGCTCACACCATCGCAGCAGCGCTCAACAGCCATGAACCCTGAGTCTGGCGCCCTCCCAAGGGGAGTGGCCTTCGGGATCAGGCTGAAACCAGCTCTCCGACACCCCCCAAGGGGTCCCGGATTGTGAGAGGGGGCAGGCCAGGCTGAGGGACCCCACCAGTCCACGATCGGGCCGGGGAGGGACCACAGGAGGGTTCCAGGGCATGTCTGGCCCATCTCGCTCAGTCTTGACTGGCCGGACCCCAGCAGCAAGCTAACCTACCGGTTGGAGCATCTGCCCCCTGGTGGTCAGTGCACATCATAGTGACTGGTTGACCAGTCGACTGTCTGCCCCCTGGTTATCAGTGCACGTCATAGCAAGCAGTTGAACAGCCTTAGCATATCATTAGCATATTACACTTTGATTGGTTGTTCAGTTGTTCTGCCATTTGGTCTATTTCCATATTACCCTTTTATTATATAGGATATTTTTGTACTTTTATTATAATTTGTTGAATCCTGAGTTGGGCTATTTGAATATTTATTATGATTATTTTTTTGACCAATGGCTTCAGAGCATCTTGTTCTAAAGAAATTAGTGTCACAGCAATTATGCAACGAACAGAAGGAAACATCTTCTTCTAATGAAGACAACATATCTCATTCTGTTTTGACTTCTGAAGAATGAAGCTGATAATAGTGAGACCTTGTTGGTATAACGATATGTAAAATAACCTATGCTTCTCAACAAGGCATTGTCTTCCTGACTTCTGTACTATATTGTAAATATCTTTTAAAAAACAATTTCATTGGGATTGCAGCACACTGGACAAATATAGTTCTTATTGTTTGCCATTTGTTTGTGGTACCAGGAAAGTATTAAGCTCCTAGTTTTAGTTACTTTTTTTATTGAAACAAATCACTATGTAATAACAAGGATTCATTTACTAAATGTAATCCATTTGCTGTAAAAAATAAACAAAAGATCACCCTGGCCAGTTTTGCTCGGTGATTAGAGCGTAGGCCCGCAGAAGAGTTGTGGGTTCGATTTCCAGTCAAGGGTGCATACCCTGGTTGCAGATTCAATCCCAGGCCCTAGTAGGGGCATGTGTAGGAGGCAACCAATCAATGTGTCTCTCTCACATTGATTTTTCTTGATGTCTCTCCCCCCCCCCCCCCTTCTTTCCCTTTCACTCTCTAAAGATCAATGGAAAAAATATCCTTGGTGAGGATTTAAAAATCCTATATAATAAAGAGTAATATGCAAATTGGCCATCACTCCAACACACAAGATGGCCGCCCCCATGTGGTCAAAGATGGCTGGCAGGGGAGGGCAGTTAGGAGCAACTAGGCTGGCAGGGGAGGGCAGTTAGGGGCGACTAGGCTGGCAGGGGAGTGGTTAGGGGCAATAAGGCTGGCAGGCCGGTGAGCGGTTGGGAGCCAGCAGTCCTGGATTGTGAGAGGGATGTCCGAGATTAGAGAGGGTTCAGGCTGGGCTGACTGACACACATCGCCACCCCCACCCCCCATGCATAAATTTCGTGCACCAGGCCTCTAGTATAATAATAAAAAAATAAACAAAAGATTCATTTTTATAGCAAGTCCAATTTGTTATAATGTGTTTATAGAGGAAATATACAACATCCTAACTTTAAAATCTTTCTTCTTTTTTACATAAAGACATATGGGATTTTAGGGGTAATGACTAAATAAATGAATTTCTTTTCAGACAATATTGCCCCAGATTTTTTAAATTACCTACAATTACTTTTTAAATAATTCTGAATACTAAACTATTTTAAAGAAATTAAGAAAAAAAACTATGCATACAATTCATACATTGTGTTTTTTTATGTTTGTTTTTTTTTTCACTGCTCTTTCATTATCAAAATTACCTTGCTCTTACTTTATCTACGGTAGGACCACCATGAATAATTCACTATTAGAAGTCTTACCAAAACTTTTGCTACTTTCAGAAGACTTTTTAGCTCTCCTTTCTTCTTTACATTCAGAAGTTACTTGTTGATTGCTGTGTATAAAAAAAATGGTGATAAATAATATTACTATCTTAATACTAACATAAAAATTTTTTCATAATATATCCTTAGGATATTTCAAATAACATCAAAGTTAATATTAAAACTTTAATTTTATACCATACACTTCAAATTTATTAAGTTCTATAAACTTTTTATTAAGCATGTAATTTTAAAAAGTAATGTGAAACAGCCATGATTTGAGGGCACTATATATAGTTCAGTTAATTAGAGTTAGCTTGACATAATGGCAAGTGCCTTGAACTCAGACATCCTAGTTCTACAATGAACAGCTATTTATTCTCAAACAAGTCACTTTTCTTTGGCTCAAAGTCCTCTACAAAATAAAAATCTTACTGCCTTATTTTATAAGGTTGTTAGGATGATTAAATGAGATAACATAGCAAAAACTGATGCTCAGAGAAACAGTAAGACAAAGGAAAAGTCTGTTCATGAACTTTATTTGTTGAAACTATTTTAGAATCCCAAATAAACCCCAAAGTTGGTTTTTCATAGTTTGTAACATTCAAATGTTACAGTTTTCAGAAATTATTAATTTTGGTTATTAGCTGTTCTTTCTTTGTGGTTTATAATTCAGGGTATCTCAGCTATTCTATAATTTTGCAACTAAGTTTATTTATAAATATACTAGAGGCCTGTTGCATGAAAAGATTCATGCAATAGGCCTTCCCTTCCCCTGGCTGCCAGCACCGGTTTTCCTCTGGCACCCAGGACCCAGGCCTTCTCTCCGGCCAGAGCTGCCTTCAGTCTTCGCTCCGCTGCTTCGTGCCTACGTATGCAAATTAACCGCCATCTTTGTTGGCGTATCGAAGGTACGGTCAATTACCATTTTTGTCTATTATTAGATAGGATTACCTCATGAAGTCCCATAACAAAATGTTACCCTATCTTTATAGCAAATGTAGAACACTAATATAAGTCAGGACTTGGCCTGGACTACTACTATCCCTTCTCTACCTACTCAAACTGTGAACCAGCAGATCTTTATAAGAATGATGCTTAATCTCCCTGTCCACCCCCAATTGGTTTGGAAGATATAATCCTACGTGTGGATACTGATGAGTCATGGAAGGGACCTTAGCAATTCTAAGGATCAATAACTTTTGATTTGATAGCTTTCTGTTGACTGGATTCCATCTGAGGCACAATTTAAAATATTTTGATACCTGAGGTAAATTCGATTTACTTGGGAAAGTTTCATTGTTATAGCAAAGAGATCGCTTGAGGGACCAATCTCAATTACGGAACCTCAGGCAAGTTGGTGCCTACTACTCTGGGAAAGGCGATATGGGACCTTCCACTATCTAAACAAAGATGCTACAGATATAAAGTACCTTGGGGTACAGATCTGGTAACAAAGGAGAAAGGAAAGTCTGGTCTTTTCCTGAAGGATTATTTGAACCTCTCTGACAGCTTAAAATGGTTCCTAGCAAAAAACAAACAGGAAATTCAAAGGATGACTCATCCTCAAAGGTCTGGGCTAAGAAGTGAGCTCCACATAGGCTTTCCAGTGTGTGTGTGGGGTGGGGGGGTGGGGGGGGAGCTGTGGGTGGCTAAACTAGGAGGCCCAGCTTCCAGAACAGGGTGCTGGTAATTGGAATAGTGACTGAGCATACAAACATCTGTATGTAAACTGAAAAAAGCTGTAACTTTCAAGTGCAAGTGCGAATCAACATGAAAACTCAGGAATCTGGATCAGCAATGGCGACCTGGGAGCAAAGGTCAATCATGACTGCAGAAACAGTTTCAATAGCAACTCTGTATGTAGCAATAGAATCAATAGAAACAACAGAAAGATTAGACTCTGCTTTTTTACCTCCATCTGACTTGTGAAAGAAGATTGTCTCCCTTGGACTTAGGTAATCCTTTAGGTTCTTGAAAAATTCACAGGGGAAATATAGGAGATGGCCCCCAGAAAATACAGATTTTTCTGCTAAAGTGAATACTTTAAGACCCCAAATAACTAGTTAGAAAAATCAGTTATTTGTACTCCAAGCATAAGAGTTCTACATGGAATGAAATAAATAATGTTAGGAAGCCTAAAGCTAAAAGTCTTACAAGTTCTGAGATAAAGAATCTGGCCCATTGCTATTTCTAACTAGGCGAACCTTTTGCTAGGTTTCTGGCTGATGACATAGACCTGGGGTTGGCAAACTGCGGCTCTCGAGCCACATGCGGCTCTTTGGGCCCCTTAGTGTGGCTCTTCCACAAAATACCACGTGTGGACGCGCACGTACAGTGCAATTGAAACTTCGTGGCCCATGCACAGCAGTCGGTTTTCAGCCTGAGTGAGTCTATTTTGAAGAAGTACTGTTGATATTTGGCTCTGCTGACTAATGAGTTTGCCGAACACTGAGTCATAGACTAACTCACTGCCATTCCCAAACTGCCTGAACCAAACTATGAAATCTCACCTGTTATGTAAAAAGTAACAGTGAACTTATTTTAAACCTCAGTTTAGTGATTACTAGCATTTTAATTTAAACATTTACAAATTAAAACCACAACAAAAGCATATTCCTCTGCAGGCCACCCACAGTTATCTTGAGAAAAGACATCAGTACCTTGCTGAAAGAGAAGCCTGACTATTTTTTCTGGCTCATCATTTACAGCAAGCATGAGTATCTACACTAATAAAAGAGAAACATGGTAATTGGCGTACAACCGCTACCCTTCCCATTGGCTAATCAGCATATCCTTATGCAAATTAACTGTCAGCCAAGATGGCGGCCGGCAGCCAGGCAGCTGGAAGCGAACAGGAGGCTTGCTTGCTCCCGTGACTGCGGACTGCAACATTCCCCTCCGGCCTCTGAGCTTCAGTTGGAAACATAGTAACATTTATAGAAGATAAACAAAACTCCAGAAAACTCCTGTCAGTCAGCCGGGATCTCAGAGCTGGAGTCGCAACATTGTTTCGAATACAGAAAACAAAGGCCAGAAACCTGCTTTCAGCCGAGCCTCAGAGAGAAAGCCGGCTCTCAGCTCCAGTGACAGCCATAGAAGGTAAATAAATGCCAGAATAAAAAAAAAAGAAAAAAAGGAGAGGTTTGGAGCTTCAGTTGCCCGCCAGCCTGAAAACAGCCCTCAGCCCCTCACCCAGACTGGCCAGGCACCCCAGTGGGGACCCCCACCCTGAAGCAACAAGATGGCGGCTAATTTGCGTACTGAAGGCAGGCGGCAGCAGGCAAGGCTGTCTGCGGTCTGGGACCCGGATCTGTGACCCTGCCGGGCGGGATCAGCGGAGCCGCGAGGCCTCCCGGCACCGGGATCAGCGTGACTGGGGGCAGCGCCCAAACCCCCTGATTGCCCTGCGGCTCTGTGGGTGACAGTGGCGGCACCCCAACCCCCCCACGGGCCCTGCTCTATGTGAGACGGGGTAGAGCCATACCTCCCCATCGGCCCTGCCCTGAGTGTGACAGGGTGTGGTGCCTCAACTACCCTTCCCCCCCCCACAGGCCCTGCTCTGTATGTGACAGGGGGCGGTGCCCCAGCTCCCCTATTGGCCCTACTCTGTGCGTGACAGGGGGGAGCTCCTCAACCCCCTGATTGGCCCTGCTCTGTGTGTGACAGGGGGCGGTGCCCCAGCTCCCCTATTGGCCCTACTCTGTGCGTGACAGGGGGGAGCTCCTCAACCCCCTGATTGACCCTGCTCTGTGCATGACAAGGGGGAGCTCCCCAAAACCCTGATGGGCCCTGCTCTGTATGTGACAGGGGGCAGCGCCCCAACCCCCTGATCGGCCCTGCTCTGTGCATGGCAGGGGGCGGCGCCGCAACTTCCCTATCGACCCTGCCTTGAGTGTGACAGAGGGCGGTGCCCCAACCCCCCAATCAGTCTACCCTGAGCATGACTGAGGGTGGCATCGCAACCTCCCCATCTGCCCTGCTCTGTGCATGACAGGGGGCAGCACCCCAACTCCCCAATCGGCCCTGCTCGGAGCCCGACCAGGGGCTGCACCTAGGGATTGGGCCTGCCCTCTGCCACCCGGGAGCAGGCCAAAGCCAGCAGGTCATTATCTCCTGAGGGGTCCCAGACTGCGAGAGGGCACAGGCAGGGCTGAGGGACCCCCTCTCCCCCCGAGTGCACAAATTTTTGTGCACCGGGCCTCTAGTTGTATATATAACACAGAGATCACTTTACCCTCAGGAACTTCAATTATGTTATTTAAACAGCTAATTTGATATACTTACTAAGTCAATACCCTGTTGTCTATCTAGAATTGATCATTTCCTTGCTGAAGTGTTCACCTTTGTAAATTACCTCCAAGGCTAAAATAAAAGGACAAAAAGAAAGCCTCTTGTCCTACTTGGGTATTGCATAGTAGAAGTTGCTAATTTAAAATCCTCAAACAGATAAGAAACTATGTGGAGGTCACTAATCTGAAGTAGGTGAAGATTTAAATGAAGAATTTCCTGTTTCATCCTTAGTCTGATATATTGTATTTCAAAGTGAGCTAGAAGTCAGGATAGTAAAGCTATTTGGCAGGCTTAAAACAACAATGTTAATAATAATTATAACAATAATAGCCATATGTAGAGTTAATGATGTTGATAAGCAGGTGCTAGACCAGCCATGGGTAAACTACGGCCCACGGGCCGGATCCGGCCCGTTTGAAATGAATAAAACTAAAAAAAAAAAAAAGACCGTACCCTTTTATGTAATGATGTTTACTTTGAATTTATATTAGTTCACACCAACACTCCATCCATGCTTTTGTTCCAGCCCTCCAGTCCAGTTTAAGAACCCATTGTGGCCCTCGCGTCAAAAAGTTTGCCCGCCCATGTGCTAGACACTAAATTAAATGCTAGATAATCTCATACACGATCACCCTAGTATATAGTATTATTCTCCATTTTATATCAGGGAACATATTTGATGATAAATAATTAAATACCAATTAAAAATAAAAACATCAAAATATACCAGAAATGAAAAAGGATAAAAACTGATGAGCCCACAGTGTCTGGTAGCAGTAATTCATAGTCACTTAGGGATAACCTAATAAAAAGGTTAAAAAAAAACTGCAAGAGAGACTAAGTCCACTATCTATATATATAAAAGCCTAATATGCAGTGTCCCCTCGGGAATTCGACCAACTGGGAGTTCGATCACTTGCTATGACATGCGCTGACCACCAGGGGTGGCGTGGAATGAAGGAAGGCTCTGGCCGGCAACTGGCAGCCAGGGAAGGGAAGCCCCACCAGCAGCCGGCAGCCACTAGGTACCCTAACCGTGCACAAATTTTGTGCACTGGGCCTCTAGTTGTATCATAAAGTAAACTAAGAGTCCATATACTATAAAATTAATAATAAGCCCCTCTATTTAATGTAAGACCATATGACCCAAAAATCATATTACAAATGACATCAGTTAATATTATAAATGAATATGAATCCTGCAGTATATTGTTTTTCCAGTTGCCCAGTAGTCAGAATAATTGCTTTTCTACCTAACTGATGTGTTGATATTGTTCACTATTTAAAGATAAATTAATTCTCTTCTTATTAACTTAATTTCTGACTTGAGTGATTATGACCACTCTAGAACAGTACTAAGGTTTTATAAAAATGAACTGTACCTTTCCATCTGATCGACTGTGCGTATTCTTGCACCTCTATTTACTAAAAATTCCACCATTTGCTCCTTATTTTCACTTTGAGCAAGTGAAAGTGGTGTGAGGTCTTCCTGTAAAGCAGCAAAAACAATTTATAATTTATAAAATTACATATATCCAAACTGAATTTTAAAACTTATAAAAGATCCTCTGGACTTAAACATCCTATCCTATATAATAAAAGCCTAATATGCAAATTGTCCTCTTGGGTAGTCGTTCGACTGGGAGACTAGGAGTTCAACCGCCAGGGGGCGGCGCAGAACATGGCGGGTGTTGGCGATGTGCTGCAACCTCTCACCAGCTACCTGAGGGTGGGGGTGTCGAGGACGAAAGTACAGTAAGAATGCAGGGCGTCCACCAAGCTTGCTCTCACTAACCCTGCTACCCTCTCCCGGGATGCCAGGGCTTGTGCGCCAGGGAAGCCCCTGTGCTCAGGTGCCGGGAGCCCACGAGGAGCCTGCCCCACACCCGCGTGGCCTCTTTTGGGTGAGCTAGGCCACAGCTGCTGGGACTGCAGGGGCCGGTCTGGCTCCCCGTGGGTTCGCGCAGGAGCCGGTCTGTGAGGATGGCCGGGAGAGAGCACACTGCCCATCTGGCTTCCGTGTGGCGCCGCTGGGCAGCCCAGAGGCCCACTATGCCTCGGCCCGCGGCATCTGGCCACGCTCACCACATCTCCGCGTGGGGTCTCAGGCGCTGTGACTCAGGCAGAGGGGGTGTAAGGGGGCCCAGGTGCTGCTCAGGGCCCAGAGGTCAGCTGGGACCTGCCCTTCCATGCCAGACACTCGAGCTCTGATCACCGACCAGGCCTAGGGACCGCACCTGTGCACGAATTTCATGCACCAGGCCTCTAGTATAATACAGAAAGTAAATAAAAAGTAACCCCTTCCTTCTCACCCCTGTGCTGTTACTGGCTGCTCCTTCTCTTTAAAATGCCCTCCACTCCCTCCTTCAAAAGATTAACTGCAACACCATTCTCTAAAACCGTTCCTATCACATAATCTATCATGCTATAGTGTCATTATTTTATTGCTCCCCATCTAAACCAAGAGCTTCTTGAGGGCTGAGGCTATTTTTTGATCTCTATGTCTCCATACTATAAAACATAGTAGTAAATGCTTTAAGTATTTTTACTGAATAAATAACATAAATGATTAGCTCTAGAGTAGTGTTTCTTAAATTATATTTCAAAGAATATGTAGTTTACCAGAAGTTCAGTACTTTACCCCAATAGAAAAAGGATCCAGAAAGATCATGTGTTTAAGAAATACTACAAAACTATACACTGTATGCCTAGTACTAAAAATGTTTAACTTCGCTTAATCCTGATTTGACAATAGTTTTCTGTCACAAACATTAACATTTGAAAAATTAGAGGGTTTCAGGTATACAGTTTTGAGAACTTCTCAACAAAGATGAAGGTTTTCTCCAGGTTACACACAGTTGATTCTCTTCTACAAATGCTATCAGGATCCCAGATGTCAACATCAGTCACTCCTGCTCCAAAGGGGTCTCTAAAAAAATTGACTAAATTAATAGGCTTCAAATGAACTCTGATTGCTTATTACTTAGTGGTCCATGGTTTTCTTCTTTTATGACAGGATAGCTTTTTATTTTAGCTGTTAGAAAGCTCAATACAAAACTATATTCTCAATTATGTTGATAATCTTGGGATATTTTAGTGAATCTTTTGAAGAAGGGAGTGGAGGGTATTCTAAAGGGAAGGAGCAGCCAGTGACAGCACAGGGGTAAGAAGGAAGAGGCTCTGTTTTCTATGCTTAGTAGTTCACTCCTAATCCCCTTAATGGCATGCTTTGCTTCCCCCGCCCCCTCCCATGTTTTTATTGATTTCAGAAAGAGAAAGGGAGAAGGAGAGAGAGAAACATCTATGTGAGAGCAGAACAGCAATCTGCTGCTTCCTGCATGTCCCTACCAGGGATCAAGCCCACATCCCGGGCATGTGCCCTGACCAAGAATCGAACTGGCAACCCTTCAGTGCATGGGAGGATGACCAACCAACTGAGCCATACTGGCCAGAGTAGAATATATACTTTTTTAAAAATTTTAATCCTGATTTCATTTTAATTGTACTTAAAAGTATTTTATATTTGAGGCAAAATATAAATCAGAAGCAAAAATATAATGGCTTTTCAATGAAAAGTTTAACACTGATCTATATAAATTATTTTTAGCACAATGAAAGCTACTAAATCACTTGTATTTCTGAGGAACACTGCTGAGAAGAAAGATATAATATTGTCTGGAATATGCATCCCCTATACAACTCTAACCATGATACGTATAGACATTCCAATGAGAATATGATTATTTACAGGACATATAAAGGAAAAGAGTTTTTTAAAATAATAACCTATAAATTCTAACTTGAAAAATGCAATTCCATTCCTGGAGATTAATATAAAATATATATTATAAATTAATGTAGATGATCTTGAATATCTTGAAGTCTTTTATAAAATAGGAATTGTAAACTCAAGCGCTTATGGAGGCAAAGTAGGTGAGCCAAGTAAGTGAAGAATCTAGGTGAGGACGGCAGCAAACTAGAGAACACATGTTTCAAATGCTAGGGGCAGCCTCTGCACAGCATACCAAAAAGCAGTGGGGGCTTATGGGATGCCAGATTTGATTCTATAAGAGAAGCTTGAAGTTGAGATTTCTACAAGAGTCTTCTAAAATTTTAATGTTGAGTCAACTTGTGAAGGCAAACTAAACATATCCAGGGCCCATATTTAGTCAGGAGCCCACTTGTGTTTTTATATTTGCTGTGTTTTTAAATGGTCATGCATGAAGCAAATATTTGTATTTAAAACCTTTCCTTTCATTTGGATCATGTTTTATCAATATTTTTGACACAAACATGTAATAAAAATCATTATTTAGCTTGATAATACCCATTATAAAAAATGTTTCTAATACATATTAAAACTACAATTGATTTATATTTATTTCTCCCAGATTTGTTGATGTGGGACAAATAAACAATTAATTCATAGAACTGCTGGAACTAAATTACTAAAGCCATTCTCATCTTTATTGTTATTAATTTCATGGTTTTTCATGTATATCTTTTTAATAATTTATTAATTTTTAGAGACAGAGAAAGGGATAGGAGAAAAACATCAATGTGAGAGCACCGGTTGCCTCCTACACACCCTCTACAGGGATCAAGTCGGCAATCTAGGCATATGCCCCTATTGGGAATCGACCCAGCAACCTCTTCGCGCATGGGACAATGCCCAAACCAACTGAGCCACACCAGCCAGGGCGGTTTTGGATGTTTAAAACTGCCATCCTGATTATGCCAGGGCTCTGTAAAATTAATAGACATACTGAGACAATCTATCACACAGCTTCAACTAAAAAGAAGGCTCAAGACTTACAATATTGCAAGAAAATCCTGCTTGTAGTAAACATTTGTTGATCTAAGGACTGAATGAGAAAGGATAAAAAATTCTTAAAGGGTCAGATTCTACTTCTTAACAGACTGCCCGTGAGCAAATTTCTAAAGACTGTGTGCTAGTGAATGACTGATGGCTGAAAGGAAAAAGATGTTCTTTAAGTCATTAGATATCACCAATAATGCTCCCTATAACTTTTCAAGAGAAGAGGTAGAACCAGTTGAAAGTCAGGCCAATATTCTTGAAAAGGAAAGAGTTGAAGAAGTATCACCTATCAAATTCCAATTCTTCTAGAGATTTCTTAAGTTTGTGAGAACTGTGAATTTATACATTATACTTATCCATTCAGTAGTTCTCAACCAAGAATTGTATCAGAATCTCAAGGAAATATTTCTACATATACATGTCCAGGCCTTATTAGATTTACTCGATCTAAATCTTTAGGGGAGAGCGGAGGCTTGTAAACTTAAGTTCCTCAGGTGATTGTGATTCACCAGCACAATTCTAGCTGAGAACTAGTGCAGTACACAAACACTTTATTCTCATCTCAGCAGCACAATTTCTATTATAGTATAAAATGCTTTGCTATGTTTGAGACTTAAGATAATGCCTATTTAATGGCAAATTTTGCTCTCTTGTGTAGTTTTATATTAATTAGAAAAAAACTCAAGTGCAAAAAAATATTTTTAAAAAGAGTTCTGCCTCTAACAAATTGTGTTTTCATAATTATTTGTCATAAGGGCATAAAAGAGAGCTGTAATATCTACTGCTTCTTCAGAAATGTCATTATGTAAAGTGAAATCCTAGACAATTAAGTTATTTCAAAACATTTCAATTCAGGG
This sequence comes from Myotis yumanensis, assembly GCF_028538775.1. Lineage (NCBI taxonomy): Eukaryota > Metazoa > Chordata > Mammalia > Chiroptera > Vespertilionidae > Myotis > Myotis yumanensis. The sequence goes on from NW_027223752.1 coordinate 100,836,567, forward strand.
AATGCTTGAGCTTCCAAATATGTAAAATTGACCCTACCCGTGTCAGCCAAGACCATTCCTGCCAAGATTGCAGTGGTGATATGTAATGTATGTCCAGAAAAAAAAGCAGGTGAACAGCTTTGCCATCACCTGCTCCCTATGTAAAACTACAACCCCGCTGAGGAGCTACATGAGGCTTACATGGAAAACCCCAAGGTGGTATGTGGCTGGCAGAGTGGCTACGAGCATAAGTGGGTGTACTTGCTAGATGTTAAGACATGACCTGACTCTTTCTGCAATCTTCAGGACCTTGGGGTCCTGGAGAGCTCAGGGCCTGTGGACTGCTGCTTCCCCTTCCCACTTGCACTCCTCCAGCTCCCCCTGCTGAGTACTAGGTCTCCTCCTCCCACCCATCCCCAAGAGCACCCATTTCCTAAGCCCCTGCCCGCATAAGAGCCAGCCCCCACCATCACTTCATTCCCCCAAGCCTTCAGTCCTTTGTGGGCTCTGAGCCTATCACCCACTCCCAGGCACTAACAGGAAGTTCTTCCTTCTGGAGTGGAAGGGAGACAGAGCTTTGCTCCTTCCGTGGACACTACATTTCTCCAACCCTCCCTGACTGGGCTTTGGAGTAGTTTCCATGGTGTCAGGGTCTGACCGTGTATGTATATGAGAAAGAAAATGCTTTTGGCTAAAGTAAAAACATGTATTTCAAATATTTTGAAAATAAAGTTACCTTGTTTCTCGCTTCAATATTTGCCTTGAATGAAAGCAGCCTTTCCACTATAGCTATATTTTGACCAAGGACAGCATAGTGGAGAGCAGTATTGCCATCGATGTCCATTATGTTTGGATCAGCACCATGGTCTAGTAAAATAGTTACACATTCCTCTTCCTGGCTTTGTACGGCCTGTCAGTATTATACCAAAAAGTAGATTATAAATTCTAATAATTTAAAGTAAACATTCCACAATTTTTACCAATAACACAGTTAAACGAGATACATTCATTTTTATCCTAAGTAATTGAATCAAATCCACCTCATGTTGACATAGTTGGCTACTACATACCTTAATCAGAGCTGTCCTGTTTTCATTATCACAGAGGTTCAACAGGCATTTTCTGTCTGCTAGGAGAGTTACCACTCCTGGATGGCCATTGGCACAGGCCAAATGTAGAGCAGTCCTAAGAAAGTGAAAGGACTCCTTAGGAATTTAGAGCATACTATCTCAAAACATACAATTACACATGTAATTGTAGACATTACATGTTATCTCTATACCTTTAAAACAAATATTTATTTAATTTTCTTCTGGAGACAGTACAATAGTTATTAGTTCTTGTTAATGAAGAAGCAGCCTATTTGAACAGAGAGAGGATGACCTGGGAATTCAGCTCAACTTGTGTCTGATCCTATTTTAACTGTCATGTATTAGCTACCTATCATTTGGCCTTTCTGAACCTCAATTTCCTCAACAAAATAGGGATAAAAACAGTAGTAATCTCACCCAGCTGGCATAGCTCAGTGGTTGAGCATTGACCTATGAACCAGAAGATCATGGTTTGATCCCTGGTCAGGGCATATGCCCTGGTTGTTGGCTTGATCCCCAGTGTGGGGCATGAAAGAGGCAGCCAATCAATGATTCCCTCTTATCGTTGATGTTTCTATCTCTCTCTCCCTCTTCCTTCATCTCTGAAAGGAATATAAATATATTTAAAAAAATAGTAGTGATCTCAGAGATCACCATTGTTTGCTTAAATAAAAAGCTAAGCAGTGTTTACTATTGTTCCTAGCACAAAAAATCTCAATAATTTTTAGATTGTATTATTATAATTATTACTATTGCTACAACTTTACAAAGACATATCAATTAAGTAAAATCATATCTACTTTGCAGATGTGTTTTAAGAATTAAAAGTACACTGTATTTCAATGATTCTAATATGCTTATTTTTTCACATTTTAACATCTCTGACATTGGGATGCAATTTATAATTCAGAATGTCTTACAACTATAATTGGCAGCAACTTTAAAAAAATTCTTATTGGTATATTGGGCATCATATCATCCATGGTGTCTTATGTTAAGTGAAATAATGGTAAATACAATAGACCTTTTGCAGTTCTAGTCAAACGGTTAGAATTAAAACCATTTTTAGTTCTTAAAAGCATTATAGAAAAAGAGGACTAAAATATCAAAACAATAAAGTATTTTTTTAAAGTAACTTTTACTTTGGTCTTCAAGAAACTTAAAGCCAAAGGAAACTCAGAATTCAAATGAACAGGGATGGCTCATTTTATTCAATATTTAGATTTATAGATTTATGAAAATCAGATATTTCCAATGATCAATATTAGTATTTAATACTAGGATACATTTTCAAAAGAGCAGGTAGAGATTATCTTTTACAATTTCCTACCTTCAGAAATACTTTGGTTTGAAAGGATGAAGAAAAAGCTTCAATTAAGATTAGGTCCTAATACTTCCATTTTAAATTTCTCATTTGATCATACTGGACAACATGAAATTTTTAAGAATGAAATGGGCCTGGGAGACAGATTGAAAAGGTCCTAAGTAGAATATATCTGCTAGATAGCTATTCAAGTTATATTTCATGAATAGATAAATTGAAAGAATGAATAAATTTAGTTGGAAAGTTCAATATTTTTAAATAATACTTTTAAAAGTAAAGCAATACTTTTGCAATAGTAATAGTAACATATTTGCTATGTTTTATTGTAATAAGAACATAACTAAATTATTAATTTACTAGAGGCCCGGTGAACAAAATTCGTACACGGGTAGGGTCTGGCGATCAGGGCCAATCTGTGGGGTGACTGGTGGGGCGATCGCGGGCCCCTGGGGCAATCGGGGGGCCTTTGCTGGCACCCACCTTGGTTGGCCTGGGGCCTGTGGGCTGGGAGCAGCTACTGTGTTGAGCACCTGCCCCCTGGTGATGAGTGCGCATCATAGCAACCAGTCGTTCCGCCATTCAGTCGATTTGCATATTAGGCCTTTATTATATAGGATAATCACTTATATATTATACTAGAGGCCCGGTACACAAATTCATGCAGGGGTGGGGTCCCTCTGGGTGGCCTGCAGGGATCAGGCCGAAACCCGCAGTCCAATGCCTCCTGCAGCTACTACCTGCCACTCCCGCTCATCCCGGCCCCACTGTGCCTGCTGCGGGCTCGTGCCCAATCAGTCCCGATTGGGAGAGGCTTGTGCTGCTACAGCAGTACTCACCAGCCATGAGCCCTGCATCTGGCACCCTCCCAAGAGGAGTGGCCTGCGGGATCGGGCTGAAACTGGCTCTCCGACATTCCCCAAGGGGTCCCAAATTGCGAGAGGGCACAGGCCAGGCTGAGGGACCCCACCAGTGCATGATCCGGCCAGGGAGGGACCACGGGAGGGCTCCAGGGTGTGTCCAACCCATCTCACTCAGTCCTGATCGGCTGGACCCCAGCAGTAAGCTAACCTACCAGTTGAAGCATCTGCCCCCTAGTGGTCAGTGCACATCATAGTGAGCAGTTGAGCAGCCTTAGCATATCATTAGCATATTACGCTTTGATTGGTTGTTCGGTTGCTCTGCCGTTCGGTCTATTTGCATATTACCCTTTTATTATATAGGATGTAATAAAGCTATATAAAGTAAAAAAATGTGTACAATTAGATACATACATATACTCTATAAACACAGATAAAAAGATTCCTTTTACTTCTGAAGAGGTAAAAAGTTGTCAGAAGGTGCCAATTCTAAAAACATTTTTTTAAAAAAAGTGAGGAATTATTTTTTATCTATGTAAGATTCATATTCCTGCTCCTCCCCAGGATTATTTCAATCATAATATACTTTTACTAGAATTTCTATACTTGTTCATTGTAAAAATCAGATTTTTTAAACTGGAAATGTTCAGTTATAATACAAACTAGAGGCCCGATGCACGAATTCAAGCATGGGTGGGGTACAGCTGGCCCACCTCAATCTGGCCCGATCGGGATGGGCTGGCTGGGGGGAGGGGCCACAGTCAGTTGGCCAGCTGGCCCAACCCCTGATTGCAGTGGGGGGGGGGGCAATCGGGGGCAGGGCTGGTCAGGGGGAGGGGCCACAGGTGGTTGGCCAGCTGGCCCAGCCCCCACTTGGGGTGGGGGCCAATTGGGGGTGGGGCCAGCCAGGGGGAGGGGCTGTGGGCAGTTGACCAGCCAGCCCCTTCCCCGATCAGAGTTGGGGGGCCAATCGGGCGTGGGGCTGGATACAGGTAGGGGCTGTGGGCAGTTGGCTGGCGACCCCACCACCTGGTCCAACTCCTGGTAGAGGGGACAATTTGCATATTAGTTTTTTATTATATACTAGAGGCCCAGTGCACAAAATTCATGCACTTGGGGGGGTCTCTGAGCCCGGCCTGCACCCTCTCACAGTCCAGGAGCCCTCAGGGGATGTCCGACTGATGGTTTAGGCCCGTTCCCAAGCCAGCAGTGAGACATCCTTAGCGCTGCTGCAGAGCCGCTGTACTCGCCAGCCATGAGCCCAGCTCAGGGATTCTGGCTGAGCGGTACTCAGCCAGACTGACCACCAGGGGACAGCTCCTGCATTGAGTGTCTGCCCCCTGGTAGTCAGTGCGCGTCATAGGGACCAGTCATGCCACCGTTCGGCCGATTTGTATATTAGCCTTTTATTATATAGGAAGGATGTTCAGAAATAAATTTTATCACATTTTGCACATTTTTTAGCTAATATAAGATCAGTCTGTGTGTATGGTTAATCAAAGTGATTTTTGTCTCCCTTTCTGAACTACCAAAGTATATCTTTGCATGTCAACATATATCTCTTATCTATACAACCTTCAATGGTCATATATTATTCCATCCTATAATTTTGAAATAAAATCCATTTATATGAGTTCTTCTTAATACACTGCTATTATGAGCAGTGCTGAGAAAAACAAATTTTATGTAATTTAGCTAATCTACACTAATAAAAGAGAAACAGGTAATTAGTGTACGACCGCTACCCTTCCCACTGGCTAATCAGCATATCCTTATGCAAATTAACTGTCAGCCAAGATGGCGGCCCGGCAGCCAGGCAGCTGGAAGTGAACATGAGGCTTGCTTGCTCCAGTGACTGCAGACTCCAACGTTCCCCGCCTGACTTGCAGGCCTTTGAGCTGCAACTCTAAGAAACATTGTAACAAATATAGAAGCTAAACAAAACCCCAGAAACCAGCTTTCAGCCAGCCGGGATCTCAGAGCTGGAGTTATACATTGTTTTGATTATAGAACGCAAACAAACCAGAAACCTGCTTTCAGCAGCGGAAGCCTCAGAGCTAGAGCCAGAACTAAAGCTGGCCCAGAATAAAAAAAAAGAAAAAAGAAAAAAAGGAGCGGTTGGGAATTTCAGTCAACTGCCAGCCTGAAAGCAGCCCTCAGCTCCTCACCCAGACTGGCCAGGCACCCCAGTAGAGACCCCCACCCTGAAGGGTGTGTGACCAGCTGCAAACAGCCATCATCACCTCATCCAGGCTGGCCAGGCACCCCAGTGGGGACCCCTACCCTGATCCAGGACACCCTTCCGGGCAAACTAGCCGGCCCCCAGGCCTCTATCCTATATAGTAAAAGGGTAATATGCCTCCCACCACTGGGATCAGAGGAGCCGAGAGGCCTCCTGGCACTGGATCAGCATGACAGGGGGCAGCGCCCAAACCCCCTGATCGCCCTGCAGCTCTGTGTGTGACAGGGTGCGGCGCCCCAACCCCCCCCCACCACACACACACACAGGCCCTGCTCTGTGTGTGATGGGGTAGAGCCATAACCTCCCCATCGTCCCTGCCCTGAGTGTGACAGTGGCAGTGCCCCAACCCCCTGATCGGCCCTGCTCTGTGGGTGATAGAGGGTGGCGCCCCAACCCCCTGATCCGCCCTGCTGTGTGTGTGACAGGGGACGGTGCCCTAACTCCCCTATCGGCCCTACGCTGTGAGTGATGGGGGGAGCTCCTCAACCCCCTGATTGGCCCTGCTCTGTGCATGACAGGGGGGAGCTCCCCAACCCCCTGATTGGCCCTGCTCTGTGCGTGACAGGGTACGGAGCCCCAACCCCCCTGATGGGCCCTGCTATGTGCGTGACAGGGGGCAGCGCCCCAACCCCCTGATTGGCCCTGCTCTGTGCGTCACAGGGGGTGGCGCCGCAACCTCCCCATCGACCCTGCCTTGAGTGTGATAGGGGGCAGTGCCCCAACCCCCCAATCAGCCCTACCCTGAGTGTGACTGAGGGTGGCATCGCAACCCCCCAATCCGCCCTGCTCTGTGCATGACAGGGGGCGGCTTCTGAGCCCGATCAGGGGCTGCACCTAGGGATTGGGCCTGCCCTCTGCCACCCAGGAGCAGGCCTAAGCCAGCAGGTCGTTATCTCCGAAGGGGTCCCAGACTGCGAGAGGGCACAGGCCGGGCTGAGGGACCCCCCCTCCCCCCCTGAGTGCACAAATTTTTGTGCACCGGGCCTCTAGTCTATAATAATAAAGGCAAAATATGCTAATTAGAGCAGACATCCTTCCGGACTAAGCTGGGGCTGCAGCTGCCATGGCTGCAATGGAGGGATCGAGGCAGCCGCCCGTGGCTGAGAAGGCCTACTCTTGCATGAATTTTGTGCATCAGGCCTCTAGTTATTTTATAAAGATATTTTAGTATAAATAGAATTAATGGGCAAAAATAACATAAATTTTTAAATGTGGTACTAATAAACAAGTTGTCTATTTGAAAAGTCAAAAGCAACTTAACCTTTAAGCAGCAGTATAAGTACCACTGCTGGTCATCTTCACAAACTTTGTGCATGGAAAATGGTATTTCACTCCTTTTCTTACCAGTGACACTAAATATCTTGTCCTATGTCCATCATTCCCTTGTACATATGCTAAAAACACTTTGTCCAATTTTAAATGAGGTTTTTTTTCTTGTTGATTTCAAAGTCTCCTCTGTAAAATAAAGATATACTTTTTCTCCAATGTGCATACATTGTAAATATTTTGCAAGTACATCTTCTTAATATTACTTTCTTAGATTGCTCAACCTCCTATTTTTCTTGCTTTTGAGGTCTTTGTCAACTTAAAAAATATATATACACACATATATATATATCTCTATATAGGCACTTATGTTTTCTTCTGGTAATTTTCATATTTTGTATATTTGAAATTTTAATCTATATTCCATCTGGAACTTATTTTTCTGAAATAAAATCTAGCTAGTTTTCTCCAAATACTTAACGATTATTTCGCAACCATTTATGAGTAAGTCATCTTTTCCTACAAACATGAAATGTCACCAGTATCAAGTTCTAAAGTTCTTACATACATTTGGGTGTTTAGACATTTCTAATCTGTTCTAATCATTTCTGTCTTTTCAACTATTGATAGACAAATAACTTGTGGAAATTTATAACACATGTTGATATCTAAAAGTGCAAAGCTTTACCTACTAACTACACAGTAATTTTCCTAATTTCACCACAACAATAAAGACAGCATGTGTGACTCAAAAATTTTAAAACCATACTTTATTGTTTATGTAAAATTAATAAATATAGGAAGAACACACATTTTGAGAAAATGAATCTTCCTATTCAAGACCACAGCTATCTTTTCACTTCAAAGTTCCCTTTGGAGGTCCCTCAATAAAGAACATAGGTGTACACTGTTTTATATTTGTTATTGGATTTTATCTGAAGAATTTTTAGGCCAAAAGTTGATCTATTATGGGAATTATTTCTCTCATTATGCACTTGCCTATAATATACAGCATTATGGTATAAAAATGTGAACATCAAATATATAATGCTAAATATACTTAATTTCGTGTCTATTATTGCCATTTAATTAAATCACTTAAAAATGTCAGTACGTGCTCTGTAAGAGGAATTAGGGGCGGGTCCTTAAGTTTTGTTCTTGCTGCTCATAAAAGTCGGCCTGGGCGCTAGACCCCTGGTAAGGTGTCCACCACCGACCTGCCCGGGGCGCGGGAGGGAAGACGGCCCGGCACCTAGGTGACAGCAGGGCTGCGCCCACCTGCGGAGCCGGCCGGGGTGCGCTCCCCCCAGGGCCGCCCGCGGGAGCCGCGCAGGCCTTATTACCTGTTCATCTTGTCTCTATCATTCAAGCCATTTATCCGGAGCAACAGAATCTGCTTCACTTTGGCGACGCTGCCCACGCTGGCCGCTCTGTGGATCTTGCCCAGGTCTCGGTCTCGGACGTGGTACCCACGCTGCGAGGCGCCTCTACCACCACCCGGCGGCCTCTCGCCCAGGCTGCGCCCTGGGCTGGTGGACGCGGCCAAGGGCGACACGCCCTTCCTACTCCCAAAGCCAAAGATCTTCTTCATCGCAGAGCGCCTGACGGCTTCAGCGAAGCCTCACCTTCCCCTCAGCTTTCCGCGCCGCCCCCCGAGTCCAGCACTATGGCTCCAGGGACGCTCCTGAGGCCACAGCATCCGGCCGGGCAGCGCCGCGGTTTGAAATCTTTCAGCCTGCAAGGATTTAACCCAGCAAAGCCCTCTGCACGCAACTGCGCGTGTGCGCCTCGGAGCCCACGTCACTGCGCGTGCGCACAAAGTCCCTGCGGCCAGAGCTACCCAGAGCGCATGTGCAAGGTCCAGACTTCTAAAATCTCAGGGATTGCTTCTGGGCACGGTTCTAACATCGATGGGAATTGGCCGAATCTTGTGAAACATTTGCAAAGGTTAGACTCACCCCAGCGGAAAAGGGAGTCTTTACCCACTGGGGCTAGAGTGGCGTGGAACTTAAGGATGCCAAAGGCCTTCTCCCCCAGAAAGCTCCCCTAAAAAAAATCTATAAGTCTTTTTGTTCCTCTTCCACATCCCTCTGGGCCCGTCTCCAGGGAATTTAGCGATGCACCAACAGAAAGATGTTCCACGTCATTAGAGATTGTGGCAATATGTGTATACAAGTGCAACTTTCTGAGAAACAAATGTACCTTCTCCAGATGAAATGAAAGCACATTTCTGAGTGCCTCTTAATTCTCCTTTTGGCCCACCCATACATTTCCTTTTTTTGTTTTACTTTTATTTCCCCAATTAAATTTTTAATCAACCCAATATTTATTTTGGAGCACGGAGTAACATTTAAGAACTTAAAAAAAAAAAAAAAAAGCTATTGTGGGAACCATGCCAGGACTGCAGATAATCAAGGCCGGTGGGAGCACAGAGGCCTTATTATCAATACATCAGAATGACCAAAGGCTGCTCTGGGCATGTGCCTAACTGGAATGTTCAAGGACTCAGCCTGGAATCCTAATCAGGCCACGATACCATGAGCGGGTGCAAGGACACACGGTACACTGTGCCTTTCAGTAGCCAATATGATTGATGTAACTATTGGCACAAAGCCTTCTTTGTCTAAGTAGTATAAAAGTAGGTTACTGACCAGCTAGTTGGCTGGAGTCAGCTGAGGATGGAGTGAGGAGAAGTCTGCTAGAGAGAGCAGCTAGGATGAAGTGTGGGAAGAAATTTGCTAGAGAGAGCAGCTGGGCAGGAGAGACAGGAGAAGCTGCTGAGCCAGAGAGCTCAGGTACTGCTGTGACGTGAGGCAGTGAGTCTAGGAGGCAGCGTGTGGCTGCTCAGATTATAGCTGTGGGTACAGAGACTGATGCTGTTTTATGGGAAAGATTGATATTCACCAGCCGGTGTCCGGCTGCCTGCCTGTATGGACTGTGCTGTGAGGACTGTTCTTGTCTGATGGCTATATGGCCACTGGATTCAGCAATAAAGACTCATACAGCCACAACTTCTCCATCTCGCAAGACCCTCTGCCAAGCTCTGCCCAGACTCAGAGCAGCTGTGCCCTTGGGCAGTGCTCTGACAGCTATTCACATGTCACAAACCATCTTTTCTCACATAGTTTAAAATATACTTTATTTTGCATTAAATTCTTGGTATGTTTTTTTCTGTTTCTGGTGTTACTGTTCTGTTCTACTGAATGATCTTATTCTTGCAAAAGAACTCAAGTATTTTAACTTCTTTATAAAATACTAGAGGCCCAATACATGAAATTCATGCAAGAGTAGGCCTTCCTACCCCCAGCTGCCGGCTGCCGGCACTGGCTTCCCTCTGGCATTCGGGACCCAGGCTTCCCTCCAGCACCCAGGACCTGGGCTTTCCTAGGGCCATTGGCAGGCACCCGGGACCCGGGATTCCCTCGCAGCCCTGGCTTTGTCATGAAGGATATCTGGTCTAATAAGCATATTATGCTTTTATTATTGTAGATATTATATGGACTCTGTTAGTTTACTTCGTGATACAACTAAAGGCCCAGTGCATGATATTCATGCACAGGTAGGATACCTAATGGCTGCCGGCTGCCACCTGTGGCCTATCTTCCCCATCAGCCAGCTGCCTGCCAGAGCCTTCCTTCATTCCAGGCCATCCCCTGGTGGTCAGTGCATGTCATAGAGAGCAATCAAACTCCTGGTCAGTTGAACTCCTGAAAGGACACTGCATATTAGGCTTTTATATGTATAGATAGTGGACTTAGTCTCTCTTGTAGTTTTTTTTTTAACCTTTACTTTGTATATAGTTTTCCTTAAAAAATGTATATTAAGCATAAATAGGAGTTGATTTTGTCTTTTGGTGACTCGGCTTTAGATTTCTTTCTTTGATGAATACTAATGTTATTAGGTTCTCTGGTCTAATTAGCATATTATGCTTTTATTATTATATTCTAGAGGCCCGGTGCACAAAAATTTGTGCACTCGGGGCAGCGGGGGGCGGGGGGGGGGGGCCAGCCCGGCCTGTGCCCTCTCGAAGTCTGGGACCCCTCGGGAGATAACGACCTGCTGGCTTAGGCCTGCTCCGGGTGGCAGAGGGCAGGCCCAATTCCTAAGTGCAGCCCCTGGTCAGGCTCAGAGCAGGGCAGATTGGGGAGTTGTGGCGCCGCCCTATCATGCACAGAGCAGGGCAGATCGGGAGGTTGCAATGCCACCCTCAGTCACGCTCAGGGTAGGGCCGATTGGGGGGTTGGGCCACCGCCCCCTGTCACATTCAAGGCAGGGTCGATGGGGAGGTTGCGGCGCCACCCCCTGTGACGCACAGAGCAGGGCCCATCAGGGGGTTGGGGTGCTGCCCCCTGTCACACACAGAGCAGAGCCCATCAGGGGTGTTGGGGCTCCGTACCCTGTCACGCACAGAGCAGGGCCGATCAGGGGGTTGGTGCGCTGCACCCTGTCACACACAGAGTCACAGGGCAATCAGGGGATTGGGGAGCTCCCCCCTATCAGGCACAGAGCAGGGCAGATAGGGAGGTTGTGGCCCCGCCCCCTGTCACACACAGAGCTGCAGGGCGATCAGGGGGTTTGGGCGCTGCCCCCGGTCACGTTGATCCCAGTGCCCGGAGGCATATTACCCTTTTATTATATAGGATAGAGGTCTGGTGCATGGGTAGGGTCTGGCTGGTTTGCCCTGAAGGGTGTCCTGGATCAGGGTAGGGGTCCCCACTGGGGTGCCTGGCCAGTCTGGGTGAGGGGCTGAGGGCTGTTTTCCGGAAGCGAGTGACTGAAGCTTCCAACCGCTCCTTGTTTTCTTTTTTTCTTTTTTTTTTTATTCTGGGCCAGCTTTAGCTCTGAGGCCTCGCTGCTGAAAACATCGATACAATGTTGCTAAAGCCCGGCTGACTGAAAGCCAGTTTCTGAGCTTTTGTTTAGCTTCTTATTTGCAACATAGTATATAGTTGCTTAGAGTTGCAACTGAGAGGCCGGAAAGTGAGGCGGGAACGTTGGAGTCTGTAGTCACTGCAGCAAGCAAGCCTCATGTTCGCTTCCAGCTGCCTGGCTGCCGGCCGCCATCTTGGCTGACAGTTAATTTGCATATACTCACTGATTAGCCAATGAAAAGGGTAGCGGTCGTATGCCAATTACCATGTTTCTCTTTTATTAGTGTAGACTAGAGGCCCGGTGCACAAAAATTTGTGCACTCGGGGGGGGGGGGGGTTCCCTAGCCCAGCCTGTGCCCTCTCACAGTCTGGGAGCCCTCGGGAGGTAACGACCTGCTGGCTTAGGCCTGCTTCCGGTTGGCAGAGGGCAGGCCCAATCCCTAAGTGCAGCCCCTGGTCAGGCTCAGAGCAGGGCAGATTGGGCAGTTGGGGCGCCACCCCGTCATGCACAGAGCAGGGCGGATCGGGAGGTTGCAATGCCACCCTCAGTCACTTTCAGGGTAGACTGATTGGGGGGTTGGGGCACCACCCCCTGTTACACTCAAGGCAGGGTCGATGGGGAGGTTGCGGCGCCACCCCCTGTCACGCACAGAGCAGGGCCGATCAGGGGGTTGGGGCATTGCCCCCTGTCACTCACAGAGCAGGGCCAATCAGGAGGTTGGGGAGCTGCTCCCTGTCACTCACAGAGCAGGGCCCATCAGGGAGGTTGGGGCGCTGCCCCCTGTCACTCACAGAACAGGGCCCATCAAGGGGTTGAGGAGCTCCCCCCTGTCACTCACAGAGTAGGGCCGATAGGGGAGCTGGGGCACCACCTCCTGTCACACACAGAGCAGGGAAGATCAGGGGGTTGGGGTGCTGCACCCTGTCACACTCAGGGCAGGGCCAATGGGAGGTTATGGCTCTACCCTCTCACACACAGAGCAAGGCCCGTGGAGGGGGGTTGGGGCACCACCCTCTATTACCCACAGAGCAGGGCCGATCAGGGGTTTGGGGCACCGCCACTGTCACACTCAGGGCAGGGCCGATGGAGAGGTATGGCTCTACCCTGTCACACACAGAGCAGGGCCGATCAGGGGGTTGGTGCACCGCACCCTGTCAAACACAGAGCCACAGGGCAATCAGGGGATTGGGGAGCTCCCCCCTATCAGGCACAGAGCAGGGCTGATCAGGGGGTTTGGGTGCTGCCCCCGTCACGCTGATCCCGGTGCCGGGAGCCTCGCTGCTCCGCCGATCCCGGTGCTGGGAGGCATATTACCCTTTTACTATATAGAATAGAGGCCTGGTGCATGGGTAGGGGCCGGCTGGTTTGCCCCGAAGGGTGTCCTGGATCAGGGTAGGGGTCCCCACTGGGGTGCCTGGCCAGGCTGGCTGAGGGGCTGAGGGCTGTTTTCCCACTGGCAGTTGACTAAAAGCTCCCAACCGCTCCTTGTTTTCTTTTTTTTTTTTTATTCTGGGCCAGCTTTAGCTCTGAGGCCTTGCTGCTGAAAACATGGATACAATGTTGCGGTCCGGGGCTGACTGAAAGCCAGTTTTGTTCAGCATCTTATTTGCAACATAGTAATAGTTGCTTAGAGTTGCAGTTGAGAGGCCGGCAAGTGAGGCGGGGAACGTTGGAGTCTGCAGTTCCTGGAGGAAGCAAGCCTCCCTGTTCGCTTCAGTGCATGGCTGCCGGCCGCCATCTTGGCTGACAGTTAATTTGCATAAGGATACGCCTATTAGCCAATGGGAAGGGTAGTGGTCGTACGCCAATTACCATGTTTCTCTTTTATTAGTGTAGACTAGAGGCCTGGTGCATGAAATTCGTGCCCTGGGGGGGGGGTGTCCCTCAGTCCAGCCTGCACCCTCTCCAATCTGGGACCCCTTAGGGGATGACATACTGCCGATTTAGGCGCAATCCCTGTGTTATCGGGCCTAAACCGGCAGTCAGACATCCCTCTCACAATCTGGGACTGCTGGATCCCAACCACTCACTTGCCTGCCTGCCTGATTGCCCGTACCCACTTCTGCCTGCCAGCCTAATCACCCCTTAACCATTCCCCTGCCAGCCTGATTGATGCCTAACGGCTCCCCTGCTGGCCTGATTGCCCCCAACTGCCTTCCCCTGCTGGTTGGATCTCGCCCCCAACTGCCCTCCCCTGCCGGCCTGATTTCACCCCCAACTGCCCTCTCTTGCCGGCCTTATCACCCCTAATGGCTTCTGCCTCAGCCCCCACCACCATGGCTTTGTCCAGAAGGAAGTCAGACATCCGAAATATGGCCGGTCGACCTGGTCTAATTAGCATATTACCCTTTTATTAGTATAGATAGATTATATAGGATAGGATTGCTTAAATGGGGGGGGCCTTTTTCAGCAGGAGGAGATGCTCTTGGCAGACAAAAACACATAATCCCTATATCTGGACTGATAGCTGGCCATGTGCACTATACTGCCAAAGCGGTCATTAAAAAATTGAACCGAATTCTTACACCTTACACCAAACAGCTGTTGCCCTTCAAACCTCTCCTCTGCCCCCACCTTAGGTTCTGTCTTCGCAGTTCACCCAGATTAGTTTCTGATTGGTCGGTTTCGATGCCAGTCACCGTGAAAAGCTCTGCCTCCTAGGCAGCCATTGGCTCCTGGCATTTCTCCCAGATTTGGTTCTGACTGGTCGGTTTCGATGCCAGTCACTGTCAAAAGCTTCGCCTCCTAGGCAGCCATTGGCTCCTGGCACTTCTCCCAGATTTGTTTCTGATTGGTCAGTTTCTATGCCAATCAGCATCTCTAGGACTATCTCTGGGCCTGATCAAAGAGTGGGGCTGATTAGCAGCTCCTGCAAAGACCAGAGAGAAACAGAGGAGGGGCTTCTGGGGAAGCCTGGAGAGAAAGAGAGGCAACAGCTGATCAACAGCTGCCACAGAGGCTGTGGATCAGACCCTGCCTCTCTCTCTCTGCAGGCCTCTCTCCAGGCCTTATCTGCAGCCTCCTCAGCAGTCAGTGCTAGGTCCCTGCACCAGCACCAGCTGCAGTCAGTGCTGGGTCACCATGGCAACCCAGCACTGACTTCCAGTGTTTGGTCGAGCCTTTGGTCTATGGACCCTGGCTCTTTATATATGTAGATATGTTCATATCCATTAGACACCCAAAGTTTCTCCTTCTTATTCTTTTAAGTGTTCTCCTGGCAATGTTTACCTTGAAATTATTTGAGGTGAATTTTAATTAGGTTGAGAGTTTTAGCAGAGTATAAAAATCTTGAATCAGTGTTTACAGATACAGTGGGGCCTTGACTTACAAGTTTAATTCGTTCCGTGACGGAGCTCGTAACTCAAATTACTCGTATATCAAATCAATTTTCACAATTACAATGACACGTGATGCTGGGCTGATGTTGTGGCATTCACTGTGATGTTTGCTGCGCCAACTAGCGGTGGCGTATCTGAAGCTGGCTCGTAACCCGAATTTCTCACAACTCAAAGCAAAAAATCGGCCAAGAGACGGCTTGTATCTTGAAAAACTTGTTAGTCGGGACACTCGTAAGTCAAGACCCCACTGTACATGTTATGTCTCTCTATTTAATTCTTATTTTATGTCCCTAATTAGCTTTTTCCTTCCTGCTTCTTGATATATTTATATCTGGAGATTTTTCATTTTCTATTGTGATGGCATATGTTTTCATTATAATTTATAAGTGATTATTATGTTTATATCTGTGTTTTTATTATACAAACATTAGATAACTTTTTTTTCTCTTTTCTTTAAAAATTGATTTTAGAGAGAGGGAGAAAGACAGAAACATCTATCGGTTGCCTCCACACCAGCCCTGACTGGGAATCAAACCTGCTACATTTTGGTATACAGGAGGATGCTCCAACCAACTGAGCCAGGGCGTGAATAACTTTTTAAAGCTATCTTCTTCTATATATATAAAAGCCTAAGTGACCAAATGACCGGTTGGCCAGTCGCTATGATATGCACTGACCACCAGGAAGCAGATGCTCAACACAGGAGCTGTCCCCTGGTGGTCAATGCGCTCCCACAGCCAACCTCCTGGTCAGCCAGCCCCAATCAGCCCTGATTGCTGGCCGGGCCCAGGGACCTCACCCATGCACGAATTTGTGCACTGGGCCTCTAATATATATATATATATATATATATATATATATATATATATATATATATATATATATATATATGCCTAAGCGACCATCTGACCGTTTGACCATCTGACCAGTAGCTATGACGCACACTGACCACCAGAGGGCAGACGCTCAACGCAAGAGCTGCCAAGCTGAGATGACTTGGTAGCTGTAGTTCTGGGGTGACGCACCCGGAACCAGAGAGGAGGGAGCCCGATTCTAGGGTGCATCACCTGAGAACCACCCTCTTGCAATCCAGGACCCCTCGTGGGATGTCGGAGAGCCAGTGTTGGCCCAATCCCTGCAGGCCAAGCTGAGGGACCCCACCGTGCATGAATCCATGCACTGGGCCTCTAATATAATATAAGTCTTTCTCGGTCTGACTTATTTCACTTAGCATATTACCTCCAGATCTATCCAGGTTTTTGCAAATGGCAAGATTTCATTCTTTTTATACCTGAGTAATATTCCATTGTATATACATAAAGGGGTAGGCAAGAGTAGGTTTATAGTTAATACAATACATTATACAATCCTATATAATAAAAGGCTAATATGCAAATTGACTGAACGACGGAACAACAGTTGCTATGATGCACACTTACCACCAGGGGGCAGACGCTCAATGCAGGAGCTGCCCCTGGTGGCCAGTGCGCTCCCATGGGGGAGCACCACTCAGCCAGAAGCCCTGAGCCGGCCTCATGGCTGGTGAGTGCAGCGGCAGTAGCAGAAGCCTCTCCTGCTTCCATGGCAACACTAAGAATGCCCAACTGCCGGCTAAGGCCCACTCCTAAGCTGGCAGTCGGACATCCCCCGAGGGCTCCCAGACTGTGAGAGGGTGCTGGCTGGGCTGAGGGACTTTTCCTACCTCTGAGTGCATGATTTTCATGCACCAGGCCTCTAGTAATATAATAATTGATAAATAAATAATAACACAAGAATAAACTCCGTGCTTTGCATACTCACAACTGTAAATCTATTTTTGCCCACTCTGTATCTGTGTACCACACCTTCTTCATTCATCTATTGATGGACACTTAACTGGCTTTCATATCTTGGCTATTGTAAATAATGCTGCGGTGAACATTGGGCTGCATATATCTCTTTGAATTCATGTTTTTTACTTTGAATAAATATCCAGAAGTGGAATTGCTGGATCATATGGTAATTGAATTGTTAATTTTTTGAGGAGCCTCCATACTGTTTTCCATAGTGGCTGCACCAATTTACAATCCCACAAACATTGTACTCTTCCCCCAGCCATAACCTCAGCCTTAAAACTTCTTCCTTTCCCCATCGGGCTTGGGCAATTCTGACATTAAGATAGTTGGACAGAGTTGTCACCTAAAGCAGCCCCACCTCCACATCTTAAATTCCATAGTCTCAAGGCTCAGTTCTGATCACAGCCTCCATGTCCTTCACAGTCTGCCTCCCCCAGGCTCTGTAGGGTCTGGGCTGCATCTGCTTGTGTGCTGTTGAATGCCTGGCGCCTAGGGTAGAGAAGAGATGCCCATATGTTTTGAATCTAATTAAACTGAATCCTACTATACTTCCTTTTCTATCTCATTAAGTGATCTATTCTCTCAATCCTTTTTTCCTTAGTTATTCAGTGGACAGTTGTTTGCCAAATATTTACCCTATGCTACATAGTCCTTACTCTCAGAGACAGAGGATGGAGATGATTCTTTATACCTTAATGGGGGCCAGTGGTAGACAATATATAGGCAGTTATTGCAATAGTGTAGGGTGCTCTATATATTAAGTGGTGTTTTGTTTTGTTTTTTTCCATCCAGAATGTATTCTAATTGAACCATGTTTTTTTCTAAGGATATCTCACTCCCGCAACTCTCTTAAATTTTTTATACACTTGCCATGCAAACCACTAAACTTAGATTAATATGTGCTAATCTTATGGCTGGTACTCCCAAATTGCTGGTGTCCCATTTCAACCGTATTGTCGACTACTATTCTGAAAATGTAACTCTCTCAGATTTCCCACACCGCCCCACCCGGAGGTGCCCTTGCCATCTGTCTGACCAGTAACTGTTTTCCCATCTTACCTGCATGTTTCCCTTCTTACCTGCAACTGCACTCACCTTACTTCCTTCCCGCCTATTTTAGAGGTCAAGATTTCCCTCTGCCTGTCTCATCTGTCTTAGCTCATGGAGTATCTTCTCTTGCCCTCTGTGTTGTCGCCTTCTCCGCTGCATATAAGTATGCTCACATCTCTGATATAATAAAACAAAATCTGTTCATAACCTCTTGTTTCTCTCCAGCTACCATGGCATCTTTCCTTTTCTATAGCCCATTTTTTTAAAAGTGTCATATTCATTCTGTAAACCAATAGTTGTTGACACCAAGTCAATGCCAAAAGAAACCCCTGATTTGTGGTGTAGTGAAGAAGGAAACTTTATTTAGTGCAGTGGTTCTCAACCTTGGCTGCACATTAGAATCACCTGAGAATCGTTTTAAAATCCTGATTCCTGGGCCTCATCCTCCAGAAATTCTGTTTCTTTGTTACTAATGTTGTGGCCCCACCCCATAACAAAGAAACAGAATTTCCGGAGGATGAGGCCCAGAAATCAGGATTTTAAAAAGATTCCCAGGTGATTCTAATGTGCAGCCAAGGTTGAGAACCACTGATTTAGTGCAAAACAGCTCAATTGTGATACAGCACAGCTGTGAAAACAGCATAGCTGTAGAACAGCTCTGGGGCCAGGTGGCCCTGGGTCTAAGCCCCTCTCTGGCTAGACAGCTCTGCTCCATGCCAGCTTGCTTTGTGCTGTGCTGGTCTTCTCAGCTCTTCTCTGGTGAGACATCTTTTGGTGTTTCAGCTCAGCCAGGGAGATGCATATTTCAGTTGAAAGGGGAAGTGGCTTTATATGGACAGGAGCCCCCACCCTTGGTTCCTGATTTGTTCTTCCACATGCACATAAGGACTTTAAATCTGCACAGTTTGATTGGTCTAAAAAGCACTGTTCTGATTGATCAGAAGAGAGCCACTCTGATTGGCTGGAGCTGCATAGCTCCAATTGGGTGGGGAAAGCCTCAGTGCTATTGGTTGAAATATGGTCCAGGAACTCCTTTATAAGGGCTGGCTCAGATGGCAGAAACACTGTGCAGGCTTCTCCATGAAGTAAAGTTTGTGTGAGAGGCCCCAATGCAAAAAAAAATGGCTGTTAGGCTCTTTTCTGTTTTTCTTTCTTCCTTTCTTTCTTTCTTTTATTTTATTTTATTTATATTATTTTATTTATTTCATTTTATTTATTTATTTATTATTGTATTGTATTGTATTATTTTATTATTTATTTATTTATTTATTTATTTTATTTGAGCCCAGTTTACCACCAGGAGCCCTTCTTAGTGGGTATCTTTTTTTTTTTTTCAAAGGATTCACAATTCATAAACGACATCCCCTCATCTCACCAACACTAGATTAGGGGCCACAACCATGCCCCCAATTCCCTCTTGATGTCTCTTAGAACCTCCATGGTCCAATAGAAAAGTCAAGGTTCAATTCTTCTTTCTTAATCTCTGCATGGCATTTGCATTGGGTAGTATTAACACTCCCTCTTTTTTTTCTAGAAAAAAAAACTATGGCTTTTTCACTATGGGTTTTTTAAGAAATTACAGATGCTCCACATAACAAATGATACAGCACATAAATCTATTAAGAAAAAGTGAGCACCCTCCCTCTCCTGGCTTTCCATCTTCCCATGTAAGGGATCTTCTACAAGGTCTCCACCCACAAACACACACAGGAGAGGGGTTTCTCCTCTTTTCTCCCCTTCTAACTCCTCCCCTTCCCTTGTCATCTTCCTCTCATTTGATGTCAATTTCTTGTTCACATCCTCTGCTTGGTTTTCCTGTCAGTTGTTACCCAAAGTACACCCTCCCTCTCCTGATGGTCAGTCCACGTGAGGACTCTCCTCCCCTTCACCTGCTCTACCCTGGCAGAGGCCGTGTGACCTGTCTGATGGTGAAATGGAGAAACTTTAGTGGGTCCTGCTCAGCTCATCTTCTCGCTTTCCTGTGGGGAGGGGCTGCTCTATGGCTGCGCTGCTCTCACAGGGGACACATTGTCTACTTCTCATACTCAGTGTTAGGAGGACATTTTCTCTCACACTAGAATGTGTTTTCCATCCCAGCCTCTATTTAATACTGAACGTGGTTTTGGCTCCCATCTGCCTTACTCTCGGTCAAATATCTCAATTTGTTCAGAGTTCAGGTCACAAAGGAGTGAGGTGATATTTGTTTAAACATCTCAGCATTTATTGAGTTATTTCTCTCTCTCTCTCTCTCTCTCTCTCTCTCTCTCTCTCTCTTTCCCAGTTAGGCTAGCCCTTTGTATAATAGGTGTAAGTACTATCACTCTATCTAATGTACTTCACAGTATATTGTCTTATGACTTTGTTAATGCTTTTTCTCCCTTTATATGTGTCTAATTTTTATGTATTCAATTATGTTGATCTTTTCTTTTTGGCCAACTCAGAAGTTACACAGATATTCTTCTAAATTTTCTCTTAGTGTTTTAATGCTTATATTTTGATACTTAATACATCTAAGACTTATTTGTGCATATAATTTGAAGTGGGGGGTCCAGATGGATAGTCAATTATGTCAGCACTACTTCGTAAAAAAACAACAACAACCTTTCTCTATCAAATCTGTTTTTAATGTTCAACAAGAGCCTCAGATTTAAGGTCCCCCCTCTCAACTCATTAACTGTTCCCTTTTCCATATCCTTCAGCTGATCAGTAACCTCTACCTTAATCCTTGTCTCTCATATTTCCAGGCATTACCTGACTTCTTTCCATTTCTCAAATGACCATAACTTTTAAAACTTAAAGAAATATGTATTTATTATATAAAAACTAGCAAATACACATAAGCAAGAGAAAGAAATTTGAAACCTCTATTATCCCAACTCTCAGAAATAACCATATGGTATATATTATTTTAGATATTTTCCCTTTTTTCATAGTTTTTTTTTCCCATGCATCCTCCACCCCCTTCAAATTACCTTTTTTTCATAGTTTTTAAAGGAAGATGGCTATGTGCCTGTTGTCTTCCTTTGGCTCCTCCAAATCCACCCTCCACCACCTTGCCCTCTGCTCTCTGACCAGGAGCTGCCCTGTGGACCATGTCAGCAGGTTCCAGGGCTCCTCCAGGAAACCTCACTACACAGCAATCCTTCTGGGTTCCTGTAGCTGCCCTCTCCCTTCCCGCTTTGGGTCTAGGAGTGGTAACAGCTCCCCTGGTATATCACTGTGGTACCTCACTGTCCTAAGTGGTTCACCTGAACCCTACCCATAGCTATATAAGCTTTCCTTAGTTAAACTCCCCTCAGATCGTCCTAATTTCTCCTGTCTGGTTCCTGGTTGTTATGAGAGGGTAGTTAAAAATTAGTCTTGATGTAAAATATTTGAACAATTTTCAAAAAAATAAAAACATCTACCTTAACCTTTAATTTCTCAATTGTGGTTCTTGCCTCAGAGATAACTAGTGTTTTCAGTTTGGTAAATCTTTCCAGATCTTTATTTCTTACACTTACATATATGAGTGTATAGCTAAATACAGGTTTTCATGTATTTATTGGTGGGGTGTGTGTATATGTGTGTTTACATCCGTGGTATCACACTGTACATATTGTCTGCTTTTTAAAATTTGTCTTAAGGAATTTTCCACTTCAGAACAATACAAAACCTAACACTTTTTCTTAAATTGCTGCTTAGTACGTTGTAGTGTGGAGATACAACTTTATTTAAGCACTCCCCTATTGACTGGCATTTAGAGTATTTCCAATTTTTCACTATCATCAACAACGTAACTCTGAAAATGCTCATACTTCCCTTTTAATGTTCATGGGCAATCACTCCTCGAAGGCAGAGGCTGAGAAGTAAAACCCGGGCTGAAGGCGAAGTGCATTTTTGTTTTTTATTTTAGCAGGTACTCTCGAAGTTCCTCCCCAAGGTCCAGGCCTTTTTGTGTGTAGATTCACATGTATATGTGATGGGATGCCCTGGAAGACTAGACACTAAGGCAATATTTTTAAGAGAGGGGGCTTTTATTTTAAAAATTTCAAGAAATAGTCTGTCTCTGGAAATTGAAGCTCTAACTTTGGGCTCTCTGTTTCATTGTAAAGTGAGTGTGAATCTCAGGCCACCAACTCAGATGTGCAGACATGTCATCAGATTCACAACTGTTTCATTTCTGTATCAAGTCCCATCTGCTGGGCACCTGAAACGCAGTCAGTCAAATGAGGGCTCTCCATCTAGTCCCTGTGATGCTTGCTTAGCATGGGGTCCCCTCCCCGAGAGCGGGTTGCTGGTTTGTGGGGAATGCAGGGGGGCGCTGGTGGGAGTGGGCTGGGAGAGGTGCGGGTCTCCCGAGCTGTCCTTTACTCTTTTGGGCCCCTGCAGGGGTGCCCGCCCTCCCATCTGGCCCTTGTGGAACGGTGCCCAGCTCTGCCCCAAGGCCTCGCCAGGCCTGGCTGTTTCCCAGCTCTCTCTGACCTCTTGGGGGCAGAGAAACATTTGGCCGCGCTCCTTGCCAGCTGGGTGTGGGCAACTGCATCAGGCTTGTCCACCGGCTCCTCACAGCCTGCTTTGTGGCCGCGCTCCCACACCTCCTTGGGGCGCCCTGGAGCTTTGTCCTAAGCAAGGAGGAGCAGGAGCTCTCCTCTCAGTTCCCAGGCATAGCTGTGGTTTCTAGAAACCCTCACCTTCACCTGGTCCTGGTTAAGGGTGGGAAGTGGGGAGTGAGACCCATGTGTAGGGGGAACATACATCCCTCTGGTTCGCCTGGGACAGTCCTGGTGTGTGCCCGTGTTCCCAGCATAATTAGTGCTAGAACTCCCTTTCACTCTCAAGTGTCCAGCACATTAAGCTATATGGTCCTCCTCCCACACAGAATCCAAGACACCTGCTCCCTTTCCATCTCCTCCCCTCCAACCCAGAGAATCTGTATCTCAGTTCGGCTTGGGAAACCTGACCTTCACCGTCACATCATATTCTTTCAAATCTAGTGTTTATGGCCTGAAATTAATGCTGTGACTCTTTCAAGGCTGGCTTTTGATACTGAAAAGTCCATTTGTTTGAACCTCCTAAAAGCATTTCCTCTGCTTCTCGGATGTAATGACCCTTCCCTGGAATGTACAATGGAGGCCTCACACTCTACTTTGGGAAAGGGCCACAGGGTAAAAATAAATTACCAGTAATGAAAGTCACATTGTATAGGATTCTAAAACCTTACCTTACCACATCCCCCCTCCCTCTTGTTATCCCCCCGAACCTACAAAGAAAGTTGACTTCTTGTTAGAGGTGTTCTCTGCTACCACACTCCCCAGGACACACAAATGGGACCTAAACCGGGTTCTCTGGGGAGTCAGTTCCACTGCAGGGAACTGGCTGGGCTGCTGGACTAGGGCCATCTGGGTTGACTTTAACCACACAGGGGACAGAGGCCCATTCTGATCATTAGCACCCTGCAAAGGCCCAGGAGTTAGACTCAACCCTGGGGAGAGGGAGACTCTGAATGGAGTGGGACTACCCTGAAATAACTGGAGTGACGTTTTTCCAATCCAGTGGAATGGGCCCACAGAATAGAAACTAAGTAGACTTGTGAAAAAGTAAAGTCACATTTTTTGCATATTTGAGGTATGGCCCAAGCCTCACTGACCCTACTGCCTGTAGGGGTTCATGTGGAATTATTATTAATAATAATAATAATAATAATCCAGTCTGCCCTCCATATCTTCAAGTTCCATATCAGCAGATGCAACCAATCATAGATTGCAAATATGCAGCAAAAAATGTTACATTTTTTTTAGACAGGCCTAGGATGATTATGTCTGTACTAAACATGTACAGACTTTTTCCCTGTCATTTTTCCCTATAAAATACAATATAACAACTATTTACAGTGTATTAGGCATTGTAAGTAATCTAGAGATGATGTAAAGTATATTGGAGGATGTACTAGTATGTATATAATATGCAAATTACATTTTATATAAGACTAGAGGCCCGGTGCACAAAATTCATGCACGGGGGGGGGGGGGGTTCCTCAGCCTGGCCTGCACCCTCTCCAATCGGGGACCCCTCGGGGGATGTCTGAAAACCGGCAGTCGGACATTTCTCTCGAAATCCGGGATGACTGGCTCCTAACCACTGGTCTGCCTGTTTGCCTGATTGCCCCTAACCTCTCTGCCTGCCTGCCTGATCGCCCCCAACTGCCCTCCCCTGCTGGCCTGTTTGCCCCCAACTGCCCTCCCCTGCCGGCCTGGTTGCACCCAATTGCCCTCCCCTGCCAGCCTGATCACCCCTAACTGCCTCTGCCTTGGCCCCCCACCACCATGGCTTTATCTGGAAGGAAGTCGGACGTCTGGAAGATGGCTGGTTGACCCGGTCTAATGAGCATATTACCCTTTTATTAGTATAGATAGATTAAATAGAATAGGATTGTTTAAATGGGTGGGGGAGGGGGAGCCCTTTTCAGCAGGAAGAGATGCTCTTGGAAGACAAAAACACATAATCCCTGTATCTGGACTGACAGCCAGCCATATGCACACTGCCAAACCAGTCATTAAAATATTGAATCACTTTCTTACACCTTACAACCAACAGCTGTTGCCCTTAAAACCCCTCCTCAGCCCCCACCTTAGGTTCTGATTAGTCGGTTTCTATGCCAGTCTGCATCAAAAGCCCCGCCTCCTAGGCAGCCATTGGCTCCTCGCAATTCACCCAGATTTGGTTTTAATTGGTTGGTTTCTATGCCAGTCAGTGTCAAAAGCTCTGCCTCCTAGGCAGCCATTGCCTCCTTGCAATTCACACAGATGTGGTTCTGATTGGTCAGTTTCTATGCCAGTCCACATCTCCAGGCCTATCTCCGGGCCTGATCATAGAGGTGGGGCTGATCAGCAGCCGCCCCAGGCTGCTGGTGAGCAGGCTGAACTGCTGACCTCTGGGAGAGAGAGGGAGAGAGGAGAGAGAGAGAGGCTTGGCTGCTAGCAAGATCTGGAGAGAGAAACAGGGTCTGATCACCCTGCTTCTCTGATCACCCTGCTTCTCTCTCCGGGCCTCACCAGCAGCCACTGCCACTGCTGATCAGCCCTACCTCTCTCTCTCCCAGAGGTCAGCAGTTCAGCCTGCTTACCTGCTGCACACGCAGCCTGTTGTATGGTTGAGCCTTCGGTCATTATGGATCTTACGACCCTGGCTCTTTATATATATAGATACTTGAGTATCCACAGATTTTGGTATCTGAGGTGGGTTCTGGAACCAATCCCCCATGAATACCGAAGGACAACTGTAATATTTATTGACTGCTTTCTATGCGCCAGGCTCTGTTCTAAGGGCCTTACATGTTGTTATGCTATAGGTACTATAAGTTGACTCATTTTACAGAAGCAAATCGAATCACAGATTAAATAATTGTCCTAGGTCAAAGTACACATCTGCTCTATAGACTGATGATAAACCCTAGGATGGATTTAGAGTAGGTCACTCCAGGACATGAGAAAACTGGTGTGCAGAGATGAGACTGCATTTGAAAAAATGCAATGGTTTCTGAATCTACACAGGACAGCCAGCAAAAGGAGGGAATTTCGGAGTAAGAAAAGGAGAATTTAAAAGCTCTTCTGTGAATTCCTAAGTGACCTGAACTTTGTCCTAGAGACAGACAGGCTTTGTAGCTTGTAGCTCAGAGCTTCACATCCTAGACCCCAGCTCTGACCATCAGGTAGAGGATCCCAGGCTGCAGGCAGTGAATTCCTAAAGCCACTGCAGAAAAGCTATGCATGGGCAGAAGATTCTACTTTACAAGACTCACAAGGCAAGCAAACTGGGCAGAGGCCATCCTATATAATAAAAGGCTAATATGCAAATAGACCAAACAGCGGAACGACCAGTGGCTATGATGTGCACTGACCACCAGGGGTAGATGCTCAATGCAGGAGCTGTGCCTTGGTGGTCAGTGCACTTCCATAGGGGGAGCACTGCTCAGCCAGGCTCATGGCTGGCAAACGCAGTGGTGGTGGTGGAAGCCTCTCCCACCTACACGGCAGCACTAAGAATGTCTGGCTCCCTGCAGGCTTAAGCCATCAGTCAGACATACCCCGAGGGCTCCTGGACTGCGAGAGGGCACAGGCCAGGCTGAGGGCACCCTCAAGTGCACAAATTTCATGCTCTGGGCCTCTAGTGCATTATATATTTTTAAATTTCAAAACATGTTCTTATCTTTAACATCAAGATTTATTAAGTTCTTAACTTTTTTTTTATCAAAATGCTTCAATGTGCCTTCATTTTGAACCTAGTGTATATGAGAAAAAATTATTTCTTCTCCTGATTTCCTTTCATTTAAATTAAGTGTTCAGCTAAGCCAGAGGGTTCGATCCCCAGTTGGGGTATGTAGGGAAGGCAACCAATCGAACAATTTTTCTCTCTCTCTCTCTCCCTCCCTCCCTCCCCCCTTTCTCTCTCTAAGCATATTGTCGGATGAGAATTAAAAAGTAAATACTTTAAACAATAAAGAATTTATATTTGAAAAAAGTATGTAATTAAATTTGAATCCTTTACCAAAAAAAAAAGTAAATAGATGGATAGATAAAGTGTTCAGGGGAACTTACGTTCTAGTTAGCATGTCAAGTCCTATTACTAGAATAAGAACTGCGTTGGCATTCTCTACCATCCTCAGTACAGTTTCTGAGTACCTACCTTTCTCAAACTGGTCTTTAGGAAGTTGTGATATGAGTGGTTCCTGGTTGCAAAAAACTAATCACTATCACAAACTAACATTTTATAGAAGTAACTTGGAAATGTCAGGGATAAATCAAATGAGTGTTCAAGACCATACTTACCCCTTTCTAAGTTTCTTAGTTAGGAATCATTTTTTCTAAGGCTCTGTGTGAACTTGGATAAGGGTAGGGACAGCTCTTCTTACCAGCCTTGCAGGTTCTACTTGTTTTATTTGCTCTCATGTTCGCCCTCTGCTGGCTGTTCAGAAGAAGAACATGAATGATTAGAACTACTTTCTTTGACCCTGTGAGCTTTTTCTTGTTTGTTTTTATTTTGAAAACCAAAATTCCAATTGAACTCTCTAATTATAAAAATGTTAAAAGAAGCCATGTGAGTTTTAATTAGATTAATTTGAATTACTGTGATTGGAGATAAGGTGTGGGGGTAGAGAAAAACCATCTTGACCTTTTTTTAATATATGTTTTACTACTTAGTACTTCAAGTCTGAATTTTCTCAAGTTTATAATAAATTTATGAACTCAGGTTACATCATAAGTTTAAGGAATAGACCGTACATGAATATATATGTCCTGAAACCCTGCCAATCTTGGAACCCAGGGCTGAAATCATCTTTCCACTCTTCCTAAAAATCCATGGAAAAAATATCCTTGAATGAGGATTAACAAACAAAAAAACAATATAGCATTCTACAGAAGATGGCAGAGATTAGTGCCTTGTTAAGGATCTTAAGCATATAGCTGTGCTGGCTCCTATCACATCTGTAGTTACTGTACTAGGCTGGCCCCTGCAGCACCTGATGGATCTTGGAGAATGACTGAAGACTGTGACAAGCTCAGCCAAATAGCCCCCATTGCAGCTGCCAGGCTGGGCATGGTATCTTTGCTAGAAAAGATTAATATGGCCTCAGTTCATGTTATGCAGCCAGTGATTTAGCAAATGCCTTCTTTTCTATCCAATTCATAACAGAGGATCTGAAACAGTTTGCAATTACATGGAGTAGACAATACAGTATACATTTACAGTTTTTCCCCTAGAGCAATTTAAATCACCCACTGATTGTCATAATATAATCAGAAGGGATTTGGATCACCCAGATATGTTGTAGAACATGAAACTGACCTATTACATTGATAATATCTTCTGACTGGACAGGATGAACAAGGGGTGCTAGCAGCAGGAGGCCTTGGTAAGACACATGTGTTCCATAGGGTAGGAGATAATCTTCATGAAGATTCCATGGACCTGTCACTTTGGGGTGTCCAGGGATTGGGGTGAACTAGGACATCCATTTCAGATTAAAAGACAAGTTGCTGTATCTTGCATCTCTTATCACAAAGAAGAAAGCACTTACCACTGCATGTAGAAAGAAAAGTAGCCCAAGGTGAGGGTTTATATGAGCTCATGGCTGTAGTGAATAGCCTGATTGACTGGTAAAGAGCCTGAAAGAAAACCACTGAAAGATTGAGGCAGGGTGGTCTGGAGTAGAGGCATGTCAAAGAACATTCGAGGTGGGCATGGTGATTTTTGTTGCCGGAAGCCATTCCATCCTTGCTGCTTGACACAGTCGCTGCAGGGAAGAAACATCTGCACAGCATATGTTCCAAGGGACCTGGCATATATGGCATACTGTTCTTAATATGTTTGCTCTCCTTCTTAGCACTATGTGTTCTAATCAGGGCCACCTCCCCGAGAAAGGTTGTTTCCCCAGGTGGGAATGTTTCCCTGGAGTTAGGGATTAACAGGACTAGGGAAGGGAATAAATCAGTAAAACCCCCTAGTTTTACAGAAATACCGTGTACTACTTATGAGGAACTTAGACTAAGACTGTTAGCAATAAATTTAGGACTTGCTAGGCCCACATCCCCAGGGATCTACCCACCAGAGAAAGTACCAAAGCCTATACCCCTAAAAACCCGCCGATGCAGGGCAGTCCCAAGGAAGACCACCAGCAAGGCTAAAAGGACAAATATCAAACAGCGGGTAGTAACAGGTAGCTCTACTACTTACAGTCAACGTAAAACTTATAAATACATTTCCCGCATACAATGTATTAAAGAAATACCGCTGCAAACAATGCAGGCAGGCTCCTTATCTAAAAATCTTATGCGAGCCATGCGAATAGAAAGACTTAAACTAAGTGCCAGGCAGGTAGTTAATCACCATAACTACGAACAATCACGCTTAAGCTACATAACCTTTACTTAGGCCAGAGAATAGGAAAATCTCCTTCAGTTATTTCCTTATAGCTTAACAGTAGAGCAGTAGAATAGTGACATTGGAATAGAAATAACAAACTATCCCTTATACTGGAACACAGAGACTAACCTTTAGAATAGAATGTAGAAATATAGACAATAGATAAGATTAAAATCAACAGAGCTAGATAGAGATAAGATTTTTAGCAAAGGTCAGATAAGAAAACAAGGAACTGTAAAAGGTCAAAGGAGGACCCAAAACATACCATGATGTAACTATAGAGGCATGCTTATTGAATCAAGTAGTATAAATACAGCTGTAACAGGACCAAAAAAAAGAACCTGACTATGCTGATCATCTGAACGCTGTCTCCATGTCCTTCATTCTTCGCCAACACCGTCCACACCTTTGGGAACCCCTGGACCACTGGGGCTAGACCCCGGCATTTTGTATGTGTCCTTGTAGCTTCTCCCATCAAGTGGTGGGTCTGTCTCCCCATTTCTTACATTTGAATTAGGCTCTGTGACTTTGACCCATAGGACAACAGCTAAAGGATTCAAGAATGAGCTTTAAAAGTGCCTGCGCAATGGGGCTTGCCCTCTCTTATTTCTAGAAACACTTCTGCCACCATGGAAAAAGCCTGACTACCTAGCTTTTTGGAAGATGGGAGCAC
Source organism: Myotis yumanensis (assembly GCF_028538775.1). NCBI lineage: Eukaryota > Metazoa > Chordata > Mammalia > Chiroptera > Vespertilionidae > Myotis > Myotis yumanensis. The sequence goes on from NW_027223752.1 coordinate 100,865,996, forward strand.
AGAAAGCTTCTGCCATCCCAGCCTTCCCAGCGACAGTCCAAATGCAGGAGTGAGCCCTGCTGACATGGCAGGAAGCAGAGGCAAGCCATCCTCGGTGAGGCTTAGTCAAATCACCAACCCATAGGATCAAGGGCAGATAAACGCTTGTACAAAATCACTAATACACTGTAGGTCCATCAATGCTGTTGCAAATGGTAAGATTTTAATTATTTTTTTATGGCCTGAGAGGAGGAAGTCACCAAGAGAATATTACTTAAGAAATAAATGTATAGAAAACACATAAACTTAATATTTTCTAAATATTATTTCTATTACTGGAGTTGACAAGAAACCAGGGAAACAGTTATGCATTGCTGGTGGTAGAATAGATTATACAGACATCTTGGAAGGCAAATTGGCAATATCAACAAAAAAATTAACATGAATCTACCGTTAATCTGAGCAATTCCATTACTTTGTATCAGTTCTAAATGTGGAGAAACACACATACAAAGAAACATGCACAAGCTGCTAACTACAACATTTTAATAGCCAAAAAAAATGAAAACAGAGTAATAGTAATGTAAATGATGGTGGTATGTCTATATTCTGGAACATTATGTAATAGTTAAAAAGAATGAGGTGAATCTGTTTGGATAGAAAAGGTGTCCAAGGTATATTCTTAGGTGAATATATCAGTTAAGAAAAATGGAGAGGTGGGAATGTCTCGGGAGAGGTCGATAGAGGGAAAAGGAGACATATGTGATACTTTAAACAATTTTTTAAAAAAAGAAAAAAATGCAAACTTCTACCACAGGTAAACACCAAAATCTCAGTGGCTTCTCAATGGAAGGTTAATTTTTTTCCTCATATAAAACACAGCGAGCAGCCAAGCAGAGGTTGGATCTGCTCCACACAGTCATGCAGGACCTCAGGACAGAGACTCATCTTTCACCCACAGTGTTTGAGGTCACCCCAGGCATTTGTATCCATCCAGCAGATGGAAGAAAACTGAGGAATTCTCTGAGGGACTTTTTTGGGCCAGTCCTAGAAGTGACACTCATTTCTGCCCATATTTCATTGGCCAAAATTCCATCACATGGCTACATCTAACCAGCAAGATTGCTGGGAAATGTAGTCTAGCTATGAAGAAGGAGAAAAATAAATTTTGACTCTCAAGCTACAGCAGGAAGGTTGCGGGGGGGGGGGGCGGGGGGGGGGGTAAGAGATCAACCGAAGGACTTGTATGCATGCATATAAGCATAACCAATGGACACAAGACACTGGGGGGTAGGGGAGGCTGGGGGAAGATCAAGGGGGGAAAAAAGGAGACAAATGTACTACTCGTAATATTTTAAGCAATAAAAAAAAAGTTTAATAAAAAATAAATCAATCAATAACAAAAAATTTGGCACAGTCTGTGCCACAAACACTGTTAAAATTCATTTCCACCTGTTTATCTCAGTTTTCCATGGATTATCATCAAAATCTGTGATTCTTTCAGAGTGTTTTCTGTCTTCTCTGTGAGGGATGTACTTGCCCTCCAAAGTTTGCTGGGATCTGATTCTGGTTATGGGTCTAGAGGTCAAAACAATCTCAGCTGAGGAAACTGCCGGGTCTTCAAGCAAAAGGAAAAGTTCTCTTCAGACTCAGGAAAGGGGCTGCTTTCCTCAAGGCGGGTCCACCCTATTCAGATTCTGTGCAGTCACTGGGGCCACCACACTCTCTCCACATCAGTTCTCCAACTTTAGCCTACAGAAGACCCAGAGAAGCCGTGATTAAACATGGATTGTAATTTTGCAGTCCCTAGACTCAAACACTGGGCCTGGTTTCCACATTCACTGGCCTGGCAGCTACAAGAGACAGGAGGCCCCTTTAGGGCAGTCACGGAGGCTCTTTGGACCTCTGACCAGGGTGTTAGTGGACAATCCCACCTGCTGAGCTGCCCATTTCCTTTGCTTCCTCTGCAGGGCAGTGAAAGCAGCCAGCCCACTCGCGATGCTCTCAGTATGCGTTTCTATCATCCTAAAGTTCTTGTCATTCCAAGACATCAGTGTTCCATTTTTTTTTTTCAGCTTCAAATCTAACCAGATCAAATAATTTATCTTAAAACCCTTTCTGGATAAAAGACCCTAGCAGTCAGGGTTCAGTCAGGAAACAGAAATCATTCATGTTACTTAAACTGAAAACATTTCATTCACGAATTTGGGGCTCACACAACTGTTGAAAGGACTCACAAAGCCAGTGAGGAAAGACAATAACAGCACTTGGGAAATCAGGAAGTTTGGGAACCACAGGGAAATGCCAGTGATGACCTCGGCTACCTGCAGCCCCACGGAGGGCTGCCCAGAAATCCCGGCAGTCTAACAACCACAGTTACCATCTGTGGAAGCCACTAATCTGCCTGTTTCTAAAGCAATAATGGCCTCTGCTTCTCTCCCACCTTCCAAATCTCAAGCAAGGGCTGAGCACTCCTGGGAGCTGAACTGGAAACAAGCTGGCCAGGGAGCCTGGGAAGTGCACTTTCCAGATTCCCCGCCCCCGCAGTGCAGGGAAGAGCAGAGAAACAGGCAGAGATGGTGTTGAGAGAACAACAGTCAACCTATTGGGGGGGGGGGCGTGGGGGATGGTTGTAGAATAGTATACATAGAATAATGCCAGTTATGGGAGAAGAAAAACTTCGCAAAATAAATCTTTATCACATAGCTGAATAAATACACAGACAGAGGAGAGGTCTAGAGGGAAGCACCAAGCTGATTACTAGTGGATACTTTGTTGCTGATTGGTATGAGGGTAATAATAGGCAGACTTGAGTTTTACTCAATTTTTGGAAATTTTTTTTTGCAGTGAGAATATGTGTTCAGATAAATGAAATCAATTAGGTGGTAAAAGGATAGAGGAGTATAAAGTAAACACTTGAGAGGGGTTGGATTAAGGAAGCTTTAAATTTGTTTGGAGGATGCAAAGCCCTGTGTATATGCAAAGACTAAGGGAAAGAGCCAAAGGTTCTGCAAAGGTGGACATACAGAGAGGGAATGACTGGTGGAGCAAGATCGTGGTGGAGTCTGCAGAGTATGGGCTCTAGTTCAAGGTGAACATAGCAAAGGGGACTGAGAATAGACGATGGACCAGCAAAAACAGGTGCTGTTGCAGGTAACTTGGGAGCAAAAAGGGAAGAAAGCTGAGAGAAATTGGGCTCAATGGGCAATAATTTCTCAGCAGAGCGTAAGGCAAGGCCTCCAAATGAGAGTGAATGGGGCAGTGAGCAGCTATGGCCACTGTGACGATTCGGAGTGGTAGTGTGACCTGGCCAGAACCTGCTGAGCGGGCGGAAGTGTGCTGCGGGGTGTGCCCAGCCAAGTAACTGGGTGGAGTGCTTCAGAGCTGAGAGTTTCAGGCATGGAGCTTCTGAAGACGAGTAACCTCTCCCATGGCACATTATGGAGAGCAGGATTTCTCAACCTCAGTATTATTCACATTTGGGGTCAGATAATTCTTTGATGTACGGGGCTGCCTTGTGCATTGTAGGATGTCTTGCAGCATCCCTGGCCTCTACCCACTAGATGCCTGTAAGCAACCCACACACACAAACTAGTTATGACAACCAAAACAATCTCCAGACATTTCCAAGAATCTCCTGAGGGAAGGAGCAAAATCTCCTCTGGTTAAGAACCACCGGTTTAAAACTAGGGTTAGTGCCCACGTGCCAGAGCTCCTGCTCAGCAATGTGCAGGCTGGGAATGGTCTGCCCCATCTGCCTTTGTGGAGGGTGAGGGAGCCTTTGGAATTTGGGCAACTGTATTCACAGGGAAGCCCCGCCCTGACTCGCAGTGCTGTTTGTACTGCAGGCACCGACAAGTTTGTACTACAGGTGTTCCCCTAAAGCCAAGAGTTGCCCAGTTAGCCAATTCTCTTAAGTGACTTCTCACTCACCACCTTAAGAAGAGGAAAAGAAAATTTAGTTGATGATATGTGCAATATCACAATTTTCAGCACATCACATCACAAAATATTCCCCTCTCTCTTCAGGAATCTCCCTGTTCCCTGTCTCCTCATTTGAGAATGTATTGACACCCACTGCTTTCCAGGCATTGTACCGGGAACTGGATACTCAAATATAAAATAAAGCATGTGTACTTCCTGTCACTGAGGACCTTGGAACTTACATCAAAAAAAGAATGTGATAAATATTAACAGAGCCACATAGCCAGTATCTCAAAAATACCGCAGAGGGGGCTGTCTGGAGGGAGCTGCGGTCAGGAAGGCTCTCAGGGGTGGTGATATTTTGGTTAACTCCTGAAGGATGCTTAGGTGTTCAGACAGCCAGCACTGGAAGAGCATTTTGCGGAGGAGAATGGATTATGCAAACCAGTGAGTCATGACCACATGTGTTTGCAAGCTTTTGAAAAGGTAGATGCAACTGAAGTGCAATGAATAGAGAGACAAAAATCAAGCAGAGACCAAATTATGAAGGCTCTGGCCAACTGTATTAAGAAATTTGAGCTCCTCTTGTAAGTAAAAGCTGTTTTAGGCCTGGGAACTCTCCAATTACTGGGTCCTGCTCTGATCTTGACCACTCTGGGTGGTTCACCCTTTCCTCCTTCCTTTTAGTCCAGCGGTTCTCAACCTGTGGGTCGCGACCCCTTTGGCGGTCGAACGACCCTTTCACAGGGGTCGCCTAAGACCATCCTGCATATCAGATATTTACATTACGATTCATAACAGCAGCAACATTACAGTTATGAAGTAGCAACGAAAATAATTTTATGGTTGGGTCACAATATGAGGAACTGTATTTAAAGGGCCAGAAGGTTGAGAACCACTGTTTTAGTCTAAGATCTAACCCATTGGCTTCAAGTAAGTATAACCCAGCCATCCACTTAACTTCCTCAGAGAAATTTCTTCATAATCTTGTTTTTCTTTCTGTTTTTTACTGCTGCAAAGCAGACTTTGTGTAATTTCCACCAATCCACTTCCTAGGGTTTTTGCAAACTGTTATCTTCTATTTTCTGCTTTTTTCCCCCCTCAAAATATGTTTTCATTGATTTTAGAGAGAGAGGAAAGGAGAGGGAAAGAGAGAGAGAAACATCGATGAGAGAGAAACATTGGCTGGCTGCCTCCTGCACACCCCGTACTGGGGATTGAGCCTGTAACCCGGGCATGTTGGGTGATGTTATGGGCACGGAGCAGGCTCCACGCTCAATGTGTCACCAATGTTGGAATGTTGGAGAGGGCAGGGGTCGGAGGCAGGAGGGACACCATTGTGCTTTACAGCTTTTGGTGACTCATCTTCTTCTGGCCCTGGTTTTCTTTGTAAGTTTTTGTGTTTTCTTTTCCTTAACAAATATGTAATGCATTTAATTTCAAAACGAAGTTATTTAATACTTTGTTTTAAATTTTGAAAAAAAAAAGTTGAAACATTTACTAGATAACAACCTTGAAGTCTCAGTGACTAAACACAAGATTTATTTCCCTCTCATATTGGGAGTGCACTGCAAGTGAGGGGTGGGTCCCCACGCTGCAGTCAGGGAGCCAGGCTTTCTAGCATTGGCTCAGTTGTGGGCAGTGGGAATGGCACCAAGTGTTGTACTGGTGGGGTCAGACCGGACCTGGGTTCAGCAACCTCGGTACTTGAGTTCTGGCTACAAGAATTCAGAACCAAGACCCTAACTATAAGAGACCATTTATTTATAAAATCACAAGGGTAGAAGAAGTCATTCATAGAAGTGGTCTTAAGAAATAAGTTATAGAGGCAAAGGAAGGGCCCTAGGAGCTTGGAAATGAGGAACCTAATGGCAAGGCACCTGGGGGGAGGGAAAGGAGAAAGAGAAAGGTGCAGGGGGACTCCTGGAAGGAAGAGAGCACCAGGTCCTCCATCTTGAGAGTTTTATGGGTGGAGATTTTAGGGGAGGTCTCAGGGGAAGATCTCAATACAGTGGGGTCTTGACTTACGAGTTTAATTCATTCCAAGACCGAGCTCGTTAACTCAAATTACTCTATCAACTCAATGCAAAAAATCGGCCGAGAGACAGCTGGTATCCCAAAAAGCTCATTAGTCGGGACACTCGTAAGTCAAGGCCCCATTGTACAGTGGTTCTCAACCTTGGCTGTACATTAGTATCACCTGGGAATCTTTTTAAAATCCTGATTTGTGGGCCTCATCCTCCGGAAATTCTGTTTCTTTGTTATGGGGTGAGGCCACAACATTAGTAACAAAGAAACAGAATTTCCGGAGGATGAGGCCCAGAAATCAGGATTTTAAAAAGATTCCCAGGTGATTCTAATGTGCAGCCAAGGTTGAGAACCATTCCAATAGAATATTCAGCAGCTTTCCAGCTGTGTCCTTTCAGGTCCTAGGTCTCCACTGATTGATTGGCGCCAGTGCATGGGATCATTATTCAATGCAGCTGGTCCTGAGGTCAGCCTGTTTGCTTGTCTGATTTTGCTGCTTTCCTGGGCTGGAGCTGAAATATAACTGAGGCCTAGATCTCTGGGAGGAAAGGTCAGGGGTCCCAAACCACAAGACCAGCCCTATGTGAGGGGAGGAAAGGTCACCCTGGGGGCAAGGCCCCACCCTGTAACTGTTCGTTGTTAGGCACCCAGGGCTTTCAACCTGGTGACCTTCTGTACCTGTCCCATTGTCCTTGCTCTGCTCATGTCTAACTGCCTACCACAGTTCCACCTCGGGATTACTGCATTCTGTCCAGATGACAAGGAAAAAGAGCCACTGTGGGAGTGGGGGGGGGGTTCAGGGGTCAGGCCTGGAAGTGATACTCATCACTTCTGCTCCCACCCCATTGGCTAGAACCAGTCACAGGGCCCCACCTTTTAGTTACTCTCATGTTTTGAGGGTAGATCTTTAACTTCACCTTGTCCTGGATAAAATATCCCACAAGAAAATCTACTCCTGTTGCTCTAATCAACTTTATAATAAACTAGAGGCCCGGTATACGAGATTCATGCACTCGGGGGGAGGGTGGGGGTCCCTCAGCCTGGCCTGCACCCTCTCGAAGTCTGGGAGCCCTCAGGGGAGGTCCAGGAGCCCTAGGGGGTGAGGGGGGGGGGGCTAAGCCAGCAGCCAGACATCCTTAGAGCTGCTGTGGAGGGGGGAGAGGCTACCGCCACCACTGCTGGGCTCACCAGCCCTGAGCTGGGCTTCTGGGAGTGCACTGACCACCAGGGGGCAGCCCCTGTGTTGAGCGTCTGCTCCCTGGTGGTCAGTGTGCATCAAAGCAACTGGTTGTTCCTCGGTTCAGTTGATTTGCATATTAGACTTTTATTATATAGGATAATTTAGTGTCTTACAGATCTAGTTATCCAAAAAGAGTCAGATGATGCTGGAATTCCTATCTCTAGAAAGGAATTGGTTACTTCCCTCTCTTGCTCATAGGTTACCTTCAGATCTGACATATTCATACTATTTGACATATTCACACTATATGTCCTTCCTTAGACATACTTTCTCCTCTTGTACTTATCATATTTAATGGGGCCACTGTCTACCAAGGCAAAAAGCTTGGGATCATCCCAGATTCCTCTCTCCCTCACCTCACCGTCCAATTAGTGACTATTCCTATTGATTTTACCCAGAAAACTTTCTTTTTCAGTAAATCTTTTCATCCTAATGCCTATCCTGGTTCAGACCCTCATTGTCTCTCACTTCTATCTACCTGCATGAATCTGTCCTCCAGCATGATCTCTCTACATTGCTAATCTGACCACACCATTGCCCTAAAAACCTTTGAAGACTCCTTAGAACCTACAAGATCAAATCCAAATGATTCAGCACGGCACATGTCATCCTCTGCAAACTGGCTGCTCCCTCCTGCTTAAGCACTCCCTGCCTCACATTTGATGCTCCAATGATTAAACTATGAGTGCTCCCCACACACTCTGTGGTGAGTCATGTCACTGTGCCAAGTTCTGGTGTAACTTCCATCAGAAATACCCTTTCCCAGCTTCCTTATGTTACCTCCTGTGTAGGCCAAATGGTGGCCCTTAAAGATACTGGGTCCCAATCTCTGGAACCTGTGAAAGTTATCATATGTGGCAGAAGAGACTCTGCAGGTGTGATTAAGGGTTTTGAGATGGGGAGATTATTCTGGATTATCTGGGTGGACACTAAATGTAATCACAAGTGTCCTTATAAGAGAGAAGTAGAAGATTTCACTACACAGAAAAGGAGAAGGTGATGTGAAGATGGAGCAGAGAGAGATTTGAAGATGCTAAGACGCTGTCCTGAGAGATAGAAAAAGGGGCCATGAGCCAAGGAATGCAAGGAGTGCAGCTCTCAAAGCTGGCAAAGACAAGAATGGATTCTCAACACCTTGGCTTTGGCCCAGTAAAAGCCATTTCGGACTTCTGACCTCCAGAACTGTAAGAGAATAAATGCGTATCTCTTTAAACTACCAAGTTTGTGGTTAATTGTTACAGCAGTCCAAAACAACTGACACACCTCACTCACTCACCATCCCCCAGGGATTGCGTGCCATTTCTCTGTGCACCCATCGCATCTACTGTGCTTCCACTGCATGGTGCTAATAGTACATTTCTAATTTCCCCACTAGGTCATATGCCCTGGAAGGCAGGGACCATGTTTGGTTTCTATTTTTGTTCCTGGCACCTAACCCAGTGCCTGGGACATAGAGGTACCTCATACATTTTATTGAGTTGAATTTCCCCACAGGGTGAAAAGCAGAGCAATGGAAATATTGGGGGGCAGAGGGAACCTACTCTCAGTTCATGAGATAACTCTTCCTATGACCACAATTTCCATTGTTCTATGATGGGAGAACCCAACAAAGTAGAACAGGTTGTGCAGAAAACACTTGGGTTATAATTGACCAGGGTATCCAATCTTTCCAACAAAGGAGAAACTCCCAGAGTAAGATAATTATTTAAAAGTATTCTAAAACAAAAACAAATGCATTCTTCTAGAACAAGAATGTGATATTCTTGGGACAGTACTGGAATATCACTGATAAAGTCCATGTCAACTGTGATTTTTCAAAAATTACATAGGCACAGGCTGAAATTTTTGTGCAAATAGTAGTAAGGACTCTGATACCAGGAAATAACACCCCACACAGATTCACTAAGGAATACGCAGACAAGCATCGGCAGGAATTAGAAAAAGTAGGCAAAGGATTTTTGTCTGGAGGAAAAACTATTCTTTTAGCCATACTAAGGGTTTCTGGTGGTCCCTAGGAGGGGGAACTGGAAATGTATGTCATCATCCCACTGCCTACTAGATATAGTTTGTTTCTTGTATAGTAAAAATCACATTAATTGTTAAATACTTTAATGTAAGAATCAGTTATGGCCAACTATCTTCTGTTGCCTTTATAAATGCTAGAGTTAATGAACATCTGAGATACTATTGAAACCCACCTGGCCTTGATGATCCTATCCACTGGTTTCGATTAGGAATCTGGTGACCACAGTGAGTAAAGTCAAGTAAACAAAACTCCCTTTCCAGAAGGCTGCTTGAACCAGGCACATCTCTGCCTGGTGGGCCACATCATGCCAGTGTAGGGCACAGAGGAGCTAGGTAGTTCTCACGTGTGATACGACCCAAATTGTAATTCACTCTGTTAAAGGACATGTGGAAATGGTGGGGAAATTCTGACCCTCATAAAATTACCAGGACTGAGAAAACTCTAGTCTCACAAAAATTAAAAAGCAACACTAAGAAGCTAAGCTCTGATCACCATGCCACAGCAACAAACAGCACAGCAAATTTGGTATCCATAAGAATGGGTGTTGACTCATCCTCTTCCCCGGGGGCCTGTCTCTTAACATGGCAAGCCTCTCTTGCCATCCACCACTTCTCTAGGTTGCCCTCTCCAAGAAGTTTACTCCCACTAATTGGGTTAGGGCTGTAAAAATCTATTGTAGAAACAGTACTGACAATGATGCCCATTGCTACACAGATTAAAAACAACAACAAAGTTATTCAAATAGCTGTGGAAAACCAGGAAGAGAATTATGCTAATCATTTCAATAAGAGCCCATGTTTCCAAATAGAAAGCCTTTACATCAGACTTGGTGAGCTCCCTGAGGTGGCTAACATGCTGTGACACTCAACAGGTCTTAAATTAACATATCAAGACATTGGAGGGAAAATGCATTTTTAGACCTAAAAGAACACAGCTGTGTTGGGGTCTGTTGACTGTCTCAACTGATTTTGAAAGTGTTTTGTTTTGGTAACACATTGGCAAGGTCTCTTCTCCTTCATTTTTATACCCATGTGTACTTAAGAAAGAATTTAATCCATATGTTCCTCATTCCATTATACTCGATTCATCCCAGTATTGCTTTGTAAAAGCAATGTGAATGCCAAGAATCTTGTAAGTTTCCTAACAAACTCTGAAGCTATTGTTTTTTTCCAAGAACTAAGAAACTTACTTTTGTTCATACAAAATTCTGAGTGTTTTTTTAAGGAAACACATGGACTTTAACTCATTGTTGTCTTAGTATTTAGTTGCAACTTGTATGATGAGTGGCAAAATGATAACATAAGTAAAACAGCACTAAATGTTGGTTATTTGGTATTCCTTTTACATAACTGTCCAAAAAGACATTGACCCTGAAATTAGACCATTGCAAGAATTATCAGTTAAACTCTTGAAAGCTCTCTTCTTGATCCAATTCAGTTAGGTCATGCTGCTCTCATAGCAGACAATTTCTGGAACGTCTGCTCCATTCCCAAATTAAATGCCCCCTACTTGCCTACTCCCTCACAATTCACAAGGAGAGCTTCTGGCATGATGGTGGATTATTGGATGTGTTGGGCACTTGGCTCTAATGGGACCTGCCAGAATCTCTCCTATTGGCAATTTAAATTGGGAGGATGAGATAGAGATAGAAATAGAGGTAGAGATAGAGGTAGATAGAGATGGAGATGGAGATAGAAATAGGGAGAGAGAGAGAGGAAGGAAGAGAAAGGAGGAGAGAAGCAGGAAGAGGATAAAAGGGAGAATAGAAATTGGTTTAGACTGTTTGTGTGACTTGTATCTGTACCATAGAAACTCAAGAGCTGAGAGTGGGCATTTTCTGCCATAGGGTCTCTGGCACAGAGTAAGTCAAGAAGCCAGCACACAAAGACAGAATGAACTAGAAAATCAATGTATATATTTAATGCATCATTTTTCTCTATAATTTGTTATTCTCAAATTTTCAGATCTGAGAAATTCAGTATGCTTTTTTAATTCTCTAATTGATGAAATCAACAGAGAGATACTACTTTTCTCTTATGGGAGTGGGTTTAGTAAAGATGGTCCACATTAATTATTTTCAATGTATAGAATAGAATATGTATAAGAAAATGTTGAGAATATATTTAAGTGTTAGTTTATTTTAATTACAGGTACAAAATATATTGCACAAATTATAACCTGGGCAATTGAAAGAATGACACTAATTTATTCACAGGACAAAAAGTTATATTTTGAAAATGTCTATTGCTAGAAATATCATAGGGAACAAGAAGATGGAGTGCTAGAGAAAAGAAACCTGGCAAGCTGAACTAATGCAATTTAATATTTCTCACTAATTCATCATCATTGTTGTCATCAACCCCATGATCATATTACATTTGTTAAACTATCTCTTAAGCAAGTCAATGTGTACTTTTAGCAATATGATATGCTAATAATATGACATATGAAGTGGAATACTCACACCGAAATATAAATATGGTTAAATAAGGATACTATGAATGAAACATATCAGATATATTTTGTCTCAGGCCTTTTCCCCTGAAGAATGCAAGTAACTTCACTAATAGAAATGGAAGCCCTGGCAGATGAAGATGGAAGTTAGAAAGCCAGACTTTAAGAAAGATCAAATGAGCCCTGGCCAGTGTGGCTCAGTTGGTTGGAACGTGGGCTGGGCTGGGCATATACCTGGTCAGGGAGTGTTTTGTAGGCAACTGGTTGGTGCTTCTCTCTCTCTCCTTTCCTCTCTCTAAACATATCCTCAGGTGAGGATTTTAAAAATAAAAATAAAAAAATAAAATAAAACAATAAGCATTGTTTAAAAAAAACAACACACATTAAAAAAAAAAGTTCAAATGACCAGTCCTTGATAAATAACACTCCAGGGCACTAAAAGAATTTACTGGTCTTTTGATACAGTAATTTTTTTTTTTTTTTAGGAGGAGAAAGATTTCAGAAATTTAGTGAGCTTATCCTTAAGTCCTGGAAAAATCATATTCCCGTTTATTAAAGAGTCCATTTGTGAAATTAAGAAAAGGAAGGAGGGAGAGATCAACCAAAGGACTTGTATGCATGCATATAAGCCTAACCAATGGACACAGACAACAGGGGGGTGAGGGCATGAGTGGGAGTGTGGGGGCAATGAACGGGATAAGGACATATATGAAATAACTTAATCAATAAAGAAATTTAAAACAGAAAAGAAAAGAAAAGAAAGGAGTTTGGTGCAGTTACTGTGGAAAATGGAATGGAAATTCCTCAAAAATTAAAATTGAACTACCATATGATCCAGCAATTCCACTTGGAATATTTATCCAAAGGAAATAAAAACACTAACTCAAAAAGATATATGCACCCCCATGTTTATTGCAGCATTATTTACAATAGCCAAGACATGGAAACAACCTAAGTGTCCATCATGGATGAGTGAAGAAAATATATATATATATAATTGAATATTATCCAGTCACTAAAAAGAATGAAATCTTTCCATTTGCAACAACATGGATGGAACTTGAGGACATTATGTTAAATGAAATAAGTCAGACAGAGAAAGACAAATATTATATGATTTCACTTAACTGTGGAATCTAAAAAACAAAAACAACAAAAACCCTGAACGTATAAATATTAAGAACAGATTGATGGTTGCCAGAGGTAGGGGTAGGGGGTGGGCAAAATGGGTGAAGGGAGTCAAAAGGTACAAACTTCCAGTTATAAAATAAATCCTGGGAATGTAATGTATGGCATGATGACTATAGTTAATACTGTATTATATATTTGACAGTTGCCAAGAGAGATCTTAAAAGTTCTCATCACTCCAAGGGTTAGAAAAAAAAGTTCTCATCACAATGGCCCTGGCCAGGAAGCTCAGTTGGTTAGAGCATCATCCTGATATACCAAGGATCTGGGTTCAGTCCCCAGTCAGGGCACAAACAAGAATCAACCAATGAATGCATAAAGAAGTGGAACAACAAAAATCAATGTTTCTATTTCTCTCCCTCTCTCTTTCACTCTAAAACCAATTTTAAAAAATTCTCATCACAACAAAAAAATTATAACTATGTGTGGCAATGGATGTTGTGGTGATCATTTTGATACACACACACACACACACACACACACACACACACTAGTGACCCATCAGGCAAAATTGTGTGAGACCTGGGACCCCTCCCCGGCCCCCGCACCATGGGACCACCCCGAGTCCCGGAGTCCTGCCCTGTGTGGCCAGCGCATTGTGGGATGGCCCCGAGTCCTGGAGTGCTGCCCCAATGCCCCGCCTCCGGGTCACACAGAGTGGCCGCTGGGCCCTGCACCCATGACGCACATGTGGGGCTGCAGAAACCCCGGCAGAAGTCGCATGAAGCAGCCGCGGGGACCCTGCAGCATGTAGCGGGGGGGGGGGGGGGGGCGCGGAAATCCCAGCAGGAACCTTGGAGGAAGCCACACGGAGCAGCCGCTGGCCCCGTCCCCTCTGCCCCGCCCCTGCTGTGTGTGCCACCATTTTGTGTCAGTGTGATGGTGTGAGGGTCAATTTGCATATTACCTCTTTATTAGATAGGATATATATATATATCAAGTCATTATGTGGTACACCTGAAACTAATATGATATTCTTTGTCAATTGTATCTCAATTTAAAAAAGAGGAAGGAGTGAGCACAAAGTTGTTGATAGCACAGATGGGAAGGAATTACTATCATATTTACTTATTTTTGCCACTTACTATCTCTCTAACCCTGGAAAGTTATGTAACTTTGCTGTGTCTACAAACTGAAGATGATAATAGTCCCTGTCTCTTAAGAGTGTTGTGAAGATTAAATGGTGTTATATGGAAAGTGCTTAGACTGGCATCTACTACATGGTACTGACTCAATAAATGCTAGCTATTGTTATTACTCTTGAATAATGTTGTTCTTAAAATTTCTCATCACAAGGCAAAAAAAAAATGTGTATGGTGACCAATGTTAAGTACACTTATTGTGGTGATCATTTTGCAATATATATAAAATATTTAAACACCTGAAACGAATATAATGTAACATGTCAATTGCATCTAAATTTTAAAAAAATAGCAAGAAAGAAAATGAAAAGGTTTTAACTTGGAAAAAGAATGAAGCAAGGGCTCTGGCCAGGAAGGTCAGTTGGTTAGAGCATTGTCCCATACGCCAAGGTTGCAGGTTTTATCTCGGGTCAGGGCACATACTAGAATCAAACAATAACCAATGAATGCATACATAAGTGGAACCACAAATCTCTCTAAAATCAATTTTTAAAAAAGAATGGAGCAATTTGAGAATTTAGGCAGAACACACAATTGTTAGCAGTGCAAACCTGGAGAACAGTAATGTCAAGAAGTGAAAGAATACTACTCAATGTCAGGAAACACTTCCAACTTTACATCCTGCCTCTTCTATGTACTTCCCTCCCAGCAACCAGGGTAGCATTTAGAAAACATAAATCCGAATGTGTCACTCAACTGCTTTGAACCTCTCAGTAGCTTTTTCTGGAGTTTTGAATAAACTCAAACTGAAGTTCCCGCATGATCTCTCCCATACTTGCTTCTCCCTATATATCTCCTACACACTCATCTTTGCTTACTGTATTCCACCAATATTAACCATCCCTTTCTAAACTGCATGCTCTTTTATTTTTTTAAACCCTCACATGAAGAAATGTTTATTGATTTTTTTAGAGAGAGGAATGGGGTGGGGAGAGAGATAGAGAGAGAGAGAGATGGAGAGAGAGAAACATCAATTGGTTGCCTCCCATACATGCTCTGATCAGGGATAGAACCCACAACCTTTTGGTGTATGGGATGATGCTCCAATCAACTGAGCCACCCAGCCAGGGCAAGACTGCATGCTCCTGAGAGCTCTTGTGGTGCTCCTGCCTGGACTGCTGCTCCATTCCCTTCACTAGCCTCAGAGAACTGGAGCCTGTCCTGGCCACTTAATCTAAACTAGGTTGTCCTCTATCTCTTCATAGGACTCAAATCAATTTGTAGGGTGTTGTTGGTTCTTTGCTTGTTTATTGCCTGCCTTTCTCAAAGAATATAAACTCTGAGAAGTCAGGGTTGAGGTCTGCTTTGTTTTTCATTAAATCTCTAGTCCCTGTGCTTGGCATGGATGGGTGGGTGGACAGGTGGATGGATGGCCAAGTCTTCCAAAACCTATCTTTGTTTTCTCTGCTTTCACTAGAAAACTGTGTTATACTCAGGATTTGTTTGGGTTTTGCTCTGCTCTACACTGCTAACAATTCCTGGCACTTCACAACTGGAGAGAAGCAAAAACAATTAGAGACCAAGCAGGCAGTGATTAGACATGGAGGAGAGGTTACATTTACTCATCCCTGAAAAATGATTCCCGAAATAGCAGTTCTTACTCATTTTAGAAATTTAAGATTTGCTTCATAAAAAATAAAAAGACCAAACACCAAATTTCCTTGTAAGAGAGATTATAAATCTCTCTTACAAGGAAGTGTGTGTATGTGTGTGTGTGTGTGTGTGTGTGTGTGTGTGTCCTTCATGTATACAAATAACAAAATAATTTGAGGCTTATATATAAATTCTGCCTAGGGCTCTTTTGTATAAACAGAATTTTCCTTCTTTGTAAAATATTTCAGGCAAATCTGGAAAATCTGTTTTTGTCTAAAATCTCTTAGAGTAATTTCTCAAGGATTTATGATGTTTGAGAAATTTTGTACCTTAAGACACCGAAAGCCAAGATGCACAAAAATTAGAAGTAGTTAGAAAGAATTCTACCTTAATATACCATTCACCTCCACATTTTTTCCCCATTTGTTTTTTAATCTGTAAGGGAAAATATGTAAGGGAAAGAAACCCCATTTTACCTGATGATAGCATTTATAACAAGGTGTTCTTACAGAGGGGAAAAAGGCTGAAGGCAAAGGCACAGAACTGGTCAGGGAATGGGAACAAGGAATGCACCTCCACAGGGGGAGGTTGAGTGTGCATTGTGGATGAGATCATCTTGGATTTGAATTCTTAAGTATCGGGTTCAAGTCCAGGCACAGCCACTTACCAACTAAAAAGAATTGTTCCTCAGTCTGTCAGAATCTCAGCTTTGTGGCCTGTAACATTGGAAGAATAATAACACATATTTTTAATATACTATTATAAGGATTAAGTGAAAAGCCAGTGTGTGGAAAACCCTTATCATAGTGTACCTATCGGGTAACCCTTAGTACTCAGTGAATGCTCAGTAAACATTAGCCACAATTGTTTGTCGAACTCGGTGGAGCAGCAAAATAATGTGCACCACACATATAATTTAAACATTTTCTGGTAATTACATTGAAAAATTAAACATATGAGATCAATTTTAATATTTTAATTAATTCAATATATTAAAATATTTTAATATATAATCAATATGAATAATTTGCAAGATATTTTACATTCCATTTTTTAGTCTTTGAAATCCAGTGAGTATTTTCTACTTACAGCCCAGCTCAATCCATATTGGCCACATTTCAAATGTGTACTAGCCACCCGTGGTTAGTGGCCACTGTATTGGGCAGTGCAGGTCTGACTTCTGTCTGTGAATCCCATGCAATGACCCCTCACTGCACAAAGCTCCTTTTTGACAGTGACAACTTCCAGATTCCGGCTGGAAAATCTCTTTATACTCGGCCACGAATCTTGTTTTACAGGAAAGCAGCAGACAAAACACTGTTGAATATAAATAAGGGTGAAGGAATTTTCTTTGGTTTGACTCATCCTTCCCAAGCCCCGCACCCCCGCTCCCTGGAAACGCTCATGTCAATGCTGTGAAACTAGACCGGGTTTGTTTGTTTTCTGAAAACTCTTGGTCTTGGAGGATTTTGTTATCACTTAATAGTATTAGAGTGTACTGTTAGTTTACTCAAGAATTTTTCTGAGCCCGGCCAGCATGGTTCAGTGGTTGAGCGTCGACCTATGAACCAGGAGGTCATGGTTCAATTCCCTGTCAGGCAAATGCCTGGGTTGTGGGCTTGATCCCCAGTGTTGTGTGTGCAGCTGATCAAGGATTCTCTCATCATTGATGTTTCTATTTCTCTCTCCCTCTCCCTTCCTCTCTGAAAATAGTAAAAAATATATTTAAAAAATATTTCTGAAATTCAGAGGCTAAATTATATTGCCAGGTACTAAGATAAAAGGCCTCCACACTTTCTTCTTCAAGTTTACTATGGTCTCATCTGGGAGATCTCCAAAAAAGAGAAGGGTGTAGGGAAGAGCTCTATGGATTTCACCCTTTCTTTCCCAGCAGATGGCAGCCTAATACTCTGCAATACGTTTCAGCCACTGGATCCAGGGAAGAGGAGTTAAAGATACCAGTTTGGCAAGTTTGCTCTGCAGTTTATGAGACAATTCCAGGAGTGTGGTAATGACATTACAGTTAAGGCAGAGGTACATAATGCACTGTAAATCTCTGTCTTCACTCACTTAAGATCTCTTTTTTAAAAATCTTACGTTTATTGAAATATAGTTAACACATAACATTGTGTAAATTTAACGTGTACATGTTAATAAAAAATATTTTTAATCCTCACCCAGGGATATGTTTATTGAGTTTTGAGAGAGAGAGAGAGAGAGAGATCTGTTGCCTCCCGCATGGGCCCTGACCGGGAATCGAACCCCAAACCTTTTGGTGTATGGGACTATGCTCCAACAAACTTGGCCAGGGTTGTACATGTTAATTAGATACACTTATGTATTATAATATAATTGTCATTGTAGCAATAATTAGTAAGTCTATCATGTTACATAATTATATTTTCTTTTTAGTAGTTGGAATAATTAAGTTCTAGTCTCTCAGTAAGTTTGATGATCATTATCCAGTGTTGTCTTTATTCACTATACTGTGCATTAGATCTCTGGAGTGTATTTATTACTCATTGTAAGTTTGTGCCTTTAAGCAACATCTGACCTGTCTCCCCACCTCTGTCCTGTGGTAACCACCATTTTACTCTCTGTTTTTGAGTTCCATTGTTTATTTTTTAGATT
Organism: Myotis yumanensis; assembly: GCF_028538775.1. Classification (NCBI taxonomy): domain Eukaryota; kingdom Metazoa; phylum Chordata; class Mammalia; order Chiroptera; family Vespertilionidae; genus Myotis; species Myotis yumanensis. Next base: position 100,884,201 of record NW_027223752.1, read on the forward strand.
CCACATGTGATTTCATATAGTACTTGTCTTCCTTTGTCTGACTTCTCTCACTTAAGTCCATTCATGTTGTCAAAAATGGCAGGATGTCCTCCTTTCCCATGGCTAAATGATATTTCATTATATATATATACTAGAGGCCTGGTGCACAAAAATTTGTGCACTCGGGGGGGGAGGGGGGGTCCCTCAGCCCGGCCTGTGCCCTCTCGAAGTCTGGGACCCCTCGGAAGATAATGACCTGCTGGCTTAGGCCTGCTCCTGGGTGGCAGAGGGCAGGCCCAGTCCCTAGGTGCAGCCTCTGGTCGGGCTCAGAGCAGGGCTGATTGGGGAGTTGGGGAGCCCCCCCCTGTCATGCACAGAGCAGGGCGGATTGGGAGGTTGTGATGCCACCCTCAGTCACGCTCAGGGTAGGGCTGATTGGGGGGTTGGGGCACCACCCCCTATCACACTCAAGGCAGGGTCAATGGGGAGGTTGTGGCACCACCCCCTGTGATGCACAGAGCAGGGCCAATCAGGGGGTTGGGGCGCTGCCCCCTGTCACTCACAGAGCAGGGCCCATCAGGGGGTTGAGGAGCTCCCCCCTCTCATGCACAGAGCAGGGCCCATCAGGGGGTTGGGGAGCTCCCCCATCATGCATAGAGTAGGGCCGATAGGGGAGTTAGGGCACAGCCCCCTGTCACACACAGAGCAGGGCGGATCAGGGGGTTGGGGCGCCACCACTGTCACACTCAGGGCAGGGCCAATGGGGAGGTTATGGCTCTACCCCGTCACAGACAGAACAGGGCCCGTGGAGGGGGGGGGGGGTTGGGCCGCCACCCCCTGTCACACACAGAGCAGGGCCGATCAGGGGGTTGGGATGCCACACTCTGTCACACACAGAGCCGCAGGGCGATTAGGCGGTTTGGGCGCTGCCCCCTGTCACGCTGATCCGGTGCCAGGAGGCCTCTTGGCTCCGCTGATCCCGGTGCTGGGAGGCATATTACCCTTTTACTATATAGGATAGAGGCCTGGGGGCCGGCTGGTTTGCCCTGAAGGGTGTCCTGGATCAGGGTGGGGGTCCCCACTGGGGTGCCTGGCCAGCCTGGATGAGGGGATGATGGCTGTTTGCAGCTGGTCACACACCCTTCAGGGTGGGGGTCCCCACTGGGGTGCCTGGCCAGTCTGGGTGAGGGGCTGAGGGCTGCTTTCAGGCTGGCGGTTTTGACTGAAGCTCCCAACCACTCCTTTTTTTCTTTTTTTTTTTTTTTCTTCTGGGCCAGCTTTAGCTCTGGCTCTAGCTCTGAGGCTTCCGCTGCTGGTTTGTTGCCATTCTATAATCGAAACAATGTATAACTTCAGCTCTGAGATCCCAGCCGGCTATATTTGATACAAAGTTTCAAACTGCCAGCTCAGAGGCCAGCAGCGCAGGCGGGGAACGTTGGAGTCTGCAGTCACTGGAGCAAGCAAGCCTCATGTTCGCTTCCAGCTGCCTGGCTGCCGGCCGCCATCTTGGCTGACAGTTAATTTGCATAAGGATATGCTGATTAGCCAATGGGAAGGGTAGCGGTCGTACGCTAATTACCATTTTTCTCTTTTATTAGTGTAGATATATATTCACACACACACACACATATATATATGTGTGTGTGTGTGTGTGTGTGTGTATGATATATATGCATATCATATATTCTTTATCCATTCATCCATTTATGGGCACTTAGGTTGTTTCATATCTTGGCTATTGTGAGTAATGCTGCAATGAACATGGAAGAGCAGGTAACTGTAAAATGCTGTTTTCTTTCTTTCTTTCTTTTTAGGAGATAGACAGAAGTAGAATTGTGGGATCACATGGTAATTCTGGTTTTAATTTTTTGAGGCCCCTCTAAATTGTTTTCTCTTGTGATTGAACCAATTTACATTCTTACCAACAATGTACAAAGGTTTTGAACTGCTTTTTGGCTTCTTTTTTCACATTTACTTTTTCAGCTCAAAAGACTGTTTGCATAATTTGAGTCATAGAATTCAAACATATATAGAATAATGTACTTTTCTAGTTAGTAATAAATATTCATTACTCTTCTCCTATTCCATACCATTAGCTCTATAAAACATTTTAACTTGTATATTGAGTGTAATTGTTTTGCTAAATCTGAAACTTTGTTGGGTAATGTTCACATTAGGCAAGGTTTTGATTTCCATGCAGCAAACATATGGCTTCTTAATTTTCCATAATTTAATAACTTTGCTGAGGGTGTGGCTTCTCTGAAGGATTCGTGAAAGTTAAAACCAATAAATATCAAAGATCTGATTTCACATTTGAGTAAAAACTTTGAAATAGCCACTTCTGTGGGTCAGTTTTTCCTCCCAGCAAAAAGTACTGGCTTATTTCAATTTAACAGAACAACTACATAATATTTAAATAATCAGATCATTACAATGGATAATTATTTTTGGCAAGCTGATAAGCAGAGAGCAAACATATGCTTCCTTAAATAATAAAATTGTAGAAGTTATTAAGGAAAATCTAGTTACTTTCAATAGAAAGGTAGAAGTGAAGGATTCTTATTTTTGTTTATTATTATGTTTACTCATTAACTTCAAATTCTTGCTTTCATACATTAAACATTTGCTGGGTACCTAGAACGTGAAAGGCACTGTGCTGGGCATCATGGGGATAGAAAGATGGTCCTTTCCCGGAAGCTGACGTGTAGTGGGGGTTACTAGAGGATGTGGCATTTGAAATGGATATTGTATTCACTTCAATATACTCAATGCATCATATCATGTATGATTCCACTGTATGAGATATGAGAATAGGCAGATTCATAGGGACAGAAAGTATAATGGTGGTCACTATAAGCTGGGAGGAAAGAATGGGGAGTCATTATTTAATGGTACAGCATTTCTGTTTGGAATGATGAAAATTTCTGGAAATGGGGTTAATGATGGTTGTCCAACAATGTACTTAATGCAATTGAATTGTACACTGAAAAATGGTAAATTTTATGCTATATATATTTTACCATACGCACACAAAAAGATGGGTAGAAACTTCGTAAGCATTCATGAGGATTTCTGAGCTAAAGAAACACTGTAATCAAAGGCTCACAGGGCAGAAAAGATTGAGGAGGATTTTTTTGGCAGAAACTGTCCAATCTCAGAGAGACTCCCGGATACCTTATGTGACATTTTGGCAGCCTGGCAGTAACTGTGGAGCAGGTCTGGAAGAGCAGGTGGAAGGCAGTAACGTTGGGGGTCAGTGTGAACAGTTAAGTAGTTCAAGTCATACTCTCTCCAGGACCCAGAGGCCATAGTCAGGGCCAGGGATTCAAAAAGGTCTAATTCAATAAGCAGAGTGTTGTTCTGGGAAATCTAGCTGTTAGTTCCATGCAGAAGTCAGAAGGGCTGGGCAGGATCCAACTTAAATATGGCCAGAGTTATGCAGAACATCAGGTCATCGTTTCTGTCAGGGAAACATGCAGAACAGAGGGAAATATAGAGCAGGACAAGCCCACATGCTCAGCTAAGAGCTGATCTAGAAGGAGAGTTGGCAAAGCTAAATCACTCCTGACTCCCTGCCCCCCAACACCGAAGGGTCTCAGGCGGGGCAGTGCTCAGGAGCTTGATCTGCCCAGACCAGCACACATTGGCCACTGGAGAGCAGGAGCCAATCCCACACCACTTCACAAGCTCGCAAAGACTAATTCACTTCTCTCAGGATTCTCTTGGGACCTGGGAGCTGCATGGAGCTGGGCAAGAGCAAGGCAGAGGAATGAAATGAGGTAGATTGGGTCACAGGAAACATATGGGGCCTGGCCCCATCCCATATGGGGGGGTGGAAGAAAAGGCTGCAACGAAGGTTAGGACAAATCTAATGCCAGACTAAACAGTTTGAATTGAACAGGGAAGTGGTATAGAAAAAACATTGTCTTAAAAAGATTAGTCTGGCAGGTAGGAATCATATGAGTCAATGTCAGTGGAAATAATAGCCAGAACCAGGTGTGAAATGGAATGGAAGATTTAGATGCAAAAGAGATGTATAAGTTATTTTTTTGTTGAGAAGAAAGTATGCTGCCATTGTATTTTCCATATTCAATGTATTTAAAATTGAAATATAAAATGTATTATATATTAATTCCATGTTGTATATTATGTTTTTCATTATAAATATTATACTTATAATAGAAAATTTGGAAAATAAAAAGAGTAGAGGATAGAAAATAAACTTGGTTTCAGTCTTTCCTATACCGAGGATAATCACTATTATATTTTCTTTTGATTTTTTCTATACCTAATTTTTTAGGCTGTTTCATTGATTGATTATTTCACATAGCTGTGATTATTTTGTGCACAGTTTTATGTCAATTTTTCATACACTGTCTAGTGAGAAGTGGCATAGTGCAGTGGATAAGAATACAGACTCTAGAACAGGTTTCCTGGGTTCAGTTTCCAACATCTGCCATTTACTAGCTGTGTGACTTTAATCTCTCTATACCTCAGGTTTCCATAGCTATAAATGGTAGTAATACTAGTAACAATCTCTTAGAGTTGTGAGGATTAAATGAGTTAACATATGGAAATCCCTTAGCATCTGGCATCCTATATAATCTACACTAATAAAAGAGAAACATGGTAATTGGCGTACGACCGCTACCCTTCCCATTGGCTAATCAGCATATCCTTATGCAAATTAACTGTCAGCCAAGATGGCGGCCGGCAGCCAGGCAGCTGGAAGCGAACATGAGGCTTGCTTGCTCCAGTGATTGCAGACTCCAACGTTCCCCGCCTGCCTTGCAGGCCTCTGAGCTGGCAGTTTGAAACATTCTAACAAATATAGCCGGCTGGGATCTCAGAGCTGAAGTTATACATTGTTTCGATTATAGAGCAGCAAACAAACCAGCAGCTGAAGCCTCAGAGCTAGAGCCAGAGCTAAAGCTGGCCCAGAATAAAATTAAAAAAAGAGAAAAAAAAGGAGCAGTTGGGAGCTTCAGTCAACAACCGCTAGCCTGAAAGCAGCCCTCAGCCCCTCACCCAGACTGGCCAGGCACCCCAGTGGGGACCCCCACCCTGAAGGGTGTGTGACCAGCTGCAAACAGCCATCATCCCCTCATCCAGGCTGGCCAGGCACCCCAGTGGGGACCCCCACCCTGATCCAGGACACCCTTCAGGGCAAACCAGCCGGCCCCCAGACCTCTATCCTATATAGTAAAAGGGTAATATGCCTCCCAGCACCGGGATCAGCGGAGCCGAGAGGTCTCCTGGCACCAGATCAGCATGACAGGGTGCAGCGCCCAAACCCCCTGATCGCCCTGCGGCTCTGTGTGTGACAGAGTGTGGCATCCCAACCCCCTGATCGGCCCTGCTCTGTGTGTGACAGGGGGCTGTGCCCTAACTCCCCTATCGGCCCTACTCTGTGCGTGACGGGGGAGCTCCCCAACCCCCTGATGGGCCTGCTCTGTGCATGAGAGGGGGGAGCTCCCCAACCCCCTGATCAGCCCTGCTCTGTGCGTGATGGGGGGGGCAGTGCCCCAACCGCCTGATAGGCCCTGCTCTGTGAGTGACAGGGGGCAGCACCCCAACCCCCTGATTGGCCCTGCTCTGTGCGTGACAGGGGGTGGTGCCGCAACCTCCCCATTGACCCTGCCTTGAGTGTGATAGGGAGCGGTGCCCCAACCCCCCAATCGGCCCTACCCTGAGCGTGACTGAGGGTGGCATCACAACCTCCCAATCCGCCCTGCTCTGTGCATGACAGGGGGCAGCGCCCCAACTCCCCAATCAGCCCTGCTCTGAGCCCGACCAGGGGCTGCACCTAGGGATTGGGCCTGCCCTCTGCCACCCAGGAGCAGGCCTAAGCCAGCAGGTCATTATCTCCGGAGGGGTCCCAGACTGCGAGAGGGCACAGGCCGGGCTGAGGGACCCCGCCTTCCCCCCCGAGTGCACAAATTTTTGTGCACCGGGCCTCTAGTCCTATATAATAAGAGTTAATATGCAAATGGTTGTCACACCCTCATGCCCTTGTGCCAGGGCCAGGGGACCTGAGGCTGTGCCCTCTACCCAGCAGGGCTTGACAGGGGACCTGAGGCTGCGCCCCCCGCCCAGCAGAGCTTGACAGGGGTGGGGCCAACTGGGTCTGGTCTTGCACAATTTTGAGGCACACATGGGTGGGCAGGGACTTGATTCTGGGTCCCGTAGCATGCCCCAGACTCTGACAGGAGGGAGATTTTCATATACATTTTATGAGTCATCTCTGACACTTCTATTATAGAGAAAGGGAAAATAGCAATATTAAAATATTTCCTCTAATTAACTCCCTTTTAATGTGCATGAATTTCATGCACCAGGCCACTAGTATAATTATAATGTACTAGGTACTTCACTAAGTTATTATAAACATGTGTGAGATATTTGGAGGATTTTTGCTCAAAATGGAAAGTAGGGAAATTCACAAAGAATGGTGATGTCATTAACATTTATAGGGAAGTAAGAAGTACATTTTGGGAAATGGCAAGAAATATACATGATTTAAATTGTTTTGAGTTGGAATTATAGGCAACAAGAATGGCAAAAATATCTAGAAGGGCTTGGAGATAGAACATAGAAGTTCAAAAGAGAAGTTATGAACAGATAGGTGAATTTGGGAAACATCTTCCTAGAGGTGTCAGTTACTATGATAAGAAAAAAAATGAGATAAGTAAAGGAAAGAAAAAGTTTGAGGAGGACAAAACTTTAGAGAATACTCACATTTCAAGAATGAAAGAAGTGAAATTGGGAAAAGTGTAAGAAAAAGTAGAAGAGGAAATAAGAAACATAGAACTAAAGTAGTGTAAGATGATGTTTTGTCATGGAAATCAAATCTTCCTTGAAGTGGCTGAGCTCCGTGGTGGGGCAACATGACCAAGAGAAGACTTCTCGGAGTCCTAGATGGGCAGTTGGCAGGAGCCATTCCTCTAGCATGATTGCCTTCTCCAGGCTGGAATGCTAGAAAGAGAGCAATTAGGACACAGGTCTGCCTGGCTCTATTTTTTCTAACCTTCCTTCTTCTTCTCACAGTCCCCTAAGTCCTACTCTCCTTCTCTAACTCTGCTTCCCTGGAGTCTTCTGTTGTCTAGGCTTTTCCCCACACAATAGAACTTTAAGAGCTGATCCCACCCTGCCGGTGTGGATCAGTGGTTGAGCTTGGATCCATGAACCAGGGGGTCATGGTTGATTCCCAGTCAGGGCGCATGCCCAGGGTTGCGGGCTCGATCTCTAGTTGGGAATGTGCAAGAGGTAGCTGATAAATGATTCTCATCATTGATGTTTCTATCTCTCTCCTCCTCTCCCTTCCTCCCTGAAATCAATGAAAAACATATTAAAAAAAGAACTGATCCCTAGAAGCTAGCTGGTTAAATGTATTGCTAGAGGTGGGGACATGTAAAGGCTACCTTCTTACTGCATAATCCTACTTGCAGGTAAAAATATGATTATGCCTCTCTTTTAAGAATTACTAACATTCTTGTGATAAGAATCCTAATCTCTTTTCAAGTTTACAGACACCTCGGAACAACTAGGGCAAAGGTCTGTGTACTGAGCAGGAGAAAAAGAAAGCATGCTAATTTCACACTAGTATCCTGTTCCTTATAAAAAAAAAAAAAGGAAAAAGAAGGGTTTATAATTGGAGGGGAAAGGACAGGTGCTGAGGTAAAGCTTGGGAAAGAGTACTGACAATTTTGAACAAATATAGAGAAGAAAGTACATAGAAATTTTGAAGTGGAGAGGACAGTGGAAAGAGTTCATGTAAGATGACTTTGGTCGGAAGTATAGACATACTTGTAGGGGTAAAGTGCGTGGACTCTTGGGACAGGCACTCTGGTTCAAATACCAGTTCAAGCACTTAGCTGTGAGACAAGAAAGTTCCTTATCCCTCTGTATCTCAGTTTCTGCATCTGTAAGAAATGTGATGATGACAATATTTACCTGGTCGGCTTGTAATGTGGATTAAAAGCACTACTGTGCCAGTGTGTTGACTAATTTTATTCTATGTAGTCAGACCAAGGTATGTGGTATGTCAGATACTTTTGAGAGAATCCAGTGACAGAAGGAGGCAGAAAAAAATCCATCTACCAGTTGTTGAGGGAAATTTAGGCAACCAGACATTCACCACCAGGGAGTCTCAGTGCCTGTTTTATTTTTCTTCATTCCTCTCATCGCCTGTGGAGGTGTTACACTAATCAGCCTTCCACCACTAAAAATATAAGTTATCAGAGAACAAGGACTTTGGTCTGTTTTTGTTCATGATTAACACAATAATTTAATAAGTAAATAGGTAATTAAAAGTACATTAGCTTGTAGGAAAGTTTGTTCAGAACTAAGCCTGAGCTCCACAAGACACAAGATGGCTAGGGAGGGGCAGATAGAGCAGGAGTGGTGACAGGAAAGGCTGTGTCAGGGGAATCTGGACAGGAAAAGCAGGCTGGATGAAAGAAAGGAGGAAGCAAGGGGTAGGAGTTCAGCCTGCAGAGATGCGAGGAGCATTCTCAAATGTTCATGGGAGGATTTAATGGGACCCAGGCCAGGGAAATACATTCCTATTCCAGTTTTGCATCTCTTCTGTTGTCAACTTTTTGAAATTACATTTGTCTACATTAAAACATATTAAATTGTTTGTAATAGTCTCTTATGTAATCTAGTCCATGGTTTTTCTTATTATTTTTCTTCTTTGGTGTTTTGCTTGATGGAAATTTCAGGATTAGTCTATTTTGGTGGGAAGTTTTCTTATTAAAGAAGTCCCATTTGAATGTATTTGTTAATTTAAATTATGTGCTGTTTCTAATTTGTTTGTTTGTAAATCATATTACTTTCTTCCTTCTGATGTCTTCAAGATTTAATTTTTTTCTTCTCTAAAGTCTTGAGTTGAGTGTTTAACAATTTAACTGTGTGGTTTCCTCAAACTGGCCATTGCTTGTGGTCTCCCCAGAGTGTGGAGGTTGGGGGAGGGAGGAGGACAGAGGGAAGGGCAAGCCTTTGCTGATTTGCATCCCAGATGCTTGATTTTCAAATGGCTCAGAAAGTCAACCCCGGAACTACAATTATTTTCTTTGTAAACCTCAATTACCTTAAAATTGCTGCTTTTATAATTTTAAAGACACCCTGACTTATTTTCTCAACCTCATTTCTGTCACCTCACCCTAATGCTATGCCCAATACTGTACCCTGGACTGGTTTGCAGTATCCTATTGATGTTTTACAGACCGAACAATTTATAGTGATAAAAAGCAGAGACCCTGGACCTAAGAAATTCTGGGTTTACATCCCAGCTCTGTTCCTCCTCACTGTATGACCTTTGTCAGGTTTTTTGACCCAAGCCTTAGTCTTCTCACCTGTTAAGTGGGGGGTAATAATAGTGAGGCAGGATAGTAAGAAGCCAGGAAAATTCCTTGGTAAAATAGGGAAACTGAGACAAATAGTTAAATGGCCAAGCAATTTATAGCCAGATAGGTCTTTCTTTTTAATTGAATTTATTGGGGTGCCATTGGTTCACAAAACCATACAGGTTCCAAGTGAACAACTGAACAAAACATCATCTGCACACAGCATAATGAGCCATCTCCCAAAGCAAAGTCTCTTTCCATCCCCATTTATCCCCACTTGCCCATTTCCATCTATCTCCACCCACCCTTTCCCACTGGCTATCACCACAATGTTGTCTATGTCTATGTGATCATATATATATATATATATATATATATATATATATATATGTAACTAGAGGCCTGGTGCACAAAATTCATGCACTTGGGGTGGGGTGGGGGGGCATCCCCCTGCCTGGCCTGCACCCTCTCCAATACAAGACCCCTCAGGGGATGTCTGACTGCCTCTTGCAATCTGGGATGGCTGGCTCCTAATCGCTCGCCTGCCTGATCACCCTAACCCAGCCATGGACAAACTCCGGCCCGTTTGAAATGAATAAAACTAAAAAAGAAAAAAAGACCGTACCCTTTTATGTAATGATGTTTACTTTGAATTTATATTAGTTCACACAAACACTCCATCCATGCTTTTGTTCCGGCCGTCCGGTCCAGTTTAAGAACCCATTGTGGCCCTCGAGTCAAAAAGTTTGCCCACCCCTGCCCTAACCCCTCTGCCTGACTGCCTGATTGCCCCTAACCATCTCTGCCAGCCTGCCTGATCACCCCTAACTGCTTCCCTGCTGGCCTGATTGCCTCTAACCACCTCTGCCTCGCCCCACAACCGGGACCCAGGATTCCCTTCTCTGGCCTGTCACAGGCACCCAGAACCCGGGTTTCCCTCCCTCTGGCCAGCCACAGGCACCCAGGACCCAGGCCGGCTTCTCCTGGGCTGGCCGCAGCCGCAGGGGATCATGGGTGGGTGGCTTCTCCTGGGTTGCAGCTGCTGGTGCCCAGGACCATGGAGCGGGTGGCTTGTCCCTCTCCCGGGCCATAGCCTGGCTGGTCCCCATTCCTCTCTCCCCAGTGTTGAGTGTCTGAGCTGTTATGGCATGATAGTGTGATGACCATTTGCATATTAGCTCTTTATTATATAGGATATTTGTTTGTTTTTACAGCTGTCATAAGGGAGGGGGAGTTGAGGAACTTGGTGAAAGAAAGTGAAGGGATTAAGCAATTGCAGGTCTTATCTTCTCTAACCAAGGACACTTAGAAGCAAATGGTTTATGCATTCCAGACCCCCTCAGTCCCAGACTCTCTTCAGTGACATTCTTTAAAGGTAAAACTGACCAGAGAATGACCTTGACTCCTCTATACATTCATTTTGATGAATCAGCATGCTAAATAACACGCCTGAAAAGCTGACAAATATTCTATTGAGATCCGCCTGAGACCTCCCCTAAAATTCCCATCTTTAGAAAATAGGTAAAAACCCTAAGACAAAGGACCCAATGCATGCTCTCTCTTGAGCATGCCTGCACCTTTTCCCTTCACCCCTTCTCTTCCTTCCTGGGGTGCATATCTTTGCTTTCTTTTTCCTAAGTAGAAGAGTCCCACGCAAGGGGAGCAGCAGGCAGTGGAAGCTCGTCCCAGGCTAACCCTTGAACCTGTCTCCAAGGGTGCCCCTTTCACCTCTGTAATTTGATTCCTGAGTCCATGCAGCCCAACTAGCTCACTTCTGCCTCTGTGACTTTTTTCCTAAAGGGCCAAGGCAGCCTTGCCTAGGCTCAACTCTTCCTCACATTTCCAAAGGCCAAGGTAGCTTTGCCTATACGCTCCTATTGCAATGATCTTGCCTCTTTTATCTTACACCCTTCCTTAGTTTCCCTGTCTCCAGCTTTAATAACTGTACTCTCAAAATCACCTGGATTCATATTGTGAAATCTTTCCTGCACAACATCAAGTCCTACACATTCCAGACTGTGCCAGAGCAGACCTGCCTCAGTCCCAATCCCTTTCTGGTGACAATGCACCTGCCTCAAAGAGCAATTGTGAGCATTAAAAGGAGACGATGCATGTCAAAGATTTATCACTAAAGGAATATTAGGCACTATACTTTGTTACGCCTGTCAAAGGTACTTCCACAAACAGGTGTTTAAATGTCATTAGTTCACAATGAGGAAAATGAGACACAAAGATATTAACGGCAGTTTCTATGGTTAACAACTAGTTAATGACCAGAATTTGAGATTCCTCATTGCCTGCTCTTTCTAAAGGGTAAGTTAGCTCTTAGCAAAAACTGGGAAACACTTCTCCTATATTCTCTAGTTATTTCCCAGGGTCTTTATCCTCCCACTAAAATCTCTACAGATAGGCTTAACATGTTATACCTTCTGGCAGGCATTTACATTTTATCAGTGAATTCTGAAAAAATGAAAAAGTCTTTAAGGAGTGAAAAATGAATCTGTAAAAGAAATTTAAGGCCAGGAACGGTGATGTGCAAGGGGCCTTCTCAGTAAGTGCACTTTTCTATTACACCTTGTGGTAGATAGAAGAATTATGTCTCCTAAACATGTCCACATCCTAATCCCCAGCAGCTGCCATCTCAATTTAACATGGCAAAAGGGACTTTGCATATGTGGTTAAATTTAGGATCATGAGATGGAGATGGTTCTGGCATATCCAGGTGCACTCATTGTAATCATAGGGTCCTTGTAAGAGTAGGTGGGAGAGTCAGTCAGAGGAGGAAGGTGACAATAGCAGAGGTGAATAGGAAAGGCGGGAGAGAGAGAGAGAGAGAGAGAGAGAGAGAGAGAGAGAGAGAGAGAGATTTGAAGATGCTATGCTGCTACTTTTGAAGATGGAAGAAGGAGCTACAAGCCAAGAATGAAGGTGGTGTCCAGAAGCTGGAAAAGGCAAGGAAATAGATTACTCACTAGAGGCTCCTGAAGGAAGGTAACTGCTGACACTTTGATATTAAGACTTTTGACCTCTAGAATCGTAAGATAGTTTATGGTGTGGTAATTTGTTAGAGCAGCAAAAGACTTAGAAGCAACTCATTCTCCATCTATGGTCAAACTATCTCATCTTTTCCACCAGTCAACCTAGACCAGTGGTTGGCAAATTGCGGCTCACGAGCCACATGTGGCTCTTTGGCCCCTTGAGTGTGGCTCTTCCTAAGCCTTAGGAGTACCCTGATTAAGTCAATAACAATGTACCTACCTATATAGTTTAAGTTTAAAAAATTTGGCTCTCAAAAGAAATGTCAATCGTTGTACTGTTGATATTTGGCTCTGTTGACTAATGAGTTTGCCGACCACTGACCTAGACCAAGGCGTTCAAAGGAATGTGCGGCACAACTATTGCCAGATGAGCTATCTGGTCAAAATTAACTAAGAGTTCAACCATGAAACTGAAGACTTGGAAACCGTATGATCATTAGTAGGAGAGGTATTATGGTATAGGGAATAATCTGTTGGTTCTGGGCCACTGCATGGTGGTGTACAGGTTGGCCCAGCCCAGGGTGCCTGGCTGAGGAGGCAGCTGAGAGCTGAAATCCAGGCCAAGCACCACTGGCTGAGGAGTACACCCTAGAGCAGGGGTGGCAGACCTTTTGAGCTCGGCGTGTCAGCATTTTGAAAAACCCTAACTTAACTCTGGTGCTGTGTCACATATAGAAATTTTTTGATATTTGCAACCATAGTAAAACAAAGACTTATATTTTTGATATTTATTTTATATATTTAAATGCCATTTAACAAAGAAAAATCAACGAAAAAAAATGAGTTCGCGTGTCATAGGTTCGCCATCACTGCCCTAGAGTGAAGTGGTATTTTCTGAGAAAAAGACACACCTTTTCCTAATGTGCTCAAAGGTACCAAATAAACTAGCAGCAGTCCTAGAAGATGTATCCTGATTCCATCAAGGACCAATGGGTCAAACTCAGGTAAGTCAATTCACCTCTCCAGGTTTGTTACCAATAATCTTTCTGGATAGAAGCTACAATTATTAGGTAATTAACTTCTTTGCCATTCAATTTCTTTACTACAAAAGGGATACTTCAGAGGAGTGAACTCACCTTAGCTCCACTCCAGCCCTGCTTGCTTTCTTGCCCGTAACACATGCATATTTCATTCTGCATATGCTTCATGCCTCAAGCATATACCTGCCACAGGACCTTTGCCCTCACTGTTTCCTTTACGCACTTCCTTACTTCATTTAGGCCTCTGCTGGTAAGACAGCTGATTAGAGAGACCTTCCTTCACTGATCATTCTGCTTAATACTTTATCCCATTATTTATACTTTATTCCTGTACACAGCTTAATATTATTTATATAACTTCTCACTTCCTAACATTGTATTGTTTGTTTATTATTTGTCTCCCCCACTGGAACAAAGGCCCATTGTACATTGTTTCATTTGCTGCTGCACCCTCAGCATCCATTGCCTAAGCACATAGTAGATGTTAAATAAATACTTGTTGAAAGAATGAACTTTTCTCCTCATGTTAGACCTGTCTTCTACAATAGGATGCTTAGGCATTTTGTGGGTTCTTTTGTGTGTAATTTTATTTCCTGGCTTTACCTGGAGGTGAAGGTGAGACTAGTGTTGCTTCAGGATATGTTCTGGTCCCCTTCGTATTGGTGTCACCATTTTCTAGGACAATGATGGCCAACCTATGACACGCGTGTCAGAGGTGACACGCGAACTCATTTTTTTGGTTGATTTTTCTTTGTTAAATGGCATTTAAATATATAAAATAAATATCAAAAATATAAGTCTTTGTTTTACTATGGTTGCAAATATCAAAAAATTTCTATATGTGACGTGGCACCAGAGTTAAGTTAGGGTTTTTCAAAATGCTGACACGCCGAGCTCAAAAGGTTCGCCATCACTGTTCTAGGGCATGGCTAGAACATAATGTGGCAAATAATAAATGAAGCATTTTGTTTAAAACTGACCAATGTAAAATTTCTACTTTTTGCCCTGTTCATCTTCGCCTGCAAAACTACAAATTCTTCAGATTGCAAATTCATGCTGACCAATGAAAAATGTTTACAGTCTACATTAATCATTTGAAAACCAATCTCTTTGTTTTCATTCTAATTTCAGTTAATATTTGGGAAAGAGCCACTCTTGTCCCTGTCCCATGTGATTTTCCTTTGCTGGCCCTATTCCTATTTCTCTGAACTCTCTACTACAATCTCCATACCCTCCAGCCCAGTGCTGGGTAGCTCTTTAGGTGGGCAGCATTCAGAAGCTCACCATCTCCCTTCTTTTTTGAAGAAACTAGTCATTCTAATACCTATGGTTTGGGTACTTTTATTAAATATGTGCCTGAGTAGACAAATTATCTCACTTTCTGATTCTCCTAGCTGGAAGTAATTCCTATTTGTGCCCAGGAATAACTTCTAGCTCGGCTTTTAATTTTGACTTTAAGGACTCCCAGATGGTGGGAGATCAAAACAGGAATTAATACCACTGAGACTCACATTACTTATTTTTCCTGTCAGTTACTCCCTGTGAGGTGTGAGTCTCTCATGACTGCCAGGAGCACAGGCCCACCCCTCTCCCCTCAGTATGTGTTCCTTGATACAGTAACGCAGAGAGGTGTGTCTTTCCTGTGAGGTTAGCATTCTGTGGAAACAGGATGGTGGTGGATACCTGGTCTAGATGTTTTTAACGTTTTCAGCATATATTCTGATACATTTACCAGCCCCTAGAAGACTCATAAAATATAGATTCATAGTTGAAATACCCCAAGTGAATATTAAACTCTTCATTGTCAATTCCTCTGTCAATTTTTGGAAAGAAATTTGAGAGAAATATGGAGATAACTTTTATCTCAATAAAACAGTAGCAGTCTTTCTTTTCAGCCATATGAAGGACTTTGTCCCTAAATAGCTAAGATCCACATCAGTTTGAATTGCCTCATGTGAAACAACAGTATGATTTCATTATCTGAGCAAAGCAACTTGGTCTCACTGTGAGAAGCTCATTAATTTGAAGTGGAAAATAACAGCCCAGAAAAGGATGGGTGGGATTTTGTCTTCCTCTTTTTCCTGTAAACTAGAGGGAAATGGCTTTTGGCTGAAAGATAGCTTGGCAAAAGGTTTGACTCTTCAAAGGAAAAGCCCTGTCAGGAGCAGAGAGTGTATGACTGCCCAGAAAGCAAGGAGTGAGGTAGAAGCCACACACCTCTATTCATTTGTCTCTCACCTCTATTCATCACAAGAGGGATTCCATTTGGCTCACCTTTTCCAGGCAAACATTCTCCGAGTGTTCTCTGTAAGACCGTATGGGACATTCGTGACTCACTTCAAATTTCCAGATGCCCATCTGTGTTTTTCTCTCTTTTCCCTTTTACTGTTCCACCCAATTCTAGGTTAATGTTGTTGGGTGGGTGAGAAGAGGCTGGGAGAGAAGTAAAGAAATAAAAAATGATAAGAATTCCTAGCTTTAAGAAAAACCCACATATAATGAAAGCAAAGTTTAAAAAACTAGTAGATGGTATGTATGCTGCCATCTGCAAAGAGAAGCAAATTGTATGTCAACCCTACTTGCATAAGCAGCTTATTTTTTAGTTTCTTTCTTACATTCTTTTCATCACTCTTTTTCTCCTACATCCAACTTTTTTCTCCTCGATTTTTCTCACCTTGTTTCATTTTTTCCTCCTCCAACTTCTCCCTTATATTTTTTCTTCCTTATTTCATTTCCTTATTTTGTCCTTCAATGTCTCCTTCCTCAATATTTTTTTCCTCCCCTACAGTAGGCAGGAGGTGGGAGAAAGTTCTGGATTTCCTGTCCCACAACCCATGGTTGAAACCAGCTATGAAGCAAGTCTGGTTTATGTGGTAGCAACAATAAAATATTTTAAAACCTCTTTAATATCTCTATATTGTCCCTTTACATTATAATTTTTTTAAATTGCACTGTTATAATATATTTTAAAAAATATTTCCATTGATTTTTAGAGAGAGAGGAAAGGAGAAAGAGAGAGAGAAACAATGTGAGAGCAGAACATCGATTGGCTGCCTCCTGCACGCCACACTGGCCAGGGCTGTTATAATATTTATTAAAAAGAATATTTAAGAATTTTTGGCTTGTAAAGATTTTAGTACTATTTAAAAATCAAAGCTAAGATGCAAGGTAGCTTCATAATTGTAGGTTTTATTTTACCTCTTTGATTTCTTTATTAGTTTTATCTTTTTATAGTTTTTCAAAATAGTTGGTATAATAGATTATAGCAATATCTATATTATGAAAGTTTTCTTGGCCTTAGCTAGGTAGCTCAGTTGGTGAGAGCATTACCCTAATATGTCAAGAGTTCAGGTTCAGTCTCTCATCAGGGCACATACAAGAAGCAGCCAATGAGTGTGTAAATAAGTGGAACAATAAATCAGTGTTCCTTTTTCTCTCAAATTAACAAATAAAAAGGTAAAGTTTTCTTAATTGTAATCATTATGTTGGCTAATTGTTCATTTTCTTTAATGATTCAATGATATCAGTAGTTAAGAGCACATTAAAGAAAAAAGACAGCATGTTCTACTTCATTCTTCCTTTGGAATATTTTATGACTTGTGTTGCAGTGCACTCTTACTGGGGCAGCGTCTCCTTTTGCCCACAGGAATTCCATCCTGAGTGGGAAGTTCTCCCTCTTTTCCATGGCAGTCTCTAAGTAGCTCTTTGCCCAGGTCTGTATACAGCCCTCCATATTACTGCCTTCGATGGTGTGACTTGACTGGCTTCAGGGTGCTGGGACAGCTAGTGAAGCAATATTTCTGCCTGTATCTGCGAGGGAGTTTCTGGAAGAGAGCAATATCTGAGTTGGTGAACTGAGTAAAGCAGATGGCCCTTCCCAATGTGTGCTGGCATCATCCAATCTGTTGCTGGCCTGAGGAGAACATAAAGAAGAAGGCAACTTTGCTCCCTGGTGGACTGGGACATCATCATCTGCCCTTGGACATCGATGCTCCCTGGTTCTCAGACTGAATTAAGCTACTGGCTGTCCTGGTTCTCCAGCTTGCAGACAGCAGGTGGTGGGACTTCTTGGCTTCCATATTATGTAAACCAATTCTTATAATCAATCAATCTCCCGATATATATGTATTTATCTATACTCTATTCTAATATGAAGTATGTCTCTGGGTATTTCCTTATGTTAGATTCTGTAGGCTCATGAATAATAGCAAAAATGATTTACAGGGTTTATGTAAAAGGTAATGTGACATCGTGTGATAATCATGGTGACCACATTCTTTCATATTCTACTTTCATAAAAGTAAAATATGCTGCCTATTGAGGAAGGAAAGTTTTCTGAGAGGACTAAGGCTGAGAGGGGGGCATGCGATAAGGGAATTGGGGAGACTGGTGGAGAAAGATCTGGAAGGTTGGGGAGGGCTGCAGTGTGTAAAGTGTGGGAAAGCAGGCACAGGCTTGCAATGGGGAGGAACGGTGCTGGGAAAGAGGCCAGTCACAGAGGAAATGATGCAGAGACGAATGGGGCAGAAAGTGCATTAACAGGGTGTAGAAAAGGTTAGAGGAAATAGCACAGGTCTGGTGTTGGCTGCTTCTATTATTTAACAGGTGTTAAAAAAAAGAAAGAATAGAAAATGGGAAAAACCAGGGGACTATTCAAAGGACAATTTGTTGTTTTTAATGAGCTCCCAAGAGGTGAGCTTTAGAAATGTTGGTAGTAAGATGATGATTCCAAGAGGCATGCCGGGAAGAATGGAAGGAGTGGTCAATCTGCAGTCTATTACTTAAGGAGTGTCCAAAAGAGAAGAGGAAGACTGCGGCAGCACTCTGTCACAGTGCCAGTGGGCAGGCCACGGACAGGGCCTGAGAGCTCTTCTTATTACTGAGATGTGACATGGTAGCTGGTGATTTCCTAATTATGCAGTTAAAATAAAATTGAGTTGCCTCAGTTGAGTAAGAGAATGAACAGGTCCAGGGTAAAGAAAACTGAGGAATGTATATTTGAAGAACTATGGTAAGTAGAAGTGGGATAAGCCATTCTTCTGGTACACCTTACCTGGAGGATATAGAGACCGTGGACATATTAAAAAATACAGTCTCCCTGAATATTCATCCCCAAAGCATCACATATTAATTCACTTCATAAAAAACTGCTCGCTTGAGGACAAAAGCTGCAGTGGAATTGACTTGGGGCTGGGTTTGGAAATGAAGCTTGTCAGTGTGCTGATTGCCCAACAGGGGAAATGCTGTAGAAACCATTAGCTGAAAGTGTACTGAGTTAAGCTCTCTAGCATAGATCAGCAACCGTTTATGTCAGAAGAAATCAAATTGGTTAACCTCTTTAATATGCCATTCATACACTTCTTTAATGTCATGGGTTTTTAATCTGTGAAGAAAGATAATAATAGCACCCACCTCTCTCTCTCTCTCTCTCTCTCTCTCACACACACACACACACACACACACACACACACTGTTTTGTGAAGAGTAATTGAGATAATGAATATAAAGCATTTGGCCTAGGCTGAGCCCGGTAGCAGGCATTGGGGAGGGCGGGGAGGGAGTCCCAGGGGCCTAGGGGCCTATGGAATGGCCTGCAGTCTGAGGAAGTGGAGCCCAAGCCTGAAGAGAAGCTGTCCTGGCCCCTTGTCCTTTCTCCTCCCCTTAGCCCAGGCTAGGGCCAGGCTCTGGAGCCCAGGCAACCAGGAGGAGAAGGGAGGAGAAGGAGGGAGGAGGAAGGGGAAGGAGGAAGAGGGAGGAGGAGGAGAAAGGGAGGAGGAGGAGGGAAGAGCCAGGATTGGTCAAAAGTGAAAGGGGGGCACAGCACCACTGAGGACCCAAGCTGGAAGCGATCAAAACTTGAGTCAGTGAGATGGAAGAAGAAGATGAGAAGCTAAAGGAGTTACAGAATGAGGGGAGAAGCAGATGAACATAAGTCCACCTCTAGGCAACGCAGGGCCAGGGATCATGGTATTGGGGGAAGATGGAGACTGTGCCCACTACATCCATGTTGGCAATGTGGACTGTGCTGCAAGAGCAGGCGAGCTGGGTGCACGTTCTTGGCTGTGGTTCAGGCCCCGAGTTACCATACTCTGTGGCAAATTTGGTGGCCATCCCAAAGGTTTTGCATATATAGAGTTCTCAGACAGTCAGTGAGGACTTGGCCTTAGATGAGTGCCTATTTAGAGGAAGACAAATCTAAGTGATCCCCAAGTGAACCAACAGACCAGGCATCAGCACCCGCAGGCCGGAGTTTCCTGCATGCTTGCCTTGGTGCTAGGACCATAAACTACAACAGTTCCCATCTCCATTCTACAGTGATTTTTGTTGTTGTTAATCCTCACCTGAAGATATTTTTTTCATTGATATTTAGAGAGAGTGAAAAGGAGAGGGAGAGACAGAGAGAAACATAGATGTGAGAGAGACACATGGATTGGTTGCCTCCTGCATGTATCCCAACTGGGGCCAGGGAACTGAGGTACATGCCCTTGATGGGAATCCAACCTGAGACCCTTCAGTCTGCAGGCCAATGCTCTACCCACTGAGCAAACCAGCTGGGGCCATTCTACAGTGATTTTAACAGCAGTCCCTGGTCAGGTCTGTAGGGACCCTGGCTAGAGTGACTTCATGGTAGTTCCCTTACTTTAAAAAGTGTGTATTAGAAGTAGAGAAAGAAAAAAAAAAGAGGAAAGAAGGAGAGAAGGGGGGGAATGAATTTAAAAAGAAAAACAGAAGATAACCTTCATGGGGGAAATATATATATATATATATATATATATATATATATATATATATATATATATTAGGGGCCCAGTGCACGAATTTGTGCAGCTTGAAAGGAACTGTGGGCTGTGAGGCTGTGGTAGGCACAGGGGTGGGTCTCGGCCCATCCTCCATGCCCCCGCCTGGCCCCTCTTGCTGTGGCCCCCAGTTCTCTGTCTGCCGGCAGCCCCACTCCTGTCGCCGCTGCTCCCAGACACTGATGGCACCAGCCCCACTTGCACCCGCTGACGGTGCAGAGCAATTGGGGCTGATGCCAGTAGCAGGTGTGAGCGGGGCTGGCGCTGTCAGAGGGTGCAAGCAGCTGCTGCTGCCCTGATCACCCCTCAGGAGCAGGGGGAGGTGGAGAAGTCCTCAGGGGTGATCAGGGCTGGCAGCCACCGCTTGCACCCACTGATGGTATCAAGCAATTGGGGAGCAATCGGGGCCAGCGCCAGGTGCCAGCAGTGGGTGCAAGTGGCGGCTCTGGGGCCGGCAGTGGGTGTGAGCAGGGCTGGTGCCGTCAGCAGGTGCGAGCACCGGGCGGGACCATGGCACGCTGGAGCAAAGAATTTTCATTAACTACCAGAGGCTCACTCTGTTGACAGTGATCGGCACCCTGCCTTGGTCTGGCATCCCCACTTACCTGCTCTACCATCCTGCCAGGGCCTATGCCCATCAGGTTCCATGCTCTGCTCCCTGCTGCTGATGCTTGCCATATTCCGTGTGCGCCCTCTGGTGGTTTCTGGTCAGCGCACATCATAGCGACTGTTTGTTCGGTTCTTCCGCCATTCAGTCTATTTGCATACTAGGGTTTTATACACACACACACACACACACACACACACACACACACACACACTGTGGAAAGGGGGAGGTTCCCATAACTGCAGAGGGGGCCCTGCTTTGGAGAGTAGGGAAAGGCCCAGGGTGTGGGGCAGGGTGCTTCTCCTTCACTCTGGGGATTCCCATGGACTCACTCAGCTGTGCAAACTGCTGCCCCTGTCTCCCTGTACCTCACCCCATTGGGGGCTGCTCAAGGGTTCGTGGGCAGGATTGGTAGGAGGGTTTTTTTGTTTGTTTTTTATTAAATTGCGTCCAGGGCGCTGGAAGGACACCAGACTGTTCTTGTTACCTTCCCCCCACCTTCTCCCACTTTATCAGCACCCTCCTGCCTGCTCCTGTCCAGCCAGGTCCACCTCCCACCCATCCACCCCTTTTTTCTGGCTCCCTGGTCCTCCTCTGCTTTGTTTCCTTTTGGTTTCTTCTTCTGTTTTGAGTGTCTTTGCAGATTTCTGTAGCTGGAAGATCTCCATTCTGCTCCCAGCAGCTCCAGTGTAAATTCCTCTCCCCCCTGGGGAAATGCACTGCCTTGTTTTGGGGAAATTGTTTTCTTGTTTTGTGTTTTGTTTCTTTTGCTTTTTATCCCTTTTATTTGGAGGGAATGGGAGGAAGTGGGCACAGGGAGGTGAAAGGTGGGTTTTGCTTTTTTTTTTTAGCTCATTTCCATGGGGTGGGAGTTTATTTTTTAATATGTGTCATGAATAAAGTCGTTTTTGAAAAAAAGAAAACAAAAACATTTGGCATATAGTAGGACCTAGATATGTGTTAGATCCTCAGCCTACAGGGACTGTTTTGGCAACTTACCACTGAATCTTCAATGCTTAGCACAGTGCCTGGCAAACAATAGGCATTCAACCTACACTTATGGAATGGAGGAGTGAATGAATCAATCTTTACAGCCATCGCCACAGCTCAGAACCTTAACATTTATTTTAGGTTGTGGCAGCAGCCTCTTTGACTCCAAGTTTGCTTCTTTCTAATTCAGCAATTTTTAACCTTTTTCATCTCATGGCACACATAAACTAGTTACTAAAATTCTGTGGCATACAAAAATATATATTCTATTTTTGGTTGATCTGATTAAAAATAGGTATGATTTTGATCCATTCACGTCAAATGGCTATTGTTGTGTTGGCTGCTTTCATTTTTTTATTTGAGAATCTAAGGGAAAGAGGTCAGTGTCTCTGACTAAATAGTCAGGTATTGCATGTTTTAAACGTTCTTGTGGCACATCGTGTGCCACAACACACTGGTTGAAAATTGCTGCCTTAGCCTATTCTACAAAACACCACCAGAGTTTTCTAAAACACACTTCTGGTCATGTCATTTTTTGACAAATTCTCCCCATCCACACTCCAGATAAAACCCAATCTTCTTAGCATGGCCTAGAAGGCCCTTCATCCTTGACCTATGTTTACTTCTCTTTTCAGAAAAATCCATTAAGAGTTTGGCCCTCCTTTAACACATGATAATCCGTCTTCCTCAAGGTATATTGATTAGAAATTTAATGCTGCTGCCTGTAACACACACCTAATTACATTGGCTTAAATGAATTGTTTCTCACATCATGAAAAATCTGGAAGTGGGCAGTATAGAACTTGCTGAGCTGTCAGGCTTTAATAGAGCCAGGTTTTTCTAGACTGCCACTCACTGCTGGAACTGCGACCATCTACATCAAGCATGTCAAACTCGCGTCCTGTGGGCCGCATGAGGCCCACAATGAATATTTTTGTGGCCCAGCCAATATAATGGTATGTAAGAAATGTTTTAATTAAAATTCCATAATTTAATTTTTACAATATCCTGTTATATATAATTATTAATAATGAACTACAACTTTTGCTAATGACTGATTACTATAATCGTGTTGCATTCATTTCCCTTATGTGCCTTACGTGCAGGTGCACCATTTCTCTCCACTAATAGTAGCAGAGAATATTTTAGCAGCTGATTGCCACATCATTAGTCTTGTGCTGACTTGTTTGGTGTGCGCAACAGGAAATATTTCGCTTTTGGAGAACAAGAAAAATAGGTTTATTTGTGTTACACTTATTAATTTGTGCAGTTATTCAGTGTCTGATAAGTTAACATTCAAGAAAAAGTATTAATTTTTATTTAAATGTTCTATTATTTTATGCTAACGATTACTCATTTATTTCAGCCCTTTGTATTCAGCATGTCTCTATTGAAATAAACCTACATTTCTATGAAAATTGAAGCTTTTGTTTTTTTGCGGCCCACATAAACTTAACCTTGTTTATTTGGCCCGTGTTAGCCTTTGAGTTTGACGTGCTTGCTCTACATCCACAGTGTAGCTATTAGGGCTAAGAACTGGGACCACCCCTGTTAACTATTTATTAAAAAACAGGGAAATTGAGAACCAACACTGAGTGTGGAGGTGCCTAACTAAGCCTGGCTTAGCTGTTGGTTCTAGAAAACTTTGCCCAGGAGGACACTTGAACCAGTAAGTAACTTCTCTGCTGCTTCAGGAAATCTCTGCACACAGTGTAGCTGAAGCACCTGTCCGCTTACTCGAGCAAATGGCTCCCTTAAAACAATAGCTTATTTATCAAGAATCACAGCTAATACCCCGCCAAGGTGGCGTTCTCCCTCCTGCATGAGTTCTAGTGAACTGAGCATTTGTTCATTAAAGGTCATCTGGTGCAATTTGGGGAGTTTCAATGCTATCCTTAGCTGTGGCTTCTGTCCTCTACTTGGAGGTCACATATCTATTCCAGGCTTAATGAAATGGGGAAGGATGAAGGGCAAAAAGTTCATGCCAACTAAACCTGACCTTTTAAAACAATTCATACTGTTGAAAAAGAGGACTCTAATACCACTCCGCTGTTAGGAAAACCAAAGTAGCTTACTTCCCTGTTCCATACTATGATACTCAGAGTGGGATGAGACCTCTTAAATCAGGACTCTGAATCCTATCTTGATATTCTTCCAATGCCTACCATGGGGACTTGCACTACATCCACATTCAGAAAAGATTGTTGAATGACAGAACATGTGGATGGAGTGAAATACTTTCAATGTTGAGATGTTCCAATTGTAATTATCAAAAATAACCACTGATTCCCCAATATTTGTAGCACTATAAAAACATACATCCTACTAGTAGCTATCTCTCCCTAGGATGGCCTCAGCACATTTGTAAGGACTAGGACAAGTGAGAGAACTAGCTCCATGGGAAGAACTTTGACTTCTTGAGTCCTCATGCACAAAAAGAAACCTTTTTCCAATTTCAAATCTAACATGCTGCCCTAGCCAGTTTGGCACAGTGGATAGAGCGTCAGCCTGCAGACTGAAGGGTCCCAGTTCTATTCTGGTCAAGGGCACATGCCCGGGTTGTTGGCTTGATTCCCAGTAGGGGGCATGCAGGAAGCAACCAATCAATGATTCTCTCTCATCATTGATATTTTTCTCTCTCTCTCCCTCTTCCTTCTTCTCTGAAATCCTATCTAATAAAGAAAGAATATGCAAATTAACCATCATTTCATGACAAAGCTGGTGGGGCCCACAGCCAACAAGGAGGGAATATGCAAATTGATGCAACAAAGATGGTGGCAGCCGGGGCGGGGCAGGGCAGGACACTTACTATGGGGGGCAAGGCGGTGGGTGGAGGGAGCTACAGAAGGGTGGCAGGGCCAGAGCGAAGGCAGAAGGTGGCTCTGGCCTGGAGCGAAGGCCCTGGTCCCGAGTGCCAGAGGGAAGCCAGTGCCGGGAGCCAGGGGAAGGAAGGCTTATTCTTGCATGAATCTTCATGCATTGGGCCTCTAAGAAATAATAAAAATATATATTTTTTAAAAAATCTAATGTGCTTAAAGCAGAAGTTTACACATTGTACAATGAAGCTCTCACTGCCTCCTATCAACAAGCCTCTCCACCACATTCCTACCAGAGAACAGTTAATCCTTCAGTTTTATCCTTTCAGGAAATTTTCAATGCACTTAGAAACATATGTACACATACAAACAAACCTAAAATATTATTAATGTGTGAGATATATATATATATATATATATATATCAAATCACATGTTCCACAAATTTTTTTCTTTTTATTATTCTTAGAGCACTTTCCATGTTAGCAACTATAGTTCAAATAATTCTTTTTAATCACTGCAAAGCTTCTATTCCATGAATGCACCCTAACCTGAACTCAATCAGCTACCTGAGCTGTTTCTTCTCCCCTCCTTTTTTCTTCCTTTCCTTTATTCCCTTTTCCTATACAAATAATCCTATAATAAACTTCTCTGTATCTACGATTAGTTTCCAGTAATTTTTTTCAATGTTTGTCAATGTGATAGGTGAAATGTAGTATCTTCCTGTTTCTCTTATTTGTACTAGTATTTCTTAATATTAATGAGGTAGAGCATATTTTAGTCTATTGGCCATTGATATTTCTTTTGTGAATTGCTTAGATAGATCTGTGCTGTCCAATATGACAGTCATTAGCCAAATGTGGCTATGGGACACTTGAAATGTGGCTACCCTGAATTGAGATAATGTTAGCATAAAACAAGCGATTTCAAAGACAGTCTAAGAAAAAGGAGTAAGACATCTCATTAATATTTTCATATTGATTACATATTCAAATAATAATATTATAGATATGCTGTTTTAAATAATTTTAATGTGGCTACTGAAATTTTTGAAATTATGTAGATATTTCTGTTGCACAGAGATGGCTTAGATGCTTCTTTTAGTAGGGTTATCTTTTCCTTATTGATTTATAGGAAATATTGATATATTGTTAGTTCATATCCTTTGACTAATACATTTGTAGCAAATATTTCTTCTCAGTCTGTAACTTATTTTTTAACTTGAATTATGGAGGGTTTTTTTGTATAAAAATTGTAAGTTTTTAAGAATCTGTCCATTGCTTCCTCTATCCCTTCTGGGTTTTATGTCTTGCTAAAAAAGTCTTTCACCATGCCAAGATTACAAAAATAACTTCCTGTGTTTCTCTAAAGTCATATATTTCATTAATGTTTACCTCTTTAAGGCACCTGGAATTATTCTTTTTTGTCTGATGTGACATGGGAATTTTTTAAGCTTTTTATTAAATCATAGGATAGTTAAATTGTACCACTCCCCCCTCCCCCTGCTGATGTGAATTGCCTCCTTTCTCATGTACTATACTTCTGTTACAAATGAAACATTTTGAATATTTTTTTCTGTCTCATTAATATATTTGACTAGAGGCCTGGTGCACGAAATTCATGCACTGGGGGGGGGGGGGGGTGTCAGTCAGCCCAGCCTGCACACTCTCCAATCTGGGACCCCTTGGGAGATGTCCAACTGTTAGTTTAGGCCCAATCCCTCTCACAATCTGGGACTGCTGGCTCCCAAACGCTTGCTTGCCTGCCTGCCTGATTGACCCTAACCACTTCGGCCTGCCAGCCTGATAACTCCCTAACCACTCCCCTGCCAGCCTGATAGACACCTAACTGCTCCCCTGCCAGCCGATTGCCCCCAACTGCCCTCCCCTGCTGGCTGGGTTACACCTAACTGCCCTCCCCTGCTGGCCTGGTTCCCCCCAACTGCCCTCCCTCCCCTGCAGGCCTGGTCACTCCTAACTGCCCTCTCCTGTTGGCCTGATTTCCCACAACTGCCCTCCCCTGCTTGCCATCTTGTGGCTGTGGGCCCTGCCATCTTTGAGGGCATGGCAGTCAATTAATGTATTCCCTCCTTATTGGCTGTGGGCACTACCATCTTTGAGGGTGGGACAGTCAATTAGCATATTCCCTCCTTATTGGCTGTGGGCACTGCCATCTTTGCAATGGAGTGAGTGTCAATTAGCATATTCCCTCTTTATTAGATAGGATTATTCCTGCACCAGAATCTCACTACTTTATTTACCAATGTTTCATAGGATATTTCTATACTAGTATACACAAGACCAAACTTTTTCAAAAATTCATTTATGGGCATTCTTTTTCAATAAACTTCAGAATCAGCTTGCCAATGTTTATTGAGTATACTTTGAGAAAGAAGCAACACCTTTGCAATATTAAATATGTCTATAAAGGAACAAATTATAACTCTTCATTTATTCATGTCTTTTAAAATGTGAATCAGTAAAGTTTTACACATCTCTTAAATGTATGCCTTGCTCATTATGCATTAGGCTTTTCCTTAATTTTTTATTGTTCTTGTTGCCATTGTAAATCAATGGCTTCTGTACTATATTTTATAATTATGTTGATTTTGGATCCAACCAACTTAACTGAATCTTCTTTGGTTCTGTTAGTTGTTATTTTTGTTTGTGTTTTGTTTTTGTTTGTTTGTTTTACTTGATTCTCTTTGCCTTTCTAGATACACAATTATATGATATGCTAGATTACGTTTATGTTAACTCATGAGAGTCAGTTGTTAAGTTTTCAGGAATTTTGAGGGCTGATTATTAAACATAGCCATTATTAAAAGTTAAATTATAGAAGTTTAAATTAAATAGATTATATTAAAACCAAAGATAATAAATGCTCAAAACTCATTTTGTTTTATTTATTTGACCTATCTATGCTTTAAAGTGATGTATTTCTAATGTTTCTGTACAATGAAATTTTTTTATAATAGTGTGCCCTAGCTGGTTTGGCTCAGTAGATAGAGCGTTGGCCTGCAAACTAAAGGGTCCCGGGTTCAATTCCGGTCAAGGGCACATGCCTGGGTTGAGGGCTTGATTCTCAGTGAGGGGCATGCAGGAGGAGGCCAATCAATAATTCATTCTCATCATTGATGTTTCTCTCTCTCTCTCTCTCTCTCTCTCTTCCTCTCTGAAATTATATATATATTTTAATTTAATAAAAAGTAGCTCACATCATGCACCAACAACTATAGTTAGGACAAGTTATTTCACTTTTCTCTGACTCATTAATATAACCAAGATATCAGCCAATATTCATGTGGGGAACTATACTCAGAAAAACTGGTTTCACATATATCATCACACCACTAGTTTTAAAGCATATAACTATTGAAAGTCTCTCTTCCTTCCAAAAGTTACATCTCATTTCATTTTTGCATCTACTGCATTGATTAGGACTCTAGAAAAATATGGAATATCAGTAGTGTTATGTGGCATTCTTGATTTGATCCTTATTTTATTATTTCTAATTTATCATTAAGAATGATGTTTGCCCTGGGTTTCTGATAGCTACTAGTTAGAATTCTGAAATTTTATTTGAATACTTTCCTTCATACTAGTAGGAAACTTATGCAGCTTGTTCTTAGTTAAATTTCCTATTTAAAAAACTTCTTCAATTTTCTACAAATCTCTATTTTCTTTCCAAAATTTTATGACCATATAGATTCCAGAGTCCTTGCAACATTTGGCACAATCCCACAGTTAAGCAAAACACCTTTTTTTGGCTCCTTGAAAAACTTGGCTACTCTCATTGTCTCTACCTCCTAGTCTGTCATTTCTCTTTTGTCCACTCCACATATGCTTTTGTCCTCACCACCCCCCCAACCCTGCACCTCTGAAACCACTCCTGACAAAGTCACTAGGAACTCCATTTTTCCAAACTCTATGGCCAGTCCCCTGTCCTCATCTCAGCATCTCTGTTGTTGTTGTTATACACGTGACGATCTCTCCTTGAATTCTTTTTGCTTCTTGGCATCTAGGACACCATGCTCTTCTGGTGTTGTTTTCATCTCATTAACCACTACTTTTTGTTTTTCTTTACTTGAGTTTCTTCCTCATTTTGGCCTCTAAATGTAGAGGGCCCTAGCATGCTCAGCGCTCTGTCCTCAGCCCTTGTTTGTATCTACTTCCATGGCTCTGAGTACAACATATTTGCTGCTGATCCCCACACTTATATCTTTGCTGTACTCCCGTCTAGAGTATTCAAATGTTTGCTCTTATACCCTCTTAGATATTTCAAAGGTATTTCAACCCTAATAATGCTAAAACTTACTCAATTCTTAGCCTCTTCCCAAATCCATTTCTTTTGTAGTCATTCCTTTCACAGTCAGTGGCACTGTTAGTTGTTTACATCACAACCTAAACTTATGGTGCATCCTTTTACTTTCACTTCCACAGCAATCCATCACTAAATACTGGTGTGTGTGTGTGTGTGTGTGTGTGTGTGTGTGTGTGTGTTTTCCTCTTTTTAAAATACATCCCAAATCCAACCTCGGCTCACCATTAAGATTACTTCACATCCTGGTCCAATCCTCACTTTCATCTCTTATCTGGACTGCTACAATAGCCTCTTATTTGTCTCTACTATCATTCTTTTTCCTTCCACAGCAATGAATATATGTAAAATTGGGATATAACATTATATCAGTTTCAGGTATGCAACATAATTTGATATTTATGTATATTGCAAAATGATCACCACACTAAGTCTAGTTATCATCCGTCATCGCATATAGTCCCAAAAATTCCTCTAGTGTCATTCCATTATATAAGAAAATCCAAACTCCTTGATTGCCTTCTAGGTCTTCCATCTACCCCTCTGGTCTCATCTTGCATCACTTTCTGCCTTACTCCTTGTGCTTTCTCTACACTAGAGTTCCTACTGTCCTTAAATATACTGAGCTTCTTCCTGACTCCAGGTTTTATACTTGCTGGTTTCTCTGCATGGAATACTCTTCCTTAAGAGTTTTGTATATCTGACCCCTTCTCATCATTCTGGCCTCTCCTCAAAGAGCTTTCTCCTAAGCACCTTATCCAAATAACTACTGTCTATCACAACTTGCCTTACTTCCTCATGGCACTTGGAAGTATCTGAAATTACAGTATTTATTTAACATGTTTAATTTCTGACTTTTTCTCACTGGAATATAAGCTCCATAAAAATAAGGAACTCATTTGCCTTACACACTGGTATGTTTCCAGCTCCTAGAACAGTGCCTGGTATCTAGGAGGGCTCAATGTATGCTGAAAAGAGGAAGGAGTAAAGAAATAAATGACTTGCTTGATTATAAATGGTAGATAACTTAAATGGGCTGAAGTAAGTAAAAGAATATATAGGCTCAACAAGGAAACAGTGATCCTAAACAGCACACTAGATCAGATTGAATTAATTGACATTTACAGAACATTTCATCCTATAGCTACAGAATATACATTCTTCTCATGTGCAAACAGGTCATTCTCAAAGATAGACCACATGTTAGGACAAAAACTAAGTTTCTACAAATTCAAGAAGATTGAAAACATATCAAGCATCTTCTTGGATCACAATGACATGAAACTAGAAATCAACTACAGTAAAAACACTTGAAAACATGATTAAAGTATGTGGAGGCTAAATAGCATGCTATTAAACAAAGAATGGGTTACCAATGAGATCAAGGAAGAAATATAAAACTTCCTGAAAACAGGATGGTGGCATAAGTAAATGCTCGTACTCCCATCCTCCCACAACCACATCAAAATTGAAACTAAAATACAGAACAACCGTTATTCAGAACTACCTGAAATCTACCTGAATGGAAATTCTACAACTAAAGAATTAAAGGAGAAAGCCCATTGAGACTGATCGGAGGGGAACAGGTGCGGAATGGGCTGGTCTGACACTCACATGTGGCATGTTTTTAATCAGGAGGGATATTTTGGCTAAGGAGGCCTCCTGTTATGAGCAAGAGGTCCCAGCTCCACACCAGAGCCATCAGCCCAGGGTTCCATGTCTGGGAAGAGAAGTGCCTGTAATTTTGAGCTGTAAAAACCAATGGGAATTGTGGCTGAGTGACAGAGGCAGCTGGAGTCCCAGGCAGTTCCTATTAAAGGGCCAGCAAATGGACTTATCTGGACTCACTCACTCCCTTTGAGCTCCAGCACTGGGGGCATCAGCTTGAAATGATCTAGGGATATATGAGGAGGAACTAAATTATCTGGCATCAGGGCAAGAACTCCAGAGCAGCTTTCTTCCAGACAAAAGTGTTGGAGTCTCTCCCCACAAAGAGCTGACTGGCAGGTGCCATATCCGAGCCTCCATCAACCTGCCCTACACTGTTCCCCCTCCCTGCTGATTCCCTGAAACTCTGCACCACCCAATTTGAGGCCCCAACCAAGCTGTTTGCAGTGTCTTTTTCATATGCATGGCTTATCCTGAATCAGGCTTCAGACATTTCTAAAATCTCTCAAAGAAGCAGCAGCTGGACTCAGTATGCCCTACACTAGCAGCAGCTTGATAAGCTTCCCAGCTTGGACTCTCCTGGGTACCTGTAAGCCCATCACTAGTAGCAGCCATCTGCAGATCACTCTGTAGCTCATGCCAGGTGGCCCAAAGCATGGAACAGGCACTGAATGACTTTGCACCTCCCAGGAGGCACCAGAGCCAGTGCACCCAGTGGATAGCTTCAGACCACACCAGATTATAACTACCACACCATGAGCAACACACTCAAGGAACAGACTTGGTGAGCAACAAAACCCCACATAAACAAAGCCTGCTCCATAGGGGTGTCTCCTGTACAGCAGCTCTTCCCCTGAAGTGGCAGCTGGTCATCACAGCTAATTGGCCTGGGAATCAGTTCCTCATAGTGATGCTAATAGCAATCAAGGCTCAATTACAACAGGACAGTGCACAACGTCCACACAGGGGTATACCTAGAGTGCCCAGCTCAGGTGACTTGGGAGGCTGAAACCAGTGGGCCCTACAGGACACCTACTACATAAGGCCACTCTACCTATTCCAGGAGGCACAGCAGCTCTAGCTAATACTAATACATAGAAACATACACAGCGATGCAGCCAAAATGCAGAGAAAAATAAAACATGTCACAAATGAAAGAACAGAAGAAATCTCCAGAAAAGAAACTAAATGAAATGGAGGCAAGTAAACTACTCAATAAAGAGTTCAAAACAATAGTTATAAGGATGCTCAAGGAACTGAATGAGAGCTTCAAAGAACAGTGAGAATTTCAAGGAAATTAGTAAGAACATCAAAGACATGAAAAAGAAGCAGTCAGAAATGAAGGATACAGGAAATCAACAGCAGAGTAGAGGATGCTGAGAATCAAATCAGTGATTTGGAATATGAGGAAGCAAAAAATACCAGAAGAACAAAAACATCAGAAGAGCAAACACACACACACACACATACACACACACACACACACACACACACAAAACAAATCTAAATGTATGAAGATAGTGAAGGGACAACTTCAAGCATACCAACATTCACACCATGGAGGTTTCAGAAGTAGAAGAGAGGAAACAAGAAATTTAAAACCTGTTTGAATAAATAATAACAGAAAAATTCCCCTACCTGGAGAAAGAAATAGACCTACAAGTCCAGGTAATGAAAAGAGTCCCAAACAAAATAAACCCAAAGAGACCCATACCAAGACACATCATAATTAAAATGTCAAAGGTTAAAGACAAAGAGAATCTTAAAAGCAGCAGGAGAAAAGTAGTTAGTTACCTAAAGGGAGCACCCATATGACTGTCAGCTGATTTCTCAACAGAAACTTTGCAGGCCAGAAGGGAGTGTCCAGAAATATTCAAAGTGATGAAAAGCAAGGACCTACAACCAAGATTACTCTACCCAGCAAACCTATTGTTTAGAATTGAAGGTCAGATAAAGAGCTTCCAAGACTAGAAAAGCTAATGAGTTCATCACCACCAGACCAGTATTACATGAAATGTTGAAGGGTCTTCTTTAATAAGAAGGAAGAGAAGAAAGAAGAAAGGAGAAGAGGCAAAAATATGAACAATACAATGGCAATAAATACATATCTATCAACAATTGAAGCTAAAAATAAAAATAAATGAACAGGGAATCTAATGAACAAAACAAATTGATGAATAAAATAGAACCAGAGGCATGGAAACATGGAACACACTGACGAATTTCAGAGGGAAGGGGGTTGGATTAACCAAAGAACTTAAATGCATGTATACATTACCTATGGACATGAACAACAGGGTTGTATAGGCCTGGGGCCAAGTTGGATCAGGGTAGGGAGGGCAATGGAGGGGAAAAAGGTATGGGGTGTGGGGAACATCTGTAATATTCTCATCAATAAAGATTTAAAAAATAACTTTCTAGAAACAAATGAAAATGAACACACAACAACCCCAAACCTATTGGACCCAGCAAAAGCAGTCTTGAGAGAGAAGTTCACAGCCCTACAAGCCTACTTCAAAAAACAAGAAAATTGTCTAATAAACTATTTAATACTATAACTTAAAAAATTAGAAATAGAACAAGAAAACCCTAGTGTAAGTAGAAGGAATAAAGATCAGAGAAAAAAATAAATGACATAGAGACTAAAAAAATACAAAAGATCAATGAAACTAAGAGCTTGTTCTTTGAAAAAAATAAACAAAATTGATGAACCTTTAGCCAGATTCATCAAGAAATGAAGAGAGAGGACCCAAATAAACATAATCAGAAATGAAAGAGGTGAAGTAACAACTGACCCCAGAGAAACACAAAAGATTGTAAGAAAATACTATGAACAGCTATATTCCAACAAACTGGACAAACTGGAAGAAATGGACATGTTCCTAGAAAAATACCATCTTCCAAAACTGAATCAGGAAATCCAAAAACTTAAATAAACCAATAACAACTGGTGAAATTGAAGCAGTACTCAAAATATTCCCAGCAAACAAAAAGACCTGGTTCAAACAGCTTTATAGGGGAGTTTTACCAAACATTCAAACTATTCTAAAAAATCCAAGAGGAAGGGATACTTCCAAGCTCTTTTTACAAAGCCAGTAATATCCTAATTCCAAAACCAGATAAAGACATTACAAAGAAAGGGAATTACAGACCAATATCCCAGATGAACATGGATGCTAAAATCCTCAACAAAATATTAGTAAATTGGATCCAGAAATACATTTAAAAGATCATACACCATGACAAAGTGGGATTTATTCCAGGGATGCAAGGCTGGTACAATATTAACAAATCAATAAATGTGATACATCACATAAACAAATTGAAAGACAAAAATCACGATTATACAATTGATCCAGAAAAAGCATTTGACAAAATCCAACACTCATATTTGATAAAAATTCTCAGCAAAGAGGGAATAGAGCAATCATACCTCAACATAATAAAGGCCATATATCACAAACCTACGGAGAAAATCATACTCAATGCGCAAAAACTAAAAGCATTTCCCCTAAAACAGAAACAAAACAGGGGTGTCTGCTTTCATCATTCTAATTCAACATAATACTAGAGTCCTGGCCACAGAAATTAGACAAGAAGAAAAAATAAAAGGCATCAATATTGGGAAGGAAGAAGTAAAACTATTATTATTCGCAGATGATATGATAGAAAACCCTAAGGACTCCACCAA
This sequence comes from Myotis yumanensis, assembly GCF_028538775.1. Classification (NCBI taxonomy): domain Eukaryota; kingdom Metazoa; phylum Chordata; class Mammalia; order Chiroptera; family Vespertilionidae; genus Myotis; species Myotis yumanensis. The sequence goes on from NW_027223752.1 coordinate 100,918,433, forward strand.
AACACTACTAGATTTAAAAACTGATTCAGCAATGTAGCAGGATACAAAATTAACACCCAGAAAACTATGGCATTGAGTGAACTTGTTGGGAAGAGAAAAACCACTGTTTTCTGCTGTGACTGTCAACTAGAAAATGAAGCTTCGAGATGTTGCCAGATATTTGCTACCTTGAAGGGCTCACTGCCTGAAGCTACATCTACCTGTGGACAAAAAGGGGCCACATGCTAACATGACTAGTTCAGTGAAGGCCTGCATGGTGGCCTTGTAAATTCAGAGTCTTTAAGAAACCACAAAGGATGGTCTGAAATTAAAACTTTTTAACTAAAAGCAGTTTATGATGGGTAGTCATGTCCTAGGCTAGAAACTTCCCTGACAAAGGTCAATCTTTACCTTAACTGAGCCGTTCTATTGTCTTTTTGCATCTGTGATAACATAATGTTGGAATGTCAAAGTAATTTTCCTTTTTCCGGACCGCTCAAAGCACAGGCACCACTGTGCAAAGACCACAAATCTCCTCATTGTTAGAGTTAATTGTTGACTGTTAACTATCCTGCACCACCTAAGTAAAAGAAGTGTGTGTCTATCATTTTACTTTTTATCCAATCCCAGAGGTTTCCACCCCATCACCATCCTGCCCCCATTTTGCTTTTTCCTACCTCCCTAATCTCACCAATGGATTTTATGTAACCCACTTAAATCTCCTCTTTTGATTGTAATGTACAAAACCAGGTGCAAAACTGCCGTTCTACCGAACATTATCTCAATCAGTTTGGGTTTTGCTTCCTGGCAATTGTTGACAGTTTGGCTCAATAATCTTACAAAAATTCTTCACAGTTTGAATGTTTCTTATGTTAATACTAGTGGACCAGTGCACGAATTCATGTACATTAAAAGGAAATTAATTAGAAGAAATATTTTAATATCTCTATTTGCCCTTTCTCTATAATTTGTTGATCATCAATCAAATTCATGATCAACAATGACATGGAAACACATGAGTGCGATTGGCACCAGCGAGAGCTTTACATGCATCGCGCATGCACAAGTCAACTTAGCCTTTTATATAGAGAGAGTAAACTTGCTTAATTAAACCTGCTTTTTGATTTAGCTAAACTTTTCCAGCCCAGTGAAGCACCCCAACTTCTTTTTCAGGTAATTGTCAGCAACACAGCAGTAAATATCACCATGAAGCAGATTATTATTATAGATCATGCAGGAAGAACAAAGGGTAAAATATTTAACTGCAGCAGTGTTTGACTATATTCTGTGCAGTGAGAAAACCTGAAGTCATTTTCAAGGTCCACCATTTCTTATTTCTTTTCAGTTGAGTCAAGTTTCTAAGCTTTCTAAATCCCCATTTTCTGACTAATGAAAAGAAAATAGGATTCCACCCACTCTCCTATCTACCTACACCAGGACTTCTGTGAGGATCAAATGAGATGAGGCACGGGAAAACACTTCACAGACATTTGGTTAAAGTGTAAAATGTTTGCACCTGGCTATAAAGCAAGTTGTGTTCCTGCGCTGAAGAAACTGCAAGGAGGCTAGTCTCTAGGGCAGTGGTTCTCAACCTTGGCTGCACATTAGAATCACCTGGGAATCTTTTTAAAATCCCGATTTCTGGACCTGGGTCATCACAAGAATGAGGCCCAGAAATCGGGATTTTAAAAAGATTCCCAGGTGATTCTAATGTGCAGCCAAGGTTGAGAACCACTGCTCTAACGAGAGGAAGCTGGGCATTGCTAAATGACGTCGTTACGTGGATGTACACTTAGCATATTAGCCTTTTATATATATATAGATACCTTTTGATTCTTAAAGTACTTGAATCTATATATTCTATTTTTTTATATTATATATTTTACTTCCACAAAGGTATGTACCTCATAACAGATTGTTATTTTTGTTTTAAACAGTTATCTATACTAATAAAAGCCTAGGTGGTGTCTCACCCTCATGTCATCACAAGATGGCAGCCCCTATGTTGTCACAAGATGGCTGCCCTGTGTCATCACAAGATGGCCTCCCCATGTTGTCACAAGATGGCCTCCCCCACATCGTCACAAGATAGCCACCACAAGATGGCCGGCAAGGGAGGGCAGCTGTGGGCAATCAGGCCAGCAGGGTAGGGCAGTTTGGGGCGAACAGGCCAGCAGGGGAGGGCAGTTGGGGGCGAACAGGCCAGCAGGGGAGGGCAGTTGGTTGGTGACTGGGCCTGCAGGGGAGGGCAGTTAGGGGCAACCAGGCCTACAGGGGAGGGCAGTTAGGGTTGACCAGGTCTGCAGGGGAGGGCAGTGGGGGTGAATAGGCCTGCAGGGGAGGGCAGTCAGGGGTGACCGGACCAGCAGGGGAGGGCAGTTAGGGGCAACCAGGCCTACAGGGGAGGGCAGTTAGGGGTGACCAGTTCTGCAGGGGAGGGCAGTGGGGGTGAATAGGCCTTCAGGGGAGGGCAGTCATGGGTGACCGGACCAGCAGGGGAGGGCAGTTAGGGCAACCTGGCCAGCAGGGGAGGGCAGTTGGGGGCAATTGGCCTGCAGGGGAGCAGTTAAGCGTCAATCAGGCTGGCAGGGGAGCAGTTAGGGGGTGATCAGCCTGGCAGGCAGAAGAGGTTAGAGGCAATCAGGCAGGCAGGCAGGCAAGCAGTTAGGAGCCAGCAGTCTCGGATTGTGAGAGGGATGTCCTACTGCCAGGATCGTGCCTAAACCAGCAGTCGGACATCCCCCAAGGGCTCCCGGACTGCAAGAGGGCACAGGCGGGGCTGAGGGACCACCCCCCCCCCCCCCAGCGAGTACACGAATTTTGTGCACCAGGCCTCTAGTCTTTTAATAATTTCATAAAAGAAAAAATACTTTAAAATATTTTTTGATATATTTAGCTTTTTGGTGATCTTCATAACTTCCTGTAGATCTGAATTTTCATATGGTATTATTTCCCTATTGTCTAAAAGTTCCTTTAATATTTCTCATGTGTGGATCTACTGATGATAAATTCAGTTTTTATTTACCTGAAGTATCTCTATTCCACCTTAAATTTTGAAGAATATTGTCACTGGATATAGAATTATGGTTTGACAGTGTTATTGTTATTCTTTCAATACTTTACAGATATCATTCTATTGACTTCTGGCCTCTATTGTTTCTAGAAAGAAAGTATTTGTCATTCTTATCATGGATTCTCTCTAATGTAATATTTTCTCCCCTTTTGCAGCTTTTAAGTTTTCTCTTCCTCTGCAATTTTCAGAAATTTAACTGATAATATAGTTGTTGTTTTTTTCTTTTGTATTTATCATACTTAAGGTTTGCTGAACTTTTTGGGCCTATAAATTGATGTTTTTAATAAAACTTAGAAAAAATTTTGTCCGTATTTTTTCAAACTTTTCTGTTCAATTGTCTCTCATATCTTTCTGGGATTTCAATTGCCTATGTGTTAGATTTCTTAATATCTCATAAATCATTGAAGTTTTCTTCCTTTCTTTCAATGTTTTTTTTCTTTTGTGCATTAGTTTGGATAATTTTTTTAAAATTTAAATTCTTTATTGTTTAAGGTATTACATATGCCTCCTTTTTCCCCCATTGACCTCTCCCCAGCCACTTCCACTCCCTAGGACATGCCCTCACCCCCTACTGTCTGTGTCCATTGGTTATGCTTACATGCAATCTTACAAGTACTTTGGCTGATCGCTTACCTGCCCCCCCAACACACACATCCTCCCCTGCCTTCCCTCTGAGGTTTGACAGTCTGTTCGATGCTTCTGTGTCTCTGGATCTACTTTTGTTCATCAGTTTATATATATTCCTTTTAAAAAAACACACACATCTTTATTGTTGAGAGTATTACAGATGTCCCTCCCCCTTGACCCCTACCACCTGGTTCCCTCCCCATCCCACCTCAGGCCTTCACCACCCTATTGTCTGTGTTCATGGGCAATGCATATCTGTATATAAATCCTTTGGTTAATCTCTTCCCACCCTGTACCCCAGTCACTTTCATCCTCTCACTCCCCCAACACAAACAAAAGTTTCTCTCAGCCCAAATTTTATTTGTATATCTGAGTTCAGATGTTTGAGAGAAACCTTCTGCTTTTCCTTTGTTTATAGATAGACTTTTTCAATATTAATTTCAGCTACTTTACATGTATCTCTTTTTAAAATGTGTTTACATGGGTCTTTTTTCAAATGGAAACTGTGTCTTTGAAAATGCTTGAAAAAAAACATTCTAAGAAAGGAGATTAAATAGTATGCAGGCCAAATTTTTTACCAGACTTTATTTACATTATTTTCTGTGTTGTTATAGTTTCACAAATGTATAATCCTATATAATAAAAGTCTAATATGCTAAGTGTCCAGTCGTCCTTTCAACCACTCAAAGCATAATATGCTAATGATACGCTAATGCCACTCAACCAGTCGCTATGACATGCACTGACCACCAGGTGGCAGATGCTCAATGCAGGAGCTGCCCCCTGGTGCTCAGTGTGCTCCCACAGAGGACGCGCCCCTCAGCCAGAAGCCAGGCTCATGGCTGACAAGCACGGTGGTGGTGGCAGAAGCCTCTTCCACCTCCATGGCAGTAGGACATCCCCTCAGGCCTCCCAGACTGTGAGAGAATGCAGGCCAGGCTGAGGAATCCCCCCCTCCCCCAGTGCATGAATTTCATGCACTGGGCCTCTAGTGTTGCATAATGGAACATCACAGAGCTGCATGTAAGCTTCTCCTGTTACTTCTGAGTAACAGATTTACTCCAGCTAAGAATTTATGATGTGCCGTAAACAGGAACATACAATTGCACAACTCAAGAATTAGAACAGTACATTCCAGAATACTGTGCTGAAATTTTGACACATTGAGTTAAGTAGAATTCTTACAATGTCATGAGAATCATCTTTACAACCAAACACAAATGGGTTTAAATTTTGGATGTACTTATCAGCTGTTGGACATTTGTCATGGTACTTAACCTCTCCATGCCCCAGTTTCCTTCTCTTTAAAAAGCAAATGATAGTATGTGCCTTCCAGAGTTATTTAGGGTTAAATGTAATAACATATTGAACAATATATGTTACAATTTAAGTGCTCAATAATGTTGATTTTTTACACACACATGAAATACTATGATGAAGTTTTCTGGCTAGAATATCTAGTGGTCTTAGACATTCAGATTCTAAATTACTATTTAGGTTATAAAATGTCTATAAATTTCCAACTGTAAAATAGTAACTTTAAAATTCCCAATGCTTCAAAAAATGTAAATGATATGCTTTCAATTTTAATTTAGATCATAAATCACTTAAATGGAGTGAGGGTGGAATATAGTTAGTACAGCACTTAGGGAGTGGATGGGAAATACTGTACCAGGATAAGCCACTTGCAATTTATTAATCACACACACACACACACACACACACTCTTAACAAACTGGCAGTGCATGTGTCTCAAATACTACCTAAGTTTTTAAATAAAAGATGGTAATGAAGCTAAGATTTACAGGTCGCTTAATTTCTCTAAGAATAAAAACTCCCCAATGTCTGGTGATTGGAAAGAGCACTCCAGAAAAGGGTAGATGGAGTAACCTTAACCTGTACCACAGCTGAATAAACAAAGCAACTGCCTACTCAAGTAACAGTGTGATCAGGAGCATCATATTCCCGTATATAGGGAACAACATATAGTTTCTAAATATCTAAAACCTGGAATTAGTTAGTGTTTGTGACCTCAGTAATACCAAGAGATAAATTGTGAGATTAAAATTATTCCAATTTTCCATATAAAGATAATATTTATAAAACTACAAACTGAAAGTTACTTTTTTTTATAGCATCTTTAGCTTGTATTATAGTTTTCATTGCAGGCTGGCTTGCTAAAATATGGGTGAATGAGACAATATTTATTGGAGTTGAATATAGCACTATGATATTGAGTATGTAGTTTCTTGCCTTACAATTCATATCATGATTTTTGGCTCAAGTTATTTAAAACTAGAGGCCTGGTGCACAAATTCGTGCATTGGTGGGGTCCCTCAGCCTGGCCAGCTATCGAGGCTTATCGAGAGGCTGGCCGGCAAGGGGGAGGGACCATGGGAGGTTGGCCGGCCAGCCACTCTGATCGGGGCTGATGCGGGGGTTGGCCAGCCGGGGAGGAGGGGCCACCAGAGGTTGGCCGGCCGGGGGGGAAATGGGCCATGGGAGGTTAGCCAACCGGCCCCCATTAGGGCCCATCCAGCCAAGGGGGCGGGGCCATGGGAGGTTGACTGTGGGAATGAACTGACCACCAGGGGGAAGCTCCTGCATTGAGTATCTGCCCTCTGGTGGTCAATAAGCATCATAGCGACTGGTCGACCGGTCCTTCTGGTCATTCCGGTTGTTCAGTTGTAATGGTTGCTTAGGCTTTTATATATATAGACTAGAGGCCCGGTGCACGGATTCGTGAACCGGTGGGGTCCCTCAGCCTGGCCTGTGCCCTCTCACAATCCAACATCCCCCAAGGTATGTAGTAGTGTGCAAAGCAGCAGGCAGCTGGGGAGGAGCCTATGCCACTCCACTCACCCTGGCCCTGCTGCGCCTGCTGCCGCTGCTGCTCGGTAAGCTCACTGAGCGACGCTCCCGCTGTGGGAGCACACTGACCACCATAGGGCAGCTCCTGCATTGAGCATCTGCCCCCTGGTGGTCAGTGCGCATCATAGTAACCGGTCGACCAGTTGTTCAGTCATTCAGTCGCTTAGGCTTTTATATATATACTAGAGGCCCGGTGCACAAAAATTTGTGCACTCGGGGGGGAGAGGGGGTCCCTCAGCCCATCCTGTGCCCTCTCGCAGTCTGGGACCCCTCAGGAGATAATGACCTGCTGGCTTAGGCCTGCTCCTGGGTGGCAGAGGGCAGGCCCAATCCCTAGGTACAGCCCCTGGTCAGGCTCAGAGCAGGGCCGATTGGGGAATTGGGGCGCGGCCCCCTGTCATGCACAGAACAGGGCGGATGGGGAGGTTGTGATGCCACCCCTAGTCATGCTCAGGGTAGGGCCGATTGGGGGGTTGGGGCACCGCCCTCTGTCACACTCAAGGCAGGGTCGATAGGGAAGTTGCGGCGCCACCCCCTGCCACGCACAGAGCAGGGCCGATCAGGGGGTTGGGGCGCTGCCCCCTGCCATGCACAGAGCAGGGCCGATCAGGGGGTTGGGGCGCTGCCCCCTGTCACACACAGAGCAGGGCCCATCAGGGGTTTGGGGAGCTCCCCCTTGTCATGCACAGAGCAGGGCTGATCAGGGGGTTGGGGAGCTGCCCCCTGTCACACACAGAGCAGGGCCAATCAGGGGGTTGGGGAGCTCCCCCCTGTCATGCACAGAGCAGGGCTGATCAGGGGGTTGAGGAGCTCCCCCCTGTCACGCACAGAGTAGGGCCAATAGGGGAGCTGGGGCACCGCCCCCTGTCACATACAAAGCAGGGCCCGTGGGGGGGGGGGTGCGTAGTTGAGGCGCCACACCCTGTCACACTCAGGGCAGGGCCAATGGGGAGGTATGGCTCTACCCCGTCTCACATAGAGCAGGGCCCGTGGGGGGGTTGGGGCGCCGCCACTGTCACACACAGAGCCGCAGGGCAATCGGGGTTGGGGCGCCACCCTCTATCACCCACAGAGCCGCAGGGCTGATCAGGGGTTTGGGGCGCTGCCCCCTGTCACACACAGAGCCGCAGGGCAATCAGGGCGTTTGGGCGTTGCCCCCTGTCACGCTGATTCCGGTGCCGGGAAGCTTTGAGGCTCCGCTGATCCCGCCCGGCAGGGTCACAGATCCGGGTCCCAGACTGCAGACAGCCTTGCCTGCTGCCGCCTGCCTTCAGTACGCAAATCAGCCGCCATCTTGTTGCTTCAGGGTGGGGGTCCCCACTGGGGTGCCTGGCCAGTCTGGGTGAGGGGCTGAGGGCTGTTTTCAGGCTGGCGGGCAACTGAAGCTCCAAACCTCTCCTTTTTTTCTTTTTATTTTTTATTCTGGCATTTATTTACCTTCTATGGCTGTCACTGGAGCTGACAGCCGGCTTTCTCTCTGAGGCTCGGCTGAAAGCAGGTTTCTGGCCTTTGTTTTCTGTATTCGAAACAATGTTGTGACTCCAGCTCTGAGATCCCGGCTGACTGACAGGAGCTTTCTGGAGTTTTGTTTATCTTCTGTAAATGTTACTATGCTTCCAACTGAAGCTCAGAGGCCGGCGGGAACGTTGGAGTCCACAGCAAGCAAGCCTCCTGTTCGCTTCCAGCTGCCTGGCTGCCGGCCGCCATCTTGGCTGACAGTTAATTTGCATAAGGATATGCTGATTAGCCAATGGGAAGGGTAGCGGTCGTACGCCAATTACCATGTTTCTCTTTTATTAGTGTAGACTAGGGGCCCGGTGCACAAAAATTTGTGCACTGGGGAGGGGGTTTCCTCAGCCCAGCTTGCCCCCTATCACATACTGGGAGCCCTAGGGGATGTCCTACTACCTGCTCCCTGCTTCCCTTGGGGAGCAGGCCTAAGCCACAGTCTGGCCTCCCTTTGTGGAAGGCGACCGGGCTGATCAGGGGAAGGCAACAGCCCCATCACCCCGCTGCTGCAGCCACTGCCAGTCACCGCAGCCACCAAGGTGTTTTCATCAACACGGACTCCAGTCCCTTTACCATGAAAAAATGACAACTTTCTTTAGGCATTTTCAAGAAGTGTCTTTCATAGGATATGACATTTCTTTCTTTCTTTATCCTCACCTGGGGATATGTTTCCATTGATTTTTAGAGAATGTGGAAAAGAAAGGGAAAGACAGAGAGAAAAACATCAAAGTGAGAGGAACACTTTGATTGGTTGCCTCCTGCATGAGCCCTGACCTGGGCCAGAGCCAGGGAGGAACGTGCAACCTAGGTACATGCCCTTGGTCAGAATTGAACCCAGAATCTGCGTTGGGCAGGCCGAGGCATTATCCACTGAGCCAAACTGGCTAGGACAGGATATGACATTTCTTAACCCTCCAGCAGCAGACCTTCATTTTTTTCTCCAGGAGTGTGGTGAAAAACCCTAGATCACTTTTTGGACTCTTATTACCCAAGTTACTAAGAATATTACCAGTGGCATACAGAGAGCTTAACCAATCAGAGGTCAGAAAAGGTGTTTCCTCTGTAGTTCACACCAATTGCTGGTTTGGCCCCTGCCCAGGCCTAACGCCTCTGGCGAGTCATTAGCCCTGGGCCAGGGCACCCTCAGCTCCAAGCCACCGTGGCCATCAAGGATCGCTGGCTGGCTGCGCCCGGGTTCGGGCCGCCACCACCATCAAGGATCGCTGGCTGGCTCCTCCCCGGCCCAGGCCTAAAGCCTCTGGCCGAGGCATTAGGCCTGGGCCGGGGCACCCCCAGGTCCCCGCCACCGCAGCCATCAACGATCCCTGGCTGGCTCCTCCCTGACACAGGCCTAAAGCCTCAGGCCGAGGTTTTAGGCCTGGGCATCTCACCGCCTCCAAAGATCGCTGCTGGCTGGCTCCTCCCTGGCCCAAGCCTAAAGCCTCTGCTCGAGGCTTTAGGCCTGGGCCGGGGCACCCCCAGCTCCCGCCGCAGCCGATCGCTGGCTGGCTGCTCCCTGACCCAGGCCTAAAGCCTCAGGCTGAGGTTTTAGGCCTCGGCCAGGGCACCCCCAGCTCGCTGCCGCCGCCGCCGCCGCTGCCGCCACCGCCGCCATGGAAGATCGCTGGCTGGCTCCTCCCTGGCCCAGGCCTAAAGCCTCTGCTCGAGGCTTTAGGCCTGGGCCGGGGCACCCCCAGCTCCCCGCCGCAGCTGATCGCTGGCTGGCTCCTCACCGCCCCAAGCCTAAAGCCGCCGCCGCAGCCGCCGCCATGGAAGATCGCTGGCTGGCTCCTCACCGCCCCAAGCCTAAAGCCGGCCGCCATCTTGGCTGACAGTTAATTTGCATAAGGATATGCTGATTAGCCAATGGGAAGGGTAGCGGTCGTACGCCAATTACCATGTTTCTCTTTTATTAGTGTAGAAGTGTAGATAGATTGTTTCTAAAGACCTTTCCCTGCATTTTACATTAGGAACTTACTGCTATAGCTATATTTGCTTGACACTCCTCCCCACAGTCGAGAGTAGGGAGGAAGAGAAGAAGGAAATCAGTTGAAGGCAACGCCCACTCAATGAGGATCTGGTAAGTGGGAGAACACCTAAATGAACTCTGAAGATGTTTTCCTGCATGGTTTCATTTATCAAATATTTGTTGAGCACCTACTATGTGCTAGGTCCTAACCTAGGTAAACAGTGGTGTGATTCTGCCATTTTTTGTTGTTTTTTGTTTGCTTGTTTGTTTGTTTGTTTTATCTGCTGTGAAGCCCATATAGACATCTTTTCATTTCAGATATTATACTTGTCAGCTCTATAATTTCCACTTGACAGCCCTCTTCTTTCTTCTTTAAACATAGTTTCTATTTCTTTGTTGAAATTCCCCATCTGTTCACCCATTATGACCATCTTTCCCTTTAATTTTTTTGGACCATATTTATAATAGATGTCTTAAAATTCATATCTGCGAATTCTGATATCTTGATCACAATATGTTTCTACTAATTTTCCTCTTAACTATCATTACACTCCCCTGTTTCTTCACATATAAAATAATTTTTTGTATACAGGACACTTTGAAACCTCTTATATTTATTGAAGAGTGTTGATTTTTGTAGCAGGCAGTTAATTTACTGACTCATCACCTTTAACTTGTAGAGGCTTGATTTTACATGTGTTTAGCACAGATCTATTTTGGTTTTGCCCTTTCTCTCAGGGTAAACCTTTCAGTCCTGGAACATAGTCTTTACTTGTAAGACTATGGTTTCAAAATAACTCTGAGATGTTTACCAAGCTTCTCTAACTTGGTAGGTTTCAAAATTTCAAATTTTGTTTGCTCTGTGGTGGGTAACAGCTGGAACCACTGCTCAGCTCTTTCAGTCTTCTAACTTTCACTTTCTGCTAGGCTCCTTGCAGTCTGTCCAATATATGCATAATTTCAGTTACCTGAGGGTTTGAAAGTTCATATTCAGATTTTTTGGGCTTTCTCCTTCTGTTTCAGGATTTCTACCCTCAATGTCCAACCACTCAAGTTTCCTATACTCCATCCTCTACCCCTCAATTCAATAAGACTGTGGTTTTTAAAAACCACACTGCATGAAGTTTTCACTCAATTTCAGCCTGCTTTTTGTCACTCTCCAGTGTTTTCACTTTTTAAAATTATTTCAGTTTATAATTGCTATCAAAAGTAAGGATAGTACAATACAAGCTACTCCACTATTTCCAACACTAAGACTTCTTGAGTAGTAGTCTTATTGGTGAGTATTGACAATTGTGTTTGGTAGATGTATTGTAGTATCTATCAGAAAGCTGTTAATAACATTGCTTCATTGTCTCATCCTCACACCACCTCAAAGTAGGGAGAAAAGGGGAAGTACCACTTTTTACACTGTACAAACGTGAAAATAGGAGAGAAAAGTGCTTATGATTTTAGCCAAGGAGCTAGGAGTAGACCCGAAGCCTTCATATTTATGTTGTTCCTATTAGGCAAGGTTAAATTCTATAAAGCTAATAACACTTATAGAAATGAACATATCCTCAGTTACAGCAAAACCTCATTGTTACAGACTCTACATTTTGATAATTTAAACTACAAATGTGACTCGGTTTTGTATCATCTAGTAAGGAAATTTCATCAACTGAAAAACTATTAGAAATCTTAAAAGAATAAAGCAGTTGACTTTTTCAAGTAACATGTAAAAATTAATACTTTCCTAAACTCAAAAAATAAAATAAAAATATCAAGTAGGAGAGACAGAATTGAGCCACACAACACACCTAAAACATGAAATACTTATGAATAAACTTCAAAGAATATTGAATATTTGTATGCTTTAGAACAAGCAACATCTTGAAATATTTATACTATCTAAAGTAACCAAGAAATCAAATGATATTGTAATCAATTAGAGGAGAGGGAGCAGGGAGAAGCACTTGATAGATTAGTCTATAGGTCATTCCAAGGGTGAGGAGTAGCCAGGGCCATTTTGGCAAAGAATAGAAAAGAAGAAAAGTACTTTATAATGCATTTTGATACATATAATAAACATAAAATGTGCTACAACATATTACAGTAGTTAAAACAATATGGCAATATGAAAGCTACACTGGTGAAAACTGGTAATTAGAATAGACATAGTAATAGAAAAGAATTGAGATGCCAGTATATATAAAATGTAGTATATAGTAAGAGTATTTCAATTCAGTGCCACATGATATTTGGACAAATGGAAAGCCATTAAACTATACTAGATTTATACTTTATTCTTTATAACAAAATATATTCCAGCTTTTTAGAAAATTTAAATGCTAAAAATATAACTACAAGGTATTATAAAAAAACATGGGTTGATAATATTTGTAATTATGGAAATTTTTCCAATGTAGGAGAAAAACATATAAACCTTTCTTCTGTTAGGTAGAAAAATAAGATCAGAAATATGAATTCCTCTGTTTGGAATGAAAATCAACTTTTAATAAAAAAATACTTGCTAGTTTAGGAAAAGTCTCAAGACAGAAACATTTTTATTTTTATATGAACTGACTATGAGTAAGCTTCTGACACCCAAAGAGAAAAATCTAAGCATTATGCCTGGGCTGTTATCTATATACTAGAGGCCCAATGCACGAAATTCATGCAAGAGTAGGCCTTCTCAGCCTGGGCTGCCTCAGCCCTTGCAGCCCCGGCTTCATCTGGAAGGTCATCCGGATGGTCATTCCACTGTTGACAGGTCACTATGGCACTGACCACCAGGGGGCAGACGCTTAATGCAGGAGCTGGCCCCTTGTGGTCAGTGCGCTCCCATAGCCAACCTCCTATGGCCTATCGCCGGCCAGGCCAAGGGACCCCCCCACCTGTGCACGAATTCATGCACTGGGCTTCTAGTAAACTTATAAATCTCATTCATGTCATATATGAAGTTTTGTCTTTCTGAATATAAGGAAACACAAAGATGATTTATCAATTTCAAGGGGTTTAAATTTTGAAAACTACAAAATAGACCTTGAAGAACAATTATTCTATACTTTATAAGATGTGAATTTGAACATTGAGCCTATTTATTGCATGTAAGTAAAATCTCTAATTATATTTAATTTTATTTTTTATTAAGAAATTTAAAATTAAATTAAACAAAGCTGAGATTTTTATTAACCAGGCATTAAGACTCTATTATATTAATGATGCACTAGAAGTTCGAATCAAATAAGAAAAGTGTTCATGCTCTTGGGACAGAACAACACTGTACATGAGGACAAACACTTCTTTGCTGATTGGATGTAGACCAAAGACGGCATCAGTTTCAACAACTGAGCGATACAAAAGCATTGGTCACCAGATCAGGGGACTGGGAACCCTAAGTCAAATGCCATTTATTTCCTCTTATCTTGTAAGGCATTATTATCTGAGTGGTGGGTTTTTTTGTTTGTATTGTTTTGTTTTGTTTTTTGTCCAGGGAACCCTTCCAATCACTTCTATTCTGTGTAATATAATTAGTGCATATAGGCCAACAGAATGTCAGGATACAATGACTGCTAGTGTGCTGAGCTTGAAGGCTGTGGTTTGGGAATCAAAATTTCACTTGGGTCTTGACTTGAAAAATCATGTTCTAAACATGTCCCTAAATGGTCGGAGCATGATTCAGCCACATTGGTAAAAATAGAAACCCCACTTGGAACAATGGGAAAGGAATTATATAGCTTCTGTAAAATAAAAATATTAAATTAGAACTCTGATAAAACTGTAGAACTGAGTCATTAAAAATTACTAAATAAAAAAGGGGTTTCAATTCTTTTTTTTACTCAAGTCTTCTTATTAGTCCTGGAATTGAAGTTATTTACCCAGTTATTATGCTGGTTTGCCAGTTTTCTTTTTATGTTCAAATAAGAAGAAAGACAACTACTAATTTTTTCCTAGCTGCAAAATTTTTTTCTTTTGCTGATGACAGTCAAATTAATTTGCAATAATCCAGGTAGAATGTGAAATATTTTGTATTTTTAATCTCTTTTCCAAGGCAGTTTTCTCACAGTTCAGTTAAAACATTTTTTACCTTTTTGGCAAGTTGAAATCAAAACCTGAGCGGTCCTACCGCTGCTCTGCTCCTAGTTTGGATGTGCAGTATGATGAGCTATTTTTACTCCCGGCTTGGAGCCATCTGGTTTCTCTGCGAAGTTCACATTGGTATTTTTCAGTGCAGCTGGTCACATGTACTCTTTTCCCAAGTCAAGGCTGGTGACCTGGGGAGGAATGTGTGCAGACTCTTGGGGCATCTCCGACCTCGCCATATCCTCTGCTGTCAGTTGATCCTCCTGATCCTCCTGGCTGAGTGCTGCGCTTAGTGGGCCATCAGCACTGACTTCTCTCTTGTGTGTTAGTATTGAAGCCTTTTCTCTCCAGAGGGATTTAATAGAAGCAGCCCAGAAAGAGCCTGGGAACTGGGCTTCACAAAAGGCATCTACCTTGGTGGTGGGACAAGGCACTTCTGCCATTTTTCTGCTTTGCTGTTGGGAGCAGTGTGCCAGGTGTGGTTAAGTAACTGAGTGCCTTGTCATAGTAAAAGTATACTGTGCACAGGCAATCAGAAAAATGCCTTCACATGCAGACTTAGGGGAAAGAATAAATTGCCCCATTAACTGCGGGCAGGGCTCACTCTCACTCCTCTTGGGAAACACACTCGCTTGAGAGCTGTGATGGCTGTCACCCTCACGCAACAGGAAAAGCCTTTTCAATGTTCCAGGCTCCTTTGTCTTTTCCTTTTAGAAAAGAGTAAGTTTCTTTACCTTAACAACAGCTATCAGTTGATATTTATAAAGTGCCTGCTGGACTTCCACTGTACCCACACCTCTGGCTTCTCACATTTACAAATGATAGCGGAGAATAGCAGCTGCATTCATTCTGAGCAGCCCTTCTGTGCAAGATGAACAGTGTTCTTTCTATCCTGCCACACTGACTTATGTCCCAAGGATCTTTTGGTGACAGTGCCTACTGGAAGTGCAGAAAAATCCCAATAATTAATACGGGATTATACAAATAAAATTAAGAGATTTTATTGACTCAAGAACATTTCTCTGCATCACATCCTCAAGAGTCTTTGGTGTTAAGCTCCAGAATGGGTAACCACACACAGAAAGCAGTGAGTTAGTTCATGCTTCAGAGATTTCAAGGAACAGAATAAGCTGCCTTCTCTCCAGTTGACTTCATTGCTACATACCAGATTTTCCTTTTAAGGATTTTCTTCCTACTGATTCAAATTATTCCTATCCTCTAGATATTCCACTATAAATGCTTCTACTACTTATTACAATTATTACTTTTAACTACCAGCCAATGTTATTGACCCTGACCATGAGACAATCCCTGGTAAACCATCCACTGTATGGTGGTTAAGAACACAGGCTTTGGAGCCAGACGATGGGTTCAGGTCTCAGGTCCATCACTTTAATTAACCTGGGGCAAGCCACTTAACCTTTCCATACTTAATTTTCCTCATCTGTAAAACAGGGAATGATAATAATACACCTACTTCATAGGTTTATAGTGATGATTAAATTAACTCTGGGGTTTACAGACCAGTTCATGGAACTCCGGATGCCTGTGAACTTGAATTGGGAATTTAATTGCAGATGACCCTTGAACAATTCAGGTTTAGGGGTGCTGACTCGCCCTTTGAGAATCTATGTGTAACTTTTGACTCCCCCAAAAGTTAACTACTAATAAATAGCCTACTGTTGACCAGAAGCCTGACCAATAACATAGAGTCAACACATTTTTTGTTTACATTTTATATTTTTATAATATATTCTGTATATATTATGTATATATAATGTATATATTCTGTATCCTTATAATAAAGCAAGCTAGACAAAAGAAAATCTTATTAAGAAAATTATAAGAAAGAGAAAATACTTTTACAATATGTATTTATTGAAAAAATTGACATATAAATGGACCCACTTAGTTCAAACCTGTGTTGTTCAAGGGTTGACAGTATATCTAGGCCCATCAGCCTTTCAAACTTATATATTGTTAAAACTGTCACTAGATCTTCTTTTATGTTTTTTTAAAGCACTTTATTACCATATACCTTTTTATTATTTGGGCTACTGTCTCAGTATATTTTATTTCCCTTGTTATCCCATGTATTGTATTTTATGCATTTCAAAACTTTATTTTGCAAAGAGGTTGTCAGGCTACACTAGATTGCCAAAGAGGGTGGTGGCACAGAAAAAGTAAAGAATCCTTGGTTAGCCCTGACTGGGTAGCACAGTTAGAGTGTCATCCCAATACTACAAGGCTGTGGGTTCAATCTCCAGTCAGAACACATACAAGAAGCAACCAATGAATGCATAAATAAATGGAACAACAAATTGATCTTCTCTTTCTTTCTTTCTCCCTTCCTTTCTTTCTTTCTTTTGTTCTTTCTTTCTTCCTTTCTCTCTTTCTCTATTTAAAATCAACAAGTTAAATAAAAAGAATCCTTGGTTAAAACAGGTGTCAAGTATTTACAATAATTCCCATTTTTTAATGTGGGTTATAATAATATCCCATCTGCTTCAATTGGCACATAATAATCATAATATTTGTGTTTACTATTATTTTTATTAGTAGTAGTATCTTTTCATTTAATTCTCATGATAACCCAAGAGGTAAATCTATCTATGGCTATCATCATCCCACTAGCATATACAGTATGCATATGAGGGCAGGATTTTTTTTGTTTCATTCATTGTGCATTCCCAGAACCTAAAATGTGCATGACATACAGTAGACATCCAATAAATATCTGCTTAACGACTGTCCACATCCTAGTTTTGGAAATGAGAACACCAGGGCTTGGAGAGGTGGGGTAACATGCCCCAAGTCACTCAGCATGAGAGTCATCAAGCACCAGTTGATATGACTCCAGGGGTGGGGACTGACTTTCTTCATCTGTTGTCTCCTGGTCACTTCATAATTCTTAAAGCAGCATCCTTCCCAAGCTTAGGACTTGCTTTGGGAAAACAGATCCTAGTTTTGGCTGGGACTTCCTAATGGAAAAATGAAAAAGGAATGAGATATTCAGGTGATAGGCAGAACTGAGTAACCCAAATTTTACCAGATCTTATCAGTAAACAAAGTCATATAAACATGTGGGTGTACATAGATTTTCCCCTTCTTAGATCTGCTAAGAGGAATTTAATTTTATCTTCTCAGCTTAGTTCCTGGGCTTTATGGTGCAAGATTTGAGTTTAGAGGAAATGGAGAAGTGATAGCTGGGATGTGGTCTGGAAAGAAATGAGTTTTACCTGTGGGTGAGGACAGAGAAGAAATTGAAGAAAAGGGGAGTGGCAAGGACAGACAAGATCTGCAAGGGCTGAGTGTCAGGGAGAGCTGAAAGTAACAGAGAAAGAAGGGTTTGGGGACTGGTCTCCATGGGTGTTAGAGATTAGAGAGAGGATTTTTCCAAGTTTATTTGTGTAAAACTTCTTGCCTTCCCCTCCCTCCTCACTGCCAAGTCATGAGCATTTCTTCTAGACTTCTTCAGGACAGGGACTACAAGACCGTCCATCTTTTATATGGGTTATAATATCCCATCTGCTTCAGTCAGCACAGGCTTCACTGGAACTTTCTTTCATGTCCTGGCTTCTCCTCACAAGGGTCCACTGCCTTCTATGCTGAGTGCAGGGCTCCTTACACGAGAGGGAAGATTGACTGTCTCCCTAGTTCTGTGACTTGTTTTATTGTGTGGTTCAGAAGTGGCACAATATGTGTCCAGTATTTCTTTAAGTTTCTCAGAAAAGCAGGTTTTTTCTTTTGTGAACATCTGCACAGCTAAAAACACACACAGTTCTACAAAAACAAGTAATGGCTTGCAGGCATAGTTATTATTTAAAAATAAATTCTAATATGTGGAATCTAAAGAACAATATAAATGAACAAATAAAATAGAAACAGACTCATAGATACAGAGAACATTTTTACAGTTATCAGAGGGGAGGGAGGGTGGAGAATTGGGTGAAAAAAGTGAAGGGAGAACTGGGTAAAAAAGTGAAAAAATGAAGTACAAATTGGTAGGTACAATATAGTCATGGGGATGTAAAGCATGCATAGTGAATATCCTATATAATAAAAATCTAATACGCAAATTGACTGAACAGCGGAATGACTGGTCACTATGACACACACTGATCACGAGGGGGCAGACGCTCAATGCAGGAGCTTCTCCCTGGTGGTCAGTGTGTTCCCACAGAGGGCACACCACTCAGCCAGAAGCTGGGCTCACGGCTGGTGAGCATAGCAGAGGTGGCGGGAGCCTCTCCCACCTCCACGGCAGTGCTAAGGATATCCAGCTGCCAGCAGTTGGACATCCCCCGAGGGCTCCCGGACTGCGAGAGGGCACAGGCCGGGCTAAGGCACACCCCCGAATGCACGAATTTTGTGCACCAGGCCTCTATGAGTCAATAATATTGTAAAAACTATGTACAGTGCCAGGTAGGTACTGGAAATATCAGGGGAACACTTTGTAAGTATATGATTGTTTAACCACTATGCTGTACACCTGAAACTAATATAAAGTAATATTGAAAACAAAAACAGCCCTACCCAGTGGCTCAGTTCATTGGAACATTGTGCCGTGCACCAAAAAAGGTTGCAGATCCTATACCTGGTCAGGACACATACCCAAGTTGCAGGTTTGATCCCAGTCAGGGCGTATGGGGGGGGGGGGGGGGGCAACCAATCAATGTTTCTCTTTCACATGAATGATTCTCTCTCTCTCTCTCTCTCTCTCTCTCTTTTCCTCTCTATCTAAAAAAGTCAATAAAAACATATCCTCAGGTGAGGATTTTAAAAATAGGGGTAATGATATATATCCTGAGGACTGAATAACACAATCCAGGTAAGATACTTAATAGGTGTTCTCTATTACTCTTATTTAACAGGGAGCCATTTAAATGTATGGGACAATAACATTAAAAGATCTTTTCTCATTTGGTGTCTATTTTTCATATCTATAATAAATTTTTTTCTGGTTTTCCAGAACAGTCTGCCCCAAAGATACTTCCTGGTCTCTGTCTTTTGCAGGATAGCAAACTGCTCAGTATTGGAAGTGTCAGTTTTTCTTTCTGGTTTCGAATGGCATCATTAAGGTTTCAAACCTCTCACATCCAAGTTTGGGACTGTCCTAGAGATCTGGGAGTGCTGAGTTTCTGGTGTTCAAAGTGTAGAGGAAGCTTCTCTGGGCACAGTGTTTCAGAACGGGCACAGAGGCCTGAGCGGACCTCAGGCAAACTTCTTCCTCCAGGATTGGCTCAGGGAGCCTCTGTCTTCCCTTGGATTGCATCACAGTTACAATAAAGAGGATGAGTCTCATTAGGGGCCATTTCCAGGGCTTTATTTGCAAGAAACCACTGTAAAACAAACAAAAACACATTAAAAACGGAAAGGGAATAAAAGTATGGTTTGAAATAGGAACTAAATAAGTATTTTAAATTAGTGGAAAAAATATGCCTATACAGCAACAAAGATTTGTCACCCACCCTGAGTAATTTAGAGCTTGGAAGGCAAAATGAGTGTGAGTAGGTGTGCCAGGAACATGGCCCCTCCCACTACCCATAAGTAGTTGGTAACCTCACATTTTTTTTGGTTCCGTTTTATTTTGTGTTGGTTTCAAGCACACAGTTTAGTGGTTAGACAATCATATACTTTACATAGTGTTCCCCTCAGTATTCTCAGTAGCCCAACTGGCACCATACATAGTTACCGCAATATTATTGACTATATTCTCTATGCTTTGCTTACATTTCCATGATTATTTGGTAACTACCAATTTGTACTTCTTAATCCCTTCAGCTCTCACCCAGTCCCCAAACACCCACCCCTCTGGCAACCACCCATTCCCTCTCTGTTTCTAGGAGTCTGTTTCAATTTTATTTGATCCTTTATTTTGTTTTTTAGATCCACATATAATTACATGGTATTTTTATTTCTCTGACTGACTTATTTCACCGAGCATAATATCTTCTAGGTCCATCTACATCAGTGATGGCGAACCTTTTGAGCTCGGCATGTCAGCATTTTGAAAAACCCTAACTTAACTCTGGTGCCGTGTCACATATACAAATTATTTGATATTTTCAACCATAGTAAAACAAAGATTTATATTTTTTATATTTATTCTATATATTTAAATGCCATTTAACAAAGAAAAATCAACCAAAAAAATGAGTTCGCATGTCACCTCTGACACGCGTGTCATAGGTTCGCCATCACTGATCTACACTGTCACAAATGGTAAGATTTCACTCTTTCTTATGGCCAAGTAATATTCCATTGTATATATGTCCCACTGCTTTTTTATTCACTTGTGTATTGATAGGTTGCTCCCATATGTTGGCCATTGTAAATAACACTACAATGAACATAGGGTGCATATATTCTTTCAAATTAGTATTTTAGGTTTCTTTGGATAAATCCTCAGAAATAAAATTGCTAGGTCATAAGGCAGTTCGATTTTCAATTATTTTAGGACACTCCATACTGTCTGTGTCACATCAATCTGCATTCCCAGCAACAGCACAGGAGGGTTCCCATTTTTCCACATCCTCGCCAACCTTGTTGTTTGTTGATTTATTGATAGTAGCCATTCTGACAGGTGTGAAGTGATATCTCATTGTGGTTTTAATTTGCATTTCTCTGATGATTAGTGACATTGAGCATCTTTTCATATGTCCATTGGCCATCTGTATGTCCTCTTTGGAGAAGTGTCTCTTTAGGTTCTTTGTCCATTTTGTAATTGCATTCTTTTTTGGTGTGGAGTAGTATGAATTCTTTATAAGTTTTGGATATTAACCCTTATCAGGTGTATCACTGGCGAATATGTTCTCCAATTTAGCAGGTTTTCTCTTTATTTGTTGATGGTTTCCTTTGCTGCAAAACTTTTGAGTTTGATATAGCCACATCTGTTTATTTTTTCTTTTGTTTCCCTTGCCTGAGGAGATATATCAGAAAAAATATTACTAATAGAAATGTCTGAGATTTACAACCTATGTTTTCTTTTCTTCTAGGACTTTTATGGTTTAGAATTTAACATTTAAATCTGTAATCCATTTGGCATTTATTCTAGTATACAGTATAAGAAGGTGGTCTAATGTCATTTTTTTGCAAGTATCTTTCCAATTTTCCCAATACCATTTATTGAACAGACTTTATCCCATTGTATGTTCTTGCCTACTTTGTAAAATATTAATTGGCAATATAGTCCTGGGTTTATTTCTGGGTTCTCTATTCTGTTTCACTGATCTATATGTCTGTTTTTATGCCAGTACCATGCTCTTTTGATTACTATGATCTTGTAGTGTAGTTTGATATCAGGTAGCATGATTCCTCCAACCTTGTTCTTCTTTCTCAGTATTGCTGAGGCTAGTCAGGGTTTTTTGGTTCCATATAAATTTTGGAATTATTTCTTCTAGTTCTGTAATATATGCCATTGGTATTTTGATAGGAATTTCATTGAATCTATAGATTGCTTTTGGAAGTATGGACATTTTAATGATGTTAATTCTTCCTATCCATAAATGTTATATACTTCCATTTATTTGCATCTTCTTTAATTTCTTTCTTCAGTGTCTCATAATTTTCTGAGTACAGATATTTTACCTTCTCGGTTAAATTTATTTCTGGGGCTTATAAAATTTATTTTATTTTGTTTTGTTTTTAAATATATTTTTATTGATTTCAGAGAGGAAAGGAGAGGGAGAGAGAGAGAGATAGAAACATCAATAATGAGAGAGAATCATAGATTGGCTGCCTCCCGCACGTCCCCTAGCAGGGATTGAGCCCACAACCTGAACATGTGACCTGACCAGGGGTTGAACCATGACCTCTTGGTTCATAGGTCAACATTCAACCACTGAGTCACACCAGCTGGGCTCCAGGTATTTTTTAATGCAAGTGTAAATAATATTGTTTTCTTAGTTTCCTTTCTGATAGATCATTATCCTATCTAATAAGGAGGGAATATGCTAATTGACTGCCCCGCCGCCCTCAAAGATGGCAGCACCCACAGCCAATAAGGAGGGAATATGCTAATTGACTGCTCCGCCATCAAAGATGGCGGTGCCCACAACTAATAAGGAGGGAATGTACTAATTGACTGCCGGCCCTCAAAGATGGCAGCACCCACAGCCAATAAAGAGGGAATATGCTAATTGACTGCCCCGCCTTCAAAGATGGAGGGGCCCACAGCCACAAGATAGTGGTGCCCAGTCCCCTCAGCCCTGCCAGGGCGCCTGCCTCTGGGGCTCCCCACTCCCCTCAGCCCCCCTGACGCCCAAGGCTGGCCCGAGGTGCAGGCAAGCCTCAGATGGTGGCTGCCCAGCCACCCAGGGCTGCCCGAGGCTCAGGTAACCAGGGCCAGCCAAGGCTTGTGCTGCCGGCAGTGGCAGCAGCAGAGGTGTGATGGGGGCGTCGCCTTCCCCTGATCACTGGGTCGCCTCCCACCCCTGAGGGATCCCGGGCTGTGAGAGGAAGCAGGCTGGGCTGAGGGACTCCACTCCAGTGCATGAATTTTCATGCACTGGGCCTCTAGTTGGCATATAAAAATACGACCAATTTCTGAATATTAATTTGTATTCTGCTATTTCACTGAATTCATTTATCAGTTCTAGTAGTTTTACTTTTGTTTTTGTTTTGGTGGAGTCTTTTTTTTTTTTTTTAATATATTTTTATTGATTTTTTACAGAGAGGAAGGGAGAGGGATAGAGAGTTAGAAAGATCGATGAGAGAGAAACATCAATCAGCTGCCTCTTGCACACCTCCTACTGGGGATGTGCCTGCACGTTTTGGTGGAGTCTTTAGAGTTCTCTATATACAGTATCATGCCATCTGCAAATAATGACAGTTTTACTTTTTTCTTTCCAATTTAGATGACTTATTTTTTCTTCTTGTCTGATTGCTGTGACTAGGACTTCTAGTACTATCCTATATAATAAAACCCTAATATGCAAATCAACTGAATGGCAGAACAACTGGTCACTATGATACACACTGACCACCAGGAGGCAGACTCTCAATGCAAGAGCTGCCCCCTGGTGATCAGTGCGCTCCCATAAGGGGAGCGCTGCTCAGCCAGAAGCCAGGTTCATGGCTGGCAAGTGCAGCGGTGGTGGCAGGAGTCTCTCCCGCTTCAACAGCAGCACTAAGGACCCCTCAGGAGATGTCCAACTGCTGCGAGGAATGGGCCTAATCCAACAGTCGGACATCCTCCGAGGGATCCCAGACTGCGAGACGGCGCAGGCTGGGCTGAGGGACTCCCCCACCCCAGTACACGAATGTCATGCACTGGGCCTCTAGTGTTGAATAAGAATGGGGAACGTAGACATCCCTGTCATGTTTCTGATCTTAAAGGAAACACTTTGAGTTTTTCTCCCATTGAGTATGATGTTAGCTGTAGATTCATATATGGCCTTTATTACATTGAGGTATATTCCCTCTATTCCTACTTCCTGAGAGTTTTCATCACAAATGGGTGCTGGATTTTATCAAATTCTTTTTCTGCATCTATTGATATGATCATGTGATTTTTATCCTTTATTTTGTTTATGTGGTGTGTCACGTTAATTGATTTGTGGATAACAACCTTTCATCCCTGGAATAAGCCCCACTTAATCATGTTGTATGATCTTTTTAATATATTGCTGGATCCAACTTGTTAATATGTATGTATATATATTTTTAATTGTCACCTGAGGATATGTTTTTATTGATTTTTAGAGAGACAAACATCGATCAGTCACCCCCTTAGGCATCCTGACCAGGAGTCGAACTGCATCCTTGGATGCACAGGATGACACTCCAACCAACGGAACCACCCGGGCATGTTTGATAGAATTTTGTTGAGGATGTTTGCATCTATGTTCATCAGGGATATTGGCCTATAATTTTCTTTCTTTCTGGTATCTTTACCTGGTTTTGGAATTCACCTCAACAGGGTCTGTTGTCTTCCAGTACCTTCCTTTGAGTGTGCCACTTGTGGAGCTAATTGGGTCATGTTCTGGTGTTGTTGAACCACTGGTTGTGTTCCCTTGGGATGGGATCCAGAGCCAGTTAATTTCAGGCATTGCCAGCGACAGATCCTGGGCTTCCTGTTTGGACCTACAAAGTAATACACAGTGTGTGGCTGCCTCTGCTGGGCCTAAGTGTGGGTGGGAGGGGTTTCCAGCAGCACCAAGCCCAGGTGCAGATCAGCAAAAGGCCCAAGTCTCCCCCAAATCTGCCTTCACTTGTTAGCTTCAGTCACTGAAAGAGCCTCTGGTGGTACATGAGTTGGGTGAGGGAGGTTCACACAGAGTCACCAATTATGGGCGAGTGGTGTTCACCAGATTGATACAGATTCAAACTTGGTGCCAGTATTTGATTTGAGGCCAAACAGTGACAGTCTCAGGGTACACCAAAGTCATCCGGCACCTGTCATGTGGTGGACTTTTGTGGTGGGGCAGGGTCTCAGGGATTCATCAGGGTAAGGCCAGCAGTGTTCGTCAGGCCCACACAGAGCAAGATTTGGCTATGTAAAGGGGGGGTCGGCAGAGGAACAGTGGCGCCAGTCTGGCTTGTGTGAGAAAAATGGCCCCTCCCAAGAGTCACACTACAAAGTTTTTTCCAGAGTCAACCAGGACCTCCTGGTGAATCTTCTGCACCAGGCAGGGACCCAGGCGGGCCACACCCCATTGACAATACTGCTGAGTCAAGCTCAGCAGGGCAAGGCCACTAGGAGTCAGAAGGGTGGAGCGAGTGGTTCTCTGCTGGTGGGGCTAGTGGATCTTCTGTGGGGTTTGGGTCACCATTACTCTGGCCCTCAGGAATGGGATGCAGCTTCTCAGGCACTCCAGGTGGGCAAACATCATTGCTACTCTGGTGTGCGGTGGGGGCAGGGGAAATTGTCTCTGCCCCAGGGTCACACAACCCTGTCTCTGATTTTCCCTGAGTTTGCCCTCAAGATCCTTTCAAGAAAGTCTATATCAGAGGTTCAGGCAGCAGACTCCTCCTCAGGGTATGAGCTGGCCAGACAGGAGGACAAGGAGTCGGGAGGGAGGAGCTTGTACAGCCCCCACACCAATGCAGTTTGGAGAGGAATCCCAATCCAAGAAAGATGGGGTCTGTGGGCAGCGCAGGACAGGGACGCAGCACAGGGACCCTGGTGGCTGTCCCTTCAGCTGTTCTCCAGATGACACACAACCAGTCTGTCTTTACAAGATTCTCGACCAGTCCAAGCTGCCCTCCCTCTGCCAGAGCCCAGGGTGAGGGAGGTTTTGTGCACTGACCCTTTAAGTGGGTATCTGGGTTTTTACCAGACTCCTATCTCTCACTGGCAGACAGACTCCCTGCTGGTTTTCACTACCAGATGTTATGTGGGTGCCTCTTCCCTGCTGTGTTACTCCAAGCTGGGGAATCAGGCATGGGGCTGAGCTTCTATGCTCCTTAGGGGGGACCTTTGCAGCTGAGCTATCCCTCTGGATATCAACTTCAACACATGGGAGCAGGCCCAGCCCTTTTTGCATCTCTGCCCTTCCCACCAATCTAGCTGAGGCTTCTTCTATAATCCTTAGTTACTCTTCAGTTGGTTATTCAGGTTGAATATTCTATAATTAGCTGTAATCCCAATTTGGTCCTGGGAGGTGGTCAGTGTAACTTCCACCTATTCTGCTTCCATCTTTTTTGAATCAACAGTTTTTGTTTTTGTTTTGTTTTGTGTAGGCTTATTGTAAGGGTCCTCTTATACACTAGTGTTGTAAAAAAAAGATAAAACAAAACAATATTTCAATTATTTTACTTTGAAATAGTCTTTTTTCCCTGGCCAGATTAATTTTCTTAAAATACCATTTTCCTCACAAGCTAAAAAGCTTTAGCAACCCCTACTGATTTTAGGATCTGGTCCAAATTTCTTAGCCTGGCAATATAGGTCATTCCACTGGTTTCCAACTCTTCACTACAGAAATCTCTCATTCCAGCTGGTATCCTTATTTTCCTGCAAACATTATATATATATATGGCTCATTGCTGCCTCAAAAATTTTGTTCATGCCTAATCCCAAAAGGAAGAACTCCTCCAAGGTATTTTCTCAGCCTAAATATTTCTCTCCCCCAATTCGTTTCTTTTCCTTCAATTCATGTTGATCTCTCACATTTTCTACTCCCATGACACTGACTCCTGTGCATAGAGACATCCTATGCTGATCTCTCACGCTTTTTTACTCCCATGACACCAACTGACTCCTGTACATAGAGACATCCTATGTGTGACCAGAGGATGTAAGTAAAGGGCCTCCCACAGTACCTGAAGTAGAGTTTTCCCTTCCTGAGGCAATGAAAGGCACCAGAAGAATAACTGTAATGGATAAAATGTGTTTTTTGTGAAGAGCATTTTCAATATTTAAATACTCCCTCTGACCCTGGCAGGTGTGGTTAAGTGGTTAGAGTGTCATGGGTTCAATTTCTAGTCAGGGCAATTACCCAGGTTGTAGGTTCAATCCCTGGTTGGGGTGCCTGCATGAAGTAACCGATTGTTTTTCACATCGATGTTTCTCTCTCTCTCTCTCTCTCTCTCTCTCTCTCAGTGGTTCTCAACCTGTGGGTCACAACCCCTTTAGCTGTCGACTGACCCTTTCACAGGGGTCGCCTAAGACCATCCTGCATATCAGATATTTACATTACGATTCATAACAGTAGCAACATTACAGTTATGAAGTAGCAACGAAAATAATTTTATGGTTGGGTCACAACATGAGGAACTGTATTTAAAGGGCCAGAAAGTTGAGAACTACTGCTCTAGAATCAATGAAAAACTTATCCTTGGGTGAGGATTAAAAAATAAAAAATACTCCCTCTGGATTTATGTCCTTAATTTATTTCACTGCAGCCAAATTAACACACAATGCAGTTAAGTTAAGATACAGTTTTAAAATATATTTTATTGATTTTTTACAGAGAGGAAGGGAGAGGGACAGAGAGTTAGAAACATCGATGAGAGAGAAACATCGATCAGCAGCTTCCTGCACACCTCCTACTGGGGATGTGCCCGCAACCAAGGTACATGCCCTTGACCGGAATCGAACCTGGGATCCTTCAGTCCACAGGCTGACACTCTATCCACTGAGCCAAGCCGGTCAGGGCTTAAGATACAGAAAAATAAAGCAAAGAAATATTTTTCAAGGAAAAAATGTCTTTGAAATGAATTTCTAAAGCTTCATCATATTATGTTTAGAAATTGGATCTTTAGTTCATAAGCATAAACTGCTTTTCCCAGTATAATTTGTGAAGAGCGCACACACTGTCTGGCAGGTAAAAGCCGTTCCATCTTCCTGCACACGGAAAGGTGAGGCTATATATCTGAGCATTTTCACAATAACCCTGTGATCTTTCCACTGAGAATCCTGACTTGGTCTGGTGGGCCGTAATATTTTTAAGTCGAGAGGGAGGAACTGAGTGTCGATGGAGGCCTCCTGATTTGTCAGGAGCTGTGCACAGTGCTTTGATGTGCATTCTCACTTAACGATTGTGACACATAGGCACAAAGGATGCTATTACCCTGCTGTTATGGTTGAGGGAATTATAGGATCAGGCCAAGAGATTATTTACTTCAATCCAAGGTAAACAAAATAATGATTACCCATGACAGTTGGAATGCCCAGTCTGTTGGGAGAATTATATGTAGTGAGACATGAAAGTAAGCTCAGGCTTGGAAAGGCTCTAAAGAGATGACACTTGCTCGCAGTAGGCAATAGCACCCAGAGAGGCAGCACGTGGTTGTACAGCTGGTGGAGTACAGGCAACCATGGTCACATCATAGGTATCACACATTTGTATTTTTATTCTGACAAATTCCTGACAGGTGTCAGTGAAGTGTCTTGTTCTAACGAAAGCAGCATATTGCATCAATTTCCCAACAAATGGAAGTGAAGTGTCTTAAGGGAGAATGTCTTCCCAATTTTTGCCGAGGCACCTACTGCAAGGGCTGGCAGTGGCAGCCTTTAGCTGGTTAACTATTCCATGCCTCCTAGCCGGTCTGCATTGGACTGGTCCCCTTGCCAGAGTAGGTAGAAGTCAGGAAAGTTGACCCGAGGACTTGGGGGCTAAACCAATTTTTACAGAAAACTAATTTTTATAAATCTCAACTTCATACAATTTCATGACCAACTTGAGAGCTTTTCTAGCATGAAAAAATGACAAATGCAAACGGTGCTCCTTTGTTAGAGAATCTCTGGCTTTAAGTTTTAGGATATTGACTTTACCACCTAAGCCTCTTCTCTTGCCAGTGGTTCTCAACCTGTGGGTCGAGACCCCTTTGGGGGTCGAACGACCCTTTCACAGGGGTCGCCAAGACCATCGGAAAACACATATATAATTACATATTGTTTTGTGATTAATCACTATGCTTTAATTCTGTTCAATTTGTAACAATGAAAATACATCCTGCATATCAGATATTTACATTGCGATTCATAACAGTAGCAAAATTACAGTTATGAAGTAGCAACGAAAATAATTTTATGGTTGGGGGTCACCACAATATGAGGAACTATATTAAAGGGTTGCGGCATTAGGAAGGTTGAGAACCACTGTCTTAGACCATCTCACTTACAATTCAGAGCTGAGAAGGACCTGACTAGACTGACAGCTCTTCCCCCTTTTCTCAAAGTGGTCACTTACAGACAGGCCTGGGTGCACTGGCCGTATTTTAACACTGAACCCTGGGCAGAATGACTGGGTCCAGGCCTTGATGCCTCTCCAGATTGAAGCAATGGGCTTTTCTCCTGGAAGAATTTGCAATGTGGGTCTGAGAGACACAGTGACAGAGGTCAGAGCTGAGCCACACTAGGGGCGGTGCTGTGCAGGAAAGATGCTGCTGCTGACTGGGCTTCTTCTCAGCCTTGGATGCTCAAATCTTCCACACCCCTCGAGATACTTCAGTCTCCTTTGTATATATCTATATACGATACACATACACAATTTTTAAAAAAAGCTTTATTTTTTATAACAGTTTCAGATTTATAGAAAAAATGACAAAGGTAGTACAGGTTTTCACACATCCTGCACCTCATTTCCCTTATTATGACTCTCTTACATTAGTGTGGTACATTTGTGATAATTACTGAGCCAATATTGATACATTGTTATTAACTGAAGTCCATACTTTATTCAGATTTTCTTAGTTTGTACATAATGTCCCTTTTCTGTTCCAGGATCCTGCCTAGCCTACCATATTTCATTTCCTTGTTACATCTCTTTAGCTTCTTCTTGGCAGTTATAGTCTCAGACTTGTCTTGTTTTTGATGACCTGGGCAGTTTTGAAGAGTACTGGTCAAGTGTTTTATAGATTGTCTCTCTATTGGAATTTCTCTGATGTTTTTCTCATGATTAGATTGGGGTTCTGGGTTTTTGGGAGGATGACTGTACCTACTGTAAACATGACTTATCACCATTGAAGTTGGCCTTGATCACCCAGCTGAGGTAGTGCTAGCCAGGTCTCTCCACGGTAAAGTTACTCCTGCTCACTCCCCTGTCCTTACACAGCCCACACTTAAGGAGCAGGGAGGTAGGTTACACCTTCCTGAGGGTGGAGCATCTACATAAATTATTTGGAATCCTTCTGTATGGGAACTTTGTCTCCTTTCCCTACAACTTTTATTTATTTATTTTTAATCCTCACCTGAGGATATGTTTTTACTGATTTTTGGTGAGAGAGGATGAGAGAGAGAGAGAGAGAGATGAGAGAGAAACATTGATTGGTTGCTTGCCATACACGCCCCGACCAGGGATTGAACTGACAACCTGGGTATGTGCCCTGACTGGGAATCGAACCTGAAACTTTTGGTGTACAGGATGACATTCCAACCAACTGAGCCACCCAGCCAGTGTTACAATATGTACTTTTAATTTATATGAATTTAATACCATTCCCATAGCTTTCAACAACAATAACAAAAGGCCCTTAGAAATCCAGTTCATGAGATGGAAATGCAAATACCTACTGAGGCCAGGTGGGTAGCTGGGAGGATGAGTGAAGCAATTTGGACATAGAATGTGGCAGATGGCAAAGCCCATGCCTGCTCTAAAAGGGGCACAAGTCTCTGCTCCTGTCAATGGTTGCCACATGGAAATGTGGGTCAGCCTTGCCATATCTTCCTCTCAAAAACAAAAGTTGGTAAATTGGACTTTTATATGAAATCTCCTGAATTGGAAATGTTGGCAACCAATCCAAATTTCTACAAACTTTATGCTCACCCACTTTGTGACTTCTTGGGTAGATTAATAACTGAACATCTTATTAATAAGAAAATGGTCTTAGAAAGGTAAACAAGATGTCCAAGTTTACTCCACTAGATTTAGTGTCTTCTAAACTGGGATTGACATTCAGGTCTCTAGTATCACTGTACATTCCTCTCTTTTGGAGACTCTTCAACAGTTTGTTAACTTTCTCAGAATCACTTTGACTTGGTTCTAGATTTGCTGCCTTTAATGAAATAATGGAAGCTGGTTCTCCTGAAATGCCACCTCTTTCATCAAGCCTGCTCCAACTAAGTGGTGCCCTTAATGGTACTCATGAACCATTTGCTTTATTTTTCTTTGTTCCTTGCTAGGTTCCATGGTTCATTTGCTTGTATAATCCATAATGTTACACCTGAGATAAACTGGGACATGGGCAAATTCCCATTTTGTTAATAACAATTGCAAATATACAAATCAGCATTCTGTAATCTCCTTGAGGCTAGGAATTTTGCCTTAAACATGTTTGTATTCTTCAATACTTGGCACAGAGTAGGTGCTCAATGAATGTTGAACGAATGACCATTATTAATGACTTAAGTAAGATGAAGTATTAGCACATAATATTAATGGTAGCTAGGACAAATCTAATAGTAATGAAAATATTTGGCATTTGCTTACAGGAGCTAACCATTCTAAACAGCACAGGAGCTCTTAGTTTAAAGAAGTTATTATTCAGTTGTTTATAGAACATAATTAGAACCGTAATTATGAATATCATAAATCACTCTTCTCTGTGCAACATTAACTTCTTTAATCAGTTCTTCAGCTATGTGTCCTGCATTCTTAAATTTATTATTATTTAGTATGTCTCTATATATCCTTTTGGCCACATAATTTCATTTTTTTAAATCTTTGAATTTAAATTCATCAGAGACTTATCTATTAAGTTTTTTGTTTCCTGCTCATATGCTAGAGAGATAGAATTTTTGATAAATGTATAGTCAAAAGAAAGTTTAAAAAAACCAAGGCGATGAAGCAAGAGTCCAATCTCCCAAAGTATGGTCTTTGCTGGCAATGCACCTGAGGCCCGAGTACCCTCTCCGATTACTTCTATTGCAGTTGTAATGGCTTTCTATTTTGTTATGGCTTCTTTTTGAATGATTCTTAATCTTCTGGACACAACAAGGGGTTGCCTTTAAAGTGGTGGAATAAAGAAGCTTCTGCTATCCAGGTCAGTGCTAATTAATGGATGATGGCACGTAGGTTTCTGGGGAACATAAGTAGTGCAAGAGTGGATTTGCTTGCGATGTTCCCTTGTGAGCTCTACAAGGTAAGTACAAAGATGACTGAGATTAATTAAATATAAATGCTGAATAACCCATTTCCCTCTATGTGTATTTTCTCTGAATGTTTCTATCAACGCCTTTCTTTCTGAATGTGAAATGCTTATACCATCCTAAGGATTACAAAGTGAACATGTTCTTTGTTCTTTGGGTCTGTTCTTGCACCACAACAGTGGCTAAATGGCGACAAGACTTTTTGTGTGTGTATTGTTATAATTGTTCTTATTTGATAATCATGGCAAAAAAACCTGTAATTTTTTTAAAAAATGCTAAGTGCAATTAAAAAGTTATTTTCTTGTCTTTACTTCAAATGCCACAGATAAGAAGAGTGTTTTAAAACAACATCAAACTATTTTAAATTTATAGCTTTCCAGACATGGCAAGTGGGAGGATGGAGATTAATTTGGCTTATTATGAGAAACTTTAAGTTTTATATCTATCATCTATCTATCTATCTAGCTATCCATCTAGATATAGATTATAGTCAGGTGGACATATGCATTGCAAGGAACATCTAGTTTGAGTAACCAAAGACTAGATCACAAACAGGTGGAGGCTCCGTAGGTTAGCATATTATCATTTAAGCAACTATCATCCCAGAGGTTCTTGACTGTTTAGCTATATCACATGTGTTAATATACCATGCTGAGGCCCACATACAGATGTGCACAAAGGTGTGCATGGGTCACAGGTAATCAAGGCTCAGACACCCCAATACCATGCTGTCATTCCTCACCCCTGTTCCTCAGAGTTAGGAGGCAGTTCTCGGTTTATACACACATCCTACACAAAAAAATGAATAGAATGGATCACAGTCACTGCTAATAGTTTAGATACATGCTTCTTTCTCAGGTACCATTGGTAGGTAAAACCTTTCCCATTTTAAAACGAGTTCCAAATAAATTAGTTTAGCAAATGTTCACTGGGCACTTGCTAGGTGCCAGAGTTGGTGATGCCACTGGGGATACTATGGTAGTAGACAGTTTTCCTTTAATTTATAAGTGAGATCAAGCCTGTATTTTTAACTACGAGAAAAAAAAATATTCCCCAAACTTATAGACTTAGAATTTTGGTAACTTTAACCTATCAGATTAGTGGGGATAAAGTAGAGTTTCTTAACGTCACCCAAACATAACTGAGGGTACTCCCCGCCCCCCCCCAAACAGGATCACTGTTATGAGGAGTTAGTCAAGTATGTGTATTGCAGGAGAGAATAGTAGGTAGGATTGTATCAGCATCTCAGGGCTTGTGTAATTTGAGAAAGCCCTTCAGGTAATTTTAATACCCTTTACTAATTTCTTCTTTGCTAGAGTCTATAGATGTTATTGTTCCTGCATATGCATGTATTCGTGGTGTTATATAATCGCTGTTACAGAACTCTGAATCACTCTGGTGAAATAATGGTGGCAATGAGTTTGTGTGACCTGGTGCGACAGGAGGATGCCGACATGAAGACAGAATGTGGGAAAGTGGGAGTTGATAACGATCGGAAAGATTTGGTCATTAATGATAAAATCCAGGTGTCAGACACAACCAGAGACAAACCTGGAGTCTAAGTTAGTTCTGCTTATGAACTTGTGACAAGGGAGAGCGCTCTAAGGAGCCCACAGAGGGCCTCACCAAACATAAGAGACAGGGTTATTGTAGGGTGTGCAGGAATGGTGAAGTTGAGGTAAGACTTGAATGAAACAGCGTTGTGATTAGACTCAAAGCAGAGCAAGGCTGTCAATAATATTTTATTAACATTTAGTGATATTACTGACATCAGGTCAGGCTGGAAGGCAGATGCAGAGTCTCATTTCTGTGGAAACTATAAAATTAAGAGAAATTTAGAATGCTGTATTCCCAAATTTTATCTGAAAGTTTGTACCTGGGCTGGAAATAAAGGCTGCTTTCCTGGGTCAAAGCCACCTACAGTTTCCCATCATCCAGGCAAGAGTGGGTGTTCCATTCTCATTGATACTCAAACAGCTAAGTTTTCTACAGCCTATGATTTTAGATAACAAGTTTTCTTAGCCTTATGTCCTTGGTGTCAATTAACAAAAGCAGTTCTTATAGATCCACATTAGTATGACAAGATATAAAAGTAAAAGTAAAGTTTTGACTGAGGCATCAAAGACAATAGATGTGAAATTCTAAAGTAATTGCCAGAGCAGGAAGCAAATCTCAAAGGTAATATCTTAGCCCCTTGCTGTCTCTTAAAACCCCCTCACTCTAAAACAGACTTATGGTTGCCAAAGGGGACAGGTTGGAGGACTGGATGAAAAAGGTAAAGGGACTGAGAAGTACAGATTGGTAACTACAAAATAGTCATGGGGATGTAAAGATACAGCATAGGAAATATAGTCAATAATCCTATATAATAAAGAAGTACTATGCAAATTAACCCTCACGCCCTCATAAGATGTCTGCCTATGACCAGGCCAGCAGGAGGGTTAGTGAGGGACGACCAAACGACTGAACAAGCAGGCTGTGTGGGGCGACCAGGCTGACAGGGGGACCATGAGGGATGATCAGGCTGGCAGGGGGTGCAGTTGAGGATGACCAGGCCAGCAGGGAGGGGGCAGTTGGGGGCGATTAGGCTGGCAGCAGGGGGCAGAGAGGGGCGATCAGGATGGCAGGAGGGGCAGTTAGGGGCGATCAGGCCAGCACGCAGAGGCAGTGAGGGGCAATCAGACTGGTGGGGGGGAGGGGGCAGTTGGGGTGACCAGGCAGGCAGGTAGGTGAATGATTAGGAGCCAGTGGTCCAGGATTGTGAGAGGGATGTCCGACTGCCGGGGATTGGGCCTAAACCGGCAGTCGGAAATCCCCCAAGGGGTTCCGGATTGGAGAGGGTGCAGGCTGGGCTGAGGGGACTCTCCCATGCATGAATTTTGTGCACCAGGCCTCTAGTGTTATATAATAAAGGCCTAATATGCAAATTGACTGAACAGCAGAACGACCAGTGGAAGGACTGGTCACTATGATGTGCACTGACAACCAGGGGCCAAATGCTTAATGCAGGATCTGGCCACAGCCTGCAGGCCCCAGGGCAACCAAGGTGGGTGCCAGTGGGGGGCCCCCTGATCACCCTGCCGGTTGCCCCACAGATCGGCCCTGATCACTGGCCAGGCTTAGGGACCCTACCCGTGCACGAATTTCATGCATTGGGCCTCTAGGATTATAATAACTATGTATGGTGCCAGTTGAGTACTAGAAATATTAGGGGGGAAAGTTTGTAAACCACTATGCTGTACACCTAAAATTGATACAAAATAATACTGATGTAAATTGTAATTGAAAAACACACACACACACAAAAACCTCACTCAGCCCTGGCCGGGTAGTACAGTTGGTTAGAGTATTGTCCCAATATGCCAAGGTGTGGGTTCCATCCCTGGACAGGGCACATACAAGAATCAACCAATGAATGCATAAACAAGTGAAACAACAAAAACTTATGTTTCTCTCTTTTTCTCTCTCAAATCAATAAATAAAACTTTTTAAAAAACCCTCACTCAAAATAGGATCATAAAGGGGCATCAGAAGTGGAGTTTAGGAAAGGATCTGTGAAGAGGGTTCTTAAGGAAAGCAATACTGAGTCCCACCGAACCACTCATCCAAGATCTTCTGTAATCTCACTAGAGAGGGGTTGTCAAGAGGACCATGATGGCAACTTAATTGGTATTCTCTGGTATTTGGAGGGTCTGACTTTTACCCGAGATATTCAAAGTTGAGAGGCTGAAGGTATTGGCTTAAAGCAGCAGTTCAGAGAGAGAGAGAGGGCAGGGGAGAGGGAGAGAGAATACTCAAGACTTATGTGCTCTGGGAGCCAGCTGCACTTCCACTGCTTATGGGATTAAAGTATGTACCAGTGTTTCCTGAAGACCAGATGAGAGCCATTTGTGAGAGACAGTTGTATTGGAGATGTTTAAATCCTGCTCAAGAGGAACACCTGGAGAGGCTGAGGGCCCACTCCTACCTCCCCTCCAACAGGAGAATCTGCACAGAGTGGCCTTCAGGGAACCAGAAACCAAGAGTGGCAGAGGCAGCCAGGCCAAATTTCCTTGCCCAGGTGAGATGTTGCACTTTCAGGCCTCTAAGAGGAAAGCACCTATGGGAGAAATGTAAACGTTAGTTATTGACCAGGCCCAACGAAAACCCTCCTGGCAGAGTACCAGTTGCACATAACTTGCCATCCTCAGATTTTCCCCATATCCTTTGTTATGAATTGGAGGGGGGTCTGAGGGAATAGAAAGAAGACTCCCTTTCCCCTTTCTGGGAGAACACAACCTGCCTGCATTGGACCCTAGCTAGGGAAGTGGAGGGAAGGCTTATCGTTGAGTGAAGCTTGAAGTGTTGATCATTGGCATTCACATTAAAATTTCTGAATTTAAAACTGTATTTTGTGGTTTAAACCAATCAAAGAACCATCAGAAAAGTTATGGGACCACTCATATTTTCATCCAGGCCCATGGGCAGATCTCCCACTGAATACATATTTAAGGTTCAGTGAATACATTTTTAAGGTGCAAAGGTGGCCTTCTGCTTCCATCATCCCCTTTGTCCTGCTTGTTCTACATGCTGGTCCCATAGGAGACAAGAGCACTGTTTCTGACGTTCAACAACTTGGCATATGCTTTTGCTCTTTAAATAAACTTAGGCCAAGAGGTACACTTTGACAGGGACATCAGGAATTAGTAGAAGATGTAAATGGGAATGGCAACTTGAAACTGGAAAAGTAGGGTACTTGGCATTTGGAAGCCAACTGAGGTAGAGAGAGATATTTTAAGAAAGGCAGCAATCAACATCAAAGGTTTTGGCCTTGGTCTCTGGGCATCCATTTTAGTGAGAAAAGACAGACAAAGACCTTTGCTGAATAGAAAACAGGGCACCATTGACTGACCATTGAAAACAGTGGATTAAAGGGTTTACTTTAAAAAGGAAAAAAAAAAAGATAAAAAATATGAATAATAAAATGGCAATAAATACATACCTATCAACAAATACATATCTATCAACAATTGAATCTAAAAAACAAACTAAAGGGACAAACAAAACAGAAACAAACTCACAGATACAGAGAACATTTGGACAGTTGCCAGATGGGAGGGACGTTGGGGATAAAAAGGTGAAGGGATTAAGAAGTACAAACCAGTAGTTACAGAATAGTCATGGGGATGTAAAGCACATAGGGAATAGAGTAACATTGTAATAATTACGTATGGTGTCAGACCGGTACAAGACGTATTGGGATGATCACTTAGTAAGTTATATAATTTCTAATTACTAGTTTGTACACCTGAAACTAATATAATATTGTATGTCAACTATAATTGAAAAATAAAAAATTATTTAAAGTAAAAATAAATAAGAGTAACTACCCTTAAAAAACAAACAAATGAGCAAAACTCCTCACAAAGACACAAAGGACATAATGATCCCTATCTGCTAATCTGCCCAGCACCTATTCTCTGGGAAATCTCTGTTCAAATCAACATCCTCCAAAGATGTTGATGACCTTTCTCCCAATCACTTCCCTGATCATAAGTGATGGGGTGGAGGGAAGGGGAGACCAATAAATACTATTGGCTGGACCAATAATATTCTTTCTCTATAGAGTATGAGATTCAGTCAATGGGGTTGATTCAATCTCTGTGTGTGACGGGGGGGGGGGGGGGGGGGGTAGTTCAATCTGACTCATGGACTTAGAGCTGGGAAAATTGTTTTCCAGAGAAAAGTAGAGCAGAACTGTAGATAGAGGCAGGTTTGAAGATAGAGAAAACTTCAGCTGAGACCCTTATGGCTTTTCCAGTCCTGGCTGCTGGCCTTCCTGAGGACTGACTTACTTTTGCCCTTGGATTCTATAGACTTCAATCAAGAGATGAAGTATAGCAAAGTTAGTAAGGATTTTTTGGCCAGAGCAAAAATATACTTAGGACAGAGAAACCAGGAAGGGCATAGAAGAAATAACAGGAGAGCCTAAGCTGGGCTGCTTTGGCTCACTGAGAAGTCAGAGAAAAGGGGACTTGGACACAGGCTCAGGGGGTTAGCCTGGGGTGAGCTGCCACTGCTCATTGCTCCCTTGGTTGCAAGTCTCTGGAGTCCCTAAGGCTTAGAGGGAAGAAGCAGGGAAGGGAATGGTGTGAACGTGCTCTCCTGGGGGACAGTGTGATCTGGGTCCTCATTCTGAGTGTATTCCTCTCTCTCTTGCTGATGGAAATCCTAGGGGAGGTCTTAGGTCAGGGTCTCAACAAAATATTCATCAGCTTTCCAAGTGTGCTCTTTCAGGGTCTTGGTCTCCACTGATTGGTCCATGCCAGGGCAGGGGGTCATTAATCAATGTGGCTGGTCCTGAGGCAGCCACTGTGTCGCTTGTCTGTTTTTGCTGCTTTTCTGGGCTGGAGCTGAAATACAACTGAGGTCTAGATGTTATCTTTAGGGAGGAAAAGTGATATACTAGGGGAGGACAGGTTACCCTGGGAGCCAGGTCCTTGTTTTCCAGTTTTGCCCCTTGCTAGGCATCCGGGGCTTTCTGCCCTGGTGAGTTTCTGTACCTGGTCCATTGTCCTTGCTCTGCTCATGTCTGTCTAACACTAATAACACCTCTGTATTTATAATTAGCTTCTGAACTCTATTATTGGGGTGCAGAGATTACTTTCCAGTGGCTTTGAAGCACTGTGCCATATATTTTAAAGATTACATTTTAACTTACTTTTAAAAATTTATTTAGTTGCTGCTTCTTTTGATTCACCTGCCACTGTTAGCTGGATACTCTGACATTTCCCAGCATTCTCTCTGATGGGCCCTCCATAGTGGGGCTGGATTTCTTTCCTTATAAGCCTGCTAATGGTGTAAGTTCAACTTACCTTGTCTTGTTTTATTTTTTATTTATTGATTTTAGAGAGGAAGGGAGAGAGAAAAAATACATCTATTTGTTGTTTAATTTATTTGTGCATTCTTTTGTTGCTGTTGTTGTAACTCTTTTTTTTAAAGGTTTTTTAAAAATATTTTTGATTTCAGAGAGGAGGGGAGAAAGATAGAGAGATAGAAACATCAATGATGGAGAGAATCACTGATCAGCTGCCTCCTGCATGCCCCGCTACTGGGGCGGGCGGGAGGGGGGGGATCTAGCCTGCAACTTGGGCATGTACCCTTGGCCAGAATCGAACCTGGGACCCTTCAGTCCACAGGCTGACACTCTATCCACTGAGTCAAAACAGCTAGGGCTGTTGTAACTCTTTTAATACAAACCAATAAACAAATATTTTACCACCTATTCACTAAATTCTATTAATAATAAAAAGAAAGCAAACAAATTCCATTTTAAGTTATTGTTCATTGCTAAAACATTTATAATCTACATCAAAATATGCAGAAAACAATAGAAAAGAGTATAACAAACACCTGAGTCCCCACAAAGTTCTTTTATTAAATCTTAATGTTTTTCTCAGTTCTTAATCTTTTTGTTTTGTTTTGAATCTTTATTGTTGAGAGTATTACAGATGTCCCCCCCCATTCCTTCTATTGTCCCCCTCCACTTGGTTCCTGTCCACCCCAGGCCTTTACCACACTATTGTCTATGTCCCTGGGCAATGCATATATGCATATAAATTCTTTGGTTAATCTCTTCCTGCCCCCCTTTCTTGTATGGGTCCTGACTGGGGATTGAACCTGAGACCCTTAGTGTATGGGATAAAGCTCTAACCAACTGAGCTAGCTGGCCAAGGCTCCCCCCCCCACCCCCCACCCCATACTTAAACATAATTAGATCTCAACACTAAATCACTTGCTCAGAGTACTCTGGAACCATTTTCAGACTATTTAGGACAGTGATGGCGAACCTTTTGAGCTCGGCATGTCAGCATTTTGAAAAACCCTAACTTAACTCTGGTGCCGTGTCACATATAGAAATTTTTTGATATTTGCAACCATAGTAAAACAAAGACTTATATTGTTGATATTTATTTTATATATTTAAATGCCATTTAACAAAGAAAAATCAACCAAAAAAATGAGTTCGCGTGTCAGAGGTGACACCATCACTGGTTTAGGAGTACATGCATTATAAGGGTTCTATAAAATATTTGTTAAGTAATTAGGTTACTGTCCTTATTCTCAGCACAGAGAAAAGAGGATTTGTCCTAGTCTTTGTATCAGGTTTCTTATCTTTACTTCTTTACAAGTTCATATTTACCTAAACATTCCTTTCCTTCTTTAGGTTTGTTTGTCAACCTCCAATTTTTTTTACAACTATTTAATGTATAGAGTTGTTGGGGAAAGTGCTTCATTTCAAATAGCATATTTCAGAACCTCATGGGAATGACAAGAACAAATAGAATAGTAAGACAGCCAGACGTAGTTAAGTGAGTGTGGTCCCCAGGTAAGATATGGTGACTTGGGGTTTGGCTGATGTGGTCTGAAGCTCAGATTACTTAACTATGGGTCACTGATAATCATCTCAACTCCCTCCTCTTCCCCCTTGCTTTCAATTTTCAAAGTCTGAGTCACATCTTGAAGCTCTGTCACATTTCTTTCTTATAATTCCCTGCATTAGCTAAGTTTTCCAATTTATATCTTCTGAATTAATTTCCGTTGTCTACTTTTAAAAGATTGTTTTTATTGATTTCAGAGAGAGGAAGGGAGAGGGTCAGGGAGAGAGAGAGATAGAAATATCATTGATGAATCATCCATGGGCTGCCTCCTGCACACCCCCTACTGGGGCACTGACAGGGAATCTAACTATGACTTCCTGGTTCATGGGTTCACGTTCAATCCCTGAACCAAACCAGCAGAACTGTTGTTTACTTTTTTTTTTTTATTAAAGCTTTATTCATTTGCTATTTTGGACTCTAAATTCTTCCTGTCAGGGAGGATCTGTTTACCGTGTAGTGCATTATACACTATATGTTGGCTAAATGGTAGTTACTCAGGAAACAGTAGGGGGCACCTCAGTCATATTTGTAAAATTCTTTAAGAGAGCTGAAGGAAGGGGGCTGATATCAATACATATTTTTTTGATGGCACTCAGCTGTTGCATATATTATTGTATTTTCTTGTATTGTGGAGGAATTAGTTCCCGGGAAATCCTTAAAAGTTTGCCTTTACCATTCTCTGCACCTTACTCATTTTTTAAAAAAAAATTATAAAAGTAATACATGCTTCATATGGAACACCGAAAGACAATAAAGACACGCATAATCTTACCAGGTGAAAATATTTTATGCCTTTTCTTTGCATATAATTTCCCTCTGAATCTTATTAGCGTTTAAAAAATGCCCATGAAACTTCTCAATGACCAAGTGATACTAAAGATTAGATGTTATTCACCAAGTTCATACGCAAATCAAAGAATCGCTGTCGGGTAAGGAAGTCCCTATCTGACAAAGGAACCTGGGTGCCCAGGATTCTGTGCAGGTAGGTTACTGGTCCATTAACCACAGCCTGTTCTGCAGCCACCTGGGAATTAAGCGGGTGGAGGCGGAGCTTCCGATGATTGAAAGCAGGGGCCACAGAGCTGTCACCAATCAGGGCTCCGCTTTGTTTTCCCTTACCGACTATTCAGAGAGCTCTTCTGGCGAGGCTGTTTTCAAGTCTGAGACGCCTGCTCCTAATGCAGCCTATCAGCAGGGCCTCATACAAAGCGTCCGCGGCGCCCCGCCCCCTCCGCCGTGGCCCCGCCCCTCCCCTCCGCCGTGGCCCCGCCCCTCCCCTCGCCGTGGCCCGCCCCGCGGAGGGAGGGGTGAGTGGCTACTCGCAGGGCTGGAGTGGGGGCCCGGCTCGTGCTGGGATCCGGCTTTCCGCGCCCGCCGGCTTCTGTTTGTCCTCTGCAGCGGCGCTGTTGCGGTCTGTCTCGCCGCCTCGGAGCCCGGGGCTGCAGGGGCCAGAAGCGAGCACGCCTCCCGCGGCCACGGCAGCCCAGAGCAGGTAATGGGGCGCCGGGGCTGCAGTGCCGATGGGAGCGCCCGGCCGGGTGCGGGCGGTGGGATCTGCTCCCCCAGCTGCTCCGGCCGGAGGCGGCGGCGGGGACCAACCGCCCGAAGCCACCCGCCCGCCTCCGGGCTCCTCCGCCCGCAGCCCGCCGGTACCTTGCGGAGAGGAGAGGTGGGGGCGGGCCCGGGAGAGCAGGGGGACCTGTGGGCGTGGGGCCTCGGCTGCTGCGGGCGGGACCCCTTGGGGACCTCGCGGGACTCCCGGCGAGGCGGCTGGGCCCAACGGAGGACGTGCAGGTGGAGGGAAAAACCGCGGAGTTGAGTCAGAGTCACGCAGCCCAGGGAAAGGACCCACTGATAGTAGCGATAAGCTACTCAATATAATAAAAGGCTTCTTTTTTAAAAAATTCAGAACGGTATGTCTACTTGGGTAGTGTTAATTATACATTTTCTGGAGACAGGCGCTTTGCAGTGAGATTTACACATTAACATTGCTTACTTGCCATCTTTTAAATTAAAAGCTGCCTTTAACGTGAACTAGTTTGAGGGCTGTTTCTCCAGTGACAAGTAGAAGCAGGGTGACTCACCTTTGTCTGCCCTGAAGTGGGGAGCGGCGCGATAGCAACCGGGAGGAATGCTGATGAGGAAGGAATGCCTGTGGAGGTTTGCAAGGATTGTGGGGTGGAACCTTGTTTCTGTCACTCTCAGCGGTAAGAGTAGAATTACTCCTTTTTTCTCTTTATAATTTTTTATATTTTTAAAATGTTTTTATTGATTTTTAAAGAGAGAGAGAGGAAGGGAGAGGCATAGAGAGATATGGAAACATCCATGAGAGAGAAACATCGTTGCCTTCTGCACGCCCCCTACCCAGAATCGAGCCCAAAGCCCTGGCATGTGCCCTGACCGGGAATCGAACCAGCGACCTCATGTTTCATGGGTTGACGCTCAACCGCTGAGCAACACCGGCGGGTCTTTCTAATTTTTTTAAAACAGTTTTCAAATTTGTTTTTTAAAAAAGACCTCTTCAAAAACAATCTCTGGGTTTTAGGGATGCACCTGCTACTCATGCAGTGACACTTTGCAGACAAGTCCTAACCAATTAACTTGATTTGATTTACTTATAAAGAAGCACTTTGAATCACTGTTACCTTTTCTTTGACGTGTTTAATATAGCCTTTTTCATTCCCCACTTGTTCACAAGAGCAATCAATGGTGAAGGTCTCCAAGTTTTAGCAATAATGGCACAGTGAGGACTCTTGAAGCAGTGCCCTTCCCCCCCCCCCGCCCCAGGTGTACGCTCTTATACAAACTACTTTTTCCATTTAGGTCTTTTAATTGAGAATCTCAAAGCATGGTGTAAATTTAGTATCCTTCTGCCCTCCTGGAGGCAGGTAGTATTTATCATGCTTATTTTACAGATACATAAACTCAATGCCCTGAAGATGAAAGGAGCTCTGCTCCAGGTTACTTGAGTCCTACTCGATTTTGTATCTGTAATAGGTTTAATTCAGGACCCAGCAAGGTCCACACCATCAAGTAAGCTTCTGCATACCCATTTGATCACATGGACATGAGTCAGAGATGGAGATGGTTATGCGGTGGTTCTCAACCTTCTGGCCCTTTAAATACAGTTCCTCATGTTGTGACCCAACCATAAAATTATTTTCGTTGCTGCTTCATAACTGTAATGTTGCTACTGTTATGAATCGTAATGTAAATATCTGATATGCAGGATGGTGTTAGGCGACCCCTGTGAAAGGGTCGTTCGACCGCCAAAGGGGTCTCGACCCACAGGTTGAGAACCGCTGGAAGAAATATTGTGTGTTCTTTTCTTTTTCTTCTGAGGTTGCAGGTAGTCTGAATCACACCAGAAAGGTATTTTTTTTTTTTTCATACAGGCAAAACGAAACAAACAAAACTGAGTGGTGCTATGTGAAAATCTTTTATTTTAAATTTCCGGAGGTGTTCCAAATTAGAGAATCTTATTTATGTTTGCATCAGTGGACTTCAGCAGTGTTTTTAAATTTGAATTGAATTAATATGCATAAGGCAAATAAAAATGAAGTGTAATGTATTTTGGTCACAGTTTATGACTTTGTTTCTGTTAATTTGGTAGAAAGGTTGAAAATGTAAAAATCATTTCTTCCTTAATCAGAATAAATCAAGGGAGGGAGTGTAGGTGTTAAAGGAGAGTAGTATCAGGTGATTATTTGGGAGGAAACTTTTGAATGATGTCATGGCTTGGGCCACTCAGAATTGTCATGTTAAATTTATTAGTCATCAAGAACATGGAAATGTCTTATGAATAGCTGAATGAAACTGATTTAATCATGAAATAATCTGTTGTTTTAATGGTAAATACATCTATTGCATGTACCATGTATGTTTTGACATAATTTATTTATGTAGGATATAAAGCTTCCAAGCCCTCTGATTCTGTTTGTTTTTTTCTAGCACCAAAGGAAAAATTTACATAAAGAAACCTTTATCATCTGTTAATTTGTATGGAAAATGAGTCCTGTCTTCTGATGGTCACAGCTTTCTTGAAGTGTGGGAAATTGCAAGAAGATTTAGACTTTTTATAAAGAGGTTGCTTGTGTTCCTAACGTAGGATCTCTGCCCCTTTTCAACTTCCACTAGATGGTGCACTGGGTAATGCTTTTTGGAGCGTTCAATCAGATTTTTTTTTTCTTTTAGCATTTCACTGACAAAGATACAAATGTACTATAACTGCTTCTGTTGTAATAACTGCACTCCAGAGAGAATTGCAATCAGTGATTTAAGTCAGTTTTATTAAATGAGATTATTTGGATGGAAGAAAATGACAGCTTAATATAAAATGAAGGAAATTGTCGGTAATTTTGGAAATAACTTCTACTGAAAAGCTCTCTGGTTCTTCTTGTGGTCAGGAACCCAGACAAGAATGTGGATTTATTGGTCCTTATCAGGCATGTAGAAGTTTTTTTTTTTTTCTTGAACGCTCATTTGTATCTTTCTTATCTTTTAGGAAAGCATGATTATCACCCGCTTCCCTTATGAACCCTGCTGATGGTAGGAGCTATTCCTCAAGCTTGCTTGTTCTAAGGATAGCGTGGTGAGCTTGTTAGAGAAGGGACATGAGAAAACATAGCTGTTGCTTGGATAAGAAGCAGTACCCATTTTAGGCAAACTTGAATATACATGGCCCTCTATTGCTCCAGATTGAGAACTGGAGTTGGGGGAGAAAAGAGGGCTGTTGGTATAAATATTGATTCGGAAAGAGAAGGTGCGATAGGTTGCTATAAAGGGCTGGTCTAGGTAAGGGA
The DNA here is from genome assembly GCF_028538775.1 of Myotis yumanensis. Classification (NCBI taxonomy): domain Eukaryota; kingdom Metazoa; phylum Chordata; class Mammalia; order Chiroptera; family Vespertilionidae; genus Myotis; species Myotis yumanensis. The sequence continues at coordinate 100,963,281 of NW_027223752.1, forward strand.
CAAGAACAACTTTAGCACTTTTTTGCTGTAGTATATATGGTAAAACCATCTGGTTAACTTTACTCATGACAAAAACATGCTCTTTGAAAGACAGTGCCTATATATGTTTACTGAAAACAATTTAAATCTTGCGAAATATTTCTGAGTGTTGCAACATTTTTCTTTGCAAATAGAGGCTTGTAGAAGTGATGTAAAAATTTGGAGTTGAACCAGGGATAAAAAGTATTATGGATGGAACTGTGGACCAAGATTATCAACCTTCTACTGCTGATAATCAAAATAGTTTTTTTCCTCTTCTAATACAGCTCTGATTTAACTTGTGGAGAGTCTATTGGATCTCTGTTCATGTTTTGAATCTAGCTCAGTTCCTGGTAAGACCCATCAGTGTAGACTTCTTTTTTGAATTGTCTAACCAGAGTACAGATTAGGTGTTTTGTCAAATTTAGGGGAGGAGTTACTGTAATGTTGGCAATGAGGAAATGAATTAATGTTATTTTGATATGTTTAGAGGCATTTTGAATAGAATTGGAGTTTTCAAAATGGTAATCATTTGACATGTGTGCAGTTAAGTTGAAAATGAAAACTTTAGACCAGTGGTTCTCAAACTTCAGCATGCCTCCCAGTCACCTGGAGGGCACTTTAAAAGTTAGGTGACTAATTCAGGGGGTGTGGGGGTGGGCCCTGAGATTTTGCACTTTTAATACATTCCCAGGTAACAGTGATGCTGCTGGTCCAGGGACCACCCTTTGGAAACCACTGAGAAGATTCCAGGGGGAATATGAGTGCAGTGGTTAAGAACATAGGCTATGAAGCTTGAAAGGTCTGGATTTGAATCCCTGCTTTTCTGTCACTTACTAAATCTTTGACTTCAGGCAAGTTTTTTTTTTTTTTTTATACCTGATTTCTCACTTCTTTCTTCTTTTAAAATTTATCTTTATGTTGAAAGTATTACAGATGTCCCCTTTTTGTTTTCTCATTTCTAAAGGGGAAATAATATAGTATTATGTTGCTGTGAGTATTGAGTGAACACAAATGTGTGTAAAAGCTTCTAGAACAGTGCCTGGTGGTTGCAAACATGTAAAAAATGTTGGCTTGTAATCATAAAAATCAATGAATGTATGAAACAAATAGGATCGAGAATCTTATAAAGAGGAGGTGACTCCTCAAGGACAGAAACTGTAATGCTTATCCTCATTTCCTCACACTGGGTGGTGGAAAAGATAGACGGGTACTCAATTTCTACTTAATAAATGAAGCAAAAGTTCCTGGGTTCTAATTTTCCAGAAACATTTTTTAGAGACATAGAATATTTACATGCATGGTGTCTTTCCCCCCTAAAAAGCATGAATTCTGTGGTCAAAATGAGTTGGGTTCATGCAGTAATCATTGTAGTCCACACTTTATATAACTGGAGTTTTAAATATTGTTCCTGAGAGTTTTAGTTGCAGGAAATACCTAAAAGTCATCTTCAGAACATAGTATATCACCTGTGATATGGTGACTTCATATTTGATGACTCTGAATGCAGTTCTTGGAGATGTCTTTGCTCAGCTTGCTGAATTCCTGGTTAATTATCTTTTCTTTAAAATTGATTTTGAGAGAGAGAGCGATAGAAGAAGATAAGAGACTGAAAGATAGATAGAGATAAGAGAAAAGAGAAACATAGGTTTGTTGTTCTACTTATTTCTGCATTCATTGGTTGCTTCTTGTATGTGCCTTGATTGAAATGGAACTCACAACCTTGGCGTATCAGGATGATGCTCCAACCAACTGAGCTACCCAGCCAGGGCAATGCCTGGTTAATTTTCTTTCTGCTCATCTGAGTGCCAACTCCTTGTTGGCAATCCTCTGAAAAGTTGCACCCCTTCTTTCCATTATTCCTGTCACAATCACTCATTATATGTCTGTTGTGGTACCTATTACACTCCTATCATAATTTTTTTTTTTATTTTTTTTTTATTATTTTAAAAATACATTTTATTGATTTTTTTACAGAGAGGAAGGGAGAGGGATAGAGAGTTAGAAACATCAATGAGAGAGAAACATTGATCAGCTGCCTCCTGCATGCTCCCTACTGGGGATGTGCCCGCAACCAAGGTACATGCCCTTGACTGGAATTGAACCTGGGACCCTTGAGTCCGCAGGCTGACGCTCTATCCACTGAGCCAAACCAGCTAGGGCTATCATAATTTTGTTTAATTTTTATTGTTTCCTTGGCTAGAATGTAAACTCTATGGGCAAGGACCTGATCTTGGCTATTGTGTTCCCAACATAGTACTTGGTGTAGAGGGACTTAATACATATTGAAGGAATGTATGAGGTGGGGACCCCCTGTTGTGCGCACCCCCCCACCCCCCAATCAGATGTGCAGACTTGAGTAGATGCTGAGTTTGTTAGATAAGACAAAGGTCTCATGTCTGGGCATTTCTTAATAAATGCTATTCTTTAAATGTTAAAATATAGCACAGTATTTTGTAGACCAGCTATAAACAGAATGAGCTTGACAAGAAACTCAACTTATAAACGTAGCCAACCGCAATGTAATTGACTAAATAGTGTAGAGAAGCAATGGCTAAGCTTCCCTTCTGAGAGACAGAACTTTGGATATGAATACCATCTTCTCTGCTGGCTGCAAGTAAAAGAAAACTATTTTGGGGCAACCACATGTCATTCTTGACTAGAGCAGCCCAAGCTAGAGTACCCCAAGCGGTGAACCCATTAAGTTTGGTAACAAGTTCGTGGCCCACTATCATTATTGGTACACGGAAAGCCTGCCATTTTATTGTATCTTTGCCCTTAGTCTCCTATCCGCATTCATGTTCCCTCTTCCCTGCACAGGACCCTCTCAGGTATGTACATAATTTCATCAAGTACTGCCAGAGTATCTGGAATGGCTGTGCTAGTTTACATTCTTGCCCGCTGTTACCCCACACTCTTGCTGGCACTCGATATTTTTTGACCTTATCATTTTTTTCCAATCTGATGTAGCAGATGGAGTGATGTTACTGTTCTTATTTGCAGTTCTCTGATTACTAATGCAATTGAGTATCCTGTGATATGTTTATTAGCTGTGTGGGTTTCTCTGTGTGTGAATTGGCATTTTTATGTTCTTTGCCTCTTGTTTTAGATTTTCTTATCCTTCTCTCTGCTTTTCAGCCCTGATTTACAGCTTTCTGCCCTAACTTACAGGAGTTTTTTAAAAAAATATTTTACATGTTAATCTGGTTGGATTTTAAATGGTGCAGATATCTTCTCTTAGTTTTTTACCTGTTTGTCAAGTTTTTTAAAATATTTATATTTTATTGATTTCAGAGAGGAAGGGAAAGAGAGATAGAAACATCAATGATGAGAGAGAATCATCGATTGGCTACCTCCTGCACACCCCCTACTGGGGATGGAGCCTGAAACCCAGGCATGTGTCCTGACCAGGGATGGAACTGTGACCTCCTGGTTCATAGGTCCATGCTCAAGCACTGAGCCACACTGACTGGGCTGTCAAGTTTTTTTTTTTTTTTTTAATTCATTTATGGAACAGAACCTTTAATTTTGTTATAGTTAGATCTATCCATCCTATATAATAAAGAGCTGAGATGCTAATTAGACTGAACAACAGAACAATCATCCAGATGACCTTCTGGATGAAGCCAGGGCTGCAAGGGCCGAGGGCCAAGCCACTTGCATGAATTTCGTGCATTGGGCCTCTAGTAATATGTATATTTTTACCTTCCAGGTCTTGTTTAGGCAGTATTTCTTCATTCTTAGTTAACAAAGATATGTTTCTATAGTTTGTCTCTTCTTGTTTGAATTCAGTGTTTTTTGTTTTTATTTCCATTTTTATTACTACAACTTGTTTATAGATCCTGGTATCTAGAAATGTATTTTAAAAACATATTTAAGATGGCAGTTTCCAATGCTGGCTTTACTAGTATATTAGAACTTACTAAGTAATTTTTTAAAGTCATTTGCCCCATGTACTCTGGGTTAATTGGCTAGTAATTCTAGGGAATAGAGCCCAACAATTGTATTTTTAAAAACCTTCTCTTGTGATTAAGAACTATTTACCATCTGTGTCAGCTATCCACGGTTGAACCATGCATCAAAGATATTTATGTTTTTCCAATAGAGTCTAAAATTTTTGTCTATAGTCTTGTGTCTTAGATTAATTCCTAAGTATCTCAGATTTTATTTCTACTGTGAGTGATATTTTTTTGGTGTATTCTCTTCCCACCCACTATAGGGGAATGCTGTTGATATTGAGATATATATATATATATATATATATATATATATATAGCCATAAATTAGCTAAACTTTCTATAGTTACTATTTTTTGGTTTTGCTGAACTCTTACGGTATTGTAATGGCTGGTTTTTCTTTTGGATGTTTTATGAAGATGATTATTTCATTTCAAATAATGACTATTTTTTCTTTTTTCTCCCAATTTTTATTACCTGTCTTTTGTATCTCCTTATCTTATTTCATTTGTCTGGACTTGTAGTGATATGCCAAAGAGTAGCATAGGTAGTGGCCTCTTGATAACTGTAATACCTTAAAGGGAATTCATCTTGCCATGGTTGGTGTAAGTGGTTAGAGCATTGACCAGTGCACCTATGGATCTCGGGTTTGATTACTGATATGTCTCTCTCACATTGATGTTCTCTCCCTCTTTCCCTCTCCCCCCTCGCTCCCTTCCAATCTCTAAAAATCAATGGAAAAAAGTATTGTTTGGATGAGGATTTTTTTAAAAAGTAATTCATCTTTAGTTTCACCTTTAATTGGGAGATTTCATTTTTTAAGTTGTATTTATTTTTTATTGTGCCTTCTTTGGTTTTGAAAACTTGAGAAATAAGCAGAGACTTCTCTTCTTAGTCTTGGTAAGGTAGCTGTCACCGATGGTATATAGTTCTTAATTCCAAACAGTTACAGTTGTGTATATTGAGGTTTTTAAGTTAAAAATTTGAATTATTTTTGTCACGCTTTTCCAAAGTAAGTTATGTGTAAAGACTCTGGTTAGTTGAAAGCCATCATATGTTTGGAAAAACAAAGAGGAAATTGTTGTGCATCTTGAACTATGAATTAAAAAAATGTATTGAAGTATAACTACCTGGAAAAATGCATATCCTACATACTTATATAGTAGGGCATGCATGTATCCTAAGTGTGCAGCTCACTGAATTTTCACAAATCAGACACACTTTTGTAATCAGCACTCAGATGAAGAGACAGAATATGAGCAGGACCCCAGAAACTACCCTTATGCTCATTTCCATGACCCCAAGTTGTAACAGCTGGAATATGGTGGTAATTAGTGGTCTTGGTCTGTCATCTGGCTCCCAAATTGGGCTCCCAAATTTTGGTGTTTTGTTCCAAGGGGAAATCAAAGAAAAAGTCCATGTCTGAAAGCTCAATTGAATAAGTATAGCTTTGACCTGGTCTCCAAACAGTTGTGGTTTTCAAACTTTTGATTTCAGTACTACTTCACACTCCTGAAAATTATTAAAGATTGTTGTTTATGTTGGGTTATATCTATCAATATTTCCTGAATTAGAAAGGAAGACAGGAAAAATTAGAGTATTCATTAAAAAATAACAACCCCATTATATGTGAACATAAATAATACTTCTTTATGGAAAATTAGCTACAGTATTAAAGTAAGTGAAAAGAGTGGCATTGTTTTACATTTTTGTAACTTTTTAAAATGTCTGGCTTAATAGAAGACAGCTGGATTCTTGTATCTGTTTCTGAATTCAATCTGTTGTGATTTATTGTTTGGCTGAAATAAATGAAGAAAGTCCACCACATAAAGACCTGCAGTTGGAAAAACAAATTCTTATTACACTTGGCCTTGAAATTATAATTAAATAAGAATTTGTTTTAATGGTATGTTTTTTGTTTTTTTGTTTTTAGATAATTGTGGATATTCTCTTTGATATTACACCAAAACTCTGTAAGTGACAATTTTGTAAAGTTGCAGAGTGGAATCTGAACCCATATCAATAAACTTGTCTCGCTATGTTACATTTAAATCTACTGGTCTGTCTTGCACTTTGACTCTTTTTACACAAATGCATGATTTTGAAAATATTGATTCACAGAATTACATAAATCTTTCAAATGTTGGCTCATTTTATGGCACCATTTGAAAAAAATCACCAGTGACCCCATTAGAATTTTTTTTTTCCTCACCTGAGGATATTTTTCCCATTGATTTTTAGAGAGAGTGGAAGGGAGGGTGGGGGAGAGACATGCCCTTGACCTGCAATGAAAATTGAGACCCTTCTGTGTGAGGGCGAGAATATTTTTTTTAATGAGAAAATATGTTATTTGAGATGAAGGTAGTATAGAAAAGGCCGATTAAATGTTTGACTTTTAAAAAAATCAGTTTCAACATTCTGAGACTATAGGACAAGTCTGTTCAGGATGAATAAACTTTCTTTTTTGGAGGGGTGCTTTTATTGGACCTCTTTCAGCCTGGGACTCTTCACAGCACCCTGCTGCTGCTGTCCACCCTCCATCTCTGTTCAGTGACCCGAGGGAAGGAGGGAGGTTGGGCAGAAGCTCGGGGCTGGAGACACATCATCAGCCCTCCCTATCTTCGTAGAGCTGGCTCAAGGGCCGCCAGGCCAGTGCCCCACAAATCCAAGGCACTGGGGACAGCTCTTCACAACCAGTCCTCAGCTAGCTAAGTGTCCAACATGTGCCCATTGCCCAGCCACCAACTGCCCAGCTCTGAGGGCCATGAGGGGATCGTCCTGGGTCCCTGAGCCACCCATTCTACTGCTGCAGACACTTTTGAGCCACCTCCCATTCGCATGTCACTGCAAATGTTCATCCTTTCATGAGGAAGTGTTTCTCCCCACAGGGCTGCCAGCATGTCCTGGGGATGGGTGCAGACCAGGCCAACTCGGTTCTCCAGTTAAGCCCACGAGTTTTTAGGCGGTAGCCAGAACCTATCTTGTCCTAGCCACTCGTTCAAAACAGGGCCACAACTTGGGGGCACTAGCGGCTGTGGGGTGCATCGGAGGTCAGTGGTCAGCGTAGGGACTGGGGGCCATGCATACCAATGAGAGAAACACGCCCCCCTCTCCCCCGAGGTAGCCAGTCTCCACTCCCCTCCATTGTTTCTCTGCTCCCTTCCATTGTTTTCTTGCACTAGTTTTTATAAGTAAGTCAAGAGGAAACTGTTAATAGGAAAGTCCTTTTGTCATATTTTGGAAGTAGGTTAATTCATTTGAAAAAAATTTATGGTAGATATATGTTAGTGTTATTAAAGAAATTGGAATGTTAAAAAATTAAAACAGGGTTTTTCTTGCCTCTAGAGTGATATATTTATTGCATGTAATTATCCTTTTATGTAGCTTACATTGTATTCTGAGAGCAGACTTGAGAATATATAAGGTGTTCTTGACTTCAAGGTGCTTATAGTGTAATGAAGTAGGTGAAAAGTTGACTTTTATTTTATATATTTATTACTGGCATTCTGTGGGTTGAATGGTAAAAGTGATATTTATTACAGCATTTCCCCCACTTTAAAATTTATAATGTTGAGAAATGGATGATGGAAAATAAAGCTTTATTTGGTAAAAAGGAAAGCAGTAGGTGAAACTGATTTTGGGGGAACAAGTCAAATGGAAGTAGGGTATCTGTTGGAATTAGTGTGAGAGAAAAAGGGAGAGCAGCCATTAAACCACAGACTAGCACCCTGATTTCCTGCTAGGATGATTGACTTAAAACAGGTCTTTCTGCTTTAGGCCAGACCTGTTTTAAGCTGCTCCTCCTCCCTCCCTGAATTCCTTCTCATAATTTCAGTGATTGCTGAATACATAGTACTTAGTACCCAGACAACAAAAGCTATGTAAACATCTGTGTATATTTGTGAAACCCCTACTGGGGACTGGTTAACGGGATGATCAGCGGTAGGATTCTTACGAACATGGGTTTTTCAGTACTCTTCCTTTCCTGTGTATTTCAGAATGGTATTTCTTCAGTAAAGCACTTTATTTCATTACTAGAGGCCCGGTGCACAATATTCGTGCATGGTGTGTGTGTGTGTGTGTGTGTCCGTGTCCCCTCAGCCCAGCCTGCACCCTCTCCAATCTGGTATCCCTCTCACAATCCAGGACTGCTGGCTCCCAACTGCTCGCCTGCCTGCCTGCCTGATTGCCCCTAACCACTCCCCTGCCAGCCTGATCGATGCCTAACTGCTCCCCTGCTGGCCCGATTGCCCCTAACTGCCCTCCCCTGCAGGCCTGGTCATCGCCAACTGCCCTCCCCTGCTGGCCTGGTGACCCCTAACTGCCCTTCCTTGCCAGCCTGGTTGCCCCTAACTGCCCTCCCCTGTTGGCTTGGTCGCCCCAACTGCCCTCCCCTGCAGGCCTGGTCGCTCCCACCTGCCCTCCCCTGCAGGCCTGGTTCCCCTAACTTCCCTCCCCTTCCGGCCTGTTCACCTAACTGTCCTACTGCCCTCCCCTGCTGGCCCAGTCACTCCTAACTTCCCGCCCCTGCCGGCCTGGTCCCCCCTAACTGCTCTCCCCTGCTGGCCTGGTCCTCCCTAACTGCTCTCTCCTGCCGGCCCAGTCACCTCTAACTGCCCTCCCCTGCCAGCCTGGCTACCCCCAACTACTCTTCCCTGCCAGACTGGTCGCCTCTAACTGTCCTCCCCTGCAGGCCTGGTCGCCCCTAACTGCCCTCCCCTGCAGGCCTGGTCGCCCCTAACTGCCCTCCCCTGCCGGCCCAGTCACCCCTAACTGCCTGCCCCTGCTGGCCTGGTCACCCCTAACTGCCCGCCCCTGCTGGCCTGGTTGCCCCCAACTGCCCTCCCCTGCCAGTCTGGTTGCCCTCAATTGCCCTCCCCTGCCAGCCTGGTTGCTCCCAACTGCCCTCCTCTGCCGGCCTGGTCACCCCTAACTGCTCTCCTCTGCAGGCCTGATCGCCACCAACTACCCTCCCTTTCAGGCCTCCCAACTGCCGTCCCCTGCTGGCCATCTTTGACCACATGGGGGTGGCCATCTTGTGTGTTGGAGTGATGGTCAATTTGCATATTACTCTTTTATTAGATAGTATTGGGGCACATACTATTAAACTGATCACCAAGATCTGTCCAGTTATTTTTCAGTGTCTTAACACTTAATAAATGGTAACTAAAGTGATTTTGGATGTTGTTCTTTTTTTTATTATTATTGATTTCAGAGAGGATGGGAGAGGGAGAGAGAGAGAGAAACATCAATGATGAGAGAGAATCATTGATTGGCTGCCTCCTGGATGCCCCCTACTGGGCGTTGAGCCTGCAACTTGGGCATGTGCCCTTGACCAGAATCCCTGGAGGGGAGGGGACGGGAGGTTGGCCGGCTGGCTGGCCGGCCCCACCCCACTGGTCGAACTCTGGTCGAACTTCCGGTTGAGGGGACAATTTGCATATTATCCTTTTATTATATAGGATTCCTAAAACTATCAAGTCTAGAGTTGGAACATAGTAATATTTTCTTTTTATTTATCTTTGTCCTCTTAGTTTACGGGGTCTTTGCAGTTGCTAAATCCTCACCCGAGGATATTTCCTCCATTGATTTCTAGAGAGAGTGGAAAGGAGGGAGGAGGAGAGAGAAGAAACATTGATGTGAGAGAGACATATCATTTGGTTGCATCCCACACTCACCCACCAGGGCTGGGAACCTGCAACAGAGGTACATGCCCTTGACCAGGAATCAAACTGAAATCCTTTGGTCTGAAGGTCAAAGTTCTAACCACAGAGTCAAACCAGCCAGGGCTGAGTCTCTTGTTGGTTAAAAGACAAACAAACAAGATTCATGAGCCTGCATTCCCTTGTTCTCTTTAATCTGCATTGCCTAGGCCAATGGCCCTTGTCAGGCCCATTGTGTTGGGGCACAGTGGGGAAGCACTGACCTTCCTAAGCTTTTGGCCTGTTCAAATGACCTAATCTCACTTTACATGTTCTACTTGCCTTTGCTCATGACAGTACAGTTGTCTCCCTTTATCCATGGTTTCACTTTCTAAGGTTTCAGTACTTGCGGTCAACTGTGGTCCAAAAATATTAAATAGAAAAGTCCCGATATGAACAATTTATAGTTTTAAATTGCCCATCATTCTTAATAGGAGGATGAAATCTTGCACCTTCCTGCTCTGTCCTGCCCAGGTCTTGAATTATCCCTTTGTTCAGTATCTCCACTGTGTACATTCCCTGACCATAGATATGTAAGTATAAGAAAAAACAGTATATATAGGGTTCAGTACTATTTGAAGTTTCAGGCATCCACTGGGGATCTTGGAACATATCCCTGGCAGATAAGGGGGGACTACTGTAATATAATTCAAAGGGATCATTTAGTCACAGAGTAGACTTGAAGTTTTTTGGATTTGATGGGGGGGGGGGGGGGCGGGGACATTTTAAGACTAAGAAATTGAGAGGAGAAAGAATTAATACAGGTATCTTGAGGGTAGGGGTTTTACCCTTATTTTTATGTCCTTCTATAAATAATCATTTATACCACATGTTGTTCATATAGTAATAAATGATTATTGAATGAATGTGTTGTTTTCTTAAAGAGCACACTGCACCCTGGCCGGTGTGGCTCAGTGGATAGATTGTCGGCCCAGGCACCGAAGGGTTGCATGTTCAGTTGCAGGTTCGATCCCCTGTCCAGTTAGGGGCCATGTGCAGGACGCAACCAATCGATGTATCTTTTTCACATTGATGTTTATCTCTCCTTTGTCTCCCCCTCTCTTCCTCCTTTCTACTCTCTGGAAAAAATATCCTTGGGAGAGGATTAACCAAAAAACAAACAAAATAAAAGGCATTCGGGTTAGCCAACAACTAACCCAAAAGACTCATTCCGAGGTTCACTTCTTGGAGGAAAAAGAGCCACTGTGCAGCAGAATGACCCTACTGGTGGCTGGCTTTTGAGGACAGGGCTGTAAAGGCAATGGGAATAGTGATTGGAAGAGAAGACATTGGGTTCATTCAGAATTGTCTTTAGTAGCTTTTCCCTCCTGGAATCTTCCTCTTAGTCTCCTTAGGAGATATTGAGGCTACTGACCTTTCCTAGTTGAGAACTTACCCATAGTAAAGACCCTCTCTATAGATGAATTTCTGGATTCAAACCAGAGTTTAGATCTGCTAATTAGGCCATTCTATTTCAAGAAATATGTTAGGAGTCCAAAATAGTAGTTGGCTTCTTGGTGAAGAAGTTAGTTTCACCCTGTCTACCCCTGCAGTTATTCCGACAAGTTATGTCAGTTATGTTCTAGGTGAGAATACTTTTCATTAGGTGAGGGATTTGGCCCCCCCCCTTTTTTTAAAAACTTGGGCAACATTTCAGAAATATTGAATGACAAAGAGAACAAATAAAACACCATATGACCTTTATCCCAAATTAACACATGTTAACATTTCAGCATATTTGTTTCAGATTTTTTTTTAGTTAGTGAAAGAAAGAAGCCATTGTAGATAAAGTTGAAATATATTTTCTTTACCTTTCTTTCCAATTCTATTTCCCTTTCTTCCCCACATGCAATTGCTAGTATGAATTTCAGTTTTTCTCTGATATACTGCATGTGTCACTCTGTTAATTTTTAAGAAGTTGTCTGTTTTGACAATATCTAGCCATATAGATATAGACTAGATGACATTTTCAATTGTAATATTTTGTATTGTCTGCAGATGTCTTCTTTATGTGCCTGGTTGCTAATGTAAATCCATCGTTGGTTTCCTGACATTTAATAAAAATCCTTATTTGTTTCTATGCCTTAAATTGATTAGAATTTTAAAAATTGATGCTGTTAAGTTGAAAGCCTAATTTTGGCTAACTTACTATATGTATTTTAGCAGGCAATCTCAATATTTTGTCTCTCAAAAATGCTACAAAACAATTATGATGGGTGTGGAATGGTTTGCAAGGGATGTGAGTAGGTGGCAGGGAGTTTTTGTCTTGAACTAACATGCAGAAGTGTTGCTGCTTTGGGAATGTGTTACTGTGTGGGGAAGTGTTATGTTATTAAAAGTTTTTCCTTTTTTTGCGGGGGAGGTAACAGTTATTAGTTTTCTGTGTTAAAGCATTGTCCCCTTTGGTTTAAGAAATATAAAATTAGTACAGTATTAATCCAGCCCTGTTCTTCTGATCAAGCTTTGGTCTCATTGCTCTCACTGTCTGTGGACATTTTCATTGGATATCTCATCTTGACCTCTTTCAAAGATCTTAAGTGGAAAAGCAGGTCCACTGTTCATGTCTTTTCATATCTAAGATTAGGAACTGTGGAGTCATATTTGAATCCTAACATCTCTTTAACATGTTACTTGTAGACCTGCTTTTCCCCCTTGTCATTCTTACCTCATTGCCATCATTCTAGTCTAAATAAAATGATCTCTGAGCCAGGCTTTATTGTAGCTGCTGCTTTGGTGAATATGCAGCCATCAATTTACCCTGTATTCTGTTATCAGATTTTAAAACATCACTTGCATTACATTCCTTTCAAAGAAGACTTTTCCCCTGTGGACTTTTAAGGGGTCTGAAGTTGCTATATTCGGACCCCAGTTCTGCCACTTACCAACTATCTGTGTGACCTCGAATTAGTGGGAAATGTTTCTGAGTTTTCTCATATGTAAACTAGAGCAGTAAAATAAATATGTATTTAGGTTATAGGGTTGTAGTAGGCTTAACATCAGAGAATATTTTGTAGACATATGTATATAAATATATACACATATTTGAGGTATGTACATATGTGAATGAAACTTTAAAAAGTAAAATGCATATAGAAAAGTGGTCCCATAAGTGTATAGTTTGATACATTTCAACAAATTGGACACACCTGTTAAAATAGCACATCTTGGAGTTATTTTACAAATAATTTTCCTTGGTTTGTGTAAGAGGAAGACGAACTATTTAAGTCATGAATCTAAAGTCTATTTTAGGTTGGTTATTCCTACCTCAAGTACATTTCTGACTTAGATATGCAAGATAAAGCTATATGGACTAGAATGTTGGGATCTTAATCACCAACTAGTCTGCCTAATTTTCAGAGGAGAATCTTGACCTTGTCTCCTTTAGCTTCCCAGAAGCTGAGGTGAGCTGGCTTTTTATTCAAGCTATGTTGTTGTGATGCTCTCCAGCTTTACAGAAGAATCTTAGCCCTGTCCTTAGACTTCCTGTTAAAGTAGATGGATTTGTATTTGTTTAGCTGCTTTGAACAGGAGCTCTCCAGACATGTTTTAGGAAGGACAAACAGGTGCTCTTTGTACCCGATATTTGTTAGTTTTGCTTAAAAGAAGCAATATTTAGGAAGGAGTGCTTAAAGGATATAGTAGATCATACATTGTACTAGACATTTTAAAATACACTCCTGGATCAAGTTAAATTAGCTAAAGAATAGCATCTTCATGTCATGTTTTATTGACTTACCAATAGACTTTCACTAAAATGCTAGTCGGTACATTAGTGCTGCTGTCTTGGACTTCACTCAGGAAATCCTGTAGAGGTGTTACAGATCCTCTGGCCTCATCACCTAATATTTTTCCTTCCCAAATAAAGCAAATGGATTTTATCTGTCAGTAAGTGAAATATTCTGTAAGTTTTCCTGTTCCTTCCAAAAAGGTAGGCTGCACATCTGCAAAGAGGAAAAGGCACATTGCAAATCTTGCTTAAATCCCTTTTGCTTAAAAACCTTATTTTTGAGCTCATTTGTGTCTTTTTGAATTATGCACATGGCAAAATTTTTAATTTTTTTAAAAAATTGACTAAGTTCTTAGAGAAGTTTTAGGTTTACAGCAAAATTGAGGGGATGGTACAGAGATTTCCCATATATTCCGTACCTTCCCTCCACATGAATAGCTTCCATCCCCCTTAGGAACATCCCCCACTAGAGAGGTACATTTGTTACAGTTGATGACTCTACATTGACACATTTTTATCACCCAATATCCATAATTTAATTAGGGTTCACTCTTGGTGTTGTGCATTCTGTGAGTTTGGACAAATGTGTAATGACATGTATTCATCGTTATGGTATCATACAGACTATTTTTACTGCCCTAAAAATCCTCAGTGGTTTACCTATTTATCGCCACGTTCCAATTCCTATAACTACACATCTTTTTACTGTCTCCATAGATTTGTCTTTTCCAGAATGTCAGATAGTTGGAATCATACAGAATGCAGCCTTTTCATATTAGCTTTTTTCACTTAGTAATATGTATTTAAAGTTTCTCTGTGTCTTTTTATAGCTTGATAGCTCATTTCTTTTTAGCACTGAATAATATACATTGTCCGGCTATACCACAGTTTATCCATTCATCTACTGAAGGACATCTTGGGTTCTTTCAGGTTGGAGCACTTATGAATAAAGTTACTATAAACATCCTTGTACAGGTTTTTGTGCACTCTGTACAAGACATAGTTTTCAACTCTTTTGGGTAAATACGAATGAGCATGATTGCTGGATTGTTTGTTGAGTATGTTTAGTTTTATAAGAAACTGCCAAATTGTCCTCCAATGTGGCTGTACCATTTTGCATTCTCACCAGCAGTGAATGAAAGTTCCTGTTGCTCTATATCAGTGATGGCGAACCTATGACACGCGTGTCAGAGGTGACACGCGAACTCATTTTTTTGGTTGATTTTTCTTTGTTAAATGGCATTTAAATATATAAAATAAATATCAAAAATATAAGTCTTTGTTTTACTATGGTTGCAAATATCCAAAAATTTCTATATGTGACACAGCACCAGAGTCAAGTTAGGGTTTTTCAAAATGCTGACACGCCGAGCTCAAAGGTTCGCCATCACTGCTCTATATCCTGGCCAGCGTTTAGTTGATGTTGTCAGTGATCTGAATTTTGGCCATTCATAAAAGTGTGTAGTAGTATCTCATTTTTATTTAATTTGTATTTCCCTAATGACATATGATATGGAGCATCTTTTCATGTGCTTATTTGCAATTTGTATATCTTCTTTGATAAAGTGTCTGTTAAGATCTTTGGCCCATTTTTAAATTTGGTGGTTTGTTTTCTTATTGTTTAGTTTAAGACTTTTTTATGGTATTTTTCTATAACAATCTTTTATCAGATGTATCTTTAGCAAATAGTTTCTCCCAGTCTGTGACTTGTCTTCTCATTCTGTTGACATTTGACATTGTCTTTTGTGGAACAGAAGTTTTCTATTTTAATGAAGTCCATCTTATCAATTGCTTCTTTCATGAATCATGCCTTTGGTATTGTATCTAAAAATCATTGTCATGCCCAACTTCATCTAGATTTTCTATGTTAATTTCTAGGCGTTTTACAGTTTTGCATTTTACATTGAGGTCTGTGATCCATTTTGGAAAATGTTTGGATTAATATAATTCCTTAAAACATTAAAACACACCAGTTGTAGTTCATGGCAAGGTAAAATAAGTCTGTCTTTAATTACTATGAGTCTAGTTCTGCTAATCCCACTAGATGTTTAGCTTATGATTGTACTAAAATATCCAATAAGCAGATGGTGGGGTCAGTCCCACAAAGAGATCCTTAGTGTCATGTAATGTCACTAGAGGAAAAGTAACATGCACTTATTTCAAGGACCGTGGTCTCTAACACAGTTCTCATAACTTGTCGAAAACAGCAAGCCCAGCAGTACGTCTGGTAATATCTGCTAAAGTCCAAATCAGCAGGTTCCTCAAAGACATTTTTAACTTGCCATCACTTGATATTTTTATATATCTTTTACAATAAATACTTTATTTTCATTGCCTATGGAACATTTAAGAAAAACCTGAGGGAGGATTTTATATTAAGCAGGGTCCTATGAACAGAATTGTGAAGTAGGCACACATACCTCATCCACTTCCAACTCTGGAAGGAAGATGTAGGCTGCTACCCTTAGTGTTTCTTTTCTTTTTCTTTTTAAAGTTAAACTAATGTTTTTTAAACATCATTTAAAGTCTCTGAACATCTGGACACCTATATATCGTGATTACAGCATTAGAGAACCACTTGACTTTTTGGTAAATGGAAGTGTGGTCATTGATTCGCTCAGCTGAGATTTGCATTAACTTCATACATGCAGTCTTCACATCCTTCGAGGACTAGTTTAGACAACCACTTTATTCTTCACTGGCCATCTCAGAGTCTAGTGACATCTGCTAACCTAGAGACATTGCACAGAGAAGCTGTAATGGATCTCGGAGATCACTGATTTCTGAAAATCGGAGGCTGGAGGAGTGTGGGACTGGCTGTGACCATATTGTTGTTACTTGGAGAACCAATAGAACCAGGACTAGAGTACACATCCCTTAACTCCAATGCAGGTCTCTTCCATTCTTGTAGCCCATCCTTTTTTGAATACACCAATCTTATGCATTTTAAGTCAATCAAAATTTGAAGTACAGTGATCTGATTTTGTGTAATTTAAAGCGCTACTTACATATTTTATGTTTAAAATATTCTAATTTTGAAGACCAATTCCTACAGATAATTAATGATTTCATGTTGGTGGTGACTTAGTTAAGAATGATGATGGATTAATTTCTTTGCTAAATTATTATAGTTCTATGGCATCATCTAAAGAGGATGGGAACAAAAGGCTACCCAAGTTGGGCTCACATAAGCTAGACTCATGAATTTCATTTGAAATCGACCATAATGTATTGAGCATTTACTGTTGTTGGGCCCTGTTCTGGGCATCCAGGCCATGGCATTGAACAGGCCCTGAGTATTATCATCTGCTGTCCTGGAGCTTACTTGTAAGGGAGGAGCAATTCCTAATTTGCTCTTTTCATTCCTGTTGTTAGAGCAATGGTATTAGAACTGAAGGGAAAGTTATTTTCCCTCTGTGAGAGCTCCTGGATCAGTTAGATGAAGCCGGTAATATACAAATGAAGTATTTATATAATCACTGATTCTGTGGACTCAACAGTACAGAGATAGTTGTCTGTACCTATAGATAGTGTATGCTGTAAGCAGAACAGGAGCGTTAGAATAAAGATGCTAAACCTCTCAGGATCTCATTTTCTGAATTGGTGAATTAGGACTAATAATAGCTTGTGAGTATCAAATGAGGTTCAAAGGTAAAGTGACTGGCCTAGCATATAAGAAATGTTCAATAAATGGTCGCTGCTATTATTGTTTCTTATTATTATGTATACGTGTAGTCGAAAGAAAGATTAGAGTGTGCTTAGGTTTTCTTAGACTTTCCCTCTCCCCTATATTACCACAATTCTTACTTAGCGTTTTTTGTTTTCTTACGGCACAAATTAAGTTCACAGGAATAATAACATGCTTCCAGGAATATACCTGAAACTAATTGAAATTCCACAAAATAGGTCCAGAGATAGTTGCTGCTTGTGCTGGGCTTGGGGCCATTTAGCAAGAAGTACGGGGCACACTGAGGACAGGTGCTGCTTGTTTGGGTTTGTGAGCCTTTGAGAGATTTTAGGAAAGTCTGCAGCATGGCGGCATGGGCCAAGACAAGCCATATGTGTGGAAAAGCCACAAGTTGGTGGGACAGCATCTCAGGGAATCACCAGGGAGGGGGAATGGTGTTAGCTGGGTTGATGGAGAGTCAGATATGGTGCCAGCTGGGGCTTGCAGGCTGGGTGGGGAAAAGGCCCCACAAAGGAGCGACGGCTTCTGCCAGCACTTCTGTCTCAGAGAATGCTGTCCTTGCAGTTAATTTTTTAAGAGGCTGAATGTTTTCTTAATCATAACTGTAGGGGTGATAATTACAGGTGATAAAAATGTTTAAGGAAGTCCTAATGGTTATAGGAAAAGAAAGTCCTTACTTTTGAGCCAAAGCTAGATGTGATTAAGTGGGTTTGCTTTTTATTTTTGTTATTAATAAGGAAGAGGAGTTTTGTAAGTCTGAAATATTAGCCCCTAACTTTTTCAACCTTTTTAATATAAATGTTTATTTAGAATTTTAAAAATAAAGTGAGGACACTAAAATGGGTTACAAAGTGTCGTATGATCTAAACCTTACCTATATATTTTCCTCATTTTATCAGAATTTCTTTCTGGCTCATTGTGTTTGAGCCATACCTTCCTTTGAATATTTTGTATTATTTTCGTCAGGGCCTAAGTTCATACTGGATTTCCTGCTGGAATGCATTCATCTCTCACCTGGCTGTCCCTCTCTCCTAACTCCCCAGGACCCAGGTTTTCAGGTCCGTTTAATTTCCCTTCTTAGAGAAGCTTCCCCTTTGACCCAGTGTGGATGTTTCCCTCCCATGCCCTTCTCTCCAATAGTGTTAGCTACTTCTCTTTCACTGTTTTCCAGTGAGTAGTGTATTTATTATTTATTCATTTGTTTAACTGCTTTTGTGTTTTATCTTTTTTGCTTGCTAGACTGTAAGGTGTGTGAAGGCAAGGATGATGTCTGTTGTGTTCACCACGACATGCTCAGCACCAAAAGCCAGTGGCTGGCTCCTAGTCAATCTTCTAATATTTCTTGACTCATTTAATGGACTCAACTAAAGCAGAGGCCAGCAAATTTTTTATATAAAGGGCCAGATAATACATATATCAAGCTTTGCAATCTGTGAGGTCTCTTTTGCAACTACGTAGCTCTGCCATTTCCACCCAAGCCAATGCTGTGGCTGTGCACCAAGAAGACTTTATTTATAGAGACAGGGCAGCCAAATGGCTGGCCTCTGAACTAATGTGTAAAGCAGAACAGATAGCATATTGTGAATTGCATATCTAATTAGGTTGCCTTCTGTGTAAAACCTGACTAAATTTTTAGACAGGAGGCAACCTAACCAGATGGAATACTTGAGCTACATATTGACCAGAATTAACTGAAACAACTTGCCCAACTCAATAAAAAAAGAAACAGCAGCATCTGAATGTGAATCTAACTCCAAAGAGAATCCTTTCACCATGCCCAAAGGTAAGGCCAGGCTTGGTGTCCTCCCATGACTCCCTGAGCTTCAGGTCCTCATAATACCCCTCTAATACCTTCTGTACAATTTTGCTTTGAAGAAATAAAAAGGTAATATATGGATAATTCTTAGCACACAGAAGGTCTGCAATAAATGTTGGGTTTCTTCTCCATTTCATTTCGTAATCACTTGCTTAAAACCTTGCTCTTTCTACTATATGATACTGTCCCTTCGATGTCCCTGAGGCCCCATATGTATACCTCCAACAACACTGATGACTGTATTATAATCGTTGGCTTACCTCTCTGCTCTTCACTAGTGAGAAATCATTGGGCAAGTTGTTCACCTTTAAATTCATAGGGCTATTGTGATGATCAGATGAGTTTTGTAAATCACTTAGCATATAAGTCTTATGCTTGTATATTTTCTTTTTTAAATATGTTTTTTTTTTATTTTATTTCAGAGAGGAAGGGAGAGGGAGAGAGAGATAGAAACATCAATGGTGAGAGAGAATCATTGATTGGCTGCCTCCTACATGCTCCAAACTGGGGATTAAGCCTACATTCTGGGCATGTACCCTGACTGGGAATCGAACTGTGACCTCCTGACAACGCTCAACCACTGAGCCATGCTGGCCAGGCTAAGTTTGCATATTTTCAAGTGATGAAGTGAATGTGTTGATGGAGACATAGGTCTGGATAATTCTAAAACCCATTCTTTCCCTTTTTACAATGCTTATCACATTTAATAAAAAACATAATTTGTGTCAAAATTTATTAATTGACTTGATACAGTTAAAAAAAACTATGATATCTACAGAGTGGATCAAAAATAGGTTTATAGTTGTTTGTATGGAAAATAATACAATTGATAAATGATATTACAAGAATAAACTCTGTTTCACATACTCAAACTGTTTTGCCCCACGCTGTATTTCTTGGTTATTGAACAATTAACAGACACATTAACACACTGAGAAATTTATAGTGATTTCACACTGAGAAACTATCATAAGAAAAATATTTAAAATGGAATTTATCTTTTTAGGTGTAAGGGCATTTTGATATGAGCTGAGCTCAGAATTTAGCTCCTTTAAACTAAACTCCTTGTTTGTCATTTACCCAGTGTTCTTTCTTGCATCTTTATTGGCTCAGGTCTACCTGTCTAAAAATAGCAACAAAAAAACCCCCATCCCACACCTCTATTGGGAACTCTGGGAACTCTCTCTTGTCCTGTTGTTATGCATAACTTCCTGATGGGATGTGTGTACTTTGTGCTTCTCTTTCCTCAGCACTTACTCACAGTTGAAGGTACTGTATATTTTCTATTTCTCTTTCAACTTATGATTCACAGGTATGTCTCTGTTCTGTTCTGCCATTGATCTACCTACCCACTCATAACCTTCACTCTAGTAAAGTGGTAGAAAGGATACTTGTAAGCAATATTTTTGTATTTTGTAATAACGACAGCATTTGAAGATGAGGATTTTGCCTTCTTCCTGAAATTCCCTCTGCATGGCTTCTAAGAGTGTACCAGTAAATTAATATTTGAGACACAGTTCTATCCATGTCCTTTCCTTCCTGTTCCACCTCTATATAAACTCCTTAGACTGACATTCAAGATTATTATTTTGTAATCTTATCTCCCACTTTTATTCCAACATTTACCTTTTATTTTATCCCAACTGTAATAGTTAGACTCTCTGTACTTGTCTTTGATAGTTTCAAATCCTATATAATAAAAGCCCAATATGCAAATTGTTTGACCGGGAGTTCGACCACTCGCTATGACATGCGCTGACCACCAGGGGGTGGCGCGGACCATGGTGGGCATCAGTGATGCAGTGCTGGCATTGGGTGGCAATGGAGGCGTTGCCAGCCTTGATGAGAGTGGGACCACAGTGGGATGGTGGAGCAGGTGAGCAGGCGGTGCCAGGCCAAGGCAGGTGCAAGCGGGGGCCCAATCGCCCCGCAGACAGTGACCAGCAGCAGTGGCCACTGCTCAGCTCCCAGGTGCTGAGGGAGCTGGTCTGGGGGCCCAGTCCCAACCGATATTCCCGCAGATGGGCCCTGGGCTAGGATGGGGAACTGGGGATGGGTGGTGGTGACTAACCTCCTGTGGTGCCCAGGTGGGGGGCTGTGATCTCTTGCTGGCTACCTGGGGGCAGGGGTGACAGAGGTGCGGTGAGAATGTGGGATGTCTGCCGAGCTCTCTCTCACTCTCCCTGCTACCTTGCCCCAGGATGCCAGGGCTCGTACACAGAGGAAGCACCTCCCAGCCTCCCCGTGCTCAGGTGCCAGGGGCCCATGAGGAGCCTGCCCCCGCCCTTGCATGGCTTCTTCCAGGTGAGCCAGGCCTCAGCCACTGGGACCAGGGGCCGGTCAAGGCTCCCCGTGGGTTCGGTCAGGCTCCTGTGGGTTTGCGCAGGAGCTGGTCTGTGAGGCCGGCCGGGAGAGAGTGCACTGCCCACCTGGCTTCCGTGTGGTGCCGCTTGGCAGCCCAGAGGCCCACACTGCGCCTTGGCCCATGCTTTGATAGCTGGCCAGGTCTACGGACCACACCCGTGCACGAATATCATGCACTGGGGCTCTAATAAATTATATGTATACACACACACACACACACTGAGTGGCCAGATTATTATGACCACCTGACATTTGTAGGCAAATTAGCTATAATTTCGCTCTGAAGTTGCTAGAGGGCCAGACCATTATAAATAGGGAAGCAGGTTGTTTACTACGACAGTAGAAGTGATTTTTTTCTGAAAATATGGGTAAACAACACGATTTAACAGCCTTTGAACGTGGGATACATTTGAATGTGAGTGGCCAGATTATTATGACCACCCCATCAGTACTTTGTTGGACCATCTTTTGCCTTCAGTACTGCGGTGATTCTTCTTGGCTTTGACTCCACGAGATGTTAAAGGTTATGTGAGGAATCTGACACCATGCCTGCTGAATAGCACTGTCCAGTTCTGTGAGATTTGATGGTTGTGGAACCAGCTGCCTGATGGCTCTTTTAACTTCGTCCCACAAATGCTCAATTGGATTGAGATCTGGTGATTGTGGGTGCCACCTAAGCAAGGTAAAGTCTCCCTTATGTTCTTGAAACCACTCCTGCACAATACGAGCACCGTGGCATGGCTCATTGTCTTATTGGAAGAAGCCATTTCCATTAGGATACACCATCAATATGATAGGATGAACTTGATCAGCAATGATACTTCGGTATGTTGGAGAGTTTGTTCTAGGTGTGTGAAATATGCCGTCGGTATTTTAATGGGGATTGCATTAAATTTATAGATTGCTTTGGGTAGTTTGGACATTTTAATGATGTTGATCCTATCAGTCCATGAACATGGTATATTCTTCCATTTGTTTATGTTTTCCTCTATCTCTTTTTTTCTGTGTTCTATAGTTTTCTGAGTACAGGTCTTAAGTTTATTCCTAGGTATCTTAATTTTTTTTTGTGCAATGGTAAATAGGATTTTTTTGTTTGTTTGTTTGTTTTGGTTCCTCTTTCTGCGAGTTCATTATTAGCCTATAAAAAAAGCCATAGATTTCTGGTTGTTAATTTTGTATCCTGCTACATTGCCAAATTCATTTATTAAGTCTAGTAGTTTTTTGATGGAGTCTTTAGGGTTTTTTATGTACAATATCATGTCACCTATGAGTAATGACAGTTTTATTTATTTTCCAATTTGGATGCCTCTTATTTCTTCTTCTTGTCTGATTGCTATGGCTAGCACTTTCAGTACTATGTTGAGCAGGAGTAATGAAAGTGGGCATCCCTGTCTTGTTCCTGTTCTTAGGGGAAATGGTTTTTGTTTTTGCCCATTGAGTATGATGTTGGCTGTAGGTTTTTCACATATGGCTTTTATTATGTTGAGGTATGATCCCTCTATTCCCACTTTGCTGAGGGTTTTTATCAAGAAAGGGTGTTGGAGTTTGTCAAATGCTTTTTCTGCATCAATTGATATGATTATGTGATTTTTATCTCTCAAATTTGTTTATGTGATGTTTCACATTTATTGATTTGCGGATATTGTACCATCCTTGCATCCGGGAATAAATCCCACTTGGTCATGGTGTATGATCTTTCTACTGTAATGCTGGGTCCGATTTGCTAGAATTTTGTTGAGGATTTTAGCATCTATGTTCATCAGAGATATTGGCCTGTAATTTTCTTTCAAATGAAATTAGACCACCAACTTATACCATACACAAAAATAAACTCAAAATGGATAAAGGATTTAAATATGAGATGGGAAACCATAAAAATCTTAGAAGAATCCATAGGCAGCAAAATATTAGACATTTTTCATAGCAATATCTTTACTGATACAGTTCCTAGGTCAGTGGAAACTAAGGAGAAAGTAAACAAATGTGATTACATCAAAATAAAAAGCTTCTGCACAGCAAAAGAAACCATCAATAAAACAACAAGAAAGCCCACTGCATGGGAGAACACATTTGCCAATGTTATCTCCGAAAAGGGTTTAATCTCCAAAATTTATAGGAACTCTTATATCTTAACAAAAGGAAGATAAACAATCCAATAAAAAATGGGCAAAGGTCCTAAATAGACACTTCAAAAGTGGATATACAGAAGGCCAAGAGACATATGAAAACATGCTCAAAGTCACTAGTTATTCGAGACATGCAAATCAAAACGACAATGAGGTACCATCTCACACCTGTCAGAATGGCTATCATCAACAAATCAAAAAACAAGTGCTGGCAAAGATGTGGAGAAAAAGAACCCTCGTGCACTGCTGGTGGGAATGCAGACTGGTGTAGCCACTGTGGAAAACAGTATGGAGTTTCCTCAAAAAACTAAAAGTGGAACTGCCATTTGACCCAGTGATCCCAGTGCTAGGAATATATCCCAAGAAATCAGAAACACCGATCAGAAAGGATATATACATCCTGTGTTCATAGCAGCACAAGTTACAATAGTTAAAATTTGGAAACAGCCTAAGAGTCCATCAGCAGATGAGTGGATTAGAAAACTGTGGTACATCTACACAATGGAATACTATGCTGCTGTAAAAAAAGAAAGAACTCTTACCTTTCACAAGAGCATGGATGTACATGGAGAGCATCATGCTAAGCAACATAAGCCATTCGGAGAAAGGTAAATATCACATGATCTCACTCATTTGTGAAATATAATGAACAACATAAAGTGATGATAAAAAATATATCCAGAGACAGAAGCATCAGACAGTCAAACTTCAGAGGGAAGGCAGAGGAGAATGTTGGGGAGGGAATAAGAGATCAACCAAAGGACTTGTATGTATGCATATAAGCATAACCAATGGACACAAACACTAGGGGGGTGAGGGCATGAGCTGGGAGGAAGGGGTGGCCGGGGAGAGGTCAATGGGGGAAAAGGAGACGTATGTAATACTATATGTCATACTTCAAACAATAAAGAATTAAAAAAAGACACTAGAGCTAGAGTTGATCTGGGTACACAAGCAGACTTTAAGTCTTCAGGATTCACTATCTGCCTAGAACAGGAGCAGCTTTTTGTGTATTATGTGAATGTTTCTGAGGACTGTTAAAAAACAAAATTCAACTAAATAAATTTTAAAGGTTCTTGTTGGCTTTATTCAGTCATGAATTGGGCAGCATTCCAACTAGCAGATCGAAAGGAGTTTTGAGGAATTATACAAGATGAAAGACTTTTATCAGCAGAAGGGAGCTGGACAGGAAGTTAAGTTAGCAAAAGGTACACTGGTTGTAGCAGGGACACTTTTAGGGGATGGCAGAGTTCTATCAGGCAGATTACCTTAGTAGTGCTGACCAGGTGATTCCTGATTGACGAGTTTAAGATTCCCTTTCTGGACCAGCTGAAACTAGTTAAGTCTCATTTTGGTGACATGGGGCTTATCAAAAGTGACCAAATTTTGGGTTTGTTGTGATGTTTTTAACAGGGCAAAGGGTCCATAGTTTTAATCTGATTCAGAAATGTCAATGGCTCCCACAGACATTCATGCATCCAGTCTAGCTTAGCAGAGCTGTACAAGGTGAGAGATTTTTATAGACCCAGTGAACAGGAACAAGGAAGTTATACTGGGCATTTGCCTACTGTTTAAAGCAGGGTTACTTTCCTTATATGGAGCAAAGGGAAGGCTTGGAGCTGGATGAGGTCACTTTTACTGAGCAGGCAGGCACGAATTCTTGACTTAGGCCTTCCTTTTCTGGGAGAGCCTAACATGGAAACCTAGTTACATCTTGGATTGCTGATGTGGTGTTTAGCACGAGTGACTCCATTTTTGGCACAATCTGGTACCTTTAGCATTAATATGACCGTTTTCAGGATGGAAGGGTAGGGATAGTTGTTTGCCTTCCTTAATTAAATCCTTGTGGAAGTCTAGTGGCTGCTCCAGATCTGGCCTTTGACTTGTTCCAATATAAAATACGCTGCTTAGTGGAGTGCAGAATCACTGTGCTTATGGGGAGATACATTTTTGATAAACATCCTAGAGTCCCAGTTCCAGCACATGACTTGTAGAGTCTTATAGAAATCATGTTTTGGTGAATTGTTCTCATTGCTGCTAGTAAGGAAAATATTCAATTACCTCTTGGTTTTCTCACCTGTGTGGAAGGCCTGCTTTTGCTAATGAGCATACATCATTCTGACTGCTAAAATGGTCAATTTTGGAAAAGGAACTAGTGAGGCAAATAGTTAAGAGCAATTTTTCTTAGTTGGTAGATTAAATATAATTAAGTTGGGGATCCACCTGACTTTGTGATTTGCTGAATTACTTACGAAAACTAATTTGGTGTGGTCAGAAACTAGGCTAATTAAAGAATAATGGTACAGTGTAATTTTTTAGACAGCTATAATTGCAAAAATCATTTAACTTTTATCTTTTACAGGATTTGGGCATAACGTAAATATCAACTGAAATTATCTAGAAAATAGTGTTTTCATTTTGAGTGCATCAGAAGACAATACTATTTAATTAGAACATAGTTAAATATCTGATATTTTTCATGTTTTTAATTTCCCTCTCTTCCTAGATGATTAATAAAAGAACAATCTGTAATTGTCTATAGGTATAAGATAGCTTTTTATAAATGTTTTAGATAATTAACTGATAACTAGATATGGACAATATGTTCATTTGTAGAGAACCAGGGAGACTAGAATAGAATAGATTTCCACTGGAAATAATTATTTTTTAGGTAATTAAGCATATATTAGTTAAGGAACTAGAAAAAGGTATTGACTGCAATTACATAATGCCATACACATTTACTGTATTTACAAATAAAGAATTTATAATAATTGCTAATATGGTTTTCTTTTGAAAATACATGCATTTTTTCCCAAGTGTGGACATGCAGGGTTTTTAAAGAGGTTGTCAAATGAACAGTTTTTTTTAAAGCATATGCCTTTATTTTTATTTACTTTAAAAAACAGAACTAAGTCATCAAATTCATGTTTTCACTGTTATCCTATATAATAAAAGCGTAGTATGCAAATTGTCCCCTCAACTGGGAGTTCAGCCAGGGGATAATGTAGTGCACTAATTAAATGTGTAAAGCTTATTTTAAAAAACTTTGATTTAAGTCATATTTTATTCACAGAGAAACTTTTGCATCAATGCTTGCTGTAAATCTCAATTTTTAATTATGTGATGTTACAAAACGAGTATCTCTAATAATATTCTGGCCCTTAAAGTTTAATTCTGGCCCCCTTCTTCCTTTTTTTTTATGTAAAGGTTGGGATCAATATTCTCTGCTATTTCATATTTCAAGTATAAATAGGCCAAAAGAAGGGTTTGTCAAGACAAATGTAAGGAGAATTAATTTTTTGTGAGTGACTCTCACTTTGTAGATTTGTAGGAAGATGATAATTATTAAGTTGAAGAGTGGCTTAAGTAAAAATGCATGAATAAACATCTTAATGAATTAATAGAAAATAGCAAGAATTGTGCAGTTATGAATTACTTTTTATTGACAATTCAAAGTAAAAATTCAATTTAGAAAAAATGTTCAGTGACGTTGAATACAAAATAATTTTTATTTCAATTTTTGTTAATCCTCACCTGAGAATATTTGTTTCACCTGAATTTTAGAGGGAGTAAGGGAAGGAGGGAGAGAGAGAAACATTGGTTGTCTTCCACACCTACCCTGACTGGGGCTGGGGTTCGAACCTGCAACCCACATGCCCTTGACAGGGAATCAAACCTGCGACCCTTCAGTGTGTGTGTGTGTGTGTGTGTGTGTGTGTGTGTGTGTGAGAGAGAGAGAGAGAGAGAGAGACCAATGCACTAACCACTGAACAACACAAGCCAGGGCAAAATAATTATTAAATTGCGGACGGATCACGAGAATTCTCATGTTTTCTGTTCTAAGGCTTGTGGCCAATCATGAGAATTCATTAAAAAGATATTAGCTTGTGAGAACATGTAATAAATAACTTCAAAATGCAATGGGTATTTAATTTTAAAGTGTGCCATTAACATTTATGTAAAACGTTTTTGTACTTGTTCAATAGAAACTTATTTGGTCACTGGGTAAAGCTAGCAATAAAACTAGTGGTCTGCAATGTGTTAATACTAATAAAATATATGTCTATTTTAAGGAAAAATTTTAAAAAATGTAATGGAAAAAAGTTTATATTTTAAAGCAGTTTTAGATTTACAGCAAAACTGAATGGAAGGTGCAGAGATTTTGCATATACCCTCTGCTCCACACATGCACAGCCTCCTGCATTAGATTGGCCCACTTGTTACAATTGATGAACCTACATTGATACATCATTATCATTCAGAGTGTATAGTTTACAATAGGGTTCACTGTTGGTGTTGTATTTTCCATTGATTTGGACAAATGTAGAGTGACATGAATCCAGTATTTTAGTATCAGAGAGAGTAGTTTCACTGCCCTAAAAATCTGTGCTCTTCTTCATTTCTTCTTCCCCCTTAACTCCTTACACCCACTGATCTTTCTACTGTCTTGATAGTTTTGTATTTGGAGGACATATTTTAAATGGCTTCATAAGAAAAAATGTTTGATTGGCTTTAAAGCATATTTGCATTATCACTAAATGCATTTTTTAATGAAAGAATAGGAAATAGAAAATCCTATTAAAACTTTTGATTGATTGAAAAAATTACTTAAATTTTTTATTACCTGTGTGAACAAAGTATAATGTTGATGGGGGCTCATCAGAAAGTTGAAGAGATCCTTTATCTTGATCAGCATGTAGTCTTTACAAGCATATACCTGATGTAAAAATGTATGGTCATAGAAACAAGTTTATGTTTCTCATGAAAAAAATCTGAGATTTTCCTTGGGAGTTTTATATAAATTCTGTTTTTATTATCTTCCCTAATACTTTGTATTTCAGTTTCCTGATTATAGTTACAGAATATAAAAGGAAAATATAACAGATTTTTTAACACCAAGTACAGACTTCCCTTCCAGGAACCAGGTTAAAAAAAAATTATTTCTGATCTGTGACATGACATGAAACCTGAACTGTATTTACTTAATTTTAAAACTGTGGAGTCAAGTCTCCCATGCTGTCTTGGTTTTTAACCTACTGTAGGCAGTCTTGATCAGGGACAAATTTGATCTAGAAACCTAGAACCTTCCAAAGGATTGTGGAACTTGTAAAAATGTGTATAGTTTTTGAATCATCCATCTTTATCTTTTCTGTTGGTCAGGCTGATTTATCTCAGAGATTTTCCAATTATAACTTTAGCTTGGTGTGGTTACCCATGTAGCTTTAGGTCACATGTATATTTGTTCATTTAGTCACTTAGCATTCATTTAACGAGCATCTCTACACCAGGCATTGTGGAAGATAATTTATTATTTATCTTTGTTCTTAAGGAAAATTTATAGTCTAATTGAGGGGAAAGCCACACAGATATTTATATACAGGGGTGGGCAAAAGTAGGTTAGTAATATAATAATCCTATCTAATAATAGACAAACATGGTAATTAACCGTACCTACGACACACTTCCCATTGGCTAATCAGGGCGATATGCAAATTAACCGCCAACCAAGATGGCGGCCGGCAGCCAGGCAGCTGAAGCGAACAGGAGGCTTGGTTGCTCCAGTGATGGAGGAAGCCAAGGTTCCCCGCCTGCCGCTGCCCAGCTCTGAGCTGCATTCTAAGCAACTATGTTGCAATTATAGAAGCTAAACAATCCCCACAAACCTGCTTTCAGCCGGCCGGGTCTCAGAGCTGGAGTTGCAACAGTGTTTCAATTATAGAAGCTAAACAAAGCCCAGATACCTGCTTTCAGCAGCCGAGGTCTCAGAGCTGGAGCCGAGCCTCAGTGCTAAAGCTGGCTCTCAGTTCCAGTGACAGCCATAGAAGGTAAATAAATCCCAGAATAAAAAAAAAGGAAAAAAAGGAGAGGTTGGGAGCTTCAGTCACCCGCCAGCCTGAAAACGGCCCTCAGCCCCTCACCCAGACTGGCCAGGCACCCCAGTGGGGACCCCACACTGAAGGGGGTGTGACCAGCTGCAAACAGCCATCATCCCCTCATCCAGGCTGGCCAGGCACCAAAGCGGGACCTCCACCCTGATCCGGGACACCCTTCAGGGCAAACCAGCTGGCCCCCACCCGTGCACCAGGCCTCTATCCTATATAGTAAAAGGGTAATATGCAAACTGACCCTAACAGCAGAATGACTGGGAATGACTGGTCACTATGACACACACTGACCACCAGGGGGCAGACGCTCAATGCAGGAGCTGCCCTCTGGTGTTCAGGGTGCTCTCACATGGGAGGAGCTCTGCTCAGCCACAAGCCAGGCTGATGGCTGCCAGCACAGCGGTGGTGGTGGGAGCCTCTCCTGCCTCCTCAGCAGCGCTAAGGATGTCCGACTGCAGTTTAGGCCTGCTCCCTGCTGGCAAGTGGATATCCCCTGAGGGCTGCCGGGCTGCCAGAGGGATGTCTGATTGCCATCTTAGGCCCAATCCCCCGGGGAGCGGGCCTAAACCAGCAGGTGGTCATCCCCTGAGGGGTCCCAGACTGCAAGAGGGCACAGGCCGGGCTGAGGGCCCCCCCCCCCCCCCTCAGTGCACAAATTTTTGAGCACCGGGCCTCTAGTATATAATAATAATAAAAATACAAGAATAAACTCTGTTTCATGTACTCACAACTGTAAATCTACTTTTGTCCACCCTGTACATGTATTAAGTACAATGATAGATTAAATAGGCTTTAACCCTTTGCGGTCGTTTGTCTACTCTCAGCCACCAAAGCTTTTTTACTGTTTTGGTCGTATGTCTGCTCTCAGCCACCACAGCAAGGAACCGTACGAATCTTAACTCTATTCATTCATGTATCAGTTCATAATTTCTCTGAAAGCTCTTAAGTGTCTAAGCGACCTTGTCACGAACCAAAACATTGCCCCGACAAATCGGAGATATCGAAACTCAATATAAACAAACGTGGTCGTTCCACACTCACCATGCAAAACACCGTGGCGAGTCAGTCGCCTTTTGAGAGTGAAGAAATCGACAAGCTTTCGAGATACTTCGCAGAATTTCAAATAAAGCTTTACAAATTACGTTTAACTGTAATTAGGCATTCTCGCTTGTTAAGATATTTCAAAATAATACTCCAAAATGGCAAAAAGAAAGTTACCGAAAGAAGTGTACTGCGAATCTGAAAGTAACGATGAAGAGTTTTATTTTGGCACCTTGAATACTGACTCTGACATAGAAAGTGATAACGTTTGTAGTGATTCTACTAGTAGTGACGTAGTTCCAAAAAAGAATTAATAAATCTTGTTTATCCTTCATAATCTTGCATGTTATGTATCACTGCTCTTTCAATGGAAATTAATTATGACCAGTACGACACCCATGTCCAAATTTAATACGACCGCAAAGGGTTAAGATCCATGATGGAATTGTGGGCTGTGGTTGTTATTGAGTTTTAAAAAATTGCTATATAGTAAAGTACATGTAATTTTTCTGCTTTTAATTATAAGTAATTACTTAGTAAGACTTGAATAAGTATAAAATTGTGAAGTTTAAAAAATACAGAGTAAAGTCTAAAATGTAGTCTCATTTTATATCCTAAAATCCTTCCCCCCTTCCTTTTTCACTTTTCATTTATTTTTTTTTAAACGATTACCTGATCGGGCATTTTAGGTCATTACTTTTTTTTGGTCACCAGTGATGCTCTGTAAGTTTTCTTGTACACCTATACTTGCACACATGTGTAAGTTATGTCTATAATGGAAATTCTTAGGAATAGAATCTTGGCTAAAGAATATTTCTTTGTAGTGTATTTATTGTTATAATCCTTAGAATAGTAGGCTTTTCTTTCAAAGATAACTAAAAGCTTGGAAAACTTATGAACATTTGGTATTGGCAGAAATAGTCTGGCAGAAAGTACAGATAAGTCCTCACTTAATGTCTTCCATAGATTCTGTGACTTTAAGCGAAATGATGTTTGATGAAACCAACTTTACAGTAGGCTAATTGATACAAACAAGAGTTAAGTTCCCAGGGCATCTCATCAATGTTTTAACAAAACATTGAATGAAAAGAGGTAATTGGAGTACCTGTTGTAGTTCTAATGATTTAGCTGAAGCATCGGCAGGAGTCTGTTACATGGAGGGAATTTCAGGGTAGCTTTTTGTCCTTGATTCCTCTTCACTCCCTCCCTCAGTGCGCCTCGCCGTCCTGCCACGGGAGCCACCATTGCCCTCATATCATCCCTGTGTAGACATACTCTTCCCCAAATTGCTCTAAATTATGAAATCTCCTTTTTCACTATCTAGTGTCCTTTTACTCAAGTGAGGCACTGTTCTGATTGTCAGAGCAAAGAAAGTCCACCTTGTGTGACTCTATAGAGCAGCATTTTCAGAGTCTCCTTGAACTCCACAAAATAATTTGTAGAGAGTGATATTTCACTATCCTAAAAGAAGTGAAATGCCTGTACTTGAGTGTGATATTTACTCTCTTCTCTCTCATTCTCTCCTAATGCATCTCCACAAACTTTTTTTGGATATAGCTAATGACCACTAGAAATATTCCTAGTTGTTTAACCCACAAATAGAAGAGCACTCTGTATTTCTCTGCTCAAGATGCTCTGATCCATTGAGGGTGTGATTAAAATTTTCTTACAATTGACTAGGAAAAAGTTTTTCAGTCATACATTTGTAGAGTTAAAGAAAAAGCATTCCTGTCTCTTTTCTGTACATTTTTTCATAGTACCTTTCACTATGAAAAAGTTTTAGACTGAATACCAAAATTTAGGGAATATTAAAAATAAATTAATAAAAATAATTAGAGAATCTATATATATGAAAGCGTACTATGTAAATTGAGCAGATGGTGGAAAGACTGGTCGGCTATGATGTGCATTGACCACCAGGGGGCAGACGTTCAATGCAGGAGCTGCCCCCAGCCCACAGGCCCCGATCGCCCAATCAGCCAATTGGGGCCTGCCGACCAACCTCTTGGTCCCTCCCCCTGGCTGGCAGGCTCTGATTGCCTGATGGGGAATGGGGAACTGGGGGTGGGTGGCGCTGCATTTGCAGGGGCCCTGATCATCCTGCTGGCCGCCCCACACACAGAGGGCGACTGGTGGCAGCAGGGGATGGGGCCAGCGAGTGGCCAACCTCTCGGTCCCTCCCCCTGGCCAGCAGGCTCCAATCGCCCAATGGGGAACCAGGAACTGGGGGTGGGTGGCGGCTGATGCAGGCAGAACCAGGGCTCCAATAGCCCCCCAGTCGCCCCACACACAGGGGGCAACTGTGGCAGCAGGGGATGGGGCTGGCTGCCCACAGCAAGGGAAGATTGACCCTGATCACAGACCAGGCCTAGGGACCCTATCTGTGCACAAATTGCATGCACTGAGCCTCTAGTATTGAAAATAAATTAATAAAAATAATTAGAGGATAAGGGTAAGAGATCCTTATTTTTTACAGCTGCGTAGTATTCCATTGTGTAAATGCCCCACATCTTTTAAACAATATATTTTTATAGATTTCAGAGAGGATGAGAGAGGGAGAGATAGAAACTTCAGTGATAAGAGAGAATCATTGATTGGCTGCTTCTTGCATGCCCCCTACTGAGGATCGAGCCCACAACCTGGGCATGTGCCCTGATCGGGAATGGAATTGTGACCTCCTAGTTCATGGGTCAATGCTCAACCTCCAAGCCATACCATCTGGGCCTTTTCATTTTGGTTATGGTTTATTTTGCTGTGCAGAAGCTTTTTTAGTTTGATATAATCCCATTCGTTTATTTTTTCCTTTGTTTCCCTTGACCTAGGAAATGTATCGGCAAGCATATTGCTACTAGAGATGTCTGAGACTTTGCTGGCTATGGTTTCTTCTAGGTTTTTCTTTTTAAATATATATATTTTTTATTGATTTCAGAGAGGAAGGGAGAAGGAGAGAGAGATGGAAACATCAATGATGAGAGAGAATCCTTGATCGGCTGCTTCCTGCACATCCCGCATGGGCATCGAGCCTGCAACCTGGGCATGTTTCCTGACCAGGAATCGAATCATGACCTCCTGGTTCACAGTTCAGTGCTCAACCACTGAACCACTGCAGCCGGGCTCTTCTAGGATTTTAATGGTTTCACAACTTACACTTAAGTCTTTTATCCATTTTTACTTTGTCCTTGTGTATGGTGTAAGTTGGTGGTACATTTACACCATGGAATACTGTAATAAAGTATGGAGCTGTAATAAAGAAGGATGGCTTACCCTTTGAGACAGCATGGAGGGACCTGAAGAGTATTATGCCAAGTGAAATCAGCCAGTCAGAGAAAGACAAGTATCACATGATCTCATTTACTAGTATAGGAGGAATCTAATGAACAAAATAAACTGACGAGCAAAATAGATTCAGAGGCATGGAAGCATGCAACAGACTAATGAATCTCAGAGAAAGGCGGGGGAGGAGAAGCGATTAACCAATGAACTTATGTGCATATATGCATAACCCATGGTCACAGACAATAGTGTGGTGAAGGCCTGAGTGGAGGGTGGGAGCAGGGTGGAGGGGATCAGTGGGGGAAGAAAAGGGAACATCTACAATACTTTCAACAATAAACATAAACTTGCCAGAAAAAGAGCAAACATGATAAGAGACCACCATGAAGTATGACTCAGCTCTATCAAATGTTAGTATTTCACCATATTTGCTTTATTCCTTTAAAAGCATAAAGTATTACAGTTGAGCCTGGTGAACCTCCCTAACCCCATCACCTTGTTCATCACTACTAGGCAGGTTTTTATATTTTAATAGCACACGTGTGTCTCCATAAATAATGAATACTCTTGTTTTGCAGATTAAACTTAAAATTCATGATATAATTTTGCTTGTATCTATGTTGGGGATCCCAAAGACAACCACCCCCCAGGTTTGGCGGTTCCACAGGAGGATTCACAGCACTTGACATACAGTGGTTCTCACAGCTCTGATTCATTATAGTGAAGGGTACAGAGCAGAATCAGCAACAGAAAAAGGCTCCTGGGGAAAAGCAGAGGGAAGCCAGGTGCAAGCTTCCAAAGTCCTCTCCCAGTGGAGTCACACATACACACACAATAAAAACATTAGAGAATAAAAGGGGGAAATGCTAAA
Organism: Myotis yumanensis; assembly: GCF_028538775.1. NCBI lineage: Eukaryota > Metazoa > Chordata > Mammalia > Chiroptera > Vespertilionidae > Myotis > Myotis yumanensis. The sequence goes on from NW_027223752.1 coordinate 100,997,751, forward strand.
AATTCAGGAATTCATAGTTTTCATTTTACAACAAATTTGTGTTTATTATTTGAGTGTGAATTCTTGTTGGCATACATTCCCCCACTATTATTATTATCATTTTCAAATCCACGTTACATAGCAATGACATGTGAGGCCTCAGTAGCGTTCTCCTTCATTTTGTGCATGCTTTTTTGGTTGCATAATTTCAACAGCTCTCCCTCCGGTTGTCAGTAAGTTGTTTTTGTGATTGGGCAGGCCACCTTGACTTAAGCCAGCCCTTCACCGAGGCAAGGAAGATAGCCAGTGTCCCCTTGTTTTTCCTTCAGACATCCCTGTCCCAGTGATTGTGAGACCAGAGTGTAAAGCAGAATTACTCAGTGAAAGATAATCTGTTCAAGTATTCATTTTGAAAAATCTTTTTTATGTAATACTTATCATTCCTACTCAGGATAATTTTGTGGGCTAGGTTTTAAGTAATTACTTCTAGTCTTTCTTTTTATTTACTATTTAGGGTATAGTAAATCTTAGAATCCTCCACATTAAAAAAGATCAATTTATTGGTTCAGATGATGCAGTACTGATTTATTATTTTTTATATATATTTTTAATAGTTTTATTTGCCATTGGTTGGCAAAATTAGAACTTAAGAACAGAAGCCCAGAGCTGAGATGGAAGAGGGCATGGGTTAGGCATGGACCTGGCCAAGGTGCCAGCTCTTCAGCAGAAAAGCAGGATGGTGGTCCTAAACTAGTTTGTGGTGCACGCTGGACAGTTCCTCAGTCCCTTTTCTACAGTTTGTGCAGAGAAACTGGCAGACCTTCTTCGTGTCCAACAAATTGAAACAACTCTCAACATTTTAGATGTAAAGTTGTCATCTAACCCAGGCCTAGATCATGTCACATTGAAGTGTCCCTGTGTCACCAGTATCACAAGTGAAATCACATTCTGAACTGCTTTGGAGCAACCTCAGCCAAATAGTGTACAAGACTCTGGACCACAGTAAAGTGAAATAACATTAGAAAATAGCTTTTACTGTAGCTAAGGACCCAAGGTATGGCAGATATCGCAAAAATGGTTCAAGTGGGTGTTCCAGTGATGATAGTAAGAAACAAAATGGTATGAGAAAGACTAGCCCCAGATCTTCTTAAGGCCAGATCTCCAGTGCCTGGTGACGAAGGTGAAAAAAAATAAGAAAGTTCAGATAGCGAATCTTCCTTTAGTGACTAAGCTTAATTTTGATATCAATTATATATAAATGTGTGTTTATTTACGTTCTATCAGTAAGAGAGCCTGAACTTGACCTCTTAGTTATAAATACATCAAATGGCCAAATATCCACCATCAAACTTTGTTTAAAAAAAAAAAAAAGGCATTTATAACCTGGCAGTGTATGTCTTGTTACCAAAATAAAGGTCTCTGAAATGAGAAATAAAATAACCTAAAAAATGCAATTAGTGCTACAAATACTAAGATGGACTACTGCAGGGATGCAGTGAGCATCTCTTTATATAAAACCCTAATATGCAAATAAACTGAACGGTGGAACAACCAAACAACCGGTCGCTATGACGTGCGCTGACCACCAGGGGGAGTGCGCGGAACATGGCGGGCGTCGGCTGCAGCAGGATGGTCGTGCAGGTGAGCGGGGGCTCAGACCAAGGCAGGGCGCTGGTTGTTGTCATCGGGGCGAGCCTCTGGTGGTTACTGAAAATTCTTTGCTCCTGCACACCATGGTCCCGCCTAGTGCTCGCACCTGCTGCCGGTGCCGGCCCTGCTCGCACCTGCTGCCGGTGCCGGCCCTGCTCGCACCCGCTGCCAGTGCCGGAGCCACTGCTCGCACCTACTGCCGGCACTGGCCCCACTCACACCTGCAGCCAGCACTGGAGCTGCAACTCTTACCCACTGCCGGCAACCGGCGCCAGTCCCGATCGCTCGGTGCCGTCGGCGGGTGCGAGTGGCGGTTGTCAGCCCCGATCACCCCTGAGGGCTTCTCCACCTTCCCCTGCTCCTGAGGGGTGATCAGGGCAGCAGCTGCTGCTTGCACCCACTGACGGCGCCGGCCCCGCTCACACCTGCTGCTGGTGCCAGCCCCAATCGCTCCGTGCCCTCAGCGGGTGCGAGTGGGGCCAGTGCTGACAGCCCGTGGGAGCAGCGGCAGCAGGAGCAGAGCTGCCAGCAGACAGAACTGGGGACCGCAGCAGGAGGGGCCGGGCGGGAGAGCAGAGGATGGGCCAAGACCTGCCCCTGTGCCCACCGCAGCCTCGCTGCCCACAGTTCCTTTCAAGGTGCACGAATTCGTGCACTGGACCTCTAGTTTAATATAATTTAATATAAAGTCAATATGAAGTAGGTTAGTGATAAAAAAAAAAGAGACTTTTCTTGGAGCAATGGGTGCACAATGCACTGTGCAGATGATGTTTTGTTGAGTCATACATTTGAAATCTATGAATTGTGAATCAGTGTCATCCCAGTAAATGCAATTAAAAATAACAAACTCAGTGCTCCCCCAAAAGAACAAAAGCCCAGTGGTTTTAGGCAATTCCTGTCTCACCTAAATATCTGTTGCCACTAATTCAGTGCTTTCCAAATGGTAATTTATTGGGCTATTTTCTTCCCTCTTTCCTTTCCATAGCAATTTACTCTTCAGGGATAAAGGCAAAGGAATAGAGCCCTTGAGCCATAGATACATTTAGCAAGATTTTCAGAATTTGTATAGCTATGATTTATCTGAGGCATCTTGGCTGGTTGTAGAAATGTTCTCAAGAGTAAAAAGAATTTGAGACATTGTCACATTTTCTTAATCCAAGGAGATTACAATACAATCCTATCTAATAAAAGACAAAAGGGTAATTAACCGTACCTCCGCTACGCTTCCCATTGGCTAATCAGAGCGATATGCAAATTAACTGCCAACAAAGATGGCGGCCAGCAGCCAAGCAGCTGAAGCGAGCAGGAGGCTTCCTTGCTCCAGTGATGGAGGAAGCCAAGGTTCCCCGTCTGCCGCGGCCCGGCTCTGAGCCCGAAAGAACAATGTTTCAATTATAGAAGCTAAACAAACCCCAGATACCTGCTTTCAGCCGGCCACGGCCTCAGAGCTGGGAGCGCCAGTGACGGAAACAATGTTTCAATTGTAGAAGGTAAATAAATCCCAGAATTAAAAAAAAAAAGAAAAAAAGGAGAGGCTGGGAGCTTCAGTCACTGGCCAACCTGAAAATGGCCCTCAGCCCCACACCCAGACTGGTCAGGCACCCCAGTGGGGGCCCTCACCCTGAAGGGGGTGTGGCCAGCCTGAAAACAGCCATCAGCCCCTCATCCAGACTGGCCAGGCACCCCAGTGGGGACCCCCACCCTGAAAGGGGTGTGACCAGCTGCAAACAGCCATCAGCCCCTCACCCAGGCTGGCCAGGCACCCAAGTGGGACCCCCACCCTGATCTGGGACACCCTTCAGGGCAAACCAGCCGGCCCCCACCTGTGCACCAGGCTTCTATCCTATATAGTAAAAGGGTAATATGCAAACTGACCCTAACAGCAGAAAGAGTGGGAATGACTGGTCACTATGACACACTCTGACCACCAGGGGGCAGACGCTCAATGCAGGAGCTGCCCTCTGGTGGTCAGTGCGCTCCACATGGGGGAGCTCTGCTCAGCCACAAGCCAGGCTGATGGCTGCCAGTACAGCGGTGGTGGTGGGAGCCTCTCCTGCCTCCTCAGCAGCACTAAGGATGTCCGACTGTAGTTTAGGCCTGCTCCCCGCTGGCAAGTGGACATCCCCTGAGGGCTGCCGGGCTGCCAGAGGGATGTCTGATTGCCATCTTAGGCCCAATCCCTAAGGGAGCAGGCCTAAGCTAGCAGGTGGTCATCCCCTGAGGGGTCCCAGACTGCGAGAGGGCACAGGCCGGGCTGAGGGACCCCCTACCCCCGAGTGCACAAATTTTTGTGCACCGGGCCTCTAGTTAAAGATAATTCACTATGAGTGGACATAGCAGAACTATCTCTCTTTAATAATGGGGAGATGATGCCTGGAACAATCAAATAGGCACAATTACTTAGTTCACTTTGTGTAACTGTTGCACAGATTTATTATTTTTCCTCTTTCTGATTAACCCAGCACTCAAGTCTGGCCCTATAGTTTAGGCTTCAGAGAAGTCAGGGTCCTTGCTTTTATAGGCTCCTTTTCTCTTTTACATTTTACTTGCTAATCTCACGAGCGTTCCCTTTAAAGTTATAAAATCCTACTCTTAAACTCCCCATTTCATTTTTGGCTGGTAGTTCCACTCAGCATTCATCCTTCCCAGCTTTTTTTTTTTAACCAAAAATAAAGAAATCATTAAAATCTTTAAAGAAATGCAAATGAGAAGAGACTTTTTTTTTAGGAAACACAGAATGAATTTGCAGCGGTTATGTGAGTGGGAGTTTTACCCCAACATGGATTTATTGTCAGATTATTCACTTTTAATGTTACCTAAATAGGTGCAAATTTCAATTAGTCCTAAGTGTCCCTTAAGTTTCCTCTATTAAGAGATGCTTTTGCCAACTTGGAAAAAAATCGTCTTTTAATGCTTTTGCTTGAGATTGGATGTAGACATATATTTCTTGCATTTTTACACATTGAAGAAAACAGTGGCTGAGAGCTGATTGGCTAGAAAGTGGAAGACCTTGATGGGAAGACTAAAAGCATGAGAGTTGAGGCCAGCTTCCTGTTTTTATGACCCAGGCTTGAATAGTTTCAGACTTTTAATATCTCACTGAAAGCTTACTAAATTTATAAGTCCTCTGGTGGTTCCATTGTTTTTCAGTCTCATCTCTCTTCCTTGCAGATAAGGATGAGATCTCACAGTAATTACAGTTTATGCAGGGAATGCCTTGCTTCAGAATATTTCGAGTGTGACCGGCCCTCGTTTAGTTGAGCCTTTGAGTAAAACCACAGAATAAAGTCTGGACTCATAGATTCATAATTGTAGAACTGGAATTGATTTTCAGATGATCAAATCTAAATAGGATTATACTTTGGAATTTCCTGTTACAGCCTGGTATAGAACTGTGCAGATCATAAGAGTTTGATAATTATTTGATAACTATAAGCAATATGTAACTTAAGTCACAAAAGGTAGAGGTTAATTTTGAAAGTGCTGGAAATATTGAGCTCTACTGTCTTGTTTAAGATGTGGTCACTGTTAGTGGTCAGTACCTTTCTGGAATTGTAAAACCAAAACTAAAAATGGACTAGGAACTAGCTTAGGAAAGTATAGACCAGAAGGCCAAAAGTTAAATAAATGGCAAAAGTTAAATAAATGACCAGATGTGAAATAAATGGCAAAAGTGAAATAAATGGCAAAAGTTTAAATAAATAGGTGGTGGGGTTAGAGGCTGTGCATATTGGTGCAGATATAGTGAAGTCAAAATAGCTGTGCAGCTCAGCAAGCATGGCTCAGTGGTTGAATGTCGACCTATGAACCAAGAGGTCACAGTTAGAGTCCCAGTCGAGGTACATGCCGGGGTTGTGGGCTCAATCCCCAGTAGGTGTGCAGGAGGCAGCCAATCAATGATTCTCTCTCATCATTGATATTTCTATCTCTCCTCTCCCTTCCTCTCTGAAATAAATATAAAATAGCTGTGCATTAGAGTCAGTTCCATGTTGATATTGTGAGTGAAGTAGTAAATCTCCAATGAAGATACTGTCATTAAAAAGTTTAACTGCCCTGCCTGTGTGTTTCAGCAGTTAGAGCATCATCCCCTGGACTGGAGGGTCTCTGGTTCCATTGATGTTTCTCTGTCACATCGATGTTTCTCTCTCTCTCTCTCTCTCATTAATAATAAAAAAATCCTCGCATGAGGATTAAAAACAACAAACAATAACAAAAAACAAAACTTCAACCACTTTCCAGTATATTTTATTTAAATTGATTGATCCATTGTTACGTACTTGTTTGGTTATTTTTTAGGGTAAATTCCTACAAGTTAAATTGTTGGTTCAAATGATATAACCACATTTAGAATGTAAGGTGTATGGCATGTGATTTCTTCTTCCTTTTTTTTTTTTTTAAATCCTCACCCGAGGATATTTTTTCGTTGATTTTTAGAGAGAGTGGAAGAGAGAGGGAAAAACAGAGAGAAATATTGATGTGAGAGAGACACATAGATTAGTTACTTTTTGCACGAGCCCTGACCAGGGCCCGGGCTGGGAAGGAGCCTGCAACCTAGATTTGTGCCCTTGACTGGAATCAAACCCAGGAGGACCCTTCCGTCTGTAGGCCAATGCTCTATCCACTGAGTTAAACCAGCTAGAGCTGTTTGTTTTTTTAAATTAAAAAATCTTGTTTAAGTAGATAATGGGTGTTTCTTTTAATTTTGAAATCCCTTATTTATTAGAAAAAAATATATAAACCAAAACTCATAAAAAAAGGGACTAGATATGATACAGAGTGGGGTGAATGGGATAAGGGTAAGGTCAGAAGGTATAAACTGCAGCTAAAGGATACATAAGTACTGGGGATGTAATGTATAGCACGATGACTACAGTTAACTGTATAAATTTTATTTTATTTTTTTGCTTTCTCTTTTTGTATCCATATGAGATGATGGATGCTAACTGAATTTATAGCAGTAATCATTTCACAATATATGTAAGTCAAACCATTACACTATACATTTTAAACTTATACAGTGATGGATATCAGTTATATTTCAAAACTGGGGGAAGATTTTTTTTAGAGCTTTTAACACTTCCAACTGAAGTTGAAAATTGCTTTTGTTAGCATGACTTTAATTTCCCCTTTTAAAGTGAAATTATGGCACCCTCTACTGATTTGGAAAGGAATTGCTGAAAAGTAATATACAGGTATGAATAAAACTGTATCATTGCATAACTGAGGCTTTCTTGTTATTCATGTGATGGTCCTGTTTCCTTGTACTTCTCATTAGGCAGCGGAATGACAGACATGCACTTCAACCAATACTGGAAGCAGGCAGAGGAACTATAGTGAGCAAATAGACAGAGGCATGAAGTAACAGTGTGTTAAGGGCTTGCAGGAAGTGTTATAGAAAATTTGAGGGACAGTGTTGGTGTGATTTTTGCCATAAAAGACACTGGAGAGGTGCCCTGGCCTGTGCGGCTCAGTTTTCCCATACACTGAAATGCCTCGGGCTCGATTCATGGGCACGGCCCATACCCACGCTGTGGATTAGATCCCCAGTTGGAGCACTTTTGGGAGGCAACCAATTGATGTTTCTCTCTCACATTGATGTCTCCCCTCCCTTCTCCTCTCTCTAAAATCAGTTAAAAAAAAAAAAGACACTGGAGAGGATAGAGGGCATAAGTGATTTTAAGGAATTTTCACTTTATTATGAGAGTGGTGAGTCATCTTATAGCTTTACTAGAGGCCCGGTGCACGAATTTGTGCAACAGTGGGTCCCTCAGCCTAGCCTGTGGGATGGGGCTGAAACCAGCTCTCTGACATCCCCCGGGAGGTCCTGGATTGCAAGAGGGCGCAGGCCAGGCCGAGGGACCCCACTGGTTGGCCAGCTGGGGTGGGACCGTGGGAGGGCTCCAGGGCATGTCCGGCCTGTCTCGCTCAGTCCCAATTGGCTGGACCCCAGCAGCAAGCTAACCTACTGGTCGGACCTTCTGCCCCCTGGTGGTCAGTGTACGTCATAGTGACTGGTCAGCCAGTTGACTCTCTGCTCCCTGGTGGTCAGTGCACATCATAGCGAGCAGTTGAGCGGCCTTAGCATATCATTAGCATATTATACTTTGATTGGTTGAATGGCCAAATGGCCGACTGGTCAATTGGACACTTAGCATATTAGGCTTTTATTATATAGGATTTAAAGTAGTAATGTGGTCATTTAAGTAGCTTAGAAAGAGGATGCTGGCAGCAGTGTGTAGGAGGGGTTGGAGGTAGGGACAGACCAATTTGACGGTCACTGCATTTGCTGGGTCGTTGATGAGGATCCCAAAGAGACACTTAGCTCTTAGGTAGGAGAGACTGGGAGACATGGAAGTTCTTTTCCAAAAACTTACCACAAAAAATTTCAAATAAATAGAGTAGTACAATGAACCATATATGCCCACGTTAGTTTCAACAATTGGTAACATTTTGCCATATGTGATATATATCAAATCTACCTGCCTACCTATGAAGTATTTTAGAATAAGTTGCAGGTATCATTACTCTGCATCTCTAATTACTTCAGCAAGCATCTCTCCAAAATAAGGATGTCAGGGGAGAGATGTTCCAGGAGATAAAATCAGGAAAGTTAGGTTTCGGAATTAAAGATAATGGGTTATTTTATAGCAATAAGAGGACCCACACTGGCACAAATGTTTGGTTTACTATTAGTAATTTGTGATTATATAGTGTTTTTCTCCTGTCCTGAGAGTTTCAGAGATGGATATATGGTGAGTGCTATTATATTTTAAATATAAACTTTGAAAAATTTCAAAAACATTTGTAATCAGAAAAAAATGTTAAATACACACAATGGTTAAAGAGAATAGTGTTCTTGTCTGAGGTAGTGGCCTGCCAGGCTTCTCCACAGAGGAGAGATGAGTAATTACAGAGGAGCTGACCAGCCTTCTCCCAAAAGGAGGAAGAGGGGCCAAGCCCTTGGAACATGCCGCAGGCCCAGGTTGGCAGAAGTTAGTGTGAGAAAGCAGCTGTGCAACAGCACCAGTGTGATCCACCCCATGGCTCATGGAGAGAGTGAGCATCAGCAAGCCAACTGGCACTAGTAGGGTCTACTTACCAGGGGGGTGAAAGGTAGTGGTGGGGAGAGCCTGAAGCTGGAAATGCCAAAGGGCATTGGGCATAGAATGCTCACCTTTTAATATCTTTAATTAGTAGGGAATTTGCTTACTATACCTTTGGTCTAATAAGTATTTTATGTTATCCTATCTAATAAAAGAGTAATATGCAAATTAGCCATCACTCCACAACAAACATGATGGCACCCACAGCCAATAAGGAGGGAATATGCAAATTGACTGTTACTCCTTGACAAAGATAGCTGCGGCTGGGCCAGGATGTTCGCGTTCCACCCTCATGCAGGCATTCTGCCCCAACCCGCCCGCGGAGGGCCTGCTTCGTGGCCGCTGCCATGGGGGCTGGAGGAGCAGAGACACAGCCCACAGGGGAGCCCGGCACCCAGCAGCCCCAAGCCCCATGGCTGTGGCAATTCTGGGGTTGGAGGAGCAGAGATATAAGCCTGCAGGGGGGCCCAGCACCCAGCAACTACAAGCCCCGTGGCCGTGGTGGCGTTGGAGCCGCTGGGGCCAGAGGTGCAGAGACACGTTTCTATAAGCACAGGGTATGTTATGACCACTCCTAGGAAGGTCTGGTCAGAATACTGTCTCCAGAGAATAATGCTACTGTGGCAAATCATCTAAGAGAGGAAACAAGCTTTTGTTGGGCTTATTCTGAAGGTCAGAGAACAGGCCACCCCAACATGTGCCGTGTTGTTATATTGATGATCTTGAGCTGCAGATGCTTGAAAAACAGAAAATGCAAGGAAAGGCTTTCACTGAAGTCTCCTGATCTGCCTAAAATCGGACCCCCCAAAAGGAGCTTAAATGTCATAGGTCCCCTGATGGGAAAAGTGTCATCAGCCAGCAAAGACTGACTCCTGTCACAGGACAGGAGACTAGAAGTTGACATCACATCCAAACTTTGTTACCCCCATTCATCTTTCCTAAAAATCATTTACTCTCCTGTAAGAGGCCTACATCTCCCATCCCCTTTCCCTAGGAAGAAGGTATTTAAATCTGGATTCTAAGCCACCTTGGGGAGTTATTCATTTTTCCCTGGGATCTCCCACATATACACGAGGAACACATATTAATGAACTTTTTTTTTTCTCTTGATAATCTGTCTTTCATTACAAGGGCCTCTGCTAAGAACTCAGAAGGGTAGAGGAAAACTATTTTTCCTCCTCCATAATTCTATCTCAGGAAATCAAGTCCCAGGCTGAACAGTGAGGTTGGCTCAAGTGTCAAGCAGTGCTGGCTGAGGGGAGGGAAGCTTCTAGGGGAAATCAATGATACTGGCATCAAAGTAGGACAGAGGGCACACACATGGTTGCTGGTGGTAGTTTAAAGTGGTTCAACATTTTTGGAGGATGATTTGGCAAAATTGATAGAAAAGTTCAAGGTACATCCAAGAGTCTTCTTCTAGGAATCTCATCTGCTGAGATAAAGCACGAGTGCATAAGCCCAGGTCAGAACCCAGGATGCTACTGTGGGCTCCCCTTCAACGCTAGGAAAACCTGCTAACCTGCATTTTTAGGACAAGGTGGCATCTATACTAATAAAAGGGTAATATGCTAATTAGACTGAACATCTTCCAGATGACCTTCCAGACAAAGCCATGGTGGCGGGGCTGAGGCAGAGGTGGTTAGAGGTGATCAGGCCGGCAGGGGAGAGCAGTTAGGAGGATCAGGCTGGCAGGGGAGAGCAGTTAGGGAGATCAGACCATCAGGGGAGAACAGTTAGGGGGATCAGGCCAGCAGGGGAGAGCAGTTAGGGCGATCAGGCTGGCAGGCAGGTGAGCGATTAGGAGGATCAGGCCAGTAGGCAGGTGAGCGGTTAGGAGCCAGCAGTCCTGAGGGGTCCCAGTTTGGAGAGGGTGTAGGCCGGGGTGAGGGAACCGCCCTCCTGTGCATGAATTTTATGCACCGGGCCTCTAGTCTATAATAAAAGGGTAATGTGCTAATTAGACCAGACATCTTCCGGATGACCTTCTGGACATCCTTCTGGACAAAGCCATGGTGGCGGGGCCGAGGCAGAGGCAGTTAGGGAAATCAGGCCGGCAGGGGAGAGCAGTTAGGAGGATCAGGCCGGCAGGTAGGTGAGTGGTTGGGAGCCAGCGATCCTGGATTGCAAGAGGGATGTCCAACTGCTGGTTTAGGCCTCATCCTGCTATGACGTGCAGTGACCACCAGATGGCATACACTCAATGCAAGAGCTGTCCCTTGGTGCTCAGTGCGCTCCCACAAGGGGAGCGCCCCTCAGCCAGAAGCCAGGCTCATGGCTGGTGAGCGCAGCGGTGGTGGCGGAAGCCTCTTCTCCATGGCAGTTGGACATCCCCTGAGGGGTCCCGAATTGGAGAGGGTGCAGGCCGGGCTGAGGGACATCCCCCCCACCCCCGCACGAATTTCGTGCACTGGGTCTCTAGTGATCAATAAGATCAGTAACTCTTCCTCCTTTGGGAGGATAATATTATCATAGCTGAAATTAGTGGAGATTCCAGTGGTCATTCATTCAACAAGTACTTATGGAGCCACTTGTTATTATGGCAAACACTATTCTAAGACACTAGAAATTCAACAATGATCAACACAAAAGTCCCTGCCCTTGTGTGTCTTATATTCAAGTAGGAAAAACACTACGCAAGATAAGTGAAATATATGTAGCATATTAGATTGTGATAAGCATTAAGAAGAAACATTAAGTGAAGGTGGGATATGTGTGTGTGGAGGGAGGCCAAGGAACTCGATTAAGATGCCATTTGGGGAAAGACCCATGAAATTTGAACCACCCTAGCTGTGTTGATGTGTACAGCGTTTTCATCATTTGCCATTTCTTGTGTGGGTCTGTCTCCTCTCACGAATGTATGAATATGGCTCTGGCCGGTGTGGTTCAGGTGGTTGGAGCATCCTCCCGTACACTAAAAAAGGTGGCAGGTTTGATTTAGGCACATAGCCAGGTTGTGGGTTCCATCTCCAATCAAGGCACTTACAGGAGGCAACCGATCAGTGTTTCTCACATCGATGTTTTTGTCGTCCCCCCCCCCCCCCCCCCCCCCCGTTCTCCATTTATTCTAGGTTGTCCAACTTGTTGGTAGTCTGTTGTAATCCTTGTTATTTCTGTGGCATCAGGTACTGTCTTTTCTTTACTTCTAATTGTAGTTATTTGAATATTCTATCTTTTTTTCTAAGGGTTTGTCAATTATGTTGATCTTTTGGGGGAAAAAATCTTTTAATTTTATTATTTTTAAATCCTCTATTTTGTTTATGTTTGCTTTAATCTTCATTACAGTGGAACCTCAGTTCTCAAATTTAATTCACTCTGGAAGGCTTTGAGAAGCGATTTGTTTGAAAACCGAATCATTTTTTCCCCATTAGAAATAATGTAAATTGAATTAATCCATTCCGTGTCACTAAATGATTCCCTGTTTAAACCTTGCTTATATACAGTACATGTGTAATGTACTGTTTAATCTATAAACACTTCTTAAAATTATCAAACATGAAATGAACTTTTAATAAACCACTGCCTCCTAAATGCTATCACTGGCTAATTGCTTTTCAGCTAACTGCTTTTTGTTTATCCAGTCAACAACAGTTTTTCTACCTATTCAACTGCTTGTGATTGTTATTTTGTGGGCACTTTTATATCCTTAGCAGTATTAGCACTCTTGATGGTCTCTATATGTTTTAAAGTTGTACTAACCATTGATTTCAGCCAGCAACAAAAGGATTCTCTCCTTTGTTTGTTGCTTGAGAGATGCTTTTTGTCATGCTGATGGATCAGCATGAAAGGGTTATCTGGTCGAAAACTGAAATTTTAGTTGACAACCAGGACATTTTTTCCTGTGAACAACTTGATCGAGAACCGAACTGTTTGAGATGGGAGAAGTTCCAGAAAGGACGTTTGACTGTATATCCTCCCTCTTCTAACTTTGTTCTTTTCCATTTCATCAAGTTATAAAGTTGAGCTATTGATTTTAGACTTTTCTTCTTTTTTAAAAAACTTTTATTTATGTATTATTTATTAATCATCACCCAAGGATATTTTTTCATTGATTTTTAGAGAGAGTGGGAAAGAGAGAAAAATATCAATGTGAGAGAAACACATCAATTGGTTGCCTCCTGCATGCGCCCTGACCAGGGCCTGGACCAGGGAGGAGCCTGCAACCAAGGTATGTGCCCTTGACTAGAATCAAACCCAGAATCCTTTGGTCTGCAGGCCGATGCTCTACCCACTAAGCCAAACCGGCTGGGCATAGACCTTCCTTCTTTTTTAATGTAAGTGTTCACAGTTTTAAACTTCCCTCTTAACATTGTTTTACTGCATCCCATAAGATTTGATATATTTTTTCAGTTTCATTGATTTCATCTTTGGCTCATTAGTTGTTTCAGAGTATATGTTGTTTAATTTCCATGTATTTGTGGATTTTCAGTTTTCCTTCTTTTTTTTGGTGTGATTTCTAGTTTCGTTCTATTAGTGGCTTTATTGTTAAAGGGCTATACTTTTGGTAACTATTATAATTTAATGTTAAATTTAACTCTTTAATAAATTTTATTTTATTTTTATACATGTTAATTTAAATAAAAAGTGATACATAATTTTAATAAGATTTTCTTTATTGGCTCATTTAGTTTTAGGCTTCTCATGACATTTTGAAATTACTATGATTTAAGGTTGATTCTGTGACATTTTGTTCATAAGAAAGATTCAGTAGAATCTGAATTATGTTCTTGAGTTTCTGACATACTCCATAATCCTATATAATAAAAGCATAGTATGCAAATTGTCCCCTCGACCCGGAATTGTCTGGGAGTTCGATCAGGGGGTGGGGCCGGCCGGTGGTGGCAGGCGGCTGGGGCAAGGGAGGGAGGCTCCAGCTAGTGGTGGCAGTGGTGGCAGCTGGCCGGGGGAAGGGAGGGAGTACCCAGAAGGCAGCTGCTAGGGACCCTACCAGTGCATGAATTTCGTGTAGTGGGCCTCTATATAATAAAAGACTAAGCGACCATTATGGTGGATCGACCAGAATGACCGGCTGCTATGACGCCCACTGACCACCAGGGGGCAGATGCTCAATGCAGGAGCTGCCCCCTGGTGGTCAGTATGCTCCCACAGCGGAATGCCTCTCAGCCAGAAGCCAGGCTCACAGCTGGTGAGCGCAGCTGCGGTGGCAGGAGCCTAGCCAAGTGGTAAGGAGTGAGCTGGTGGGCGGTAAAGAGCGAGCAGGCGGGCGGTTAGGAATGAGGGGTCCTGGGTTGTGAGAGGGCGCAGGCTGGGCTGAGATCCCCTTCTCCCCCGCACGAATTTCATGCGGGCCTCTAGTTTACTATAACTGTATAGAACATAGGGGAACAATATCCTTGGCTGCCTTGCAAGATATGACCATAGGTTTTGGAAATATCTGTAGCTTTTATAGGGCATGTATTTTGTAGATGTGGTCTAGTTTTAACTGTTAAAAAAATCAATGGATTGAAGGCTGAAAACTGAGGTTTTGGGTCTATCAGAGAAGGCATGTGACTAATGTGCAAGCTAGAGGTCATGGATATGAAATGAGTAGTTTTTTTATTTGTAAATAAACAGGATAAAATAAAAGAAGTATATTAAGGGAAATGTTGTGAGAAGGGGGAGCTAATATTTGAGCATCTGGTGTGTTCCCAATGCTTTAGATATATTGTTTCCATCACAAGAAGTACACAAGTCATAGATATTATTTTCCTTTGATAACCTGAGAAAACTGAATGAGAAAGGTTAAATAATAGGATGAAGAGGTAGCATTGTGTAGTGTGGTTAGTAGTGTAGGCCTTAGAATCTTACATGCTGATATTAGAATCTCTTCCAACTGTGGGCTTAGGGCAAGTTGCTTAAAATTCAGATTCCTCATCCTTAAAATGATGATAATAATGATTGCATTATAGGATTATCTTGAGAATTAAATGAAATGATGCATGTTGAGTCTTGGAAATAAATGTTATTTTATTTGGTTTCCTAAGGTCTCATACCTTATAAGTTGTGCATGTAAGTGGTAGAATCAGGAGACTAGTCTGTCTCCCACCAAAGCCTGTATTCTTTTCAATACAGGACCTGTTAAAAATTTGCAAGATTAGAGGAAGTGAGAAGTAGAGAGTGATGAAAATGAGGTTGAAAAGTTTTAATAAAACTCTCATCTGTTGATTGGCTACTCTAGGTTAGCTGTTTTACTTATGTCATTGCATTTAATCTCATTTCATTAAATAGCCTGGCTGAGATCATGGAGTCAGTAAGGCGGAGCTGGTCTGTCTTTCCAAATGTGTGCTCTTTTCATTAGCCTGGCTGTCTCCCCATAAGTGAAGTAATGAGGTTACTCTGACCTTGAAGGGAAGAGCTCTTGGAAGGTGAAGTTGGTCACATATAGAATTACTTCTGAGTAAAGGCCAGTATGTTGTTTTTTGGGACGTCTGGTGATACGGGTTTCGTCCTCAAGAAAATATAGTGGGAGATGTGAGCCCAATAAAAATAAAAAATTACATTGTTGTATCTTAATTATCAAACATGATTACAGCCCCAGCTGGGTACTTTAGTTAGTTGGAGTGTCATCCTGTACACAAACCCACCAAAAGGGTTGTGGGTTTGATTCCCAGTCAGGCCACATACCTAGGTTGTGGGTCGATACCAGTTGGGGTAGGCAGGGGAGGCAACCAATTGATGTTTCTCTCTCACATCCATGTCTTTCTCCCTTCTTCCTTCTGTCCCTCTGTCCCTTTCTTCTCCCCCTCCACCTCCCTCTCCCTTTTTTCGTTCTTTAATGTAAGTGTTCACAGTTTTACATTACTCTAAAATCAGTAAACATATCCTCGAGTAAGAATTAAAAAGAAAAAGGATTACAAGTTTGTTATTTTTCCAAAAGAGAGGACTTAAAGGAATGCTGGTGGAATGCTGGGATGGATCTGGAATTGATAGTCAAAGAAAATATAATGAAGTTATTCTCCCCTGCCCCCAAAATTAGAAGAAAGAGCAGCAAAACAACAACAACAGCAAAATACAGCAAAACAACAACAACAACAACAAAGTGGGTCATTGATGGTTAATGATGTAATCATGAAGACTACCCAAGACTGTATAGTAGTGGGTGGTAGAAAATAAACATAATGATAAAGAGGTCATCATCCAAGAGGTGTCCCACGGTGGGAAGGTGGGGATGTATCCAGAACTAGAAGATGCTGCTGATTTTGCCTGAGGACAATCTGAGAAAAATCACTGGGGTCCCATGCATAATTGTTATAGATGGTTTGGGTAGTCTGGAATGAGGCCATTGTTGGTGAATGCCAGTTCATTCATTACACCTGTGCTTCCAGACAAAGGGCAATTGAGTGACTGAGTGCCTGTGACATTGTGTGCCTTCCCACAGAGAGTCCTGACCAGGGGAAGCCCTGATGCACTCATGGTTACTGTGCTTTTGGGCAAGTGGGCTAGGGCTCCTTGCGGACATTTCTAGCAAACTTAAAGCCTGAGTGTCTCAACCTGGGGATTACAAAGCAGCATTCTCTTATCGCCTCTTTTAAGTCTTTCAAGTTTTGTAGGATTCTTTCACTGGGGTTCTTCTTTTTCATTGCTTTGGTATTTTCATTTCCACTTGTGGAAAGGAGGTAAGTGAGTTTTATATTACACAATAATTAAACCCTGTTGAGTTTGTAAAATGTGGGATGTTTTCATCACTCATGATATTTTCTTTTTTTGAAAGCTGGGATATTTTTATGTTTGGTTATCTTAACTAGAGCGCCCTAACATGTTGCCAGGTATAAGCTTATTTGTAATTTTCTATGTATAGTGACAGATTCTAAGGTTCTTGGACTAGACAAAATTGAACTTGATATTGTTTATGATTAGGAACTGCGTAGTTTAAAATTACATATAATTTTGCATACATTTCTGGTAATAAAATTTTTTAAAACTTTCCTTGAATATTTAAATATAACCAATAAAAATGTTACTGGAAAATATGCTACTTTTAGATCTATAAATCACTAGCTGATAAGGTATAATGGTATAGAATAGTGGTCAGCATACCTGGCCCTCTACCTGTTTCTGGAAATAAAGTATTAGGATAACATAGTTATACATACTCAGTTATGTATTTTCTCTTTTGAAGTAGACAGCGTCCACATGAACCACAAAGCCTAAAATGTTTACTATCTGCCTTTTGCAGAAAATGTTTGCCCACCCCTGGCATAGAATAGTTCTCAACTTTTGGGGTCTCTGAACCTTTATGCACTCTTAAAAATTACTGAAGACTCTAAAGAATTTTGTTTATGTGCATTATATTGATATTGACTATGAAATCTGTGAAGTTAAAATTATTTCAATTAATTTAAAAATAACAATATTAAACTTGTGACATGTTAACATAAATAACATTTTTATGAAAAATAACATTTTTTTCCTAAAACAAAAAAAATTAGTGAGTTGCAATTTCTCCAATGCCTAGCTTAATTGACAGTAATATTCTTATATCACTGTATTTCAATTTGTTGCTATACATTTTGGTTGAAGGAAATGAAGAAATCCAACCTCAGGTTTGCAGTTGGAAAAAGGAGAAATGTTGTATAGTAAGTGGCTGGTTCAGTTAATTGTAGATATTCTTTGATACAACTCCAAAACGGAAATGTGGAATCTGAATATACTGTATATCAATAGATTTATCATATTGGAGCTTTAACATCCATTGGTTTATTTTGTACTTTGAATGAATCTTTTATTCATGCATGATTTTCATGCATTGGAAATTTTTCATGATGCATTAATAATTTTGAAATACTGGTTTACTAACCAAATGTTGATATGGTATGCCAAGAACCACATTTATTAATATCACCACTGATCTCAGAAGAGCCTTTGGGAGGCCAGTGGAAGTATGCAAAGTGGAACCGGGTTCCAGCACGTTTGCATTTCTCGGTTCACATGATAGCTTGCAAAGCAAAGACACCTCTGGATGCAAGTTTTATAAAATTCATTTTTGTTTGAAAGCGTATGTTTCATCATTAGCAACACACACTTCAGGGTTTTTTTTAAGTCCCACACTTCATTCATTTTCAAGAAAATGTTTGCCAAATTCTCAAGCCTTGTAAATCTGAATAGCCTGAATAATTTGTCTTTTAGTTGTTGATTTCAAGTAAAAATGGTGTTCCATGAAAAATGACTGTTTGAGTTTACAAAAACCCTTGCACACTGACTTTTCTTTGAGACAGCAATTACTTCATTTATAGCAGCATCACTTTCTCTGTATTGCTCATTTCATCACACAGTATTCAAAAGGTGGATACTCAAAAGCAGTGATATTCAACCTTTTTATCTCATGGCACATAACTAATTACTCAAATTCTGTGGCACACCAAAAATATATATTTTTTGCCCATCTGACAAAAAAGAGGTATAATTTTGATTCACTGGAAAGCTATGTTGTGTTGGCTGTTGCCAATTTTTAATTTGACAACCTAGGGAAAAGAGGTCAGTGTCCCTGACTAGGTAGTCAGGAATTGCATGTTTTAAAAATTCTTGCGACACACCAGAGTGCCACTGCTCAAGAGTCAGTTCATCTTTCTGGTGGCCTTCCCCTTTGGAGAAGGCTCATATGCAAAATCCATAGCCACCAGCCCACATGGCATGATCCTAAAACCCCACTTCCACAAGGACTGGCTCTGGTGCATTGCCATGTGGTTTACCTAGCTGGCATGGAAACCCACAGAAGCAGGGCCCAGCAAGCCAAAGTGCCTCGCATTCTGCCTCCAGATCCATCCGACCCATATTGTAATGCTCCACTGTAAGGTACTACAGCAGAGTGAAAGCTGGTATCAGCTTCAGCTTGGAGGAATTAAGGGTGGCTGGCATCTATAAAAAGATGGCTTGGACCATTGGGATCTCCGTGAATCGGAGGAGGTGCACCAAGTCCACTAAGGCCAACCTGCAACAATTGAAGGAGTGCTGTGCTCCAAGCTCATATTTTCCCCAAGGAAGCCCTCAGATCCTAAGAAGGGAGACAGTTCTGCTGAAGAACTCAAGTTGGCCACCCACCTGACAGGACCAGTCATGCCCATATGAAATATCTACAAAAAGGATAAAGTCAGGGTCATCACAGAGGAGGAGAACTTCAAGGCATTTGTCAGTCTTTGCCTGGCTCTTTGGCATCTGGACAAAAAAATCAATGAGAAAAATATCCTTAGGTGAGGATTAACAACAACAATTTAATGACAAAGCAAATATTCTCAAAGCAGCCAGGGAAAAGAAGGAAGTGACCTATGAAGGAAAATCCATCAGAATATCATCCATCTTCTCAGCAGAAATTCTACAAGCCAGAAGAGAATGGAACCAAAAATTCAAACATCTTAAAGAGAAATTACCAGCCATGAATAATATATCCAGCAAAACTATCTTTTAAATCTGAAAGGGAAATAAAGACTTTTCCAGATGTAACAGAAATTGAGGGATTTTATCACCAGAAAACCTCCATTGTAAGAAATATTCAAGGGAGTTATTCTACCTGAAACAATGAATAAAAGGTCACAAATCTACAAGTGAGATCACCAACAAACTTACAGCATAAACAGGGATAATCTGTGACAATAAAAGCATGCAAGGGAAGGAGCAGAGGTCTGAATTTGCAAAGGAGGATGGAGATCAGATGCATTCAAAAGAAAAAGGATTACTTTATAGATGAAACTTTGTTTTTCATAAACCTAATGGTAACCACACACAAGAAACCCCAACTGAGACACATAGCTTAAAAAAAGAGGAAACGGAGAAAAGAAGTATGGAATACCACCAAATAAAACCAACATTCAGAAACACAAGGAAAATAACTAATGGAGGCACAGAGTTACCAGAAAACAAAAGATAAAATGGCTATAGGAAATCCTTATACACCAATAATTATCCTAAATGTAAATGATCAGAATTCACCAGTAAAGAGGCACAGAGTAGCAGAGTGGATAAAAAACACAAAACTCAACCAGCTGCTGCCTACAAGAGACACATCTAAGTTGCAAAGACAAAGATAGTTTCAAAGTAAAAGAGTGGAAAATGATTCCAAAGCAATAACATCCACAGAAAAGCAGGCACAGCCATACTTATATCTTACAAAACAGAGTTAAGATAAAGATAATAAGAGATAAAGATGGACATTTCCTAATGATAAAGGGACACTACATCAAGAAGACATAATACTTCTTTTTTTTTTTTTTTTGAAAAAATATATTACTTTTATTTATGTAATTTTGAATGTGCAAGAGGAGGATATGTTAGATTAGTCAGTGTTTTCCAACTTTATTTGACCACAGATGTTTACCCAGAACTCGTCGTCCACAGGACTCCACTTAGGAGACATCAGTTTCAGTAGAAAAAAAAAAAAGAGATTATCAGAAAAACTAGATGGGGATGGGAGGTGGGGAATTCCTCATTTGCATGGCTCTGTTTTAAGTGAGCTGATGGCCAATGCCATGATTTTTCCATTTTTTTTTTTTTTTATTCTTTTTTTTTTTTTTTTTTTTCCTCTTAAAGTATTACAAAGGGTATTACATAAGTATCCTTTCCCCCTCCCCCCCGCCCTTGACAAACCACTACCCTCCCTTACCCCCCAGTGTCTTATGTCCATTAGTTATGCTTATATGCATGCATACAAGTCCTTCGGTTGATCTCTTACTCCCCTCCCTCCTGCCCCCCAACTCTCTCTGGCCTTCCCACTGCAGTTTGACAATCAGTTTGAGGCAGCTCTGCCTCTGTATCTATTATTGTTCAAAAGTTTGTAATGGTCTTTATTATCCATGAATGAGTGAGATCATGTGGTATTTTTCCTTCATTGACTGGCTTGTTTCACTTAGCATAATGCTCTCCAGTTCCATCCATGATGTTGCAAATGGTAGGAGTTCCTTCTTTTTAACAGCAGCATAGTATTCCATCGTGTAGATGTACCACAGTTTTCTAATCCATTCATCTACTGATGGGCACTTAGGCTGTTTCCAGATCTTAGCTATGGTGAATTGTGCTGCTATGAACATCTGGGTGCATATATCCTTTCTGATAGGTGTTTCTGGTTTCTTGGGATATATTCCTAGTAGTGGGATCACAGGGTCAAATGGGAGTTCCATTTCCAATTTTTTGAGGAACCTCCATACTGCCTTCCATAGTGGCTGCACCAGTCTGCATTCCCACCAGCAGTGCACAAGTGTTCCTTTTTCTCCACATCCTCTCCAGCACTTGTCGTTTGTTGATTTGTTGATGCTGGCCATTCTGACAGGTGTGAGATGGTACCTCATTGTTGTTTTGATTTGCATCTCTCGGATGATTAGTGACTTTGAGCATGTTTTCATATGTCTCTTGGCTTTCTGAATGTCCTCTTTTGAAAGGTGTCTATTTAGATCCTTTGCCCATTTTTTGATTGGATTGTTTATCTTCTTTTTGTTAAGTTGTATGAGTTCCCTATAAATTTTGGAGATTAAGCCCTTATCAGATATGACGTTGGCAAATATGTTTTCCCACGAGGTGGGTTTTCTTGTTGTTTTGTTGATGGTTTCTTTTGCTGTGCAGAAGCTTTTTATTTTGATGTAGTCCCATTTGTTCAGTTTCTCTTTAGTTTCAACTGCCCTAGGAGCTGTATCAGTGAAGAAATTGTTTTGGCATATGTCTGAGATTTTGTTGCCTTTGTATTCTTCTAGAATTTTTATGGTTTCCTGTCGTACATTTAAGTCCTTTATCCATTTTGAGTTTATTCTTGTGTATGGTGTAAGTTGGTGGTCTAGTTTCATTTTCTTGCATATGTCTGTCCAATTTTCCCAACACCATTTATTGAAGAGACTATCTTGGCTCCATTGTATGTTCATGCCTCCTTTGTCAAAAATTAATTGAGCATATTGGTTCGGGCTAATTTCTGGACTCTCTATTCTATTCCACTGATCTATATGTCTGTTCTTGTGCCAGTACCAGGCAGTTTTGAGAACAGTGGCTTTGTAATACAGCTTGATATCTGGCATTGAGATCCCACCTACTTTGTTCTTTCTCAGGATCGTTGCAGCTATTCGGGGTCTTTTTTTATTCCAGATGAATTTTTGGAGAGTTCGTTCTAGATCTTTGAAGAAGGCCATTGGTATTTTAATGGGAAGTGCGTTGAATGTATAGATTGCTTTGGGTAGTATGGACATTTTAATGATGTTGATTCTACCAATCCAAGAACATGGTATGTTCTTCCATCTGTTTATGTCTTCCTCTATCTCTTTTTTCAACGTCCTGTAGTTTTCTGAGTAGAGGTCTTTAACCTCTTTAGTTAAGTTTATTCCTAGGTATCTTAATTTTTTTGGTGCGATGGTAAATGGGATTGTTTTTCTGATCTCCCTTTCTGAAAGTTCACTGTTGGTGTATAGAAATGCCTCAGATTTCTTGGGGTTAATTTTGTATCCTGCTACATTGCCAAATTCATGTATTAAGTCTAGTAGCTTTTTGATGGAGTCTCTAGGGTTTTGTGACATAATACTTCTTAATATCAGGGAGCACCAAAGTATATAAAGCAACTACCCACAGAACTAAAGGGAGAAACTGACAAAAAAAAATCAGTCATAGTTGTGGACCTTAATACTCCATTGATAGCTCTAGACAGCCACCCAAACAGAAAATCAATAAAGAAATATCGGTCTTAAATGATACAGTAGACCAAATGGACATAATTGACATTTACAGAGCCTTTCATCCTGAACATCAGATTATACATTCTTCTCCAGTGCACATGGAACATTTCCAAGAATAGATAATATGTTGGTCACAAAACTAGCATCAACAAATTCAAGAAGATTGAAATTAAACTAAGCATATTCTCTGACCACGATGCTTTGAAATTAGAAATCAACTGCAAAAAGGAAGTAAAGAAACCCACAAATCTGTGGAGATTAAACAACACACTACTAAAAATGATTGGGTCAGAAAATAAAAGGTGAGATCAAAAGATGTATAGAGACAAAAATGAATGACAGTACAGCATACTAAAATGTGTGTGATGCAGGAAAGCAGTAATAAGAGGGAAATTTACATCATTACAGGCCTAATTCAAGAAAAAAGCGATCCCAAGTAAATAGCCTAACATTACATCTCCAAGAACTAGAAAAAGAAGAACAAAAGCAATCCAAAGTCAGCAGAAGGGAAATAAAAATTACAGTGAATTGAATGAAATAGAGAACAAAATGACTATAAAAAATTAATACAACAAAGAGCTGGTTCTTTAAAAAGATTAATAAAATAACAAACCCCTTGGTAGACTCACTAAGGAAAAAAGAGAAAAGACCCATATAAACAAAACCAGAAATTAAAGAAAAGGCTCCACAGACATCACAGATATACAAGGTATCAAGCTAGAATACAATGAAGGACTACATGCCACTAAATTCAATAACCTAGAATAAATGGATAAGTTCCTAGAAATATATAACCTTCCTAAACTAAATCATGAAGAATTAGAAAAGCTAAATAGACTGATAAACAGTGAGGAAATTGAAATAGCCATCAAAAATCTCCCAAAAAATAAATCCAGGACCAGATGCCTTCACCAGTGAATTCTACAAAGGTTCAAAAAGATTTGATACCTATCCTTCTCAAAGTCTTCCAAAAAATTGAAGAAGAGGCAGTACTTCCTAACACGTTATGAGACCAATATAACTCTGATACTAAGACAGCCGTGGGCAAACTACGGCCCGCGGGCCGGGTCCAGCCGGTTTGAAATGAATAAAACTAAAAAAAAAAAAAAGACCGTACACTTTTATGTAATGATGTTTACTTTGAATTTATATTAGTTCACACAAACACTCCATCCATGCTTTTGTTCCGGCCCTCCGGTCCAGTTTAAGAACCCATTGTGGCCCTCGAGTCAACAAGTTTGCCCACCCCTGTACTAAGACCTGGCAAGGATAACACACACACACAAAACTATAGACCAGTGTCTCTGATGAGTACAGATGCAAAATTCCTAAACAAAATACTAACAAATGAATACAAAAGCACATTACCATCAAGTGGGGTTTATTTCAGGGGCACAAGGATGGTTCAACATACACGAATGGATCAGTGTAACGCACCACATTAACAAAACAATGGATAAAAGTCATATGATCTTACCAATAGATGCAGAAAAACATTTGATAAGATACAACATCCATTTATGATTAAAACACTATAAAATAGAAGGAAGGTACCTCAACATAATAAAAGCCATGCCCAACAAACTCTCAGCTAATATTATACTCATTGGTGAAAAACTGAAAGCTTTTCCTCTAAGATCAGGAACAAGACAAAGATGTCCAGTCTTATCACTCTTATTCAACATAGTGTTCGAAGTTTCAGCCAGAGCAATAAGGCAAAATAAATAAATAAAAGGCATCCAGATTGGGAAGGAGGAAATACAAATGTCACCTTTTTTTGCAGATGACATGCTTCTCTATATAGAAAACCTTAAAGACTCCACCATAAAACTATTAGAAACAACAGGCAAATTAGTAAAGTTGCAGTATACAAAATCAATGTACAAAAATCCACTGCTTTCCTATATACCAACAATGACACTTCAGAAAAATAAATGAAAAAACAATTTATTTTGTAATTGCAACCAAATGCATACAATACCTAGGAATAAACTCAACAAAGGATGTGAAAGACCTATAAATTGAAAACTATAAAGCATTATTAATAGAGATTTAATAAGACAATGAATGGAAAGATATTCTGTGTTCATGGATTGAAAGAGTCAATGTAGTTAAAATGGCCATATTACACTCTAACCAGTAGATAGAGCATCGGCCAGTGGACTGAAGTGTCTCAGGTTCGATTTTGGTCAAGGGCCACGTACGTACCTGGTTTGCAGGCTCGATCCCCAGTCCTGGTCAAGGAGCATGCTGGAGGCAACCAATCGCTATATCTCTCTGACATCAATGTTTCTCTCTTTCTGTCTCTCCCCCTCCCACCTCTAAAAATCAATGGAAAAATACCCTCTGGTGAGAATTAACAAAAAAATAAAATAAAAATTTTAAATGGCCATATTACCTAAAGCAATATACAGATTTAATGCAATTCCCATCAATATTCCAATATCATTTTTTAAAGAAACTTAACAAAAAAGTCATTTGTATGGAACCACAAAAAACCCTGAATAGCCAAAGCAGTCCTGAGAAGTACAAAGTCTGAGGTATGACACGACCTGACTTTAAATTATACTACAGAGTTATGATAATCAAAACCACATGGCATTGGCAGAAATACAGACACACAGATCATTGGGACAGAATTGAGAGTCCAGAAATAAAATCACATGTATATGGGCAAATGATTTTTGATAAAGGAGTCTTAAACACACAATGGAGAAAAGAAAGTCTCTTCAATAAATGGTGCTTGGAAAATTGGAAAGCCACATGCAAAAGAATTAAACTACATTACAGTTTATCCCCATGTACAAAAATTCAAAATGGATAAAAGACATATCTTAAACAATAAATTACATAGAAGGAAACATAGGTACTAAACTTATGGACCTTGCTTGTAGAGAACATTTAATGGATTTGACCCCAAAGACAAGGGAAATAAAGGCAAAAATAAATGAATGGCATTGTATCAAACTAAAAAGCTTCTGCACAGCAAAACAAAACAAAAATCTAACAACAAAACAAAAAGGCAACCAACTGAATGGAGGTGATACTTGTAAATAGCAGCTCTGACAAGGGGTTAGTAGCCAAAATATACAAAGAATTGTAAAAAACAGAAACAAAAACAAAAAATAAAACAAACTCATAAAACTCAATAGCAAACAAACAATCCAATTATAAAATGGGCAGAGGGCCTAAACAGCCATCTCTCCCAAGAAGACATACAAACGGCCAACATATACCTGAAAAGATGTTCATCTTCACTAGCTATTAGGGAAATGCTAATCAAAACAATGAGATATACCACTTCACACCTCTTAGAATGGCTATTATCAACAAGCTAGGAAATAAGTTTTGAAAAGGTTGTGGAGAAAAAGGAACCCTCATTCACTGCTGGTGGGAATGTAAACTGGAACAGCCACTATGGAAAACAGTATTGTGGTCCTCAAAAAATTAAGGATAGAGTTACCATATGACCCAGCAATCCCTCTTCTGGGTATCTACCTGAAAAACTGAAAAACATTTATTTGCAAAGATATATTAACTTCTCTCTTTATTGCACCATTATTCACAGTGGCCAAGACATGGGGACAACCCTTCAGTAGTGGATTAGATAAAGAAGGTGTGGCTATAGTTTAAACATATATGCATATAAGTTCTATGGTTAATCTCTCCCACCCCCCACCCCAGCCCTCTTCCCTCTGAGATTCGTCAGTCTTTTGCATGCTTCCATTTCTCTGGATCTATTTTGTCAGTTTATTTTGTTCATTAAATTCCACATATAAATGAGACCATGTGAAAGACCTGGGGAGGGGGCGGGAGCAGAGGGGGTCAGTGGGAAAGAAAAAGGGGACATCTGTAATACTTTCAACAATAAAGAAAAATAAAAATAAAAAAGAAGATATGGTGCAAATATACTATGAAATACTACTCAGCCATACAAAAAGGTGAAGCTCTGCCACTTGCAACAACATAGATAGACCTTGCAAATATTATAAGTGAAATAAGTCAGAAAAAGCTAAGAACCATATGATTTCACTCTTGTGGTATATAAATCTGAAACTCAGACACAGACAACAGTATGGTGGCTACCAGAGGGAAGTAGGTACAGGGTAGTAAAGGGTAAAGGGTGCCAAATATATGTTGATGGAAGATTTGACTTTGGGTGGTGAGCACACAATGCAATGTATAGATTATCATGGACATGTACACTTGAAACTTATATGACTGTATTAACCAATGTCACCCCAATAAATTTAATAAAAAATAATAAAGTATTGTCAATATCCTAATCACTATTAATTAATGCACTAATATAGTAACATACAGTGGGGCCTTGACTTACAAGTTTAATTTGTTCCGTGACGGAGCTCATAACTCAAATTACGCATATGTCAAAAGTGAACGAGTGAGACACGTGATACTGGGCTGATGTTGTGGCGTTCACTGTGACGTTCGCTGCGCTAACTAGTGGTGGGGTATCTGAAGCTGGCTCGTAACCCGAATTTTAGCTCACAGCTCAAAGCAAAAAATCGGCCGAGAGATGGCTCATATCTCGAAAAGCTCGTTAGTCGGGACACTCGTAAGTCAAGGCCCCACTGTACTAATAAACTTAAAAACATTTTAATGAAAATAATTTGGCCTCATGAAACCCTCTGAGAGGGTCTTGGAGTCTCCTGGGGTCTTCAGATCACACTTTGATAATTGTTGGTATAAGCAGATTTATGCCACTTAGCTTTATGTTGCCTCCTTTATTTTCTTACAGTTATCATTTATGAAGATTTGAATAATGTTAACATATACTAGTTTGCTTCTTGATAATATAATCAATGAGTCTCAGTTTTTAAAAAAATCCTTAGTATTAGATTTGTAAAAATCAAGCTTAAAAATATTTAATATTAGATTTGTAAAAAAGTTTATTGTTGGTGTTATTTCTTTGCTCTACTGCATTTTGAAAGTGTCACCTTAGAGTATTTGTGTCTAGTGAACAAATCTGCAATTGGATTACTAGGTATAGTTATGGTATCTTGAAATGATAGAATCCCATCTAAAACAGAGGAATATGCAAATTAACCATCACTCCTCACTCCGTCAGTCCGTCACAAAGATGGCTGCGGCCACGGAACTGGAGCGAGCAGGAGGCTTGCGTTGCCCCCGGTGATGGAGGAAGCCAAGCTTCCCACCTGCCCTGGCTGGCCCTGAGCTCTGCTCAAGGCTACAAAGTTTCAATTATAGAAGTTAAATAAATCCCAGATACCTGCTTCCAGCTTGTGGCCGTGGCCAGCCTGAAAAAGGCCATCAGTCCCTCACTCAGGCTGGCCAGGCACCCCAGCGGGGACCTCCCTCCCTGAAGAAGCTGTGGCCAGCCTGCAAAAGGCCCTCAGCCCCTCACCCAGGCTGGCCACACCCCCATGGGGTGAGGGTCCCCACTGGGGGGCTTGACCAGCCTTCAAACAGCCATCAGCCCCTCACCCAGGCTGGCCAGGCACCCCAGTGTGGACCCCCACCCTGAAGGGGGTGTGGCCAGCCTGAAAACGGCCATCAGCCCCTCACCCAGGTTGGCCAAGCACCCCAGCGGGACCCCCACCCTGATCCGGGACACCCTTCAGGGCAAACCATCCGGCCCCCATGCATGCACCAGGCCTCTATCCTATATAATAAAAGGGTAATATGCAAACTGACCCTAACAGCAGAATGACTGGGAATGATTGGTCACTATGACACCCACTGATCACCAGGGGTCAGACGCTCAATGCAGGAGCTGCCCCCTGGTGGTCAGTGCGCTCCCACAGGGGGAGCTCTGCTTAGCCACAAGCCAGGCTGCCAGCTGCCAGCACAACGGTGGTGGTGGGAGCCTCTCCTGCCTCCTCAGTAGTGCTAAGGATGTCCGACTGCACTTTAGGCCTGCTCCCCGCTGGCAAGTGGACATCCCCCGAGGGCTCCTGGGCTGCCAGAGGGATGTCTGACTGCCAGCTTAGGCCCGATTTCCCAGGGAGCGGTCCTAAACCAGCAAGTGGACATCCCCCCAGGGGTCCCAGACTGTGAGAGGGCACAGACCGGGCTGAGGGACCCCCCCGAGTGCACAAATTTTTGTGCACTGGGTCTCTAGTGTTAATATAATTATTAAATATTTATGATGACAGTGAGTTGAAAGTTTTCATATTCTTGAGTAGTTCCCCCCAACTGGAGAAGAAATATGTTTGGAAATGAGGTCTAGTACTCTTGATTTCTTGTTCATCTGCATTAACTTTGTAGATGTGTGTAACCTAGTGATTTAAAGTAAATAATTTATGTTCTTCCTCTTATTATTTGCTTGGAATATCCTAAGTGGTAAGAGTGATTAAGGTGGCTTGTTCAACTATACCTCAGTTTATGTTACTGAAGTGGCTCTTGGGAAGCCTCTAAGGATGGAGGCTGATTGCCAGGGAACCAACCTTGATTAGAAGGTTGGAACTTTCAGTTCCACTCCCACTGGAGAGGAGCTGGAGATTGAATCAATTGCCAGTGGCCAATGATTAATCAGTCGCACTTATGTAATGAAATCTCCATTAAATTGCACAGGGACAGCATTCAGAGAGCTTCTGGGTTTGTGAAAGTAGGGAGGTGCAGAGAGAGAGAGAGGGCCTCTTCCCAAATACCTTGCTCAAAGGATCTCATCCTCTGGCTATGCCTGAGTGTAACAAACTGGTCATCTATTAAGGAAATGTTTTCCTGAGTTCTTTAGTGGTTCTAGCAAAGTAATCAACCCTAAGGATGGAAGGGGTTTCGGGCACCTCTCATTTATAGTTAATTGATATAGGGGTGGGTAACGTCCAGCCCCTGGGCCATGTAAGGCCCGCCCGTGACATCATTTGGTCTTGCCCTGCCAAGGCAACCACAAGGAGCCTTTTTCATAGCAACAGCTAATCTAATAAAAGAGAAATATGCAAATTGCACCTCTGCCACGTCCAAGCCACACCCACCAGCCAATCAGAGTGACTATATGCAAATTAACCCAACCAAGATGGCGGCTGGCAGCCACGGAGCTGGAGCAAGCAGGAGGCTTAGTTGCCTCGGTGATGGAGGAAGCCAAGCTTCCCGCCTGCCCTAGCCAGCTGTGGCTTCCACTCAAGGCAACAAAGTTTCAATTATAGAAGATAAATAAATCCCAGATACCTGCTTCCAGCCAGCCTCCACTGGGAGCTTGGGTGGCTGGGGGTCGTGGACAGCCTGCAAACAGCCATCAGTCCCTCACCCAGACTAGCCAGGCACCCCAGCAGAGACCCCTACTCTGAAGGGGCTGTGGCCAGCCTGCAAACAGCCATCAGCCACTCACCCAGGCTGGCCAGGCACCCCAGCGGGGATCCCCACCCTGAAGGGGCTGTGGCCAGCTTGCAAACAGCCATCAGCCACTCACCCAGGCTGGCCAGGCACCCAGCAGGACCCCCCCTACCTGAAGGGGGTGTGGCCAACCTGAAAACGGCCCTCAGCCCCTCACCCAGGCTGGCCAGGCACTCCAGTGGGGACCCCCCACCCTCAAGGGGGTGTGGCCAGTCTGAAAATGGCCCTTAGCTCCTCTCCCAGGCTGGCCAGGCACCCAAGCGGGACCCCTACCCTGATCCAGGACACCCTTCAGGGGAAACCAGCCATCCCCCACCCATGCACCAGGCCTCTATCCTATATAATAAAATGGTAATATGCAAATAGACCCTAACAGCAGAATGACTGGGAATGACTAGTCACTATGACACACACTGACCACCAGGGGACAGACGCTTAATGCAGGAGCTGCCCCCTGGTGATCAGTGCACTCCCACAGGGGGAGCTCTGCTCAGCCACATGCCAGGCTGCCAGCTGCCCATACAGCAGTGGTGGTGGGAGCCTCTCCTGCCTCCTCAGCAGCGCTAATGATGTCCGACTGCAGCTTAGGCCTGCTCCCCACTGGCAAGTGGACATCCCCCGAGGGCTCCCGGGCTGCCAGAGGGATGTCTGACTGCCAGCTTAGGCCCAATCCCCCGGGGAGCGAGCCTAAGCCAGCAGGTGGTCATCCCCCCGAGAGGTCCCAGACTGTGAGAGGGCACAGGCCGGGCTGAGGGACCCCCTGAGTGCACAAATTTATGCGCCGAGCCTCTAGTAAATTTATATTAAGAGAATTATATTAAGCGAATGATGGTATAAATATCCAAATAGCCCTTGGCAGAAAAAAGGTTCCCCACCCCTGGATTAGAAGCATGGTGACAACCTGGACGTTGTATTGACATGGGAAGGGGCAAGAGCAATGTTGTATGGCTGAGTATGTAACCTGTGGGATGTGATGCCAATTCCAGGTAGAAAATGTCAGAATTGAATTGAATTTTAGGGCAATGGCTGATGATACAGAATTGCTTGATGTTTAAAAACCACATTCTGGTGACAGAAATAAAGTAGTGTTTTGTTGTACTAGTATAATGAGTATTGCAGGTAGAGGAGACACTTAAGCAAAGGATGTGTTTCTTTAATGTGTGTATGTCTATTTAATTTTTTTTTTTTTTTTTTTTTTTTTTGCTGATGACTATTTCACGGTGCAATTAAGATAATCTTTGCTTACTGAAAACTCAGAAAATTTTGCTACAAACACTTGCACTCCTGTGACTGACCACTAGATGTCATGAGTGCCACAGCAGTCTGAAGGGTACCCATGGCCAGTAGAAATCGGACATTGTAAGCTTGTAGACATTCACATATTTCACTGTTTCCACATGATAGATGCCAAAAGAACTTGATACAGTGTGATATATAGAAGCAAGGTACAACTGGAATAATGAAATTTCAAAAATAAGCCTTTTTAAAGGAAGGTTGTAATAGTTCTGTTGGGTATTGTAAATGCTTCAGGTGCACTTTATACCGCTATGTTCCTGGCTCTCTCTTTTTTATGGGAAGATGGATTGAACTTCAATTTAAGAATATTCCGTAATCCCTCTCAGGACATTCTATAACAGCTGGTATTTTTGTGTTGTAGAAAATTGATTCCATACAATGGTCAGTGATAATTATGGCTGGGTTCTACAAATTCCAATGCATTTTCAGTAGATTGAGCAAAAAACAACAACTACATGATTAGCTCAGTTTGAAAGTTAAAACCAGCAACTCTGCTTTCTTTTATAAAATATTGAGCATTTTAGTGGTGGAATTACATCAAACTATTTCTTAATATATTTATATATGTTCTGAGAAGATAATTACTTTGTAGCATGTATTTCTTAAATAATATAACTTTGGAAAAATTTAACCTTGAGTGTTCATTATGAAATAAAGTGAGAAATGCTAAGGCTTTTCACATATGGAATATATGTACAGCAGCAGTATCAACTCAGAAGGTTATTTTGATGTGGAATGTAAGGTTGTTTTAGTATTAATAGACCGTTTGTTTGACATAAGCGTGTTTCCTTATTATATGGTATTTGTGGTTTATAAAAGTGAAACATTGTAAGTTTTTTAAGGCACGAAGAAAGTGGTAGTTTGCATGGTATATGTATTTCTGTAGTTAAGCAATTTGTTTCATAGAAATTAGAACTTTTCTCATGGCATAAAGAGCTTAAATTACAGACAGACAGACACATATAATAACTGCCTACCCACATACATACATATATATTGCCCTAATTGTAGAAATGTGTGTGAATATACATTACAAATTCTAACCATCTCCTCTTTTTTTCTCAGCAGCAAAACAAAAGTAGAATAATTAAATGCATTCTTCAAATTATGTATGGTCTGTTTTTTACTCTCTTTGTATTTGCATTTAGGAACATTTTTATGTAGTTGAATTTTTGTCCTGATTGTTAGAATAATTTATACAAAGCAAAGCAGAGTTGCCTTTTAATTATTGGGGGAAACAGCTTCAGTGATGGCCCTTAATGAAACTTTGCTTTTTCTCTCTTATTTTCTTATTTTTAGTTTAGTGATTTATATTTTTATTTGGTATTTAAAATAATTTCCCTCATTTGTAATTAACACTCCTCTCCATATGGATTTATATGCATACTTTGACTCTGTCAACCTTTGTAATAAGAGCAAACAAAATTCAAGTCATTGCACCAGATAGTCTGGTCTAATGTAGTCTATTTGATGGTGACTTTTTTCCTATGAACATTCACTTTGATAATTAAAAAGCAAATTTAAAAGGCTTTAATAGAATTTTACAGTTTGGACTTTTTCCAGTGAAATTTGGCAAGCTCATTTGTTATTCTGTAATATGAATCATCAATTTAAAAGCGTTAGAATTGAAGTGAGGTAGTTTTTGGGTGTTTACAATATCTGTTGTTTTTTTAATAATATATGTTAAAATGGACTTTTAAATTACTGCATTTAAAAGAACTGGGGAAAATCCATTAAAAAAGAACTTAAACACATTGTTTAGTTCTTCTGATTTCTAAAAAATGTAAATGCAGCCTATTTTCCATTATTAGGCAGCAGTGGTCTAAATTTAAAACACATGGTCTCCTTCTAGGTGTCAGGACAATGTAGATTTTAATCTTGCTTCTCTGTTTTATGTTTACATTTTATAATCTCATTACCTGAATTAGACAACTCCAGTCATAATAGCCAGCATTTTTTATTTGCTTGCTATGTGGCAGTTGTGTTCTGTGCCTTATCATATTTAATTATCAAACAATTTTAAATTGCTGATATCTTCATTTGCCTACAAGGAGTTTAACACTTAATAAGATTAAATAACTTATCCTAGATCACAGAGCTCCCAGGATTTGAGATTAGGCCAAACTCTAGAGTAATTGCTCTTAGCTACTATATAGTAGTACCTTTATACTATTTAATTTGGGGTACACATTAGTTAAAATAGTTATTGAAAATTGATATTTTTCAAGATACACCAAAGCTTAGTTTTTACTAAACAAATTTACTTTTGTATATTAGCTTGGATTGTTAGGCTTACTTTATGAACACTTCTGTAAATCTATAATAACATCTTGCTTCAATTCTAGTATTTTATCAAAGGTTATTTGCAGTCTTAAGTTAGAGAACTCTGCAGTTGTTATATTAAGATGAGCTCTTTTTAAAAATTATAATTAGTTATAAGTTGTTGACAATTTATAGTCTCTGTTCTACATTAGAAATGTAACTTAGAATTATGATTAACAGAGGGGAGGAATTTTAGAATGGTATTGGCTTACAAAAGGTTCTCTACTTTCTCCATCTATGCATCCTCAAACTAACAGTAAAA
Source organism: Myotis yumanensis (assembly GCF_028538775.1). Lineage (NCBI taxonomy): Eukaryota > Metazoa > Chordata > Mammalia > Chiroptera > Vespertilionidae > Myotis > Myotis yumanensis. The sequence goes on from NW_027223752.1 coordinate 101,031,311, forward strand.
ATCTTTTAAGGGAGTCTTGATATATCCATGAAGAACTTTTCGTATTTTTAATTAGAAATGTCACATCAAAATGGAAAACTCTCACACTTAATATTTGTACGTAGCATGTAGAAAAAATTCTGGAAAATCCTAAAGTGTGTTGGAATATGAGTTAGTTACAGAATGTTGCAATTGAATAATCTTTGTTTTTATTATTATTTTAAACCGTTTCTCTTCTTTGTAGAAACGGACTGTGCGATATATAAATCTTGGTAGACAGCGTGGCTGCAGGCTGTGGAGCTGGAATTCCCTGCGGCTTTCTGAGCCGAGAACGTTGGTTTGGAGTGCGGCATCCAGCCTGCAGTCTGCATCATGCCAGCCTTGTCAACAGGACCTGGGAGTGACACAGGTATGTGAACCCAAGAAGGGCACTTTCCTCCTGTCTTTACTTAAATTTTCCTGTTCACAGTGAAAAACAGCGTAGCTTTAAGCAAGTGCAAGCAGGTCATGCTTGTTCTGTAAACAAGATGAGGGGCATAAAATCAGTGTAGCCTTCCAAGATAAAAGTTATCAAAGGGCATTGGCTGCTGCTTCCTCTAGGCAGTGATGGCGTATGCTGATCCGCTCGTAATTTCTCTTGGAATAATGTTATTTATTTACATCTCTTTAAAAAATGTTAGGTATTTTAAACATACAGAAAAGTGTTGTGGACACAACAGTCACCCCTTACCTGAGGAGGATATGTTCCAAGACCCAGTGGCTGCCTGAAACCGCATATAGTAACAAACCCTATGTGTACTGTTTTTTCCTATACATACATACCTGTGATAAAGTTTAATTTATAAATTAGGCACAATAAGAGTTGAATAACAAGGACTAATAAAAAATTGAACAATTATAGCAATATACTGTAATAAAATTAAGTGACTGTGGCATTATTAAATAGAATTAGAGTGACTTGGACATAAGCTCTGTGAGGCTGTGGCAGTCACTCTGAGAACTGAGACGGCTACTCAGTGACGAACGGGTGGGGAATATCTACATTGTGGAGACACTGGCCCAGGGGGTGATTCAGGTCCCGAACAGGACAGAGAGGGATGGCACGAGATTTCATTACGATATTCAGAACAGCAGGCAATTTAAAACAGTGAATTACTTATTTCTGGAATTTTCCATTTAATATTTTTGGACCATGGTTGACTGTGGAAAGTGAAACCACAGATAAGGGGGAGATTGCTGTCCAGTGATATTCTTATTAACTTTCACTCAGATTTAATAACAGATATAAACTTTTTGCCGTACTTGCTTCAGACTTCTCACTTTTTTCTTTAAGAAACAAAACATTATCCCTATCTCATTCTTGCATTTTCTTTCTTTCTGTAACCAGAGTTAAAAAACTATTCAAATATCTCATTAAAGGATTCAATTAAAACAAACAGACACATTTCACATTATTATCAGTTGTAAGACTTGGTGATACTTAGAATAAAGATTTCCAGGAAAGGGAAAAAACTCGTGCTTACATGTCTGTGTGAAATGCCCTGCTGCTGCCCTGATTCAGGGAGTAGGGTGGAGCTGGGGTCAATGCCCCTTTGAAGTCTTTTCCTGGGATTCCCCAGAATCAGCTCTTTTAAAAGATTCTGGGACCCTTCCTAGAACTTTTAAAACAGAATGTGAGTGGGTTGAGGAGCTACGCCATGTATTTTGAAAACCCATCAAAAGAAGTGGTGTCTTGGAGTGTGACTAACAAGAAAAGTTCTGTGTGTCGCACTGAACAGACTGAATTCGGTTCTGTTAATACCATTCTATAACCGTATGAAATAGCTACCTCACACTGGACGGTTACTGGCACCACAATATTTATAAAGCTGAATCAAATTTGATTTTGTGTCATATTATGTTAATTGGCATTTTCATTTGTACTACTTGCAAATACTGTCTTTGCTATTTAAAGCATATTTACATTTATATTTGGGCAAGTGTTGTCTCCTTTTTATCCATCAAGAAGGGTTTTTTTCTGACTGTGACTTATACTGAGGATTAGTTTTTCTTAGGAAGTGATTTTGATTTTTAAGTTACATAAAAATGTTTTTTTTTCAAGACATAACTTGGTAGCTAGCTTCTCTGGAAAATTCTTTCTTTCAGTTTTTACATAGTCCCACATTATGTTGTACTATATAAAATGAATGATTTGACTTTCCATAGTGGCTTGGGGAATTATAGATAAAATTTATATGAATCAGACATTTACTATAGTTGTGTAATGAATTTAAGTTTTATGCCTTGGTATTCACCAAAAATGCCTTAGTTTAATTGAATGCAAAATAGTGTAGCTTACATTAACTTAGGGAGTGATTAAAATGGAGTATTTATAGTTTATGAGGCCGTTTGGGTGTCAGTCATGAAAAAGAACATAGGCGATTTAGAATTTGAAAAGGACTTTTCCACACATAGTCGGCTCACTTGGTGCAAATTTAAGATGCTGATGTGACTCACCCTTGGCTTTGTGATATTTTTGACCTGTACGTCTCAACAAGGTTTGAGTCAGGCAGGAAAGATGTGTCTGTTCCAAGAGTCACACTGCATTTAGGGAAGCCCAAGGTATGGTGTACCCATCAGCTGGTGATGGTTTCCTTGTAGTTTCTGTTTAGCCGTCAGGGGTCATGTATGCCATAAGCAGTGTTGCTTAGCAATGTCGTTGCTGTTGTTCCCATTATCAGTCCTCCGGGGGAACAGCAATGGTGAGCATAACTCAAGGGCAGATGCCCCTGTGGCAGGAGAGTGTCACCTGACTAACAATGCAACACTACACATGTAGGAAAGTGCTGTCAACAAAAACTCCTACCATTTCTCCCTCTTCTTCCTTCTGCTTAGTTCACTAAGCAAAACAACTTTGAATTCCATAAGTAATGCATAAAAACGTTCTCATCAAAGATGCCTAGATTAATAAGGGAAGGGATTCTTACTACACACCCTTTCCCTAGTCTCCTTTTCTGTTTCAGTTTGAGGGGTGTTCTTCAAGAATTTTCTGTACATTAGACACTTATGTATGTACATAAGTATATGGTTTTATGTATTTTTTTCTTTATGTTTAAATCACAGATTCTATTGTTCTCTATGGATTGTTCTATAACTTTATTTCTATACCAAGTAATGTATCTTGTAGAGGTATTTCATGGGAGGAGTGTGTGTCTACATATCTATCTATGTATCTGCCTCTACAGACATCTATATATCTGCCTCATTCTTTTAAGCTAATAATGCATTGTTTCCCATAGTGTCACAATATAGTGAACCAGACTACTGGTAATGAAAACCCTGGTTTTGGTCCTTTTCTAATATTTTGGTAGAAAAGATGTGCACATTTAATAGATGCTGTCAAATTGTTTTTCAGAGTGGTTAAACCACTTAATCCATGGACTGCATTAAAGATCCATTCCCCTGAGTTGGAGGAGGCTAAAGTGGGGATAAATGGTGAGGGAAGGAGACTGGACTTGGGGTGGTGAACATACAATGCTACAGATTGTATACCTGAAAAATACACAATTTTATTAACCAATGTCATCCCAAAACATTCAATAAAAAAGAAAAAAGATCCTTTCTCCACATTCTTGCCAAGATTCTGTGTTATCATTTTTTATATATATATATATTTTTTACCAATTAGATAGGGAAAATATGGTATCCATTTGTTTAATGGCCATTTATTCCTCTGTGAATTGACTATTCACATCCTTTCCTCATTTTTTTATTGGCTTATCATTTTCTTATTTATTTTTCAGAATTTCTCTATTTTTATTTTGTATATTAATCTTTTGGGTTGAACACCATTTCTTATGGCCAGTCATTTGTCCTTTTTTTCTTCCTTAAATAGTATCATTTCTTTTGTAGAAATTGAAAACTTTTATGTAGACAAATCAATCTTTTCTGTATGGTTAATGCTTTTTTTTCTTTTGCTTAATATGGCCCTTCTTTTCATGAAGATAATCACTAAACTTTTCTTCTAATAATTTTAAAAACTTGGATTTACACATTTGGAATTTTAGTCCAACTATAATTTGTATGTGACGCGAGGCAGCAATGTAATTCCCAATGTGAACAGCCAGTAGTCCTGGCATCACTTATTCAAAAGTTCATCCTTTAGACATAAATTTGTAATATTTCCTGTTTCATATACCAGCAGTACATGTGTTCTGGGTTTTCTTTCTTGGCTATTGTGATCTGTTGATCTTATTTTTTTTTAAATTTTAATGGACTTTATTTTTTAGTGTAATTTTAGACTCACAGAAAGATTATGGAGCTAGTAGTTTCAATATACCTTATATCTTGTTTACATGATTATTAACATCTTATATTAGTTTGTTACATTCATTTTAGTTAATGAATCCATATTGATACATTGTTATTAACTAAAATCTATACTTTATCCAGGTTTTCTTAGTTTTCCCTAATATCCTTTTTGTTCCAGGATCTCCTATTACACTTGTGATTGTTTCATTAGGTTCCTGTTGGCTGTGATGTTTTCTCAGACTTCCTTTGTTTTTGATGACCAACAGTTTCTAGGAGTCCTGGTCAGGTGTGCTGTAGAATTTCCCTGTATTGCAATGTGTCTGATGTAAATTGCCATTGTCATATCATATTATGGGTATATACTGTGAACTTAAGATTGTTGGTATTGATCAATGGCTGAAGTAGCATTTGTCAGGTTTTTGTACTGTGAAACTACTCTCTGTTCCCCTCCTTTCCATACTGTCCTCTTTGGAAGGAGGTCTCTGTGTTCTGCTTCCCCTCCTTTAGGGTGAAGTATCTGTATAAGTTATTTGGCATTCTTTGTCTCTTCTCTCCCATTTAGTAATTTACTCAACCATTTATTCATATCTGTGTGGACTCAATGGATATTTCTTCATACCTTGGGTTGTAATCCAATACTGCTGTACTTTGTTGCTCATGTTGTTCTAGCTTTGGCCATTGAAGCTTTTTCATCTGGCTCCTCTGATGTACTCCCATCAGTGTGGGCTTGTTTGGTTGATTTTAGCAGTTTTTTACTTTTGGAACTACAAGAGGCTCCAGGTTCATCTTACAGTGTCCAGTCCCTAGAATCTGCCCTTTCTCCAAGGAGCCCTAGTTCCTTTTATTACAGAATGGGATTCGAAAACAAGACCAGGCAATTCTCTGCAACACCAGCTAGGTATCTTCCAGTTAAATTCTGAAACTAACTGGAGTTAGTGCAGATCCCACAGGTTAAGAGTTCAGCCCAACAAGACTCCCCTGACCACTTCAGATGCCAATTGCAAGTAATAGGTCTCAGGTGACCCACAGCTTCTGTCTGACATGGCTACAAATGTGAGGTTCCTATGATCCTTTTCTTGGGTTTGTTCATTTGCCAGAATAGCTTACAGAACTCAGTGAAACACTAATTTACATTTATCAATTTATTATATAACTAGAGGCATGGTGCACGAAAATCGTGCACTGGGGGTGAGGTGTCTCTCAGCCCAGCCTGCACCCTCTCGCAGTCCGGGACCTGCTCGCCTGCTTGCTCCTTACCCCTCGGCTCGCTGCTTCTTAGCGCTGCCACGGAGGCGGGAAAGGCTCCCACCACCACTGCTGTGCTTGCCAGCCGTGAGCCCTGCTTCTGGCTGAGCGTTGCTCCCCTTGTGGGAGCGCACTGACCACCAGGGGGCAGCTCCTGCATTTAGCGCCTGCCCCCTGGTGGTCAGTGTGCATCATAGCAACTGGTTGTTCTGGTCGTTCCGTGGTAATGGTTGCTTAGGCTTTATTATATAAAGGATACAGATGAACAACCAGATGAAGTAATGCATAGGGCAAGGTCTGGAAGGTTCCTGAGCTCAGGGGCTTCTGTCCCTATGGAGTTGGGGTGTACCACCCTCCTGGCATGTAGATGTGTTCATCAACTCAGAAGCTGGTGGAACCTCATACTATTGGGATATTCCTCAGATAGGCGTGATTGATTAACTCAATCTCTAGCACCTTTCCCCTTCCCAGAAAGTTCCAAGTTTCTAATCATGGCTTGGTCTTTTTGGTGACTAGCCCCTATCTTGCAGCTATCCAAGAGCTCACTAAGAGTCACCTCATTAGAACAAAAAACACTTGAAACTTACAAGGGTTTAGGAGCTCTGTGTGAAGTAACTGGGGGCAAAACCCAATATATATATTTTCTATCACTTTACACAATCCTCACCTACTGATAATGTTTAAATTATTATTGATAGTTTGGATGCAAATAGCATTGAACCTCATGTAGAAATTATGATAAATTTTACTTTGCATGATTTTCAGTAAAAAAGAGAATAATGTACATTATTGAATATATTCCTGATAGAAAAGAATTTCCATTTTGAGTTATTGTAAATGAGAATAGGTTTCTCTGCTTAAAATTTTTTCAACTCTGACTTGCTTTTGACTTGGTGCCCTTCAAACTGCTGTTGTACTTTTAGTGCTGGGTGCTATGGAACATCATAGACGGGCATCCTCTGGGCCTGCATCTTTGTTATGAAGCCAACTGAGCCAGCACAGTGGGTTGTTGGAATAATCCTCAAAATCTTTTTCCCAGGATGGCTAACAATATTTTACATATTACAGCAATAATGAGCTATCTAACTACATTCCACTGCATAACTATATTCCTACTAACCCAAATTAAATGTATCTTCATCCTTAATGAGAGCCCCAAAATGCCACTAGCCTTTATGTATTCTTTTGTGCCTTTAAAAAAACCCTCAGGATTGTATGATGGCTCATGCTGTGCTTTGTTCAATTTTCTTTTTTTTATTTTTTTATTATTTTTTTATTATTTTTTATTTATTTATTTATTTATTTTTCTTCTGTTTTAATTAAATTTTTATTGTTCAGATTACATTTGTTCCTCTTCCCCCCCCCATAACTCCCCTCCTTCCAGTTCCCGCCCCACCCTCCGCCCTCACTCCCCACCCACTGTTCTCATCCATAGGTGCACGATTTTTGTCCAGTCTCTTCCCGAATCTCCCATTCCCCTTACCCCCCCAAAAATAGTCAGTCCATTCCCTTTCTATGTCCCTGATTCATTATAATCACCAGTTCATTCTGTACATCAGATTATTTATTCACTTGATTCTTAGATTCACTTGTTGATAGATGCATGTTTGTTGTTCACAATTTGTATCTTTACCTTTTTCTTCTTCCTCTTCTTAAAGGATACCTTTCAGTATTTCGTATAATACTGGTTTAGTGGTGATGAACTCCTTTAGCTTTTCCTTGTCTGTGAAGCTCTTTATCTGACCTTCAGTTCTGAATGATAGCTTTGCTGGATAAAGTAATCTTGGTTGTAGGTTCTTGGTATTCATCACTTTGAATATTTCTTGCCATTCCCTTCTGGCCTGCAAAGTTTCTGTTGAGAAATCAGCTGACAGTCGTATGGGTATTCCCTTGTAGGTAATTGAGTCTCTTTCTCTTGCTGCTTTTAAGATTCTCTCTTTGTCTTTTGCTCTTGGCATTTTAATTATGATGTGTCTTGGTGTGGTCCTCTTTGGATTCCTTTTGTTTGGGGTTCTCTGCGCTTCTTGGACCTGTAAGTCCATTTCTTTCACCAGGTGGGGGAAGTTTTCTGCCATTATTTCTTCAAATAGGTTTTCAATATCTTGCTGTCTTTCATCTTCTGGCACCCCTATTATTCTGATGTTGGTACGCTTGAAACTGTCCCAGAGGCTCCTTACACTATCTTCACACTTTCGGATTCTTTTTTCATTTTGCTTTTCCAGTTGGGTGTTTTTTGTCAAATCTTTGGTTTGATTCTTGTGCTCCTCTGGTCTGCTATTGGGTATAATATTCTTTATTTCAGTCCGTGTATGCTTACTTTCTAATTTCTTTATCGTAGCATCGAGGGTCTCATTAGTTTTCGTGAGGCTCTGCACAAATTTATGGCAAGCCCTCAAAATTGCGATTCTTAGCTCCATATCCTCCATTTCTGTCATGTTTTTTTGTCTCCGCATCTTTTATGCTTTCTTGGTGCACCCCCTTGTGGTCTCTGTGCGCAGTCTTGTTCTAGCCAAGCCTTAATTGTTGTAGTTAACACTAGAGGGATTTGACCACCAGGCCGACTGGCTGCAGGAAACAGCTGTGTGGAAAATGTCTGCCTTCTGGGGAGGCGCTAATCCAGCCTTTGCCTGAGGCAATCGGCAAATGGCTGTGCGCAGGGTTTGGGCGGGGCGGGATCAACAGGGCGGGCGGAGGGAGCAGTTATGGCCACGCTCAGTCCCGTTCCCAGAGGCTCTGCTTCTCAGAACCCCGGCAGCCGCTGCAAACCTCGGAGAGAAAGCTGCCCTCAGGTTCCAACTGATGCCGGATAATCCCGCTTCTCCCGTTTGAGTCTGGGTCCCTAGAGACTCGCCCGGATCTGGAGCCCAGAGTCTGAGACTCACTCCCGACCGAAAACGACAACCGCGCCCTCAGCCACCAGCCCGCTTTGCGCGCGCACCTCGGTCCTCGGTACCTTTGTATTTTCCACACTGCGCCGCCTCTGAGCCTCGGTTTGCTGTTCTCTTTCCTTCTAGTTGTAAAGTCTCTCTTCAGCCAGCTTTCCTGTGGTTCTGGGTGATGTCCGTTCCGTCTTTTAGTTGTATTTTTGAAATGGTTGTTTGCGGCAGCGGTCTCCGGTGTTTACCTACGCCGCCATCTTGCAGCTTTTCTCCTTTGTTCAATTTTCATCGTTGGGTAATATTCAGTTGTAAACTGAAAATAAAAAGTTATAAACCATTTTTTTCTCCATTCTACTCTTGATGGATATTTGGGTGGTTTTCAGTTTTTTTGTAGTTATGAACAGTTTTGTTAAGAACATTCTCTTTCCTGTATCTTGGTGCACATAAACATGCATTTCTATAGATGGTATACTTAGAAGTCCAATTGCTGGATCAAAGGGTACAAGTGTCTTCAATTTTAGGAGAGAGGGGCAATTTCTTTTCCAAGTATTTGCACTAATTTCATTTACAATGCTTTATTTATAAAAAAATATGTTTTTACTGATTTGAGAGAGAGAGAGAGAGAGGGGGGGGGGGGATAGGGATAGAGAGAGAGAAATATCGATTGGCTGCATCCTGCATGACCCCTATTGAGGGTTGAGCCCAAACCCTGGGCATGTGCCTTGGCCTGGAAGTGAACATACTTGGCAATGATACATCTGATAAAGGATTAATTTTCAAAATATATAAAGAACTCATATAACTTAAAAGGAAGACAAACAATCCATTTAATTTACAATGTCTTTTATAGTGTGGAAGAGATTCTGTTGCTCCTTATCCTCATCATCACTTATTGTCAAGTATAAAACTTTTGCCACTCATTCTGGAAGATATGTAGTAATATTTCATTATAGTTTTAATTTGGGTTCTTGATTATTAGTGAGGTTGAGCACCTTTTTATTTGGCCATTTAGATTTCCTTTTTTGTGAAGTAGGAATTAAGTCTTTCATTTGTTTTTTATTGCATTATATTATGTATAGGATATTTTTATATTTTCTAGGTTCTAGTCCTTTGTCAATTTCCTTTGTTATATGTGTTACAACTATCTTCTGTTATTCTGTAACTTGCTTTCTCATTCTGTGCGTTGTCCTCCCCTGTTCTATATGCAGAAGTTACACATTTCAATATAGTTGAACACCATTTTTCTGTATGGTTACGGATTTCAGTATTTAATTCAGGAAATATTTAATTTATGGTCAAGAAGTTATCCATTTTTTTTCTTATATTGTGACTTTAATACTCCAGATTTTTGTGTAAGGGCTCCAAATTAAATGTTGCCACATGGATAGCCACTTGTTGCACTATGACATTGTAAAGACTGTTCTTTCCTGTCTGCTTGCAGTGCTACCATCTGGGAACTTCATTACAGTGCTGACTATCTGTATGGGAGAACATGCTTGCAATGATATATCTGATAAGGGGTTAATATCCAAAATTGGTGAGAGGGCATATCCTTGTCTTTAATTCTGTGTCTCAAAAGGAATCATTCCTACATTTTTCTTTGTCATCTTAGCTCTAGTTTTTTTTTTTAATGCTCTTTATTAGATTAAGGAAGTTTCCTTTTATTCTTAGTTGTAAAAAAAAACACCTTTTTTAATGACTAGTCATTGAATTTTGTCTAGTGCTTTTTATTTATTATAATGATCATATGATTTGTTTTCTGTTAATCTTAACATAGTATATTTAATTTTTTTTAATGTTTAGTCAACTTGCATTTTAGGGGTAAACCCAATTTGGTCATAATTTATTATCCCTCTTATATAATCTGCTGGATTTGATTTGCTCATATTTCACTTACAATTTTCATATCTATGGTTATGAGTGAATGCCTATAATTTTTTGGTTTCATTCTCATCACATTTTCACCAAGTCATATTGGTCTCATATAGTATGTTGGAAGGTGTCTTTACTTTTTAATAGAAACGTTTGTGAAAAATTGAAACTTGTTTTTACATGAGTAGAAATGAACTGTTAGGATACTTGGGCCTGGAAATTTTCATAAGAATTTTGTTGACTAAATTTATTTTACAGTTTATAAAATTATTTAGGCTTTCTATTTCTTCTTGAGCCAGTTTTGGTGATTTATATTTTTCTAACACTAGGTCCATTTTATGAAAATTTCAAAATTTGTTTCTGAAAAAGTTGTTCACAAATTATTTCACGTCTACAATTTTTATATTATTGTTTAGTCCTGCTATTGGTAATTTTTGTCCCTTTTTCACTCTGCTTAATATGGCCAGAGTTTTGTCAATTTTATTACTTTTTAGACATAAAACTTTTGGCCTTATTAATTTTCTCTGTTGTATACTTGCTTTTGTTTCATTGATTTTTAATATTCCTTTCCTAAGTATGAAAATTTGTTCATAAATTTTCAGTCTTCCTCTTTTTCTAATGTTCACATTTAAGGCTGTTTCTAAGTGCTGGTTTTATTTCATGCCATAAGTTTAAAAATATTTTCTAATTTGACTAAGTTTTTGTTTTAATTAGAATTATTTATCATTGGTTATTTAGAAATTTTTAAAAAATATCCAAATAAGGATTTTTTCAACTAATATTTTTGTTATTTATTTCTGCCTTATTGGCTTTGTGGTAAGAAAACAATTATTTCAGTCCTTTGAAGTTTGTTTATACTTTATGTTCAGCTTTATAGTCAACTTCAGTAAGTATTACATGTACTCAAAAAGAAGATATATTCTGCATTCATTGTATTTTCTATATCTGCTAATTATGGCTAATTTGTTAGTTAAGTTATTTACATATAATGTATTTTTATTGATTTTTTTCTTGTTATTTATTCTTTGTTATCAAGAGAAATATTTTTAAAAATTTCCCTTGGTGGACAAAAAGATCCAAGATGATGGTGGAGTAGGTGGTAGCTACACTCACCATCTTCTGGGACAAAACTGGAATAACAGTTAAATTACAGAACAATCATCTCGTATAACCAACCGCAGAGTAGTTGAAGAGAAGTCTTATAACCAAGGATTTACAGAGGAAGCCACATTGAGACTGGTAGGAAGGGCAGATACGGGAAAAGTGCTGGCCCTGCTCCATGGGGGACAGATGACGTTCCAGAGGGATATCTCAGCAGCTGGGGTTCCCCATGAGAAGCATGGGGCCTAAAACCCCAAGTCAGGCTCTCCAACCAAGATCACAACAGCCGGGAATAGGTGTTCCGACAAAACATCTGGTTGTGAAAAGCTTCAGTTTCCATCCGCCAGAGAGATGAGAGTCTGCTAGAGACACAGGCACCCCCTTCAAGGGCCAACACACACAATTTCATTTGAAGCCACTTACCCTTGGGCTCCAGCAGAGGGAGGGCAGAGTGGATTAGAGTCAACTGAAGAGAATTGAGGGTATGTGGCTCTAGGGAGAGAGCTGAAGGGAAAGCTGCCAGAATCCTTGTGTTGAGTCATCCCCCCATTCTGCAGATGCCATCTTTCTTGTGTGGAGTGCTCCTCTCTGGTGGAGCATCAGCCTGGGGGAAAGCTACAGCCCTACCCTCCGGACTCTATTTTGACCTACCGTGTGGAGCTTATGGCCTGCTGAGGAGTACAGCCAGAGGCTCTTTCAATGACTGAGCCTAATAGGCTGCTGCCTGGCAGAGGTAGGTGGAGGCAGATCTTGGGTGCCTTTTGTCTTTAGCTCACCTGTCTCCAGGCACAGTGATGGTATAAGCTGGACGTGGTGTGCAGCTTGGTTCTTCTCGTGTGCAGCTAGGCCCAGTAGATGTAGCCACAAATTATGGATTGCTTGGAGCTTCAAACAGGTTCCTGAGGTGCAGTCACATGCAGCATCTTATGTTGTCCTGCACCAGAGTTCCTACCAAGAGGCCCAGAACCATCACACCCAGTGGCCAGCTTCAGACAACATCACAACAGGATGCAATAAATTCATAAGCAGCATGTCCAAAGGGAGATCTCGGCAGGCACCAACCTTGCTGAGGGGAAGTCCTCTTTATGTGGTCAGCACTTAAAAAGCAGCTCACACAACATGGTTGAGGTTCAGCTCACAACCAGCCTGAGGTAGACAAAATGAGGAGACAAAGAAATAGGCTCCAAATGAAAGAAATCTCCAGAAAAAGAGTTAAATGAAGTGGGGCAAACAATTTATCAAAGTAATAGTAGTAAGGATGCTCAACAGCCTGAAAAAGAAGATAGAAAGCATAAAAAAGTACAAGTCAGAAATGAAACAACATCTGAAATGAAGACTTCACTGGAAGGAATAAACTATAGGTTTAGATGAAGCATCAATTTGGGAGACAAGATAGAAAAAAACACCCAATTAGAGCAGCAAAAAGAAAAAGAAATTTAAAAAATGAGGATAGTTTAAGGGACCTTTGTGACAACATGAAGCATAATAACATTTTGCATCATAGGTGTACCATAAGAAGGGAGAGAACAAGGAATTAAGAAAGTATTTGAAGAAAGGACCAAAAAATTATCTAACCTGGTGCAGGAAAAAGACACACAAGTCCAGGAAGTGCAGTGTCCGAAACAAGATGGACCCAAGAGGCCCATATCAAGACACATCATAATTAAAATGGCAAAAGTTAAAGACAAAGAGTGAATCTTAAAAGCCTTAAGAAAAAGACAGTTAGTTGCCTAAGAGAGAGCTCCCATAAGACTGTCAGCTGATTTCTCAACAGAAACATTTTAGGCAAGAAGGGATTGGCAAGATATATTAAAAGTGATGAAAAGCAAGGACCTACAACAAAGATTACTTTACCCAGGAAAGCTATCATTTAAAATCGAAGGAGAAATAAAGAGCTTCCCAGACAAGAAAATGCTGAAGCAGTTTTGTTTTTTCTTTAAAAAAGTTGTTTTCTTTATTGTCGAAAGTATTTCTAGTATTACAGATGTACCCTTGAAGGATTTTTTTTTTCTTTTTAACGACTTGCCGGAGACCAATTCCAGCAGGACAGCAGGGCTGAATCTGGGAATGGCTGATGGCATTTCCCCAAGCCTGAATAGGATACATTAAATTGATTGCGGCTGCCAAACAGCTCAGGGCATCTTAATCTACATGTTATTGCCTCCTACTGGCCAAACACCTGAACAGCCGTAGGCTAATTCCCCCATTCTGCCAATGCTTGTGTATACCCTTTGAAGTGTATTTCTCTGACTTGCCTCAGGACAAATTGTGTTAATAAAAAGCATGGGGTCCTGAGAGGAGGAGACCTTAGACGAGTGGTTCTCAACCTTCCTAATGCCGCGACCCTTTAATACAGTTCCTCATGTTGTGGTGACCCCCAACCATAAAATTATTTTCGTTGCTACTTCATAACTGTAATTTTGCTACTGTTATGAATCGTAATGTAAATATCTGATATGCAGGATGTATTTTCATTGTTACAAATTGAACAGAATTAAAGCATAGTGATTAATCACAAAAACAATATGTAATTATATATGTGTTTTCCGATGCTCTTAGGCGACCCCTGTGAAAGGGTCCTTTGACCCCCAAAGGGGTCTCGACCCACAGGTTGAGAACCGCTGCACTAAGCCAATATTACAGGAAATGTTAAAGTGCTTGCTGGAAGAAAAAGCCTGGCCAGCATGGTTCAGTGGTTGAACATCAAGAACCAGGAGGTTACGGTTCCTTTCCTGGTCAGGGCACATGCCCGGGTGGCAGGCTCAATCCCAACTAGGGGGCGTGCACTAGGCAGCCGATCAGTGATTCTCTCTCATCATTGATGTTTCTGTCTCTTCCTCCTCCCTTTCTCTCTGAAATCAATAATATTTATATATGAAGAAGAAGGAGAAGTAAGAGGAGGGAAGGGGAGTTGAAAGAATGAAATGGCAGTATATAGTTACCCATCAATAATCACTTTTATTTTTATTTATTTATTTTTAATGCTCACCCAAGGATATTTTTTCCATTGATTTTTAGGGAGAGTGGAAGAGAGAGAGAAAAACAGAGAGAAATACGATATGAGAGAAACACATCTATTGGTTGCCTCCTGCATGAGCTCTAACCAGGCCCTGGGCTGGGGAGGAGCCTGCAACCAAGGTACATGCCTTTGACCAGAATTGAACCTGGGATTCTTTGGTCCACAGGCTGACGCTCTATCCACATAGCCAAACCGGTGAGGGCAATAATCACTTTTAATGTAAACGGCTTAAATGCTCCAATCAAAAGGCATAGGGTGGCTGAGTGGAGAAGAAAAAATGACCAATATATATATGCTGTTTACAAGAGACTCTGAATGAAAGATACACACTAAAGGAGATGGAGAAAGATATTTCATGCAAATGGAAAGGAAAAAAGAAGCTGGGGTAGCAATACTTATATCTGACAAAATAGAATTTAAAACAAGGCTGTTGTAAGAGACAAAAAAGGCTCCTACATAATGATAAAGGGAGCAATCCAACAAGGTGATATAACCCTTGTAACCATTTACTACTATGCACCCAACATAGGAGAACCTAAATGTGTAAAGCAAATCTTTTTTTTTAAATCCTCAACCTAGGAGTGAGGATATTTTTTCCATTGATGTTTAGAGACAATGGAAGGGGGAGAGAGAGAGAGAAACATTGATGTGAGATTGACACATCGATTGGTTGCTTCCCACACAGGCCCTGACCAGGGGCGAGAATCGAACCTGCAACCCAGGTATGTACCCTTGACCAGAAATTGAATTCCTGACCCTCCCATGCACAGGCTGACACTCTACTCATTGAGGCATGCCCACCAGGGCTGTAAAGCAAATCTTTTTTAAAAAAAATATATTTTTATTGATTTCAGAGAGGAAGGGAGAGGGAGAGAGAGATAGGAACATCAATGATGAAAGAGAATCATTGATCAGCTGCCTCATGCATGCCCCACACTGGGGATCGAGCCTGCAACCCAGGCATGTGCCCTTTACTGGAATCGAACCCGGGACCCTTGAGTTCACAGGTCGACACTCTATCCATTGAGCCAAACCAGCTAGGCCTGTAAAGCAAATCTTGATGGACAAAAAGGGAGAGGTGGACAGTAATACAGTCATACTAGGGTATTTTATCACCCCATCGACATCATAGATCTTCCAGACAGATAATCAACAACAAAATGTTGGCCTTAAGTGACACACTAGGTCAGGTAGATTTAATTGATATCTTAGAGCATTTCACCCCAAAGCAGCAGAATATACATTCTTTTCAAGTGCATCTGGGACAGGTTTTCTAGGATAGGACACAAAACAAGTCTCAATAAATTTAAGAAGATTAAAATCGTATCAAGCATCTTCTCTGACCATAATGGTATGAATCTAGAAATCAATCACAAGAAAGAAACTGAAAAACACACAAAGACATGGAGGCTAAATGACATGTTACTATTCAATGAATGGGTTAACAGTGAGATCAGGGAAGAAATAAAAACATACCATGAAAGAAATGAAAATGAGAACAATCCCAAATCCTCGGGACACAACAAAAGCAGTTCTAAGAGGGAAATGCATAGCATTATCGGCCTATCTCAAGAAATAAGAAAGGTCTCAAATAAACAATCTAACTTTCTATTTAACGAAACTTGAAAAAGAACAAGAAACAAAGCCTCAAGTGAGTATAAGGAAGGAAATAATAAAGATCAGAGCAGAAGTGAACAAAATAGAGTCTAAAAAGATATACAAAGGGACAATGAAACCAAGAGATGGTTCTTTGAAAAGATAAAAAAGAATGACAAACCTTTAACCAGACTCATCAAGAAAAAAATATGGAGGACCCAAAAGAATAAAATCAATTGAAAGAGAAATAACAACTGAGACCAAAGGAATACAAAGGAATGTAAGAAAATATTATGAACAACTATGTGTCAACAAATTGGACAATCTGGACGAAATGGATTAATTCCTAGAAACATACTGTCTTCAAAAACTGAATCTGGAAGCATCAGAGACTCTTTATAGACAGATTACAACTAGGGAAATTGAAGCAATAATAAAAAATTTGAAAAAAACCTCCCAACAAACAAAAGTTCTGGTCCAGATGGCTTCACAGGTGAATTTTATGCAACATTCAAAGAAGAACTAACAACTGTCCTCAAAGTGTTCAAAAAAATTCAAGAGTAGCGAAGACTCTCAAGCTCATTTGACGAGGCTCACATTAGCCTAATTCCAAAACCAGATAAACACACTCCAAAGAATGAAAATGATAAGTCCATTATTCATGGTGAACAAAGATGCAAAAATCCTCTACAAAATATTAGCAAACCCAGTGCAGCAATACACTGTAAAGATCATACACGGTGATCTAGTGGGATTTATTCTGGGGATGCAAGGTTGGTACAATATCTGCAAATTAAGTAAATCAAGATTATTAGGCATGTGGTTTCTGGTTCTGTGTGAACAAAAAGCAGTATGTGAATTGGCATTTGGATACCCCTCCCCCCTTTTTTTTTGAATAGTGTACTTTCCTGTACATAGAACTTAATGCTTTTAAAAACTGAATCAGTACACTTATTCTTGTCCTTGTCCCAGCTCACAAAACATTTATGGACTAAGTGAAAAAGTCCTGTTTATGTAGTATGGGGTCTTTTGGTTATAAACAGAAAAATCACTACATGGCATTTCCTCACAAAGGCTCTGGGAGGTACGGAGTGTGTCTTGACTTGTCCTATGAGTAGTTTCCTGCAATGACAAGGGAAGAGCTGCTAGCATAGGCTCGCAGTTACTCTTCCACATTGCATGTCTTTGCTGATACAAGGAGTTCAACAGAGTCATTTCATATGAGAGTTTTACCAATTTTGTATTCATTGTATAATATTTGTTTCATTTTGAGGCTTATTTTATAATCTTTTACAGTAGTTTGACGTATGTTTTAGCTATAAGGAGTGTAATGTTTGATGATGTTGATGTAGTTTATTTTTAAAATTTTAAGTATATATAATATAAAATTTGCCATTTTAGCCATTTTAAGTGTACAGTTTAGCAGCATTAATTATATTCAAAATGTACAAACATCACCTGTATCTATTTCCAAAACATTTTCATCATCCCAAATAGAAACTCTGTTTTAAGCAATAGCTTCATCTGCCCCCTCTCCCCCCCACACACTCGAGATATATACACACACACATATTCTATTTGATTTCAGAGTGTAAGGGAGAGGGAGAGAGATAGAAACATCACTGATGAGAGAGAATCATTGATTGGCTGCCTCCTGCAGGCCCCCTACTGGGGATCGAGCCCTCAACCAGGCATGTGTCCTTGACTGGAATCGAACCCAGGACCCTTCAGTCTGCAGGCTGACGCTCTCTCCACTGAGCAAAACTGGCTAGGGCTCTAGATTTTATTTTATTTTATACGAGGGGCCCGGTGCACAAAGTCATGCACCAGTGGGGTCCCTTGGTCTGGCCTACGGGATTGGGCCCAAACCAGCTCTCTGACATCCCCTGAGGGGTCCCAGATTGTGATAGGGCACAGGCTAGGCTGAGGGGCCCCTGGTGCATGATTGGAGCTGGGGAGGGACACGGGAGGTTGGCTAGCTTGGGAGGGACCGTGGGAGGGCTCCAGGGTGTGTCCGGCCTGTCTTGCTTGGTTCCAATTGGCTGGACCCCAGCAGCAAGCTAACCTACCAGTTGAATTGTCTGCCTCCTGGTGGTCAGTGCACATCATAGCGAGCGGTCTTAGCATATTATTAGCATATTACATTTTGATTGGTTGAATGGACAACCGGACACTTAGCATATTCAGCTTTTATTACATAGGATATTTCATGTAAGTAGAATCATAACAATAATTGGCCTTGTGTAACTGACTTATATCACTTAAAATGTTTTGAAAGTTCGTCCATCTTATAGCATTTATCAGAACATTCCCTTTCCTAGTTGAATAATATTCCATTATATGAATATACTGCATTTTGCTTATCTGTTTATCCATGCTAATTCTTAGCATGCCTGAAGAATGCATCCTGCTGAATTTTTCTTTATTGGCATAATATTGCTTAACACATTTTATGATAGTACTTTGTTTTACGTTTTTAGCAGGATAATAAAGAGGGCACTTGATAAAGGTCAACTATATTTCAATAATAATAATATTAAAGAATTATTCTGCCCTCTTGCACTGTTTCCTCAGAGGTTTGTAGCTCAGCATTTGGATAAGGCCTTTTCTTGCTCCCCCCAATAGTATCTTTGTTTTTTTCATTATTATTTTTTAAATAATTCTTTATTGTTGAACCCCCAGTGTCTCTTAATCAAAAGAGCATGTCACATTAAGTGACATTTAAATTAAAAGGAATATTTTTTGGTGTTCTTTTTATGAAATAAATAAGAAGAGTTATATTGGGAGTCTATTTTTATAACCCAGTTTCCCACATATGCTTGTGTGTAATAATGCTGATTAAAATTAGCTAATCGCTAGGTTTTGTATTGTGATATCCTTCATTGTCACAAAAGAAATTTATGGGGCTCCATCCTAAAAAGGACTTTGTGACAGTTTAAGTGACCTTCATGGATTAGGGATTGTCTTGGTGCATTCCAGATCCCTGTTGCTATATAATTGTTCAACATTAAAATATTCTTTTCACTTTGCTAATATGAACATTTAGTGGGCTTAGATTGCTTTTGGAATTTGTCATTCAAAAGATTTGACTCTTTCTTCCTTTTGAAGACACCTTGAGTGATGCATGGTCTGCAGTTATAGTGAAAATGGAACCCTGGCTACTGTGGCTCAGTTGGTTGAGCATTGTTCCATGCACCAAATGGTCATGGGTTCAATTTCCGGTCAAGGTACATGACCAGGTCATATGTTCCATCCCCGGTCAGGGTGCTTATGGGAGGCAACCAATTGACGTTTCTTTCTCACATCGATTTTTTTCTCTCTTTCTCCATCTCCCTTCCTCTCTCTAAAATCAATAAAAACATATGCTCGGGTGAGGATAAAAAACAAAACAAAACAAAAACAAGGAGATCAACCCAAGGAGATGGTTTCAGTCAGTGTAGATGAAATTAAATAGCCATCACACAGCTATTGAAATCTTGATAAAAATTTTAAAACAGTTAATTTGCCAAAACTCGCATTAAATGTTAAACTTATTTTTCTGATGTATACACTTGAACCTCCTAAATTTTTAGAATACTGTTCAGGAAGCTGAAGTGAACATATTTTTTTATTGTTTAAAGTATTACATATGTCTCCTTTTTCCCCCATCTACCCCTCCCTGGCCACTCCCACCCCAGAACATGCCCCCACCGCTCCAGTGTCTGTGTTCATTGTTTATGCTTATATGCATGCATATAAGTCCTTTGGTTGATCTCTTACCTCCCCTCTCCCCCCTGCTTTCCCTCTAAGGTTTGATGGTCTATTCGATGCTTCTCTGTCTCTGGATCTGTTTTTGTTCATTAGTTTACATTGTTCATTATATTCCACAAATGAGTGAGATCATGTGATATTTACCTTTCTCTGACTGGCTTATTTCACTTAGTATAATGCTCTCCAGGTCCAGCCATGCTGTTGCAAATGGTAAGAGTTCCTTCTTTTTTATAGCAGCATAGTATTTCATTGTGTAGATGTACCACAGTTTTCTAATCCATTCATCTGCTGATGGGCACTTAGGTTGTTTCCAAATCTTAGCTATTGTAAATTATGCCCCTATGAACATAGGGGTGCATATGTCCTTTCTGATTGGTGTTTCTGGTTTCTTGGGATATAGTTCTAGAAGTGGGATTACTGGGTCAAATGGAAGTTCCATTTTTAATTTTTTGAGGAAACTCCATACTGTTTTCCATAGTGGCTGCACCAGTCTGCATTCCCACCAGCAGTGCATGAGGGTTCCTTTTTCTCCACATCCTTGACAGCACTTGTTGTTTGTTGATTTGTTGATGATAGCCATTCTGACAGGTGTGAGATGGTACCTCATTGTCATTTTGATTTGCATCTCTCTGATAATTAGTGACATTGGGCATTTTCCATATGTCTCTTGGCCATTTGTATATCCTTTTAAGAAAGTGTCTATTCAGGTCATCTGCCCATTTTTTAATTGGGTTGTTTGTCTTCCTTTTGTTGTGTTGTATGAGTACTTTATATTTTTTTTGGAAAGAGTGCTCCATTACAGTGAGCACTCTTTTCATTTTGATGCTGGTTTCTTCTGCTGTGCAGAAGCTTCTTAGTTTGATGTAGTCCCATTTGTTTATTTTCTCCTTAGTTTCCATTGCCCTAGGAGCTGTATCAGTAAAGATATTGCTATGGCCCCAACCGGTTTGACTCAGTGGATAGAGCATCGGCCTGTGGACTGAAGGGTCCCAGGTTCGATTCCGGTCAAGGGCATGTACCTTGGTTTCGGGCACATCCCCAGTAGGAGGCGTGCAGGAGGCAGCTGATCGATGTTTCTCTCTCATCGATGTTTCTAACTCTCTATTCTTCTCCTTTCCTCTCTTTAAAAAAAAAAAAGATCAATAAAATATATTTAAAAAAAAGATATTGCTATGACATATGCCTGATATTTTGCTGCCTGTGGATTCTTCTAAGATTTTTATGGTTTCCCGTCTTACGTTTAAGTCCTTTATCCATTTTGAGTTTATTTTTGTGTATGGTGTAAGTTGGTGGTCTAGTTTATTTTTTTGCATGTATCTGACCAGTTTTCCCATCACCATTTATTGAAGAGACTGTCTTGACTCCATTGTATGCTCTTGCCTCCTTTGTCAATATTAACTGAACATAATGGCTTGGGTTGATTTCTGGGTTCTCTGTTTGGTTCCATTGGTCTATATGTCTGTTCTTGTGCCAGTACCAGGCAGTTTTGAGAACAGTAGCTTTGTAATATAGCTTGATATCTGGTATTGTGATCCCTCCAACTTTGTTCTTTCTTAGGATTGCTGCGGGTATTTAGAGTCTTTTTTTAATTCCATATGAATTTTTGGAGAGTTTGTTCTAGGTCTTTCAAATATGCCGTTGGTATTTTAATGGGGAGTGCATTGAATCTATAAATTGCTTTGGGTAGTATGGACATTTAAATGATGTTGATCCTACCAATCCATGAACATGGTATATTTATATTCTTCCATTTATTTATGTCTTCCTCTATCCCCTTTTTCAATGTCCTGTAGTTTTCTGAGTACAGGGCTTTACCTCCTTCATTAAGTTTATTCCTAAGTATCTTAATTTTTTTGTTGCAATGGTAAATAGGATTGTTTATTTTAGTTAGTGAATGTGTTTTAGGATATGGGACAGAGTGCCTACAGTATATATAGTTTGCTTTGATTCTTCTTGACAAGTGAGAACTAGAAAAATCACCTTTGTGAATATCATGGAAGTATTTTTATGATAGTAGAGGTCTCTTAGACTCAATTTTTATAACACAATTTGTATGTAAAGAGATGATTAGGGATTGGCTTCATTATGTAAAGATCTTATTTGATTTCACTTTTTCCCTGAAATAGTAATCCAGGGGTTAGTCATTCTTAATTTCTCACTACTTCACTGATTTTAAATGCCATTTTTGTCTTATACTCACTTCTTTATGTATATTAGGCCTCTTTCCAGATATTCTCTTACATTTCTGAAGATTTAGCTGGCTGGTCTTTTTTGGGCAGGTTTCAACCCCCTCCTGGTTATGATTTTTGTTTCCAACACAATTTCAAGCTGTTTAAAGAAGACTTGGGTGGGTTGAAGGGCTGGGAAGCATTTAGGTTGGTGCTTGTCAGTTGTGAACCACCAATTTATTATTTTTAGCTAAAATAAAATATGGTTAAAACTCAGATTACTTCATTTATTATTAAAATTCATGCATGAAATACTATAGTTATCATTAGCTGGGAATTATTCTCTCCTACCATAACTTTTCTCCATTGAAACAAGGGTTATTTTGAAAACATGAAGTTTCTTAAAAGTGCAACTATTGCATTGTTGAGGATATCATGATGGATATTTCAGAGGAACACAGATGATCCTCAACTTACTATGGTTTGACTTTGGATTCTTGGACTTTATGTAAAGATGGTGCAAAAGCGATACGCATTCAGTAGAAACTGTACTTTGAATTTTGGATATTGATCCTTTCCCAGGCTAGTGATATGGGGTATGATACATGATACTCTCTAGTGATGCTGGGCAATGGCAGTGAGCATAGTTCCCATCAGTCACGTGATCATGAGGGTGAACAATGATACTCCACAGCAAGCATGTCAATCTTGCACCCGGAGGAGGCATGCAGCCCTCCATACGTGAGTTTGACATGCTTGCTCTACAGTGTGCCGTGTTGTGTGTTGGCACTGCATTTTGTGTTTTCCCATCCCTTCACTTCTGCAAAATGCCCATCTGTGTCTCCTGCTTCTGGTGAGAAGAAGAAGAGGAAGGCAATTACTCTTGCGCTGAAATTGAAGATAATTGCCCAACGTAGCCTAATGTAAGTGTTCTGAGCACATTTAAGGTAGGCTAGGCTCAGCTATGAATTTTGGTGGCGTAGGTATAATAACTGCATTTTTTAAAAATATATTTTATTGATTTTTTACAGAGAGGAAGGGAGAGGGATAGAGAGTTAGAAACATTGATGAGAGAGAAACATCGATCAGCTGCTTCCTGCACACCCCTTACGGGGGATGTGCCCACAACCAGGGTACATGCCCTTTGACCGGAATCGAACTTGGGACCCTTCAGTCCATACGCCGAAGCTCTATCCACTGAGGCAAACCAGTTAGGGCAATAACTGCATTTTTTACCTATACCCATCATAACTTGAAAATATTATACTGGGATATAATACCATCGTAAGTTGAGGAGCTTCTGTACTTGAGAAGAAAGCCATTGAAGACATTTTTCTCTTGAACTCTGCCTCGGGGCTTTTCTTTCACTTAATTAGCAAATCTCTGAGAGGATATGATAAAGGTGATGATGGCAGCTACTATTTGCTAAGAGTCAACTATATACTAAGTATTTTTTATTCATTTGATTGCAAAACAGGCTCAGCATCCATTCTTTCTCTGTTGGTGATTATAGTAGTTATATGAGAAATGCATGTTCTGCTAGGTTTTAAATGTACCAGTATAATAAATACTAAAATAAATGGAAGTAAATCCTATCATAATATTAACTACAATAAAATAAATATAGTGCTTAAGCTTTTATTGCTGACTGTTCTAGGTGAGGAGGCCCTGTAACTAACTGGTTAAATGTAGATTTCATAAATGCAATCAATTTTTTTCTAAAGGATAGATATAGAATATAATTTATAAAAGTATTAGAAGTATTTTTCATTTTGTTTTATCTTTTGGATAGGTACTGCTAGGAATCAAAGCACTGTTCTCTTTGCTTTGGTAGTAGATGTCATGTGCAAGGCACAGACAGTTAACACATAGTTAAGACAATTTGGAACCTCAGAAATCGCCTCTAAAATGAAAGTTATGTACAGGTGTCTGCTCTTACCCTCGGTTAACCTGATTTTTATAGACTTCAAGGCAATTGTGTAATCAAACAATAATATTATATTATTTAAATTGTTTCACATATTTAAAAACTCAGTTTGCTCAATGCTTTAATAACTTACTTGCAATTGAGGGAGAGTGTACGAAAGAGAATGCTTCTATCAGGATTGTATTAAAGTATTTTAGTAATATAGGTACTTTTGGAAATAAAACATACTTTAAATGAGAAAAATTGAGGCCTGTTATGAATGGCACTGAATAGTGCTGATTATTTTACCTTTGACAAAGTGGAAAATTTAAAGCTTGATGTATCCCATTTTATTAATGTAATAAAATTTTATAATGTTGTTCTGGGCGTAGATATATGTTCTTTAGTGTTTATTAGCTCTTGGTTGTAGTAAAACGTTTTGGGCTTATGCCTGGCTATACTGTACAGAATGCAAAATATCAAACCTCAGAAAAATACACAAATAAATATATATTTTTCTTTTTCTCAGCTTTTTCTATATGATTTTTAAATATTTTGGTTAGTTACACTATCTAATCTGATTGAACACAGCAAACATCTTTTTTAGCATTTAAATAGGTTTATTGCTTCCCCAGACTTGTTCTAATAATGAAGCTATGAAGGATATGACAAGAATGGTGATATTAAATTTCTCTAGACTAACAGTAAATTTTTCCATTCTGAATCAGGAATGTTGAGCATCTGGAATCTGCAAGAAGAGTGCATTGTTCACTGCGGGAACACTTTCATCAAATTCTGAGCCATTTATTCTCTTAAGAATTACTACTGTCTTGTACAAAATATTATATTTTTATAGAAGCAGTTTTTTTAACTGGAAAATTTCTTCACTTCTTTATGCTTCTGTATTTTTTAATGCTTTCATGTTTTAGAGATGTTACTGTTTTGAGAATTAACATCACATTTTAGCATTTAATTAATTTCCTTTGATTTAATGGTAATAATTTATATTTGTTCAAATATTGTGAAAAAAAGCAAAGAAAATAAATTGTCCTAAACAGAAATTTTTTTATAGTTTATGTAGGTGGATCAGTTATCTATACCTTATCATCTTTTTCCTTAAATTTTCAGAATATCTATAATATGTACTGATACATTATATATTGATTGTGGCATAGATGTGTAAGTGTAAGTTGGTATATAACTTTCTTGTTCTTTTTTTTTAAATATATATACTACTCTTTTTTTGGATAGCAAAAACTTTTTCTCTGTTTAATAAATTTTTACTCCGAATTTGACACTCCTGGGTCTTGATATTTTTTTGTTCATTATGTTTGGATTTGGTATCACTAATGCTGTTTGATTGTATGCCAGTAGGTGTCATTGCCTAAGATATGGGCCACATTCTTTGACTAGAACACTTCATATTAGGTCTTACTAGTGTTCTAATGTTCTAATAACTAATATGTGTTTATAATTCAGTAGTGTATTTACGTAAAATGAGATATTCTTCTTCCTTTGGTTTATTAGAAGTTAGTCAATCTTGTGTGTATCCACCTCACCTTACGTTCTGTCATCAGCTCCCACTAAACATGGAACCAATGAAACTACTTACCTGCTTTGCACACACAATTTTGTTATCAAATGTATGGGGACAGGGTTTTCCAAGTGGATGAATAGTTTTACTGTCATATTGACCATTTAATCTGAAGATTTATTTCTTTACTACTAAATGTTCTACTTCTTGCCCTAGCTGGTTTGGCTCAGTGGATAGAGCATCGGCCTGCGGACTGAAGGGTCCCAGGTTCGATTCCGGTCAAGGGCATGTACCTGGGTTGCGGGCACATACCCAGTAGGGGGCGTGCAAGAGGCAGCTGAATCGATGTTTCTCTCTCATCGATGCTTCTAACTCTCTATCCTTCTCCCTCTCCCTTCCTCTCTGTAAAAAATCAATAAAATATATTTTAAAAAAAATAAATGTTCTACTTCCCCAGCAGACCCCCCTCCCACCTTCCAGCCTCCCTTCCATTAGTGAATGGTGGCTCCTGTTAGTGAATGGTGGCTCCATCAGACTGTTGCAATCTCCTCTTCCCTGCTGAGTTGAAGTTAGTCATCATTGATACTTTGAATTGCTATCTACTTATCACTTGGATTAAGCCCTCCAGTAACTTTAAATTGCATTGTTATGTTCCTTTAGGCTTCAAGTCAACATAAGCAGATATGAATCATCTTCAATCTAATCCAAGCTAGTAAAAGTTCACATTCTGTTTGCCTAATTCTCTTTAGGCTTTCTGAGCCATAAGCACTTGGGTAAGTTAGAGGCTTTTATATTTTTCCTTTGCACTTGGATGGCTTTTAATGTACTCCACATGGTGTGTCTATACTTGGTAGTCTTTTTGATGAAAAGACAGCTCTCTGTTGTTTGACCAATGTGACAACTCTAGTAATTTTGCTCTTCCACAAAGCATTATGACTTTATTCTCATTTGTGTAAATACATTTCCTGACTTCTCTTTATCCATTACTTTGTTTCCCTTCCCCACCCCATCTTAATGACTCATAATAAAGATGAATTTTGTGAAATAGTCTGTACAAAATGGTAAAGGCTTTTAGTAACTTTTTGATATAAGTTCTTGACTGGTGCACCTTTTCTGACTCCTGAGGATGTTATATGCTTGTGTGAAGGATACCCTGAAGTGTTTTGTTTTCTTTTACATTCCTATAGAACTATAGAACTTTGAAATGGAAGATAGGATTTATCAAAAAGTTTTAAGCATTTAAACGGTAAGCAGGAATCTGAAAATAGAAATTATTGACTTTTTGTCTTATGAATATGTTAATTATATCAAGAACTCTAAGAACAATTGCTGGGAGATTTGACGTTAAATTGAAAAGCAAGATATGTTTTTAAAAAGAGTTCTACCTCTTGAGATGAATTATATTGCTGACTGGTTATATCTCAGATTCTCTGGGTGTAGCCTTAATTCGCTGAGGTTTAGTTGTGCCCCCAAAATGAGGATAACAGAGCTTATAATGACAAAGTTGATCTTATATTTAATGATCCATTTTCCACTGTCACTTTAAGAGTTAGGGACCCAGAGATCCAGAATGATTGAATAATTTAAATGAGCATTTGTTAGATCTGTTCTGTGTATATTTCAGTAAGGCAACTCTGTCATGACATAGCTGATCATCTTCAGTATGCTTCTTTATTATGTCTAACACCAGTAGTCTGGAGGGAAGAGAAAAGTAGATATAAATATTTTAATATTGGGATTAATATTATTTTTTCTGTATCACTTGAAGCATTTTGTAAGATGATTTCACCATTATTCAGCATGACTGGTGTTAATGACAAATGATTGTTTCCTTAGAGCCTTAGTGTGGATTTTGAAATAGGACCATGCATTGGCATACAGCTTACATAAGCCACTATTGTCAGAAATTGTCAATGAATACATTAATATCAATATCACCAAAATTATAGGTATTGATGTTTCTTGCAAGCATTTATTGCATTATGTTTTCTTGAAAGTTGTTAAACTGTTTGAGGATGGAACATTTTTGTCATTTTTTTTCTTCCTCTCTATTCTTTACTGTGTAAATATCTGGACTGACTTGGGTCAGGAGTATGTGATCACTTTCTTCATTATTATCTCTCTAGTTTACTCTTTACCCACTGCATGGGGTCCCTCATTGTCTATCTTTATGGCCTGTTGTGAAAAACTGTCTTTTCCCTTAATGTATTTCAGCACAGTAAACTTATATTTTGTACTCTGTTTCCCTGATGCTTGGGCATATCCATATGTTTTTGCATTTAATTTGGAATTAATTTTATTTTTATATTATTTTTAAATATATACTTTTTTATTGTTGACTGTATTACACATGTCCCCCATTTTCCTCATCTTTGCCTTCTTCTGCCAGCCCATACTCCATGGAATTTTTAAAAATTGGTTTTTAGAGAGAGAAAGGAAGCGGGGGGAGGGAGAGGAGGGGAAGAGAGAGAGAAACAATGATTTCTTGTTCCACTTATCTATTCATTCATCGGTTGATTCTTGTATATGTCCTGACAGGAGAGCAAACCCACAACCTTGATATATTGGGATGGCACTCTAACCAACTGAGCTACCCTGCTAGGGCTAAAACAGATTTTTGGTGTATTTTTTTCTTAATTTGTTTTTTATTGAGAGAGAGAGAGAGAAAGAGAGAGAGAGAGAGATTGTCTCCCATACTTACTTTGATCACCAGGAATCAAACTGACACGACTATACTCATTCTGTAAATTACAAATTGGATACACAGAGATGTTAACTAATGCTCAGTTACAGAGCTGGAATTTGTATTTATGTCATTTGGCTCCAGAGTCTAAGCATCCTACCCCAGGGCCTTTGTAAGTGCAGTTCTTTTCCTACCAGATTTTTCTATTCCCCATCATCACCTTGTTAACATCTGTACTTCCCTCAGATCTCAGCACAATCATCCCTGGGAAGCTTTTCATGAAATTGTTCCCATCTCACTGTCACCCTTTCATGGTGCCACAGCCCTGTCTGTCATTAAAGTGCTTTTCACAGTTACACTTCACATTTATTTTCAGTGTAGTCTACGTGTTGCATGTAGGATGAATTCTGTTTGCTTTGCATGCCCAGTTCCTAAGGGGTGCCTGGCGCATGGTAATCACTCAGTATTTGTGGAGTGAGGTTGGGAAAGGATCAGGTGGGATTTTGAAATGCACTGGGATTTGGGAGTTTGCCAACTTTCTACACACAGCCCTTGAAACGTTGTCAAGTGTGTTACATTAAAGCTGTTTGTGAAACTTTGAGGTAAGAATGTTAGCATTGCTTGTTTTGTCTTTCAGGTAATCTCAGTGGTCCTGAAGGGGAGACTGTGACAGCAGTAGCAATCACCAGGAAGTTAATTATCTGGTGAATTGCTGGAAGATTGCATGGATATAGTTACACTTTTCAGGGTATAGCAAGTAGCAGTCCACTGTGGCTGGAACAGAATTTGAGGGGAAGTTGTGAGTTATACTGTTGGGAAAAGGTTTATGTCAGATTCATTACCCAGAAGTGAAAATTTTAAAATTGTAAAAGTGATGTCTACAGGCATACCTCAAAGGTATTACCATTGCAGTAAAGTATCACAATAAAGTGAATCCTAAACTTTTTGCTGGTGGAGGGTCTTGCCTTTCATTTGTAAAAACTGCAATATCTGTGAAGTGCAATAAAGCAAAGCACAATAAAACAAGGTGTGCCTGTATTTTGTAAAAACTCAAGCAGTGTAGAACTACACACAGCACAAATTAAGTAATTGTTTCCTATTCCTTTTGGTTTCTCTTCGTAGACTCACAACTGGTAACAATTGGGTATAGGCCCTGCAGGCTACCTAGAAGTAAATGAATGAGTTATGAGTGAATTACTGGGTCAAAGGGAATGCAAGCTTTAACTTTTCATATTGCTATTAGTGTATATTCACTTAGAGCTTCTCTACTTTTCCCATTTTCCCCATGACTGCTTCCAGTCTTTTCTTTCAAATGCAAATACTTTCTGTCCTGTGCTCACTCTCAGCAGATAGCCATGTTTCCTAGTGTACTGAAGGTATTGCAGCGATCATCAGCGACTTGCCACATGTTCCCTGCACTCACATTCTGCCCCTCTGGAACCATAGGTGTACTATCTACACTTCTGTCTAAAGCCACCCGCCACTTATACACTAGACCCATTCCAGCAAATCCCTACCTGTCTACATTGTCAGAATTTCTCTGTAGTGGACTAATGCCATTAGCACCAAAATGTGTTATATTTTTCATCTTGAAAATTTTTTTTTAACCCCGTTCCCTTACAAACATCAATTCTCTTTTGTAATAAATTGTAAGGGTTGCTTACTACTAGTATATTTGTAAGAGTTGTCTATAGCTGCTGTTTCCAACATGTCTCTTTATACTCTTGGTGCTCTTCATCCAGTCTTTTTCACTCATCACCAAAATTAGTAACCTCAACATTGCTCAATCCAAGTGGGCAATTCTCAGCCCTTGGTCTGCCTGCCCTGTCAGTAGCTTGATCATTCGTAATTTCTTGCCCTGCTTGAAATTTTTTGTTTTTTTATTTTTATTGATCTTAGAGAGGAAGAGAGAGATATAAACATCAATGATGAGAGAGAATCATTGATCGGCTGCCTCCTGCACACCCCCTACTGGGGATCAATCCCGCAACCTGGGCATGTGCCCTTGACTGGGCATGAACCTGGTACCCTCCAGTCCGCAGTCTGATGCTCTATCCGCTGACCCAAACCAGCTAGGGCTTGCCCTGCTCGGTTTTTAGGGCTTCACACTCCCGGTGCCTTCTCCTCTCTGAAAGATGATCAGCTCTTTTTGTCCTCCAATCTCCTAATTCTGGAGACTTTAGGACTCAGTCCTTGGCTGCTCTTTCTTCTGTGTCTACACTCATGCTCTGGAGGAATTCATGCAAGCTCATGGCTTTAAATATCATCCATATGCCAATGACTCCTAAAGATACATCTTCAGCCCAGACCGCCCTGTTGAGCTCCTGACTCCTTTTTACAGCTGCCCACCACATCTCCACCTGGATATCCAATAGTTATCTTGAACTTAATATGTTTATAACTGAACTTCCCTGTCACACTGATGGTAACTTCAAACAGTCTTGGAGTCATTTTTTATTCTTTTCTTTTTTCATTTCCCTCATTCAGATAGACATTTATAATTATCTCTTTCCTTACAATTTCTCCAGAATTTGACTACTTCCCATAACGCCCACTGGCTGCTCCCTGGGTGCAGGCCTCCATTCTCTGTTCCTGGATTGACCCTCTAATGTGTTCTCCGTCTCTGCTCTTGGTCCTCTGCTCTCTCTCCTCAGTTCATGAGCCAGAATGATACTTTAAAAATGTAAGTTCGATCATATTACTCCTTCACTCAAAACCCTGCAATGGCTTTTCCCCTCTAAAGTGGAAGTTAAATTCTTTGCAAAATTTGTCCTACAAGGTTCTACATGATCTGGTCCCCCAATTTCCTCTTATATGATCTCTTACAGCTCTCCTTCTCCCACCCTCTGCTCCAGTCTTAGTGGGCTCCTCAGTCCACTGTGGAAGTTATGAAAAAGAAAGAAAAGAAAGTTCTTCCTCAGATACTCCAGGCACACCCTGTTGTAGAGGTTTGGGTTTTTTTTTATTGTGTGACCCCTCTGCATAGAATGTTTACCCCTCAGATACCCACTTGTCACCTTCTAACTGGATAATTTACTTATAATGCTTCCTGTGCCCCCCCCCCCCGCCCCTACAGTGTTAGCTCCCTGAGGGTATGATCTTTGCTTTTTTGGGTTCCCTGATCTCAAGCACCTTGAATGGCATCTGGCACATAGAACATATGGTGTTTAATAAATGCTGGTGGAAGGAATGAGTGTTTATCCCATCAAATGACACTGGGTTTGTTTTCCCATACCCTTAGCAAGACTGGGTATTTGACACCTTAATTATTTTATAAATTGATATGCTTCACTTGACTTTTTAAAAAGTATTTGTTAGATTTAACATTGCTTTACTATTTTTGGTGGGGAGGGACATTTATTCTCATACCATTTGCCCATCGCCAGTGCCATTGCCCATTTTTCTGTTGGTTTAGTCATCTTTTATTGTTGTTAGTA
Source organism: Myotis yumanensis (assembly GCF_028538775.1). Taxonomy (NCBI): domain Eukaryota; kingdom Metazoa; phylum Chordata; class Mammalia; order Chiroptera; family Vespertilionidae; genus Myotis; species Myotis yumanensis. The sequence goes on from NW_027223752.1 coordinate 101,062,770, forward strand.
TTAATCAGTTGCTTGTTGCAAATAATTTTTAGCAGTTTCTCTGCAAACTTCTTTGAATTCATATGCATGAAAATTTGATTTGTTATAAAGTCTATCAATTATTGTCTTTTACAATTTCCAAGTTCTTCATATGCTAAGAAAAGTGTTTAACTGCAACAAGATGAAAATGTTCTATATATAATCTTCTTCTAGTTTATATTTGAAATATTTGACCCCTCTTTAATTGGGATGTCAGGTTAGGCATTCAACTTTTTTCTTTAAAGTTACTCTTAAGTAGAAGATTTTGAGTAGAATATTTAAATGATGGGATTATTACAGGAGGCATAGGCTAGAATTTGAGATGAAGTCCTGAATGTGCTACATACTGGCTAAATGTATCTCCACCTGTAAATTGGAGATCGTAACAGCACCTACTTATGAAGAATATCAAATGAGGTAACCTGTGAAGCACTTCTTATAGCTCTGTAAGTACATACAATAAGTTCTCACTTAATGCTGTTGATAGTTTCTGTGACCAAAACTAGTTTCACCACAGGTTAACTGATATAAACAAGAGTTAAGTTCCTACAGTATCTCCATCTTATAATTAAATGACTTTGAATGAAATGACATTATTCATGGACCTGCTGTATTAGGTATGATTAATACCAGTAGGAATTGTTTCTGGTCATAATTATTGCTAAGTGTTATTTCAGGAAGTTTTATCAGTTGGTAGTAGGATAGGTTAAGGAGGAGGGAGGCATAGGATAGAAATAGACATAATTTTTAATAACTAGTTTTATTAGACAAGGTGAAACTTGATGAGGGTCTGACTATGATAATGGGAACTTTTATCCACAGTTAAAACTACTGTCATATATTCCAGTGATTTGAGAAGGGTAATGACATTTTAATACCAGACGATGACACGTTATAATTCTAATTAATGTATTATAACTTTGGGATGAATTGTTTACTCAATGTGGTCACATTTCCTCATGGGTGGGGTCAATGATGTCTGCCTTTTCCAATCCTTGATCAAATAACCTGGCTGTTACTAAAGATAATCCTATATAATAAGAGAGAAACATGCAAATTAACCATCCCTCCACTACACTCAAGCCATGCCCACCAGCCACGCCCACCAGCCAATCCGAGTGACTATGCAAATTATCTGACAAAGATAGTGGTTAATTTGCATACTCAGGTGTCAAGTGCCCCAGGAGGAGACAGTGGCTGCGGCCGTGGGCTCCGGGACTTTCACCAGCCTGGGAGGTGAGGCCGTAGCCACGCCCGCAGGCTCCCAAGACTTTCACTGGTAGGTTGGGGAGGCATGGCCACTGGCGCCTAGCCACACCTGTGGACTCCCAGAACTTTCGCCAGTTGGGGAGGCGTAGCCGCCCATGCCTAGCCATGCTTGCGCGCACCCAGGACCTTCCCTGGCCCCAGGAGGCGAGGCCATAGCCACGTCCATGGGCTCCCGGGACTTTTGCAGGTTGGGGAGGCGCGGCCGCTGGCGCCTAGCCACACTTGCGGACTCCCGGGACTTTGCCGGCAGAGAGTGGGAGGTTTGGAGGACTTGGCAGAGCAGGAGACAGCTGGACATAGAGCAGAACAAGAGAGAGAGGGCGGCTTGGAGGGCACAGCTCCCTCTGTCACCCCAGCCTCCTCATCACAGCTGTGGAAACTGACAGCAGGGAGGAGGAAGTCCCACCCCCACAGAATCAGCCAGAATCAGCCTTTGGTCAGACAGCTCTCAGCGGCCTGATAGACAGGACTCTCATTCACCTGCATCTCAGACCGTGACAGTAGAGAGGTGGGACTATGTATAAAGAACAACTGTTGATACAACGTAGCTCTGCAGCCGAAAGATGCTGGTGTTATCGACAGAAAATGTCTGCAGAGCAGCGTGCGTCTGATCTTGAAAGAAGGCGGCGCCTGCGACAAAATGTATCTGAACACCAGCTACTGGAAAAACGCTGCTCTGATGCCAAAAACACCGGCATTATCAACAGAAAATGTCTAAAGGCCAGCGTGCCTTTGAGGTTGAAAGAAGGTGGTGGCGATGACAGAATATGTCGAGAGAACAGTCATCAACAAGTGCTACCAATACCGGTAGGAACTACCTTTTCAGCGAAAATGGAGTACATGAGGATGCAATCCTCAAACATAGTTGTGGTGGAATGACTGTTAGATGTGAATTTTGCCTATCACTGAATTTCTCAGATGAAAAACCATCCGATGGGAAATTTACTCGATGTTGTAGCAAAAGGAAAGTCTGTCCAAATGATATACATTTTCCAGATTACCCGGTGTATTTTAAAAGATTAATGACAAATGAAGATTCTGACAGTAAAAATTTCATGGAAAATATTCGTTCCATAAATAGTTCTTTTGCTTTTGCTTCCATGGGTGCAAATATTGCATCGCCATCAGGATATGGGCCATATTGTTTTAGAATACACGGACAAGTTTATCACTGTACTGGAACTTTACATCCTTCGGATGGTGTTTCTCGGAAGTTTGCTCAACTCTATATTTTGGATACAGCCGAAGCTACAAGTAAAAGATTAGCAATGCCAGAAAACCAGAGCTGCTCAGAAAGACTCATGATCAACATCAACAACCTCATACATGAAATAAGTGAATTAACAAAATCATACAAAATGCTACATGAGGTAGAAAAGGAAGCCCAATCTGAAGCAGCAGCAAAAGGTATTGCTCCCACAGAGTTAACAATGGCGATTAAATACGATTGTAACAGTGACCCAGGTAGATATAATTCTCCCTGTATAACCGAGGTTGCTGTCATATTCAGAAACGAAGATGGAGAATCTCCTTTTGAAAGGGACTTGCTCATTCATTGTAATCCAGATCCCAATAATCCAAATGCCACTAAAATGAAACAAATCAATATCCTGTTTCCTACATTAGATGCGATGACATATCCTATTCTTTTTCCATATGGTGAAAAAGGTTGGGGAACAGATATTGCATTAAGACTCAGAGACGACAGTGTAATCGACAGTAATACTAGACAAAATGTATGGACACGAGTCTCACAAGTGTAGTATTATGGATTTCATCTCTCTGTGTGGGACACGTTCAATCCTATTTTAAATGCAGGAAAATTAACTCAACAGTTTATCGTGGATTCCTATTCAAAAATGGAGGCTAATTGGATAAATTGCATCAAAGCAAACCAATCTAAGCTGAGAGTTGAAAAATATAGTGGTTTGATGGATTATCTCAAATCTAGATCTGAAAAGGACAATGTGCCGATTGGTAAGATGATAATACTTCCATCATCTTTTGAGGGTAGTCCGAGAAATACACAGCAGCGATATCAGGATGCTATGGCAATTGTAACGAAGTATGGCAAGCCTGATTTATTCATAACCATGGTGTGCAACCCCAAATGGGCAGATATTGCAAACAATTTACAATGCTGACAGTTGAAAACAGACCTGACTTGGTAGCTAGAGTTTTTAATATGAAACTGAATGCTCTTTTAAATGATATCTGTAAATTCCATTTATTTGGCAAAGTAATAGCTAAAATTCATGTCATTGAATTTCAGAAACACGGACTGCCTCATGCTCACATATTATTGATATTAGATAGTGAGTCCAAATTACGTTCCTCTAATTAATTCCCTTTCAATGTGCATGAATTTCGTGCACCGGGCTACTAGTAAGATTATAATATAGATCCTTATGACTAGCTCTACAGTACTACATATATATATGGATCTAGTATATATATACTAGAGGCCTGGTGCATGAATTTGTTCATGGGTGAGGTCCCTCAGCCTGGCGGGCAATGGGGCAATCAGGGCCATCTTACCCAGTCCCGATTGGGGCCAGCCGGCCGGGGGGAAGGACTACGGGAGGTTGGCTGGCCGGCCAAGGGAGGTTGGCTGTGGGAGTGCACTGACCACCAGGGCACAGGTCCTACATTGAGTGTCTGCCCCTGGGTGGTCAGTGCGCGTCATAGTGACCTGTTGTTTAGTCAACCAGTCGTAACCGTTGCTTAGGCATATATATATAATCCTATTTTTTACCAGTATATAGTAAAAAATTTGCAAGACAACTTAAAGTTGCTACAACATTTAAATCTGCATGGAAAATATTGATACCCCTCTGTCACTTGTGTTGCCAGAGGCTCAGAAAGAATATACTTGGATCATAAGTTGTTGGGAGAAAAATCATTTTTTTTTTCTTCAGGGAAAATGACAGATATGTTTATCCTTCAGTGTAGCAACGCTACAGAGAAGCCAGCTGTAGCACATTTAACTTCAATCAAATGAATAAGTCAGTGAAGTTAAAGATCCTGGTCGACATATGTGATGGCTTAATGAACTGCATTGTAGAGTGAGCATATTTTGTACGGAAAGTATTCTCATTAGTATATTTTTCATGATTTCAGACATTCAACATTTGCCATTTAACATTCTTCTGGAAAGGGGAGTATAGATTACAATATTTAGTTCCTAAACATTAGTTTTAAAATCTTAAAACATTTCTCTAAGTGATTGAGTGTTAACTTATGAACCAGGAGGTCATGGTTCAATTCCCAGTCAGGGCATATGCCTGAGTTGCAGGCATGATCCTCAGTAGGGGGCATGCAGTGTTGTATGTGTGTTTCCCCCACATCCCGCGTGGTTTAGGGTTCAGGATCTGGAAGAGGAGCCGCACACAAATGAAGAGAAGAGACAAGAGATAATTTAGAAATATTGGGGGGCCAGGCGGGCAAGTCCAACTCAAGGGGAAGGACTTCCGCCGGTGCCCAGGCCTTGCCAACCTTTTATTCAACTTTGGTTAAACATAAAACCCTTAGTCAGGCAGGTAATTGCAGTAATAGACTATCATAAAGGTCAGTAAATATTAGAAGGATTTACTCTGATACTATTTGGTCAGGAAATAGCTTGAGCCCCCATTGTCAGGATTAGACAATCGGTGCATAACTCAGGCCCTGCCGTGGGTTCAAGGATCACCAGCCTTCCAGGATCCTTGTTTGCACTTCTCTGCTAAGTGAAGACAATGGGCGGCCTCCTGCAATGCAGGAGGCAAGTGATTAATGATTCCCTTTCATCACTGATGTTTCTATCTCTCTCCCTCTCCCATCCTCTGAAATCAATAAAAAATATACATTTATTATTATTTCTTAAAAATTTTAAATCTTTATTGTTGAAAATATTACAGATGTTTCTCCTCTCCCTCCCTCCCCATTGCTACTTCCACCCAGTTTCTAACCTGCCCCAGGCCTTCATCACCCTATTGTCTATGTCCATAGGTAATGAATATATGCATATAAGTTGTTTGGTTAATCTCATTCCACCTCTCCTAACCCCCTTCCCTCTGAGATTCATCAGTCTGTTCCATGTTTCCATGCCTCTGGTTCTATTTTATTCATCAGTTTATTTTGTTCATTAGATTCCTTGTTTGTTTATTTTGATTTTTAGATTCAATCATTGATAGATACGTATTTATTGCCACTTTGTGTTCATATTTTTTTTTACCCTTTGCGGTCCAATTTAATTTTTGGAATTCAAACAGTCTGGTCCAAATTAATTGACAGGATTGAATGTTGAACCGGTTTGCGGTGTCGACCTCAGCCTCAATGTTGGACCTGCTCCTAGCGCCTGGTCTGTCGAGTCAGCCTCTACATTGAACCGAAAAGGGTTAATCTCTTTTTGTCTTCCTCTTCTTAAAGAATACCCTTCAACATTTTATGTAATACTAGTTTGGTGTTGATGAATTCCTTTAGCTTTTTCTTGTCTGTGAAGTTCTTTATCTGACCTTCAATTCTAAATTATAGATTTGCTGGGGAGAGTAATCTTGGTTGTAGATCCTTGCTTTTCATCACTTTAAATATTTCTTGCCACTCCCTTCTGACCTGCAAAATTTCTGTTGAGAAATCAGCTGACAGTTGTATGGGCACTCCTTTATAGGTAACTAACTGCTTTTCTCTTGCTGCTTTTAAGATTTTCTCTTTGTCTTTTGCTCTTGTCATTTTAATTATGATGTGTCTTGGTGTGGTCCTCTTTGGGTTCCTCTTGTTTGGGACTCTCTGTGCTTCCTGAACTTGTAAGTCTATTTATTTCACCAGGTAGGGGAAGTTTTCTGTCATTATTTCTTCAAATAGGTTTTCAATATCTTTCTCTCTCTCTTTTCCTCCTGGCACTCCCATAATGCAAATGTTGGTATGCTTGAAGTTGTCCCAGAGGCTCCTTACACTATCTTCATATTTTTGGATTATGTTTTTCTTTTTGCTCTTCTGATTGGGTGTTTTTTGCTTCCACATATTCTAAATCATGATTTCATTCTCAGAATCCTATACTCTACTGTTGAATCCTATAAATTACTCTTTATTTCAGTTAGTGTATGCTTAATTTATGACTGGTCTTTTCTCATGTCTTTGAAATTCTCATTAAGATCCTTGAAATTCTCACTAAGTCCTTGAAGCTCTCATTATATTCTTTGAGCATCCTTAAAACCATTTTTTTGAACTCAGTATCTAGTAGTTTGTTTGCTTCCATTTCATATTGTTCTTTTTCTGGAGATTTCTTCTGTTCTTTTATTTGTGACACATTTCTTTGTTTCTGCATTTTGGCTGCTTCCCTGTATTTGTTTCTATGTATTAGGTGGAGTTGCTGTGTCTCCTGGAATTGGTAGAATGGCCTTGTGTAGTAGGTATCCTGTAGGGCCCAAGTGGCTCAGCCTCCCCAGTCACCAGAGCTGGGCACTCTAGGTACACCCCTGTGTGGGTTGTGTGCACAGTCTTGTTGTTGTTGAGCCTTGATTGCTGTTGGAATCACTGGGAAGAATTGACCTCCAGGTCAATTGGCTGTGAGGACTAGCTGCAACTTCAGGGGAAGAGTTACTGTGCTAGAGACACTCCTATGCAGTAGGACTTGCTTCAGTGGGGCTTTGGTGCCCACTGAGTCTGCTCCTTGAGTGTGTCACTTGTGGATGTGTAGAGTTGTACTCTGGTATGGTCTGAAGCAGTATACCCTGGATGCACTGACTCTGGGGCTTCCAGGGAGGTGCAGAGTCAGCCACTTCCTGGGGCTACCCATCAGGAGCTACAGAGAGATCTGCAGATAGCTGCTATTTGTGTTGGGCTTGGAAGTGCCCAGGCAAGTCCAAGCTGTGAAGCAAGGTAGGCAGGTGCTAGTGCTGGGTGTTGATAGGTATGAGGCAGGCTGCTGCTTGTTTGAGAGATTTTAGGAAAGTCTGAAGCCACTGCAAACAGCTTGGGTGGGGCTTAAAATTGGATAGGCTAAGGTCTCAGGCAATCATCAGGGTGGAGTGAACAGTGTGAGCCAGGCTGATGGAAACTCAGATATGATTGTCAGTCAGCTCTGCCATCGGGGAGTTCTCAGCATAGGAACAATGACCCCTGCAAGCACCTCTGTCTGGGAGAAAGCCACCCCCAAATTCTTGCTCTAATGCCAGACAATCTAGTTCCTCCCCATATGTCCTTGTATTCCCTCAAGCCACTACCCCAGCGCTGGAGCTCAGTGGGAGTGAGCCCATGTAAGTTTGTGTGCTGGGCCCTAAAGAGGAACTGCCTAGGTCTCCAGCAGCCTCCGTGTCATGCAGCCACAATCCCTGCTGATATTTACAGACTGAAGTTTCGGGGACTTCTCTTCCTGGCACTGGAAGCCTGGGCTGAGAGGTCTGGTATTGGGCTGGGACCCCTTGCTCCTCATGGGAGGCCTCAGCAACTGAGATATCCCTCCTGATTAAGAACACACCACACATGGGTGTTGGGCCAGCCATTCTAGGCCTTCCCCCATATTACCAGTCTCCATGTGCTTTCTTCTTTCTTTCCTTAGTTGTAGGATTTCCATTCAACCACATTTAAGGTGGTTTTGAATGATGGTTGTTCTGTATTTTATTCTTAATTTTGAGGTAGTTGTGGGATGTGGCGAGTATCAGCATCTATCTACGCTGCTGTCTTGGTTCTCCAAAATATATATAGTAGGTGGCAAGAACAGCACCAGGTGCTTGACCCATGGGGTCAGACTAAATCTGGGTTCAGCAATTGCAGTACTTGGGTTCTGGCTAGGAACGAATTCAGAGTCCAGACCCAAACTGTAAGAGAACATTTATTGGGTAAATTATAGAAGTAGAAAGTGTAATTCCTAGAAGAAATGGGCTTAGGAAACAAGTTACAGAGGAAGGGCCCTTGGAGCTTGGGAGTGAGGAAGCTAATGGTAATGTGCCTGTGGCAGGATGGGAGAGGGAGAAGGAAAAGGGAAAGGCACAAGGCACAGGTGTACTCTGGGGAGGGAGAGTGCACTCTGTCCTCCGTCCTAAGGATTTTAAGGGTGGAGATTTTAGGGGAGGTCCCAGGGGAAGATATCAATAGAATATTCAGCAGTTTCCCAGGTGTGTCCTTATTGGGTAGTGGTCTCCACTGATTGATTGGCCGTCACCAGGGCAGGCGGTTGTTATTCTATGCAGCTAGTCCTGATGTCAGCTGTGGCTAGTTTTGTTGCTTATATGGGCCTGGAGCTGAAATACAATGGAGGTTTAAATGTTATTTCTATAGAGGAAAGGTCAGGAGTCCAAACCAGTGTTATGCTAAGGGAGGAAAGGTCACCCTGGGGGTGAGGTCCTACCCTACAGTTGATTGTCCATTGTTAGGCACCTGGTGCTTTCCAGCCTAGTGACTTTCTGTATCTGGCCCATTGTCCTTGCTCTGCTCACATCTGTCTAAAAGCCTATAACATCTATATATTTTTAAAAAAATCTTTGCATCTCTCTGCAATTAGCTCCTATTACTATAATACTTTCCTTATCCCCTAAAATTTTAGCTCAGTATGTACTTTGTGTTGTTTTTCCACTGTTATGGATTATTTTCTTTAATCTTGAAAACCACATACCTCTCTCCTCTTTTATAAGTACTACTAGAGGGGAGGGGGGTCCCTTAGCCCAGCCTGCCCCCTCTCACATTCCGGGAGCCCTCAGGAGATGTCCTCTGTATCAGGCAACCTGGCTGATCAGGGGAAGGCACCACCCTCATCACCCTGCTGCTGCTGCCACTGCTGGCTGCCCCAGACCCCAAGGTGTTTTCATCAACACGGACTCTAGTTCCTTCACCACAAAAAAATGACAACTTTCTTTGGGCATTTTCAAGATGTGTCTTTCATAGAATATGACAATTCTTTCTTTCTTTTTTTTTAATCCTCACCTGAGGATATTTTTCTATTCATTTTTAGAGAGCGTGGAAGAGAGAGGGAAAGACAGAAACATCAATGTGAGAGGAACACCAAATTAGGGTGACATATAAATTAGGATTGCATAAAACTAGTAAAAAATAGAAAACTCAGGTTTATGAGCTCTGCTTATGGAGAAATTATTGTTTTAAATTTATACATAATATGACTTATTTCCACAAAACGTTAAGCAGTATTTGGGTAAAGTTAACACTTCCCACATGTAAAAGACTAGGGTGGTTTTATTTGTGAGTATGGTATTGTGTCCAGCTGGAATGTAGAGCTAAGCTGTTTTTTTTAATTTTGAACCATTGCATTGAAATGGCATTTTCATTCTAGAGGAGACCTATTAAGGAAAGAACATTATTTTCTATCAAGTGCCTACTCTTTGCCAGCCACAGGGCTAAATGCTTTCATGGGCATTGTTTCATTTAATTCCTGTGATGACCATATTTGCTACAATTTCTTCTTTTCTTTAAACTTTATTTTGAGATAACTGTAGATTCACATGTTGTAAGATAAATTTTGTGTACCCTTGACTTGGCTTCTTCCAATGGTAATTTCTTATATAACTACTAGAGGCCCAGTGCATGGATTTCGAGCATGGGAGGGGGGTTCCCCTCAGCCCAGCCTGCACCCTTTCTAATCCGGGACCCCTCGGGGGATGTCTGACTGCCGGTTTAGGCCCGATCCCAGGGATCGGGCCTAAACCGGCAGTCGGACATTCCTCCCACAATCCTGGACCACTGGCTTCTAATCGCTCACCTGCCTGCCTGCCTGGTTACCCCTAACTGCCCCTCCCCCCCCTTGCAGGCCTGATTGTCCCTCACTGCCTGTGCATGCCACCTGATCGCCCCTAACTGCCCCCCCCCCCCCCGTGCTGGCCAGGTCGCCCCAATTGCCCCCTCCCTGCTGGCCTGGTCGCTCCTAACTGCCCCCCTGCCAGCCTGGTCACCCCCAACTGCACCCCCTGCCAGCCTGGTCACCCCTGACTGCCCTCTCCTTGCCGGCCTGGTCACCCCACACAGCCTGCTTGTTCAGTTGTTTGGTCGTCCCTCACTAACCCCCCTGCTGGCATGGTCATAGGCAGCCATCTTGTGAGGGCTTGAGGGTTAATTTGCATATTACCTCTTTATTATATAGGATAGTAGAGATTCACAACTGGGAAATTGTCATTGATACAATCATTGACTTTTTTCAGATTTCACCAGTATTATATGTACTTTGTGTGTGTGTGTGTGTGTGTGTGTGTGTATTTTGTTCTGTGCAATTTTTCCATAAGTGTAGGCTACCTTTTGTTATTCAAATTATAAGGTAAATAAACAAGGCTCAGATAAGTTATTTGGAATGCCCAAACTGTAGACCTGGGGTTTGAATTTAGGTCTATTTGATTCAAACTTTTGCATTTTCAGTAATAGTAATGATGAATATAATCAATTATAACAATATAATAAATTATAATCGATTATAACATCAGTAGTAATGATGAATAACAATATAATCAATTATAACATGGCTGAACCTCACTGAGTTACATATGAAACAGATTGAATACTAACTATGTGTCAGAGACTGTTCTAATGTATTAACTCACTTAATCCCCCCAACAGCTATACCTCAGAAGTTATATCACAGTTGAATTAGTACCATTAGTTAAACTAATCATATTACCAAGGAGTAGGTAATTTTTTTTACTATTACTGAAATCAGTAATAAAATAGTGATATTCTACCTTCTTTTTACATAATTCATATTTTGCACTTCTGACTATAATCACTGATTTGGGCATTGGTGATTGTGTGTGTGTGTGTGTGTGTGTGTACATGAAGTGAGACCTGTTTACATTGAGTTGTTTAGAGATATCTTAAAAATATTTACTACATTGTAAATAAAGGCTATTTTAGGCAGGATGCCAGGGTTTTAAGGGAATAAATATAAACCTCTAAGTATACTTAAGGACATAATCTTTTTCTAGAGATTTTAGTTCTTTTTGGCCAAATACAGCCCCAGGAATGTTTGAATTTAATCAAATCATTCAAATTACATATCTATCTTTCAAAGTGGACACTACTACATTTGGTTGTGAATTAGTACTGATTACCAGAATACTTAGTGCTTTAGGAAGATAATAGATAAAACGATCAATTGTCCATAATTTACTCTACAATCTTTGCTGTTAAATATTGTGTAAAGTTGTCCCTGTGATGAACAGCAGCACTTATTCAGACCAGAAATAACAACAGTCCCGTGTGTTGTAGATCCCAGGAGGTCTTGGTGTTTTTGTAGACAGCAGACAGAAATAAAAGGAATTTTGTCCTTTTTACCTCATGTAATCCCACTGGGAAATGAAACATGTGCTGTGAGTTGATATTGACTTCTGCCAGGTCACCTCCCTGAAGAGTCTTGGGCAAGCACCATTGCAATATTTCTTGGACAGGAGTCTGACAGCCCCTGAACGAGATGGATGGGCTATGCAGTGTGCTACTGTGGAACACTGCGCTACTGTGCTCCAAGGAAGCTTCCATTGGGGAGCGCCTGTAACCGCATCTTTCAGAGCTATCAGAGCCCCCAAATTAGAGTCAAACGTAAACTTAAGTTCTACATAGTTGTGTGTGTTTTTTTGAAAAGTGGGTGACTGCAGTAATGTAGCACAAAGTATGGTTTATTCTGCCTTTTTACACCTTATTTTGGACATTAGATAATGCAAAGTTTTTGAAGCTATATAAGGAACGATTTGGAAACCACAAAACCTTTTTAGTGGACCTCTGTATCAATTTCTGTTCTTCTAAGGAAGTTTTTCCTATTCGTGACTCACTTCACTCTTTGGCTAACATTGAGGGAATGTAATAACAATTAAGGAAAGGAATGTATGCCTTTTCTTCTTTCATTGAAAGCTTGTACACATTTTCTTTCTCAGGTTATGTAGTAAACTTGGAGGACTATAGAATGTTGACAACTGTGAAAGTTAAAAACTAGCCTATTAATACATACTTGTTTGGAATTGAAAAATAAAAAAGCTTCCTTTGCTTCTTTGGAGAAGTGTTTTGCTGGATGGTCCAGAATATAAATCCAGCAAAAAAGACATGTTCCAGCCGTCACTTACACACACCTTAAGTGAAATTAATGAGATCACTCTAAGATTACGCTTTGTGTTTTATTTTCATTTTATAGGTCTGTATGAGCTGTTGGCTGCCCTGCCAGCCCAGCTGCAGCCACATGTGGATAGCCAGGAAGACCTAACCTTCCTCTGGGATATGTTTGGTGAAAAAAGCCTGCATTCACTGGTAAAGGTAAACCATGCTGATGTCAGATTCTCTTTGTGGAAAAACATATGGAAAAATATTTTGAGCGCCATCTAGTAAACCAGAGATTAAATTGTTGCTTTCTGAAAACAAAACAGCCTTGTTCCATTTCATTGATGGGTGTGGAAGTTGTTAAAGATTCTACCAAAAATACATAGATGATTTCACTTAATGGTGGTGATTTTGCTGTGCATACTAATGCAGCAAATATGTGGTTGCCCTTGTTTAGAAAATGAATATGAAATAGTAGCAGGAAGGTTTAGACTCTTTATGGTCAGCATTCATGAGCTGGAATTTAACTTAAATAAATAAATGTTCATAGCAAAAATTAGAAGGAATATATTTTCTGAGGTTAAGGATGGCAGCAGTTCAGTAGCCACATTAATTTAAAATAATTTCCTTTAACAAAGTCAACTGAAATTCTAGCAAGCTATTTCTTTTCTTGGCGTGATGCCATTGAAGTGGTATTTTGTGTATAAATACACTGAAGCTAAATACGAATAAAAACAGTGTTTTGAGACAGTTTTAGTAAAGCATCATGTCATGAAAATGATCAGTCACCAGAATTCAGATCTTGCCACACAGCAATACTGGGAGTGATCAGAATTCTTAAAATAGTAAAATGAGAACAAGAAACTTACTGGAAAATATGCCACTCTTGCCTCTGGAAATATGAATCGAGTTTCTCTCATTTAACTCAAATTGAAAGAAATTTAGAGTCTGTGGGAGCTAGGAACTCATGATGCCTCAACAATATCCAGACCTGTACTTACTTACACTAAGTCTGTATGGTTGTCTGTTCTGATAAGATGCTTTTAATTGATGTAGAATATTTGAAAGCGAGCAACTTCTGAGTTGCAATTGCTTCAAAGGACAGGAAAATTATTACTTTTTTTTCCTGTTAAATTTGCTGAAATTTGTATGCCTCAAGCTGTGGCAGTTCTCAAGAAGTGAAAGTGTTGATATGTGGCATTTTTAGCATGACATGTAAAAACTAGAATGTCTTATTTGCTTATTTAGTTGTTATATAATTGTTAAGGTATTGTTATATTCTGAATAATTTTAGGTAGTTTAGTTGGTCTCTTGAGATGTATTAGATATAGTGTTGGGATTATAGTGGATGAAGTTTATGACTTACTGAGGCAACCATGGAAATATTCCTTGTGTTGAATGTGTGGAAGTTGGATAGGCATGGATTTGTTTCAATTCATTTTGACAGAGGGATAAAATATATTTCAAATGGCATCATCACCCCTTAATCATTAAATACACATGCCCCAAACAATGGATGGATGTGTGCTTGTATAATTATAACATGGATACTACCTCAGTTTCCTTACCCATGAAATGGAAATTATAATATCTGTTGACAAGGTTGTTTGGGAGTTTCAAATAAAACAGTGAAAATTTTGGTTCTTTGATTGTTATAGGGGTTCAGCAAATGGAAGTAGGCATTATTAAGGAAAAATAAAAATTTAAGTATCTTAGCATGCGAAAGACCAAAATGAATGACAGAGATGCTACTCTTGCCTTTGGAAATATGAATCACAGTTCTCTCCTTTAACTCAAACTGAAAGAAATTTAGAGTCTTTTTTTTTTTAATTTAATTTTGTTTCATTTCTTAAAGTATTACAAAGAGTATTACATATGTCTCCTTCCCCCGTCCCCCGACATTCCCCCGACCTCCCCTACCCCCCAGTGTCTTGTGTTCATTGGTTATTCTTATATGCATGCATACAAGTCCTTTGGTTGATCTCTTACCTGCCCCCCAACCCTCCCCAGGCTTCCCACTGTAGTTTGACAGTCTGTTCAATGCTGCTCTACCTCTGTATCTATTTTTGTTCATCAGTTTATAATGGTCTTTATTATCCATAAATGAGTGAGATCATGTGGTATTCTTCTCGGCTTCCCAGGGGCCAGTGCAGCCTCGTACGGGCCGTCTCAGCCTCACAGGGTCCGTCTCAGCCTCACAGGGTCTGTCTCAGCCTCACAGGGGCTGTCGCAACCTCACAGGGGCAATCGCAGCCTCTCAGAGGCCTTGCCAGGCTCACAGGGGCCGTCTCAGCCTCGCAGGGGCCGTCGCAGCCTCGCAGGGGCCATCTCAGCCTCGCAGGGGGTGTCTCAGCCTCGCAGGGGCTGTCACAGCCTTGCTGGGGGCGTCGCAGCCTCACAGGGGCCGTCGCAGCCTCGCAGGAGGCGCCACATCCCACGTTGGGGGTGAAGGTGTGAGTCAGAAGCTCCTCTCTTTGTCTCTCCTGCTACTCCCTTGCGTATCACTGATGCTGGAAGTTTCTGAGAGCAGTCTGCAGGTGCTGGACATCATACTTTAACTGGTCAACACGAAGTTTGGCATTCTGACTTTCGTTGGGTGGCTCCTTGCTGGACGAAATCTCCAGGCGTTCTTGGTGGCTGAATATCTGGTATGCTTGCTTGGATTTTGTTTTCTACTAAGTGCACAGACTGCTTGTCTGCCGTCTCCCAGCGTCCCATGTGAGACTGGATCTGGTGGACCTGCTTGTGTGTTTGCTGGTACAGCGGTTCCATGTCGCCAGCTCAGCCGGGTCCGGCTCCGGCTTCCTCCGAACCTGATTCTGCTTCTTGAGTGTGTCCCTTATGTATGCGAGGAGTTGAAATCTACAGTTGGATTAGGCTGCAAAAGCGCAGGTGGTTCCTTTTGTGCCACTGGCACAGCTTGGGTGGGGATGTAAATTGAGTAGGGCGGGATCTCTGGGAATTACCAGGGCGGAGCAAAGAGCAATGGCATCTCCGCGACTCCTCACCTCTCCGCGACTCTGCGTCCCCAAGTGCCGGTGAGCAGCTCCACGAGAAAGCCACCCTCGCTCTCCAACCCGCTGCAAGGCCATCCTGCCTCTCCCCGTAGGGGTCTGGGACCTCAGAATCCCACCCCAGACAAGCTCAGTGGATTTGAGAGCTTGTATCCCCTTCCAATTGAAAAAAAACCGTGCATCCAGTTGCAGCCCGCCTGGCGCATGACTCCGTACCTCTGTTCTTGGCGCCTCTGCACATCCTACTCAGTCTCAATGCTCTTCTTTCTTTCCTTTCAGTTGTAGAGCTTCCACTGGGCCAGCTTTCCCATGGTTCTGAATGATAGCTGTTTATCTTATAGTTGGTAGTTTCAATGTTGTTGTGGGAGGCAGCATGCACAGGTCTGTACCTTACGCCGCCATCTTGGTTCCTCAGAAATTTAGAGTCTTAATTGAGTCTGTGGGAGCTAGAAACTCAAGTAAGAGATGGTTGTTATTTCTATTAAAAAATAAAAGCAATCTGTAAAAAGATTCTTAGTTACACTGTTACATTTTAAACATAGGTTTTGTTTGTTTTTTTCTTTTAAAATGTTACCTTTATTGTTTAAAGTATTACAGATGTCCCATTTTTCCCCATTGACCTGCCTTCACTCTTCTGTCCCCTCCCCAGGGCTTCACCCCACTATTATCTGTGTCCATGGGTTATGCCTTTATGCATGTAAGCTCTTTGGTTGACCTCTTCCCTCCCCTGCTCCCCCTTCCCTCTGAGAATCCTCAGTCTGTTGCATGCTTCCATGTCTATGGATCTATTTTGTTTGTCAGTTTATTTTGTTCATTAGATTCCAATATGAGTGAGATTATGTGATACTTATCTTTCTCTGACTGACATTTCACTTAGCATAATACTCTCTAAGTCCTTCCATGATGTCCCAAAGGGTGAGAGGTCCCTCTTTTTTACTGCTGCATAGTACTCCATTGAGTAAATGTACCACAGCTTTTTTGTCCACTCATCTACTGATGGGCACTTGGGCTATTTCCAGATCTTAGCTATTGTAAATAGTGCTGCTGTGATTAAGCACAGGCTTTTAAAGTGTATGTCAAGAAGTTGTTAGGAAGTATACTGGAGAGTATGGATATCTGGTTTTATAAAAACAGGGAGGCAAATAAATTGATGTTGCCAGTGTTTAAATAGCATGATAACGTGTATTATTTCAAGTGTTTTTCAGTAATTGTTTAAAATGTATTTTTTTTAAAATATATTTTATTGATTTTCCACAGAGAGGAAGGGAGAGAGATAGAGAGTTAGAAACATCGATGAGAGAGAAACATCGATCAGCTGCCTCCTCCACATCCCCTACTGGAGACGTGCCCGCAACCCAGGTACATGCCCTTGACCGGAATCGAACCCGGGACCCTTCAGTCCGCAGGCCGACGCTCTCTATCCACTGAGCCAAACCGGTTTCGGCTAAAATGTATTTTTAAAATTAGTTTTCTTATGTACCTTTAGTACATTCTCAGTTCTTAATAGTTTCCCCCACACCCAGCTTTTATCACATGCAGACCTCAGGGCTTCTTTGATCCATTCTATTAGTTTTCAAGGACCAACAGCTTAAAATGCCTTCAAGAGGCAGGATCATGGGGTTGTAGTTCAAACAGTTGGAACAAACTGCCTAACTGGATTCTAGGTGGATAGACCCTCAGCTTTCATACGTAAATCTTGATAGAGACAAAGGAATTTGTTTGAAAAGATTTGTTTTAGGATGAATCAAAATGTGCTTGAATGTAACATTCTTTTGCCTGCAGTTGAAGCTGTTGATATGTGATTTAGAAATGGGGCAAGACACATGTGATTTCATTCTAGCAGAAAATTTTCATAGTTGTCATTTTATTATTTTTTTTTAAAGGGCTGTTAGCCCTAACAGTTTGGCTCAGTGGATAGAGCGCCGGCCTGCAGACTAAAGGGTCCCGGGTTCGATTCCGGTCAAGGGCATGTACCTTGGTTGCGGGCACATCCCCAGTAGGGGGTGTGCAGGAGGCAGCTGATCGATGCTTCTCTCTCATCGATGTTTCTAACTCTCTATCCCTCTCCCTTCCTCTCTGTAAAAATCAATAAAATATATTTAAAAAAATAAATAAAAAATAAAAAAGGGCTGTTAAATCATCACACAGTTTTAAATACTTGTACTTTTATTTTGTAACTAGAAGCCCGGTGCACGAATTTTGCACCAGTGGGGTCCCTTAGCCTGGCCTGCGGGATCAGGCTGAAACCGGCTCTCTGACATCCCCCAAGGGGTCCCAGATTGCGAGAAGGCACAGGCCAGGCCGAGGGACACCACCAGTGCATGATCAGGGCCAGGGAGGGACAGGGAAGGTTGGCCAGCCAGGGCGGGACTGGGAGGACTCCAGGGCATGTCTGGCCTGTCTCGCTCAGTCCTGATTGGCTGGACCCCAGCAGCAAGCTAACCTACCAGTTGGAGTGTCTGCCCCCTGGTGGTCAGTGCATGTCATAGCTAGTGGTTGAGCGGCCTTAGCATATCATTAACATATTACACTTTGCTTGGTTGAACAGACAAATGGACGACTGGGCACTTAGCATATTAGGCTTTTATTATATAGGATGTAAAATATACTTAAGGAGAGGCAGTCTTGCATTGCAGTCTGGGACAGGTATGGCATGCCACTTTGGAAATTGAGCCACACTCGGGCAGGAATACCATAGGTTATGAGTTTGTCACTCCAAAAGGAAATATGATGATCCGGTGTTAGCTATGGATTTTTTTTAGAAGAAAAATTTCTAAAGAGAGAATTTGAATACTAGAAACTGTGAGCATGAGATTTTAGAAGTATCAGAAGAAGGATGGTACCGATAGAAGACCTAGGGAAATATCCTATCTAATAAAGAGAGAATATGCTAATTGACCCTCATTCCATTGCAAAGATAGTGGTGCCCACAGCCAATAAGGAGGGAATATGCTAATTGACTGCCCTGCCCTCAAAGATGGTGGTGCCCACAGCCAATAAGGAGGGAATATGCTAATTGACTACCATAACCTCAAATATGGCAGTACCCAGTCCCCTCAGCACCCCCAGCCGCCCAGGGCCAGCCTGCAGCACAGGCAAGCCTCAGATGTCAGCTGCCCAGCTGCCTAGGGCTGGCTGGAGGCGCAGGCAAGCCTTGGATGGCGACTGCCCAGCTGCCCAGGGCCACCTGAGGCTCAGATAACCAGGCTGGCTGAGGCTTGTGCTGCCGGCAGCAGCAGCAGAGGTGTGATGGGGGCGTCGCCTTCCCCTGATTGCCAGGTCACCTCCCGGCCCTGAGGGCTCCCGGACTGTGAGATGGGGCAGGCCGGGCTGAGGGACCGCCCCGCCCCCACACACTCCAGTGCATGGATTTTCATGCACTGGCCTTCTAGTCTGTATATATAAAAAGCCAGCAACTGTAACATCATGAGGACCAGAACAACCGGTCGCTATGATGCCCACTGCAGCCAGCGAACCGGCCCAATCTGGGAATGTGGCCAGCTGGCCAACCTCCCGCAGCCCCTCCCCCAAGCTGGCCCTGCCCCTGATTGGTCTTTCCCACCCCAATCGAGGGCAAGGTGGCTGGACAATCCCCCCGAGGCCCTTCCCCCCGGCCACCCCCACTCCTGATCACCCCCCCACCCCAATAGGGGGCAGGGTCGGTGGCCAACCTCCTGAAGCCCCTCCCCCCTGCTGGCTCTGCCCCTGATGGGCCCTCACCACCCCCATCGCCCTGCAGCCTGCAGCCCCTCCCCCAGCCATCCCCACCCCTGATTGCCCCCCCTACCCCAATAGGGGGCGGGACCGGCTGGCCAACCTCCTGCAACCTCTCCCCCCACCCATCCCCTTGGGTGTTTGGCTGGCTACCCCTGCCCCTGATCAGAGTGTGGTGTCAATCAGGGATGTAGCTGGCTGGGGGGAAGGGCTTGGGCCTAGTGGGGGGTAGTGGGGACCAATCGAGGTTGGGGCCAGCTGGGAGGAGGGGCTGTGGGCAGTTGGCTGGCCGGCCCCACCCCCAATCAGGATGGGGAGGCCGATCTTGGGTGGGGCCCACTGCCCACAGCCGGCCCCACCCCTGATCAGCCCCCAACACCTCCATCTGCTTGCGGCCCCTTTTCCCAGCTAGCTCCACCCCTGATCGCTCCCCCACACCAATAGGGGGTGGGGCTGGCAAGCCAACCTCCCACTGCCCCTCCCCTGGCTGCTGGCCCTCAATCAGCCCCCCCCCCACCCTATTTGGGGGCAGGGCCAGCCCACTGCCCACAGCCCCTCCCCATGGCTGGCCCCGCCCCCAATCAGCCCTTCACCCCAATTGGGGGCAGGGCCCGCTGGTCAATCGCCTGTGGCCCCTCCCCCCAGCCAGCCCGGCCCTGATCCGGCCCCAGTTGGGGTGGTCCGGCCGGCCAACCTCCCGCCGTCTCCTCCTCCCGAAAGGCCGGGCCCTATCCGCCCCGATTGGGGCTAGGCCGGCTGGACCCCATTGGTGCACAAATTTATGCATTGGGCCTCTAGTCATATATAAGAATGGAAATACAGCCTGGTTGGTGTGGCTTAGTGGTTGAGCATCCACTTGTGAACCAAGAGATCACGGTTCAATTCCTGGTCAGGACACATGCCCGGGGTTGCAGGCTCGTTCTCTAGTAGAGGCTGTGCAGGAGGCATCTGATCAATGATTCTCCCTCATCCACGTTTCTACCTCTATCCCGCTCCCCCTCTCTCTAAAATCAATAAAAACATATTTTTTTTTTAAAAGAAAAAAAATGGAAATACATAAAGATGTGGAAAGACAAGAATGTTAGCATTCACATGATCCAGTGATGGTCATAGACCACCAATATGCATTGAGCCACATTTTTTATTGAATATTATAATTAACATAATATTATATTAGTGTCAGGTATACAACATAATGATTTGATATTTGTATATATTGTGAAATGCTTACCACAATAAGTCTATTTATCCACTGTCCCTATCCTCTGTCCCTATCGATGAGAACATTTAAGACTTACTTTCTTAGCAACTTTCAAGTTTGTTACAATATTATTGACTACATTCTCCATGCTTTACTTTACATCCCCATGGCTAATTTATTTTGCAAGATTGTACCCATTTCACCTACTCCAGCCCTCTCTCCTGGCAACCACCAATCTATTCTTTGTATCTGTAAGATTGGTTTTATTTTGTGTTTTAGATTCTACATAAAAGTGAAATCATGTTGTGTCCATCCATGTTGTTGCAAATGGCAAGATTTCATTCTATTTTTTTGTGGCTGAGTAATATTTGCATTGTGTATATGTACCACATCTTTTTTATCCAATCGTCTATCAATGGACACTTAGATTGCTTCCATATCTTGGATATCATAAATGATGCTGCAATGAACATGAAAGTGCATATGTCTTTTTGAATTTGTGTTTTCATTTTCTTCAGATATATACTCAGAAGTGGAATTGCTGGATCATATTTTGAATTATTTTAGGAACCTCCATACTATTTTTCATAGTGGCTGCACTAATTTGCATTCTCACCAACCAAGCATGAAGGTTCAATTTTCTCCATATCCTTGCCAACTCTTGTTATTTATAGACATTTTGATGATAGCCATTCTGATTGTTGTGAGGTGGTATCTCATTGTGGTTTTGATTTGCATTTAACTGATGATTAGTGATGTTGAGAATCTTTTCATGCGTCTATTGGCCATCTGTATGTCTTCTTTGGAAAACTATCTGTTCAGATCTTCAGTTCATTTTTAAAATTTTTTTGTTTTGTTTTGTAGTCCTGTTTTGTTTTGTTAATTGTATTATATGAGTTCTTTATATATTTTGGATATTAACCCCTTATCATATTTATGATTTACAAATCTTCCCTCATTCAGTAGGTTTTGTTTTCAGTTTGTTGATGATTTCTTTTGCTTTGCAGAAGTTTTTTTTCATTTGATGTAGTCCCATTTGTTTATTTTTGCATTGGTTACCCTTGCAGTCAGGTTCAAAAATGATGTCAATCTATGTTTTCTTCTGCAGTTTTATGGTTTCAGGTCTTACATTCAAGTTTTTAATCCAGTGTGAGTTAATTTTTGTGTATGGTATAAGATATTGGTCCTGCCAGCACTGGTTTGGCTCAGTGGATAGAGCGTCGGCCTGCGGACTGAAGAGTCCCGGGTTCAATTCCGGTCAAGGGCATGTACCTTGGTTGCGGGCACATCCCCACTGGGGGGTGTGCAGGAGGCAGCTGATCGATGTTTCTCTCTCATCGATGTTTCTAACTCTCTATTCCTCTCCCTTCCTCTCTGTAAAAAATCAATAAAATATATTTAAAAAAAAAGATATTGGTCCAGTTTTATTATTTTGCATTTGTCTGTCCAGTTTTCCCAACACCATTTATTGAAAAGATTATCATTTTTACAATGGTATATTTTTGCCTCATTTGTCATAAATTAATTGACCATATATGCACAGGTTTATTTCTAGGCTCTCTATTCTGTTCCATTGATCCCTGTGTCTGTCTTTATTCCAAAACCATATAATTTTGATTACTATAGATTTGTAATTTGGTTTGAAATCAGGGAGCATGATGCCTCCAGCTTTTCTCTTCAAGATTACTTTGGCTATTCAGGATCTTTTGTGATTCTGTACAAATTTTAGTGTTATTTCTTCTATTTGTGAAAAATGCCATTGGAGTTTTGATAGGAATTGCATTGAATCTGTAGATTACTTTGGGTAATATGGACATTTTAATAACATTAATTCTTTTAATCCCCAAGCATAGAATATCTTACATTTATTTGTGTTGTCTTCATTTTCTTTCATCAGTGTCTTATAGTTTTCAGTTTACAGGTCTTTTACCTTCTTAAATTTATTTCTGGGTATCTAATTTTTTGATGCAATTATAAATGGGATTGTTTTCTAAATTTCTCTTTCTAATAGTTTGTTGTTAGTGTATAAAATGTAATAATGGGAGATATCTGTAATACTATCAATAATAAAAAAATATTTTTAAAAAATGCAACAAATTTTTGTATATTGATTTTGTATCCTGCAACTATTCTGAATTTGTTTATTAGTTCTAACAGTATTTGTGTGTATGTGTGTGTATAGTCTTTAGGGTTTTCTATAGATAAAATCATGCCATCCATAAAAAGTGACAGTTGTACTTCTTCCTTTCCAATTTGGATGCCTTTTATTTCTTTTTCTTGTTGAATTGCTCTCACTAGGACAGACATTACCTTTTAAATATTTGCATATGTGAATGGGGGCAGGAGGAAAAAAAAAGGTAGTTCTCTGAATTTTATCTATTTTGTGATTCTGAAGTACTTCAACCATATCACAAATTGATATTTTCTTTTGTTTAAAATTAGTTTTAGAGAGGAAGAGATAGGGAGAGAAAACATCAAAATGAAAAAGAAATGTTTATCATTTGTCTCCCATAAGCACCCTAACCGGGGATTGCACCCATAACCCAGGTATGCCCTGACTGGAATAGAATTTGAGACCCTTTAGTGCACAGGATGATAATCCAACCAACTGAGCTTTTTCTCAAGAAAACTTTCCTGATACTGTTATTGGTGGAAGTGGAGTTCCTGGAGTGCTGTGAGGAAAATAATTTCCTGAGGCCCCCGTGGGAGGATGGGGTTTCATAGAAAACTTTATTGATGATGTAAAATTAAGGGTAGGTCCCCCTCCAAGGTTTCATCTCTGTACTGCTCGCCATGGAAGATGTCTTCAGCGGTGCCAGAATTAAGGCCACTGCCCAGAATTTCTGCTCCATATTAAAGTCCAGTCCAACATCTGGCCAGCTTATTAGTTTGTGTTCCCAGTTGCAGTCAATTGAGTGTGGGGTCCATGAGGCTGTGGGCCATGTGGCTACTTAAGGCCACATGGCTATGAAGAGAAAATAGGTGAGTGCATGGGCGAGTGTGGGTCACGGAGTAGGGAACTAAGGGGATTAGTGATGTTGAGCATCTTTTCATGTGTCTGTTGGCCATCTGTATGTCTTCTTTGGTAAAAAGAAGGAGGGAACTCTTTGGGGATTTTAAGCAGGAGCTTCTTCAAACCAATTAACTTTTTAAGTTTTCCCTCACTTCTGATGGGGTCCACCCCCTAGCCCAGTGGTTCTCAACCTGTGGGTCTCGACCCCTTTGGGGGTTGAATGACCCTTTCACAGGGGTCACCTAAGACCATTGGAAAACACATATATAATTACATATTGTTTTGTGATTAATCACTATGCTTTAATTATGTTCAATTTGTAACAATGAAAATACATCCTGCATATCAGATATTTACATTACGATTCATAACAGTAGCAAAATTATAGTTATGAAGTAGCAACGAAAATAATTTTATGGTTGGGGGTCACCACAACATGAGGAACTGTATTAAAGGGTCTCGGCATTAGGAAGGTTGAGAACCACTGCCCTAGCCAGTCCTTTATTCCCCAGGCTAGACTCACAGGCAAGCACCTTCCCTGCACCACCCTGACTTCTACTGCACATGTGGCCTATCTCTCCCTTCCCCCACAGCAATCCTCTATCGGAGGGGGAAAGGGACGGGTGTTAATCTCCTTAGAGGGATGATGTTGTGATTCCTTGGGGTATGAAGCTGTAGCTTCCTGGTGAAACGAACAGGTTTATGCTTCCCAGCTGAATATGCTCAACAATGTCTGTCTCTCCCTTTGCTCTCTTCCTTTATTAATATTAACTAGCTAACTATGGTAATAATAATATGACTGAATTAATGTGTGTGTGTTTGTGATTTTAGTCTTAAAGAAGTAATAGTACTATTCAGACTCTTATAACATTTATTTACATAGTTTTAACTTTTGATGATTGATTGCTTTATTCATACTGTCCTTGTTGAGTTCTTACTATATGCCAGGCACTGTGTAGACTGTAGACCATTAGGGCAAAAATTTGCAACAGAGCAGGCACACTCCCTTGCCTTGTGGAGTCTCCAGTTTCCCAGAGGGATTGTAGATGAGGGACTGGACAGCTACAATATTATGACAGGTCAATGTGTCATGTTTTGAGCTTTTATGAAAAGCACAAGGCGTGTAGCTCAATGTTGGACTTGGAGAAAGTCTGTTGGAGCATTTGATATTTTAAGTTAAAAACTACATGTTAAATAGTAATTGGTCAAGTAAAAGTTTATTGGAGGGGGAATTAAGCAGAACGAGTAATGTACACAAACACCTAGAACAGTGGTTCTCAACCTTGGCTGCATATTAGAATCACCTGGGAATCTTTTTAAAATCCTGATTTCTGGGCCTCATCCTCTGTAAATTCTGTTTCTTTGTTACTAATGTTGTGGCCTCACCCCATAACAAAGAAACAGAATTTTTGGAGGATGAGGCCCAGAAATCAGGATTTTAAAAAGATTCCCAGGTGATTCTAATGTGCAGCCAAGGTTAAGAACCAGTGACCTAGAAGCAGGAGTGAATATTATGCTTTTAGGATGGGTGCTGACCTTCTCTAGGCTGGTACACAGAGCAAGGAAGGGTGTTGGGGAGCAGTGCAAGAAAGAGAAATAGAAAGTTATTTGAATGGCTTTCATTTTATCCTAACAGTGGGAGCCATTACATTGAGAGGTTTAAAGCAGGGAAGTAAAGATAGCAGATTTTTCTTTTAGAGGTAAATTAGTGAATTATGGAGATTAGATGGGACATGAGATTTTCAGGTGGCAGAGTGTTTTGAGAATGAAGCTGATTTTAGTTTTGAGAAAGGGATTCTGATATTCAGCCTATCCTCACAGCATATGTGCTATTTGTTAAAATATTAAATCTGCTCTCCTCATTGTTAAATAACTGCTGACCTCAGCTCCTGGACACCCTCCAAACCCCATCCTCTTATTCAACCACTTAATTGTTTATGCCAGGCCACTGGGGGTTGGGAGAGGGCTCTAGGAAATCTGTACTAATAACCAAACAGTTACCTATTATATAGTTGGATATATGCATCTTGAACTGAGGCAGTAGGGTTGCCAGGTAAAATACAGGGTGTCCAGTTTAATTTAAACTTAACATAAACAATGAATAATTTTTTAGTATAAGTATGAACCATGTAATATTTGTGTTTTTATTTCTGAAATCTGGCAACTCTATTTGGGAGTCATCAGCACTTAGGGGGTAACATTATTTGATAAAGCTTTATTGAGATATAAATCACATACCATACAACTTACCCATTTAAAACATCTACACTAATAAAAGACAAACATGCAAATTGACCGTACCTTCGCTATGCCTTAAGCCACACCCACCAGCCAATCAGAGCGACTATATGCAAATTAACCCAACCAAGATGGCGGCCGGCAGCCACAGAGCTGGAGCAAGCAGGAGGCTTGGTTGTCTCAGTGATGGAGAAAGCCAAGCTTCCGGCCTGCCATGGCCAGCTCTGAGCTCCACTCAAGGTAACAAAGTTTCAATTATAGAAGATAAATAAACCCCAGATACCTGTTTTCAGCCGGCGGTGGCCACGAAGCTGGAGCGAGCAGGTGGCTTGGGTTGCCCCTGGTGATGGAGGAAGCCAAGGCTCCCGCCCTGCCATGTCCAGCTCTGAGCTCCACTCAAGGCTACAAAGTTTCAATTATAGAAGGTAAATAAATCCCAGAATAAAAAAAGAAAAAAAGGAGAGGCTGGGAGCTTCTGTCGCCAGGGGGCTTGGCCAGCCTGAAAACGACCCTCAGCCCCTCACCCAGACTGGCTAGGCACACCAGTGGGAACCCCCCACCCTAAAGGGGTGTGGCCAGCCTGAAAACAGCCATCAGCCCCTCACCCAGGCTGGCCAAACCTCCATGAGGGAGGGTCCCCACTGGGGGGCTAGACCAGCCTGCAAACAACTATTAGCCCCTCACCCAGGCTGGCCAGGCACCCCAGTGGGGACCCCCACCCTGAAGGGGGTGTGACCAGCCTGCAAACAGCCATTAGCCCCTCACCCAGGCTGGCCAGGCACCCCAGTGGGGACCCCCACCCTGAAGGGGGTGTGACCAGCTGCAAACAGATATCAGCCCCTCACCCAGGCTGGCTAGGCACCCCAGCGGGACCCCAACCCTGATCTGGGACACCCTTCAGGGCAAACCAGCCGGCCCCCACCCATGCACCAGGGGTCTATCCTATATAATAAAAGGGTAATATGCAAATTGACCCTAATAGCAGAACGACTGGGAATGACTGGTCACTGTGACACACACTGACCACCAGGGGGCAGACGCTCAATGCAGGAGCTGCCCTCTGGTGGTCAGTCGCTCTCACAGTGGGGAGCTCTGCTCAGCCACAAGCCAGGTTGACGGCTGCCAGTACAGCGGTGGTGGTGGGAGCCTCTCCTGCCTCCTCAGCAATGCTAAGAATGTCCGACTGCAGCTTAGGCCTGCTCCCTGCTGGCAAGTGGGCATCCCCCGAGGGCTGCTGGGCTGCCAGAGGGATGTCTGACTGCCAGTTTGGGCCCGATCCCCCAGGGGGCAGGCCTAAGGCAGCAGGTGGACATCCTCCGAGGGGTCCCAGACTGCGCGAGAGGGCATAGGCCGGGCTGAGGAACCCCCCCGAGTGCACAAATTTTTGTGCACTGGGCCTCTAGTGTAATATAATGGATTTTAGTTATCCCCAAGGTTGTGCACCCATCACCATGATTAATTTTAGAATATTTTCATTATCTTATAAAGTAACCCCACACCGTATAGCTGTTGTCCCTCAATCCATTCATCCATACTCTCATCCCTTCCCCATTTCACTCCTAGCCCTAAGCAACAATTTTCAGTCTGTATACATTTTTCCATTCTGGAAATTTCACATAAATGGGATTATATAATGTGGTTTTTTAGTCTTTAAAATTCATTTTTTAGTTATGATATTTTTATATAGGAACTATTTTTATTTAGCCATTTTTTCATTTTAAAATAATTTTTATTTTTCAATTACACTTGACATACATTATATATCAACTGGAGGCCTGGTGCACAAAATTTGTGGACAGGAGGGGGGTCCCCTCAGCCCACCCTTCACCCTCTTCAATCTGGGACCCCTTAGGGGATGTTTGACTGCCAGTTTAGGCCCCATCTCAGGGATCGGGCCTAAATCAGCATTTGGACATCCCTCTCACAATCCTGGACTGCTCACCTGCCTGCTTACCTGGTTGCCCCTAATTGACCCCCCCTCCCGCCGGTCTGATCGCCCCTCACTGCTTATGTGTGCTGGGCTGATTGCCCCTAACTGCCCCCCCCCACTGGCCTGGTCACCCCTTTCAGCCCCCGCCTGCCAGCCTGGTCGCCCCCAACTGCCTCCCCTGCTGGCCTGGCCACCCCCAACTGCCCCCCTGGCCGGCCTGGTCACCCCTCATCGCCCCCCTGCCAGCCTGGTCGCCCCACGCAGCCTGCTGTTCAGTCATTTGGTCATCCCTCACTAACCCCCCTGCTGGCCTGGTCGTAGGCAGCCATCTTGTGAGGGGGTGAGGGTTAATTTGCATATTACCTCTTTCTTATATAGGATTTCATGTATACAACCCAGTGATCAGACATTTGTATAACTTATGAAGTGATCACTATGATAAATATAGTACCCATCAGGCACCATACATATTTATTACAATATTATTGACTATATTTTATGTGCTGTACTTTACATCCCATGACTGTTCTGTAACAACCAATTTGTACTTCTTAATCCCTTCACCTTTTGCACCCACCCTCCCAACCCCCCTTCCATTTGGCAACCATCAAAATGCTCTCTGTATATATGAGTCTATTTCTGTTTGTTCTTTTTTTTTTTTAGATTCAATCATTGATAGATATATATTTATTGCCACTTTATTGTTTATATGTTTTATCTTTTATTTTCTTCTTCTTAAAGTAAACCCTTTAACACTTCATATAATACTGGTTTGGTGGTGATGAACTCCTTTAGCTTTTTCTTGTCCAGGAAGCTCTTTATCTACCCTTCAATTCTAAATCATAGCTTTGCTGGATAGAGTAATCTTGATTGTAGGGCCTTGCTTTTCATCACTTTGAGTATTTCTTGCCAGTCCTTTCTGACCTACAAAGTGTCTGTTGAGAAATCAGCTGACAGTCTAATGGGAGCTTCCTTTTAGGTAACTAACTGCTTTTTCCTTGCTGCTTTTATTCTTTCTTTGTCTTTAACCTTTGACATTTTACTTATGATGTGTTTTGGTGTGGGCCTCTTTGGGTTCATCTTGTTTGGGACTCTCTGCCCTTCCTGGACTTATATGTCCTTTACCAAATTAGGGAAGGTTTCTGTCATATTATTATTAGAAGAGAGAAAGGGAGGAAGAGGGAGGGAGGGAGGAAGGGAAGGAGAGAGAGAGAGAGAGAGAGAGAGAGAGAGAGAGAGAGAAAGAGAGAGAGAGAGAGAGAGAGAGAATGAATGAGAGAGAGAGAGAAGAGAGATGAGAAACATTGATTGGTTGCCTTTCTTAAATGCTTCACTCAGGGATCAAACCCACAACCCAGGTATGTCCCCTGACCAGAAATCAAACCAGCAACCTTTTGGTGCACAGGATGAAGCTCAACCAACTGAGCCACTCTGCCCAAGCTGTCATTAGTCAATTTCTTGCTCTCTTTCTTCTCTTTCTACCACCCCCATGATGTTAATATTGGTACACTTGACATTGTCTCAGAGGTTCCATATATTATCCTAACTTTTTTGGATTTATTTTTCTGTTTGCTATTCTTAGTGGGTGTCTTTTGCTTCCTTATATTCCATAGTGATGATTTAATTTGTGGCTTCATACTATTATGTGTTATATCCCAGTAATGTATTCTTCATTTCAGGTGGTGTATCCTTTATTTCTGAAAGGTCCTTTTTTATGCTGCTGAGTTTCTCACTAAGTTCAGTGAGCATCCTTAAAACCAGTTTTTTTAACTGCATCTAGTGGATTGCTTGTCTCTATTTTGTTTAGTTCTTTTCTTGGAGTTTTGTTCTGTTTTTTTCATTTGGGACATGTTTCTTTGTCTCCTCATTTTGGCAGCCTCACTGTGTTTGTTTCTATGTATCAGGTAGAGCTGCTACATCTCCCAGGCTTGGTAGAGTGGCTTAATGTAGTAGGTGTTCTATAGGGTCCAGTGGCACAGCCTCCCCAATAACCAAACCTGGGTACTCAAGGTGTACCTCCCAGTGTGCACTGGGACAACACTTTTGTTGTAGGTGAGCCTTGATTGCCGATGGCACATTAATGGGAGGGATTTACACCCAAGACTATCAGCTGCAAGGACTGGCTGTGACCACTGACCTCTGACCACTGAGGAGGATCAGCTGTGTAGGGGCCCACCACACAGAGCAGGACTTACTTCAGCCAGGCTCTGGTGCCCACTGAGTCCACCTCTAGAATGTGTCACTTGTGGAGGTGGTTGAGTTGTGATACTTCGACATGGTCTGAATTTCTCCACTGGATAGGTTATCTAGTGGGCCTCCCCAGAGGTACAGACCCAGGTTAGCCATCGCCTGTGTCCTGCCCTGTGTGAGGCGCAGAGCTATTTGCCAATGGCTGCTACTTGTCCTGGGCTCAGAGATGGACAGGTGAGGCTATGCTGTAAACAAGAGTGGCTGGTGCTAGTGTTGGGTTTGAGGCCACTTAGTAAGAGGTACGAGACACACTGAGACCAGATGCTGCTTGAGATATTTTAGGAAAATCTGAAGCGTGAACCAAGGCTGGCCTTTCACATGGAAAAGGCACTGGAAACAGTTTTAGTAGACCTGAAAGTTGAGTGGGAACAGGGTCTCAGGGAATCACCAGGGCAGGGCAAACAGTGTGAGTCAGTTTGATGTAGACTCAGCTGCCTGCCAGCTCTATGGGGGAAGAGCGCATCAAAGGAACAGTGGCCTCTGCCAGCACTTTTCTCTGGCAGCTCTCACCCTGATGCCAGAAAATTCATTTCCTCCTTGTATGTCTCTGGTGCCTTTCAAGTTGCTGCTCCTGTGCTGGAGCTCCGATGGAGTGAGTCCCAGTAAGTCCGTGTGCAAGAGGAACTGCCTGGGACTCCAGCAGCCCTATGTCTCTGTCAACCTCAATCTCTGTGTTTTTTTACAGCCAGAAGTTACTAGGCCTTGTCTTCATTGCTCTGGAACCCTGGGCTAGGGGCCTGGTGTAGAGCTATGACCCCTTGCTCCTCGGGAAGCACCTCTGCAGCTGAGATATACCTCTCCTCTTTCCCCTTTTTATCCTCATCCCAAGGATATGCTCGCTGATTTTATAGAGATAGGAAAGGAGGGAGGTAATAAAAGAGAGAGAAGAAAGATGAGACACGAGAAAAGAGAGAAATAATCCATATGAGAGAGAAACATCGATTGGCTGCCTCCTGAGCGTTCCCTGACTTGGGATTAAACCTACAACCTAGCTATGTGCTGTGACTGGGAGTTGAACTGTCAACCTTTTGGTGTACTGAATGATGCTCCACCAACTTGAGTTATCCGGCCAGGGCAATATCCCTCCCATTTTTATCTGCCACATGTGGATGTAGGATTAGCCTGTTCTGCGTCTCCACCCCTACTACCAGTCTCAATGTGGTTTCTTCTTTAATTCCCTAGTTGTAGAACTTCCATTTAGCCAGATTTCAGGCATTTCTGAATCATAGTTCTGTAGTTAATTTACTTTTTATGTGGTTATAGGAGGAGGTGAGTGCTGCATTTACGTACGCTGCCATCTTGCCTGGAAGTGTTTTTGGCCTTTTTTTAGTGACTGGCTTCTGCACTTAAGATTAATGTTTTTAAGGTTAATCTTCCTCATAAAATGTATCAGTACTTCATTCATTTTTATGGCTGAATAGTATCCTGTTGTATGCATCTGTACCACATTTTGTTTATCCCTTTTTCTGCTCATAGACATTTGGGTTGTGTCCACATATTGGCTATGAATGTTACTAAGAATATTTATGTACAAGATTCTGTGTGGTCACGTTTTCAGTTCTCCTGGGTATACACGAGAGGAATTGCTGAGTCAAATGGTAACTCTATATTTAACATTTTTAAGAACTGCTAGACTGTTTCCAAAGTGGCTACACCATTTTATATTCCCATTAGCAGTATATGAAGGTTCTGATTTCTGTATATTCTCACCAACACTATTTTTATCTGACTTTTTTATTGTAACCATCTTAGTGGGTATGATATACTTTACTGTGGCTATTAATTAGCATTTCCTTGATGACTAATGGTGCTAAATATCTTTTCGTGTGTTTATTGGCTATTTGGTAAAATGTATGCTCGGATTTTTTGCCCATTCCCTCCCACCCTCCATTGGATTGTTTTAAATTAATAAACTTTTTTAGATTTATAGAAAAACTGATCAGGTGGTACAGATAGTTTTTATATACCTGCTCCCCACACCCCCACCACAATTTCCCATATTTTTAACCTTTCACATTAGCATGGTACATTTATTCAAATTAATGAACCAATATTGATACATTAATATTAACCAAAGTCCATAGTTTTCATTATAGTTTACCCTTTGTGTTGTACAATTCTATGAGTTTTGACAAATGCATAATGTCTTATATTCACCATTACAGTGTCATAAAGCATAGTTTCACCACCCTACAAATCCCCTGTACTTCACCTATACCTCTATTTTGGCAACCACTGATCCTTTTACTCTCTCTATAGTTTTGCTTTTTCCAGAATGTCGTGTTGTTGGAATCATACAGTAGGTAGCCTTTTCACACTGGTTTCTTTCACTTAGTAATATGCATTTAAGTGTCCATCAAGGCTTCTGGCTTACTATTTCATTTCTGTGTACCACTGGATAGTATTTCTTCATATGTACTACTATATACCACAGTTTGGTTCTCCATTTACCTATTGAGATGAATCTTGATTACTTCTAGTTTTTGGCAGTTACAAATAAAGCTTGTATAAACATTGTGTGTAGGCTTTTGTGTGGATGTAAGTTTTCAACTCCTTTGAAATTGGATAAATACCTAGCAGCACAATTCCTGGATCATATGAGGAGAGTATGGTTAGCTTCCTGAGAAACTGCCAAACTGTCTTTCAAAGTGGCTGTCTCATTTTCCACTGCCACCTATAGTGAGTGAGAATTTCTGTTGCTGTGCATTTTTCTCAGCATTTGGTACAGTCATTGTAATAGGTGTGGATTTTAGCCATTCTAATAGGTGTGTAATGCTATCTCATTACTGTTTTAATTTTCAACTTTTTTTGACATGTGATGTTAAGCATCTTTTCATGTGCTTATTTGTCACCTGTATTTATATTTTTGTCAACATAAGAAGCATTCAAACCTGTGAATAATTTTTGTGAGTTTATTTGAGCCAAACTGTCAACAATTGCTGGGATGTAAAATCCCAGTGGATTGAAATACTCCAGAGAATGGTAATTTTGCACCTTATTTTACACATTATGATCAAAAGAGAAGATGTAAGTGGGGTAAATGAAATTCATTGGCCATAGAGTAGAGAGGTGGGAGAAAGCAAAGCAGGGGAACCTCTGGGATTGGATAAAATGTAAAATGATAGACACATATATCTTTTACATGGGTGGGTATAGTCAACAATTAACAGGATAACAATAATAATGAGGATTTGTAGTCTCTGCTTTGGTGCATTGGTTGTGTCCTGAGGGGTCCAGAAAAAGGGAAGTTACCTTGACATCCCAAAGTATGTCATTGTAGATTAAGAAGACAATAGACAGGCTTAGTTAAGGTGAAGATTGACCTTTGTCAGGGAAGATCCTAGCCTAGGACATGACTACTGGTCATAAATTGCTTTTAGTTAAAAAGTTTTTATTTCAGACATCCTTTGTGGTTTCTGAGTTTGCAAGTCTGCCACACAGGCCTTCCCTGAGCCTGTCAGGTTAGATTGTGGCCTCTTTTCAGTCCACATTTTGTTGAAGTGCCTATTTAGATTATTTTGCCTATATATATATATTTTTTTTAAATATATTTTATTGATTTTTTACAGAGAGGAAGGGAGAGAGATAGATAGTTAGAAACATCGATGAGAGAGAAACATCGATCAGCTGCCTCCTGCACATCTCCCACTGGGGATGTGCCCGCAACCCAGGTACATGCCCTTGACCGGAATCGAACCTGGGACCCTTCAGTCCCCAGGCCGGCGCTCTATCCACTGAGCCAAACCGGTTTTGGCTATTTTTCCTATATTTTAAATTTAGGTTTTTTTTCTTATTGTTGAGTTTTAACAATTCTTTGTCTTTTTTGTATGTGTTTTGTAAATATTTTCTTCCAGTCTGTGGCTTACTGGCGTCTTTCAGAGAGTAAAAGTTTTTAATGCCAATAAAGTCCAATTTATCAATTTTTATTTTATAGATTGTGCTTCTAAAAACCCACTGCCTTACAAAAGGTCACCTATATTTTTTCCCTCTGTAATCTTCTAGAAGTTTTATATTTTTGTATTTATGTTTAGTTCTGTGCAAGGTCTACATCTGTAGAGTCAAAATTTTGCATATGAATATACAAATGTCCCAGCATCAGTTGTAGAAAAGACCATTTATTCTCCATTGAATTACCTTTTCTCCTCTGTCAAAGATTAGTAAACTTTATTTGTGTGGGTCTATTAGGCTTCTATTATGGTCCATTGATCTATTTATCTTCATTACTGTACCTTTATACAGAGTCATGATGTTGGGAAGTGTCAGTCCTCCAACTTTGTTCTTCTTAGTATTATGTTAGCTATTCTGGATTTTTTGCCTTTTTATGTAAACTTTAGAACCAGTTTGTTATATTTACAAAATAGCTGGCTTTTTTTTTTTTTTTTTAATCCTCACTGGAGGATATTTTTTCCATTGATTTCTAAAGAGAGTGGAAAGGAGAGAGGAGAAGCGGGGGGGGGGGGGGGAGTGAGAGAGAGAGAGAGAGAGAGAGAAACATCAAAATGAGAGGGACACATTGATTGGTTGCCTCCTGCAGGCACCCCTACAGGGCTGGGGAACTTACTCCTGCGTATTTTTTCGGTCCCTGATAAATTCTGTAACAGTACATGTCGTTGACAGGGAATTGAACCTAGGACTCTTCTGTCAGTAGGCTGACATTCTGACCACTGAACAAAACTGGCCATGGCTAACTTGCTGGAATTTTGATTGGGAACATGGTGAATTTGTAGATCAGGTTGGGAATAATTGATACCTTAACAGTCCTATATAATAGAAACCTAATATGCTAAGTGTCTGCTCATCCAGTTGCCCGTTCAAAGTGTAATATGCTAATGAATGCTAAGGCCGCTCAACCACTCACTATGACGTATACTGACCACCAGGGGACAAATGCTCCAACCGGTAGGTTAGCTTGCTGCTGGGGTCTGGCCAATTGGGACTGAGCGAGATGGGCCGGACATGCCCTGGAGCCCTCCCACAGTCCAACTTCCAGCTGGCCAACTTCCCGCATCCCTCCCTGGCTCCAGTCGTGCACTGGTGGTGTCCCTCTGCCTGGCCTGAGCCCTCTCGCAATCCGGGACCCCTTGAGGGATGTTGGAGAGCTGGTTTCGGTCCGATCCTACAGACCAGGCCGAGAGACCCCAGTGGTGCATGAATTTGTGCACTGGGCCTCTAGTGTTATATATTCTTGTTCATGAACATGGAATATCTCCCTGTTTATTGAGACCCTGTTTGATTTCCTTCATCAGAGTTTTGTGGTTTTCTTATTTAGATTCTGTACATATTTTGTTAAATTTATACCTAAATTATAATTTGGTACTAATGTAAATGGTGCTTTAAAAAAATATGTATTTTTATTGATTTTGGAGAGGAAGGAAGAGAGGGAGAGAGATAGAAGCATCACTGATGAGAGAGAATCTTTGATCGGCTGCTCCTGCATGCTCCACACTGGGGATTGAGCCCACAACCTGTGCAATGTGCCTTGACCAGGAATCAAACTGTGACCTCCTGGTTCATAGGTCGACACTCAACCACTGAGCCATGCCGGCCGGGAGGCACTTTGTTTTTTATTTCAAATTTCAATTATTTATTGCTGGTATATAGGAAAGCAATTGATTTTTGCATATTAAGTTTTTATCCTCCATCCTTGCTATAACCACTTAATTAGTTCCCTGAGTTTTTGTTGTTGATTTTTGGAGATTTTCTACATAGATACACATCTCTGAACAAAACCAGTTTTATTTACTCCTTCCCAATTTGTATACTTTTATATCTTTTTCTATAGCATTCGTTGGGGCTTCCTTGTCTTGTAACCAATTTTAGGGGAAAAGAATCTAGTTTTTCACCATTAAGTATGATGTTAGCTGTAAATAACATGTTCTTTTATATATGTTCTTTATCAAGTTGAGGAAGTTCTCTCTGTTGTTGAGAGTTTTTATCATGACTGGGTGTTACTTTTTTTTTTCTAAATTATTGATATGACAATATGATTTTTCTTCTTTATCCTATTGATGTGATGGATTACATTAATACTTCTGAATATTGAATCAACCTTTGCATTCTTAGAAAAAAATCCCACTTGGCTATGGTATAATTAATTGTTGGATTTGATATGCTAATGTTTTGTTGAGGAATTTTGCATCTCTGTTCATAAGATATCTTTATCT
This sequence comes from Myotis yumanensis, assembly GCF_028538775.1. NCBI lineage: Eukaryota > Metazoa > Chordata > Mammalia > Chiroptera > Vespertilionidae > Myotis > Myotis yumanensis. Next base: position 101,098,576 of record NW_027223752.1, read on the forward strand.
GTTTTTGGTATGTGGCCTTATAGATTGAGTCTGCTTTTATTTTTTTCTGGAAGAGATTGTGGAAAATTTATATAATTTTTAAATTCACCAACAAACCCATCTGGACCTAGTGCTTGCTGTTTTGGAAGGTTACTGATGTAGAATCAATTACTTTAATAGATATAGGCCTACTCAGATTATCTGTGCTTGTGTGAGAGCTTTTGTCACTTGTGTCTTTCAAGAAATTGGTGCATATCATGTAAATTATCAAATTTGAGGGCATACAATTGCTCATAATATTCTTTTATTACCTTTTTAATGTTCATAGGACCCGTAGTGATGACTCCTTATTTATTTTTGATAGTAGTAGTTGTGTTTTTTTTTCTCATTTTTCTCCCCTTGGTTAGCTTGGCTGTAGGTTTACCAGTTTTATTAATCTTTTCAAGAACCAGCTTTTGGTTTTGCTGATTTTCTCTATTTTATTGTTTCAGTTTTATGGATTTCTGCTCAAATTTTATTTTCTTGTTCTTGTTCTTCTTTCTCTAAGTTTCCTAAGATAGAGGCTTAGATTATTGAGACTAGTTCTTTTTCTTACATATGCCTTTAATGCTACAAATTCCCATTATCACTACTTTGCAGCATCTCATAAATTTTGATAATTTGTATTTTTATTTAGTTCAAAATATTTTACAGTTTTATCTTGAGATTTCTTTGACTCAGGTGTTATTTAGAATTGTTTAATTTTTAAATATATGGAGATTTTCCTGCTGTCTTTGTTACTGGTTTCTAAGTTTAACTCCCTGTGGTTTGAGAAAATATGCTGCATGATTTCCATTAGATTTATTAAGGAATGTTTTATGGTCCAGGATGTGGTCTATCTTGTGAGCTTGAGAAGAATGGGTATTCCACTATTGTTAGATGAAGTATTAGATCCAGTTGGTTGACAGTGCTGTTTGGTTCACTATATCTTTATTGCTTTTCTGCCTGCTGAGTCTGTCAGTTATTGATAGAGTATAATAGTGGATTTGTCTACATTTCCTTGCAATTTAATTAGTTTTGCCTCATGTATTTTGATGCTCTCTTATTAGGCATAAATAAATTAAGGATTGTTATGTCTTCTTGGAAAATTGACTTCTTTATCATTATGTAATGGTCTCCTTTATTCCTGAAGTTTTTCTTTTTCTGCTTTGTCTGACATTGATATAGATACTCCAGCTTTCTTTTGGTTACTATTAGCATAGTTCATATTTGTTAGGTCTGATCAAATAATTGAATTGATACCCTCCCTGAGAACTGACCTTTAAGCCACTTCACAATGGACATTCCCCTTTTACTAAGACCACATTACACTTGCTAAGACCAAGTGTATCTCTCCACTCAGAACCTACCCAGGTTCTGGACCTGCACAGAGAATTCTCTGCCCAGAAAAGCCTGCTTAGAGTCCTTTAAAACCTCTGAGTCCGCATCCCTGGGTGCTGGCACCATTTTGGGGATCATCCCATTTGCGTTTCCAGATGACCTAATAAATTCATAATTCTTTACCCCTTTTGGTCTCGTGCGTTCCTCCTTAGGAGACCCTAACAATATTTTTCTCCATTTCTTTACTTTTAATCTACCTGTGTCTTTACATTGAAAATGGATTTCTAGTAGACAGCATCTATTTAAGTCTTCCTTTTTATCTATTCTCACAGTCTCTGTCTTTTAATTGGTGTATTTAGAACATCCACATTGAAAGTGATTGTTTATGTAGTTGGGTTAATATTTATCATTTTTGCAATTGAGTTGTATACATTGCAATTGTTATTTTTTTTAAATCACCTTCTCTTTCTCTTCCATCTCTGCTTTTAGTTGAATATTTTATGATTCCATTTATTCTGTGTTAGCATATTGAAACATACCTTTTTAAAAAGTTTTTTTTCTAGTGCTTTCTTGAGTTTGCTACGTACATTTACAGTGAATATAGGTGTACTTTGAAATAGCACTATAACATTTTTCAGGTGGTGCAGGTACCTTATAATATTTTCAGTTCCCTTTCCCATCCTTTATAACATTGTCATTCATTTTATTTATTCATGTGCTATCATCACCCAACACATTTCAGCTATTCTTACTTTGAAGTTACCAGATCAACTAAAAATAAGAAAATAAAAGATTTTGTTTTATCTTTATTTACCTTTGTTTATTCCCTCTCTAATGCTCTTTTTAAAAAATGTATTTCTGAGTGTTTGACCTATATAATTTTCCTTCTCTCATAAAAGTTTCTTTTAAGACCTGTTGCAGGTCTATTGGGAGCAAATTCATTGAATTTATGTTTGGTTTGTTTTTATTTCTCCTTCACTTTTGAAATACAATTTCACTAGATACAGAATTCTAGGGTGGTGGTTTTTTTCTTTTTATTTAAACACTTTATTTCCCTCCACTCTCTTCTTGCTTGCATGGTTTCTGATAATATGTCTAATGTAATTTTTATCCTTGTCCTCCATAGGTAAGATGGTTCTTTTCCCTCTGGTTCTTTCAAGATTTTCTATTTATCTTTGGTTTTTGTAGTTTGAATATGATATGCCAAGGTATAGATTTTTGTTTTTTTGCACATTTATTCTGTTTGGTGTTTTCTTTCTTTTATTTATTTATTTAAATTTTTATTTATTGATTTATTTTAGAGAACAAGAGGAAGGGAGAGGGAAAGAGATATAGATAGATAGATAGACCAATTTGTTGTTCTGTTATTGGTGGGGCGGGCTCCTCTTCCCCACCAGTTGCTAAGGGATGTGGTTTTCTTGCGATATCCTGAGAAAATAATTTTCTGAGACTTGCACAGGATGATGAGATGTAGTAGAATGCTTTATTTCTGTGGAATTAAATCTCTGAGTTTCCAAGGTTCCATTTCCCTCTGTCCCAACATGGAAGAAGTATAGCTGTGACTTCAGAAGGGCTAGAATTCAAGCTGTTACCCAGAGTCTCCATGCCATGTCTGGAGCAGTATTTAGTCTAGCATTAGGCTAGCGTAGTTTGTATTCCCTATTGTAGTCCATCAGTCCATTATGTGTGGGGTACACATGGCCATGGATCATGTGGCTCTTGAGGGAACTCTGGCAAATACAAGAGTCACAAGAGTGTCAATAGCCAAGAGACACAAGAGAACCGAGAGTGAACTCTTTTGTCTTGGGAATTTGTATTGTCAAATTTTTGTGGGCTTGTAGTGGCCCCACTCCCTCTGGCCAATCCATGGTTCCCCAGGTTAGATTGACAGGCAAGTACCTTTCCTGCATCATCCCAACTTTACTGTACATCGTCTATTCTCCCCTTTGTCCAGTCCCTTCCCCCAGGAATCTGCAGGGAATGGGTTGGTAATTCCCTGGAGAGTATGAAATTGCAGCTTTCTGGTGAACTGCCTGAAATGGCCATGCTTATAATATCTGGCCTCCCTTTGCACCTTTTCTATTATTAATAACCAGCTAATTACAATGATATCAGTTTCATTCATTTATGCATCCATTGGATGATTCTTATATGTGTCCTCACCATCGATCGAATCCACAACCTTGGCATATTGAGGTGACACTCTAACCAACAGGCAAGGGCCTGTTTGTTGTTTTCTGAGCTTTCCAGATTTGTTGTTTTGCGTTTTGTTATTAATTTTGGAGAATTTTCAGCCATTATTACTTTGAATATTTCTTCTCCTTCAGTATTTCTATTACATGTATGTTATATCTTTTGTAGTCCTAAAGTTATTGGATATTTTGTTCCTTTTAAATCTTTTTTTTTTTCTCTTTGCAATACAGTTTGGGGGATTTCCATTAACATATTTTCAGTCTTACTGATTCTTTCCTTGGCTGTGTCCAATCTACTGATGAACACATCAAAGGCATTCTTCATTTCTGTTTCAGTGTTATCTTCTAGCATTTTCTTTGATTCTTAGAGTTTCCATCTCTCAGTTTATATTACACATCTATTCTTGCATTCTACTTTTTCCAATAGAGCTCTTAACATAATATACTTAAAATTTATTTAAAATTACCTATTTCATCATTGCAAAATCTGGGTCACATGCTTGGTTTATCTATTCAAAGTGTGTTTTTCTTGCCTTTTATCATATCTTATAATTTTTTGATAAAAACTATATGATTTATTGCTAATAGGTACTTAGGTAATTTGGTTTTTATTGTGACTTTTTATGTTAATTTGGCTAGGAGTTGGGCTGTGTTTACTGTTTGTGGTATCTGTCAATGCCAGAGGCTTCAGTTTCTCTAATGTCTCTCCTCTCCACACCCCCCTGTCTTTTGGTTTCTTTTTCTTAAATTTTTTATTGATTTTAGAGAGAGGAAAAGGGGGAGGGAGCGAGGGACGGAGGGGGAGAGAGAGAGAGAGAGAGAGAGAAACATCAATGATGAGAGAGAATCAATTGGCTGCCTCCTGCTGTTGTAATGTACCCCACGAATCACACAAGGATGCCTCAAGAAGTCGAATTAAGGAGTCACATTTATTTCGAAGCTGGGAAATGAGGGGGCAATTTGCTCTCCACATCTCGTAGTGGTTAAATAGCCCCAACACTAGATTTATATAGGCAAAAAATCACAAAGGTATTGATTACATCTCGGGGTTTGGAATGAGGAACCTGGTTTGCAAAAAAAGCAGTTTGTTACAGAAGCTAGATTGAGCCAATTAGTTATCTACAAAGATTAATTATAGTTTCAGGTCTTGGGACCACTGAGTCAATGGAAACACATTATCTGGAGCCATCAAGGCAATTTAGAGTAATTGTGCAGTCCTGGTCTGCAGGTACAAAGGAATGTGTTTTCTAAAACCAGTATGACCACAACCAATGGGGTATTCAAATTACAATCAATAGGGTATTCAATCAAATGGGATGATTTATATAATTCAGAAAATCAAAATAACTTTTCTATTATTTTAGCAAGCAAATAATGACAGAAGCCAAGTCAGCAGGGTTAAAATATTAAACAGCAATTCCCACCAAGCACGGTTGCCACCATGCTTCACTGCCTGCCCCTGACTGGGGATTGAGCCTGCAATCCAGACATGTACCCTGACCAGGAATTGAACCTAGACCTCCTGGTTTATGGGGTTGACTCTCAACCACTGAGCCAACTGGCCAGGTTGGTTTCTTTAAGAACTCTTCTAGAGTCTGTCTGGGAGCTATAAGTCATTGTTATTTTACTGGACCCAGGTTGATGATTGTGAGTTGTTCGGAAGAGGAAGTATTCTATAATCTTATGATTAAATGTCAGTCATTTGGACCTAAGTTTATGGACTCTGATAGACATCAGAAACAATTTTTAGCCTCTTCCCACCCCATCCCCACCCCACCTTCTTTTCTCTTAGTTTTGAGAGGATGGTAGAGGATAGTTTTAACAGGAGGTCTTTTTAAAAAAAAAACCAAAAACCTAAAGCAGCTTCATCTGGAGGGCAGGGCTTTGTTATGCTGAACGCACTTGGCTTATGTATTTAAAATGGATATCTGCTCCCTTCCTCTGCCTGAAACACCAGGGGATTTTTCTTCTGATTTACTATGTCAAGGTAAGAACGTCCAAACCTGTATACAATTTTTATAAAAGTTTATTTGAGCCAAAGCAGAGACTATGCCTGGAGTAAGATATCAGTAGTCCAAAACAGATGCTTCCAAGAAATGATAGTTTGTAGGATTTTTATGCCTTTGGAATTAAGGCTGGACCATAAAGATTACATGAATGTGGGACAATGCAAGGCAGGGTATCAGAATACAGGATAGTTTTAAGTGCTCTCTTGAGGGTGGTCACACTTTAGACAGAGAGATCTGAAAAGAGATATTTCAAAGGTGGGTTTAACCTGTTGTAATGTACCCCGCGAATCACAGAAGGACACCTCAAGAAGTCAAATTAAAGAGTCACATTTATTGCAGTCCGGGACTATGAGGGGCCATTCCCCAAATCTCATAGTAATAAAATGGTCGCAACTCCAGGTTTATATAGGCAAAAATCACAAAGGTATTGATTACATCCCAGGGTTTGGAATGAGGAACCTGGTTCGCAAAAAAAGCAGTTTACAGAGGCAGAAACAGCATATTATCTAAATTACAGTTTTGGGTCTAGAGCCCCTGGGTAACCTGGGTTAAACTTAGGCATTTTATCTAAATTACAGTTTTGGGTCTAGAGCCCTCTGACCTTGGGATAACTGTGCTGTCCTTCCCAGGTAAAGGAAAATGTGCTTTCTAAGACCAGTATGACCACAACCCATGGGATATTCACATTACAAATCAATAAGGCATTTAATCGAATGGGATGATTTATATAATTCAGAAAATCAAAATAACCTGTCCATTGTTAAACAAAGCAAATAGGTACATAAGCCAAACATCAGGGTTAAAGTTAAACTATAATTTCTACCTGAGATGGTTGCTACCATACTTCAAACCTAGATGCACAGAAACAATGGACTGGGCTTGCTTAAGGCAAAAATAAGCCATAAGTAAAAAAATTATATGCCTGGAGCGTGACCACCTGGACTGAGGAAACTTTGCAACTGGGGAAATATATTTTTAGAAATTATTAAATGTGTTCATAAATGTACAACCTAAAGAATACTAATTGCTTACTTTTTAGTTTTCACTAGAAATTAAGGTTTCTTACAGTTAAGAATTCTAATTAAGATGAAAAGTAACTGTACATTTTTTAATAATGAAAGGCATAAGGTTTGGGATACATTAGAAGGAAATTAAAAGAACAGTTTTGTCCTAAAATAAGGTTGCTTATTTCTAAATGAATAAGAAGAGACAAAGAGGGACTAAGAAAGTTGTATAAGTTCAATGAAGAAAAATTTTGAGGAATATATATATATTTAAGCTGAATAAGACTGAAATTTAATTAAGTTAATTTAAGTGTCAAAAGTAAGCTAATGAAGAATAAGAGTTTTGTTCTTTTTCACTCCATTAAAAAGAAAAAGTTTTTTATTGTTGTTTTCATCCTGCTCTAGATAAACTATTATAGAAATAAAAAAAATATGTCTTGATCAGGTCCTTGATTACTTAAGAAAACAATCTTCTGAATCCTAAGAATTAAAGTTTTGCTAACCTGCATTTATATTTAATACCTTTTTATTGTCACTTTAACTAATGAATAATTTAATATTGTTTCATAATGATATATGTTCTTTTTGGTCAAGTGTGTTTAATGAACTTCCCAGGGTTCAAATTTTAACAGGAGGTCTTTAAAAAAACAACAACACACACACACCTAAAAATGGCTTTGGGCTCTGGAACTCCTCAAAGGATTTGTTTTCTATCCTTTCAAGAAAGAGATTTTGTACTAATTAGGTCTATTTGATGTGCTTGAATTGCATGGGAAGCTTTGTCAACTAAGGAAATAGTTGTGTTGTATTTGTGCGTATATTCTTATTATTAAATGGATATATTTGGGTATATTTGGAGATTATATAAAAATCTCCAAGAATCTACAAAGTCCTGATACATTTGTAATTCTTGTTCTATTAAAATATTATGTTACAGGAAAGCAAAGTTCTTTGTTAATTGCATTATAATCAGATCTATAACCATGTCATTTTAAGTTTTGTCATTTACAGTAATTGTTTTACTCTGATGCTTTTGCAAGTATGATTCATCTTCAGAAAGATCATGAAAAGGACTTTGAATTATTCTAATAAAGAGTTTTCTGAGAATAAACCTTTAGTCATACCTTTAAATTGGATAAAGATGTATAAAGCTCTAAGGAATAATTGGATTCATGAACTACTGGCAAAGATAAACAAGAATTAATTATATGGGTATGGCATTGAATGAACTGAGGATGATTATAACTTTTATAATTTTTTTTGTTGGAAAAAAAATTTTTTTTTGTTGGACATATTGTTAACTTTTAATCTTTTTGTTTTCCAGACATAAGGAAACTTGTTTTCTCTTAAACCACCTATGACTTAAGAGCAGTTTGGTAAATTTTACCTTTGTAAAAAGTACTGAAACACTTATATTTTTCTCCCTACATGATCCCTCCAGAAGTTTGGAGATTCTGAATGAATATTATTATTTTCATGGCAAAATGGCTATCTGCATAAATTTGATAGGAATCTGTTCTCTTTATAATAGGACACAACTGGAAACTCCTTTTTTAAAAATATATTTTTATTGATTTCAGAGTGGAAGGGAGAGGGAGAGAGAGATGGAAACATCAATGATGAGAGAGTATCATTGATTGACTGCCTCCTGCATGCCCAAAACTGGAGATCGAGCCCACAACCTGGGCATGTACCCTGACTGGGAATCAAACTGTGACTTCCTGGTTCATAGGTCGACGCTCAACCACTGAGCCTTGCTGGCCAGGCTATAGTTGGAAACTCTTAATGAGGCATTGACTGAATATCTTATTTGTAAGAAAGGTACATAGACTCTGGATGTCACCAGAAGGCTTTAAGATTTAAGAGAATTTAAGATTGAATTTGGAGGCCAACAAAAGCCCTGTGGAAAAATGGCCTGTGATTTTAATTACACGGTTCACAGCAGTCTTTCCAGGTAAGAAACAAAGGTTGTTTTCCTGGGAGATGGCAAAGGAAAGACCTCAAGACATTTTGGGGAACCTCAAGAACCTGAGAAATTCACCCAAATCAGTCGGCATTGCAGGAAAATGCTTATGGCAACTATGTGGCTTGGCTTCCTAGCCCTGAGAGGCTAATAAAGTTCAATCTGGATATTCCTTATGAAATCCCAGCAAGGAGATTTTAAAGAGCTTATATGATCAATTACTATTCTTGTCATATTTATGCAAATAGCAAACCAAATTTATTAAAACTAGACTTATACAATAAATTGATCTTAACTTGGCTATCTTTGATAAACTGAGGGTGACTTTAGGGAGAAAAATTGTTTTAATGGAAACCATAATGTCCAATTGTGGACATTAGATTCTAGTTCAGTTAACTGTCTTTAAAATCTTAGTTTTCACCTGACTAGACTGAATCCAGAATTTTTTAAATGAAAGTGTTTGGCTGCAGCCCTCTGGTCTAGTGTTTTATTTTTATTCCATCTTTTGCCTTGGAATTATTGAGAACTAAAACTGGTTTTTGTTTTGTTTTTTGAGCCTTGCAGTTGTTGACCCCAGCTGGACAACATAATGTAAACTTTGGAGAAATCATCCCAACAGCTCATGCCTGGTGGTTTTGGTGACTGATACTGTATAAGCCACACAGAGAGCTTGCTCAAGCTGGTGTCAGGGTTACCAAACAGGGGATTTGGGCCTGAGTTGGTTTGCCTCAGGCCAGCTGGTAGTGTGTGGGTTCTTCTTGACTTTGTGCAGGAAAGATTTCACATGTCCAGGTGACTATGAAGGTATGTTTATTAAAGGAGAGGACAGTGAAATAAGTAAGGGCTTAGCATAGAAGAGACAACAGCAGAGCCTATGCTGGGCTGCTTTGGTTCTTTAAAAATGTTATGGGAGAGAAATGAATTGAGGCAGGGCTGCTTTAGCTCACTGGGAAGTTAGAGAAAATGGGCCCTTGAAAACAGGTTAAGGGGGTTAGCCTGGGATGAGCTGCTGATGCCCATTGCTCCCCTGGTTGAAAGTTTCTTGGGAACCATTAGATTTAGGAGATGCATACCTGTAGCGGGGAATAAGAGGGGAAGAAAAAGTCATGGGCATGCTCCCTGGAGGGTGAGTGCATGTTGGGTCCTTTGCCTTGAGAGTTGTTAGCTTTCTCTTGCAGGTGGGAATTTTAGGGGAGATCTCAGGGGAGGGTTTCAGCAAAATAGTCATTAATTTTCCAGGTGTTCCTTTCAGGGTCGAGGTCTCTACTGATTGGTCGGCACCAGGGCAGGGAGTCATTAATCATTGCAGTGGGTTCTGGTGTTGCCCACCTGGTTTTGCTGCTTTTCTGGGACTGGAGCTGGGATAAAACCAAAGCGTAGCTATTATCTCTAGGGGGGTAACTTTCTGTATCTGGCTGTAAATTGCTTGGCCACTTTGTTCAACTATCTGTCTTAGTTTCCCCATTCTACTTGCCAAGGAATTTTCCTGGCTTCTTACTATCCTGCCTCATCAGGATATTCATCAGGGATGTTTGGACAATGGGCCAGAGGAATCTGAGGGAATGTCACTGCTTGCCTTTATTCCAACAGAAATGAAACTCTGAGCCTTTCATTCTAGAGGTCTTCTCAACTGGCAGTCTTTTTTTAAAAAAAAGATTTTAGAGAGAGGGAGGGAGAGAGAGAAACATCGATCGGTTGCCTCTCACATACACCCTGACTTGGGATCAAACCCACAACCTGGGTATATTCCCTGACCGGGAATCAAACTCACCACCTCTTGGTGTATGTGACAATGCTCCAACCAATTGAGCCACACTGGCCAGGGTATTGACTTGCAGTCTTAAAAGACTCAGAGACTAACTTGTGGTTTGTTCTGATTATTACTTAGAGTCCAGGTATCCTGATGTTACTTCTTCCACCATTCCTGTGGGTCCTACTTGTAAATTGAACACTTAGAATGCCCCTTCTAAGGCTCAGGGACCATCCAGGAAGAGGTGGGCATGTGAGATTGTAAGAGTCAGATAGTGGCACAATAGGCAGACAAATCTGACTCCATTTATGAGCTCATCATCTCTCTTGATTGATCTGGTCCCAGTTGCTCTATAATCCTCAAAAGTGAGGAATGACCAAAGAAGGGGGCGGGGTTGTAACCATGCAGAAACTCCTTTTGTTTAACAAGACCCATTCCCTTTCCTATCTGTCTACTCCCTTCCTTAATCTTTAAGCCCTTAGGACATCAAATTTTAATTATCATCAAAATGTCCTAAGAACAAAGTTTTAAGTCTGTTGACTACAAAAACAGAGTTTTGGTTAAGCTAAAGATAGCATTTTGACTTCAGTTATGTTTCAATCCCAGGCCCATGAAAGTGGAATTACCCTACATACCACACCCTCATGAAACCAGATAGAACAATGCCATGGCTGACATTAGGGCATACTTGATATAATGATCCCTACCCTAGCCCCAAACAATTAATAGAGCTCAGGACCTCAACTCCTTTAGCCACCATGATTAATGGTTTTTATCCTATGTAACCCATCCCCTGGAAGCCATTAGGGAGCCAGGTCTTTCAGCACTAGCTTACCTGTGACTCCAGGCTTGGCACCATTTCCTCAACTAATAAACCCTTACTTTCTTCGCTGCAAACTCCTATTCATGTTTGATTGGGCTTTGATGCCCTCAGGCAAACAGATCCCTTTATTCTAGTAACAGAATGTGCCCTGGGTGGCTAGGGAGCTCCTCTAAGACTGGGCACCCAGGAGTTTTCATCCCTCAGACTAATTCACATTTGGCTACCATCAGTTGGTCAAAAAATCACCATTTAGGTGTTCCTACAAGTTTCTGGCTCTAGCAGCTCCTGCTCCTGCTAAGCTAATCTCAGCTATGGTTCTCTGTATTCCCCTGTCCCCTGATTTGGGGTGGCAGTTGGCCCCGTGACTGCCTTTCTCTTTACATGTTGGAACTGAAACCAGAAGTCTTTCATCCACTTTTTAATTTGGTTGTTTGTCATGTTATTGCAGATGTGTGAGAGTTCTTTTTGTAATTTGGATATCAGTTCTTTATTAGATATATGACTTCCAAATATTTTCTCCTATTGTATAGGTTACCTTTTCAACTTTTTTTGGTAGTAGAACTTTATTTCTGAACTTAAAAACTTTGCAAATTAAATTAAACTGTATTTGCTTAAATGTTTTGGTCCATTTTACTCAAAGAAAACATTGAGGCGACATCAGAGGCTTCCATATTCCTCAATAGGAGACATCTGGTATGTTATGATTAATGTTCTTTCTTTTCTTCTACAAATAGACAAGTCTTTGTTTACCAATCCACAATAATACATATAACCAAGTTCAGGTAGCACTTAGAAGTGCCATGGCAATCTCTTAGTTGCCTACCCTAATTCCTTAATAAATATGAACACTTTTTTGAAGTAAGACAAATTCCTAGTATGATTTATCCATAATTTAAAAGAAATTCCTACTACTTAATATCAAGGAGTAATTATATTTGTAATGGAAAATATTCAGGTTATCTTCCTAAAGTCCTGAAATTTTGTTTTTAGTGAAACACATGCAGCCCTGAGCAGATTAGTTGACTAGTGGAAGCAACTTTGTGGGGGTTTATTTTAAATCTTCATATGAATATGGATTTTTAAAGTTTTCAATACTTGTGAATTTAGGTAGAATTTTAAAAGTGAAAATCTTCTTAGTCTTGAGTCTAAATAAATCTTGAGCAGATGCTTGGAAAGCAACCTGTAAACAAGACTATACTTTTAAAAGTTTACATCTCCAAGTTGGAAACTTCAGAAAATGAAAAACCAGTTTTAAGGTAATGCTTAAGCTGAATTTTTCATAATTCAATTTTCTTAATAATTACCAACATGAGATTTGCTTGGAAAGTAGTTACTCCCAGGATAATTGATGCAGTCAGGTTATATAAAAGAGAGAGAGACTTTTATCAAGCAGTGGTTTTTATAGACTTTTCTGTACAGGCACTTTATGTTTCTCTCTTCTTTTAATCTAGAAGCGATGAAAAGCATCATACTGGGCCGGAGGGGGAGTGATATTTACATAGTAGTAAATCAGATCATGGCTGAGAGACTATTTTATAAGATACTTGCTGGTACAGAGCTCTTTAGAAAGAAGTTGTGCTGTTTCGGGAGGGGAGAGGTAGTGTTAAGTTCAGAGACTGACCCCCCTGGGGAGGTTATGTTACTTGCCTCTGCAATACCATTTGTGTTGGGTAGGAGGAAAGGAAAGACAGCCAGACATTGTGAATGATCCATGGCCACCTGGTCTGACAGAAGAAAATTGGGTACAGCAGCTGGTAATGCTCCTTGGCCAATCAAAGGAAATTGTTCAGCCAGCTCTGTTGGAGGAGCCAGACAGTTATTTCTTACGTTATAGGGTACATATTTTCAGGCTCAGAAACATGTAAAGTCTGCTGAAGATACGAATTCCTGAGACCCTGAGTAAATTGTTACTTTTGTAATTCATACTCTCAAAGCAGTGGCCATATGTAGCTCTTTGTCAAGATTTGCTTGGGACTGGGGATAAGTGAATAGGAGCCATATTTGTGAGCATTTGATGGGTCTGTGCCCTACCACTGTGATCTGTGTTTAATGTAATGGAACATTGTCTTTTGAAAATTATTGTGAGATTTAGATAATTATTCAAATATCCTTAGCTTTAGACCAGTCATCTTAAATGTGCATTTATTCCTAATTTGATAATCTACCTACTCTACAGATACAAATGTGGGAGTTTCCAACCTAGAAACACCCGACTAAAGAACAGTTCATTTATTAGAATGAGTGGAGTCAGGAAGTGTGTAACCCTCAATTTCCTTGTGAGTGTGATTCCTGTTATTCTTGAAGTCCAGGGAATAGGAATTTCAGTAGGGGAATATCCAGCTTTTCTAGATATTATACTTAACAGTAGGGTTACTGGGCCACAGCTATGTGCATCTCCCACATTAGTAGGTTTGCCAAAACGTTTTACAAGTGACTGTACACATCCAGCTGGGGAGTGATTGGCTTAGTGATGTCTGTATTTGCAGTCCTGGTACCCTGGATCATCCCTCTGTTTCATTCCAACCTCTGGGCTGAGCTGTTTTTGGAGCTCTCATTTTATTCCCAGGGCAGGTGGTGGTTCATGTCCTGTTGCCAGGAAGGTGTTGGGACACGAGCATGGTCCTGACATTCTGAATTGATTCTCAATTTACCACAGATAATTGTGGAGTCATTGAGAGCAAATACATTTTTACTATTTGTCTTCATCCCAAGTAAAATGATTTTAAAAACATCTCGTACTTGTTTTATTTTGCTTTATTACAGTTACTTTTTAACTATATAATTGAATTGTAATAATTTCAGCATATGCTAGTTAAGCACTAATATTTAATGCATACAATACAGAAAATTACAGTATGTGTTTGGTGGAAGTCAGCATAAACATGACTGATTCTTAGGAAACTGTATGAGGAAGAACCCAGTTAGAAAAAGAGTGACTTGTTCCTCAGGGACGTGGTGGCATATACTGTGGCAGGTCCACACCTCTCTGGGCTGTGTAAAACAATACACAGGAACACAACTTTGTTTAAAGAAAACTCAGGATTGCGGTGGAATTTCACATAACAGATTTAAACATGCTTTTGTGGGCTGGCTTGAAGACCTAGCCACCATTTTTAACGGTATTTCTGGAGTATGTGTCCCAAAATCTTGAAAAAGTTAGAATTATAAGTAAAATCTGTTTGATTGGGGGATGGTAACTAGATAATATTCCCTGAAGTTTAGTTCGGTACTTAGGCACTTGACTAATAATTGTTAAATGAATGAAAGAGTGAGTCCGATATGTGTGGCTGAGGAGATAAAAGGGAATTGCTAGAAGGAGGAATCTTGTAACCTCCAGCGTGACTTTCATTATTCATTCAGATCCGTTGGAACCTTTTGTTGCCTCTCTTCTTTTTTCTTTCCTCTTCTCTCACTGTCGTGATCATTTCATTCTCATTGTGTTTGTCTGTTCACCTCTCTGTAGTACCTTAATGATGGACAGTTGGGTGTATTGGGGAGTTTTCTGTGTGTCCAGATCCACACACTCTACATTTTGTGAACAGGTATCTATAGTGCTAACTCTGAGCTGAGACTGTGGAGCTGCTTTGCTTGGACCCAGATTCTGGCTGTGCAGAGAATATTGCATTAACAGTAAGAATAATATTATTTTACTGCGCAGTGCCTCATTTTCCTTATATACTAGTATAAAATGTAGATAATAGTAGTACCTATCTTATATGCTCTATAAGAGTAAAAGAATTAATATATGAAAATTCTTTAAGTAGTCATTGCTTTACGTAGTAAGTCATCCTCATTATTATTATTAGCATCATCATCCTCGATCTCTTGTTATCTGTGTTGGAAGCTATATCCCAGGGTTCGCACCATTTTTTAAAATATCCCTTCGGTTACATTGCTGTTTTTTTTAGAATGATATTTTTGTTCTTGCCTTTTTATCTCTTTGTTCTCCCTCTATAAAATGCAATGAAAATTAATACAGTCTGTGATTTGAAAATCTTTGAAAAAGTTCTTGAGTTGGCTAAATATATTTTCTAACCTTTCCTTTACTTTACAGATGTTATAGAATGCCCTTTTTAATTTGGGCATTAAAAAGGCAGAACAATATACTAAACACCCATATATTCACCACACAGTTTGAGAAAGAATATATACTACAGATTCAGTTGAAGCTTGAATGTCCCTTCTTACTCCCATTCCTTTCCCTCACCTGTCAGAGATCACCTCCATCTTGTTAATATTCCTTACAAAATGAGATTATTTTGCATGTGTCTACATTTTTCATAATTAGACTCATACTCTACACATTTATCTTTATGCCACTTATTTTTTTGTTCTACATTTTATGTATTTTGAGATATTTATGGTGATATGAATAGCTGTCATTCATTGATTTTCATTGTAATATGGTATTATATGACTAGCTCAGCAATTATTTACTCTCCTGTTGATGAACATTTATATTGAAAGGTGTCTTCCAGGTACAAGATTCCTTCATCTGGAAACCACCTTCATTTCCATGCCACTCTTGGAAACAGTGCGGTAAATAGCAGTTGTGTGGATTCCCTTGGTACATGTAGGACTGTTCCTCTAGGTATTACACCAAGAAGTGGGATTACTGAGCCACAGTGATGTACATATCACACTTGTTTAGGTAATTGTCAAATTGCTCTTCCAAGATCCTACCATATTTCATTCCCACCAGCAGAGTCAGAGTTTCACTTGCTTCATGTCCATGTCAACACTTGGAATTTTTACAGTTTAATTTTGCCAACAGTATTGAAATGCTAGCTCATTGTTTTACTTTATATTTATGTGAATATTAGTGGTTGAGTATATATTAATGGGCTGTTCCAGTTTCCTTTTTATGCCTTTTTATGTCCTTTGCCTGTTTTTTCTCTTTGTGGTTGCCTTTTTCTATTTGATTTATAGGAATTACTGTATATATTCTCATACTGGATCTTTCTTATATACATTGTAAATAAACCCAGATATGTGCTCAGTCTCCTCTTTCTGATAATTTATTGTGCTAAAGCACACATGCATATAAAGTTTCTGTCTTTTTTAAAAATTTTATCTTTATAGTTGAAAGTATTACAGATGTCCGCTTTGTTTTTGTGTGTGTTTCCCCCCTCCCCTATTAACCCCCTCCTCCCTGCACCTGCCAAGCCTTTGCTACATGGGCTTTGCATATATGCATGTAAGTCCTTTGGTTAATCTTTTCTGACCCTCCAACCCCACCTTCCCTCTGAGATTCGTCAGTCTGTTCCATGCTTCTGTGTCTCTGGATCTATTCTGTTCACCAGTTTATTTTGTGCATTAGATTCTACATATGAGTGAGAACATGAGATACTTATCTTTCTCTGACTGGCTTATTTCACTTGACATAATAAACTCCAGGTCCATCCATGCTGTTGCAAATGGTAAGAGTTCCTTCTTTCTTACTGCTGCATAGTATTCCATTGTATAAATGTACCATAGCTTTTTTATACACTCATTTGCTGATGGGCACTTGGGCTGTTTCCAAATCTTATCTATTGTAATTTGCCCTGCTATGAACATAAAGGTGCGTATATCATTTCTGATTGGTGTTTCCGGTTTCTTAGGATATATTTTTAGAAGTGGGATCACTAGGTCAAATAGGAGTTCCATGTTTAATTTTTTGAAGAAACTCCATACTATTTTCCACAGTGGCTGCACTAGTCTGCATTCCCACCAGCAGTGTACTAGAGTTCCCTTTTTCTCCACATTCTCACCATCACTTGTTGTTTGTTGATTTGTTGATGATAGCCGTTCTGCTGGGTATGAGGTGATACCTCATTGTCATTTTAATCTGTATCTCTAATGTTTAGTGTCTTTGAGCATTTTTCATATATCTCTTGGCCTTCTATATGTCCACTTTGGAGAAGTGTCTATTTAGGTCCTTTGTCCATTTTTTAATTGGATTGTTTGTTTTCCTTTTGTTAAGTTGTATGAGTTCCTTATATATTTTTATGTTAACCCTTTATCAGAGGTATCATTGACTAGTATGTTCTCCCACAGAGTGGCTCTCTTTTTACTACATTGATGATTTCTTTTGCTGTGCAGAAGCTTTTTATTTCGATATAGTCCTATTTGTTTATTTTCTCATTAGTTTCCTTTGCCCTAGGACCGTGGTCAGCAAACTACGGCTCTCGAGCCACATGCGGCTCTTTGGCCCCTTGAGTGTGGCTCTTCCACAAAATACCACAAAATACCACGTGCGGGGGCGCACATAGAGTGCGATTGAAACTTCATGGCCCATGCGCAGAAGTTGGTATTTTGTGGAAGAGCCACACTCAAGGGGCCAAAGAGCCACATGTGGCTCGTGAGCCACAGTTTGCCGACCACTGCGGCCTAGGAGATGTATTGGTAAACATATTGCTACGAGATATGTCTGAATTGTTTTTACGTATGGTTTCTTCTAAGATTTTTATGGTTTCACGACTTACATTTAGGTCTTTTATGCATTTTGAGTTTATTCCTGTATATGATGTAAGTCAGTGGTCTAGTTTTATTTTTTTGTATGTATCTGTCCAATTTTCTCAACACCATTTATTGAAGAGACTATCTTGACTCCATTGTATGCCCTTACCTCCTTTGTCAAATATTAATTGAGCACAATGGTTTGGGTCAATTTCAGGAGTCTCTCTTTTGTTCCATTGATCTATATGTCTGTTCTTTTGTCAGTACCAGGCAGTTTTTATTACAATTTATTTGTAGTATAATTTGATATTCGGTTTTGTTCTTTTACTTTGTTCTCCTTTCTCTTGGTTCCATGTAGATTATTGTAATCTTTTTTCTAGATCTGTAAAATATGTCATTGGTATTTTAATAGGGATTTTAATAAGCTCAATCTATAGATTGCTTTGGGTAGTATGGACATTTTAATGATGCTATTTCTTCTAATCCATGAACATGGTATGTACTTCCACTTCTTTGTATCTTCCTCTATTTTTCCAATGTCCTGTGGTTTTTACCTCTTTGGTTAAATTTATTCCTAAGTATCTTAATTCTTTTGTTGCAATGGTAAATGGGATTCTTTTTTTAAATTTTTCTTTCTGAGAGTTCATTATTGATGTGTAAAAGTGCTATGGATTTTTGTGTGTTAATTTGTATCCTGCTATATTGCTAAATTCATTTTTTAAATCTAGTAGTTTTTTGGTGGAGTCTTTAGGGTTTCACATGTACAATAACATGTTCTCTGCGAATAATGACACCTTAACTTCCTCCTTTCCAATTTGGATGTATTTTATTTTTTCTTGTCTGATCGCTAAGGTTAGTAATTCCAGTACTATATTGAATAATAGTGGTGAAAGTGGACATCCCTGTCTTGTTCCTGTTCTTAGGGGTAATGGTTTTAGTTTTTGCCCATTGAGTATGATGTTGGCTGTTGGTGTGTCACACATGGCTTTTATTATGTTCAGGTATGATCCTTCTATTCCCACTTTGCTGAGAATTTTTATCAAGAAAGAGTATTGGATTTTGTCAAATGCTTTTTTCTGCTTCTGTTGATATGATCATGTGGTTTTTAGCTTTCAATTTGTTTATGTGATATGTCACATTTATTGATTTTCGAATATTGTACCAGCCTTGCATCACAGAATAAATCCCACTTGGTCATGGTGTCTGATCTTTTTAAGGTATTGCTGGATCCAATTTGCTAATATTTTGTTGAGGATTTTACCATCTATGTTCATCTGGGATATTGGCCTATAATTCTCTTTCCTTGTAGTGTCTGTATGTGGTTTTGGAATTAGTCTAATACTAGCCTTATAAAAAGAGCTTGGAAGTGTTCCTTTATCTTGGATGTTCTGGAATAGCTTGAGGAGGATAGGTGTTAGTTCTTCTTTGAATGTTTGCTAAAACTCTCCTGTGAAACCATCCTGACCTGGGTTTTGTTTCCTGGGAGTTTTGTTGTTGTTTTTTAACTGCTTCAATTTCATCAATAGTTATGAGCCTAATCAGATTTTCTGATTCTTCCTGATTGAGTTTTGGAAGATTGTATGTTTCTAGGGATATGTCCCATTTCTTCCAGTTTGTCCAGCTTGTTGGAATATATTTGTTCATAGTACTTTTTTACGATCCTTTGTATTTCTGTTGGGTCAGTTGTTACTTCACTTCTTGTGCTTCTGATTTTGTTTATTTGGGTCCTTTATCTTTGTTTCTTGATGAGTCTACATGGAGGTTCATCATTCTTATTTATCTTTTCAAAGAACCAGCTCTTTATTTTGTTGAGCTTTTGTATTTCTTTAGTCTCCATGTCATTTATTTCTGCTCTTATCTTTATTATTTCCTTCCTTCTACTTACTCTGGGCTTTTCTGGTTGTTTTCTTTCTAGTTCATTTGGTTGTAGGGTTAGATAGTTTATTAGTCCTTCTTCTTGTTCCTTGAGGTAGGCCTATAGTGCTATGAATTTCTCTCTCAGGACTGCTTTCACTCTGTCCCCTAGATTTTGGGTTGTGTTCATTTTAATTTGTTTCCAGTAAGTTTTTGATTTCTTTCTTGATCTCTTTGGTAACCCATTCATCTATGTATATAAAAGCCTAAGCAACTGGCCAACCATCCAACCGTCCAGTAGGTATGATGCACACTGACCACCAGGGGGCAGGCGCTCAACACAGGAGCTGAAACCACAGGCATGGAAACATGGAACAGACTGATGAACTTCAGAGTGAAGGAGGGAAGGGGGAGCGGAAAGAGATTAACCAAAGATCTTACATGCATACTAGAGGCCCGGTGCATGGATTTGTGCACTGGTGGGGTCCCTCGGCCTGGCCTGCAGGAATCATACCGAAATCAGCTCTCTGACATACCCTGAGAGGTCCCGGATTGCAAGAGGTGCACAGGCCAGGCCGAGGGACCCCACCAGTGCACGAATCCATGCACCGGGCCTCTAGTTTTTTTAATAACATGCTGTTGAGCCTCCCATGTGTTTGAATGTTTCTGAGTGTTTGTACTGTGGATGATTTCTAATTCCATGCCATTGTGATATGAGAAGATGGTTGATATGATATCAATCTTCTTGAGCTTGTAGAGATTTAACTTGTGTCCTAACATGTGGTCTATCTTTGAAAATGTTCCACGTGCACTTGAGAAGAATGTATATTCTGTAGCTTTATGGTGAAATTTTCTGTAAATGTTCATTAATTCCATCTGATCTAGTGTGTTGTTTAAGATCACTGTTTTCTTTTTTCTTTTTTTTGTCTAGAACAGTGATGGCGAACCTATGACACACTGTGTCAGAGGTGACATGTGAACTCATTTTTTTGGTTGATTTTTCTTTGTTAAATGGCATTTAAATATATAAAATAAATATCAAAAATATAAGTCTTTGTTTTACTATGGTTGCAAATATCAAAAAATTTCTATATGTGACACGGCACCAGAGTTAAGTTAGGGTTTTTCAAAATGCGGACATGCCGAGCTCAAAAGGTTCGCCATCACTGGTCTAGAAGGTTTATCTAGTGATATCAATGGGGTGTTGAAGTCCTGTATTATGATTGCATTGCTGTCCATCTCTCCTTTAAAATTCTCCAGAATTTTAAAAAATATTTATTTGGATGCTCTTATATTGGGTGCATATATGTTTATCAGAATTATATCCTCCTGTTTTATCAATCCCATTAGTGTTATGAAGTGGCTTTCCTTGTCTCTTGTTATGGCTTTCTTCCATCCTCTCACTTTCATTTTGTGTGAGTCCTTTGTTCTGAGTTGGGTTTCTTGTAGAATATATATATCATGTTTTCTTATCCATTCAGCTACTCTATGCCTTTTGATTGTAGCATGTAAGCCATTCACATTTAAGGTTTTATTGATAGGTACTTATTTGTTGCCATTCTTGCTCTTTATGCCTGTGTTCTTCTCTTTCTCTCTCTTTTTTTCTTCTTACAACAGTCCCTTTAGCATTTTTTGCTGTGCCAGTTTGGTGGTAATAAATTATTTTAGTCTTTTTTTGTCTGTGAAGCTCTTTATTTCACTTTTGATTTGGAATGATAGCCTTGCTGGATAGAGTTGTCTTGGGTTCAGTCCCTTGGTTTTCATTACTTTGTATACTTCATGCCACTACCTTCTGGCCTGAAGTGTTTCTGTTGAGAAATCAGCTGACAGTCTAATGAGAGATCCCTTTTAGGTAACTTCCTGTCTCTCTCTTGCAGCCTTTAAGATTCTTTCTTTGTCTTTAATGTTTGCCATTTTAATTATTAAGTACCTAGGTATTGGTCTTTTGGGTTCATCTTGACTGGGAATGTCTGTGTTTTCTGAACTTGAGTGACTTTGCCCTTCAATGGCAGGTTAGGAAAATTTTCTGCCATTTTCTGTCCAAACAGGTTCTCTATTCTTTGCTTGGACTCTTCTCTTCTGGCACTCCTATGATGCAAATGTTGTTGCCTTTCATGTCCCAAGGCTTCCTTAAAGACTCCTCCTGCTTTTAAATAGTTTTCCCTTTGCTTCTCTGAATGGGTGTTTTTTTCTCCCTTGTCTTCTAATTCAGTTACTAGGTCCTCAGCTGCTTCCAGTCTACTGTTGAATCCTTCCAAGGTGTTCTTTAATTCAGCTGTTTTCTTCATTTCCAATTGATTCTTATTTATTCTTTCACCCTCTCTTTTTATGTTGGTGTAGCTCTCATTCCCTTAATATTCTCGTTAATTTCCTTATAATTCTCATTAAGTTGCTTGTAGTTATCACTGAATTGTTTGAGCACCCTTATTACCATTACTCTGGATTCTTTATCTGACAAATTGCTTGCCTCCATTTCATTTAGTTCCTTTTCTGGCAATTCTACCTTTTTCTTTCATTTTGGGCTTATTTCTTTTTCTTCCCATATTTGCTGTCCTTTTGTATTTGCTTCTATGTATTAGGTCAAACTACTATGCCTCCCAGATTTTTTGGGGTGGTCTTATGTAGTAGGTGTTTTGTGGGACCCAGTGGTGCAGTCTCTTAGATCTCCTGAGCTGGTTGCTCTAGGAAAGTCTCTTGCTTGAGTCATTTGGGTTTCCCTGTTATAGTTGGGTCTTGAATGTTATTATCCCATTCATGGATGGAATCTCCTCTTAGATGGGATGACTATGTGGCTCATCCCTGACCATGTCAAGTGAGCTGCTGTGGAGGTGCTGACAGAACAGGACAAAATGCAAAAAGAAAAACCACGAAACAGAAGAAACAAAAGAAGAACATAGGCAAAAGCAAAAGCAACCACCAGAGAAAAGAGAATTAGGAAAGTGAAATGAGAGCAAGAATGATAGAAGAAAAGAAAGGAAAAAAAAAACATGAGGGGAAAAATAACAAAACAACCAACCAAACAAAAGACCCCATGCAAACAAAAAATAAAATAAAAAAGAACAAAAACCAAAAAACCCCACAAACAAACAAACAAAAAACTGGGGTAGAGAGAAGAAAAAAGAATATGTAGATCCAGAACTGAAATAAAGAAAATATGAATAAAGAATTAGGGGGATAGGGGAAGTAAAATGGTTTAAAATAAAGGAAGAAGGAAAGAAAAGTTTAAAAAAAGTGTTGTAAAGGAAAATACAGGAGAAAGTAGATAGACCCAAGATAAGAAAAAAGAAGTAAGATGATATAAGAGGGGAAGAGGGAAAGAGAGAAAGAAAAAAAATATATATGTAGGAAAAGGGAAGAGGAAAATTAAATATATGAATGAAATAATAGAAACTGGAATAATAAATCAATAAAGCAGATAGATAATGAATATAAATAAAAAAGGAAAAAGGAAAGGAAAGAAAGAAAATTAAAAAAGGAAAAGAAAAGAACAAAAAGAAAAGAAAAAAAAGAAGAAGATAAAAAAGGTGAATTGGCATTCCTTTCAGCTGAGTGTAATGCCCCATGGGAGCTCACTTTGAGTCCTATCTTCTGATGACTGGCTGACTGTTCTATCTGCCGATTCTGGGCTTCCCGTTAGGTACTTAGGTGCTAACCACCATCGGAAACTGTCTTCCTTTGGCTTTCAGCAACCTGCTTGAAGCTCCAAGAGATCCAGTTTGTGTCTGTCTCCACAGGACTTGACTGCAAGCAGGAGGGGCCAATCTGCCCTCTAAAGCAGGTTAGTTAGCAGTGTAGAATCTCTGTCTTAAATGCAGAAGATGCAAGCATTTTTACAGACCCTCGATCCAATGCACAGTCCTTAGCTCAGTGGGTCTTAAGGAGAGCGTGTTTTAGAGTTGAGATGTGTGTAGTCCTTAGCTGCGTGTGTGGTCTGGTGTTTTTATATGCTGGCTCTAGAAGGGTTCTCTGGGACTGTGTGTACTGATTTAATGTTCCCATTTGGTTGTAATATCTATATAACGTATTTTTAGAACCTAGTGTAATTATGGGTATAGTTGTTCATTGAGTACAGTTCTTTTTGGGTAGGATCTGTGTATAACTTAGCCCTGTTATTCCACATTGCCTAGAAGTACACTAGTAGTAGGTGTTCAAGGGAGATTGCTATTAAAGGAGACAGAAACACCTTCTTTTCCAGGCTGTGTTTGCCCAGTTTGTTTTCTATTCATTTCACAAATATTTGAGTGCCTGCTGTGGGCATAGTAATTGGTGCTCACATCCCATTGGATTTGCCTATTGAAATATTAAGGTTATTTATAAATTATTTTAAAATCAGTTTCAGTTAACTCAAGTTATTACATAAGTTGCATCATCTTTATTACATATAGATGACAATAAAGATTTTTTTATTCACCTGTTTTAAAATCAAAGTTATTGCTAATATTTTATATTGTCAATAAAGATAATGGGATTAAGGGTTGTCTTGTGGTGGTCATGATTTTGAAATAATGTACTCTCAAAGGGAAAAACTGAATTAAATTGGTTTTATAATTTTTTCCATTTTCATGTGAAATATTTAGAAAATCTAACATTTTCAAATTAAGTACTTTTAAAAATATGTATATTTTATTGATTTCAGAGAGGAAGAGAGAGGAAGAGAGAGATAGAAACATCAATGATGAGAGAGAATCATTGATTGGCTTCCTCCTGCATGCCCCACACTGGGGATTGAGCATGCAACCTGGGAATATGCCCTGACCAGAGTCTAACCATGACTTCCTGGTTTATAGGTCTACACTCAACCACTGAACCAAGCCAACCAGGCCAACTTAACTTCTTTTAAAAGTTCTAAAATGTTATTTAAAATTCTTCACTGTAATTCTGTGAACCAAGACATTAATGCAAGTTTATTATAAAAAATCTAAAATTGTATAAATGTAAAATTGATTAATTTCAAATGATTCACTCTGAAAAAAGTAGATATTGTTTTATTCTGCCTGCCACCTATCTTGCTTAGGTAATGCTGTAAAGGCACATGTAAGGTTACATTATGTTATGGTTTTTACCTTAAGGTAGTTATGGTGATCAAAAAAAAGTGAATGGGCCCAGGCTGGTGTGGTTCAGTGGCTAAAGTGTCGGCCCATGCACCGAAGGGTTGAAGGTTTTTCTTTCCGGTCAAAGACATGTACCTGGGTTGCAGGTTTGACCCTAGCTCCAGTCAGGGCTCCTGCAGAAGGCAACCAATTGATGTATCTCTTACATTGATGTTTCTCTCTCTTTCTCTCACTTTCTCTTTCTCTCTCTCCCTCTGCCTTGCTCCCTTCCACTCTCTTTAAAAAGCAATGGGGCCCTGGCCTGGTGGCTCAGTTGGTTGGGGTGTCATCCTTATACCAAAGGGTTGTGGGTTTGATTTCCTGTCAGGGCACATACCTAGACTGTGGGTTCAATCTCCAGTCAGGGCACATATGGGAGGTAACCGATCAATGTTATTATCTCTCTCTTTCTCTCAAATCAATAAACATATTCTTAAAAAGCAATGGGAAAAAATAACCTAAGATAAGGATTAGCAAAACAAGAAGATGTGAATGGAAGTGATGTGTGTGTCACTACAAGGCAGCCAGTTGGCCTCATCTCTTTACCACTCCATCCCCACCCAGTGGTGATAGTGATGTTCCAGATGGTGGAAGCTCTCTCCACCTGGGTCTGGCATGTGAAGATGTGTAGCAGAGTTCCCAGAGGATATGTAGTGGCTATAGAAAATAAACCTTCATTGTTATAAGCCATTAAGATTTGGAGGTCTTTTATTACCAAACAATTGTTTTTTAAGTTTAATCTATATAATTCTAATAAGCATCTCCACTATGTTACATTTCAATTCTATTTTTCAAATAGTGCTCAGTGATACAGAAGTTAAAATAAATGCAATTATTAGCATTCTATGAAGTTAGTTATTATTATTATTTTTTACTTTATTTTTGTTTAGACTATTACAGATGTCCCCATGCCCACCTCTACCCAGCCCCCATCCTCCCTTCCTTCTGGCCATCACCACACTATTGTCTGTGACGATTTGTCTTGCATATATGTTCTTTGGCTAATCCCTTCACCTTCTTTTATGCAGTCTCCCCATATCTCTCCCCTCTGACAGCTGTCAGTCTGTTCTATGTATTCATGCCTCTTTCTATTTTATTCATCAGTTTTTTTTATTCATTAGATTCCACATATAAGTGAGATCATATGGTATTTGTCTTTCACTGACTGGCTTATTTCACTTAGCATAATAATCTCCAGGTCCTTCCATGCTGTCACAAAATGTAAGAGTTCCTTCTTTCTTTTTTTAAAAAAAATATATTTTTATTGATTTTAGAGTGAGAGGTGGGATGTGGGGGAGGAGGGGAGATAGAAACATGGATTGGCTGCCTCCTGCATGCCCCCTACTGGGGATTGGGACTGCAACCTGGACATGTGTCCTGATTGGAAATTGAACCTGTTACCACCTAGTGCATGGGACGATGCTCAACCAACTGAGCCACACCAGCCAAGGCAGAGTTCCTTCTTTTTTATGGCTGTGTAGTATTCCATTACGTAAATGTACCACAGCTTTACTATCCACTCATCTATTGATGGGCACTTGGACTCTTTCCAGATCTTAGCTATTGTAAATAATGCTGCTGTGAACATAGGGGTGCATATATTCTTTCTGATTGGTATTTGGGGATTCCTAGGATATATTCCCAGAAGTGGAATCACTGGGTCAAAAGGGGTTCCATTTTTAATTTGTTGAGGAAACTCCATACCGGTTTTCACAGTGGCTGCACCAGTCTGCATTCCCACAGTGTACTAGGGTTCCCTTTTCCCCACATCCTCGCCAACACTTGTCGTTTGTTGATTTATTGATGGTAGCCATTCTGGCAGGTATGTGGTGATATCTCTTTGTGGTTTTAATTTGCACCTCTCTGATGATTAGTGACGTTTAGCTTCATTTCATATGTCTATCAGCCATCTGTATGTCCTCTTTGGTGAAGTGTCTATTCAGGTGTTTTGCCAATTTTTTAATTGGATAGTTTGTCTTCCTGGTGTTGAGTAGTACACACTCTTTATATATTTTGGAAATTAACTCCTTAGCTGATATCAAATATGTTCTCTCATACAGTGGGTTCCCTTTTCATTTTGTTGATGGTTTCTTTTGCTGTGCAGAAGCATTTTAATTTATTGTAGTCCCATTTTTTTCTTTGTTGCCCTTGCCCTGTGATATATATTGGCAAAAATATTACTAGGAGAGGTGTCTGAGATTTTAGTGCCTGTGTTTTTTCTAGGAATTTTATAGTTTCACCACTTACATTTAAGTTCTTTGTCCATTTTGAATTTATTCTTGTGTATGGTATAAGTTGGTGGTGTAGTTTAATTTTTTGCATATACCTGAAGTTAGTTATTTCTAAGTGGTTGCTATTGATCAGTCAGTTGCACTGTAAAAATGTAATATTTGTTGAGAAAATTTTGTAATTTTTATATTTTCTTTTTTGATAGACATGCACCATTCACCTAACTGCTATGGCAAGGCTTAAGAATAGGTGATATTTATTGTAAAGTTTTAGTATTTCATGTGATTTTTCCTGTGTAATATAATAGCAGTAGAGTGTGCCATTCTGGATCCTACCTTCTCTAACTTAATGTTTTCTCTCTTCACTAATAAAGTGGAAGACAACTATATAACATATTATATTCCTTTTTCTTACTAAATTTCATGAGGTTACTTTGGCCTAACAAGCAATGGCTTTCAATATCAAAGTATAACACACACATGTGCTATCTTCTGATAAAGAACTTCCCTAATTTAAAAAATTTCCTTTAACATATCAAACTGTATATTTCATATGCAATTAGTGTTTTCAATATAACTTTTCTCTTGCGCTTTGGGAGTATAGCAGCTTATAATAATTTTTTTCTTTCATTTCCAATTCTGTTTCATTTCATTAAAAGCTCAATTAAATGGTGTTAATTGCCGGTTTTAAACATTTTAATATATAGATTTTATTTAAATTGGTATGTTATAAATTATACAGATGATAAAATTTGATTTCATTACTTGACAAAGTTGATGCACATCTTGGTTTTTAATTTAAATAAATATTTGATAGGTCACCATTGTATGCCTAGTAAATTTAGATTATTGCCTCATTACTTTTAAATTTTCCACTAGATGGTGCTCATTCCTTTATGAAATCTGAGAATTAGTTCAAGGAACTTGTCAGTTATGTCATTATGGATGAAAAACAAAAAGAAGCAAATTCAGGCCAAGGTAATATGAAAAACTTGTAAAATTCCCTTATGTCCTGTAAAGAGCCAAATACTTTGTGGTAGAGGTATTTATGATTAATAATGTATTGTGTTTCCAAGGAATCAGGGATTTTTATTATATGGCTCATTTGTATAAAAAAGTACGTAAATGCTTGTTGTACATTATATTAGGTGATGGTGATATGATGATCAACAACAGGCATGGTGGTTTTTGCCACATGATTCTTGAACAGTACTAAAATAATCACGTAAATAAGTGTAAAATTATAACTGAGATACAGATAGGTTTCTGATATTTGGAGCATATAGTGGAGGGGTTGGCTCACATTCTGGGAATGTTTTGTAAAGAAGTTACTACTGAGCTAGTTAAATGAGATCTGAAGGCTGCTTAAGAATTGACTAGTTATGCGTGGGCTGGTTAGATATTAAACAATATGCGTTAGTGTCCAGGGTTCTTCATCCGCGCTGTAGTACTTGGTTGGGTTCAGTGGGCCTTTTCAGTTTGGAGACTTGTGTTCTTCCACTGTTATTTCTTTGTTAATTTCCTTGCTTTAGCTCTTTTCCATCTTTCTGGAAGTTCTTTTAGGTTAATATTTGTCTTTCTGGATTAGTAGTCTATTTTTTTCTTCTGCTTTTGCTTTTTAAAAGATCCTCAACTTTTACTTTCCTACTTTCTATTTAATTTTAAAAACTTTTCTGTCAAAATATTAGTTCTAATGACTTTTTGTGTCTGTTCCTTTTTTCATGATACACTATGGAGCAGTGATGGCGAACCTTTTGAGCTCAGCGTGTCAGCATCTTGAAAAACCCTAACTTAACTCTGGTGCCGTGTCACATATAGAAATTTTTTGATATTTGCAACCATAGTAAAACAAAGACTTATATTTTTGATATTTATTTTATATATTTAAATGCCATTTAACAAAGAAAAATCAACCAAAAAAAAATGAGTTTGCATGTCACCTCTGACACGCGTGTCATAGGTTCGCCATCACTGCTATAGAGTCTTTCTAAGAATAATTAAAGCAAAGCAAATCTCCCAATATCCAAACAAACCCAAAACCCTACTTATTGATTCTTTGCTATGTGCCCTGTACTTTTCAAAGTTCTGAATACCTTGTTTGGTTCTTCCAGGAACCATAATAGAGCTACACTAATCTTTATCCCCATTGTTGGGCTTAGAAGAACAAGGTACTTCTGTGACTGAGGTTACACAACCAGTTAAGGGGTGGAGCTGGCTTTGAACCCAGGTGGTTTGACTGGTTAGTTCTGTGTTTTTAAAATCAAGATGTTCCTGGTTGTCTAGTAGAATGTCTTTGGTTTCTTTTTTTTAAATTAAATTTATTGGGGTGACACTTATTAATAAAATTATATAGGTTTCAAGTGTACAATTCTGTAATGCATTATCTGTGTATTGTATTGTGTTCACCACCCAAAGTCAAGTCTCTTTCTGTCACCTTATATTTGACACCTTTTACTACATCTTCCCCATTCCCCTTACCTTCTGGTAATCACCATACTATTATCTGTATCTGTGAGTTTTTGTTTGTCTTGCTTTTTCATTTGTTGTTTTCAGTTTATACCCCACATATAATTGAAGTCATACGATTATTGATTTTGCCCATCTGATTTATTTCACTTAGCATGATATTCTCAAGATCTATTCATGTTGTCGCAAATGTCAGTATTTCATTTTTTCTTTTGGGTGATTAGTATTCCATTGTATATATGTACCACTTCTATTTTATCCAGTCATTTATTGAGGGATACTTCAGTTGTTTCCAAGTCTTGGCCACCATGAATAATGCTGCAATGAACATAGGATGCTGGAAGCCGGTCCATCCTTGCTGCTTGACACAGTCGATGCAGGGAAGAAACATCCGCATAGCATATGTTTCAAGGGACCTGGAGTATATGGCATACTGTTCTTAATATGTTTGCTCCCCTTCTTAGAGCTATGTGTTCTAACCAGGGTCACCTCTCCGAGAAAGGTTGTTTCCCCAGGTGGGGATTTTCCCCTGGAGTTAGGGATTAACAGGACTAAGGAAGGGAATAAATCAGTAAAACTCCTTAACTAATCACCTTAACTACGAACAATCACACTTAGGTTACATAATCTTTACTTAGGATAATCTCCTTCAGTTACTTCCTTGTAGCTTAACAGAACAGTAGAGTAGTGACCTTGGAATGGAGATAACAAACTAGCCCTAACCTTTGGAATAGAATGGATAGGATTAAAATCAAATGGTATAAATACAGATGTAACAGGAGAATAAAGATAGAACCTGGCTGGAGAACCTGGCTATGCTGATCAACTGAACGCTGCCTCCGTGTAATTCCTTCTTCGCCGACTCTGTCCACACCTTTGGGAACCCATGGACCTGCTGGGGCTGGACCCCAACAGTAGGAGTGCATATAACTTTATATATAAAGATTTTCAAATTTTGTGGGTAGACACTCAAAAGAGGGGTTTCTGGGTTATATGATAACTCTATTTTTAATTTTTTTAGGGACCTTCATACTGTTTTCCATAGTGGTTTTACCAGTTTACATTTCCACCAGCAGTGAATGAGGGTTTCTTTTTCTCTATAACATCTCCAATATATGTTATTACTTGTCTTTTTAATAGCCATTATAACAGGTGTGAGGTCTCATTGTAGTTTTGATTTGCATTTTACTAATAATTGGTGAAGTTGAGCATGTTTTCACATATCTGTTGGCCATTTGTATGTCTTCTTGGGAGAAACGTCTGTTGAAGTCCCCTGCCTATTTTTTTAAAAATATATTTTATTGATTTTTTACAGAGAGGAGGGGAGAGGGATAGAGAGTTAGAAACATCGATGAGAGAGAAACATCGATCAGCTGCCTCTTGCATGCCCCCTACTGGGGATGTGCCCACAACCAAGGTACATGCCCTTGTCCGGAATCGAACCTGGGACCCTTGAGTCCGCAGGCCGATGCTCTATCCGCTGAGCCAAACCGGTTAGGGCACCTGCCTATTTTTAAATTGGATTGTTTGTTTTATTGTTGAGTTGTATGAGTTCTTTATATATTTTGGGTACTAACCCTTTATTAGAGGTGGTGTTTGCAAATATCTTCTCCTATTAGGTTGATTACCTTTTTATTTTGCTGTCAGTTTCTTTTGCTGTGCAGAAGTTTTTTTATTTTAAACTAGAGGCACGGTGCACGAAATTCGTGCAGGGGAGGGGGTGGTGGTACCTCAGCCGGCCTGCACCCTCTCCAATCCGGGACCACTTGGGGGATGTCTGACTGCCTCTCACAATCTGGGACTGCTGGCTTCTCACCCCTCTGCCTGCCTGATAGCCCCTAACCCCTCTGCCTGCCTGATAGCCCCTAACCACCTCTGCCTGCCTGCCTGATCTCCCCTAACTGCTTTCCTACCAGCATAATCTACTCTAACTGCTCCTGCCTCACCCTGCACCCAGGATTCCCTCCTCTAGCTGACCACAGGCACCCAGGACCCAGGCCAGCTTCGCCTGGGCTGGCCGCAGCTGCAGGGGACTGTGGGCGGGCAGCTTCGCCCAGTCCACAACCACTGGTGCCCGGGACCGCGGGGCAGGTGGCTTGTCCCTCTCCTGGGCCACAGCCCCAGCTAATGGCACCTGGGACTGCAGGGCGGGCGGCTTGTCCCTCTCCCGGGCCGCAGCTGGTCCCCATTCCTCTCTCGCAAGCTCATTTTTGCCTGGCTGGTCCCCATTCCTCTCTTGCGAGCTCATTTGTGCCTGGCCGATCCCCATTCCTCTCTCCCCAGTGTTGAGTGTCTGAGCTGATACTGTGTGATGGCGTGAGGGCGTGATGACCATTTACATATTAGCTCTTTATTATATAGGATTATCTTCAGTTTTGTTCACAATCCTTAATTTCTCTAAATATTTTTTGTCTACTTAGTGTTTACCTTGTTGAAAGTTTTTGTCAATTATCTATCAACTAGAGGCCCAGTGCACGAATTCGTGCATGGGTGGGGTCTGGCCTGCCCCCATCAACCCGATGGGCCGGGTCGGCCGGTGGGGAGGGACCACAGGAGGTTGGCAGCTGGCCATGCCCCTGATTGGGGTTGGGGGGCCAATCAGGGGTGGGGCTGGCCTGTGGGAGGGCCTGGAGAAGACCCACTGAGCTGGAGCTGAGCATGGGCCCCAGGCTTCCCAGGGAGGATGGCCTCAACAAGGAAACAGAAACCACCAGAAGGCTCTGCAAACAGGCCCTGAGCTCCCTTTGGCCAGGCGGACTCAGAGCTGGTGTCTCTGTGTGTACATTAGACACAGCCCAGCACTGGCCTTTGTCTGTTGGTCAAATCCATTGCATTGAAAAACATGTTCCCCTTCTTCTCTTTGGGCCCTGACAACAAATACAGGCCAATTGGAAGACGCGGGCCCCAGTGGCAGAGCCAGGCCTCACAATCACCCGGAATTTAGGCCTAAGACAACTCCGTAGCAATCTCCACAGAACAGAACACACTGTTTCAGTCTTAATTCTCCCCTAAAATGTGCCCAGCTGCTCCTCTTTAGCTGGGAGAGACTGAACTAAGGAACCAAAGACCGAGTTTCCTTTGAGGTGGGATCCACTGGGAGCCGGCTGGTGGCAAGGCGCCTCACCTGCAGCTGCCTTCCCCCCAAGCTCAGTGTACTCTGAGCTGGTCTATTTCTGGTGGTGCTGGGTCTTGGGCTGCTGGTCGGGCGGCAGGACCACAGGGTTTCTCTCCGCTGCCTTCCTGGCCTCCCGAGCAGTGCCCTTCAGCCTGGAGCGCCAGGTGGCTGTCCTAGAGCCAGGACTCAGAGAGCGAAGGAGCTGGCCCCAGCTGAGAAGGACCCACAGGTGGCCAGGCTGAGTCCCCCATCCCGCTTCTCAGTCTCATTCAGGTGGACTGGGCCAAAGCCTTCTGCCCGAGACTGGTGCCATGTGGGGAGGGTTGCAGCAGGGAGAGGGGAGCCCTGACCTGCCAGCCTTAGTGATGATCATCCTCATGCCTAGCTGATAAAATTCATTCCACAGAGCCTTCATCTCAAGCTGCATGCTCATGCTGGCCACCTCCGTGTTCTTCTT
Organism: Myotis yumanensis; assembly: GCF_028538775.1. Taxonomy (NCBI): domain Eukaryota; kingdom Metazoa; phylum Chordata; class Mammalia; order Chiroptera; family Vespertilionidae; genus Myotis; species Myotis yumanensis. The sequence goes on from NW_027223752.1 coordinate 101,131,306, forward strand.
TACCTGTGCCTTCTTCTTTAGCAGGAGGAGTGGCAGTCCAGCCCTGCAGAAGCCATGGGGGGAGGCTGCGACCCTGGGGCCTGGGTCAGGCTTCAGGCACCATGCCCGCTCAGGAGCTATTGTGGCGCCACCCCTGCCCTGCAGCGTCCAGCACCGCCAGCACCTCCCAAGGCCCTTCCGCTGCTGCTTCCCAGCCTTCCGCGGTAGGCCGCCTGCCACTTCTGTGGGAGCCAGCAGGAACCGCAGCGTGCTGCCGGGAGCCGCGATGCTTCCACGGGAGGTGGAAGTGAGCATGGGCGCCAGGAGGGAGCCGTGCTGCTTCAGTGGGAGGCGGGCCCACCATCTCCTCTCCAGGCCTGTGCTGTAAGCAAGCGTCCCACCCTGTCCCGGCTACTCCGCGCCCGCTGCACAGAGGCCCTTTGTTGCCACGGCGACGAAGCAAGCATTCTGCCAGGCTGCTCACACTGCCCACTCTCAGCGGCAGCCCTCCGAGGCCTGGGGGACTCCAGCGAGGCTGAGGGGACTGGGCGCCGGCCGCCATTTTGTGGCTATGGGCGCCACTATCTTTGTGGCGAGTGATGGTTAATTTGCATATTACCCTTTTATTAGATGTGATTCTTGGTCTTCTGCCTATATTTAATAGTAAGGTGATTAGCTTAGCTGGTTTGGCTCAGTGAATAGAGCATCAGCCTGCAGACTGAAGGGTCCTGGGTTCAATTCCGGTCAAGGGCACATGCTCTGGTTACGTGCTCGATTCCTAGTGGGGGGCGTGCAGGAGGCAGCCAATCAATAATTATCTCTCATTGTTGATGTTTCTATCTCTCCTTTTCCTTTCCTCTCTCTGAAATCAAGACATATTTTTTTAAAAAGCTCTCTCGATGTAGCTACCACTTTTTTATTTATAAAATCTGTTCCTGGTTTCCCCCTCCACTGAATCTGAATATTCTCTCTCCTGTATCTCTGATACTCCTATTCTGCTCACATTGGTTCTACTTCCAACAAGTTTCTCCCCTGTATGATATTACTCTCTTTTTGGAAAGGAGTTTCTGCCACTATCTTGCCCCCAACCCTTGATTATTATATTTTTTAATCTATTAAAAAACTTTATTTTCTTGCAAACAAACCTAATTATATACAGACAATCCATAATAATCCTTTATAATACTGAAAACATTAAAGGGGCTAACCCACATGAAGTACCTAGAACAGTGTCTGGCAAGAGTAAGCATTCAATATTTGTTGGTGTTGTAGTTATTAGTAGTAATTATAAAATGGCATGCTCATTCAATAAAATAAATAACTTTGAATAAACTATTAAAGTTGTCAATGATTAAAAGAAAATTGTAGAGAGTAAGACTAATTTAATTCTAGTTTTCCTCATTTTTTTGGCAAACGTGTAATTAGATATATGAGGAGCCAATCAGTAATATAATTGGTATAATTTCTGTAACTCAAAGTTTTTTTTTAATACAGCATTCTTTAATATTTTATTAGATTTATTTTTCTTCTTTGGAACTTGATGAAAAGCATTATTTCATCTTAACTGGAACAAGTAATTTCTGCTACCTCTCATTGGCAAATATTTGTTATACTCACATAATCTGAGTTGGTATAATAGAGTCTTGATTACCTCAACAGTAGCTACTTTGGCCAAAGTAGAAATAAAATACCTGTGTTTCTATGGCGGAGCAAGAGTCTAGAATGAAATAAGGTTTGTGCATGTGCTGCATATTGCTTTTTAAGCTTTCTATAGAAATCAGAAATGGGAGAGGATTGAATAATGTCTAGCTTTTTTATGAGGTTTTTCATACAGTTCCAATAGTATTTGTAAATCACCAACTTTACTTAATTCTGCTATACTAAAAAAAATGTCCAGGGTATATTGAGGTCCTAACTCATATTTTGGTAAAATGGGTTCTTAGAATTCATAGGATGGTATGGTATCTTGTTAGTTCATGAAACTGTGCTGCCAAAGTCTGTGACATCATCCTCTCTGTAGGTCAATGAAAGTACATTGCATCATCTTATTCTGGCCCTTGGTGAAATTTGCAAAGATGTTAGCACATGCTCTCTTGTGCTTCTGGGATAGTGATGACTACTTCTTTGGCAAAATTATTGACTGTGACCAGGGAAGGAGTCTAAGCAGCTAGGGGACAGTGGAGGTACTTCGATGGAAAGATGTTTGGTTTTTGAATAACTGCATGAGACAGGCCAGACACTCTCTGTCATTCTCTTTCCCAGGAGGCTCTTTTTTGGAACATGACAGGAGTAAAACATAAGACAAGCCAAAAAGGTAATATACTACAAAACTATAGAAAACCTACTGTATTAGGAAGACTATATAAAATGAATAGAATCATAGGAGTGCAGTGTAAGCATATGATATCATGATCCAGATTTACACAGACTATGTATAGTGATTTGTTCATCTGAGGACTCCATAAAATACTTACTTCACTTGTCTAATTTAAAATATGGTATGGTTAAAAAGTTTGGTTCTAGCATAATCTTTTAATAACATACCTGTTAAAAAGTTTGTATATATATATATATGACCCAGCCAAATTAGTTTTTCTTTGTAGTGAGGTGACATACCTTTACTTTATTATAATTATTGTTTTTATATATTTTTTAATCATTACCCATGGATATATACATTTTTATTGATTTTGAGGGGGGGTGGGGAACGTTGATGTGAGAGAGAAACATTAATTGGTTGCCTCCCATACATGCCCTGACTGGGGGATCAAATCCGTAACCTGGGCATGTGCCCTGACTGGTAATCGAACCCACAACCTTTTGATGTACAGGACGATGCTCCAACCAACTGAATCACCCAGCCTGTACTTTAAAAAATCCTGGCCTCACTTGAAATGCCATTGAATCCACAATTTTGGCCTCCTTCACTTCACATCTTGTTACTTAAGCCTAACTAGCAGGGTTTTTGTTTTTTTTCAGTTATTAAAATATAAAACTATAAGGAAAATAGAATAAAGTTTCTATGCTATGCATAGGATTCTGAGATTAAAAATTTTAAAGAAAGATAAGTTAGAGGTGGTATATACAAAAAAAATTTTCCTGCTTCTGGTTTTCATTAACTTAATTAATTTCAGTTTTCTTTTGTTTACATATGGATATTTATTTTTAGAAAATTGGCTAAAAAGCAAGTTAAAATAACTGTTATTAATTGCTTAATATCAGTCTCTCCAAGTGATGGACTTGAAACTTAAAGCATTGTATTTGTCTTATATCCCTTCTGTATCTTTGATGCTGATGGGGCACATTACTGGACATTCATTAGACATTATTAATTTGTACTTTTGTATGAAATGTGACATTCTCAGATTTTTTTGTATTTTATTTATGTTTTGGAACCATTGTGGAATGCTGAAGGGGTTTAAATAAACTCAGAGTAATTATGTTATTATTATACAACTTTTATATAATGACATCAGAGAATACCTTCCTAAGCTTGTTAACTGAATCAAAAACTAAAGGAGAGGAAATGAGTCAAGATATAAAAGATGAGCTTTAGTTAGAGATTATTGAGAGTGAATAGACAGATTTGTATAGAAAATGGAATTCCTAAAAAGGTTACTGTTGAAATAAAAACCTCAGTGGATTTAATGGCTTAAATTGCAAGTTAGATACAGCTGAACAGAATTAGTGAACTTTAAAACATCAGAAGAGAGTAGCAAGAAAGCAGAGAGATATTTATAATTACAAATTTTTATTATATATCTTAATTATATAATAATAGTAAGAGGTATAAAAGTTAGAATGAGGAGGTCTACTATATATGCTCAGTTGGAGAACCAGAAGGTAGGTGATTGTAGAGAAAGTAAAAGAGAGTAATATAAGAGGGAGAATGGCTACAAGTTTTCCAGAATGGCAGAAAACCATGACTTTATAGACGTAGGAAGCACAACATATCCAAAAGTATATATAAAATAAAAATTTAAGAATACAAGAATTTTGCCCTGGCTAAGTAGCTCAGCTAATTAGAACATTGTCCTGATATACGAAGGTTGTTGGTTCAATCCCCAGTCATGGCATATTAAGAAGCAACCAATGAATGCATGAGTAGGTAGAACAACAAATTGACGCTCCTCTCTCCCTCTCCCCCTCTCCCTCTTTATCCATTCTTCCTTCCCTTCCTCTATCTCTCTATAAAATCAATCAATAAAAACATTTTTACATTTAAAAATTTTTTGTCACCCTGCATTATTTTTTAAATATATTTTTTATTGATTTCAGAGAAGAAGGAAAGAGGGAGAGAGAGATAGAATATCAATGATGAGAGAGAATCATTGATCGGCTGCCTCCTGCATGCCCCACACTGGGGATCAAGGCTGCAGCCCAGGCATGTGTCAAACTGTGACCTCCTGGTTCATAGGTTGACGCTCAGCCACTGAGCCATGCTAGCTGGGCAAATCACCCTTCATCTACACTAATAAAAGAGAAACATGGTAATTAGCGTACAACCGCTACCCTTCCTATTGACTAATCAGCATATCCTTATGCCAATTAACTGTCAGCCAAGATGGCAGCCGGCAGCCATGCACTGAAGCGAACAGGGAGGCTTGCTTGCTCCAGTGACTGCGGACTCCAACGTTCCCCACCTGACTTGCCGGCCTCTGAGCTGGCAGTTTGAAACATTCTAACAAATATAGAAGCTAAACAAAACCCCAGAAATCAGCTTTCAGCCAGCCGGGATCTCAGAGCTGGAGTTATACATTGTTTCGATTATAGAACGCAAACAAACCAGATACCTGTTTTCGGCAGCGGAAGCCTCAGAGCTAAAGCCAGAGCTAAAGCTGGCCCAGAATAAAAAAAGAAAAAGAAAAAAAGGAGCGGTTGGGAGCTTCAGTCAACAACTGCCAGCCTGAAAGCAGCCCTCAGCCCCTCACCCAGACTGGCCAGGCACCCCAGTGGGGACCCCCACCCTGATCCAGGACACCCTTCAGGGCAAACCAGCCGGCCCCCAGGCCTCTATCCTATATAGTAAAAGGGTAATATGCCTCCCAGCACCAGGCTCAGCGGAGCCACGAAGCCTCCTGGCACCAGATCAGCATGACAGGGGGCAGCGCCCAAACCGCCTGATCGCCCTGCGGCTCTGTGTGTGACAGGGGGCGGCGCCCCAACACCCCCCCCACCCCACGGGACCTGCTCTGTGTGTGACGGGGGGCGGCACCCCAACCCCCTGATCGGCCCTGCTCTGTGTGTGACAGGGGGCGGCGCCCCAACCCCCGCCCCCCCATGGGCCCTGCTCTGTGTGTGATGGGGTAGAGCCATAACCTCCCCATCGGCCCTGCCCTGAGTGTGACAGTGGCGGCGCCCCAACCCCCTGATCGGCCCTGCTCTGTGGGTGATAGAGGGTGGCGCCCCAACCCCCTGATCCGCCCTGCTCTGTGTGTGACAGGGGGCGGCGCCCTAACTCCCCTACGGGCCCTACTCTGTGAGTGACGGGGGAGCTCCTCAACCCCCTGATGGGCCCTGCTCTGTGCGTGACAGGGGGGAGCTCCCCAACCCCCTGATGGGCCCTGCTCTGTGCGTGACGGGGGAGCTCCCCAACCCCCTGATGGGCCCTGCTCTGTGCGTGACAGGTTACGGAGCCCCAACCCCCCTGATGGTCCCTGCTCTGTGCGTGACAGGGGGCAGCGCCCCAACCCCCTGATTGGCCCTGCTCTGTGCATGACAGGGGATGGTGCCGCAACCTCCCCATCGACCCTGCCTTGAGTGTGACAGGGGGCTGTGCCCCAACCCCCAATCAGCCCCACCCTGAGCGTGACTGAGGGTGGCATCACAACCTCCCAATCCGCCCTGCTCTGTGCATGACAGGGGGCCGTGCCCCAACTCCCCAATCAGCCCTGCTCTGAGCCCGACCAGGGGCTGCACCTAGGGATTGGGCCTGCCCTCTGCCACCCAGGAGCAGGCCTAAGCCAGCAGGTCGTTATCTTCTGAGGGGTCCCAGACTGTGAGAGGGCACAGGCCGGGCTGAGGGACCCCCCTCCCCACCCCCCCACCGAGTGCACAAATTATATAACTAGAGGCTCAGTGCACAGAATTTTTGCATGGGGGGGTGTCTCTCAGTCCAGCCTGCACCCTCTCCATTCCGGGACCCCTCAGTAGATATCCGACTGCCGGTTTAGGCCCGATCCTGGCAGTTGGACATCCCTCTTATAATCCGTGACCACTGGCTCCTAACTGCTCACCTGCTTGCCTGCCTGATCTCCCCTAACTGCCCCTGTTTGCCTGGTTGCCCCTAACTGCCCTCCCCTGCTGGCCTGGTCGCCCCTAACCGCCTCTGACTCTGCCCCCGCCACCATGGCTTTGTCCAGAAGGACTGGAAGGATGTTCGGAAGATGTCAGTCTAATTAGCATATTACCCTTTTATTAGTATTGATTACTAGAGGCCTGGTGCATGAAATTCATGCATGGGTAGGGTCCCTAGGCCTGGCCTGCAATGAGGGCTGATATTCCCCAGCTGCTGGCTGCCAGCTGGGGCCTTCCTTCATTTCATGCCACCACCTGGTGGTCAGCGCACATCATAGGAAGTGATCAGTCTCCCAGTTGAACTCCTGTGGGGACAATTTGCATATTAGGCATATATATATATATATATATAATGAAACTATATAATTATATATCTCCATTTTAGATAAATTATTAGGAAAGAAATTAAAGGGAAAGTAAGGATCTTTACAAGCATCCAGAGAGAAAGGACAAAGAATGATAATTATAATATTAACAGACTTCTCAAAAACAAAAATGTAAGCCAGAATATAATAAAAATGAATCTTCAAAGAAGTGTTGAAAGAAAAGGTCTGTCAACCTAGACATATCAAGGCAAAAATATTTTGAAAAAAGCAAGCTGAAATAAAAATCATAACTGAAAACTGAAAGAGTTTACTAACATGAAGATTTTACTAAAGGTACTTTCAAAGGAGGAATTGTGGGGGAGGGGGAGATTCCCAAATGTCAACTGACTAAATGCTATAGAATCATTAAGGACTTTATGACATTAGGATTTAAATTTAATTTTATTGGAAGATAAGCACTTTCAGGACCATGTGGTAAATGTAATTTCAAGTTCTGCTTTTATTCAATTGATCTGAGAGGAATCATTGCTTCTCAAAAGGATTTTTGGAAGATGTCATGTTTTTTGGGGTTTGATGTGGTGAACTGATAATGGATGTCTTTAAAAATGTTGAGACCAAAATCATCTGATTTGGATAGTATAGTATAGGGCTTATTTTTAATGTAGTCCACTGGGGATCTTTCTTCCAATTACTTTTCTTTCCTGTTACCCTACTTTGATTTCCCCCATTTATTTGGTGATTTTTCATTGATAGATATGGGTGTATAGTTTGACAAGTACATATGATCAGGTTGTGTTTTTTTAAATCTTTATTGTTGAAAGTATTACATAGGTCCTTCTTCCTCCCCACCCCCTGTTAACCCCTTCCAACCCGTTCCCATCCTCCCCTCCCCCCCCCCCCCCCCCCCCGTCCCCAGGCCCTACCACACATATGATCAGTTTGGTCAAGCTTCCCCTCTAAGCATAGGGGTGGCTTCCTACAGTGAATGGGCTGGAAGAGGTCATCAAACCTGTAGGTATCTTTAGTCAAAGTGAGTGGTGAGGACAGAAAGATTTTTTAAAACTTAGAATGCTATACTAAGTACATATTTGGGGTACCTGCTACAGTCTGTTGCACTGATACAGTTCATAAGATTCTTTCATCTGTGCCCTAAGTACTTCCCTATTTCCAAATCACAATAATCTTGCTGGGTTAAAAAAAAACACACAAAACTTATTTTTTTAGAGTTTGGAGGTCAGAAGTCTCACTGAGCTAAGATGAAGGTGTCCACATGGTGGAGAATCCATTGCTTTTTCTAGCTTCTCGAAGCTGTGCTCATTCCTTGGCTTGTGGCCTGCTTCATATCATTTTTGCATCATCACAGCGCCTTTAATCCAAGATAATGTTCCCATCTCAAGCTCTTTAACTTAAACACATCTGCAAAGAGCATTTACCATATAAGATAACACATTCACAGGTTCTGGGGATTTGGATGTGGATGTCTTGGGGCGGGGGGGGGGGGGGGCATTACTCAGCTATCACATGCCTCATTTTTGTTCCCTGGCATATCTTTTCCTCCAGCCTCTGCAGCTGGGCACTATGATCTGTGTTCATTTGGAACCATAGATATGTGGGGAGTAGCAGAGTCACCCAGTAGACTAAGGGTTTTGAAAAATGCCATTATTGTGTTGTAGCATTCCATACCCTGCCCTCCCTAACCCTGACAGCTTGGTCACAGAAGCCTGTGACTGCCAGGTGACTGCCTTTCTTCTGTGTCTTCCTGTGTTTGGCACCCCTTGTTGCAACACTCCACTTACCAGGTGTACCGGGTAATAATTCGGATTTTGTAATCAAAGAAAACACGATAATTTCAAGAGAAACATCAAAATTGCTTTATTCAAAGTAATGTCCATCGCTAGCTACACATTTCCCCCACCTTACAGGTAATTTGTGGATCCGTCCCAATAGAACTTTCCTTGAGGCAAACCATTCAGAGACCCAATTTTCCACTTCTTTGTACGTTTGGAAGTGCTGCTCAGAAAGTGCGTGTGCCATCAATTGGAACAAGTGCTAATCTGAAGGAGCAAGGTCTGGTAAATACAGCGGGTGGGTTAATACTTCCCAGGCAAGATCTTTTAACGTGTCTTCAACTAGTTTTGAAGTGTGTAATGGTGCATCACCATGAAGCAAAATTACTTTACCGTGTCTTCTGGCACATTCTGGTCAGTTCACAATCAAAGTGTGCTTCAAATTGATTATTTGTTCTTGGTAGCGACCAGTATTAAGGGTTTCACCTGGTTTTAGAAGCTCATAATACACCACACCTTCCTGATCCCACCAAAGGCAGAGCATTGTCTTCTTTCCAAAGCGATTTGGCCTTGCAGTTGATGTTGATGGTTGACCTGGATCAACCCATGATTTTGTGCTTTTGGGATTCTCAAAATAAATCCACTTTTCATCGCCAGTCACAATTCGATGCAAAAAAGACTTACTTTCATGCCATTGAAGCAACATTTTACTGATGACTTTTTTGGTTTTCCATTTGTCTTTCGTTTAGTTGATGTGGCACCCATTTTCCTTCCTTTAAAATCTTTTCCATTGCTTGTAAACGATCGGAAATTGTTTGCTGAGCAACGTTTAATCTTTCTGCAAGTTGTTTTTGAGTTGGCACACATCTTCATCCAATAATGCTTGTAATTGTTGGTCTTCAAACTTTTTCGGTTGACCTGGATGTTCTTTGTCTTTCACATCGAAATCATCACTTTTAAAGCATTTAAACCAGCATTCACAAGTATCTTGAGATGGAGCGTGTTCACCATAAGCTTCCCAAAGTATTCAGTGGCACTTTTCTTCAAAATAAAGTAATGAATTAAAACTTCCCACAAATGCTCTTTTTTTTGGCACGAAATTTGACATTTTTAAGTGTAAAAATATTTATGATGTTAACACCTTCAGCAAATTTGAGATATGAAGTTTTGAAGCTTGTTGTCAATACAACAAAATAGCATGCATATTAAATCACATATATATCAACATATCTGTAACTCCGTCTATTGGAAAAAACCTGCATTATTAACCGGTACACCTAGTAATTAACCAAGCAGTTCCCCCTAAGCAAAACCACAGACAGACAGCTGTACTATGTGAGGAGGTAGTAGTTCAGTTTTAGAATTTCTTCCTTTTGTTTCTTGGTAAATATCCTTAAAATACTTTTCTCTAGGACTCAGAGACACCAAAATCTTCTGGCTTCCCCCTTCCCTTCTAGCTACTTTCTTATAGGCCCCTCTCTTCCCAACCATTAATGCTGGAGGTGTGCTAGCCTTATCTTCAGTCCACTTTTCTTTTCACACTGTCTACTGTATTTTCTCCCTCCCCAGGTGAGTTTTTTTTAAAAAAAATCAAAATATGTTTATTGGGATGGTTCTCCACTCATCTTGATTCGGGGTGCTTTTTTTGCAGCTTCTTTCTGAAGGCGCCTCCTCTGTAAGCCCTGCTTCTTCTCTTGTAGGCTGACAGGGCAATGGAGCAGCCAACACTCGAAACTACTGTTTGTGCATGGCCAAGGGCAGTGGTGATTTTATAGCATCCTGGGCATTTCACGTCCATGAAGTAGGAATTGGGGCTCTGCACAAGGCACTTCTTGTGTTTTCTCTTCTCCTCTTCTGGAGAGGAATGAAGGAGGTCCTTCGTGAGAGGCATGTTGTCATGGGAAGGTCATCACTGTCCCTCCCCAGGTGACTTTCTGCATTCTCTAACTCTTTAGACCTTTATCTTCAGTTTCATTCTTTCTTGAAAAAGCAGAATAGTCAACTGCCTTTTCTACTTGTCCATTTGGATGTCTCACAGGACCTCACATTGAATGTTATCTAAAACTGAAGACATGATCCCCCCCTAAATTTGGTCCTTCTCTCTCAGAATTCTCTATTTCAGTCAATGACAGTTTCATTCCTCCAGTTCTTCCTCATGGGAACACAGGACTCATCTTAGATACTTCCGTCTCCATGGTAAGCAATCAAACTTCAAATACCTTTTTTAAATCTGATTTAGTTATCTGGTAAATATCTGAGTAGGTGCTGAGTCTCTTGCATTATGCTAGGCCCTGGGCACATAGACATGAACATGACAAACTAGGGCCTTCTTTTCTCCCAGAAGTTATATTAAAGAAGTAACAACTAACTGAGCAAGATACTTTCTGATAGTGATAAATACTGTGAAAGTGATAAAACAGGTTGATATGAGAAACAGTATAGGTTCATGGAAGACCTCTTTGATGAGGTAACATTTTATTTTTATTTCATTTCATACATGTATATAGTTTAAATAACCATTGTAAAGTTAGTTAACACATCCATCACCCAACATAATTACATTTTTATGTGTGATGAGAACATTTAAGATCTACTTTCTCAGCAGTTCTCAAGAATATAATACAGTATTGTTAACTATAGTCACCATACTGTACATCAGAGCACCAGAATGTAAGAGGTAACATTTTATTGAGACCTGAGTGACAAGGAATTGGCCTTAAAGATCTGGAGGCAGAGTGTTCTCTAGACAGAAGCAACTCGGGTACAAAAAGGCCCTAAGTTGGGAAAGACTTTGGTACATCTGAGACATAGGAAAAGCCCAGTGTGGCCAGAGTGTGGTGAGTGAGCAGGAGCATTGAGGCAAATGTTCAGACAGGAAATAGGGCCAGATCACATGGAACATTAAAGGCTGAGAGTGGAGGACAGAATAATGCCTCCCCATCCACATCCTAATATGTCTCTTAATCGAAAAAGGAACTCCAATGTGATGGAATTAAGTACCTTGAGATAGGGAGAAAATCCTGGATTATCCAGGTGGGTACAGTATAATCCCAAGATCTTTGTAACAGGAAGCAGGAGGGTCAGAATCAGGAAGGAGGAGGAGGTGGAGGGCGAGGAGGAGGGGGAGGGTGGATCATTTTCTTTTATAACAGTGGTTCTCAACTTCTGGCCCTTTAAATACAGTTCCTCATGTTGTGACCCAACCATAAAATTATTTTCGTTGCTACTTCATAACTGTAATGTTGCTACTGTTATGAATTGTAATGTAAATACGATGTAATGTAAATAGGATGGTCTTAGGCGACCCCTGTGAAAAGGTCGTTCAACTGCCAAAGGGGTCGCGACCCACAGGTTGAGAACCACTGTTTTATAACCTAATCTCAGAAATGACACCTCATTACTTTTGCATATTTGTGTTCATTACAGCAAAGTCCCTAGGTCCAGCCAACCCACAAGGGGCAAGATTATATGAGGGAATGAATACAGGGAGGGAAGAATCAATGGAAGCCATTTTAGAAATAGCTCATAGCACTTAATAAATTATCCTATATAATAATTTGGAAGTTGATTGAACGGTGTAACGACCAGTTGCTATGATGCATACTGACCACCGGGGGGGCAGACGCTCAACGCAGGAGCTGCCCCCTGGTGGTCAGTGCACTCCCACAGGGGGAGTGCTGCTCAGCCAGAGGCCAGGCTTATGGCTGGCGAGCACAGGGGCAGTGGCGGGAGCCTCTCCCACCTCCGCAGCAGTGCTAAGGACCCCTTGGGGGATGTCCACCTACTGGCTTAGGCCTGCTCCCCGGGGTCCTAGACTGAGAGGGGGTGCAGGCCAGGCTGAGGGACCACCAGCGCCACCCCTCCCCCCCAGTGCACCAGGCTTTTAATTATGGATAATGAACATTAATATTCTACTCCCCATTCTTTCTGGACCTCTGCTACTCTGAACTTGGACTTCTTTGGACCTCTGATAGCAATGTGTCCACTTCTCTAAGCTGGGCCATTTTTGCCTGTGAGTATAGAATATGATTATGCAGATAGACTTTCCCTACTATTTTATCTTAATACTAGTAGCCTGGTGCACGAAATTCATGCACATTAAAAGGGAATTAACTGCCCTAACCGGTTTGGCTCAGTGGATAGAGCGTCAGCCTGTGCACTCAAGGGTCCCGGGTTCGATTCTGGTCAAGGGCATGTACCTTGGTTGCGGGCACATCCCCAGTGGGGAGTGTGCAGGAGGCAGCTGGTCGATGTTTCTCTCTCATCGATGTTTCTAACTCTCTATCCCTCTCCCTTCCTCTCTGTAAAAAATCAATAAAATATATTTTTTTTAAAAAGGGAATTAATTAGCAGAGATATTTTAATATTGCTATTTGCCCTTTCTCTATAATAGAAGTGTGAGAGATGAAAGGAAATTAGTAAAATGTATATGAAAATAATATATACATTTATTAATAAATAAAGAGTAACAAAAGGATATAACAACAACAGTCATGATATAAAAACGACAAAAACATGATATGAAAACAACAAAAACATGATATAAAAACAACAGTGATGCAAACAATGACTGATAAAGCGATTAAACTTATTCTAATATCTCCCTGTACACCACATTAAGAGTGAAAACACTTTCAGAGTGCTTGACTAATTTCCCTTGTGATGAAGTACTTAGAACTTTCACTGTAACATCACATGCTCTTCAAACTCGAGAGAAAGCAACATATAGCTGACCATGTGCAAAAACGGGTTCAGGTAGGAACATGCCTACTCTGTCTAGACTTTGTCCTAGTGATTTATTAATAGTCATCACAAATGCTGGCATCACGGGAAACCGTCGTCGAATCAATTTAAATGGGAGGCCAGTGTCAGATGGGGACAAATTAATTCTTGGAATCAGAGCAGCTTCTCCCTCTGCAGATCCTGTTAATACTTCAGCTTTGATACTGTTAGGTCATAATCTTTTGATAATAAATCTGGTACCATTACAAAGACCCCATTTACTATTGAGATTTCTCAATAGCATGATGATTGCACCCACTTTCAATTTTAATTTACGACACGGCATTCCCGAAGGAGTAATACTATTCAGAAATTCGATGGGGAAATTTTCCTTTGTTTCTTTGTTATGGGGTGGGGCCACAACATTAGTAACAAAGAAACAGAATTAAAACTTTATCGTGGGGAGCTGCTACAGTGTTTTGGACAGGTTCAAGCCTTGGACTGATGAGAAGGAACAGCCCTCTCATTGCCATGTGCAAGTCCCAGCTTGGAGGGCAGGGCCCTCCCAGCACAATTATAGCCAACAGCTGTAGTTGTAGGCTTGAACCTATGGTCCGAACACGTGGCCCCACGTGCCTGAGTGATGTGGGCTTGATAGAGTTCAGGTGCATGTAGTTGAGTAGGATTGAAACCCAGGAGAATGTTTGTAAACATCTTGGTCACGCCCTTACTTTGCCTCGTAGCTTCTGCTATAAAATAAAGGCATGGCTGTGGGCGTGGTCGCTGTCTCTCAGAGAAGCGGCATCCCACCGAGACCCAGCTTTCATTCTCTTGTCTGTCTTTTCTAAGCCTGTCAACCGCCCCACTCAGGTTCACTCCGTGCTGGCGCGGCACACTTTAGAAAGATCTGCCTCCATGCTCCCAGGACAGGTTCCTGCCTCAAACTCCGCCCTTACAGGAAACAGCTCCGGGAAACAGCTTGGGGGAGGGCGCAGCCATTGCCAAGTAAACCCCTGTAGGACTGACTTCCTTCCGCTCAGTCAGTGTTCTCCTGTATGTGATGAACACCACCCATGGTTTTTATTTAAGTAGATTTCCTGGAAATATCTCATTGTTTCCTGATGTTTGGATGACATTTTTCTCTACTGTTACCATGCATTTAAAAATGTTTATGTTTTGTTTGGTCATTTCACTGGTATCCTGAGTAAGAAAAGTGATAAGTTTGTGGATGCAGTCCATCATCTTGACACTGGAAGGGCCTTGTTCTGTGTTTTCAGGTAGCTATTACCTCCGTTACTGGCATTGCTGATAAACCCACTGGTAAAATATTAAGTTGATGGGAAAACTGTTATTTTGCTCCTTCAGTGAGTTATCTTTGCATCCCTGAGATCCAAAGCTTCTTTCACCTAAGTTTTTGTATTAAACAATACTTTGTTTTAATTTATCAGGGGGAAATTTAGCCTAATTTCAGAGTAGAATTGGACAGATTCAATCCTGAAGGTTGAACTCAATTGCTTTGTTAATTGTGACTTGGAATTTTAGATGCCTAAACTATCTCCTATCTCAGTAATAATGTATTAACCTTCTTCCAATTACAAATAATCAGATTTTATATATTTTTCAATATGAACTATTGGAGATAATCTTAAAGCTAGTAGAAAGACATAAAAATTTTACAATTTCATTTTTGTAAATATGTTTTAACATATACCTATATGATTCCAAAGACTTAATAAATTAAGAGTGAAAATTTGGGAAAATAGTTGTAAGAAAATTGAGGTTTCATTTTATTAGAAATGAGTTATAAATGTTTTAACTTACACTGTAGAAGCCTAGGATGTTTAACTTTGAGGTAGTAGGAAAATTTGTTTTGGAACAACATTAAGATAGTTAATTTTGGTCTGCATTTACTCTGCCCATCTAGGGACCATCTTCTTATTAGCAAAGACATTACAAGTTTTTGTTTCTTATTGCCCAAGAGGTGTATTTGATTATTCATGTCTGCAAAGCCTCATATATAATAGAAGCTTTGTTTTTCTATTAAAAAATGAATTCACAGTAGATGTTTTTCATAGAAAGATAAACATTTTAGGTAACTCTGCTAGGAATAGGAGGGGAATGGTTTTATATAAAACTTAAGAGGGTGGAGAGGAGTGCCATTTTTTTGATATGCTACAATTACTGTTAGATTTGTGACAAAACTAATTACAGATACAATTATTTAAGAGCATTAAAATATCCTGGGTGTGATGGTACAAGCAAATAACATATTTATTGTACAAAGCAGAAACATAGACTAGTATTTTAGCCATAAAATATATGAAAGTAAAAATAAAGAGTTGAAAAAACATATAAATGTGTGAAAGAAAGGATAGTTTTGAAGTGATACAATGAATAAAAGAAGATAATAATAGCAGTCCTGGACTGATGGCAAAGGTGCTTGGTCTGGGACACTGTCATAAATCGTTTAGGTTTAGATGTACTCACAGTTACAGCTATAGGACAGAGTGAAAGGTAGAACTTTCAAAAAATCTGAATAATGGCACAACCTTAGGGACTGAGCAAAACTTAAGTTTCATGAAATGCTAAAACCTGTTGTGTGTCTGTGTTTAAACCAACTCTTTAAAAATCTACTAGTCTTTTTCTTAAAACTTTCAGACATTGAAATCATGGTTTCATAGAAAAATATGATCGGGTTCTGAGAGTAACAGGTTCTGGAAGTAACTTGGACCTATGACTTCAGGTAAAATGCTGGACTCAAGGAAATGTGCATTACTTAAAAATTATGGATATTCCTGTGCTAGAGGCATGTGATTTACTGAACAGTGCAGCCACAAAGAAATGCTAGATTTCTGTGTGTTTGTTACATGTACTCAGAGTTTGTATATAGTGATGGTTTTCAAAGTGTGGTCTATGGACCCCTAAAGGTCCCTGAGATTATTTCAAGGGGTCTGCAAGGTCAAAAGTTTTCATAATAATATTATGATGTTATTTGCTTTATTCACCAGACTGCCACTTAACTAGTAAAAAATGAAGAAAAGCAATGGTGGATAAAACTGCTGATGCTTTCACACAAATCAATGCAGTGGCACTAGTTACTATCATATTTTTCACCACCATGCACTCACAGTAAAAAACAGCAACAATGGACACAAGAAACTGGGGGCCATGGGAGGCTAGGGGAGGGTCAAGGGGAGGAAAAAAAAGGAGACATATGTAATACTCTCTGTAATACTTTAAGCAATAAAACAATTTAAAAAAAATAAAATATAATCCCAAATCCAGAACATATAAACAACAAAAACAACAACAACAACAAATGCCAGTTTTTAAAAAATAATTTTTTATTTTTCAATTACTGTTGATATATAATGTTATATTATTTTCAGGTGTACCACCCAGTGATTAGACCTTTATATGACTTATGAAGTGATCACTCTGATAAATATAGTAAGCATCTGGCACCATACATATCTATAATAATAAAAGCGTAATATGCTAATTAGACCAGACATCCTTCTGGATGACCTTCTGGACGAAGCCGGGACTGCACGGGAAACCTGGGTCCTGGATGCTGGCAGCCGGAGAGAAGCCTGGGTCCTGGGTGCCTGCTGGCAGCTGGAGGGAAGCCCGGGTCCCAGGTGTCTGCCGGCAGCCCAAGGGAAGCCGGTGCCAGCAGCCTGGGGAAGGAAGGCCTACTTTTGCACAAATTTCGTGCATTGGGCCTCTAGTCTATACTAATAAAAGGGTAATATGCTAATTAGACCAGATAGACCGGACGTCTTCTGGACGTCCTTCCTGACAAAGCTGGAGGCGTGGCTGGCCTGAAAACTGCCTGCGGCCCCTAGCCCAGGTCAGCCCCTCCCCCAGCGAGGACCCCCACCCTGATTGGGGTCTGGGCCAGCCTAAAAACCCCATGGCCCCTTGCCCCAGCCAGCCCCTCCCCCCAGCGGGGACTCCTCACCCCAATCTGCGGCCCCCTTCAGGCCAGGCCATCCGGTCCCCACCTGTGCACCAGGCCTCTATCCTATATAATAAAAGGGTAATATGCAAATTGACCCGAATGGCAGAATGACCAGAATGACCGCTGAACCAGTCACTGTGTGGTGCACTGATCACCTCTTGGTCCCTTTTCCTGCCCGGCATGCTCTGATTACCTGATGGCCACCTGCAGTGAGGGCAGGGTCGGCGAGCGGGCGGGAACAGCTGACCCTTTGGTCCCTTCACCGGGCCTTCAGGCACCAGTCACCAGATGGTGAATGGGAAACTGGGGGTGGGTGGTGGCGGGGGGTGGGGCCGGCTGCGGGCATCTGGGGAAGATGGCCCTGATTGCAGGCCAGGCCTAGGGACCTTACTCACACACGAATTTCATGTGCCGGGTCTCTAGTTTATTATAATACTAGAGGCCCTGTGCATGAAAATTCATGCATTGGTGGTGGGGGGGGTATTCCTCAGCCCGGCCTGCACCTTCTCACAGTCCTGGAGTCCTCAGGGGATGTCCTACTGATGGCTTAGGCCCTCTCCCCTCTGCAGGAGATGACCGGGCTGGTCAATAAGGGGACAGCGCAGCCCCCATCACCCTGCCGCTGCCACCGCCCGGCCTCTCTCTGTTGGAGGCAACTGGACAGGGGATCAGGGAATGGCACTGCCTATGGAGAAAAAAGGGGGTGTTCTCTCTTCCCACGACCAGCGCAGAGAGAGAATGCAGGGGTTGATGAAATCTTGAATAAAACGTGACGAGGGTTGAGGAAAAATGAATAAAACAAGACTGAGACAGAAATAGAGGAAAAGCTGGGCCTGGGTGTGGCGTCTGCCCATGATAGATGAACAGAGCCCAGAGCCAGGGCAGCAATTTTATTTATAGCCAAATATCAGGAAGTTTTACTAAGGGTAAATAAAAGGGGATTGTATGCATTCTTGTAGCTTCTTCGTGAATCATCACCTCTGGGTGGGCCCGAATCGCATTCATTCCTGGTGCTTGATTAGATTTACATAATAAAAACCCATTCCTGGCACCTAGGCTTTGAAGAGTTGAGCTGAAGGCATTCTCACCTTTTGGTCAGAAATGCCCCCAAGGTAAGGCTGTGCCCACGCCTTGGGTTCAGTCAACATGACTTTAAGGAGAGCCATGGTGCCTTCCCTGACAGGGGGCCTCCCACAACTACCCCCATAACCCCACTGCTGCCCAGCCTCCCTCTGTGGGATGGTGCCAGCCCCCCTCCCCATTGGCCCTCCGCCGCCGCTGGTCGCCACCCCCCTATCACCCTTCCCTCCCTCTGCCCGCTGGCACACATCTTGGCTGGCCTGGGTGGAGCCTGCTTGCCGGCCCCACCCCCCACCAACTGATCATTCCATCATTTGGTCAATTTGCATATTACATACGCTTTTATTATATAGGACTAGAGGCCCCGTGCACAAAAATTTGTGCACTCGGGGGTCCCTCAGCCCAGCTTGTGCCCTCTCGCAGTCTGGGACCCCTCCGGGGATGTCCACCTGCTGGCTTAGGCCTGCTCCCCGGGGGATTGTGCCTAAGCTGGCAGTGATACATCCCTTGGGGGATGTCCACTTGCTAGCGGGCCAAAGCTGCAGTTGAACATCCACAGAGCTGCTGAGGAGGCAGGAGAGGCTCCCACCATCGCCAATGTGATGCCTTCAGCCTGGCTTGTGGCTGAGCAGAGCTCCCCCTGTGGGAGTGCACTGACTACCAGGGGGCAGCTCCTGCATTGAGCATCTGCCCCTTGGTGGTCAGTGTGTGTCATAGTGACCAGTCATTCCCAGTCGTTCTGCTGTTAGGGTCAATTTGCACATTACCGCCCTAACCGGTTTGGCTCAGTGGATAGAGCATCGGCCTGCAGACTGAAGGGTCCCAGGTTCGATTCTCGTCAAGGGCATGTACTCTGGTTGCGTACACATCCCCAGTAGGGGGTGTGCAAGAGGCAGCTGATCGAAGTTTCGCTCTCATCGATGTTTCTAACTCTCTATCCCTCTTCCTTCCTCTCTGTAAAAAATCAGTAAAATATATTTGGGGAAAAAAATTGCATGTGCACATTACCCTTTTATTATATAGGATAGAAGCCTGGTGCACGGATGGGAGCCAGCTGGTTTGCCCTGAAGGGTGTCCCAGATCAGGGTGGGCAGGGGACCCCCAGCTCCCTACGATCGCCCACGCCGCCCCTGCTCAAGATCGCTGGCTCTGCCCATGCTAACGCCTAACACCTCTGGCCAAGGCATTAGGCCTGGGCAAGAGACCCCCAGCTCCCCACCATCGTCAACTCGGCCCCTGCTCCCTGCAATTGACCACTCCGCCCTAATGCCTCTTGCCCAGGCATTAGGCCTGGGCAGGGGACCCACAGCTCTCCAAGGGACCTCCTGCTCCACCCCTTCCCTGGCCTAACGCCTGTGCCCAAGGCATTAGGACTGGGCAGGGGACCCCAAGCTCCCACCATCAGCGACTGTGCCCCTGCTCCCCATGATCGCTGGCACTGCTCCTGCCCAGGCCTAATGCCTCTAGCCAAGGCATTAGGCCCGGGCAGGGGACCCCCGCAGCTGCAGCCTCCCAAGATCATGGGCTCCACCCCTGCCCGGGCCTTACGCCTCTGGCCGAGGCGTTGGGCCCAGGCAGCAGGGACCCCCAGCTGCAGCTGCCCCTGCCCCGGCCTAACACCTCCTCTAGCCGAGGTGTTAGGCCTGGGCAGGGGACCCCACCAGTTGCAGCCGCCTGCGATCGTGGGCTCCACCCCTGCCTGGGCCTTACTCCTCTGGCTGAGGCATGAGGCCTGGGCAGTGGGGACCCCCAGCTGCAGCCGCCCTTGCCCAGCCTAACACTTCTGGCCGAGGCATTAGACCCAGTCAGGGGACCCCCCCCCAGCTGCAGCCGCCCCCGATCGTGAGCTCCGCCCCTTCCCGGGCCTAACGCCTTTGGCCGAGGCTTTAGGCCCAGGCAGCAGGGAGCCCAAGCTGCAGCCGCCCCCCTATCGTGGGCTCCGCCCCTGCCCAGGCCTTACGCCTCTGGCCGAGGCATTAAGCCCTGGCAGTGGGGACCCCAGCTCCAGCCGCCCTTCCCGGGCCTTTTGCTTCTGGCGGAGGCGTTAGGCCCGGGCAGAGGATCCCCCAAGCTGCAGCCGCCCCCCATGGGCTCCGCCCCTGCCTGTGCCTAATGCCTCTGGCCGAGGCGTTAGAGCAGCGGGGACCCCCAGCTGCAGCCGCCCCCCCCACCCAGCTGCAACTGCTCCCTGATCGTGGGCTCCGGGCAGTGGCTGCAGCCACCCTGTGATCCCGGGCTCCGCCCCTGCCCAGCTCCCATTGCTGGCTCCACCCCTACTTCCTGCTATCACTGGCCAGTGTGGCAAAGGCCAGGATTCTCCGATCATGGCTGGGGTTCAGGGCAAAGGCAGCCCTGGGGGCCGCCTTTGCCCTGCCCCCCGGCTCTTAGCTCCCCCCTGGGAGTGCCAGGGGGCTTCTTCTGTGCTTTCCATTTTGCCTCCCTGCATTGTGCCTACATATGCAAATTAACCGCCATCTTTGTTGACAGTTAACCGCCATCTTGGCTGGTGATTAATTTGCATATCTCGCTAATTAGCCAATGGGAAGGGTAGCGGTCGTACGCCAATTACCATGTTTCTCTTTTATTAGTGTAGACTAGAGGCCCGGTGCACAAAAATTTGTGCACTCATGGGGGAGAGGGGGTCCCTCAGCCCATCCTGTGCCCTCTCGCAGTCTGGGACCCTTCAGGAGATAATGACCTGCTGGCTTAGGCCTGCTCCCGGGTGGCAGAGGGCAGGCCCAATCCCTAGGTGCAGCCCCTGGTCGGGCTCAGAGCAGGGCCGATTGGGGAGTTGGGGCGCCGTCCCCTGTCATGCACAGAGCAGGGCCGATGGGGAGGTTGTGATGCCACCCCTAGTCACGCTCAGGGTAGGGCCGATTGGGGGGTTGGGGCACCGCCCTCTGTCACACTCAAGGCAGGGTCGATAGGGAAGTTTTGGCGCCACTCCTTGTCACGCACAGAGCAGGGCCGATCAGGGGGTTGGGGCGCTGCCCCCTGCCATGCACAGAGCAGGGCCGATCAGGGGGTTGGGGCGCTGCCCCCTGTCACACACAGAGCAGGGCCCATCAGGGGTTTGGGGAGCTCCCCCTTGTCATGCACAGAGCAGGGTCAATCAGGGGTTTTGGGAGCTGCCCCCTGTCACACACAGAGCAGGGCCAATCAGGGGGTTGAGGAGCTCCCCCCTGTCACGCACAGAGTAGGGCCAATAGGGGAGCTGGGGCACCGCCCCCTGTCACATACAGAGCAGGGCCCGTGGGGGGGGGGGGGTAGTTGAGGCGCCACACCCTGTCACACTCAGGGCAGGGCCGATGGGGAGGTATGGCTCTACCCGGTCTCACATAGAGCAGGGCCCGTGGGGGGGTTGGAGCGCTGCCACTGTCACACACAGAGCCGCAGGGCAATCGGGGTTGGGGCGCCGCCCTCTATCACCCACAGAGCCGCAGGGCTGATCAGGGGGTTGGGGCGCTGCCCCCTGTCACACACAGAGCCCCAGGGCAATCAGGGCGTTTGGGCGTTGCCCCTTGTCACGCTGATCCCGGTGCCGGGAAGCCTCGCGGCTCCGCTGATCCCGCCCGGCAGGGTCACAGATCCGGGTCCCAGACCGCAGACAGCCTTGCCTGCTGCCGCCTGCCTTCAGTATGCAAATTCGCCGCCATCTTGTTGCTTCAGGGTGGGGGTCCCCACTGGGGTGCCTGGCCAGCCTGGATGAGGGGCTGAGGGCTGTTTTCAGGCTGGCAGGCAACTGAAGCTCCAAACCTCTCCTTTTTTTCTTTTTTTTTATTCTGGCATTTATTTACCTTCTATGGCTGTCACTGGAGCTGAGAGCCGGCTTTCTCTCTGAGGCTCGGCTGAAAGCAGGTTTCTGGCCTTTGTTTTCTGTATTCGAAACAATGTTGCAACTCCAGCTCTGAGATCCCGGCTGACTGACAGGAGGTTTCTGGAGTTTTGTTTATCTTCTATAAATGTTACTATGTTTCCAACTGAAGCTCAGAGGCCGGCGGGGAACGTTGGAATCCACAGCAAGCAAGCCTCCTGTTAGCTTCCAGCTGCCTGGCTGCCGGCCGCCATCCTGGCTGACAGTTAATTTGCATAAGGATACGCTGATTAGCCAATGGGAAGGGTAGCGGTCGTACGCCAATTACCATGTTTCTCTTTTATTAGTGTAGATTATTGACTATATTCTCTTTGCTGTACTTTACGTCCCCATGACTATTCCGTAACTCATAATTTGTACTTCTAAATCCCATCACTATTTTTGCCCATCTCTGAACTTCCCTCCCATCTGGCAATCATTGAAATGTTCTCAGTATCTATGAGTCTGTTTCTGGTCTGCTTGTTCATTTATTTTGATTTTTAGATTCCACATTTAAGTGTAATCGTATGGCATTTGGTTTTCTCTCTGACTTATTTTACTCATCATAGTACCTGTCCATCCATGTTGTTTCAGAGGGCAAGTTCAAATATTTTTAAATGGCTGAATCACATTTTATTGTATATATGCACCACTTCTTTTACATCCATTCATCTGTTGATAGACACTTGGGTCACTTCCATATCTTGGCTTTGGCTATTGTAAATAATGCTGCAATAAACATAGGGGTGCATATGTCTTTTCAATTCAGTGTTTTGGGTTTCTTTAAATGAATATCCAGAAGTAGAATTGCTGGGCCCTTCTTTGTCTCTTATTATAGTCTTTGCTTTAAAGTCTATTTTGTCTGGTATAAGTATTGCTACCCTAGGATTTTTTGCTTTGTTTGTTTCCATTTTCATGAAATATCTCTCTTTAATCCCTATACTTTAAGTTTGTATCTTTAGATCTGAACTAAGTCTCTTATATACAGCATGTGTAAGGGTCTTGTTTTATTATCCATTCAGCTACTTTATGTTATTTGATTGGGTCATTTCATTCCTTTGAATTTAAAGTAATTGTTGATAGACATGTATTTATTGCCATTTTATTATTTATATTTTTTATCTTTTTCTTTTTATTCTTAAAGAAGAACCTTTACTATTTCTTCTAATACTGGTTTGGTAGTGATGAACTCCTATAGCTTTTTCTTGTCTGGGAAGCTTTTTATATGTCCTTCAATTTTTAATGATAGCTTTGCTGGATAAAGTAATCTTGACTATAGGTCCTTGCTTTTCATCACTTTGAGCATTTCTTGCCCCTCCTTTCTGACTTATAAAGTTTCTGTTGATAAATCAGCTGACAGTCTAATGGCAGCTGCCTTGTAGGTAACTAACTGCTTTTCTCTTGTTCCTTTTAAAATTCTCTCTTTGTCTTTAACTTTTTGCATTTTAATTATGATGTGTCTTGGTGTGGACCTGTTTGGGTTCATCTTGTTTGGGACTCTCTGGTTTCCTGGACTTGTATGTCTATTTCCTTCACCAGTTTAGGGGATATTTTTCTGTCATTATTTTTTCAAATAGGTTTTCAATTTCTCTTTCTCTTCTCCTTCCAGCATCCTGGTGATATGAATGTTGGTACTTTTGAAGTTGTCCCATAAGCTCCTTAAATTATGCTTATTTGGGGGAGTTTTTGTTTTTTGTTTTTTTGTTTTTTTGTGTGTTTGTTTGTTTTTTGCTTTTCCAACTCTCTGTTGTTTGCTTCCTTCCAAATTGCTGATTTGATTTTCAGCTTCATCTACTCTACTTTGATTCCTTGTAATGTATTCTTCATTTCAGTTAGTGTATTCTTCATTTCTGACTGGTTCTTTTTTATGTTTTCTATCCCTGTTTTTATGTTTACTTTGTCTTTGTTGAAATCCTCACTAAGTTCATCTACTCTTCCCTTAAGTTCAAGGAGCATCCTTACTACCAGTGTTTTGAACTCTGCATCTGGTAGGTTACTTGTCTCCATTTTATTTAGTTCTTTTTCTGGAGTTTTGTTTTTTTCTTTTATTTGGGGTATGTTTCATTGTCTACTCATTTTGGCAGCCTCCCTGTGGCTATTTTTTATTTTAGGCAGAACTGCTACATCTCCTGGTTTTGATAGAGTGGCCTTATGTAGTAGGTGCTCTGTAGGGCTCAGTGGGTGCAGTTTCCCGGGTCACCAGAGCTGGGATCTCCAGGTGCCCTCCTCATTCCTCCCCAGTGTGGTCTCTGTGTACTTTCCTGTTGTAGTTGAGCCTTGATTGCTATTGGCATGTCAATAGGAGTGATTTATCCCTAGGCTAGTCTGCTATGAGGACTGGCCATTACTATAGCTGAGGACCTGCTGTGCAGGGGCCCACCCCATGGAGCAGGACTTGCTTCAGCAGGGCTCTGGTTCTTGATGAGCTGCCCCTTGAGTGTGTCGCTTGTGGAGGTGGTTGGGTGGTGCTTCAGTGTGCTCTGAAGTTGTCCACCAGGTGTGCTGGCTCTGGGGCCTTCTGGGAGGTCCAGGTCAATATCAGCTGTTGTTTGTGCCCTGCCTGGGGCCACCTGGCATGAAGTACAGAGTGATCTGTAGAAGGCTTCTACTTGTGCTGATCTTGGAGTTACCCAGGAGAGACCAAGCTGCAAACCTTGGCTGGCTGCTGTTAGTGCCCATCCTGGGGCCACTTTGTATGAGGACAAGCTAAGGGCAGATGCTGCTTGTTTGGAGTTTGTGGATCTTTGAGAGATTTTAGGAAAGTCCCTGGTATGAACAAAGACAGGCTGTTTGTATGGAAAAGCCACTGGAAGTGGCTTGCATGGGTCTGGGTCTCAGGGAATCAGCAGGATGGGGCAGTGTTAGCCAGGTTGATGGCTCCCACCTGTCAGCTCTGTTGAGGGCGGGCTCTTCAAAGGAACAATAGCTTCAGCCAGCACTTTTTTTCTGGGAGAAATCTGCCCCTAGAACTCTCACCACAAAGCCTGATGATTTAGTTCCTCCTCGTATGTCCTGGTGCTTTTTGAGCTGCGCCCAAGTGTTGGAGCTCAGAGTGAGTCTGAGTAAATGTGTGTGGGCTTTTTAAGAGGAACTGCCTAGGACTCCAGCAGCCTCTTTTTCACTCACCATCAATCCCCTCTGTTTAACACAGCCAGAAGTTATGGGGATTTCTCTTCCTGGCACTGGAACCCTGGGCTGAGGGACCTGGTGTGGGGATAGAACTTCTTACTTCTCAGGGAAAACCTCTGCAGCTGAGATATCCCTCCCAATTTTTAACCACCACATGTGGTTGTGGAATCACCCCTCTTACTAGTTCCAATGTGGCTTCTTCTTTAATTTCCTAGTTGTAGGACTTCTGTTCAGCTAGATTTCAGGTGGTTCTGAATGATAGTTGTTCTGTAGCTTAGTTGTAATTTTGATGTGGTTGTGTGAGGTTCTGTGTACTTCATTTACCCATCGTGACCAAAATTAGTGCCAGTTTTAATTAAAAATGTGGTTGATGGAGCTTTAAGTTGGAACCATTGAGTACATTTTCTTTTTATTCTCAAGTGTTTTTAATATGGAAGAAATGAAAAGTACTCAGAAAATACTTTGCATATCAAAGAAAACTAAATTATCTGCTTTTTTCATAGGATACTTTTTAACTTAAAAGAATTACTGCCATAGAAATTATGTTTATTCAGAGTAGGTGGTATTTGGAAGACATTGTCTCACATGATTAAAGTGAGCCTGTCACTTCAAAGACAATGAACTGTATTGATGCCAATGATAAAATTCAAGCTTGAAAGGAAGTATTGAAAGTTTGAAAAACTTGTATAATATATAATAGCAGGTTTATTTTTCTTTTAAACCACGAGTTTGCCAACTTCCCAATACTTAAAACCTTTTTTGGATGAGATTAATGATGATATTAACAAATGGAATTTTGTTGTTGTTGCTGTACCATGAACTGTATAAACACTTGAAATATCTGCATAACTCAGTGAAGCACTATTTTCCAAATGACCAAGGCATGATGTTACAGAATCACACATGGGTAAAAGGGCCAGGAAAAGTGCAGGAGAGACCTGGTTGTAATGTAATATGGAGTATGGAAGGCTCATTGATATGGCTTCAAATTCTGCACTGCAACTTGCCTCTAAAAAACTACCACTTGTAGAGTTTTGGTGTAATGTCAACAAATATCTACTTAGCTACAAAAGACTACTCTTCCTTCCAACTCCAAGTCAGAAATGGAGGAAAGCAAACTATTGGATATAGAGTTCAAAACCACACCTTTAAAGTTTTTCAAGAATTTTCTAGAAACCGCCGATAAACTTAATGAGACCCTCAAGAAATCTAATGAGACCCTCGAGGTTGTGATAAAGGACCAACTAGAAATTAAGCATACACTGACTGAAATAAAGAATATTATACAGACTCCCAACAGCAGACCAGAGGATCACAAGAATCAAGTCAAAGATTTAAAATACGAAGAAGCAAAAAACACCCAACTGGAAAGGCAAAATGAAAAAAGAATCCGAAAGTGTGAAGATAGTGTAAGGAGCCTCTGGGACAGCTTCAAGTGCACTAATATCAGAATTATAGGAGTGCCAGAAGATGAGACCCAGCAAGATATTGAAAACCTATTTGAAGAAATAATGGCAGAAAACTTCCCCTACCTGGTGAAATAAATAGACTTACAAGTCCAGGAAGTGCAGAGAACCCCAAACAAAAGGAATCCAAAGAGGGCCACACCAAGACACATCATAATTAAAATGCCAAGAGCAAAAGACAAAGAGAGACTCTTAAAAGCAGCAAGAGAAAGACAGTCAGTTACCTACAAGGGAGTACCCATACGACTGTCAGCTGATTTCTCAACAGAAACTTTGCAGGCCAGAAGGGAGTGGCAAGAAATATTCAAAGTGATGAATACCAAGAACCTACAACCAAGATTACTTTATCCAGCAAAGCTATCATTCAGAATTGAAGGTCAGATAAAGAGCTTCACAGATAAGGAAAAGCTAAAGGAGTTCATCACCACTGAAACAGTATTATATGAAATGCTGAAAGGTATCCTTTAAGAAGA